>NC_054469.1:117443895-118793074 GCF_017639515.1 Carcharodon carcharias | reverse complement strand
TCCAGCCCAGTCCTCCGCCACCCAGCACGTCCCCGATCCTGGTCACCCCTGCGGCCACAGCCCTCCTCTCCGCCAACCACTGAAAAGGACGGAGGGGCGGATTCCTGAGCAGCGGCTCTCTGACGATAGCCGCTACTCCTGACGGGGGAGAGCTGCGTCGCGAGGCGACCACTTTCCAGACTTTGATCAGGTCCTGGTAAAAGACGGGCAACGCCTGCAAGGAGCCACCGAGGCCCAGCTGTTCTATAAACAGGAGCTGCACGTCATAATTCAGGCCGTGCACCTGACGGAAGAAATACGTCATCAGGGCACACCATCTAGGAGGAGGCTCGACGTAGAGGTATCGCTGCAGGGTCTGAAGGCGGAAAGTCGCCACCTGTGTGCGTAGGCACACTAGCGCCTGACCACCCTCCCTAAGCGGGAGACTCAGAACCTCGGCAGCGACCCAGTGCAATCTTTTGTCCCAGAAGAAGTCGACTAACAATCTCTGGATTCTTGTGACAAAGTCCGGGGGAGGGGTCAAAGTGACCAGCCGATACCACAACATGGCGGCGATCAGCTGGTTTATGACCAGAACTCGACCCCGGTAAGATAGCACTCGGAGCAGTCCTGTCCAGCGCCGCAGGCGAGCGGTGACTTTCGTCTCCAGTTCCTGCCAGTTTGCCGGCCAGGATTCCTCAGCGGGGCAGAGATGGACCCCCAGGTAGAGGAGGCTGGTCCTGCTCCAGGTGAAAGGCCTGAGCTCCTCGGGTAGGGGATCCATCTGCCACTGACCAACCAGGAGTCCAGAACACTTACCCCAGTTGATCCTGGCAGAAGAAGCGGCAGAGTAGACCTCCTGGCACTCGCGCATCCTCCGCAGGTCAGCCGGGTCACTAAACATAAGGAGCACGTCATCGGCGTAAGCCGAAAGGACCACCCCGATGCCCGGCCCGCGCAGAACCAATCCCGACAACCTCCTCCGCAAGAGGCGCAGGAAAGGCTCCACGCAAATAGAATACAACTGGCCAGACAGGGGGCAGCCCTGACGTACCCCTCTCCCAAAGCGAAGGGGCGCCGTCAGGGACCCGTTAACCTTCACTAGACACTCCGCGGCAGTGTACAGAAGTCGGATCCGGGCGACAAAATGCGTCCCGAACCCGAAAGCTCGCAGAGTTCCGAGTAAGTATTCGTGATCCACCCTGTCGAACGCCTTCTCCTGATCGAGAGACAGGAAGGCGCTCGACAGACCAGCCCTCTGGGAATGGTGGATGATGTCCCGGACCAGATGGATGTTATCATAAATGGTTCGGTCCGGGACGGTGTAGGACTGGTCAGGGTGGATCATGTGGTCCAGCACGGTGCCGAGCCGAGAAGACATGGCTCGGGCGAAGATTTTGTAGTCCGTGCTGAGGAGGGAGACCGGGCGCCAGTTTTTAAGAAGGCGGAGATCCCCCTTCTTCGGTAGCAGGGCAATCACGGCCCTGCGCCACGAAAGGGGCATCTCCCCGGTAGCAATGCTCTCCCCCAGGACCCCCGCGAAGTCGCTCCCCAAGACGTCCCAGAACGCCCTGAAGAACTCCACGGTCAGCCCGTCTAGTCCCGGGGTTTTGCCCCTAGAAAGACCGTCGAGTGCGCCGGTCAGCTCCCCCAGACTTATAGGGGAGTCGAGCTTTCCGGCGCACTCCGGGCCGACCTGCGGCAGGTCCTCCCACAAAACTCTGCAAGCTTCCTCACTGGACGGATCCGGAGAGAAAAGGGCAGTGTAGTAATCTCGGGCAATGGCCCTGATGCCCTCCGGATCCGAGACAAGTGATCCGTCGTCGGCCAGCAGCGTAAAGAGCTGCTTACGGACCCCGTGCCTTTTTTCCAGTGAGTAGAAGAAGGGAGAGCCACGGTCCATCTCCTTAAGGAAACAGATCCGCGACCTCACGAACGCGCCCCGAGACCCGACCAGTTGCAGGTCCCGCAGCGCGCCCTTCTTCTCATCGTACACCGACCGCAGGGCCGGGTCCGCGTCGGGCTGACGGAGACGTGCCTCCAGGTCGAGCACCTCCTTCTCCAACTCCTCGACCCTGGATTTGCGTCTCTTTGTCGACCCCTTCGCGTACTCTTGACAGAAAACACGGACGTGAGTCTTGCCCACGTCCCACCATAGCCTCAAGGAGGGGAAGCCTCCCCGCTTCCTTCTCCAGCCGGCCCAGAAGCGACGGAACGAGTCCAGGAACCGCTGGTCTTCCAACAACAGGTTATTAAAATGCCAGTACGCGGACCCCGTCCGAGCGCAGAACGAAGTGAGCTCCGCCCACACCAGACGGTGGTCCGTGCACGGAACCTGCTGTATAGAAGCAGCCGGAACGCAGGACACGTACGCCTTCGAAACGTAAAGGCGGTCGAGTCTGGACGCTCCGACTCCAGGTGACACAAAGGTGAACACGCTGGAGTCAGGATGGAGATTTCGCCAGACGTCCACTAAGTCGAAGGACCTGACCAGGTCCCGCAACTTACTCACACCTCGCGTGCAGTGCGGGGTACCGTGACGGTCCCGGACCCCGAGGGTGCAATTGAAATCCCCCCCGAGGACGATGCACTCGCCAGCGTCGATGGAGCCGAGATGAGTGGACACTTCTTCAAAGAAGCTCGCTTGCTGCTGCGTGCCCAGGGGAGCGTACACATTCACAAAGTGAAGCACCGCCCCCCCCAGACGCACAGTCAGGTGCAGCAACCGGCCTGGCACTGGCTCCTTGACCCCCAAGATCTCCGGCTGAAAATGTGGGGCCAACAAGATAGCCACCCCGCCAGAATTGGAGGCTAGGTGACTCATGTAGACCCCCCCTCGCCACTCCAGGAGCCACGTGGCTTCGTCTCCCGGAACGGTATGGGTTTCTTGCAGGAAGCACAACGCATACTTCCCGTCCCTGAGGACCGAGAAGTTCTGGAACCTGCGCTGTGCGGCCCTGCTGCCGCGGATGTTGAGGCTGGCTATAGTCGTCTTCATTGTCAAAGGTACATCAAATCTTCACCTTAAGTCATTAAAAAGAAGAAGAGGACTTTTTAGTCCTTCCTCTCCTTCAGGAGCCCAGCGAGAAACGTTTGGACCCTCCGCCGCGCGTTCCTATCCAACTCAGGAGACTTGAGAGCCTCGCGAGTGGACCAGAACACCAGCGGAAAAGAATGCCACCGGTCCAAGGCCAACTGAACCCTGTCTCGGCGACCGCGATGACTCGCCAAAAAGTCCCGGAGTTCCCTTGGGGGGATGAGGGGGGAGTCAGTGGAGGGCACCAGGGGATCCACCGCCTCGCTTGAGAGCGACTCAGCGTAATCTCCAGCGCTCACCACGGACACCCCGTCCTCCTCCAGGTCGTCGCCTCCAGCTTCCGACCCCTCCCCCGCATTGAGTACGGGGGCTGATTCGGAGCTGCCAGCTGGCCCCACCTGTACCTCGATCCCACCCCCAGGATCAAGGCCAGAGGGGTCCTCTCTGGTCTCCTCTAAACGTTTTGGGTCAGAGGGCAGCGGCAGTTCTGATGCCCGCTCTCCTCCCGGCACCGGGTCGTCCGGGGAGCTCAGGACAAGCTCCTGACCTAAAACTAGGACGCCCGGTGCGAAGGTTTGGGAGGGAGCGGGAAGGCCTTCCTTTTCGCCGCCACCCAATGACCCGTTAACATTTTTTAAGTTTTGCAAGTTACAGTCCCCCGACGAGCCAGAAGGTACCTCGGGGGTATCGAGGGTCTCTGAGTCGGGCACCACCTCAAGGGAGGTGCCTTCAGTGACCCCCGAGGGGCCCTGTTCAGGGGACTGCAGCAGGTTGACAGGGGTAATAGTGGTGGAGTCGGTGCAGGGGTTTTGAGTTCCCCCAGAGGACAGGGCGAGATTTTACTTGGTGGAGACGCCACCACCTCTTCATCGGGGGAAGGGACACACCCAACTTCTTCAGTTTGGGCATCACCCACCTCCTCCTCCGAAGCGTGACGTCTCTTCCGGGTCAGGCTGGGGGCTAGGGAGACCTCCATTTCCGAGGCCCCCTCCTCCTTGTCCAGCCCTCCCGGACACTCCACCCTCTGGGTTTTGGGTGTTAGATACCCCGGCTCGGGGTCCCGCGTCCCTTCCCCGCCGGCCCCGGGAGCACGCGCAGGGACGACGCCGGGCCCAGCACTCGGCGCCTTAGCACCCACGGGCCCGGGAGCACACGCGGACACGACGCCGGGGCCGGATGTTGTCTTTTCCCCCGAGCCGGTGCTTGCAGGTGTTTGGGGGGTTTGGGGCGTTTCAGGGGCCGCCTCCAAATTTCGGGTCTTCCTCCGCGCCTTCTTACGGCGCGGGGGCTCTCCCCCCGCCTCACCGGCAGCCGAGATGGCAGCTGCTGCCGGGGTCGCTTCCCCTTGCGGGGAGGGAGATGGAGTGGTGGCGGGGGGAGGAGGGGCGGTGCCAGCCGCGGCCGCTTGGGTGGGGCTCGTGGCCTTGGAGGCGGGGCAGTTCTTTCTTACGTGCCCCACCTCCTTACAGGCATGGCACCGCACACCCTCCGCGGTCCAGAAGACCCGATAGGCGGTCCCCTCAAAATTAACTGAGAAGGCCCCCTCCAGGCACTCCTCCTGGGCCAAGCGGACGAAAACTTGGCGCCGGAAGGAGTACACGTGGCGGAGGGCCGAGTCTTTGAGGCCGAGCGGGACTGGTGCAACCCCCGACCTGACCTCCCCCAGCTTATTAAGGTGGGGGAGGAGGAGCCCACATGGTATAAAGGGCGGGACATTTGAAATAACAATCTCTGGGCGGTGGCCTCAAGGGGATCCACCGCCAGAAAAGTCCCGCCCACAGTGAGCCCCTTCTGCAGGGCGAGTCGCACCGCCCGCTCGGACCTCAAGAAAAAGATGGCCCTCCCGTACATCTTTGAGGCCGCGACAATGGCTGAGGGGCCGACAACCCCAGCCATAGCCTTAACGCAGGCCTCAATAGTCATCTCAGGGTGAGCGTAGCATTTTACCCCGAGGGCCCTGGTGAGGAGACGGAATGGCGACAGGGCAGCGGGAGCAGCAGGAGCTGCAGAAGCAACCACCCCCGCATAAGTCTTTTTTGTAGGCCCTGCCACCGGTGACAAAGCCGCCTCCACATTAGCCCTCGAGGGCCCGGCCACAGGAGATGTTGAACTGGCTTTAAGGCCAGAGCCACGCCCACCCTGGGAAGGATTGGCCATTTTTTTTTTTTAAATTATATATATTTTTTAATATATATATTTTTTTTTTTTATTAAATATACAATGTTCCTCCCTAGGGAGGGAGGTAGTAATAACCTCCCCCTTTTGTACAGGAGAGGAGAGGAGGGAGAGGAGTGAAGGACAGGGAGGCACAGGAGGGAAAAGGGAAGAGTCCAGGTGGGTGTCTCCAGTGAAAGGTGGATGTTGGGTGGGGTGTGATGATCTTCTTGCAGGGGGAGGCGATGTCTTCACCAGCCACCGCTGGCCTTACTGGGAAAGGGCTGGGTGGGGCGGGGGGGGGTAGCAGAATGGTGGTTTTAACCACACACCCCCCTCTCTTCCTTCCCCAAACCTTCCTGCAGTCTTCTTTCCTCCCCCTACAAAACACAGTCCTTTATTGCCCCCGCCTTACACAAACAATAATGTTGGACACCCACCTAGGATGTTGTTTTCAGACACAGTCCTGGCCTCCTGGCCTCCCTCTCTCTCCTTTTGCTCCACACGGGCAGGTCCAGCAGCAGCAGCAAACACCTTCAAGTGCAGGTCCAGCAGCAGCAGCAAACACCCTCAAGTGCAGGGGCAGCAGCAGCAGCAGCAAACACCCTCAAGTGCAGGAGCAGCAGCAGCACACAGCAGAAGCAACAACCCCAAAGGCAGCAGCAGAAACAGTTGAAACACTGAGGAGCAGCAACACCAACACCACACACCTTCTCTCCTCAGTACCAGGAAACCAACTGAATCCACAATTACCTCCACGAGATCGTTAGGAAAATGAACTCTTGATCTTGGGGTTACAAGCCCAGTACCATAACCACTTGGCTAGAAGATGTAACTCTTTTGAGTATAAACACGTTTCCATCTGTTTCAGATGAAGTTAGATTGTTTCATAGTTTGCCATTGTGAGATTTGAACTCTTGATAATCTTTTAAATGAAAACCAAATCAACAAAATTGGGATAAATCAGGCACAGCCCCTAATTCAGGTCAGCTGTAAAACCAAGGACAAATGTTTAAAGGAACCGAAAGCTAGAAGATGTAACTCTTTTGAGTACAAACCTGTTCACATCGGTTTCAGATGAAGTTACATTGTTTCATAGTTTGCCATTGTGAGATTTGAACTCTTGATTTTGCGGTTATAAACCCAGTACCATAACCACTTGGCTATTTAGGCCAAGCCAAGCTAGAAGATGTAACTCTTTCGAGTTAAAACCAATAAAACCAAATTAAAGCCAGAAGATGTAACTCTTTTGAGTTAAAACCAATAAAACCAAATTAACAAAATTGGGATAAATCAGGCACAGCCCCTAATTCAGGTCAGCTGTCAAACCAAGAACAAAGTTTAAAGGAAACTTACAAACTTTAAATCAAAATGTGATTAAAGGGGTCAACAAAACACCCCAGTCCCCGAGGTGCCCACCGGGCACGGAAGGCCTCGAGAGTGCCAGCAGACACCGCGTGCTCCCTCTCAAGGGACATCCGGCCGCGAACATAGCCGCGGAAGAGGGATAAACAATTGGGCGGGACTCCCCCATCGATCGCCCGCTGCCTGGACCTGTTAATGGCCAACTTGGCCAGGCCCAGGAGCAGGTTCACGAGGAGGCCCTCCTCCTTCCCGACCCCCATCCGCACCGGGTACCCATAGATCAGGAGCGTGGGGCTGAAGTGCAAACAAAACATCAATAAAAGGTTTTTCAAATAACTAAAAAGGGAGTGCAGCCTACCACAACCTATATATGCATGGTCCACGGACTCCACAAGACCGCAAAAAGGGCATGTGTCCTGAGAGTCCATGAACCTATGCATTCTCCTCAGCAGGGCAGAGATGGACCCCCAGGTAGAGGAGGCTGGTCCTGCTCCAGGTGAAAGGCCTGAGCTCCTCGGGTAGGGGATCCATCTGCCACTGACCGACCAGGAGTCCAGAACATTTAACCCAGTTGATCCTGGCAGAAGAAGCGGCAGATTAGACCTCCTGGCACTCGCGCATCCTCCGCAGGTCAGCCGGGTCACTAAACATAAGGAGCACGTCATCGGCGTAAGCCGAAAGGACCACCCCGATGCCCGGCCCGCGCAGAACCAATCCCGACAACCTCCTCCGCAAGAGGCGCAGGAAAGGCTCCACGCAAATAGAATACAACTGGCCAGACAGGGGGCAGCCCTGACGTACCCCTCTCCCAAAGCAAAAGGGCGCCGTCAGGGACCCGTTAACCTTCACTAGACACTCCGCGGCGGTGTACAGAAGTCGGATCCGGGCGACAAAATGCGTCCCGCACCCGAACGCTCACAGAGTTCCGAGTAAGTATCCGTGATCCACCCTATCGAACGCCTTCTCCTGATCGAGAGACAGGAAGGCGCTCGACAGACCAGCCCTCTGGGAATGGTGGATGATGTCCCGGACCAGATGGATGTTATCATAAATGGTTCGGTCCGGGACGGTGTAGGACTGGTCAGGGTGGATCATGTGGTCCAGCACGGTGCCGAGCCGAGAAGACATGGCTCGGGTGAAGATTTTGTCGTCCGTGCTGAGGAGGGAGACCGGGCGCCAGTTTTTAAGAAGGCGGAGATCCCCCTTCTTCGGCAGCAGGGCAATCACGGCCCTGCGCCACGAAAGGGACATCTCCCCGGTAGCAATGCTCTCCCCCAGGACCCCCGCGAAGTCGCTCCCCAAGACGTCCCAGAATGCCCTGAAGAACTCCACGGTCAGCCCATCTTGTCCCGGGGATTTGCCCCTGGAGAGACCGTCGAGTGCGCCGGTCAGCTCCCCCAGACTTATAGGGGAGTCATACTTTCCGGCGCACTCCGGGCCGACCTGCGGCAGGTCCTCCCACAAAACTTTGCAAGCGTCCTCGCTGGACGGATCCGGAGAGAACAGGGCAGTGTAGTAATCTCGGGCGATGGCCCTGATGCCGTCCGGATCTGAGACAAGGAATCCGTCGTCGGCCAGCAGCGTAAAGAGCTGCTGACGGACCCTATGCATTTTTTCCAGCGAGTAGAAGAAGGGGGAGCCACGGTCCATCTCCTTGAGGAACCGGATCCGTAACCTCACGAACGCGCCCCGAGACCTGACCAGTTGCAGGTCCCGCAGCGCGCCCTTCTTCTCATCGTACACCGACCGCAGGGCCGGGTCCGCATCGGGCTGACGGAGACGTGCCTCCAGGTCAAGCACCTCCTTCACCAATTCCTCGACCCTGGATTTGCGTCTCTTTGTCAACCCCTTCGCATACTCTTGACAGAAAACCCAGATGTGAATCTTGCCCACGTCCAACCATAGCCTCAAGGAGGGGAAGCCTCCCCGCTTCCTTCTCCAGCTGGCCCAGAAATGATGGAACGAGTCCAGGAACCGCTGAGAAGGTGCTGTTTGTAACTCTTTTGAGTACAAACCCGTTTCCATCTGTTTCAGATAAAGTTACATTGTTTCATAGTTTGCCATTGTGAGATTTGAATTCGTGATTTTGAGGTTACAAACCCAGTACCATAACACTTAGCTATTTTGGCCAAGCCAAGCTAGAAGATGTAACTCTTTCGAGTTAAAACCAATAAAACCAAATTATAGCTAGAAGATGTAACTCTATCGAGTACAAAAATGTTTCCATCTGTTCCTATTCAGAAGAAGTTACATTGTTTTATAGTTTGCCATTGTGAGATTTGAACACTTGATAATCTTTTAAATGAAAACCAAATCAACAAAATTGGGATAAATCAGGCACAGCCCCTAATTCAGGTCAGCTGTAAAACCAAGGAGAAAAATTTAAAGGAACCTTACAAACTTTAAATCAAAATGTGATTAAAGGGGTCAACAAAACACCCCAGTCCCCGTGGTGCCCACCGAGCACGGAAGGCCTCGAGAGTGCCAGCAGGCACCGCATGGTCCCTCTCCAGGGACATCCGGCAGCGAAAGTAGCCGCGGAAGAGGGACAAATAATAGGGCGCCCGCTGCCTGGACCTGTTAATGGCCAATTTGGCCAGGCCCAGGAGCAGGTTCACGAGGAGGTCCTCCTGCTTCCCGACCCCCTTCCGCACCGGGTGCCCATAGAACAGGAGCGTGGGGCTGAAGTGCAAACAAAACATCAATAAAAGGTTTTTCAAATAACTAAAAAGGGAGTGCAGCCTACAACACCCTATGTATACATGGTCCACGGACTCCACAAGACCGCAAAAAGGGCACGTGTCCTGAGAGTCCGTGAACCTATGCATCCTCTTATTATAGGGGACTGCTGCATGCAACACCCTCCAACCCAGGTCCCCGATAGAAAGGGGGAGGACACCTCCGTAGAGGGCCTCCCATCGGGGGCCTCCGCCGCCGGACGGCAACAAGGCACGCCAGGGTGTGTCCGGTCGACGGACAAGGGCGAGAAAATGGAAGGTGTGCAGCAGCAGTCCGTACAAAAAGCCGCTCTTTGCCGTGCCAAAAGGCGCGGAGGGCATGTCCCCGAGGCAGCTCATATTGCGGGACACAAGCACCCGAGGGAGGGTTCGGGGCTTGGGGCCAATGTGGAATTCTGTCCGAACAGGGGAACGTTCAGACGGAAGACCACCGCGCACCTGGGCCACCTCAAGACCCAAAATAACGTCGGGTCCGAGCACAACCGTTCTCAGGTCTTGGATGTCATCGGCTGCGACCTGGACACTCACAGACGCGCGTCGCACCAACTCCTGCGGGAGCATCCAGCCCAGTCCTCTGCCACCCAGCACGTCCCCGATCCTGGTCACCCCTGCGGCCACAGCCCTCCACTCCGCCAACCACTGAAAAGGACGGAGGGGCGGATTCCTGAGCAGCGGCTCTCTGACGATAGCCGCTACTCCTGACGGGGGAGAGCTGCGTCGCGATGCGACCACTTTCCAGACTTTGATCAGGTCCTGGTAAAAGACGGGCAACGCCTGCAAGGAGCCACCGAGGCCCAGCTGTTCTATAAACAGGAGCTGCACATCATAATTCAGGCCGTGCACCTGACGGAAGAAATACGTCGTCAGGGCACACCATCTAGGAGGAGGCTCGACGTAGAGGTATCGCTGCAGGGTCTGAAGGTGGAAAGACGCCACCTGTGTGCGTAGGCACACTAGCGCCTGACCACCCTCCCTAAGCGGGAGACTCAGAACCTCGGCAGCGACCCAGTGCAATCTTTTGTCCCGGAAGAAGTCGACTAACAATCTCTGGATTCTTGTGACAAAGTCCGGGGGAGGGGTCAAAGTGACCAGCCGATACCACAACATGGCGGCGATCAGCTGGTTTATGACCAGAACTCGACCTCGGTAAGATAGCACTCGGAGCAGTCCTGTCCAGCGCCGCAGGCGAGCGGTGACTTTCGTCTCCAGTTCCTGCCAGTTTGCCGGCCAGGATTCCTCAGCGGGGCAGAGATGGACCCCCAGGTAGAGGAGGCTGGTCCTGCTCCAGGTGAAAGGCCTGAGCTCCTCGGGTAGGGGATCCATCTGCCACTGACCGACCAGGAGTCCAGAACATTTACCCCAGTTGATCCTGGCAGAAGAAGCGGCAGAGTAGACCTCCTGGCACTCGCGCATCCTCCGCAGGTCAGCCGAGTCACTAAACATAAGGAGCACGTCATCGGCGTAAGCCGAAAGGACCACCCCGATGCCCGGCCCGCGCAGAACCAATCCCGACAACCACCTCCGCAACAGGCACAGGAAAGGCTCCACGCAAATAGAATACAACTGGCCAGACAGGGGGCAGCCTTGACGTACCCCTCTCCCAAAGCGAAGGGGCGCCGTCAGGGACCCGTTAACCTTCACTAGACACTCCGCGGCGGTGTACAGAAGTCGGATCCGGGCGACAAAATGCGTCCCGAACCCGAAAGCTCGCAGCGTTCTGAGTAAGTATTCGTGATCCACACTGTCGAACGCTTTCTCCTGATCGAGAGACAGGAAGGCGCTCGACAGACCAGCCCTCTGGGAATGGTGGATGATGTCCCGGACCAGATGGATGTTATCATAAATGGTTCGGTCCGGGACGGTGTAGGACTGGTCAGGGTGGATCATGTGGTCCAGCACGGTGCCGAGCCGAGAAGACATGGCTCGGGCGAAGATTTTGTAGTCCGTGCTGAGGAGGGAGACCGGGCGCCAGTTTTTAAGAAGGCGGAGATCCCCCTTCTTCGGCAGCAGGGCAATCACGGCCCTGCACCACGAAAGGGGCATCTCCCCGGTAGCAATGCTCTCCCCCAGGACCCCCGCGAAGTCGCTCCCCAAGACGTCCCAGAACGCCCTGAAGAACTCCACGGTCAGCCCGTCTAGTCCCGGGGTTTTGCCCCTAGAATGACCGTCGAGTGCGCCGGTCAGCTCCCCCAGACTTATAGGGGAGTCGAGCTTTCCGGCGCACTCCGGGCCGACCTGCGGCAGGTCCTCCCACAAAACTCTGCAAGCTTCCTCACTGGACGGATCCGGAGAGAACAGGGCAGTGTAGTAATCTCGGGCAATGGCCCTGATGCCCTCCGGATCCGAGACAAGGGATCCGTCGTCGGCCAGCAGCGTAAAGAGCTGCTTACGGACCCCGTGCCTTTTTTCCAGTGAGCAGAAGAAGGGAGAGCCGCGGTCCATCTCCTTGAGGAACCGGATCCGCGACCTCACGAACGCGCCCCGAGACCCGACCAGTTGCAGGTCCCGCAGCGCGCCCTTCTTCTCATCGTACACCGACTGCAGGGCCGGGTCCGCATCGGGCTGACGTAGACGTGCCTCCAGGTCGAGCACCTCCTTCTCCAACTCCTCGACCCTGGATTTGCGTCTCTTTGTCGACCCCTTCGCGTACTCTTGACAGAAAACTCGGACGTGGGTCTTACCCACGTCCCAACATAGCCTCAAGGAGGGGAAGCCTCCCCGCTTCCTTCTCCAGCCGGCCCAGAAATGACGGAACGAGTCCAGGAACCGCTGGTCCTCCAACAACAGGTTGTTAAAATGCCAGTACGCGGACCCCGTCCGAGCGCAGAACGAAGTGAGCTCTGCCCACACCAGACGGTGGTCTGTGCACGGAACCTGCTGTATAGAAGCAGCCGGAACGCAGGACACGTACGCCTTCGAAACGTAAAGGCGGTCGAGTCTGGACGCTCCGACTCCAGGTGACACAAAGGTGAACACGCTGGAGTCAGGATGGAGATTTCGCCAGACGTCCACTAAGCCGAAGGACCTGACCAGGTCCCGCAACTTACTCACACCTCGCGTGCAGTGCGGGGTACCGTGACGGTCCCGGACCCCGAGGGTGCAATTGAAATCCCCCCTGAGGACGATGCACTCGCCAGCGTCGATGGAGCCGAGATGAGTGGACACTTCTTCAAAGAAGCTCGCTTGCTGCTGCGTGCCCAGGGGAGCGTACACATTCACAAAGTGAAGCACCGCCCCCCCCCAGACGCACAGTCAGGTACAGCAACCGGCCTGGCACCGGCTCCTTGACCCCCAAGATCTCCGGCTGAAAATGCGGGGCCAACAAGATAGCCACCCCGCCCGAATTGGAGGCTAGGTGACTCATGTAGACACCCCCTCGCCACTCCAGGAGCCATGTGGCTTCGTCTCCCAGAATGGGATGGGTTTCTTGCAGGAAGCACAACGCATACTTCCCGTCCCTGAGGACCGAGAAGTTCTGGAACCTGCGCTGTGCGCCCCTACTGCCGCGGATGTTGAGGCTGGCTATAGTCGTCTTCATTGTCAAAGGTACATCAAACCTTCACCTTAAGTCATTAAAAAGGAGAGGACTTTTTAGTCCTTCCTCTCCTTCAGGAGCCCAGCGAGCAATGTTTGGACCCTCCGCCGCGCGTTCCTATCCAACTCGGGAGACTTGAGAGCCTCGCGAGTGGACCAGAACACCTGCGGAAAAGAATGCCACCGGTCCAAGGCCAACTGAACCCTGTCTCAGCGACCGCGATGACTGGCCAAAAAGTCCCGGAGTTCCCTTGGGGGGATGAGGGGGGCGTCAGTGGAGGGCACCAGGGGATCCACTGCCTCACTTGAGAGCGACTCAGCGTAATCCCCAATGCTCACCACCGACACCCCGTCCTCCTCCGGGTCGTCGCCTCCAGCTTCCGACCCCTCCCCCGCATTGAGTACGGGGGCTGATTCGGAGCTGCCAGCTGGCCCCACCTGTGCCTCGATCCCACCCCCAGGATCAAGGCCAGAGGGGTCCTCTCTGGTCTCCTCTAAACTTTTTGGGCCAGAGGGCAGCGGCAGTTCTGATGCTCGCTCTCCTCCCGGCACCGGGTCGTCCGGGGAGCTCAGGATAAGCTCCTGACCTAAACATAGGATGCCCGGTGTCAAGGTTTGTGAGGGAGCGGGAAGGCCCTCCTTTTCGCCGCCACCCAATGACCCATTAACATTGTTAAAAATTTCAAATCTGCAGACCCCAACGAGCCAGAAGGTACCTCGGGGGTATTAAGTGCCCTGGAGTCGTACACCACCACAAGGGACGTGCCCTCAGTGACCCCCGAGGGGCCCTGTTCAGGGGACTGCAGCAGACTGGTAGGGGGAAACAGTGGTAGGGGTAGGGGTTTCGGGTTCCCCCAGAGGGCAGGGGGAGGTTTTACTGGGTGGAGACGCCACCACCTCTTCATCAGGGGAAGGGACACACCCAACTTCTTCAGTTTGGGCATCGCCCACTTCCTCCTCCGAAGCGTGACGTCTCTTCCGGGTCAGGCTGGGGGCTAGGGAGACCTCCATTTCCGAGGCCCCCTCCTCCTTGTCCAGCCCTCCCGGACACTCCACCCTCTGGGTTTTTGATGTTTGTTTCCCCAGCTCGGGGTCCCGCGTCTTTTCCCCGCCGGCCCCGGGAGCATGCGCAGTGACGACGCCGGGCCCAGCACTCGGCGCCTTAGCGCCCACGGACCCGGGAGCACAAGCGGACATGACGCCGGGGCAGGATGATGTTTTTTCCCCCGAGCCGGTTTTTCCATGTGTTTGGGGGGTTAGGGGCGTTTCAGGGGCCGCCTCCAAATTTCGGGTCTTCCTCCGCGCCTTCTTACGGCGCAGGGGCTCTCCCCCCGCCTCACTGGCAGCCGAGATGGCAGCTGCTGCCGGGGTCGCTTCCCCTTGCGGGGAGGGAGATGGAGTGGTGGCGGGGGGAGGAGGGGCGGTGCCAGCCGCGGCCGCTTGGGTGTGGCTCATGGCCTTGGAGGCGGGGCAGTTCTTTCTTACGTGCCCCACCTCCTTACAGGCATGGCACCGCACGCCCTCCGCGGTCTAGAAGACCCGATAGGCGGTCCCCTCAAAATTAACTGAGAAGGCCCCCTCCAGGCACTCCTCCCGGTCCAAGCGGACGAAAACTTGGCGCCGGAAGGAATACACGTGGCGGAGGGCCGAGTCCCTGAGGCCGAGCTGGACTGGTGCAACCCCTGACCTGACCTCCCCCAGCCTATTAAGGTGGGGGAGGAAGAGCCCACATGGTATAAAGGGCGGGACATTTGAAATAACAATCTTCTGGGCGGTAGCCTCAAGGGGATCCACCGCCAGAAAAGTCCCGCCCACAGTGAGCCCCTTCTGCAGGGCGAGTTGCACCGCCCGCTCGGACCTCAAGAAAAAGATGGCCCTCCCATACATCTTTGAGGCCGCGACAATGGCTGAGGGGCCCACAACCCCAGCCATAGCCTTAACGCAGGCCTCAATAGTCATCTCAGGGTGAGCGTAGCATTTTACCCCGAGGGCCCTGGTGAGGAGACGGAATGGCGACAGGGCAGCGGGAGCAGCAGGAGCTGCAGAAGCAACCACCCCCACATAGGTCTTTTTTGTAGGCCCTGCCACCGGTGACAAAGCCGCCTCCACATTAGCCCTCGAGGGCCCGGCCACAGGAGATGTTGAACTGGCCTTAGGGCCAGAACCACGCCCACCCTGGGAAGGATTGGCCATTTTTTTTTTAAATTATATATATTTTAATATATTTATATCTTTATTTATTTTATTTTTTTTTAAATATACACTGTTCGTCCCTAGGGACAGAGGTAGTAATAACCTCCCCCTTTTGTACAGGAGAGGAGAGGAGGGAGAGGAGTGAAGGACAGGGAGGCACAGGAGGGAAAAGGGAAGCGTCCAGGTGGATGTCTCCAATGAAACGTGGACATTGGGTGGGGGCCTGATGATCTTCTTGCAGGGGGAGGCGATGTCTTCACCAGCCACCGCTGGCCTTACTGGGAAAGGGCTGGGTGGGGCGGGGGGGTAGCAGAAAGGTGGTTTTAACCACACCCCCATCTCTCTTCCTTCCCCAAACCTTCCTGCAGTCTGCTTTCCTCCCCCTACAAAACAGTCCTTTATTGCCCCCACCTTACACAAACAATAATGTTGGACACCCACCTAGGATGTTGTTTTGAGACACAGTCCTGGCCTCCTGGCCTTCCTGTCCTGAAGCAGCAACAGAAGCTGTTCTTCTTCTCTCCCTCTCTCTCCTTGTGCTCCACAAGGGCAGGTCCAGCAGCAGCTGCAGCAAACACCCTCGAGTGCAGGTCCAGCAGCAGCTGCAGCAAACACCCTCGAGCGCAGGTCCAGCAGCAGCAGCAAAGACCCTCGAGCGCAGGACCGGCAGCAGCAGCAAACACCCTCGAGCGCAGGTCCGGCAGCAGCGGCAAACACCCTCGAGCGCAGGTCCAGCAGCAGCAGCAAACACCCTCGAGCGCCGGTCCAGCAGCAGCAGCAAACACCCTCGAGCGCCGGTCCGGCAGCAGCAGCAAACAACCTCGAGCGCCGGTCCGGCAGCAGCAGCAAACACCCTCGAGCGCCGGTCCGGCAGCAGCAGCAAACACCCTCGAGCGCCGGTCACGGGGCAGCAGCAGCAACACCCTCGGCGCCGGTCCGGCAGCAGCAGCAAACACCCTCGAGCGCCGGTCCGGCAGCAGCTGCAAACACCCTCGAGGCAGGTTCAGGCAGCAGCAGCAAACATCCTCGAGCGCAGGTCCGGCAGCAGCAGCAAACAACCCTCGAGCAAACACCCTCGAGCGCAGGTCCTGCAGCAGCGGCAAACACCCTCGAGCGCAGGTCCGGCAGCAGCGGCAAACACCCTCGAGCGCAGGTCCGGCAGCAGCGGCAAACACCCTCGAGCGCAGGTCCGGCAGCAGCGGCAAACACCCTCGAGCGCAGGTCCGGCAGCAGCGGCAAACACCCTCGAGCGCAGGTCCGGCAGCAGCGGCAAACACCCTCGAGCGCAGGTCCGGCAGCAGCGGCAAACACCCTCGAGCGCAGGTCCGGCAGCAGCGGCAAACACCCTCGAGCGCAGGTCCGGCAGCAGCGGCAAACACCCTCGAGCGCAGGTCCGGCAGCAGCGGCAAACACCCTCGAGCGCAGGTCCGGCAGCAGCGGCAAACACCCTCGAGCGCAGGTCCGGCAGCAGCGGCAAACACCCTCGAGCGCAGGTCCGGCAGCAGCGGCAAACACCCTCGAGCGCAGGTCCGGCAGCAGCGGCAAACACCCTCGAGCGCAGGTCCGGCAGCAGCGGCAAACACCCTCGAGCGCAGGTCCGGCAGCAGCGGCAAACACCCTCGAGCGCAGGTCCGGCAGCAGCGGCAAACACCCTCGAGCGCAGGTCCGGCAGCAGCGGCAAACACCCTCGAGCGCAGGTCCGGCAGCAGCGGCAAACACCCTCGAGCGCAGGTCCGGCAGCAGCGGCAAACACCCTCGAGCGCAGGTCCGGCAGCAGCGGCAAACACCCTCGAGCGCAGGTCCGGCAGCAGCGGCAAACACCCTCGAGCGCAGGTCCGGCAGCAGCGGCAAACACCCTCGAGCGCAGGTCCGGCAGCAGCGGCAAACACCCTCGAGCGCAGGTCCGGCAGCAGCGGCAAACACCCTCGAGCGCAGGTCCGGCAGCAGCGGCAAACACCCTCGAGCGCAGGTCCGGCAGCAGCGGCAAACACCCTCGAGCGCAGGTCCGGCAGCAGCGGCAAACACCCTCGAGCGCAGGTCCGGCAGCAGCGGCAAACACCCTCGAGCGCAGGTCCGGCAGCAGCGGCAAACACCCTCGAGCGCAGGTCCGGCAGCAGCGGCAAACACCCTCGAGCGCAGGTCCGGCAGCAGCGGCAAACACCCTCGAGCGCAGGTCCGGCAGCAGCGGCAAACACCCTCGAGCGCAGGTCCGGCAGCAGCGGCAAACACCCTCGAGCGCAGGTCCGGCAGCAGCGGCAAACACCCTCGAGCGCAGGTCCGGCAGCAGCGGCAAACACCCTCGAGCGCAGGTCCGGCAGCAGCGGCAAACACCCTCGAGCGCAGGTCCGGCAGCAGCGGCAAACACCCTCGAGCGCAGGTCCGGCAGCAGCGGCAAACACCCTCGAGCGCAGGTCCGGCAGCAGCGGCAAACACCCTCGAGCGCAGGTCCGGCAGCAGCGGCAAACACCCTCGAGCGCAGGTCCGGCAGCAGCGGCAAACACCCTCGAGCGCAGGTCCGGCAGCAGCGGCAAACACCCTCGAGCGCAGGTCCGGCAGCAGCGGCAAACACCCTCGAGCGCGGGTCCGGCAGCAGCGGCAAACACCCTCGAGCGCAGGTCCGGCAGCAGCGGCAAACACCCTCGAGCGCAGGTCCGGCAGCAGCGGCAAACACCCTCGAGCGCAGGTCCGGCAGCAGCGGCAAACACCCTCGAGCGCAGGTCCGGCAGCAGCGGCAAACACCCTCGAGCGCAGGTCCGGCAGCAGCGGCAAACACCCTCGAGCGCAGGTCCGGCAGCAGCGGCAAACACCCTCGAGCGCAGGTCCGGCAGCAGCGGCAAACACCCTCGAGCGCAGGTCCGGCAGCAGCGGCAAACACCCTCGAGCGCAGGTCCGGCAGCAGCGGCAAACACCCTCGAGCGCAGGTCCGGCAGCAGCGGCAAACACCCTCGAGCGCAGGTCCGGCAGCAGCGGCAAACACCCTCGAGCGCAGGTCCGGCAGCAGCGGCAAACACCCTCGAGCGCAGGTCCGGCAGCAGCGGCAAACACCCTCGAGCGCAGGTCCGGCAGCAGCGGCAAACACCCTCGAGCGCAGGTCCGGCAGCAGCGGCAAACACCCTCGAGCGCAGGTCCGGCAGCAGCGGCAAACACCCTCGAGCGCAGGTCCGGCAGCAGCGGCAAACACCCTCGAGCGCAGGTCCGGCAGCAGCGGCAAACACCCTCGAGCGCAGGTCCGGCAGCAGCGGCAAACACCCTCGAGCGCAGGTCCGGCAGCAGCGGCAAACACCCTCGAGCGCAGGTCCGGCAGCAGCGGCAAACACCCTCGAGCGCAGGTCCGGCAGCAGCGGCAAACACCCTCGAGCGCAGGTCCGGCAGCAGCGGCAAACACCCTCGAGCGCAGGTCCGGCAGCAGCGGCAAACACCCTCGAGCGCAGGTCCGGCAGCAGCGGCAAACACCCTCGAGCGCAGGTCCGGCAGCAGCGGCAAACACCCTCGAGCGCAGGTCCGGCAGCAGCGGCAAACACCCTCGAGCGCAGGTCCGGCAGCAGCGGCAAACACCCTCGAGCGCAGGTCCGGCAGCAGCGGCAAACACCCTCGAGCGCAGGTCCGGCAGCAGCGGCAAACACCCTCGAGCGCAGGTCCGGCAGCAGCGGCAAACACCCTCGAGCGCAGGTCCGGCAGCAGCGGCAAACACCCTCGAGCGCAGGTCCAGCAGCAGCAAACACCCTCGAGCGCAGGTCCAGCAGCAGCAAACACCCTCGAGCGCAGGTCCAGCAGCAGCAGCAAACACCCTCGAGCGCAGGTCCAGCAGCAGCAGCAAACACCCTCGAGCGCAGGTCCAGCAGCAGCAGCAAACACCCTCGAGCGCAGGTCCAGCAGCAGCAGCAAACACCCTCGAGCGCAGGTCCAGCAGCAGCAGCAAACACCCTCGAGCGCAGGTCCAGCAGCAGCAGCAAACACCCTCGAGCGCAGGTCCAGCAGCAGCAGCAAACACCCTCGAGCGCAGGTCCAGCAGCAGCAGCAAACACCCTCGAGCGCAGGTCCAGCAGCAGCAGCAAACACCCTCGAGCGCAGGTCCAGCAGCAGCAGCAAACACCCTCGAGCGCAGGTCCAGCAGCAGCAGCAAACACCCTCGAGCGCAGGTCCGGCAGCAGCAGCAAACACCCTCGAGCGCAGGTCCAGCAGCAGCAGCAAACACCCTCGAGCGCAGGTCCAGCAGCAATAGCAAACACCCTCGAGCGCAGGTCCAGCAGCAGCGGCAAACACCCTCGAGCGCAGGTCCAGCAGCAGCGGCAAACACCCTCGAGCGCAGGTCCGGCAGCAGCGGCAAACACCCTCGAGCGCAGGTCCGGCAGCAGCGGCAAACACCCTCGAGCGCAGGTCCGGCAGCAGCGGCAAACACCCTCGAGCGCAGGTCCGGCAGCAGCGGCAAACACCCTCGAGCGCAGGTCCGGCAGCAGCGGCAAACACCCTCGAGCGCAGGTCCGGCAGCAGCGGCAAACACCCTCGAGCGCAGGTCCGGCAGCAGCGGCAAACACCCTCGAGCGCAGGTCCGGCAGCAGCGGCAAACACCCTCGAGCGCAGGTCCGGCAGCAGCGGCAAACACCCTCGAGCGCAGGTCCGGCAGCAGCGGCAAACACCCTCGAGCGCAGGTCCGGCAGCAGCGGCAAACACCCTCGAGCGCAGGTCCGGCAGCAGCGGCAAACACCCTCGAGCGCAGGTCCGGCAGCAGCGGCAAACACCCTCGAGCGCAGGTCCGGCAGCAGCGGCAAACACCCTCGAGCGCAGGTCCGGCCGCAGCGGCAAACACCCTCGAGCGCAGGTCCGGCCGCAGCGGCAAACACCCTCGAGCGCAGGTCCGGCCGCAGCGGCAAACACCCTCGAGCGCAGGTCCGGCCGCAGCGGCAAACACCCTCGAGCGCAGGTCCGGCCGCAGCGGCAAACACCCTCGAGCGCAGGTCCGGCCGCAGCGGCAAACACCCTCGAGCGCAGGTCCGGCCGCAGCGGCAAACACCCTCGAGCGCAGGTCCGGCCGCAGCGGCAAACACCCTCGAGCGCAGGTCCGGCCGCAGCGGCAAACACCCTCGAGCGCAGGTCCGGCAGCAGCGGCAAACACCCTCGAGCGCAGGTCCGGCCGCAGCGGCAAACACCCTCGAGCGCAGGTCCGGCAGCAGCGGCAAACACCCTCGAGCGCAGGTCCGGCCGCAGCGGCAAACACCCTCGAGCGCAGGTCCGGCAGCAGCGGCAAACACCCTCGAGCGCAGGTCCGGCAGCAGCGGCAAACACCCTCGAGCGCAGGTCCGGCAGCAGCGGCAAACACCCTCGAGCGCAGGTCCGGCAGCAGCGGCAAACACCCTCGAGCGCAGGTCCGGCAGCAGCGGCAAACACCCTCGAGCGCAGGTCCGGCAGCAGCGGCAAACACCCTCGAGCGCAGGTCCGGCAGCAGCGGCAAACACCCTCGAGCGCAGGTCCGGCAGCAGCGGCAAACACCCTCGAGCGCAGGTCCGGCAGCAGCGGCAAACACCCTCGAGCGCAGGTCCGGCAGCAGCGGCAAACACCCTCGAGCGCAGGTCCGGCAGCAGCGGCAAACACCCTCGAGCGCAGGTCCGGCAGCAGCGGCAAACACCCTCGAGCGCAGGTCCGGCAGCAGCGGCAAACACCCTCGAGCGCAGGTCCGGCAGCAGCGGCAAACACCCTCGAGCGCAGGTCCGGCAGCAGCGGCAAACACCCTCGAGCGCAGGTCCGGCAGCAGCGGCAAACACCCTCGAGCGCAGGTCCGGCAGCAGCGGCAAACACCCTCGAGCGCAGGTCCGGCAGCAGCGGCAAACACCCTCGAGCGCAGGTCCGGCAGCAGCGGCAAACACCCTCGAGCGCAGGTCCGGCAGCAGCGGCAAACACCCCCGAGCGCAGGTCCGGCAGCAGCGGCAAACACCCTCGAGCGCAGGTCCGGCAGCAGCGGCAAACACCCCCGAGCGCAGGTCCGGCAGCAGCGGCAAACACCCTCGAGCGCAGGTCCGGCAGCAGCGGCAAACACCCTCGAGCGCAGGTCCGGCAGCAGCGGCAAACACCCTCGAGCGCAGGTCCGGCAGCAGCGGCAAACACCCTCGAGCGCAGGTCCGGCAGCAGCGGCAAACACCCTCGAGCGCAGGTCCGGCAGCAGCGGCAAACACCCTCGAGCGCAGGTCCGGCAGCAGCAGCAAACACCCTCGAGCGCAGGTCCAGCAGCAGCAAACACCCTCGAGCGCAGGTCCAGCAGCAGCAAACACCCTCGAGCGCAGGTCCAGCAGCAGCAAACACCCTCGAGCGCAGGTCCAGCAGCAGCAAACACCCTCGAGCGCAGGTCCAGCAGCAGCAGCAAACACCCTCGATTGCAGGTCCGGCAGCAGCAGCAAACACCCTCGAGCGCAGGTCCGGCAGCAGCAGCAAACACCCTCGAGCGCAGGTCCGGCAGCAGCAGCAAACACCCTCGAGCGCAGGTCCGGCAGCAGCAGCAAACACCCTCGAGCGCAGGTCCGGCAGCAGCAGCAAACACCCTCGAGCGCAGGTCCGGCAGCAGCAGCAAACACCCTCGAGCGCAGGTCCAGCAGCAGCAAACACCCTCGAGCGCAGGTCCAGCAGCAGCAAACACCCTCGAGCGCAGGTCCAGCAGCAGCAAACACCCTCGAGCGCAGGTCCAGCAGCAGCAAACACCCTCGAGCGCAGGTCCAGCAGCAGCAGCAAACACCCTCGATTGCAGGTCCAGCAGCAGCAGCAGTAAACACCCTCGAGTGTAGGGGCAGCAGCAGCAAACACCCTTGAGTGCAGGAGCAGCAGCAGCAGCGGCAAACACCCTCAAGTGCAGGGGCAGCAGCAGCAGCAGCAGCAGCAAACACCCTCAAGTGCAGGGGCAGCAGCAGCACACAGCAGAAGCAACCCCAAAAGCAGCAGCAGAAACAGTTGAAACACTGAGGAGCAGCAACACCAACACCACACACCTTCTCTCCTCAGTATCAGGAAACCAACTGAATGCACAATTGCCTCCACGAGATCGTTAAGAAAATGAACTCTTGATAATCTTTTAAATGAAAACCAAATCAACAAAATTGGGATAAATCAGGCACAGCCCCTAATTCAGGTCAGCTGTAAAACCAAGAACAAAGTTTAAAGGAAACTTACAAACTTTAAATCAAAATGTGATTAAAGGGGTCAACAAAACACCCCAGTCCCCGCGGTGCCCACCGAGCACGGAAGGCCTCGAGAGTGCCAGCAGACACCGCGTGCTCCTTCTCCAGGGACATCCGGCAGCGAACGTAGCCGCGGAAGAGGGACAAACAATCGGGCGGGACTCCCCCGTCGATCGCCCGCTGCCTGGACCTGTTAATGGCCAACTTGGCCAGGCCCAGGAGCAGGTTCACGAGGAGGTCCTCCTCCTTCCCGACCCCCTTCCGCACCGGGTGCCCATAGATCAGGAGCGTGGGGCTGAAGTGCAAACAAAACATCAATAAAAGGTTTTTCAAATAACTAAAAAGGGAGTGCAGCCTACAACACCCTATGTATACATGGTCCACGGACTCCACAAGACCGCAAAAAGGGCATGTGTCCTGAGAGTCCGTGAACCTATGCATCCTCTTATTATAAGGGACTGCTGCATGCAACACCCTCCAACCCAGGTCCCCGATAGAAAGGGGGAGGACACCTCCGTAGAGGGCCTCCCACCGAGGGCCTCCGCCGCCGGACGGCAACAAGGCACGCCAGGGCGTGTCCGGTCGACGGACAAGGGCGAGAAAATGGAAGGTGTGCAGCAGCAGTCCATACAAAAAGCCCCTCTTTGCTGTGCCAAATGGCACAGAGGGCATGTCCCCGAGGCGGCTCATATTGCGGGGCACCAGCACCCGAGGGAGGGTTCGGGGCTTGGGGCCAATGTGGAATTCCGTCCGAACAGGGGAACGCTCAGACGGAAGACCACCGCGCACCTGGGCCACCTCAAGACCCAAAATAACGTCGGGTCCGAGCACGACCGTTCTCAGGTCTTGGATGGCATCGGTTGCGACCTGGACACTCACAGACGTGCGTCGCGCCAACTCCTGCGGGAGCATCCAGCCCAGTCCTCCGCCACCCAGCACGTCCCCGATCCTGGTCACCCCTGCGGCCACAGCCCTCCTCTCCGCCAACCACTGAAAAGGACGGAGGGGCGGATTCCTGAGCAGCGGCTCTCTGACGATAGCCGCTACTCCTGACGGGGGAGAGCTGCGTCGCGAGGCGACCACTTTCCAGACTTTGATCAGGTCCTGGTAAAAGACGGGCAACGCCTGCAAGGAGCCACCGAGGCCCAGCTGTTCTATAAACAGGAGCTGCACGTCATAACTCAGGCCGTGCACCTGACGGAAGAAATACGTCATCAGGGCACACCATCTAGGAGGAGGCTCAACGTAGAGGTATCGCTGCAGGGTCTGAAGGCGGAAAGTCGCCACCTGTGTGCGTAGGCACACTAGCGCCTGACCACCCTCCCTAAGCGGGAGACTCAGAACCTCGGCAGCAACCCAGTGCAATCTTTTGTCCCAGAAGAAGTCGACTAACAATCTCTGGATTCTTGTGACAAAGTCCGGGGGAGGGGTCAAAGTGACCAGCCGATACCACAACATGGAGGCGATCAGCTGGTTTATGACCAGAACTCGACCCCGGTAAGATAGCACTCGGAGCAGTCCTGTCCAGCGCCGCAGGCGAGCGGTGACTTTCGTCTCCAGTTCCTGCCAGTTTGCCGGCCAGGATTCCTCAGCGGGGCAGAGATGGACACCCAGGTAGAGGAGGCTGGTCCTGCTCCAGGTGAAAGGCCTGAGCTCCTCGGGTAGGGGATCCATCTGCCACTGACCGACCAGGAGTCCAGAACACTTACCCCAGTTGATCCTGGCAGAAGAAGCGGCAGAGTAGACCTCCTGGCACTCGCGCATCCTCCGCAGGTCAGCCGGGTCACTAAACATAAGGAGCACGTCATCGGCGTAAGCCGAAAGGACCACCCCGATGCCCGGCCCGCGCAGAACCAATGCCGACAACCTCCTCCGCAAGAGGCGCAGGAAAGGCTCCACGCAAATAGAATACAACTGGCCAGACAGGGGGCAGCCCTGACGTACCCCTCTCCCAAAGCGAAGGGGCGCCGTCAGGGACCCGTTAACCTTCACTAGACACTCCGCGGCAGTGTACAGAAGTCGGATCCGGGCGACAAAATGCGTCCCGAACCCGAAAGCTCGCAGAGTTCCGAGTAAGTATTCGTGATCCACCCTGTCGAACGCCTTCTCCTGATCGAGAGACAGGAAGGCGCTCGACAGACCAGCCCTCTGGGAATGGTGGATGATGTCCCGGACCAGATGGATGTTATCATAAATGGTTCGGTCCGGGACGGTGTAGGACTGGTCAGGGTGGATCATGTGGTCCAGCACGGTGCCGAGCCGAGAAGACATGGCTCGGGCGAAGATTTTGTAGTCCGTGCTGAGGAGGGAGACCGGGCGCCAGTTTTTAAGAAGGCGGAGATCCCCCTTCTTCGGTAGCAGGGCAATCACGGCCCTGCGCCACGAAAGGGGCATCTCCCCGGTAGCAATGCTCTCCCCCAGGACCCCCGCGAAGTCGCTCCCCAAGACGTCCCAGAACGCCCTGAAGAACTCCACGGTCAGCCCGTCTAGTCCCGGGGTTTTGCCCCTAGAAAGACCGTCGAGTGCGCCGGTCAGCTCCCCCAGACTTATAGGGGAGTCGAGCTTTCCGGCGCACTCCGGGCCGACCTGCGGCAGGTCCTCCCACAAAACTCTGCAAGCTTCCTCACTGGACGGATCCGGAGAGAACAGGGCAGTGTAGTAATCTCGGGCAATGGCCCTGATGCCCTCCGGATCCGAGACAAGTGATCCGTCGTCGTCAGATGAAGTTACATAGTTTACCATTGTGAGAGTTGAACTCTTGAGGTTACAAACCCAGTACCATAACCACTTGGCTATTTAGGCCACTACTGGTTAAGTAACTCTTTCGAGTACAAACCCGTTTCCACCTGTTTCAGGTGAAGTTACATTGTTTCATAGTTGGTCATTGTGAGATTTGAACTCTTGATAATCTTTTAAATGAAAACCAAATCAACAAAATTGGGATAAATCAGGCACAGCCCCTAATTCAGGTCAGCTGTAAAACCAAGAACAAAGTTTAAAGGAAACTTACAAACTTTAAATCAAAATGTGATTAAAGGGGTCAACAAAACACCCCAGTCCCCGCGGTGCCCACCGAGCACGGAAGGCCTCGAGAGTGCCAGCAGACACCGCGTGCTCCTTCTCCAGGGACATCCGGCAGCGAACGTAGCCGCGGAAGAGGGACAAACAATCGGGCGGGACTCCCCCGTCGATCGCCCGCTGCCTGGACCTGTTAATGGCCAACTTGGCCAGGCCCAGGAGCAGGTTCACGAGGAGGTCCTCCTCCTTCCCGACCCCCTTCCGCACCGGGTGCCCATAGATCAGGAGCGTGGGGCTGAAGTGCAAACAAAACATCAATAAAAGGTTTTTCAAATAACTAAAAAGGGAGTGCAGCCTACAACACCCTATGTATACATGGTCCACGGACTCCACAAGACCGCAAAAAGGGCATGTGTCCTGAGAGTCCGTGAACCTATGCATCCTCTTATTATAAGGGACTGCTGCATGCAACACCCTCCAACCCAGGTCCCCGATAGAAAGGGGGAGGACACCTCCGTAGAGGGCCTCCCACCGAGGGCCTCCGCCGCCGGACGGCAACAAGGCACGCCAGGGCGTGTCCGGTCGACGGACAAGGGCGAGAAAATGGAAGGTGTGCAGCAGCAGTCCATACAAAAAGCCCCTCTTTGCTGTGCCAAATGGCACAGAGGGCATGTCCCCGAGGCGGCTCATATTGCGGGGCACCAGAACCCGAGGGAGGGTTCGGGGCTTGGGGCCAATGTGGAATTCCGTCCGAACAGGGGAACGCTCAGACGGAAGACCACCGCGCACCTGGGCCACCTCAAGACCCAAAATAACGTCGGGTCCGAGCACGACCGTTCTCAGGTCTTGGATGGCATCGGTTGCGACCTGGACACTCACAGACGTGCGTCGCGCCAACTCCTGCGGGAGCATCCAGCCCAGTCCTCCGCCACCCAGCACGTCCCCGATCCTGGTCACCCCTGCGGCCACAGCCCTCCTCTCCGCCAACCACTGAAAAGGACGGAGGGGCGGATTCCTGAGCAGCGGCTCTCTGACGATAGCCGCTACTCCTGACGGGGGAGAGCTGCGTCGCGAGGCGACCACTTTCCAGACTTTGATCAGGTCCTGGTAAAAGACGGGCAACGCCTGCAAGGAGCCACCGAGGCCCAGCTGTTCTATAAACAGGAGCTGCACGTCATAACTCAGGCCGTGCACCTGACGGAAGAAATACGTCATCAGGGCACACCATCTAGGAGGAGGCTCAACGTAGAGGTATCGCTGCAGGGTCTGAAGGCGGAAAGTCGCCACCTGTGTGCGTAGGCACACTAGCGCCTGACCACCCTCCCTAAGCGGGAGACTCAGAACCTCGGCAGCAACCCAGTGCAATCTTTTGTCCCAGAAGAAGTCGACTAACAATCTCTGGATTCTTGTGACAAAGTCCGGGGGAGGGGTCAAAGTGACCAGCCGATACCACAACATGGCGGCGATCAGCTGGTTTATGACCAGAACTCGACCCCGGTAAGATAGCACTCGGAGCAGTCCTGTCCAGCGCCGCAGGCGAGCGGTGACTTTCGTCTCCAGTTCCTGCCAGTTTGCCGGCCAGGATTCCTCAGCGGGGCAGAGATGGACACCCAGGTAGAGGAGGCTGGTCCTGCTCCAGGTGAAAGGCCTGAGCTCCTCGGGTAGGGGATCCATCTGCCACTGACCGACCAGGAGTCCAGAACACTTACCCCAGTTGATCCTGGCAGAAGAAGCGGCAGAGTAGACCTCCTGGCACTCGCGCATCCTCCGCAGGTCAGCCGGGTCACTAAACATAAGGAGCATGTCATCGGCGTAAGCCGAAAGGACCACCCCGATGCCCGGCCCGCGCAGAACCAATGCCGACAACCTCCTACGCAAGAGGCGCAGGAAAGGCTCCACGCAAATAGAATACAACTGGCCAGACAGGGGGCAGCCCTGACGTACCCCTCTCCCAAAGCGAAGGGGCGCCGTCAGGGACCCGTTAACCTTCACTAGACACTCCGCGGCAGTGTACAGAAGTCGGATCCGGGCGACAAAATGCGTCCCGAACCCGAAAGCTCGCAGAGTTCCGAGTAAGTATTCGTGATCCACCCTGTCGAACGCCTTCTCCTGATCGAGAGACAGGAAGGCGCTCGACAGACCAGCCCTCTGGGAATGGTGGATGATGTCCCGGACCAGATGGATGTTATCATAAATGGTTCGGTCCGGGACGGTGTAGGACTGGTCAGGGTGGATCATGTGGTCCAGCACGGTGCCAAGCCGAGAAGACATGGCTCGGGCGAAGATTTTGTAGTCCGTGCTGAGGAGGGAGACCGGGCGCCAGTTTTGAAGAAGGCGGAGATCCCCCTTCTTCGGCAGCAGGGCAATCACGGCCCTGCGCCACGAAAGGGGCATCTCCCCGGTAGCAATGCTCTCCCCCAGGACCCCCGCGAAGTCGCTCCCCAAGACGTCCCAGAACGCCCTGAAGAACTCCACGGTCAGCCCGTCTAGTCCCGGGGTTTTGCCCCTAGAAAGACCGTCGAGTGCGCCGGTCAGCTCCCCCAGACTTATAGGGGAGTCGAGCTTTCCGGCGCACTCCGGGCCGACCTGCGGCAGGTCCTCCCACAAAACTCTGCAAGCTTCCTCACTGGACGGATCCGGAGAGAACAGGGCAGTGTAGTAATCTCGGGCAATGGCCCTGATGCCCTCCGGATCCGAGACAAGTGATCCGTCGTCGTCAGATGAAGTTACATAGTTTACCATTGTGAGAGTTGAACTCTTGAGGTTACAAACCCAGTACCATAACCACTTGGCTATTTAGGCCACTACTGGTTAAGTAACTCTTTCGAGTACAAACCCGTTTCCACCTGTTTCAGGTGAAGTTACATTGTTTCATAGTTGGTCATTGTGAGATTTGAACTCTTGATAATCTTTTAAATATGAAGTTAGATTGTTTCATAGTTTGCCATTGTGAGATTTGAACTCTTGATACTCTTTTGAGTAAACCTGTTTCCATCTGTTTCAGATGAAGTTACATTGTTTCATAGTTTGCCATTGTGAGATTTGAACTCTTGATCTTGGGGTTACAAACCCAGTACCATAACCACTTGGCTATTTAGGCCAAGCCCCAAGCTAGAAGATGTAACTCTTTCGAGTACAAACACGTTTCCATCTGTTTCAGATGAAGTTAGATTGTTTCATAGTTTGCCATTGTGAGATTTGAACTCTTGATACTCTTTTGAGTAAACCTGTTTCCATCTGTTTCAGATGAAGTTACATTGTTTCATAGTTTGCCATTGTGAGATTTGAACTCTTGATCTTGGGGTTACAAACCCAGTACCATAACCACTTGGCTATTTAGGCCAAGCCCCAAGCTAGAAGATGTAGCTGCATGTCCTGGGTATGGGTGTTAATCACTTGTACATAATGTTCACTATTGTAAATAACTCCCAAGAATGTCTCCCTGCCTATGGCTCGTTATTCTGATGAGCAGTGTTTGTGTCACTTAGATGTGAAACCTTAGTCCCTGCAAAAGATAAAGGCAGGTGTCTTGGTCCAGGGCTTGGTCCCTGTGCTTTGTGCAACCTTCTATTGGACCCAGTGCCCTTGGTTTGTTGGGGCTAAAGGATCGGGTTGTACGCTTGTTTCGGGGTGACCGAGTTGGTACAGAGACAGACAACATCCGGAGATTGTTGTTAGAATAAACACATGCTGTTTATTTACAAACATAACTCAGCAGCTACACTTGTGTGCTCACAACTCAAAACTCTGTCTTCACTCTTCAGCGTCTAACTCGAGACCCTCCCACAGAGGTAACCCGCGCTACTCTGCTATTAGGTATGAAGATCACGTGATCTTACATGATAAATGATCTTAATACCTAATAGCAGAGTAGCATGGGCTACCTCTGTGGGAGGGTCTCGAATTAGACGCTGAAGAGTGAAGACAGAGTTTTGAGTTGTGAGCACACAAGTGTAGCTGCTGAGTTATGTTTGTAAATAAACAGCATGTGTTTATTCTAACAACAATCTCCGGATGTTGTCTGTCTCTGTTCCAGGTAATTCTGTTTTTGTTTTGATCTTACATGATCTTGTCTTAAAAGTATATTACACATCAGACTACCATACCTTCCCAGCATGCTGATGATGCACCTTCACAGACACAAGACACATCAGTCATGCCTGCTGCTCAATGGAGCTTATCATTGCTGCCAGAATGTGCTGTGTCGGCGGCACAGAGTTCCATCATTCTGTCTGTGCTCCCAGTACCTTTGAGGTGCAGTTGGCCCCCCATCTCATCAACATCTGTGTCAGTGACAGTGTGTCCCTGAATGGCTCAGCTCATGAAGGATACCATAGAATCAGGAGAAGTTAAGTTTTCCCCATGATATGACCCTGTTTACAGAACACAAATGATCTGTCATCAGCCAGACAGACAGGAGTCAGACACTCATATAAGCTATGTGAGGATCTGAGTGTGGATTGTCCACACTGATGTCATTATCATCTCCCTGGAATGTAGGGACTATGGGCCCCCATTGCATCTCCATGACAGGGGCCTTATCACAGAAGGTATGTGTGCTGCCATCAGCCACACACAGTCAAATGTTCACAGATGCAATGTGAGGATCTATGAAGTCTCCTCACTGCATGTCGTCATCATCCTCCACAGATCTAGCAGCTATGAGGGCCTCCCGAGCATGCCTGCTTCATCTGGACAATGCAATGGACTCATCACCATCATCCTTGCCTTCAAGGACCTCATCCACATCGATGTAATGCTCATCGGAGACGTGCAGATCCTCCAACTCCTCTTCAGCAAGCTCCTCCCTCCATTGCAGCAACAGGTTGTGAAGGGCGCAGCAGGTGATGATGAAGCGTGACACCCTCTGTGGACTACATTGCAGGGCTCCACCAGACCGGTCCAGGCACCAGAACATCAATTTCAAAATCCTGATGGTTTGCTCCACCAAGTTGCAAGCTGCAGCATGAACCTCATTATAGCGTCGCTCTGCTGCAGTCTGAGGCTACCGCATGGGTGTCAACAGCCACGTCCTCTGAAGGAGTTATGGACACTCCCTGGGAATCATGTGCAAACCTATAGGATGCACTTGTGGTGGTCGCACGCCAGCTGAACATTTAACAAGTGGAAGCCCTTGCGGTTGACGTAGTTGACCATTTGTTGCCATGGTGATCTCAGCACTACGTTGGATTTGTGGGAAACCTGAGATCTGCGCAGATCCTAGCACTCTTCCTGGTTTTCCTGACCCCAATCGGAATGCACAAAGTTGTGTACCTTTGCGAACATGGCGTCTGTGACCTCCTGGATGGGTTTTTGTGTGGAGGCTTGCAAGATCCCACAGAGATCACCTGCGGAGCCCTGAAAGGAGCCACTGATTTTAAAAATTGAGCGCTGTGGCCACTGGCAGTGGATGCCCTCCATACCCCCATGGTGGCAGACATGACCGACCAGTTCCATGGACATGCGCAGTCTTTGGTGACACTAGTTCTTGGTCATCTGCCTGAATGACAAGCTTCATCTGTAGACCTTGGCTCTCACTAGGCACCGACCAGCAATGGCTTGTTGTGGCTCTTCAGCGGCAAGTGCAGGAGCCTCAGCTACCCCTTCTTCTTGAGGGTGCTGCTCCTTCCTTTGCCCAGCCAGGCCCCTCCATCACTCTCTTCTCCTTTGTCTTCACTCTCTGTAAGCTATGAGGCGTACAGCTAGGTCACCAGGCTCCATGCTCCTGATGTTCTCCTCCTGCAGGATGATAGAGAGGGATGCATGGGTTAGCATGGTGTACTAAGAACCTCTCTTGGTTAGTTCAGAAGGCCCCTTAATGCATGCTGGAGAGTTCTGGCTACCACTTGCTTGGCCAGAGTTTAGCACGCTGCATAGCTGCCTGAAATCCCACCTTCCTCTGTCCTATTCCAACTGACTGATTGGCTGCAGCTTAGCCACCGGACTGCATGCTGTGCTGTCAGCTCAGGCACAGTCATTCTCTTAACCCACACTGCAAGGCTGCACTGTTAGCTTCCACCACATGGGAGACTGGTTCAACTTGCATGAAGGCATTGCAAGGGGCTGTGAGCGCCTTCACCAGTGATTGTTCCATGGCCAGCTTTAGCAAGGAGATTATACAATGCGCCCAGTCATCCAATTGTTCTGCAGCCCACTAAAATACTCATTAGTTTGCAGTCTGTGCCTGAGGGGCAAAAAGCTCTGAAGCATTTGGTGGCACATTCATGCCTCTGCATTACTTGAATGGGCAGATAAGCCAGAGGCCTGACTCCAAGCATGTAACTGCGTCTGAACTGTCTCAGCTGCAGAGGAATGGTCACTTTATACAGGTTTCCCTAATGCATGGCACTTCCCTCCACACAACCCCCACTGCATGTGCTTGTGCACTACCATCAGACCATACTGCCTTGCCCACCACCCCCAACTGCAGGTCAGTCCTTACCCCGGCACCACACTGTCAGCCAGTGGGGAAAAAGCGGCTTGCTTGTGCCCTTGTCTGAATGTGCAGCACCTCTTCCTTGAAGTCAAATGGGCAATCCTCACTGCGCAACGTTACTGTGTGCTCACCTCCAAGTTCCCCTCGGAGTTCAGCTCGCCAGGTGCATGCCTTTTAATTGCTGTTGTGAAACACGTTGGCATGCAATCACACTAATGTGCCCAGATGATCCAGTGTAGGTGGATGATTCTGGCAAGTAGGGCTTATATTTATATGCAGATGTATTAAAATGATATCCTCTATGTGCAGTGACGGGAAACGCAGCCTGTCATTGATGGATGGAGCAGACGATCGCAAACTGGTTTCACGAAGATGTGAAACCAATTTTTGGCCTTCCCGCCATATTGTCTACTCATGCCCAACACCAACAGGCACGGAAAATTCCGGCCTATGTCTCTTTTAAAAGAAAAGCAGGGGATTCCATCTCGTGCCCTGGTCAATATTTATCCCACAGTCGGCTAAAACCAAGTGATTATCACTTTGCTATTTGTGGGACTTTGCTCTACACAAATTAGGCATTGCACTTATACTAGAAAAGTACGTAAATGGCTGTAAAGCACTTTGGAGCATCCTGAGATTGTGAAAGGCATTATATGAATGCAATTTTTTTCCTTTTTTCTTTCTTGAGGAATGAATTTCAGCATTACCAACTTGCCTCTTGGCCTGCTTGGACATATAAGCACAATTTACCCATAATTTAACACAAATTGATAGCCTTATTCAGAAAGGTTATGAGGTGATCCAAAGACATACTGGCTCAAGACATTCTTCAGAACTGCTCCTGGTCTACCACAATAACTTTGCGGAAAATGTGGCAGAAACCTTGTGGGGATACAGCGGCAGAGCAGGAGTAGCTTCAGGTAAACTCCCCTCCCAAATTGTCACAAAATATGGCTCATTCTCTTGCTGGTCTAGTGGTTGTTATTGTTACTGATACTTGAAATGGAAACTTTTGTTCCCAATCACTGGCATTCTTTACTTTAATGAGCACAAAAAAGCAATTTTAAACCTGGGGCTGGATTTTACGCTGATGGCGGGCTCTCTGTACCCCAGCATAAGTATCGGAGGTGAGCCCGCCTCCACTTAGCCAGCTTACCCCACTTTAATTTTCCAGTATGAGGAGGGACTTCGCTCAGAAAATCTTGCCTCATAGAGCTAGCAGTTGGAGGCTGGCAGTGCCAAGCCAGATTAGTGGCCACTACTGGTGCAAAAGGTAGGACAAGGAGATGGCATTCATCAGTGGACATTGAGGTAAATCTAAGATCCCGCTGTGGCTAGGCTGACAGGCCCCAATGTGGGGTATGTTGTCCAGGGCAGGGGACAGATGAGGAGGCAAAACTTTGAGGGTGGGGGGGGGGGGGCTCAAATTGGCACCAGAACCCAGGAAGGGTGCATCGTCCCCCCACTTCATTCACCAGTAATATACAGGGTGAAACCTGCTGGACTAGATGTTGGGTGCAGGCCTCCCCTGCCATCCATTATATTGGAGCAGCAGCTGGATGAGGCCCTTAAATGGGCATTAATTGGGCCACAGGCGAGCGGCCAACCCATCATCTTGTTTGTGGTGGGGTGGGGCAGACGGGTGAACCAGCAGTGGGTATGCCAGTGATGGTGTGCACCCTAATTAACGGGTCCACCTGCCTATTTTTCCACCCGCTGGTGGCCTGTAAAATTCAGCCCTTGGTTATTGGTTCTGGTCCAAATTGCATTGTAATGATATATCATGAATAATTTGGAATTGTTAGCTTCACAAAAGTCATGAAGGTAAAGTCAGCAACCCTATACTATAGCTGTACTTGAAGGTGCAGGTCAGATTAAGCAGTACAATGTTGTAGCTCCTATTTATTGACCCAATCTTCCTTTGAGTGTGGTTCCAAAATGAAATTGCTAAATTGACCTGTAAGAGTTCAACTCAACAAAACTCTTGCTTTTAAAAAATAATTAAATTTACAATCCTTTAACAATGGCTGATTATTTTGATGAAGAAAATCCTAACAAAAATGTATCTCATTGTATTACTGTGCAGAATCACAGAATGGTTACAGGACAGAAGGAGGCCATTCTAGACTGCCCAGACCCCTCATGATATTGAATACCTCTATCAAATCTCCTCTACACCTTCTCTTCTCCAAGGAAAACAGTGCCTATTTCTCCAAATGTATGTACATAACTGAAGTTCCTCATCTGGGACCCATTTTCGTGAATCTTTTCTGTACTGACTCTAATGCCTTCACATCTTTCCAAAAGTATGGCTCCCAGGATTGGATGCAGTACTCCAAACCAGTGTTCTATACAAGCTTACCATCACATGCTGTGCAAAATAATTCTGAAATGTATTCCATAAAAATATATTTGTTTGCCCTGTGTAAGATTAAATGTACTGGGTGAGAAATTATTAGTGCCTGTTTTAGGATGCTACAATTGCCCCTAGAGGTTCAAAATAGCATCAGCAGCAACGATTTCAGGGCAAAGCATTTTGGATGCCAAATAGTTCTGGGTGTTGGCCACAGTCAGTGTTCTTTTGTCTATCCCAGTGTTCTTATGCCATGTTATCCCAGTGGCTGCAGTATTACTGTTGGAAGGCTGCTGACTTTCAGTGGGGGAGACTGCAGATGATCCTGGAGGATGACTATGAGCAGGTCTGACCGGAAGGACTAGTTTTGGACTGCAGGATCTCAGCATGGACAGCAGCAATCTCGGCTGGCTGGATGGCAGGGCACTGGCAGACTGGTAATGGTGGGAAGACAAATGCTGTTTTCCTGAGGCCAATGCCACTCTCCCGAGGAGGAATCTCAATGATCTACATAGGACAGAAAGCCCCTTGCATCTCTAATCTACAACCATAATGACACCAGTTTGAGCTTGCATGGTGAAAAACTGACCTGTGTGACATTAACCTGAGTTTTTACAGCAGCACTCAGACATTGAGTGGATGCTGCTTGTGCTGCAATGGAAGTACAACCATCAGGTGCTGCATCATGGTTGGGTCAAAAAGTACGTAAATGGAGCTAGCCACCACTTCCATGCTGGAATGGATGGACTTAAGCTCTGTGCAAACCCTTGTGCCAATTTAGTTCTGGACTCTTCCATGCTCCTTGATATTGTCTGCGCACCAAGCATTGTGTTGTGCATATTCAACTGCATTCTTCTGTTAGCTGACCCTTCACAGTCCTCATCCAAGTCTTTTGTACCAGAAATTGTGTGAAACATCGCCCTTCAGTGAGTTGGCAGTTTTGTCCTCTGCCTTAGGCTGCAGGCTTAAGATGCACACAGTATTAGAGCAGGTGGCTGTGAGTGTGAAAACAAGTGACAATGCTATGTCTTCATCACCACTTTTTTTATGGTGTTTCTCTCCTGCATGCTTAGTTTGCACCTATTTGAAAGAAAATAGAATAAGGGTAGAATTGGTACAGGCGTGAAAAATGACATTTTATACAGCCAGCCGCAATGGTGGGTTTTTGTGTCGCATCGTTCCCTTCCCGCCTCATTAATTGTGCAGCCACAGGAAATGCAGCAAATCACTTGTGGTCAGTCTCTGATTCACTGCCATGCCGTTACTCAACGTTTCCTCACTCTGGGTGCCATACCCCAACTACAGCCGCGCACACAGTTCTCAATGCTTTCAGCCCAGGACTATGCCAGTGAAGACATGGCCCTGAAAGCCAAGAAGAATTCAGTGACCTGTCACTGAAATGCCTTTTGGAGGCCTGCCGTGATGTCCTCCACAACCACTCTGGCCACAGGAGGTCCAGCATTCTCATCACTCCTGCCTGGGAGGCGGTGGCAGTAGTGATCAGTGCCAACACTGCACAGAAAAGGTTGGCTATCCAGTGCAGAAAGAGGATAAGGATCTTATTCATGCCACCAGGGTAAGGCAACCATTTCATCACTCTAAACTCACAAACTCACAAGGCCATCACACATTCATTGGCATCTCACTCATTGCCAGCTCAAGGGATATCACTACTCACTGCTGACATTGCACACAGTGCTTTACTAAACTCTCCATTTCACCATCCATCCCAGACCACCATAGATAGCTGCGTGCTATGATCTTCATTCAGGAAATTCCTCTATGGGCACTGTGTAGTTCAATTAAAAGTGGCTCCCTTCCCTTTGGAGAAATTATCACTCATGCTCCCCACAATAAGATGCCATCCTGGCTGGTTATTTTATGTCTCCTATTAAAGTACGGTCTCATTTCAACAGGAATGGGCTCCTGTGAGCAACCATATAACACTTTTCTCGTACTTGAGATAGGACCGGGTCCCGGCTTGTCCAGTCTCTGATCTGTCGAGCACGTACTGGAGAGGAATCTAAGAAATTTAACAGTAAAACAAATTCTTCCACAGGAACTTGCTCATCATTTTCTTATAAAGGCAAGCAACTAAGTGCATTGGCATTTGCAATTTTATTTCCAGGCCTATGTACAAAATTGTATTTGTTTGCTGCAAGGATTAAAGTCTTATTTGTGTTCCTATGTCTTCTTTCTATTGCTGACTTTACTCTTGGCCTTATTTTCGACTTCAATATTGGCCAGACTACTCTCAGGTCTGTGCTTGACTTGAATGAACTCAGTGGTTGGGTGTCCCAAAATTTCATCATCTGTCTGCTTCTTAGAAAATTCTGTGACTTTTGCCTCCAAAGTTTCTTTGGCTTCAATTAGTTGATTCTTCAGCTGTTCCATCTCTTTTTTGTATTTATTTGCTGCCTCCTGAAAAATTGAGCATTGTTGTGCTTTCTCTGCCAACTCATTCTTCAGTTTCTTCAGAGAAGTGCTGAATTCTTTTTGTTTCTCTTCATACTTTTCCAGATGTACAAACTTTGACCTGAGGGAATCTTATAGTGTGTGAAAGTCTTTCAGCAGGTTTTCTTTTTCCTTCCAAAGACTGCTCACCTCCTATCAAACTTTGTCAGTCAGCATGGTCTCTTCGAATTCCTTTTGCTGTTCTACCATGTTTTGCCTTAAGGCAGCCTGATTTTCTTCAGGTTGTCCTTACAAACTCCTTCTCCAAAACAGGAATGCTTCCAGCTTCCTTTTGGAATCTCAGTGGCCACTCAAGGCTGATTTCTCTTAGCCAATTTCCCCTAGGAGGCTTGGCTCCCTGCTTCTCAATATCAACACTGGTAGCTTTACCAATTGGCTTCCTTAATGGAGTTACTCTGCTTATGCCTTTGACTTGAATGTCTTTACCTGTGTATGTTTTCAATTTGGCATCAGTATATTCTAAATTTAATTGATGTTCACCATAATTCAGATAACTGAAGATATATTCCCCAATTACTGTAGTGAAAGCTCTCGTGTCCACTTCCATTCTAATAGGCCTGCCATTTACTTTCACTGGGCAGGATTTCCGCCCTGCACCCCATGGGGGCGAAGTTGAAGGGTGTGCACCATAGCCGTGATTCTGACTGATGCCCCTGATCAGGGGTGCGGCGCCATTTTATGTGGGCTGGCCAGTTAAGGCCCGCCCAGCGTGACATCCACACGGAAGCACTATGCGCTTCTCTCGTGGGCAGGGGGGATCCCAAAATTGAGAGTGCACTCTATTGCGCATGCACACGAAAGAGTGCACTCATCTCCCTGAGGCTAAGTGCAGCCTCAGGGAGATCGGCTCTAAACGTAAAAAAGCTAAAAATAGAAAAATAAAATTTCCCTAACATGCCCCCTCATGTAACAATGTCACATGAGTTAGGACATGTCCATTATTTTTAAAAAAAATTTATTACAATTTTTTAAACCCTACATGAAAACTCATCCCGCCCATGGTTGAGGTTTCATGCTTTTTCTAATTCCCGCCGGGGGCTCCTGGCCTGCCCATGAACCTTAAGGTCCACTAATTAGTTTAATTACTCTGTCGATGGCCTTAATTGGCCATTGACAGGTGAGCGGTCACGCAACTGGTTTTGCTGTGCCCCTGCCTACTGGAAAATTTAAATGGGGCGCGGTGACATTGAGAGTTCCGCCCGACATCACTGCATATCATTTGCCATCTAGGCGAATGGGCCCCGCTCCCCGCTCACCAACGGGAAAATCCTGCCCACTGTTATAAATATTGGTTCTGTCTTTCCAACCTTCAAATTAAACGATGAGTAAATATCTGAATTTGTTGTTTCAGGCTCTGCTACATTGTGGATCTTCTGTTTAAAAGCCTGCTTGACTCTTTCCTTGCACTTTCTCATTATATGTCCATTTCTCTGACAATAATAACATTTAGTTTTTTTAAAATGCCAATCATTATAAGACTGCTTGTTTCCACCTCTATTCAAATTATTCTTTGCTTTTGCTGCTAAGTCAGTTTTTCTCATTTTCCAGCTACTGGGGGCTGTTTCCTGCTTCTCGGCAGAGTCTTGCATTTTGCGCCCTTTTTGGCTGGAGTGGAGGATGCCCAAAGTGGAGCACGGTGCCATTTTGCACTCCCTGTATGGCTTTTGAATCTCTTACAGCACTTTCCATGGCCAGTGTTATCTCTAGCGTCTTCTTAAAATTCAAATTCACTTGAGACAATAATATCTTCTGAATTATGCCCTCATTCAGACCACACACTAAACGATCTCTGAACATGTCATTTACAGATGAACCAAAATCACAATGTTCCGCTAACTACTTCAAACTTGCCACATAACAATCAACTTTCTCCCTGGGGGCTATGTTTCTCGAGTTAAACTTGAACCTTCGCATTGTTACCAAGGGCTTTGACTAGTAATAGCCCTTCACGAGGTCCACCAATTCATCAATTTTTTTTTAATCTGGGGCACTGGGTGCTGTGAAACTACGAATCAAGCTGTAAGCTTTATTCCCACATGTACTTAAGAGGATCACTTTTCTCTTTCCCCTTATTCTCATTCGCTTGGAAAAAGAACGTGAGGCATTCAGTATAATGAGACCAATCATCCATGGCTGGATCAAAAGAATTCATTCTTCTGCATTGCAGCATTCTGAGAGGGAATAACTTCTTCAATTCAAATGGAACTTCTACTTACAATTACTGGGCGAGGTATAGTGCCGATTTCTTTTCAACTTGATTGCTCCTGATTAATCTTGTTTTATCCTCATCACCAGTTTGTTGTGAGTGGTGGCCGAGCTGGTACTATAGATGGAGTTGATCCTCAGCCACTTCTTGGGTGGAAACATTAAGTTTATTTACAATATACTCAGCAGCAACTATATGTGTGCTTTCAACCTAAACTTCATTTCTGCATTGCCCACAGTACTCTCCTATTGGCTACTACAGATCATGTGATCTTTCTTAACAAGCATTATTCTTGAAGGTACATTGCACACTAAGTAAAACCATAAATACAACAGAGACATAAAAGGAAGAGAACACTAGTGGCTACTTAGGTTTCAAATGTATCCACAGGAGGGTATTTTATTGGCTGTAGTTGAAAATGGTTTTTGCATTTCAGTTACCATTTACTCATCATTATTGGTTACTGACTTTGGAAGAAGTGAAACTGCAAAGAGATAATAATCCCACGTGCTTGGGTTCTTCAGTCAGATTTAGAAATGGTAATGTTTTTGAATAATGGGCTTGAGAGAGGGATAAGTACATAATAAAACATCGTGCACTTTAATTGGGATGAAAGGATTCTCTGAATATTGACAAAGGCAGGGGCATTCCTGATGACCCTAAAATATACAGCTCTAACAAACCGCCACATGATTCAAATTGCTAGTGGAATGAAACAGTTATATTTAACTGTGTTACATGTTCTTTTTGTTAATATTTTACTGCTGACTTCAGACCAACAGAAGAGAAGTAACTGGTTTTATTGACAACTCTAATGGTGTAAAACTGAATTGGGGCTAAAAGTCCAAGGGACAGCTTTTATACATGTTTGGTACACTGAGAAATGTTTTAAATATGAAACTTTAAATGATATGTCAATAGCTTTAAAAGATGAGCTTTGGTTCAATGATATCCCTTGCCTCTAAGTCTGTATTGTGAATTTAAGCCCCATTGCATAGACTTGTGCACCTTAATTAAACAATTGTTCGGCAGCTGTAGTTTGTGGTCAATCCCTTTTTAAACCCTTTGTATATCTGAACATCTAAACGTAAGTGTGAAAAAGTTGAATATCTATTCTTTGCTACCTCAAAGCAGTTTGGGGCTATATCTTGAACAATATTATATGAAGACAGTCAGTTTGGAAATTATGAATGAATGAAAGTCACTGTAGTCCCAGAGGACCACAGGCTGCTCTCTCATTAGAGAGACGACTGGTGGTGAGTGTAACCTGGGAGTCACCACTCCTCAGGCGAGGTGTGAGGTTGAGAAGACGGGGCCTTCATGGATGACCTGAGCATCACTGCTTCACAAACCAGCCATCCAGCCAGCTTTAAATGTTACAAAGGCAAAGTAAAACCATGTAAGAGCTAAGGGTTCATATTCCTAGATCATTGATTAGTGAAAAAGAAGCACTTTTCAGCGCTTTCAAGATTAAGAAGATTAAAGATTTGGAATTATTGTATATATATCATTTGTACTAAGTGCTGTTCATCAACCTTTTAAATGCCCAATAGATATGAGTAATGGTTAATAGCTTACAATTTTCTACTCATCCAACATGAAAAGAGGTTAAATTCTGCAAAGTTTCCTTTGATTGCACTTTCACTGCTCTCCCTTCTTTCACTTAACCTCTTCCTCCAAATAAACTCTCCTACCCATATTCATAGCCATCCTTACATCCTACCAACTCACATGACCTCTCTATTCCCATCAGCTCAAGGCCATTTCTGACCACCACCCTATATCCCTTAGCAGGCACATCCTCCAGTTCCCTTTCTAACCTCACTTTCATCAGCAGCCACCCTGGGAAAAATAATACTCAACCCCAAGTCACTTATATGTGCTCTTTCAAACTTCTAGCCTTCTAGCCTTTGGCGTTCCATCCACTACAATACTTCTGCAGCAGCTGATCTGCACAACTACCTCTTAAATTTTACTTTTAATGAAGTTGTTGCTGGACTGATAATCCAGAGACCCAGAGTAATGATCTGGGGACCTGACTTTGATTCCCACCATGGCAGATGGTGGAATTTGAATTCAATACAAACCTGGAATAAAAAGTCTAATGATGACCATGAAACCATTGTCAATTGTTGTAAAAACCCAACTGGTTCACCAATGTCCTTTTGGGAAGGAAATCTGCCATCCTTACCTGGTCTGGCCTACATGTGAGTCCAGACCCACAGAAATGTGGTTGACTCTTAAATGCCCTCTGAAATGGCCTAGCAAGCCACTCAGTTGTATCAAACCACTACAAAGTCTCACAAAAGGTAAGAAACCAGACCGACCACCTGGCATCGACCTAGGCGTTGGAAATGACAAAGGCAAACTCAGCCCTGTCAACCCTGCAAAGTCCATCTTACTAACATCTGATAACCAGTGCCAAAATTGGGAGAGCTGTCTGACAGACTAGTTAACAACAGCCTGATATAGTCATCCTCATGGAATCATATCTTACAGATAATGTCACAGACACCACCATCTCCATCCTGGAGTATGTCCTGTCCCCTGGCAGGACAGGCCAAGCAGAGGTCCAGCACAGTGGTATACAGTCTGGTGGGAGTTGCCCTGGGAGCCCTTGACATTGACTTTGGACCCCAATGAAGTCTCATGGCATCAGGTCAAACATGGGCAAGGAAACCTCCTGCTGATTACCATGTACTGCCCCACCCCCTTCTGCTGATGATTCAGTGCTCCATCATATTGAACACCACGTGGAGGAAGCACTGAGGGTGCAAGGACGCAGAATGTTCTCTGGGTGGGGGAATTCAATGCCCATCACCAAGAGTGGCTCGGTAGCACCACTATTGACTGAGCTGGCCGAGCCGTAAAGAATATAGCACCTAGACTGGAACTGCGGCAGGTGGTGAGGGAACAAACAAGAGGGAAAAACATACTTGACCTGATCCTCACCAATCTGCCTGCCACAGATGCATCTGTACATGACAGTATCGGGAAGAGTGACCATCGCATAGTCGTGGAGATGAAGTCATGCCTTCACATTGAGGATTCCCTCCATCATGTTGTGTAGCACTACCAACTTGCTAAATGGGAAAGGTTTCGAACAGATCTAGCAACTCAAGACTGGGCATCATGAGGCGTTTTGGGCCATCAGAAGTGGCAGAATTGTACTCGAACTCAATCTGTAACCTCATGGCCCAGCATATCCCCCACTCTACCATTTCCATCAAGTCAGGGGATCAACCCTGGTTCAATGAAAGTGCAGGAGGGCATGCTGGGCACATCAGCAGGTGTACCTAAAAATGAGATGTAAAACCGGTGAAGCTACAACAAGCAGCAAGCGATAGAGCTAAGCAATCCCACAACCAACGGATCAGATCTAAGCTCTGCAGTCCTGCCAAATCCAGTATGAATGGTGATGGACAATTAAATAACTCACTGGAGGAGGAGGCTCCACAATATCCCCATCCTCAATGATGGGGAAGCCCACCACATCAATGCAAAAGGTAAGGCTGAAGCATTTGCAACAATTTTCAGCCAGGAGTGCAGAGTGGATGATCATCTTGGCCTCCTCTGGAGGTCCCCAGCATCACAGATGCCAATTTTCAGCCAATTTGATTCACTCCGCATTATATTAAGAAATGACTGAAAGCACTGGATAGTGCAAAGGCAATGGGACTTGACAATATTCCAGCAATAGTGCTGAAGACTTGTGCTCCAGAACTCGCCATGCCCCTAGCCAAGCTGTTCCAGTATAGCTACAACACTGGCAGCTACCCAGCGAAGTAGAAAATTGCCCAGGTATGTCCTGTATACAAATCCAACCTGGCTAATTACGGGCCCATCAGTATGCTCTTGATCATCAGCAAAGTAACAGAAGGGATCAAGCAGCACTTGCTTAGCAATAACCTGCTCATTGACGCTCAGTTTGGTTTTGCCAGCTCCTGGCCTCATTTCAACTTTGGTTCAAACATGGACAAAGGAGCTAAACTCCAGAGCTAAGATGAATGACTACCCTTGACATTAAGGCAGCATTTGACCGAGTGTGGTATTAAGGAGCCCTAGTAAAACTGGAGTCAATGGGAATCGGGGGAAAATCCTCCAATGGTTGGAGTCATTTCTAGCACAAAGGAAGACAGTTGTGGTTGTTGGAGGTCAGTCACCTCAACTCCAGGACATCATTGCAAGAGTTCCTCAGGGTAGTGTCATTGGTCCAAGCATCTTCAGCTGCTTCATCAATGACATTCCATTCATCATAAGGTCAGAAGCAGGAATATTTGCTGATGATTGCAAAATGTTCAGCACCATTTCCGTCAAGTCAGGGGATCAACCCTGGTTCAATGAAAGTGCAGGAAGGCATGCTGGGCACATCAGCAGGTGTACCTAAAGATGAGATGTAAAACCGGTGAAGCTACAACAAGCAGCAAGTGATAGAGCTAAGCGATCCCACAACCAACGGATCAGATCTAAGCTCTGCAGTCCTGCCAAATCCAGTCACGAATGGTAATGGACAATTAAATAATTCACTGGAGGAGAAGGCTCCACAATATCCCCATCCTCAATGATGGGGAAGCCCACCACATCAATGCAGATACTGAAACAGTCAGTGCCAAATGCAGCAAGACCTGGACAATATCTAGGCTTGGGCTGACAAGTGGCAAGTAACATTCGTGCAACACAAGTGCTGGGCAATGACCATCTCCAACAAGAGAGAATCCAACCATCACCCCTTGATGTTCAATGACATTACCATCACTGAATCCCCCAATATCAACATCCAGGGGGTTACCATTGACCAGAAACTGAACTGGACTAGCCATATAAATACTGTGGCTACAAGAGAAGGTCAGAGGCTAGGAAGCCTGTGACGAATAACCCACCTTCTGACTCCCCAAAGCCTGAGCACTGTCTACAAGGCATAATGGAATACTCGCCACTTGCCTGGATGGGTGCAGCTCCCACAACATTCAAGAAGCTTGACACCATTCAAGACATAGCAGCCCCCTTCATTGGCACCAAATCCACAAACATTCACTCCCTCCACGACCGATGCACAGTAGCAGCAGTGTGTAACATCTACAAGATGCACTGCAGGAATTGACCAAGGCTCCTTAGACAGCAGCTTCCAAATCCACGAACGCTACCATCTATAAGGACAAGGGCAGCAGATAGATGGGAACACCACCACCTGGAAGTTCCCCTCCAAGTCACCCACCATCCTGACTTGGAAATATATCACTGTTCCTTCACTGTTGCTGGGTCAAAATTCTGGAACTCCCTTCCTAACAGCACTATGGGTGTACCTACACCCCATGAACAGCAGTTGTTGAAGATGGCAGCTCACCACCACCTTCCCAAGGGCAACTAGGGATGGGCAATAAATGCAGGCATCGATGCCCACATTCTGTGAATGAATAAAAAAGAAGCAACCCTTATTCTATCTCAGCCTGCCTATTCTTCCTAACATTGCCTCAATTTTTTGCTCCTGCAAGTACAAAGTTGTAAATTTCAGCATATCTAGTGCACACCTGGTTTAGCCATTAAATCCCATATCTTGCTGAATGACATCAAACTCTTATTGGGTCTCACTGTCTTCTGCCTAAACTGTCCACTACTCCGGAATCATCCTGGAAAACATAGATAACCCCTACCAACTATTTTCTTAAACTTTATAGAATCACATTGGTTACATCACAGAAGCAAACCATTTTGCCTCGTGTCCGATCTCTGCAAAAGCAATTCATCTAGTTATCCACCTCATCCCCAACCAATCTGCACCCCGCAACCCCATCTCTCCCCACCCCACACTTTCCTCATTGCCCTCAAATTGTTTTCTCCTCAGGACCTTATCCAATTCCCTCTTGAAAGCCATGATTGAATCTGCCTTCCCAGCTCTCTCAGGCAGTGCGCTCCAGTTCCTAGCCTCTCACCGTGTAAAATAGATTTCACTCGTGCTGCCATGATCCTTTTGCCAATTACCTTAAATTGGTGTTCTCTGGCTCTAGATCCTTTTGCCAACAGGGACAGTTTCTCTCCATCTACTCTGTCTAGACCCTTCAAGATTTTGAACACTTTTATCAATTCTCCTCTTAACCTTCTCTGTAAGGAGAGCAAGCCCAACTTTTCTATCTTTCTATCTATCTATCTATGTAACAAAAGTCCTTCATCCCTGGAACCACACCTCCAAGAGTGAAGAGCTCATGGACTTATTTGTGACCAAGACTGATCCCATCCGTTCAGCTGCCCCTACCTGCCTATTCACCAAGCCAAACCTGGCTTAAAGTTACCCTCTACCGGAGCCCTAAAGCCTTATCATTTCCTAATCTGTCTCCTATCGCCCCTCATGCCTACTCTGAAATTGGTCTGTCCATAAGACCCACTTCCTACTCTCAGGGATAATTTGTAAATAAATATTGCTTCAAAAAGTCTGCATATTCATATTTTAAAAAACTCCATAAACACAATATTAAAAAATACCATAATATAAATTAAAGCTAAAATCCATTGCCTTTTGAAGTTCCATTGCACATAAGGGCATATTGTTGCCTTCAGCATTCCTGATGCAGAGTCTTATGCAAGTGAAATGCATATTGGAAATTTGGACACGCAGCTGATTCATGGATCCATCCATTCATGTTATTAGATAGGATAGGAACACAGGGCCCATGAATCACACATGAAGCACGGTGGCAGTCGGGAAAACGCTGATATGTACAGTGTACAAAACACAGCTGGACAGAAATTGCAGGCAGAAGGAATAGGATACATGTCCCAGGTTGCTCCCTGATTTTCTGATTCCCCTTACGCCCATTCTGCATGCGCATGACCATTGCAATTGAGTTAATTTATGCACATTGTAGAAGCTATTATATACAATTTGTATACAATGTGAAGATTTACTTGTTCTGCCAGATAACCTTCTATCGTGATTCATCTTGAGTTAAGGGTTATCCATTTAATCAAAATATAGATAGAGTTACTGTGCAATGAAATGAATTGTGGTTGGCAGCTCTTTAACCTTGACCCATACAGGCACTTGAAAATTGCTGCAATATGCCATAACTCATTAATGTCCTCATAGCAATTGACTCCCTCAGTGTGGTGTTACCATCCAGTGCACTGCAGCTTGGAATAGTTCAATTCATGGATCTGGTTGAAATATGATGCTGAAATACAAGAGGCTTGGAACAGATAGTTCATCATGGATTTCATCACACACTGTTTACCAACAAAAAAAAATTCCAATCCAAATGAATACATTAGGGCCAATATTACGAATTCCTGCTTCTGGACTGGAGCTTCACCTGCTAGGAATAAGCATAGGAAATTGGAGAATAATGGGTGGAAAATTGTGTGAGACACAAAAACTGAATTCCCAGAATATGCTTCCATTGGACAAAAGTATTAAATTGACATTATATTTATGTTCCACTTTTTATTAAGAGGTATTTTAGCTGACACATTAGGGAAGCCAGTCTGATACTCAGAGGAGCAATTGGCCTTACTATCCATTTGGTGACATTGAAAGTTATCTGCAGAAGAGTTTGATTGCACTATTAAAATATTAATTAGTACAGAGGGCGCTAGTGAAAAGCGACTGAAGCATTCTGGAAGAAGTCAGTGCAGTCACCATGACTCAGGAGGGAATCGAAGAGAAGGATTCTTGCACTGAACAGGAGGAAGGGCATCCAACAGAGGGTGCTGGTGAAAAGTGACTGAAGCATTCTGGGAGAAGTCAGCGCAGTCATCACGACTCAGGAGGGAATCAAGGAGAAGGACTCTTGCACTCGACAGGAGGAAGGGTATCCAACAGAGGGTGCTGGTGAAAAGTGACTGAAGCATTCTGGGAGAAATCAGTGCAGTCACCACGACTCAGGAGGGAATCGAGGAGAAGGACTCTTGTACTCAACATTTGAAAAAGAGCGTGGACCTTGAAGGCAGGTCAGTTGAAAAAGAGTGTAGAGATTGAAAATAAAAGGAGGGGCAGCTGAAGAGGAGTGGCCAGCCTGTGAGTGGCCCGGTGAAGGAGCGGAGCTTTGAGGCTTTGGCTCGAGAGGCTTCGGCGAGCAGAGGCTGAGGACGAGCTTGCTCCCAGTGGGGTAAGGCCGGGTAAAGTCAATTAAGTAAATTAGGAGTAGGTAATGGAGGCAATAGTTGGTGCAGTTGAGTGCTCCGAATGCAGCATGTGGGAAGTCATGGACAGCACGATTGTCCCTGATGACTACACCTGCAAAAGCTGCATCCAGCTGCAGCTCCTGAGAAGCTGAGTTAGGGAACTGGAGCTGGATGAACTTCGGATCATTTGGGAGGCAGAGGCAGTAATAGACAGGAGTTTCAGGGAGACAGTCACCCCTTAAAGTCGGGAGGCAGGCGGCTGGGTGAATGTCAGGAGAGGGAAGGGGAGTAGACAGAAACAGCAGAGCACCCCTATGGCCGTTCTCATCAACAATAGGTATACCATTTTGGATACTGTTCGGGGGGACGACCTACCAGGGACAAGTTGTAGTGGTCGCGTCTCTGGCACCAAGGCTGGACCCTCAGCTCAGAAAGGAGGGTGGGAAAAGAGGAGAGCAGTAGTGATAGGGGATTGAATAGTTAGAGGGACAGGTAAGAGGTTCTGTGGGAGAGATCGAGAATCCTGGATGGTCTGTTGCTTCCCTGGTGCCGGGTCCACGATATCTCGGATCGGGTTCTCAGTATTCTCAGGAGGGAGGGTGAGCAGCCAGATGTCGTGGTCCATGTAGGGACCAATGACGTGGATAGGAAGGAGGAGGAGGTCCTGAAAAGAGAGTTTAGGGAGTTAGGTGCAAAGTTGAAGGACAGGACCTCCAGGGTTATGATTTCCGGAGTGCTACCCATGCCACGTGCTAGTGAGGCTAGAAATAAGAGGATAATGCAGCTAAATACGTGGCTAAGCAGATGGTGCAGGAGCTAGGGCTTCATGTTTCTTGACAATTGGGCTCTGTTCCAGGAAAGATGGAACCTGTTCCGACGGGACGGTTTGCACCTGAACTGGAGGGGGACTAACATCTTTGCAGGTAGGTTTGCTAGTGCTGCTCCAGGGTGTTTAAACTACATTTGCAGGGGGAAGGGAACCAGAGTGTTAGAGCAGATAGTGTGGTGGAGGAGGATAAAGGTCAAGCGAGGAATGCATGTATAGACAGAAATCAAGGGTCCGTATTTGATAGAAATGTTCTCAGATGCATCTATTTCAATACAAGGAATATTGTCGGAAAGGCAGATGAGCTTAGGGCACGGATTGGCATGTGGGATTACGACATTATTGCTATTAGTGAGACTTGGTTGCAGGAGGGGTGGGACTGGCAGCTCAATGTTCCGGGGTTCCGTTGTTTCAGACGTGATAGAGGGGGAGGGATGAAAGGGGAAGGAGTGGCATTACTAGTCAGGGAAAATATCACAGCTGTGCGTAAGCAGAACAGCCCGGAGGGCTCATCTACAGAGGCCATATGAGTGGAGCTGAGGAATGGGAAAGGTGTGACCACACTAATAGGGTTGTATTATAGACCACCTAATAGTCAGAGAGAATTGGAGGAGTAAATCTGTAGAGAGGTAGCAGACTGATGTAAGTAACAGAAATTGTGATAGTAGATTCTAACTTTCCGCATATTGACTGGGATTCCCATACTATAAAAGGGCTGGATGGCTTGGAGTTTGTCAAATATGTTCAGGAAAGTTTTCTAAATCAATATATAGAGGTACCAATGAGAGAGGATGCAATACTTGATCTCCTATTAGGGAACCAGACAGGTCAGGTGACAGAAGTATGTGTAGGCAAACATTTTGGGTCCAGTGACCACAATGTCATTAGTTTTAAGCTGATTATGGATAAAGATAGGTCTGGTCCTCGAGTTGATATTCTAAATTGGAGAAAGGCCAATTTTGTGGAAATGAGAAAGGATCTAGGAAGAGTGGATTGGCATAAGTTGTTTTCTGGCTGGGATATGTTCAGTAAGTGGAAGGCATTCAAAGGCGAAATTTTGAGAGTGCAGAGTTTGCATGTTCCTGTCAGGATTAAAGGCAAAATTAACAGGCGTAGGGAACTTTGGTTTTCAAGGGATATTGGCGATCTGGTTAAGAAGAAGAGAGAGGTGTATAGCAGGTATAGGCAACAAGGAGCAAATGAGGCACTTGTAGAGTATAGAAAATGTAAGAAAATACTAAAAAAGGAAATCAGGAAGGCAAAAAGAAGACATGAGGTTGCTTTGGCAGATAATGTGAAGGTAAACCTGAAGGATTTCTACAAGTATATTAAGAGTAAAAGGATAGTAAGGGACACAATTGGTCCCCTTGAAGATCAGAGTGGTTGTCTATGTGTGGAGCCTCACGAGATGGGGGAGATCTTAAACAGTTTTTTGCATCAGTATTTACTCAGGAAACTGGCATAGTGTATAAGGAAGGAAGGAAAACAAGCAATAGTTTCATAGAACATATAGAGATTAAAGAGGAGGAGGTGTTTGCTGCCTTACAGCGAATAAAGGTAGATAAATCCCCCAGGCCTGACATGATTTTTCCTCGGACCTTGAGGGAGACTAGTGTAGAAATTGCAGGGGCCCTGGCAGAAATATTTAAAATGTCCTTAGCCACGGGTGAGGTGCCGGAGGATTGGAGGGTAGCTCATGTTCCATTTTTTAAAAAAGGCTCCAAAACTAAACCAGGTATTTACAGGCCAGTGAGCCTGACGTCAGTAGCAGGTAAATTATTGGAAGGTGTTCTGAGAGATTGGATATATAATTATTTGGACAGCCAAGGGCTGATTAAAGATAGTCGGCATGGCTTTGTGCGTGGTAGGTCATGAGTAACGAACCTTGTAGAGTTTTTTGAGGAGGTTACCAAGAAAGTAGATGAAGGAAAGGCTGTGGATGTTGTCTACATGGACTTTAGTAAGGCCTTTGACAAGGTTCCACATGGGAGGTTAGTTCAGAAGGTTCAGACACTAGGTATCCATGGAGAGGTTGTAAACTGGATTCGAAATTGGCTGTGTGGGAGAAGACAGAGAGTGGTAGTGGTAGTGGTGTGCCTCAGGGATCTGTGCTGGGACCAATGTTTGTTGTCTATATCAATGACTTGGATGATAATGTGGTGAATTGGATCAGCAAGTTTGCTGATGGCACTAAGATTGGAGGCATTGTGGACAGCGAGGAAGGCTTCAAAGCTTGCAGAGGGATCTGGACCAACTGGAGAAATGGGCCAGAAAATGACAGAGGGAATTTAATGTGGAAAAGTGTGAGGTGTTACATTTTGGAAGGTCAAATCAAGGTAGGACATACACAGTAAATGGTAGGGCACTGAGGAGTGTGGAGGAACAAAGGGATCTGGGAGTTCAGATACATAGTTCCCTGAAAGTGGCGTCTCAGGTAGACAAGGTTGTAAAGAAAGCTTTTGGCATACTGGCCTTCATAAATCAAAGTATTGAGTATAGGAGTTGGGATGTTATGGTAAGGTTGTATAAGACATTGGTGAGGCCAACTTTGGAGTATTGTGTGCAGTTCTGGCCGCCTAACTACAGGAAGGATATCAGTAAGATTGAGAGAGTACAGAGAAGATTTGCAAGGATGTTGCCGGGTCTTAAGGGGTTGAGTTACAGGGAAAGATTAAACAGGTTAGGATTTTATTCCTTAGAATGTGGAAGAATGAGGAGAGATATGATGGAAGTTTACAAAATTATGAGGGGTATAGACAGAGTAAGTGCAAGTAGGCTCTTTCCACTTAGATTAGGAGAGATAAACATGAGAGGACATGGCTTTAGGATGAAAGGGGAAAGGTTTAGGGGGAATTTCTTCACTCAGAGATTGGTGAGAGTGTGGAACGAGCTACCATCTGACGAGGTAAATGCGGGCTCACACTTAAGTTTTAAGAATAAATTAGATAGATACATGGATGGGAGAGGTCTGGAGGGTTATGGACTAGGTGCAGGTCAATGGGATTAGCAGAATAATATTTCGGCACAGACTAGAAGGGCGGAATGGCCTGTTTTCTGTGCTGTAGTGTTCTATGGTTCTATGGTTCTACAGGACATCTCAAAGATAGTGTGAAATACATAATCAGTATTTCTTTGCTTTCTTATCTAGTAACTTTTGTTTAAGCCATTAATGTCATAAAGACCTTATAAGGGGTAGATTTTGGATTTTGTTCTTCTGGTGGGTGCTATGTCTGCAAAGTTGTATTTTTGAAATTTAGGCATGCACATTTAAAATAATGATCAGCAAATTTTGGGCAGGATACTTCAGAATCTCCAACAGTGCAAAGTCAAAAAATTATTTCAATGTTAACTTACTTTTCAATGGAGAAATTGTAACACAGGATTAAAATAATTTAAATTAAAAAAAGTAAATACAAAATCTGAGTTTGGCTAGTCTCCATTCCATGCCCAGTAGGTGAGAATAGAGCACAAAACTGCACATAATTCCACACTTACTGATATTAATCGGACAATCTCTCATAAAATAGCAATAAGGATGGATATCATTGAGATGTCCCACTGGACAAGAAAGGATACTTTTCTGAGATTAGGTCCAGATTTCACCAGCCCTTTGGATGCAGGCTGGAAGGCCTAACCAGAGGCAGGCGGTCAATTAATAAACTGGAAAAGGCAAAATACAGTGGATGCTGGAAATCTGAAACAGAAACAATAAGTGCTGGGAAAACTCAGCAAGTCTGTCAGCCCCTGTGGAGAGAAAGACAGAGTTAACATTTCGAGTCCATATGACTCTCCTTCAGAACTAAAGAGAAGTAAAAGTATGGTGAAATATATACTGCTTAAGGTGGGTGGGGCAGGTGAAGCTGGATAGAAGGCCAATGATAGGTGGAGGGAAAGGAGAGACTGCAAAAATGTCACAAACAAAAGGTCGAAGGGGTTCCGCCATTCACCTATGCTGGTTCAGGATCCGCATTTTGTCCCAGAATGTAATGAATTGGCCTTTAATGACTGTTTTACACTCCCCCCCATTTCCCCCCCCCCCCCTGCCCCCAGCATTTACTGTTGTCCAAATGACCCCTCGCCAAATGAGGACACAGCCAGTTACCTCTAGGCATCTGCCCTGTGGATTCCCAGAGGGGGCATTCCTTCCCAGAGGGGCCCCACAGTGACAATGGCTGCCTCAATGACTCTGATGCTGCCACTGGAGGGTTCATCACTCCAATTGCTAGGACCTTCCTGCATGGTCCCAGCACATTAAAAGAAAATTCTCAATGGCCCCTAGAGAGTGCCTCAGCATGGAGACTTCCTCTCTTTCTCCCTGCAACCTCGGCAGTGACCACCTCTATCAGTGGCACTACTGAGGCTTTCGAGTTACTAGTCCTCTGATTGGGCTGGCAGCTGACTCTAAAGAGACAGGCCGCTATCCTTAATTTATTATTATTATTATTTGAAGAAAGACGAGCAATTTGTTGCCCATCCCTAATTGCTCTTGAGAAGGTGGTGTGCTGCCTTCTCAAACTGCTCCAGAGTTTTACACGCACAGAGCTGCTGGGAAGGGAGTTCCAGGATTTTGACCCAGTGACAGTGAAGGAACAGCGATATAGTCCCAAGTTAGGATGTTGTGTGGCTTGAGAGGAACTTGTAGCTGATGGTATTCCCATGCATTTAATACCCTTGTCCTTCTCGGTGGTGGGGGTCTTGAGGTTGGAAGGTGCTGTTGTAAGAGCCTTGGTGAGTTGCTGCAATGGATTTTATATATGGTACAGAGAGCTGCCACTTTGTATCGGTGGTAGAGAGAGTGAATGTTTAAGGTGGTGGATGGGTTGCCAATCAAGCAAGCTGCTTTATGTTAGACCGTGTTGAGCTTCTTGAGTCTCACTAGAGCTGTACTCAACCTGGCAAGTGGAGGGTATTCAGTCAACTTCTGATTTGTGCCTTGTAGATGGTGGCCAGGCTTTGGGGAGTCGAGAGATGAGTTACTCACCTGTCCTGGTGGCAGCATGTAATTTGGTCACTGCTGGTAAAATCTCCTCTGCAGCCCCGCCATTCACCTATGCTGGTTCAGGATCTGCATTTGGTCCCAGAGGTGGGACTCCACTGCATGTCGGTATAATTCCAGCCTAGATTTATGATGCATTGTTAGGACAATGCAGGAACAGCAAAATACTCATTAAACAGGAGCTGGTTGTACTTTGGTTGTACTTATGTTTGGTTAGGTGTCTAACATACATAATAATGAATCACCCTGCTTCCATAGAGTCTCCAAACTAAGCCACTGAAAAACCTAAACATGGTGTAGTGATACAAACCTGATGGTCAATTAGATACACAGACTAGTTCTTAAACAAGTGAAGTTGTTTACCCATGCTGTGTCTTGCAACAATTAACAAGACAGTCCTAGGCATTACTTTTCAGCTGCTTTCCAATCCCTCTCAGTTCCATCTTCTTCCTCAACTGAGTCATTTATTCTTACAGCTGGGAGTTGTTCCTAATTTAAGGCACATAATGTCAATAACTACTTAAACTTTTTGGCATTTTATTTTCTTAAAGTTGCATCCCTATCTCAGATGCAGAACTCTCAGCATCCAATGGCTAAGATTATTTCCTAAATTAAAACCATTGCTTAGACTGCAGCTGAGTACTGGTACACTTTACACTAAAGCACACTTCCCTTTGGGGCATTAGTTTGCTGGGTTATTAAGACTGAGTGGAAGGAATTCTTGCTCCTAGACCCCCAAATACCAGATTCATCCTCCAGCTTCCATTAGTGAGGCAATCAAGCTGGCTAGTTATTCATCAATAGCGGCTAGAAGAATGTAGACCTTCCTGGCTGAGGTATCAGATAGGCAGTTCTCCCACAGATAGTTGACTTAGCTCCTAATTTCTATCATCAAACTTGTTCATACCAGAGTACATATCAGGGTGAGTCTCAAGTATATCCATAATCATGCCCCTTACCTTCGACTTAATTGTTGTTACGTATGATCCTAGTATTGCTGCCTAACCCAACTTTCCACTGAGACCTTACATTGTTCTGGAACCATTCCATTCTACACTTTCTGTTACTTGTGACACAATGTCATCGGTGAGAGGATTATCTATTCATGTCAATTAGCTCACTTTCTCAAGAGTAGGAGTATTATTTTGTAAGGAGAGCTGCCTGCAGCCACTTTACTGTCTGAATAGACTTGCTTGTTTACTTACCTCACTGTCAATCTACCTCACCAATCATCGCCTGCCCTCAAGTGTAACACCAACATTGGTTCACTACATATCTAACTTCACACAAGAACTATACCTGTGTCCAATTATTGTCGACAAAAAGTGGGCCCACCCCTCTCACAGGTGTATCTCATTTAGTTTCTGAATATTTCCATAATTTCCAGACTGGCTGGATGGGAACATCCAAAGGATGGTTCAGACAAAATGACCTTATATCTGAAACTGGGACATCACTGAGGGCAGAATTTTCTGGATGGTGGGGGTGAGGGCGGAGCAGGAGCGAGCACGGACCCGATCGCTGCTTGCGATAGGGTCTGCACAGCCATTTTACACAGGCAGGCCAATTAAGGCGCGCCCAGCACGCTTCACAACTCCCATGCATAGCAGGACTGGGCAGGCGGTGGCAGGTGCACTCAGTCTGCCGGGCCCAATGACAACCCGACGGCCTGTATAACAGAAGGCCTGGCAGCCTTGGAAAGGCTGCTTGCAATGGCTGGGCGAAGGGCTTTGCAGAGGAGCAATGAAGGTTATTCATGTCTGGAGGCTAGGCCACTAGGGCAGGCCAGACTGGAAGGTAGGCCATCGGGGCAAGCCAGTCTGGAGGGTAGGGCGGGGGGCCAGTGTGCCCCTCAGTTTTCCGATGGCTGTTTTGCTGCCCTCCTGGAGAAGGTGGCAGCACGGTGGGAGGTGCTGGTTCCCCAGGACAGGAGGAGGAGGCCCCCCGCCACATGATGAAACGTGCCTGGGAGGAGGTGGCGGAGGTGGTGAGCTCCCGCGACGTGGTGCGGCACACCTGGATCTAGTGTCGCAAGCGCTTCAATGATTTGTTGCACTCTGGAAGGGTGAGGACAATGTTGGCATTGGTCACTTAACCCAGCAGGTCGACTTTCCCCTCTGCCTCAGCCGGTTTGCATTTGGAGCGGCGCCGTGCGCCCAGGCCCACTTGTGTCGGTGAGGCTGGGGTACCACGGGCAGGTATGTTTGCTCAGCAGTGAGGTCACCGTTGTTCTCCCAACAGCCATAGCAGTACTGAATGTTAAGTGATTTAATTTTGCAACATGGCTTGACCATTGCTTATGGAAGGATGAGCACTTAATGATCCAGGGGGACAGGGATGCACATTGTCATTGTCTCCACGTTAACTGATCCAAAGTCCTTGTTTTTCCTTTCAGCATCAGCAGAGCAGGGCTGGGAGGAGGAGCAGCACAAGCCCCCTCTCTCACCTGAAGGCCCTAAAGCCTCACCAGCATCACACTATCTCTGCCAGGCAGGCACCAGCACAGATACTAGCACCTCGGTGGGAATTAGAACATCGGCTAGTGTCCCGGGGCACAGCGGTGAGGGCACTTCACAGTCGCTGGAGGAGCTGGCAGAGACAGAGAGTGCCAATGGCACCAGTGGTCGGAGGACTGCAGGGGACCAGGCACATGCTCAGTCGGTGCCTGAGGATGTGTCTCTGGAGTCGTCCACGACGCAGCAAGCGCAGGAAATGCGGCCGGGTGTGTGGGAGCATCTGGGGGAGATACATGAGGCTATGCTTGGCGTGGTGTCCATGGTGGAGGAGTTTACGCAGACGGTTGCCGAAGCAATGAGCCAATGTCCGAGCACCATGCATCCTCCATAGAGATAGTGGCAACTCTCATGGAGTAGCTCCCCCAGGAGACCCATCAGGCTTTCTGGGGATGTGCCCAGACCAGCAAGCCCTCACATCAGCATTGACCTCAGCTGGTCATTGCCAGTGTGGGAGATGGTCTGGACATCAAGTTTCCCAGCTCAGTGCCCATCCATCCATGGTGAGCAGGGAGGTCTGAAGTGACTTCATGTCGGCACAGCAGCTGCCTGTCATATCTGCGGGCGCCTCTCAGGGCATTCCAGATGAGGGCGGCAGCTCTTCCGCCCCTCTGCCAGTGACTGTACCATTCTATGGGGCTGCAACGACTGGGGAGATGCCAACTGTGGAACTGGCAGATCCCTCCCAGGCAGGGACAGCACAGGCTCCATGGGCCAGGTCATCGAGGCCAACAGGACAGCAGAGTCAACAGGCTGTCTCAGATGCCACTCCCATCGATGGGGCAGCACCAAGACGTAGCATCCGGAAATGTAAACATAAGACACCTTAGGCACACCACGGGTTTACCACTGGCGCTTTTGTGTTGGCCTGAGATGAGGTCTTCATGATTTGCTTTGAACTGAGTTGTCATTTTGTTTCATCAAGTTTCTTTGTCTGTGATATTAAATTCAGAAATGTTACCTTGGCTGAGGGTGCCTCTTTGTTTCTGCATGTGTATGGTTTCCAAAAATGTTAGCAGGGCTTTGTGGGACATTCAGCTTTATTAACAAGGCCCTTAGGTACTGTTCCTAACCTGGAAGATTTGGCACTTAGGTGTCGAGTATGGAGCCTGCAGCCCAGGCTTGTCTTGTGGTCCATCTGTGGTGTGCTAGCTGAAGGTTCATTTGATTAAGACCTCCCGGGTGAATCTGCCTCCCTGGAGTATGCTTGGGTCAGCGTCTACCCCCTCAGCATTTCCCTGTACGTGCTCATCCCTGGACTCACTGCTGGACTCATCGTGTTTAGCCGCTGCCACTGCGTCTCCCCTTTCCAGCTTCAGATTGTGCAGAGTGCAGCATGCAACCACTATCAGCTACACACAATCTGGGGGATACTGGAGTGCGCCCCCTGAGCGCTCCAGGCATCAAAAGCGCATCTTGAGAAGACCGATGGTTCTCTCCACTACATCCTTTGTGGAGGTGTGACTCCTATTGTACCGCTGCTCAGCCTCTGTTCTTGAATGGTGGAGAGGCGTCATGAGCCACTTTTTGAGGGGTTAGCCCTTGTCTCCCAGCAGCCAACCATCCACCGGGTGGTCTGGAGCACTAAAGAGCCCTGGCACCTGGGAGTGTCTGAGGATGTAGGCATCATGGTAGCTGCCTGGGTACCTTGCACAAACTTGCAGAAGCTGCATCCTGTGATCACACACTATCTGCACGTTCATGGAGTGGAAGCCCTTCCTGTTGACCAAGGCACCTGGCTCACCTGCTGGCGCCTTGATGGCCACATGTGTGCAGTCGATTGCACCTGGATACAGGGGAAGCCAGCAATGGCCACAAAGCCTCTGGCTTGCTGTGCCTGACTGGCCTGGTCACAGCGGAAGTGGATGAAGGTCAATGTATATCTGAACAGAGCATCTGTAACCTGCTTGACACAAGTGTGGACAGCTGATTGGGAGACATCGCAAAGATCACCCACCGAGCCCTGGAAGGAACCAAAGGCGTAGAAGTTGAGACAAAAACAAAAATTGCTGGAAAAACCCAGCAGGTCTGACAGCATCTGTGGAAAGAAAGACAGGGTTGACGTTTCGAGTCCGTATGACTCTTCTTCTGAAGGAGAGTCATATGGACTCGAAATGTTCACTTTCTTTTTCTCCACAGGTGCTGTCAGACCTGCTGAGTTTTTCAGCAATTTTTGTTTTTATTTCAGATTTCCAGCATCCGCAGTATTTTGCATAGAAGTTGAGGACAGCTGTGTCCTTCAGAGCCACCGGCAAGGGTGTCCACCCATACAGTTAGCGGAGATCTCAGGCCCATTCATCTGACAGATATAGTTGACTATCTCGCTTGAGAGATGAAGCCTCCTTTGGCACTGCATCTAAGACATATTGAGATAACTGCTTTGCTGCCTGTATACCCTGGCAGCAGGATAGTGGCGTCTTCTGTGGCCCCCTCAGCCTTGGTCTACATCTTGGCCCTGTGCCCCTTGTGCCTGCGCCTGTCCTCCCAAATGTGGCTCCCTTGGGGGTTGAATGTGCACCCCGGCCAGCTCCCCCTCCTAGCCCTCCCTTCCTCCTCAGAGGAGGTGCCTCCAGTGGAGAGTTCAGCTCCCATTGCCAGGCTATGGGAAGGCTTCCTGAAATCTGCTGGGCCAAAAAAGATTCCTCACTGCAGAGCGCTGACCTGAGGGTTAAGAGTCCAGGCAAAGCAGCTGGTCTGCATTTTGAAGTATTGCAGATCACACAGGCAAGTTTCAAAAACTTAGAAAAATCAATACTTGAGAGAGCACACTCATGACCCCAGTGAGCATTCTTAATCCGCCTGTGGATGAGGTTTATGCAAATGTGTCCTACCCGCCTGCCCGTTGCAACTGTGCGCTGACCCGAAGATTGCACGGGTGCCGAAAAATCGGCATCGATTGGTGAGTCAAGGGCCTTAAGTGGCCTGTTAATTAATGGCGGGTGCGCAGCAGATATCATTGCGCACCCGCCCAACGAAATATCGCATTGGCACGTGGTAATGTCAGGACACTCGCCCGATGTCATCGCATGTCATTTTACAAGCAGATGTAAATTCTGCACTGAGTCTCAGTCAGAGCTTAGATTATTGCTGGATATAGAAATAGATAAAACAGAAACAAGAAGAAAAATCAAGTTACATCAATTGAGGGAGAGGGAGAAGACAAAGTCTCTTATCATTTATCTTAAGCAGGCAGACAGTCACCTAATGATTTACATCTATAAGTAATAATTTCAATTATAACATCATTGTTACACTATTACTGATTAAGTGAAGAACATTTGAGACTTGGTAAAGATTTGCTTAGTTCTAAATTTTCAACTAATTTGGTAAATTCTGATGTGCGCATAATTGTGTGCGACAGTTATATTTTTTGTTTTATATATAGAATATATATAGAATATATATATATATATATACACATATGCATAAAATTACCCTAAGACCAATTGTTCTCAGAGCTATGAGCTTGACATACATCAGAAAAAAACAGTAAGACATAGCAGATTCAGTAGTGTCCAAATGTTCTCATTTTAGACTGCTGCATGGCTGGAAACAAAGATGATTTAATTTGTAATCTTGACACTGAAACCTATTAACTCAATGACAAGATGCATTCACTTGAAAAAAGGAGAATATGATTTAGACAGACATGAAAGACAGTGGGAACGAGGCAAATGAAAAAGTACAGTCAAAGGTAATGATCTTTTTCAATTAAAAACTGTAGGAAGGCACAATGTGCCTTTCTGTATTGCTTTGTTTATCTTAAAATTCTTTTTGAGCCCATGTTTACATTGTAATTCATGATATTATACTAGAACTTTTTAGTGTTCAAGATTACTGAACTATTTCTTCCTCATTAATGTTCCAGGAATTCATGAGGTACAAAAGGCTGATTTACAGAAGACCATTTTGAAGAAACCATTGCCTGTTGGATCTGACTGCCTACCTCCCTTTGGCTTCCAGGTTTTCTGAGATCTTGGAAACCTGGCCCGCCAGCTACATGTTTGTTGCACAGGAGTTACATTAGACATTACAGTATAAAGCATAGTTATATTCAACCCACATTCGAGCAATCTCCATTCTACTGAAAGGTCATACCCAAAATATTAACCTTTCTCTTTAAGATGCAGATCAACACATGTCTTTTGTGCATTTTCAAAATTTTGCTTACAGTTTATTACGTTGATAGAACCACTTGACACACTGCTGCTCTGATGTATGCTCCAATATAATGAAGGCATGAGAAGAGAACATGTGGCCTATCAATTTACTCTTTTGAAAGACCCTGAAGCAGCTGCACTGTCTGGGCTTCATTTCCAAAGCAATGTGAATTACCTCAGGTTAAATTCCTGAGAAGATAAATCTCTGTGAATCTGTAGTGAGCAAATTTCTGTAGTATCAATCTGATATTGCAATCTGCATGACATTTCTGAATGACCAGCAAAACTACAACAATAGAATTCCATAAAGCAAGCTTCACTTCTGTTCTCAACCAGGCATTTATCTAGACTACTTTAAAAGGATTAGCTGACAAGACTTAATTCCACATATCTATGACGCCCTTTGAGATAAATAATTCTTCTTATTTATAAACTTATTTGTCAATCTTATATTTATGCTTTCTAATGATTAAAATTACAGTCAAAGTTAAACACTGACAACAGAAATAACTTGTACTTATTTCATGTCTTTCCTATCACAAAAACTCCCAAAGCTGTTTGCAAAGGCATAAAATAACCAGAAGCTGATAGAAGGAAAAATGAATAGGGCATTTTGACTGAAAATTAGGTTTTTAGGAAGCTGGGAGAGAAGTAGAAAAAAGATGGGTTTATGTAGAATTGTCCAGCAGGTGTAATAAATGGCAGAGTTTTGTAGCTGAAAGTGGAGCAAAGAGAAGGAGAAGCGCAAAGGAAGTCAAAACCTGCTGCTTCTGTTGCAGTACTGCTAAGATTTTATTTTCTTCAAATTGCTGGCTCCTTTCTTGGCAGTGGGATTGCATCGGAAATCTAAAATTCATATCAAATATCCGAAAGCCTGGCAAACTGGCATGGGATTGGAATGAATTAGAGAGGAGTGGTTTGAGGAACTTGTGACAGGTGAAATTTAATACAGAGAAGTGTGAAGTGATATATTTTGTTAGGAAGAATAAGATTAGGCAGTATAAACTAAAGACCACAATTCTAAAGTGGATTCAAGAACACAGAGACCAGGGGGTAAATGTGTACAAATAATTGGAAATAGCAGGGCAGTTTGAAAAGTGGCTTAAAAGGCACCCAGGATCCTGGACTTTGTAAATAGATGCATAGTGTACAAATTCAAGGAAGTTGTGATGAATCTATATAAAACATTGTTCAGCCTCTGTTGTGAATGCTGGATTTTACAAGATGGTTATGTTTTCAATGTCTCCTTTAACTTAAGGTAAAATAGAATTTTCTGGAAAGGGGGATGGTAAGGTCATACCAAACATACCAAATATCACTTCTCAGAGGTAATCAGGTAATCTGGTTGCCATAGGAAAAGAAATTCGAACAGAAACATATTGAAGTATCAAGTGATAGTTTTCCGACCTGAGACAGCTTCTTTTGAGACACAGAGAGATAGAGAGGAGCCAATACTGCTGTGTGGATAACCAAAGCAGCAGCAGGGAAAGACTGTTTTGTTTTAATGACCAAGCAGGATGCTTGTGAGAGTCATGTTCTGTTTGAAAGGAAGGGGATAGAACTGATGAGAATTTGGGGGCTTTAAGGAGCAAGGGGAACTAAGGTAGGCCTTGCTAGTGAAAGTTGGATCTGGAAGACTCAGGCTGAGTGGATGGATTTTCAGATGACCTTGAAAATTTTGACCTGTTGGGGCAGGGAAAAGTGAGCCTACTGGAGACCTGAGAGTAACTTGGGCCAGGATATTGAGGATGGCAAGCAGGGGGTAAGGCCCACTCGCCGACGCGTAAAATTAAGCGGGATGACGTCGGGTGGAACTCCCGACATCACCCCACGTCATTTCCATTTTCAGGCCGACGGGGGCGCAGCCAAATCAGCTGTGTTCCCGCCAGCCTGTCAACGGCCTATTGAGGCCATTTAGAAACGAATTCAAGTAATTAATGGACCTGCCCGTCCAACCTTACGATTGGCGGGCAGGCTGCGAGCCCTGGCAGGCTTCAGAAAAAGCATGAAACCTCATCCACGGGCGGGATGAGGTTTCATGAGAGTTTTTAAAAATTTAATAAAAGTTTGATTAAAAGTGATGGACATGTCCCAACTGATATGACAGTGTCACATGAGGGGACATGTCAGGAAAATGTTATTTTCATACATTGACCACTTTTAAATTTGGCACCGATCTCACTGAGGCAGCTCTTAGCCTCAGGGAGATGAGTGTGCTCTTTCGCGTGCATGTGCAAAAGAGTGTGCTCTCAGCTGAGGGAATCTCCCCCACCGCCCGCACAGGGAGTGCATAGCGCTTCCTGGTGGAAGTCACGCTGGACGGGCCTTAATTGGCCCATCCACATAAAATTGGGGGTGCTGATCGGAGGCGCACCTGCATGGGCCCACTCCTGCACTTCCCCTCTGATGGGGGAAAAATTCTTCCCTTGGTCTCTATATTTAAGAAAGGATTTACTTGCATTGGAGGCAGTACAGCGAAGGTTCACTAAATTGGTCCCTGGAATGAGGGGATTGTCCTATGATGAGAGGCTGAGTAAATTGGGTTTATATTCTCTGGAATTTAGAAGAATAAGAGGCAATCTCATTTACACTTACAAAATTCTAAAGGGGCTTAATAGGGTGGATGCTGAGAGATTGTTTCCACTGATTGTGGGCAGAGTCTCAGGATGAGGGGCCGATCATTTAGGACTGAGATGAAGATAACTTACTTCACTCAAAGGGTTGTGAATCTTTGGAATTCTCTACTCCAGAAGATTGTGGATGCTCCATTGTTGAATACATTTAAGGCTGGGTTAGACAGATTTTTGGTCTGTCAGGAAATTAAGAGATATGGGGAGTGGCTGGGAAAATGGAGTTGAAGCGCAAGATCAGCCATGATCTTATTGAATGGTGGAGCTGGCTCAATGGGCTGTGTGGTTCCTGCTCCTATTTCCTGTATCCTTATGTTCACATCTTACAGAAGTGCAGTGCACAACAAAAGGTGTTATAAGACAGATTTCAATTGTATTAGTTAGTTATTCTCTGGCGTTTAGAAGAGTGAGAGGTGATCTCATTGAAACCTACAAAATTCTGAATGGGCTTAATAGGGTGGATGCTGAGAGACTGTTATCACTGATCATTAGTTTGGTGAATTAGTTGCCTGTATGTTTAGTTCGGTATATTGGTTGCCTGTTAAATAATATTTAACCTAGTTTGATTTTAGTTTGTTTGTTACAGCAAAAGCCTTAAAGCTTGAAATCGTGTCCTCTGGTAATTTCCATTGGTCACTAGGAAATTCATCTCTTTTAGAAAGTTATTGGTCTCTAGAATAGGATCACAATATTCAACTGGAGTACAGTGTCCACTTCTAGGCAGCACATGTTAGGAAGGATGTGAATGCTTCAGAGAAGTCACAGAAAAGATTTATGAAAATGGTTCCAAAGATTGGGGACTTCAGTGACTTGGATAGATTGGAGAAGTTGTTGTTATTCTACTTGGACAAAAGAAGGTTGGGAGGAGATTTGATAGAGGTGTTTAAATCATGAGGGGTCTAGACAGAGTAGATAGCGAGAAATTGTTACCATTGGCAGAGGGTCAAGAATCAAAGGACGCAGATTTATGATTGGCAAAAGAGCCAGAGGCAAAATATGAAAGAATTGCATTTATGTAGCACATCTCATGACCATCAGACATCTCAAAGTGCTTTGCAGCTAATTAATTATTTTTGAAAGCTAGTCACTGTTGTAATGTAGGAAATGCAGCAGCTGATTTGCCACTGCAGACTTCTACGACAGAAATATGATAATAACCAGATAATCTGTTTTATTATGAAGAAAAACTTTTTCACCCAGTGAGTAGTTGGGATTTGGAATGCACTGCCTGAGAGTGTGGTGGAGTCAGGTTCAATCAAAGTATTCAAGAGGGAATTGGTTTATTATCTGAAAAGGAAGAACCCGCAGGGCTACAGGGAGAAGGCGGGGGAGTGGCACTAGCTGAATTGCTCCTGCGGGGAACCAACACAGACAAGATGGGCCAAGTGGCCTCCTTGGTGTGGTGTAACCATTCTATGATTCTGTGAAATGGAGTAAAAAATGATAATGGAGTCCAGTTGTTAAATTCAGCAATCCTGAATTTGTCGGTCCCACTGCTCCAACAAACATATGTCCCCCTCTGCTTCCCAGTCTTCCGGCAAATATCGGGCCCACTACCACTGATTAATAACCATATCTAAAGAAATGAGACATCTGAGAGGGGCAGGATTATGATTGCTTATATTGCCTTTAATAAACAGCTTTATATCCAGGAGATTCTGATTTGGGCTCAAGCTTGATTAATTGCGTTTAGCTCAGCGGCCAGTCTGAAACGAGCAGCAATATTGTGGCATGACCATGCGAGTGGTTTTACTTTGTGATTTGATGTAGGAGAAGTGTCATTAATTTGATATTTTAGGTAGGAGAGTCAAAGTGATGATTAGTTTTAGTAGTTAAAGGCCCCCTTACCTGTGAGCTGATGCCCTAGCGTAGATAGAGATGCTGTTGCCTCTGGAGTTGACCTGCCAATTTTTCAGGGTAAGAGGAGATTACTTACTCTAAATGTGACAAGTAGGAACTTACATCACTAGGGCTGCATCTTGGGCACTTGCCACAGGGAAGAGACCAGAATTACTGATCTAGGGGTTTGAGTTGCACTAGGGAGGCACAGGGGCACTTGTGACATTAACCTGGGAGCAGATGAGGTTTAGTGTATGAAGAAGATTGATGATTTTGTCAGAATAGTCAGGATGAGATGCAGATCCTCCTGTCTCCACTTATAGGAGTTACCCTTCCATTACAGCTTTTTCCCACACACCTTTCCCATTCACTCTGGATGGTTCTTTTTTCACTCATTGTAGGACAGTTAAAGCTCTGCCTCTTATCACAGACAATTATCTGCTTCACTCTATTTATTAATGACCTGAATGCAGATATCAGGGACACAATCTGCAAATTTAAGGTTAATGCTAAGATCCGCTCAAGTGTTAGGACTGTAGATGATGCTTGATATCATGATCATGATGCTTCAGGCAAAATAGCTGGAAGCTTTTGTTACTACAGCTGTAGCCATAATGAATGCTTGACTGAGTTTCAAAATCTTATAATGGCTTCAGCTTAGCTGGTGGTCTATTGATCCCAGAATGATTGAAAATGTTAAGAAGCTGTGGTAACAGAATATGCCTTTGATGTGTTTTTCTTGTTTGTTCACAAATCTAATAAGCTCTTAAATGATTACAATTATTTGTTGTACTGGAGTAGTTTTTTTTCCAGTATCAGTTATAGTGTGTTTAAATTCAGGCCAGGATTTTATGGCCCCACTGCGGTGTGCCTTCCCCCAGTGGATGCGACAAGCCATTTAAATAACCATTTAGTTCCGCGGGGCTGTAATATCCTACTGGGTGGGAGGGGCTATAAAATCCTGTCCTCAGAGTTTAATTAGATTGTTGGAAGTTTATCTTTTTACAAAGATTTTAAAATAATTTCCAATGCTATTGCATAGCTCCTGAAGGCTATTCATAGTGCATGCTGGATGCGTGGCTATGGAGGATACATGGAGCACGTGAAGCTGGCAAGGGGGATCATGAGGGCATGAGGTGGCATGAGGTGGATGGGGAATAAGGGGGTATAGGGTGGAATGGGTGATCTGAAAGGGCATGTGATAAAATGGGGAGGGTGGGAGTGAGGGGGCATGAAGGTGGCATTGATGATCTAAGTTGGCATGGGGAAACATGGGCAATCTACGGGGCATGGGATGGTATGTGGTGGGTAGGGGTGAGGGGGTAATGGGTGAGGTTTAGGGGGCTTTTAAACAATTTGGGAGCTGTGCTGCTGTGTTGGAGAACTGAGACAGGCTTTCTAATTGGCCCACCTCCACACCCACACTCCTCACAGACTCCATTGTGGCTCACTAAAATGCACTGTGAACCACACCCCCCTGAGAAAAGACAAAAATCTGGGGAAATGTCATACATGGATTGGATGTGCATTTTGGAAGGTGCGAAAGTGAGCCCACAGGAAAATCCGGCCCAGAAGTCCTGAATCCACAGGAAAATCCAGCCCAGAAAGTTTCAACAAAGTTCTAACTTGATATCAGAGCAAACATGGCTTTGAAGTATAGCTGCCTATTTGTTTCAGCCCAATTTTATGAGCATCAGGCCTTCTTCTAAAACATTTCATAGCCTGAAAGTATTATTTTCCATCACAGACCAGTGATCATGTATATCTGAAAAAAAATCCGCCTGACAAATGCCTAAAGCAAAAAGTACTTTGTCTTTTCTCGAAAGAATAAATGCCCCCTGAGTTAATTAGCTTTCACAAATCTCAACCACAAATTTGACTTAAAATACAATTAAGGTAGTCAAGAAAATTGCAGTTTCTTATATATGCATATGGGCAGGGAAAATGCTCAACATACATACACCCTTAAGGATAAAGCAATAAAGAAGAACGTGAAAGAAAGGGATCTTGGCATTCTAGCATTCTGAAGGTTCATGAGAAAATGGCAGCAGGAGTGAATAGGATACTGGGGTGCCTTTATAGGACAATTGACTATAAGACAAGGAATACTATTTTCCCCCTGTATTAGCATTAGGTTGGGTCTCAATTGGAATACTGTATCCAGCTTTGGCCTCCTCCCATAGTGGGTGATATTAAGGCGATGGAAAGGGTGCAGAGGAGAGTCACTAGACTCATGTCTATAAAGCATCTTAATTATCAAAATGGACTGGAAGAGCTAGGGCACTTCAGTTTAGAGAAGTGTTGCATTAGGGTGATTTGAAATAGGATCAGGTGTTATCATTTTAAATTGTATAAGGCTAGGTCTGGATTAGATATCAGGAGGTGGTTCTTTTCTCAGAGAATAGTGGACCACTGGAACAGGCAGCCATTTTGCATGGTGGATGCTAATTTGGGAAATTCCTCCATACGAGCGCTGGGCTTGTTTCTGGCTGCGGCAGAGATCATCTCTTACAAAAGGTAGGTGCTGCAAGGAATCATCAGAGTCTGAATGTCCTCCTGGAATAATTCTGATTGCCTGTGGGGTTCAGAGAGGAACTTCCCTGCATGTTTTCTCCAGATTGGTTTGGAGTTTGAATTGCTTTTTTCCCATCTTCCTCAAGTTGGTCATCGTACAAGATACATTGTAAATAGAGTGTAGACATTGGAAATTTGGTGAGAGTGGATATTTGGTGCAGAGAGGGAAGGAGGTGTTTTTTCTGCCTAAAATATGTACAGTGGTTCATGTAAGCCCGTGACAGTATTAAAATTTTTGTTGTGTTTTAATGCTTAGTGCAAGTTAAAGTGAAGAAAAAAAAAACCTTGCAGCAAGCTAAGAAAGCATATGCAATTACATAACTAATCGAGACTTAAGATATGGCAGAGCAGGTTGTGTGCCTGGACTGCAGTGTATGGCAGTGTAGACAGCAAGATTGTCCCAAGTGAACAGTTGCCTTGACCTTGAGTGTTTCCAGTTCAAATTCATTGAGTGGAAGGGTAAATTGGACATACTCTGGCACATATAGGCAGGGGTTTGCTCAGACCTCGGTCACACCTCATAGGGAACTGCACAATCAAAAGGTATTGATGTGACCAATAGTATACAGTGTGAAGGCTGTGATAGGGAATGAGGATCTGTAGAAACTGATTCTATCCAACAGGTAAAATGTACTTGCTATCTGTGAAGATGAAGACTTTTGGAAGTTCAGCCAGAATGCTGAGCATGGCACCTTGGAGCAGGAGGCTGTCCATATTGGAGTGGAGAAGGAGAAGGTGAAGCATAATGTGGTAGATGTTAGAGGTTCAATAATTAAGGGGATGGATGGCCTCTTTTGTAAGCAGGATCAAGCATGCCATGCGCTGCCTATCTGGTGCCTGGGTAAGGGACATTTTGGACCAGCTTGAAAGAATATTGGATAGGAAGGGGGAGGATCCAGTTATTGCGATCCATGTTGGGAACACATTTATAGGGGAGACTAGGAAAGTGGCGCTGGCTGGACAGTAATCAGAACAGAGACATGTTGAAGAACAGGATCTCAAGTTGCAATTACCGGACTATTGCTCAAGTTAAGTGCAAATTGCATAGGGATAAACAGATTAGGGAGTAAATATTTAGTTCAAGGAATGGTAAAGGAAAGAGGGATTCCATTTAATGAAACAGGCACCAGCACTGGGACAGGAAGGAACAGTACCATTGGCATAGGCTCCACATGAACTGGGCTGGAACCAGGGTCTTTGCGAGAAGGAAAAATATGACAGTCATGGGGATTTAAACTGTAAAATATGGGATTGGCTCAGGTGGGAAAGGCAGTATAAATAATCGTTTGACAACTTACAAAGGGATGAGAGTAGCATAACAGTCAGAAATTGTGCTTTAGGCACTATAGGTAAAGAGAAGTCCGAAAGGTGCAAAATGATCAAATCAAAGGGAGAAATAAGAAACGTGGGTGTAACATTAGAGCTAAAGGATGTGTAAGGGTGTATTTTCTTCAAGCACACAGGATAAAAGGAACAAATTCAATGAACTGCAGTTAAAATTTCAACTCCTAGTTATGACTTGATAGCCATCACTGAGACATGGCTGCAAGAAGTTCAGGACTGGGACTAAATATACCAGTTTATAAGGCCTACAGGAAAGATGAGGAATATGGTAGAAGGAGAGGAATAGCCTTAGTGATTATGGATGATAACTTCATTAATAAGTGAAGATATAAGACTAGGTAAGCAGAAAATTAAGGCTTTATGGCCAGAATTTCACCGACGTGTAAAATGACACGCAGAGACATGGGGCTGGTGTCCCGACGTCACCATGTATCATTTAGATTTTCAGTTCGGCTATGCACCCGCTGAACTGTAAAAGGCCTATTAAGGCCATTTAAAAACTAATTAAACTGATAAACTGAGCTGCCCGTCTAACATTAAGCTTGGTGGGCAGGCAAAGCGCCCAAGCGGCCTTCGCATTTTTCATGGAACCGCATCCACGGGCAGGACAAGGTTTCATGAAGTTTTATAAATTGAATAAATTTTTTTTAAAAAATTCATTGCCATGTCACAGCTCATGTGACACTGTCACATGAGGGGACATGTCTTAAAATGTTTTCTTTCCTTTATTCAGCTTTTTAAAACTTAAATTTAAACTTAAACTTTTGTGCCTCAGGGAGATTTCTGTGCTCTTTGGTGCGGATGCACGAAAGAGCGCAGACCCTGACCCAGGGAATCCCACCCCACCACCCCTCCCCTCAATCCCACATGCACAGGGAACGTACACCACCTCCGGGCACGCACCATGCTGGGCGAGCCTCAATTGGCCCACCCACGTAAAATGGCGGCCCGGACCTGAACGGGGGTGCTGATCGGGTTTGCGCCCGCCTCCGCCCACCCCCGCACAACCCCCCACCCCCCACCCCCCCAGATGGGGGGAAATCCTCCCCTATGAGTAGAATTAAGAAGTAGAAAATAATTTACCCCTGTAGTGAGAGTTATGAGTATACTCCCTGGTGGAAATATAAAGTGGTATTTTGTATAAATGTGGAATTTGTTTCTTTAAATAATATTGTGATCCCCCCCACCATTCCATTTTTATCTCCCTCCCTGTCCCACCTGAAAACCCTGTAACCAGGAATGTCAAGCTGACATTCCTGTCATTCTTAAAACTGGTTCTGGTAATGGCTCTGACACCATTGCCTGGATCATCCAAGGAGCTGCAATCATTGTCGGATGGCTGCTGCATCTGGAAATTTGCTCCACCTGACACTGCTCCACATTTCTACTGGGGTCTTCTGACCTCAGCTGCTCCAGAAATGTGGAGTGCAGCACCCCTCAGAGAACTCAGAGAATGGGATCGTAGGGAAGTTGGAGATGACAAGATACACCCCGTTTTTACAGCATTAGGTGCGGCATGGTAAGTTAAAATGCCCAGTCTGAATGTTTGTGAATGAATGCTAGTGAATAGATAAGTGAATGGATGAGTGAATGGGTGAGGGAGTAGGTGGGCGAACTGAGTAAGTGGGTAGGGGTAGGTGGGTGTTTGGTTAGGTGGGTAAGTGTGAAGGAGGGTAGGTGGGTTATGTGTGTAAGTGGGAGAGGTGGGCAGGTGAGTAAGTGGTAAGTGGGTAGGTGGATGAGGTGGGTAAGTGGGTAAGTTGGTGACGTGGGCAGGGGATAGGTGGGTGAGGTGGGGAAGTGGGTAAGGGGCAGGTGGGTGCATGGGTAGTTAGGTCAACGGGTAGTCAAGGGCTCATGAGGGTATTCATCTGATCGGGGAGGTGGTCAGGTGGTCAGGGGGTGTGGCCGGAGTGGGTAGCCGGGGGGCCAGTGTGAGTGATTAGGGGGATCAGTTGCGTATTACCCAGGAGTTAGACTAGGATTTTATCTGTCTAACATTTCCTGGGTAACTATCCAGGTAAGTCGAATGGATCTCTCCCAAATCACTGACTCTAGCTCAGGGTTGGGGAGATTTGCAGAAGGTCCCAGGGAACAAGGGGATTGCCCATTGGAAGGTGAGGCTTCCTGGGCAATTTCCAAGAAGGTCTGTGCTTCAGGACTTGTATGGGGCCCTGACACACATCTTTAATCATGTGACTGGTCCCCCTGATCCGGGATGGAATTGTCCATGCCCGTTGGCGTTGGGCGTGCTCAGTAGTGTGAGTGGACAATATGGTGAGAAGGCCAAAAATCAGATTCACAAGGCCTTGAAACTAGATTGCGACCTTCCACTCAGCCCATTGATGGCGGGATGTGTTCCCCACCATCGGACGTCGGAACCTCATTGTAATACATCTGCATATCATTATAAGGCCATCCCGCTGGAATCATCCCTCCCCGCTGGATCGTCCATCTATATCGGTGTGATTGCACCCTGGTGCAGAACGCATCTTGACAAGTGTCACATGCAGAATCGGGACTTACCATCAGGGGCTTGCTTACATTGCGGACGTCCGAGGAACAGAAGATGCTGGAGCCTGACAGCAATGGCACACTGAAGGAGATTCCAGGACATGCTGAGTGGATTCTCTCAGACATGGCTCTGCAGAGGAGCAGCTCACAGAAGTTGGAAAGTCACTGTTGATGCTCACAATGGATGATGGTCGAGGAGGTGGGAGAGGAAGGTCCAGCTATGTTTGGGAAATGAAGGTGTACCGGAGGGTGGAAGAGGAAGGTCTAGGATGGACTGGGAGAGGAAGAGATGTCAGGGGAATGAGGAAGGGAAGGGGGAAATGAAGGTGTAAAGTGGGGGAGGTTGGGAGTACAGGTGGAAGGGGTAACAGGGGGGATGATGTCAACTGGGGAGGGTGGAAGGTGTAAGGGAAGGAGTTTGGACGGGGGAAGGAGTGTGACGAAGGGAGGGATTCTGGGGGGAGGAAGGAATATGGAGAGGGGAGGGAATAAGGCTGAGGAAGAAATAAGGATGGAGGGAAGGGTCGGGAGGGTGGAAGGGCTAAAGGTGGTGGAAGAAGTAAGGGTCTTTAAAGGAGTCAGAATGGGGGAAGGAGTCCAGTGAGGGTGGGAGGACCAAGGGAGGGGAATCCGGCGGGTGTGGTGGCGGGGGTGGAGGGCGGTGAAGAGGTTCCAAAGGAGGAAGCGGTCTGGAGTAGAGAATATCCAGGTGAATGTTCAAGGGAGGGCTCTGATGAATCCATGACTACATCCTGATGAACGAACTGCGGTGGGTGTGGAACAAGGCAATGGCGAGAATGACCGAGGGCAGCGTGAGGTGGTAGGGTGAAGGTTCGATGGTAGCAGTAGAAGTGACAGTGAGGGTCATTGGTGGGGCCTCAGAGGCAGGCACGGACTCTGGGGTTGGAAGGGTGAGGTCAGGGAGATGAATGTGGACGGGGGTGGGATTTTCGGGAAGAAAGGGAACATGTTCATTTACCTGGACATCCCCAAAACAAAAGGGTTGCGGCTGGTAGGTCACGGAGGAGAGGTGGAAGGTGGTGCCAGAGGCTGGGGGGGGGGTCAACACTGAAGCAGGGGAGGAAATGGGTGACTGGCGGAGAGGAAAAGATGGGGGAGTACACAAAAAAGTGAATCAAGTCCACGCTATATAACTCGAAAGTGAAACAACATTAGTGGTGGGCAAGATCAGGTGCTGCATGGGAGTTTGATCATTGGGCAGGCGGAGATGCAGCTCAGTTGGACAACTGAAAGTGAACTCTAGCAGACAGCATTCAAAATGCTCAAGACTTCAAGGTGAGTATGATATGTGAATGACCCGCGTGCGTGGGAGAGTGCTTGCATGAGGCTCTGAAAGATGCTGCCACATACACACACGCACACACACACACACACACACACTTCACCATCCAGAATCACTCGTTGGCCAGCTACTGCCTCTGCGGTGACAGAGGACTAAGTTGAGGGGCTCATGGGCAAAGGGGACTTGGAGGGAGCGGACAGCTTCTGAGGTCCCTGAGTGGATGACCCAAGGGTGCCTGAGGGCCCCGGCCTGTCTCCTTGAGGTGAAGGAGTACCTGGAGGGATGTCGAGGTGTCCCGTTTCCCTCCCGTGTTGCCACTGCAGGAACTCACCATTGGCTACTGTAGTGAAGAGCAGGTCTGTACACATTTCCACATTCTATTGTACCAGGGTCTCCATGGCATTTACCATCCTCCTCATGGAGTCCTCCATATACACACATGTGGGCACCATTTCATCAGACAGCAGTGGGATGCACCCCTCTGACTCATGAGCTACTCTGTTGAGGGCTTCCAACAGCTCTGAGTGGTGTTCCAACACCTTCTGCTGACTCTTCAGGATGAGTTGGAAGGCCAAATCCAGAAGTTTGTCATCTGACTCGGACCTCACAGATGCCTGATTCTCAGCCGTCCTCTGAGTGCTGGTGAACTTGCATGAACCTGCCTCCTTCTGCTGTGGACATGTGTCTGTGCAGTGACCACCAGATGTGAACCCAAGCCTGCTCTAGGTCTAGGTCCCTCCAAGGTGTGTGTCTTTGTGCTGGTGCAGGATATTGGTAAGCGCTCTGATGGATCTTCCAGGCTGTTTATTTCCAGCTCTTCAATGGAGGAGGTGCCCCCTTGGCTGGAGCTGGGGACTTGGATGGAGCTGAGGGACTGGCTGCTGAGGGTGTCGGTCACTTGGCAGAGCTCCCTGAAAACCAAAGTAGAGATAAGTAGAGCATGGCAGCACAGTCAAAAACAGGAAAGAGAGCACTCATAAGTGTATGGAGAAAGGGATGATGTGCTGCATGATCCTCACCAGGGTGTTCGCCGCTGACCCCATTGTCACCAAAGGCACGGTCCATATCCTCACCAGTCAGCACAAAGGCACACTCCTCAAAGTGAGTGAGGGGCCTAATGTGGGGCATTCCACCTGGATCTGGGACGTCTACCTACTCATGCGAGCCAGCTTCTCCTGCATATAAACAGATGGAGAGAGGTGAGCAGAACACATGGCACTGCATGGGTTGTTTGTGTGGTGAGCAGAGCAGTATCCTGCTCACCTCTCTCCATCTGTCAACAGGATGAGGATGTAAACTCCAGAGGATATGAGCCTGATGGAGATGTAAGGGTGTGTGTGAGAGTTTGCGGTGATGTCCCTTGAGGTGTGAGGTCCCTGTGGATGTGTGATGGGTTTGTGAATGTGTGAGTTGAGAGTGATGAGAAGTGTGACTTACCCTGGCAGAATGGAGGAGATCATTCAAACTGTAGTGGCACCGGATGGCAGCCCTCTTTATCAGGGCATTGGCACTGACCACTGCTGCCACTTCCTCTCGTGCTGGTTTGGCGATGCAACTGACCATCCTGCAGCCAGAGGGGGGACAGAGGACATCATAGCAGGTCTCCACGGTGTTCAAAAGGCATTCAAGGGGCACATCACTGAAGCGGGGGGCTGTAGTCTTTTTGCCTTTTGGGGCCAATCTGTCTTCCGTTCAGCAGTCCTGGGCTGGAAACACTAGAAGTTGTGCGCATGTCTCTACTTTAAATGTGGCACCTGGCATGATGAGGCAGCAAGGTGAAGGGGTGGCGGGTGAATGAAAGCCTGCCCGCCATGGAAATGGCATATTTCCTGGGAATGCATAAGTATTGCAGGGAGTTTGGGACAATACGGAGTGAGAAGCCGCCATTGCGGCCGGCGGGTAAAACATTGTTTTACGCACCCGCTACTGCACTTAGTGCAAATCTGGGATGATTCCACGCCCCAGAAACTGGAAGATTTGGCCCCACACTTCCTTAGCTTTGCATAGTTATAGCAAGGAATAGCCAAAAGCAATGGAGATGATGAGGCTCATGTAAGTCAATTGTGGGGTGTCTACTTTTACTTGTACAACACCTCTATCCTCCACTATCCTGCATACAGACTATGTGGCACGTTGCTGCTGTCTAGCATGGACTTACTTTGTTAACTTACACATCCACTGTGACCTTCATCCCCTTTCTCCTTCTCCGGGTTTACCTCATCCTTGGAAACATCAAGCAGAAGCTTTGGAGGAGGAGAACCTTAAGAAACACTGTCATTCACTCTTCAGACTGTATCTCTTTTGAGCATCAGCTCAGGGATTGGCACCTTGGCTGGGACAGATGGTGAAGTAGATTGGATGCACAAGAGGATTCACACAGCGCTCATGAGCAGGAGCAGAAGGCAGTAGAAATGGAAACCCAGGATGTGCTACGCCAGTGGGCAAGCCTGTAACTGAGCTCTGCTCTTGAGAATTGATATACAGAGCTCAAAGGTCCTGTCTATGAAAAGAGACTCCATGACTTGTAGCATCACTTTTTGAAAGTATTGGACAGCTTTCCTAGGAATTGCTGCATCATGCCTGAGGGTATGGAAGAGTTCTATTCTGGTATATGAGACACTCTGGCCAATGGCATCAGCAATCTGCAGTTTACCATGGTGAAGATGATCGTCTAATTGGAAACTGCAGAAAAGAGTCTGTGTCACCAGTTTTGGTAGGGTTGATTGAATCTCAAACTGCTACTCAAATAGGCTGCGGTTTTCTTACTATCCACCAGATACTAAAAATGTTCACTTTTCATTTAAGTTCATTAAACTTTGCCTTAGTTCTGACAATTGCTATGTTTTATATAACTTAATCTCAGGTTTCCAATTGTTCCTAACTAGTGATTATTGCTCATTAAAGGTCTGTTTCTTTAAAAATTATTCCAAATTGCCAAAGAGAGTTTAACATTGTCATAAAACACTAGTGACTAAAATATGTTTCTCAGAGTCCAGTATTTTGGAGTTCCTGTAATAATTTGCTGAAATATTGAAGTATAGTGCAACATTTTCAGGAAATATTTGTAGTTATTTGCAACAGTTTGCACTGGTTGGATGTGCATTGGGGGTAGAGATTGATACATGATCATAAAAGATCGCGGAGATATGAGTCTTATGTACTTATGTACGGTAGCTCACTTTCACCCAAAATTCCGTGATCTTTTAGGTTATATATTTGCTTTGCACCTGCATTGCATGTTTGTGTGGGCACAGACATGTGGAAAACTCTGGGCCCAAATATAGAAATTTAAAGATTCAGAGACAAATAATATAAATGATTGTGGGTATCGGGGATTTAAATTATGAGATTAGGTTAAGGAGGATCTGTGTGTTTCTTTTTAAGACTTGCAATGATCTAGATAGGATTTTCAAGATTATGAAAACTTTAGGCAAATTGATCCAAATACCTTATTCATTCACACAGAAGTTTCAAATACAAAGGCGCACAGGTCAAAAAATAGCAAATTAGGAGAAAGAAAAGTCAAGCAGAACCATTTTTTGCCAAGGGAAAGAATGAATCATCAGAGCAAGCCACTGAATCACACACAATACCCACAGTTCAAATGGGGATAGAATGTGTTTTGGAAAGAGAAGAGTCTGAAAAGTCTGGCTGGAGAAAGGTTTGATTGATGGGACTGAGTTTATTATAAAAGGAAAAGACTTGTTGGATCATCTCACCTATTCCTATAAATTCCTATGTCTGTATGAGTGCTGAAGAGTGTGAACTCACTTCACCTCTGCAAAGATACAGCAGTAACTGGACAATGATGAGGAACAAAAACTCCAGGGCCAGGATACTTCCCTTGTCGGGCGGGCTCGGTGGGGGTGGGTGGGAGTGGCTGGCAAGCCAAACGCTGCCCATGATCGGGCCAGACTGCGATTTCACGTTGGCGAGCCAATTAAGGCCCACCCAGTGTGAAAGGTGTGCTTCAGCACTCAGCGCTGCCTCTGTGGGGAGTGGGGGTGGGGGGGGTGGTGGGTGGGTGGGAGGAAGGCAAGATTCCAAGTTTGCGCATGTACGCAGGTGTGCACTGGAAAAGCTCCCTGCACTGAGCTGCATCAGGGAGATGAAGAGTATTAAAAGGTAAAAATAAAGATTTCTAAAAATTATCAAAATGTCAAAAAACATATCTCCTCATGTGGCTCTGTCACATGAGCAGGGACATGATAGAAATTAGGATGACTTTTTTAATGACGGACCGAAACATCATCCTGCCTGTGGGTGAAGTTTCGCAAAAATGCAAAGGCTGCTTGGCCTTTTCGCTTGCCCGCCAACCATAAGGTTGGACGGGCAACACAAAGATTTAATTCAATTATATTTTTAATGGCCTCAATAGGCCTTTTAATTGTCAGTGGGTGCACTGCCGACTCCTGCATGAGCCTGCCGAACAAAATATCGCACAAGTGTGCGATGATGTCAGGACGCTTGCCTGATGTCATTGCACGTCATTTTACGCTTGAGTGGGTTGGACGCACAGCTGCCTGCTCAGTGAAAAATCCTGCCCTAGCTGATTTTTTTCCCTCTATAGCTCAGGGGCTTTCAACTTTAATGGAATCAGTGAATCAACACGGACTTGGATGAAAACTAAGACCTTCTGATATTACATTGGGCAGCCCAAACACCTAATACATGTGATCGTATAATTCCTCTTTTGAACAAAATATCAGAGGATATCTTTTCATTAAGTAACTAATGACCTGATAAAAAATATAGCATTCTCAGAATTTCAACAGCTGGGTGTTAATTACAAATAAACATTCTCTCACTTTTTATTAAAAGGGACATTTCACACCAATGGAAATTTCAGATTGTTCCTAACTCACTATTTATTGACTTGTGCACCTTAGTATTTGAATCTTTTGTGTGAATAAACAGGTGCTTGAATTCATTTTGCTTAAAGCTTTCATATCTTAAATTCCACCTAAATCATCTCAAAGTCTGAAAAAAATACACAGATATTACTTAATCTAATCTCACAATTTAATTCCCTGATGCCCGGTATTATTTATATTATTTTCCCTTGTATCCTTAAATTTTCGATTGTCCCTTTTAAATAAACAGTTTATTCAAAAAACGTTTTTATTTTATTTATACCTAAAACCCGAGATTTATCTTACTGAAGCCTCATGGTTTTGTGTTACTTACATGCTGCTGTGTAAGTACAGGTAAATATGTAGGTTTAATATAACTCTCAGATTCTATAAATGGCACATTTATGACACGATTAATATTAAATTATTTGGAAATGTTTTAAGTTTAAAAATCTTAGAGCCCCACTCGCACATCTGTCTAAAAACATACTGTGTCACAGACTTGTCATAATCTTGTGTCGATGTTCCCCTATTATAAATTATATTGTCCACAGTTGTAATGCGAAGTGCCTATGTAAACTAGTCCCACTGTAATTAAACTCTCCCACTTGAGGTGGTGCTGCTGTCGTTCTTGCACCTTCCATCTCCTCGACTCATACTCCAACCAATAACTACTTCTCAGCTTCCTAAAGTGATGTCATTTCATTTATTAATTACAAATAACATAAAATCAAGAGTGCAGAACGATAAGGGCAGAAATTATTACCTTAAAATGGTCATCATATTAGGGTGAGCTTTGCAGGCCCACACGAGGTGGTATCACAGCAGGCGCTGGGGTGTGGGGGGTATAAAATCGGGAGGGGGGAAACATTCTGGATCAGTGCCCAACCATGTTCCGCCGGCAGGGAATTTTACCAACAAAAAGGAAGTGGGGTGGTTCTACTAATAAAGGATACGATCATTACAGCAATGAGAAATTATCTTGGTTTGGAAGATCAAAATGTAGAATCAGTTTGGTGTAGATAGAAATAGCAAAGGAAATAAGCCATGGGTGAGAGTGGTTCTTGGGCCCCTGATAGTAGTTAAACAGTAGGACAGAGTGTACAGGAAGAAATAATGGGAGTTTGTAAGAAAGTTACTGCAATAATCATGGGAGATTTAAATCTTCATATAGATTGAACAAATCAAAATGACAAAAATAGCCTGGAATATGAGTTCTAGAATGTAATTGGGGCAATTTCTTTGAACAATACATTGCGGAATGAATCAAGAAACAGGAAGATAGGTTAAAAGGCAAGATAGTTGAGGAGTAATGACAGAATTTAAGGTGACATTTCATAACTCTCAACAAAGATATATTTCATTGAGAAATAAAGGTGCTATGAGATGGATGCACCACCCATGTTTAACTAAGGAACTTAAGGATGGTATCAAAATTAAAGAAAAGCTGTATAATGGTACAAAGATTAGTGGTAGCCCAGAAAAATGGGAAAACTTTAGAAACCAGCAATGGATGACTAAAAAACACAAAGAGGGGGAAGTTGGAACATCCTGGGTATGCTATGTTGTCATGGTGATGGGTTGCATGAAACTGCCCTTTTGTGTGGAGTTTATCTGTGTTCTTTGCTCACAGAAACAAACAGTTCAGCTTGGGAACAGGCAGAGAGAGACAGAGAGAGAGGGAGAGACTGCCAAGTGCTGTAAAGCAACTTTAGACCAGAAGCCAAAAGGCTATTATTTACATTTTCAGATTGGCAGGCGCGCAGCCAAGTCAGCTGTACGCCCACCGACCTGTCAACGGACTATTGAGACCATTAATAAAGTAATTGAATCAATCAATGGACCTGCCCATCCAACTTTAAGGTTGGCGGGCAGGCTGGGAGCCCAGGCGGGCTTCTGAAAAAGCATGAAATCTCATCCATGGGTGGGATGAAGTTTCATGAGGGTATTAAAATTTGTGTTAAATTTGTAAGTAAAATAAATTGACATGTCCCAGCTCATGTGACAGTGGCACATGAGGGGACATGTCAGTAATTTTTTTCTCATCTTTATTCAATGTTTCAAACCTGAGCTGATCTCCCTGAGGTGGATCTTTGCCTCCGGGAGATGAGTACATGAAAGAGCGCACTCCCGGCTCAGAGAATCACCACCCGTCCACACAGGGACCGCATCCCGGTGGATGTCACGCTGGGCAGGTCTTAATTGGCCTGCCCATGTAAAATGATGGCACACCCCCAGACGGGGGCACCAATTGGGAACCCACCTGCTCCCGCAAAACCCCTCCCACCCCCCCCGGCAGGGGGAAAATGTTGCCCCAGGGTTATTTCTAAGCTGAAGTCACTAAGCAGCTAAACCCACATTTGAACCGAGTGACCACAATCATGAAGTGCTTAAGGAATAGTGCAAATTCACTTAGCTAGAAGCTAGTGGAAGGACCCCAATAAAACTCATACCTCAGAGAATAGCAGAAATACTGAGGAGAGTCAAGGTGAACTCCAGGGAGCTGTGGAATTTGGGTTTGGTCCCAGGAAATGTAGGAACCTTTAAGAGCTTGATAAATAGCCAAAGACTTCCTACAGGGGAAGCAAAGTAGAAAGGAAACGGTTCAGTGGAGATTTCAAATTTAAAGTATACGCGATTGTTTTTTTCATATATTGTAAAGTATAATCAATAACCTAGGATAGTGTTTATCTGGTAGTTTTTGCTTTGTTTGGCTCTTATTTAAAATCATTTATTTAAACTATGGAATCTTGTAGCTTAATTCTTTCAATGAATAAGGGGATTTTGAATTTCACTTTAAACATTAACCGTTTCTATGGAGATCGTAATAATCTTCAGAGTATAAGACACAGAAAGCATCCCAAGAATAGTAGAAAATCAAGAAACAAAAAGGAGGGAGGAACTTAAAACAATCAAGACAACACAAAAAATGTGCTTGGAAAACTAGTGGGGCTAAAGGTTGACAAGTCCCTTGGAACTGATGGCCTGCATCCTAGGGTCTTAAAGGAAGTGGCTCCATTATTGTAATCTTCCAAAATTCCCTAGATTCTGGCATGATCCTAGCGGTTTGGAAAACTGCAAATGTAACACCAATCAAGAAAGGAGGGAGATAGAAAGCAGGAAACTAAAGACCAGCTAGTCTAATATCTGTCATCAGGAAAATTCTAGAATCCATTACTAAGGAGATAGTAGGAGGATACTTAGGAAATCATAATACAATCAGGCAGAGTCAACATGGTTTTGTGAAAGATAAATTGTATTTGATAAATTCATTAGAATTCTTTGAGGGTGTGACAAACAGGGTGAATAAAGGGGAACCAGTAGATGTAGTGTATTTTGACTTCCAAAAAGCATTTGATAAGCTGCTACATAAAAGGTTGCAGCACAAAATAAGAGTTCCTGGTTTTGGTGTTGATATATTAGCATGGATAGAGGATTGGCTAACCAACAGAAAATAGAGAGCCAGGATAAATGAATCAACGTTGGGACCTCAACTATTTATGATCTATATTAATGTTTTGGATGAAAGGATAGACTATATTGTAGCCAAATTTGCTGATGATGCAAAGAAGGTAAGAAAGCAAGTTGTAAGGAAGATATAAAGAATCTACAAAGGGATTTGGACAGTTTAATTGAATGGGAAAAACTATTGCAAATGTGGGAAAATGTGAGCGTGTCCACTTTGGCAGGAAGAACAGAAAAGCAGAATATTACTTAAATGGAGAAAAAATGCAGAATGTAAGGGGAACTGGGTGTCATTGTACATGAATCACAAAAGATTAGTGTGCACAGCAAGGAATTAGGAAGGCAAATAGAATGCTGGTCTTTCTTGCAAGGGGGATGGAGTATAAAAGTAGGGATGTCTTGCTACAGCTGTACAGGGCATTGCTGAGGCTGAACCTGGAGGACTGCACACAGTTTTGGTCTCCTTACATAAGGAAGGATATACTTGCATTGGAAGCAGTTCAGAGAAGGTTCACTTGGCTGATTCCTGGAAATAAGGGATTGTTTTATGGGGAAAGGTTGAACAGGTTGGACCTAAACCCATTGGAGTTTAGAAGAATAAGAGGTGATCTCATTGAACCATATAAGATTCTGAGGGGTCTTGACAGAGTAAATGCTGAGAAGTTATTTCCTCTCATGGAAGAATCTAGAACTAGGGGCACAGCTTAAAAATAAGGGGTATCCCATTTAAACAGCAATGAAGAAGCATTTCTCCTCTCAGAGTATAATTAGTCTTTGGAACAAACTTTGGAATACTCTTCCCCAGTGAGCAGTGGAGGCTGGGTCATTGAATACATTCAAGGCTGAGTCGGATAGATTTTTGATCAACAAGGGAGTTAAAGGTATGGGGGACAGGCAGGAAAGTGATGCTCAGACCACATTCAGATCAGACATAATCTTATCAAATGACAGAGCAGGCTCAATGAGCCAAATGGTCTACTCCAGCTCCTATTTCTTACATGAATGAATGCATAAAGGTGTTCAAACCTGCTGTCTTCTATCAGCATTCGGCTGCCACTCCTTCTGTAACCTTGCTGTTGCCTCTCAGCTAGCCAGCCCTGACTACTGTCATTGCTAAGGTGGTGCAGTCCCTCAAGGCCCAGAACTGCTGGGCCAATCTTCAAGCCATGTGCAGTCTCCCCCCAGTGCAATTCAGCAGCCTTGCACCAGCAATGCTGCAGCCACATTGTAGCACTGTGCAGGAGCACAGGCGTTACAGTAATGTGGTATCATAGATGGGTGGTATGGCAGGGAATAGTGGAAGGCAAGTAGTGCAATGAGAAGCAGAGTTTGAGCAGGTCCTCTCGGACAACTCATCCAGGGTGAAGATGTTCGGGTTCCTCCTCCCTGACTCTTCTTCCTCCTCCTCCTCCTCCTGAGGTAGCTTCTGGATTCCTGGTAGCAATGCTTGTATTCTCATGATGGCAATGTTGGTGTGGATGCTGCAGATCGCCATGATCTTGGAGACAATTTCCAATGTGTATAATAGGACTCTTCCCAAGCCCTACAGTCAACACAAATGTTGCTTCAATATGCTGATGGTCAGCTCCACAATGATCCTGATGACTGCATTGCTCTCATTATACACCTGCTGTCTCTTCATAGTTAGGTGGAAGAGGGAGGCCATCAGACACGTGTACAGGGGTAGTGTACATTGCTGAGAGGTCATCTTCTGGTTGTTCTTTGAGATCCAATTACAGAATGAATATCAAGACTGCTTCAGAATGAAGGCATCCTGTCTACTGCCAGGACAGTAAGAATTCACCAACATGATGTTCTGTGCATTGTCGCACACCAACTGCATATTGATGGAATGGTAGCCTTGCTGTTGCTATACATAGGAGACTTGCTGAGTCACATGTAGTCAATGGCTCCAGGCACCATTGGAATTCTGCTATTCTGGAAAATCTGTAGGCCCACTCTTCCTGCTTTTTCTTCCTTAGAGATAACATTTGTGTTCACTCCCATGAAGTATCCAGTTGCATATTTGTTTAATGTTATAATGATGGTTACAGCAAGTGGCAGCACCGTCCTTGGCCTGGTGTGAGGCTCCAGGTTGTGATGAAGGAGGTAAGCAGTTTTGTGGAGGTAACTTTGAGGTACAGAGGTAACTTGGACTAATTGTATCCTAAAGCAGGGTGTCAGAAGAATTAATTGCTCTGATCGTTGCATATAAATAATAGTATTCCTTAGACCAGGGAAGACAAATAATTCTTAGATTTCCAATGTCAGAACTTGTGGGCTCAGGGAACAGGTAACAGAATGGATAGAAAGCTGACCATGAAACAACGGGTAGAGAGTTGGCATTAAGGATAGCTACTTGGAGCAGCAAAAGGTGGGAAGTGGTGTTCCAGAAGTATCCTAGATCCAAGGGTGTGTAAAGAATATGAGCAAGTGAAGAAAGAGCTAAAAGCTGTAGGACTAGCAATTGGCCTTCATTGTTCAGTGAGCTTTGGTGGAAGGATGGTTGCACTTCTTCTCCTCTCCTGAATATGTGTATCAATGAGCTTCAGATCCTTGTAGGTAGAAATGGCATTGCAGGAAATAGAAACATTACTATTTGTGATTGCACAAGTGATACAATAAAGATTGGAAAAAGAAATTCAAAATAACAACAATAATATAGGGAGATAAGCTATGAGTCAAAAATCACAAGGGATTTACGCAGGACCCTATGTATGTTTTAACCATTCTATAGCAAAGATGAGTTTGGAAAGTCCTCTTGGTCGACCAACATGAAATAAGCAGTTAGGAGATCTGTGAGATCCTCAACTTAACTGCAGTTACACAGAGACCTGTTCCTGAATTTCTAGATATGGCCACTTCCCATGAACCTTGGCACACCATAGCCAAAGCAGTTGAGTTTGCACTGAACGTGGCTCAAAACCAAGCAGTCACTCATCAGTGAAAATGGGGTAACGGCTTATCCTTGTTTGGTTCACTTTTAGTGGCCAGTGAAGATGGTCATTGGCATTGTCTAGATTGGTCTTCCACTGATGAATCAATAGGGAGGAACTTCCCGTAAAGCTTTGAAAAGTGGTGGGTATGATATCTCCTAGATTTTTTTCGAGGAAATTATTTGTTGCAATACAAAGCCTGATATTAGGGGATGATGTATTTTACAGGATTGGCAGCTATTCTGCAATGGTCTCATAGTCCTTGTCATTATTTTCATTGATAGATATAATTTTACATCAACTAATTTTGTATGCTAATAATTTTTTAATTATAAATGATTCACTTATGTTATTTTAACTGGAGACGTTTGAGAAGAGTTTTTTGAAACCCCACTACAACAATATGGTTCCACGGTAGCAGGCTCCTGGCACCAATATGTAATCCCTGTCTGAATTCTTGCCAGTAAATACAGGTACTCAAGGATTATCTTGCAATACAATGAAAACATGGTAATTCTTTTTAAGAATTAAATTCCAGTAATCAGTTGCAGTAATGATATTTGATCCAGGGCTGTTATTATTCTCAATAGGTTATAACTATTTTGAAGCAACTTTTTTAACATTGTGAAAAGCTAAAAATACAATGTAGGACTAACTAATAGGAATGAAAACTAATGTTTGTTGTTCATGTTATTGTGCAGAATTACAAAGGAGATGCTGCTTTCTAACGACTGCTTGTCATCAATGGCTAGAAATAAAACTGTTCATGATAGTAGATTAAAATAAGGTCTCTTTCTCCATGGCTCTGACTTTTTTTTAGTGAGATTTGGGCACAGGTCATTCAGGTTTAAGGATTATATTAATGTGACCTTGGTATTGCTCTATTTGTGTCAGGAACCAGGTTCTGAAAGTGTGAAGCAGTGATGGAAGATGACACAGGATGGAATGAGCTGGTAGGACGTAAAAACAAAATAATCAGCCAACTTTATATTTCCACATTAGATTATAACAAGGGCCTTGATTAGTTTATACAGGTGATAACATTTCACCTGAAACTCAGCCACGCTCCTGCAACCTTATTTTCTGAAAATCACATCTGAGAAATCAATCGCCAGTGCTCACTGAAATTCTAATGATGCTATATGTACAGAATGTTTTTTGCAGCCTACAGCATTTGAAGTGTAGAATCAAAGCCTGTAAGAAATCATAAAGCAGCCACTATTGGCTTTGACAGACCCTGTCTGGGTTGGTAATTCCTTTTCCCACCTCTGATACTTCATTGTCCCCAAGCTATATAGCAAGTGCCACATCTGATTCTTTGCCTCTTTTATTTCCATAGTGTCCTGAATAAATCCTGGTTTACTTGCATATTTCAGCTGTGACTTGATAGGTAAAGCTTCTAATTCTATGGACCATGTGGCAGTATTTAAACTATGTTTAGCATCAAAAATGTAGTCTGTTTATATTGTGACTGGTGACAGATTCAATATTAGATGTGACCTGAGTTACACTGATTTTTTTTTACAATGGGTGTCATATATTTTAATCATCATATGCTGTATTGCCACATTTTGCCCTTCTGCAGACAATCTTTCTCTCTCCTGCAAGGTTTTAGTTTGCTCTTTAAAGCAGAAGACAGGTCAGTTAATCTTCCCTACAATGCACTGGGGAGAAGTCAGCACTCTACCACATTAGCATATACCGTCACTATACCTGGGAGGCCTTTTCTGTACAGTAGAACAGATATTAAATGTACAACTTAAATGTGTCAGAAATTACCAGCAAATTAGAAGTACAGGTGAATATAGTAAAAAGGCACATTCCCACCACTTTTCCTGACAGGAAATTTATTTTGCTGTAGCTGAAAAGTAATTAACCTCCACTGTGAGAAAATTCTATTACTAACAGCTATTCTGCCATGCAAAGTGCAGTACATGGAAATGTTACAGGTTGTCAAGCAGAAAGGCATACTTGTCTGCATTTTAAACCAAACTTTCATTTTTCCTCACTGCCTGTTATCTTCAGTGAAGCCACAAATTGATGGAATATATACAGTTGTGCTTTAAAAAGGATATCAAACATTAAGAGATTTCTCAGTCTTTTCCTGAGCTAAAGTAGACCATTATATTGAATTCTTTTATGGGGGTGGGGATGAAATAACTATCTTTTTCATGAAAGGCAGTCTGCCATGTACCAGAGTGACATTCAACCATGAACAGTTTCACTGCAGCCATCTATAAGAAAATGTCACTGAGTCCTCCCTCGGTAATCAATTATGAACATTTTCACTGCTTCCTCTCATTTAAAGACAGAATGAAAAATTATTCTCCATTATTCTTCTGTTACTGAAAGTTCAAATGAAAAATTCTTGGCCAATATGCTTTCTGAGCACGGTTAACGTTATGCACTCTGTTCCTTAGGAAGTTAACTAAAATGGTACAAACCTGTGAAGTCCCTGTCTTAAAAGCCAGATGAATATAGTGTCAGCTGGGAACTACAGGGGGTGTAAATTTTTCTAAACTACAGTCTTGGCCTTGGAGTGACAGCTCTGCAATTAAGAGCTTCCTGCCCTTGCCTTGCTTAGCAATATGGTGATGTCAGTACATGCCTTTTGATTTTGCATGAAATATTTTAATGGTGCAGTTTCTTCCAAGTTGTTACATTTATTAATGCCACTGTGACATTTTTTTCACCGTCTTATACTGTCTTATTAATTTTATCATAAGGGAAAAACAGAATGAGTGGAATTATTTCCCAAAGGATTAACAGAGTCTCATGCATTACTTACATAAGTGCTATGAATATAAGAATCTATTTTTTCTGAAACTGGGAAACCACGTCTAACCCAGCGAAAAAATATGGGGATATGAGCGTCCCTTACCTAGTTATAATAGTCAATGATGTTAAAATGAAAAGCTTTGAAATAGCAATGCAGAGAGGGGGAAAGGCAAGCAGTCATATATAGGTTTATTGTATTGCATTTTGTATTTATATCCTTAAAATCTGTACATAAAATTAATTCTGTTCTTCATTTTTCCCTATTTTGTTGAATGCTGCCTGTCTCCATGGTTCAAACATTTATGATATAGTGTAAGAAATATGAGGAGGAATTTTTCCAGATTTGCACAAGTGCTATAGCGGGCTGGTAAAACGATGTTTTATCCACAGCCCACAATGGTGGTTTTCACACCGTATCATCCCAAACCCACCACGTTATTTATACACTCTCGGGAAACACGCTGTTTCCATGGCAATTGGGCTCTCATTCACCCGCCCGCCATCACCCCGCTGCTGCATCACGCTAGGCGCCATATTTAAAGTCCAGCCAGCCAAAAGAACATATCTCAATGCTTCCAGACCACCACTGCTGCACGGAAGGCATTGCCCTGAAACTGAAGAAAACTGCAGCCCCCAGGGTCAGTGATGTGTAACTCAAGCTCCTTTTGGATGCCATGGAGGCCCTCTGGTATGTTGTCTGCCTTCAGTCTGGCCACAGGATGGGCAGCAACAGCACGATCCTGGCTTGGGAGGTAGTGGCAGTGGTGGACAGTGCCAAAGCCCTTCAAAAGAGGCAAGCCACCCAGTGCTGCAAGAGGATGAATGATCTCTTCCACTCTGCCAGAGTAAGTCACTCTCCTCATCACTCTCAACTCACACACTCACAGGCCCAACACACATTCACAGTGATCTCACTCGCTGCCAGTTCAAGGGACATCATCATTCACTCTCACGCTCTCTGTCATTATCCTCATCCCATCCATGGGACCACTCAGCACACACACAGGCCAGGCATACTTATCATCTGGCCTGGCAGATATCCTGCTCATATTCTCTCCAAACCTATTCATACAGAACAAGCTGGCACACAAGAAGAGGGAGAGGTCACAGACCAGTGGAGGAATGCCTGAAATCAAGGTGCTTATGGACTTTGAAAACAGAGCCATCCAGCTGGCCGGCAACAATCTGGACCATTCCTGTGCTGACAGTGAGGTCGGCAGTGCTCTACCAAGTGAGGATCCAGCAGTGCAACATCCATCAGACAACCATGCTGTGAATGATGTGTCCTGTTTCACAGGCCACTGCCATGTACTAATTATCTCCCATTGCTTCTGCAGGCACATCTGGGAAACAGCTGATGGAATCCATGACCCAGGACCTCCAATCAAGCCCCGAAGAAACCTCTGAAGAGGAACCTGAAGGCACCCTCCTTGGAATCCCGTCACAGCGCTCACCCGCACCCTCCAACAGCACAGACACACACCTCGGTGGGACCTAGTTTTAGAGTAGCCTCGGGATCACAATCTGATGAGCACTCCGCACTGTCTGATCCACAGCAGGTGGAGGCAGGGACTTCCCAGGTGTCCGGCACTCAGAGGACTGCTGGAGGCCAGAAATGTGCTGAGTCCAAGTCAGATGATGAGCCTCTGGATTTGGTCAAGTCACAGTTGCTGGAGCTGCAAAGGCAAGCCTGAGACATCAGGAAGGGATGTCCGCTGCACTCCTCAGATTGCAAGGCACAATGGAGGAGTGCGTCCGCCTTCACTCTGAGCTGATCGCTCCGGTATGCCAACACTGGTGGGATGGCCGCCATGAAGATGTTGGTCCAGGACGTCAGTCCTTCACTGCTGCATGGGCTCAACTCTATCACTGATGCCATAGTTGGCCTCCAAAAGTGTGTACGCGAGAGGGGTGCCGGGCAGATCAATCTCACTCCTGCTCCTCATGGAGTCAGCCTGGGGCCCCCGGGCACCCATAGGTAGGAGGATCAGCAGTTGTGCTCTCCGGGGCCATCCATCCAGGTCGCTCCGACAGTGTCCGGCCCATCTGATGCCGCTCTTCCTGTGACCTCAGCAGCCCCAGCACCATAGGCTGAGGAGGGTGCTATTGCCACACAGCAGGACTCTCAAAGCATGCCAGGGCCCTCCAAATCTCTGCCCTCTGGACAATGCAAGGTTATCACAGACAGGGTGTCGCAGTCAGCAGGCTGCCTCCACTTTCACTGTGGATGCCCAGAGAGACCCAAGACGCAACAGCAGGGCTAGGAGAGTTAAGGAAAATTAGCTGTGCAGCCTAGCCATGGGTGTTAATTACTTGTACATAATGTTCACTATTGTCAATAAATTCCCAAGAATGTCTCCCTGTCTGTGGCTCGTTGTTCTGATGAGCAGTGTTCTTGTCACTCAAATGTGAAACCTTTCTGCACAAGATAAAGGCAGGTGTCTCAGGCCAGGGCCTCTTTCCTGTGCTCTGTGCAGCCTTCAGACCACACTGATGGTCCAGCCTCACACTTCCTGGAGACATTACTGATGCCTACATCTCGGCGGTGCTGGTCATTGCTGCCAGAGTGTAGTGGGCAGGCACCACAGAGTTCTCTCATTCTCTCGGTTTACTCTCAGCACCTTTAAGGTGGGGCTGGCTCCCATCTCTTCAGCATCTGTGACCGGTGATGCTGTTCTCCTGAAGGGCTCAGGTGCTGAAAGCCGGCAAAGGATCAGATGCCTCTAAAGTTTCATGGCTGCGTTGCTATGATGTGACCCCGATCATAGAGCGCAAGCGAGCTGACCTTGACCCGACAGGAGTCAGACATTCTCAGAGGCAATGTGAAGATCTATGGAGTGGCCTCACTACATGTCGTCATTATCCTCCTGCAATCAAGTGACTATTAGGGCCTTCACTGTGTCTCCATGACAGGAGCATTCACACAGAGGGCATTCGTGCTGCCATAAGCCAGACTGGAGTCAAACGTTCACGGATGCAATGCGAGCATCTTATGGTGTCACCTCACTGCATGTCATCATCATCCTCCACAATCTAGCAGCTATCAGGACCTCCTGAGCGCACCTGCCTCGTCTGGCCAGTGAGAGGGCCTCATTCCCGTCATAGTCGCCTCTGAGCACCTCCTCACTCTCATCCCCATCGGCTTCCTCCTCATCGGAGAAGACATGCAGCTCCTCCATCTCCTCCTCAGCCAACGCCAGGTTGTAAAGGGCGCAGCATGACACCCTCTGAGGACTGTATTGCAGGGCTTCACCAGACCGGTCCAGGCACTGGAACCTCATCTGCAGCATCCCGATGGTCTGCTCCATCAAGCTGCAAGCTGCTGCATGAGCCTCATTCGCTCCGCTGAAGTCTGAGGCCGCTACACGGGTGCCATCAGCCACGGCCTTTGCAGGTAGCCCTTGTCCCCGAGGAGCCATTCCTGCAGCTTCTGTGCACCGACTGATAATGTAGACATCGTGCACACTCCCTAGAAACCATGCGCAGACCTGCAGAATGCATTTCTGGTGTTTACACACCAGCTGCACATTCAGCGAATGGAACCCCTTGCGGTTGATGCAGTGCACCATGTGTTGATGGTGATCTGAGCGCCACATGAGTGCAGTCGATCATACCCTGCACTTGTGGGAAACCTGAGATCTGGGTGAATCCAATCGCTCTTGTATCCTGGCTGTCCCGGTCCTGGGCTAATGCTCAAAGTTGTGTGCCCTCACAAAGGTAGCATCTGTGACCTCATGGATGCATTTCTGGGTGGAGGCTTGTAAGATCCCACAGAGCCCTTAAATGAGCCATTGGCTTAGAAATTGAGTACCACTGTTACTCTCACAGCCACAGGCAATGGATGCCTTCCATGTCCCTGTGTTGTCAAGTCCTGCAGCTGCTGACAGATTTGACAGACCAGTTCCCTAGACATTTGAAGCCTTCAGCGATAATGGTTCTTGGCCATCTGCAGGAATGAAAGGTGGCATCTATAGACCCTGGATGTCACTTGGCGCTGACCAGCAATGGCTCGCTGTGACTCTTGGGTGGCGTGTGTGGGAGCCCCAGCCGCCCCTTCTTCCTGTGGTTGTTGCTCCTGCCTCTGCTCAGCCAGGAGCCCCAGTTGCTCTCTCCTTTTGCCGTTTTCGCACTTTGTAGGCCATCAGGCATACAGCTAGTTCACCAGGCTTCATGATCCTGATGTACTCCTCCTGCAGGATGAAAGAGAGAGACACATGGTTAGCATGGGTGCACTAAGAACCTGTCCTGGTTAAGTCTGAAGGCCGGAGAGTGCTGGCCACCACTTGGACGGCCAGAGATTAGTGCACTGCATGGCTACCCAAAACCCCACCACTTCCAGCCCAGTCCACCCACTGATTGGCGGCAGCTTTGCCCACTGGACTGCATGCTTTGCTTGCAGCCCAAGCTCAGGTATTCTCCTAACCCGCACTGCAAAGCTACACTGTTAGCTTGAACCATGGGGGAGACTGGTCCAAACCGGGATGCTGACATTGCAAGAGACTGAAAACAACTTTCAAACTCGGCCTTTGAAATTAGACTGGGAGACATTAGTGCATGAAAACTTAATGTAAACATCGGAGACTCCCCTCTGTGTTCCTTTAATGCAGGTGTTGACCTACTGGTTTTAAACAGTTTAGTGTCATTAATAGTTAGAAAATAGATCATTTTCACCCTTAACATTTGAGCAGTTTCAGGTGAAACAGACTATCTCTGCCCATTATAGAAGCCTCCAAGTTTTCATCGCATTGCAGCTTCTATTTAGAGTATTGGTTCCACTCTATCAAGTTAGCACCATTTATCCTATTGCCCATAATTGATCACATTGCAAAACAAAATCCTCATGTAGCATTTTGTTCTTAACTTAAATCTATATCCGTTGGTTACTGACCCTCCGGACACGGGAAACAGTTATTCTGTCAAAAGACATCAATTTAAGCATGTCTATTAAATCTCCCCTTAACTTCCTTTGCTCCAAAGAGAAGAATTCCAGCTTTCTCTAGTCAATCCACATAAATGAAGTCCCCTGTTCCTAGCACCATTCTAGCAAATCTTCTCTGCATTCTCTTTTGGCCTTGACACCCTTCCCAAAGTGTTATGATCAGAATTGAATGCAATACTTGAGGCGAATTTTCCTCTCCCACTGGCAGCACGAATGTTTGGCGGCAGGAGCGGACAATATGGCAAGAAGGCCAAAAATCAGTTTTATGCCATTATGAAACTATTTGCAATTGTCTGCTCCACCCGTCAATGGCAGACTGTGCTTCCTGGGGCCGTACGTCAGGAACCCAATTTCAATACCTTAGCATAACATTATAAACGCTGCTTGCCAGAATTATCCTCACATGCTAGAACCTCCGGGTATGTCAGTGAGCAATGGTTCACAACTGTATATAAGCTGTATGTACCTGGTGAATGTTGATGCCCCTTGAGCTGGCAGCGAGTGAGATACCATTGAATATGTGATGTGCTTGTGAGTGGGTGAGTTTAGAGTGACGAGATGGTCGCCTTACCCTGGCAGCACGGATGAGATCATTCATCCTCTTTCTGCACTGGATGGCCAACCTCTTCTTTGCAGCATTGGCACTGACCACCACTGCCATCGCCTCCCAAGCCAGAGCGGTGAGATTGCTGTACTTCCTGTGGCCAGAGCTGGAGTGGAGGACATCACAGCAGGCCTCCGAAAGGCATTTCAGTGACGGGTCACTGAACTCTTCTTGGCTTTCATGACCATGTTTTCACTGGAGCAGTCATGGGCTGCAAGCATTGAATACAGTGTTCCCGGATGCAGTTTAGATATGACACCTGGAGTGAGGAAAAGGTGAATAACGGCATGGCGGGCAATTCAGAGGCTGCCTGCCAGCGAGATGGTGTGCGTTCCTGTGGCTGCATAATTAATGAGGCAGGAAGCAGACGATACAGCCCAAAAACCCACCATTGCGGCCGGTGAGTTAAACATAATTTTTCATGCTCGCTACCCCAGTTTATTCAATTCTGGGACGATTCTGCCCTGTGGCTGCAGCCTTATCGGTGATTTATAAAAAATTAGTATAACTTTTTTATTTTTGTGGTCCAGACTTCGATTAATAAAGGCCGAGGAATGTTGGCATAGTGATAATATTACTGCATGTGTAATTCAGAGGCCCAAGCTAATGCTCTGGGGATAATATTTCAAATCCCACCACAGTAGCTGGTGGCATTTAAATTCAGTGAAAGAATAAATTGCATATTAAAGCTTGCCTCAGTAATGGTGACCATGAGACTATTGGATTGTTGTAAAAATCCATCTGATTCGCTAATGTCCTTGAGGGAAGGAAATCTGCATCCTTATCTGTTCAAGCCTGCATGTGACTCCAGACTGATAGTGAAATGGTTGGCTGTTTACCATCTACAAGGTGCAAGTCAGTAGTGTGATGGAATACTGTCCTCTTGCCGAGATGAAGGTAGCTCCATCTGCGCTCAAGAAGTTCGACATCATCTGGCAGCCAGCTTGATTGCCACTCCTTCCGCCACTTTATACATTGTTATGGACTTGGGAGAGGTGTGGGATAATTTCCCCCTTTTCCCACCTCTCGACTGACTGCAATAAAATGTATTTTTAAGATGAGATGTGACTTTCAAGAACAGACACAGGACACAATTTCTTGTAGGTTTAAATTAAAAGAAGGAATAAATGTTTATTTATGTCAACCCCCGAAATGTAAAACGCATCAACACCCACTCACTCAATCGCAAGGCATTCTCACAAAAAAAGGTGATTATAAAAATAAGAGGTACCATGCACCAATATGTTCAGAAGAGTTTGAGAAATTATTATTTCTTTAGGCATTCAAGATGGTTGTTGGTAGCACTGCGGGCCTGAGAATTCTCTTTTGGTGCAAAGTCCAACAACTTTAATAGAGGAACAAGACAAGAGGATATTTATGAGACGCACACTGTCCAAGAAATTGGAAATCAAGACAGAGGCAAAATTACAGAGGGCGGAATCATCCGTGCCCACTGGCGTTGGGCATGGTTGGTGGCATAAGTGGACAATATGGCGAGAAGGCCAAAGGCCAAAGGTTTCATGACATCGTGCTGTTAGGAAGGGAATTACAGGATTTTGACCCAGTGACGGTGAAGGAATTGCAACCTATTTCCAAGTCAGGATGGTGAGAGACTTGGAGGGGAACTTCCAGGTGGTGGTTTTCCCATTTATCTGCTGCCCTTGTCCTTCTAGGTGGTAGTGGTCATGGGTTTGGAAGGTGCTGTCTAAGGAGCTTTGGTAAATTCCTGCAGTGCATCTTGCAGAGGTTACACATGGCTGTGACTGTGCGTCGGTGGTGGAGGGAGTGAATGTTTGTGGATGTGGTGCCAATCAAATGGACTGCTTTGTCCTGGGCAGTGTCAAGCTTCTTGAGTGTTGTGGGAGCTGCATTCATCCAGGCAAGTGGGGAGTATTCCACCAGACTCCTGACTTGTGCCTTGTACATGGTGGACAGGCTTTGGGGAGTCAGGAGGTGAGTTACTCATTGCAGGATTCCTAGCCTCTGACCTTCCCTTGTAGCCACTGTATTTATATGGTGAGTCCAGGTCAGCTTTTGGTCAATGATAATCCCCAGGATGTTGATAGTGGGGGGTTCAGTGATGGTAATGCCATTGAACGTCAAGGGTCATGGTTAAATTCTCTTTTGTTGGAGATGGTCATTGCCTGGCACTTGTGTGTCGCGAATATTGCTTGCCAATTGTCAACCCAATCCTGGATATTGTCCAGGCCATGCTGCATTTGGACATGGACTGCTTCAGTAACTGAAGAGTCGCGAATGGTGCTGAACATTGTGCAGCCATCAGCGAACATCTTTACTTCTGACCTTATGATGGAAAGAAGGTCATTGATGAAGCTGCTGAAGATGGTTGGGCCGAGGACACTACCCTGATGGACTCCTGCTGTGAGGTCCTGGAGCTGAGATGACTGATCTCCAACAACCACAACCATCTTCCTTTGTGCTAGGTATGACTTCAACTGTTGGAGAGTTTCCCCCTGATTCTGATTAACTCCAGTTTTTCTAGGGCTCCTTGATGCCACACTCAGTCAAATGTTGCCTTGATGTCAAGGGCAGTCACTCTCACCTCAGCTCATGAGTTCAGCACTTTTGTCCATGTTTGAACCAAGGCTGTAATGAGGTCAGAAACTGAGTGGCCTTGGCGGAGCCCAAACTTGGCGTCAGTGAGCAGGTTATTGCTAAGCAAGTGCCACTTGATAGCACTGTTGATGACCCCTTCCAGTACTTTACTGATGATCGAGAGTAGACTAATGGGGCAGTAATTGGCTGGCTTGGATTTGTCCTGCTTTTTGTGTACAGGACATAATTGGGCAATTTTCCACATAGCCGGGTAAATGCCAGTGTTGTAGCTGTACTGGAACAGCTTGGCTAGGGGCACAGCATGTTCTGGAGCACAAGTCTTCAGTACTATTGCCAGAATAATATCAGGGCCTATAGCCTTTGCAGTATCCAGTGCCTTCAGCCATTTCTTTATATTTCACATGGAGTGTATTGAATTGAATTGAATTGAGTTTGCGATCGTCCATCCGCTCAGCCCATCGATGGCGGGCCGCATTCCCTGGCATCGGACATCGAGAATCTCATTGTGATATATCTTCATATCAGTACAAGGCCAGACTGTTGGACCCAGCTGGATCATCCATCCATGTAGGCATGATTGCACGCTGGTGCAGAACACGCCGTGAAAAGTGTAGAAGTTGGTACTTACCACCAGGGCCTCATTCATATCACGGACAACCGAGGAGCAGAAGATGCTGACGCCTGACACCAACGGCACACTGGAGATACATCCATGACATGGTGGGTGGATTCTCATGGACATGGCACCACCGCCAAGCAACTCACAGAAATTGTAAAGTTACCGTTGAGAGTCTGCTCACAGCGGATGATGGTCGGTGGGTGGAGAGGAAGGTCCAGCTGTGTTTGAGAGAAGAATCTGTATCGGGGGATGAGAGAGGAAGGTCAAGGATCAACTGGAAGGAAGAGGTGAGGCGAGGAGTGGGTGGAATGAACGTGCCAGGATGAGGTGAGGTTGGGAGGCAGGGAATGAAGATGTTGGGATGGGTGAGGTTGCGGAGGTGCAGAATGAAGGTGTCGTGGAGTAGTTTGGGGGGAAGGAGTACAGGGGAGGAGGAGGCAACAATGGAGAAGATGGAAACTGGGAAGATATGTGTAAGGGGGGGTGGGCCTCCCAGGGAAGGAAAGAATGTGGAGAGGGGAGGAAGTAAGACTTGAGGAAGAAGTAAGCTTAAAGGAAGGAGCTGGGAGGAGGAATGGACTAAGGTTGGTGTAAGAAGTAAGGGTGTCTGGAGAAGTAAGAAAGAAGGAAGGATTAAGTCTGGGGAGGATGGGGGAGCGGTGGCAGGACGAAGGGGAGGTGGAGTCCGGGGGAGGAGTAGAGTGTTCCAAGGGGTGGAAGGGGTCTGGAGGAGGGGATGTCCAAGTTAACGTGCAAGAGAAGGCTCTGATGCATCAATGACTGCCTCCTGGGGAGCCAACTGTGGGTGGGCGTGGCATGAGAGAATGATAAGAATGACCAAGGGCTAAGTGAGGCGGTAGGGTGGGAGGGTGAGGGTTTGACCGTAGCAATAGAATGGACGGTGAGGGTTGTTGGTAGGGACAAGGAGACAGACACTCGAGGTGGGAAGAGTAGGTTGGGGGGGGGCGGAAGTGGATGGGGGCAAGATTTTTGGGAAGGAAGGGAATGTGCACGTTCACCTGGAGATCCCTGAAAGAAAAGGGTTGTGGCTGGTAGGTCATGGAGGGGAGGTGGAAGGTGATAACAGGGAGGGTCAACATTGATGGGGGAAAGGAAATGGGTGACCGGGGGTGGGGAAAAGATGGGGGTACTGATGAAAAAGCAAATCAAGACACTGCTGTCGAAATCAAAAGTGAAACGCGAGTCCTGGTGGGTGAGATCAGGTGCTGCCTGGGAGTGTGATCATTGGGTGGGTGGAGATGCAGGTCAGCTCAGATGGACAACTGAAAGCGAACCCGAGCAGGGATAGGTGAAGGATCCGCATGCGTGGGAGGGTGCTTGCACGAGGCTCCGAAAGGCCCTACTACACGCAAACACTTTGCCATCCAGAATCACTTGTTGGCCAGATGCTCCTTCTGCCAGGACAGAGCACGAGGTTGAGGGGCTCACAGGCAAAGGGGACTCAGAGGGAGGGAACACCCTCTGAGATTCCTGAGTAGACAACCCAGGGGTGTCCAGCTGCTGCTCCTCCTCCCTTCGGGTGCCTACAGGCTCTGGCCTGACTCCTTGAGGGGAAAGGGCACCTGGAGGGATGGGTCTCTGGAGGGCTGTTGAGGTGCCACGTTCCCCCCTAGCATTGCCACTGCAGGAACTCACCTAGAGTCCCACAGTGGAGTGCAGGTCTGTTCACCTCTCTGCGTTCTGCTGGACCAGGGTCTCCATGTCGTCTGCCATCCTCCCCATGGCGACCGTCATACACGTACATATGGGCACTACTTCATCAGAGAGCAGGCGGACATATTCCGCTGACTCACGAGACACTCCATTAAGGGCTTCCAACAGCTCTGCATGATGTTCCCACATCTTCTACTGACTCTCCAGGCTGAGTTGGAAGGCCGAATCCAGAGGCTCGTCATCTGACTCGGACCTCACAAATGCCTCTTCCCCAGCAGTCCTCCAAGTGCTGGGGAGCTCACATGAACCTGCCTCCTGCTGCTGTGGACATGTGTCTGTACGGCAAGCACCAGATTGTGACCCCAAGCCTGCTCTACATCTAAGTCCCATCGAGGTGTGTATCTTTGTGCTGATGGAGGATTTGGCTAAGTGCTTTGACAGGCATTCCAGGCTGCTTATTTCCAGCTCTTCAATGGAGAAGGTGTCCTCTTGGCTGGAGGTGAAGACCTAGATGGAGCTGATGGATTAGTTGGCTGAGGGTGTCGGTCACTTGGCAGAGCTCCCTGTGAACCAAAGTAGTGATAATTAGTGCATGACAGCAGAGTCAAAAGCAGGAAAGTGATCTCACATTTGTGTTGAGCGAGGGATGATGTGGTGCAGGATCCTCAGGTGGATGTTCACTACCGACCCCACCATCACCACAGGCATGGTCCACATTCTCACCAGTCAGCATGATGGCACACTCCTTAAAGTGAATGAGGGTCCTAATGTGGGCCACTCCACACACACACACACACCCCCCACCCCCCCCCCCCCCTCCCTCCCTCAGTCTGGAACCTCTTCCTGCTGATGTGAACCAGCTTCTCCTGCATGAAAATAGATGGAGAGAGTGTGAGCAGGACACATACTTCTGCATGGAATGTATGTGTGGTGATCAGAGCCATGGACAGGATGAGGGTGCAAGACTGAGAGGATATGAGCCTGAGGAAGATGTGAGGCTGTGTGTGAGAGTTAGTGGTTTTGTCCCTTGCGGTGTGAGATCCCTGTGGATGTGTGATGGGTTTGTGAATGTGTGAGTTAAGAGTGATGAGAAGAGTGAATTACCCTGGCAGAACAGATGAGACCATCCATCCTGTAGTGGCACTGGGTGGCTGTCCTCTTTTGCAGGTCATTGGCATTGACCACAGCTGCCACCACCTCCCATGCTGGATTGGTGATGCAACAGCCCATTCTGTGGCCAGAGCGGGTTAGAGGTCATCATGACAGGCCTCCACGATGATCAAAAGGTGCTCGAGGGATGCGTCACTGAAACGGGGAGTTGCAGTCTTTTTGCATTTGGGGCCATCCTGTCTCCTATGCAGCAATCTTGGGCTGGAAGCACTGAGGGATGTGCATGCGGCTGCACTTTAAATGTGTTGCCCAGCGTGATGAAACCACGCAATGATGGTGTGATGGGCACATGAGAATCTGCCAACCATGGAAACAACGCGTTTCCCAGGGATGCATAATTAAAGCAGAGGGTTTGAGATGATATGGCATGAAAAGCTGCCATTGCAGTCAACGGGTAAAATGTAATTTTTCCCATCTGTCTCTGCACTTAGTACAAAATCTGGGATGATTCTGCCCAGAGTTTCTAGGGGAAGCAAATGGTCTTAATTCAGACTATTGGTCAGTTACAGTGCAAGTTAAAGGCTTCAACACCAACTTTAAAATTGACACTGGACCTAGTATTAACATACTAGCTGATCATCTGGACTGGCTTCAGCCAACATCTCTTCATCCATCAGATATTAAATGCAAGATCCGGGTGGCACAAATCTTCCCATAAAAGGCAGGATAATTGCTCCTTTTTGTTACAAGGTCCAACAGATTGTTGAATCTCTCTATGTTCTTCACAGTCAATGCATATCCTCAATGAGTGGGGATGTTGGCCATTTAAATTACCAGCTGCCTCCATTGAAGTGGGATTTTGGTGGACTAGGAGTGCAAAACCTGGAGTTTGCAGATTAGACCAGGTAAGAGAAGGTCTGAACTTGGTGCATTCATTTGGATAGCCAGGGCATCCCTTTGGAGAGGTAAGGCACCCCTTTGGATAGGGTGCCAGGAACCCTTTGGAAGAGGTAAGTCACCCTTTGGGATTGTTAATATTAAACATGATTATGCACTTTTTACGTACAAACTCATTAGAACTGTCAAACTGCCAAAGAACTGACCGCTGTCAAAGAAATGCCAAGCTGTCAAGGAACTGTAAAAGCTATTAAAGAGCTGTCAAAAGATACCAGGTGAGTTGGCATGAAGGGGATAAGGGCAAAGTCTTGTTGATAAGGGGCATGGGGGTATGAGGGGCCATGGGTGGTGGGTAGAGAGGCATGGGTTGGCATGGGGTATGAGGGAACATAGGGGGTTGGTGGATAGGCATGGGTTGCCACAGGGGTTATGAGGGGCTGGGTATACATAAGGTGACATAGGTTGGATTGAATGGGGCATTAGAACGTGCGGGGGTTGAGGGGTTGAGAGTTGAGGGCTGGAATATGTTTATTGTTTCATTATTTTTTAATTTCAATGCAGTGCTGCAGCACCAGCAAGGCCGTCCTTCCAGCCAACCTCTGCGTCCGGCAGCCTCCACACACATTCCGGGGGTGGCAGGCCTGACTTCTAATCCAGCCTGCCCTCCAGAATGAAAATCCAACCTACAGGCAGTCATTTTTAAAGGTCAGGTCGCAGAGCTCCGCACCCATCCCAGGAGCAAAAATCTGGCCACTTGTTTCTCTCTCCATGGATGCTGCCAGGTTTGCTGATTATTTTCAGCATTTACTGCTTTTGCTATCCTTGAAGTGTTGCTGGCTGGCTTTAAGTAATTCAGTTTTGTTATAAGCTGTGTGAGTTACTAATGATGTTGGGCCCCCTGCTGATGCATGCAGCAATGAACAGCATTGAGAGTGCTGGCAGCATGCAGCAATCATTATGCGGCAGGCAATATGAATTTGGTGTGCTCCCTGCATTCCACTTAATGAGCACGGGTTAATCGCCCATCTCAATCCCTGCACTGTTTTCCAGAGCCAACCAATTTATAACCCTAACTGTTTCTGCTAAATACTTCAAAAGCCACAGAACAATGAAAACGTTCTAACCTCTCTTAGACACTCAATCTGAGATGGAGATTTAGGAAACCACACATAGAATCAGCTTTTATTTACAAGATACCTTTCAATTCATCAGGACACCCCAGGGGGCTTAACAACATAGGAATGTAAGAAATAGGAGCAGAAGAAGATCATATGGCCAGTCGAGCCTACTCTGCCATTCAATATCATCATCGCTGATCCTCAACTTCAACTTCACTTTCCCACTCACTTCCCTTGATTCCCTGAGAAACCAAAAATCAGTCTGTTCCAGCCTTTATATATTCAATGATGGTACATCCACATCCCTCCAGGGTAGAGAATACCAAAGAATCACAACTTTCTAATTGAAGAAATTTCTCCTTATCAGTCCTAAATGATTGACCTCTTATCCTGAGACTGCACTCCTGTGTTCTAAATTCCCTAGCCTAAGGAAACAACACCTCAGTATCTATCCTGTCAAGCCCCTTCATGATCTTGAATATTTTAAACTACAGAGAACATAAACCCAATTTGCTCTCATTTCATCTCAGGGAACTGTCTAGTGAACCGTGGCTGTCCTGCTTCCAATGCAAACATATCCTTCCTTAAATATGAAGACCACTACTGCACAAACAATTCCAGGTGTATTCTCACCAAGTACAACTGTTCTTGTACTTTATTTCTCTTGTAATGAAGGCCAACATGCCATGTATGTTCCTAATTGCTTGTTGTGCCTGCGTGCTAACTTTTTGTGTTCCTTGTGCGAGCACACTAAAGTGTCTCTGAACATCAACATTTACAAGTTTCACATCTTGTAAAAAATATTTTGCTTTTCTATTCTTACAACCAAAGTGAATAACTTCACATTTCTCCACATTATACACCAAATGTCACCTTGCTGCTCAACCACACGATATTATTCTGCTGCCTCTTTGTGTCCTCCTCACAGCTTGTGTTCCAAACTAGCTTTGTATCATTGGGAAGCTTAGGGTGGAATCATCCCAGATTTGTACTAATTGCAGTAGCAGGTGTGAAAGAGGATGTTTTACCTGCTGGCTGCAATGGTGGGTTTTCATGCCGATTCATCCCCTTCCCAGCGTGCCCTGCCTCATAATAATACATTTGCAGGAAAACACCAGATTATTGGCAGGCTGCCTCAGATTTGCCTGCCACACCATGACCTCAGCACTTCCTTATTCCAGGTGCCAAACTTAAGTGCACCAGAGCGCAGTCTACTTCATGCTTACAGACCAAGACTGCTCCAGGTGACAAATGGCCCCAAAAGGCAGGAAGATGGCAGCCCCCAAATTGAGTGACACCTCTCTGGGGTGCAAGCTGGGTGCAGTATAAGGCCACCACATGCCCTCTACCCTGACTCTGGCCACAGAAGGTCCACCAGAGTCCCAATCTGGCCTGGGAGGTGGTGGCAGCTGCGGTCAGTACCAGCGGAGCACAGTGGAGGTCAGCCATCCAGTGCAGGAAGAGAATGAATGATCTCATCTGTTCCACCTGCCAACCACTCATCACTCACAACTCACACATTCACAAACCCATCACACATCCACAGGGATCTCACACTTCAAGGGACAACACCACTAACTCTTACACACACCCTCATATCTCCATTAGGCACATAACCTCTGGACCTCACATCCTTATCCGGTCCATGGCCCCGCTCATCATGCAAACATTCCATGCAGTGCCATGTGACCCACTCACATTCTCTCCATCTGTTTTCATGCAGGAGAAGCTGGATCACAACAGCAGGGAAGGGTCCAAGACCGGAGTGGAGTCACCCCCATTGGGCCCCGCACTCACTTTGAGGAGCGTGCCATCGCGCTGACTAGTGAGGATGTGGACCGTGCCTGCAGAGAAGGTGAGGTCAGTGGTGAACACCCACGTGAGGATCCTGCACAACACCATCCCTCTCTCATTGCAACCATGAGTGCTCCCTCTCCTGTTTTTGACTCTGCTGTCACGCACTCATTATCTCTACTTTGGAGGGAGTTCTGGCAAGAAACTGACACCCTCAGGCATTCAGTCCCTCGGCCCCATCCACATCCTCACCTCTAGCCAGGAGGACACCTCCTCCATTGAAGAGCTGGAAATGAGCAGCTTGGAATACCCACCACAACACCCACACCCTTCACCAGCGCAGGGACCCATACATCAGTGGGACCTAGGTCAAGAGCAGGCCTGGGTTCACAATCTGGTGGTCACCGTACAGACACCTGTCTGCAGCAGGAAGAGGCAGGTTCACCAGAGTTTCCGGTCGCTCGGAGAATTGATGGGGAAGAGACACCTGTGAGTTCCGAGTCGGATGACTAGCCTAAGGATTCAGCCTTCCAACTCATTGTGGAGAGTCAGCAGAAGGTGGGGGAACATCATGCAAAGCCGTTGCATGCCATCAACAGAGTGGCACACAAGTTGGATGAGTGTATCCGCCTGGTCCCTGATGAAATGGTGGCCACATGAAGGCCTCCACGGAAAGGATGGCAGATGCCATGGAGACCTTGGTCCCACAGAATGTGGAGATGTGTGCAGACCTGTACTCCATCGCTGTAGCCATGGGTGAGTTTCTGCAGTGGCAAGGTGAGGGGAAATGGAGCGCCTCAATGTATCTCCAACTGCTCTTTCTGCTCAAGGAGTCAGGATGGGGCCCTCGGGCACCCGAAGAGAGGAGCAGCAGCAGCTGGACACCTCTGGGTCATCCACTCAGGAATCTCAAAGGCTGTCCGCTCCCTCCAAGTCCGCTTTGTCTATGGCCCCCTCAATCTCATCCCCTGTCACCGCAGAGGGAGCAGCTGGCCCACAGGAGGACAGCCAAAACAAGCTTGGGCCTTCAAGGCCTCGGGTTTCCAGAGGACACACGCCAGGTTCATTAAGAGGCCAGGACCAACCATTGCAAAGGCTGTCTCCACCCCTGCTGCCAAGGTCAATGCAGCAACTAGAAGAAGTGGTAGGCCTAGAAATATTAAGAAATTCCAATCACAAGTGGTTGCACAGGTAGTCACATTATAATCTGAAAATGTATTCTCTTTCACTGAATAATGTGTAATGCTGTCTTTCAGCTTCACTGACAAGCTTCATGAGTCCTCCCCCTGCATTCTCCCTGCATCCACGCACACCACCCCCCCACCACCACCACCCCCCCACCAACCACCCACCACTAGCAGTTCAGCTGCACGCAGCCAGACCACAAGTGATTCTGGAGGGAGAAGAGTGTCTGTGGCAGGGCCTTTCGGAGCCTTGTGCAAGCACTCTCCCATGCACGAGGAGCCTTCCTCCATCACAATCATCTCAATGTGCTGAGCATTTTCACTGCTGCCTGCTGGGGTCTTTTTCTGTTGTCCATCTGAGCTGAGCTACATCTCCGCCCACCCACTGATCACACTGCCATGCAGCACCTGAGCCCGTCCAACATGAGGCTCCACTCGCTTTCTATTCGACAAACATGGCTGTGGTAAAGATTTTGGTTGGCTCCCCCTCCAACCCCCCCCCCCCCCCCCCCCACCCCCCCCCCCCCCCCCCCCCACCCAACCCCCCAGTCACCCATCTCCTTTCCCTCATTACACCCCTGGCATCATCTTCCGCCTCTCCATCATCAGCTACCAACCTGAACCCTTGTCATTCCAGGATGTCCAGGTGAACATAAACATTCTCTACCTCCTGGAGAACCTCACCCCCATCCACATTGACTTCCCTAACCTCCAGCGGCTTACCCCCAGGGTCCACGTCTGCCTCCGGGTCCCTACCAACCACCCTCGCCGTTCCTTCTACCGTTACCGATACACCCTCAAACTCCTACCCTTGTTAAGTATATGATCAATACTGGTGTAAAAAAAGTAATTCCAATGAAGTGTAAAGAGCAGGGATGCTAGAGTAATTAATCAGTAAATTAAATAAAATGTGAAGTGATAGCAGGACCGGTGTTGTATTGCTGCTGCAGCATGTGGGAAGGCTGGGCATCGAGGTGATCCAGAGCAAAAACATTTGTTGTGAGTGTTTGCAGCTCGGGGAGCTTCGCCTCCAAGTTAAGGAGTTGGGGTTTGAGCTGCAGGCATTGTGCCACATCAGGGAGGGGGAAAGTTACCTGGACACTTTGCTCCAGGAGGTGGTCACACCCCCCAGATTAGTTAATTCAAATTTGGTCTGTGACCAGCAACAGGAGGGTGTGACTGCAGGCGAAGCAGTTATGGAGACCCAAGGAGTAGCGTTTGAGGATCCTCGGCCCCTGCAACGGTCCAACAGTTACGAGGTTCTTGCAAGCTGTGTGGACAAGAGCTTGGGCTGCAGGGAGGATGAGCGAACTGACCATGGTACCATGGTACAGGGAGCCATTCAGGTAGGGGGAGAAAATTGGAACGTAACAGTGGTAGGGCACAGTATAATTAGGGGGATAGATACTGTTCACTGCAGCTGTGAGCATGAGCCCTGAAGGCTGTGCTGCCTGCCCAGTGCCAGGGTTAAGGACATCTCCTCAGGGCTGGAGAAAAGCTTGGAGTGGAAGGAGAGGGACCCAGCTGTTGCCATCCACATTGGTGCCAATGACATTGATAGGACTAGAAAGGACTTTCTGCTGAAAGAATTTGAACAGGCATAGAGTAAATAAAGTCAAGCAGCTAAATGCATGGCGCAAAGATTTCTGTGGGAGGAATGGGTTTCAGTTCATGGGGCACTGGCATTAGTATTGGGGTAGAAGGGAGCTATTCTGGTGGGAGGGGCTTCACTTGAACTGTGCTGGAGCCAGTGTCCTGGCGAATAAAATAACTAGGGCTGTTGAGAGGGCTTTAGACTAAATCGGGGGGGGGGGGGGGGGGGGGGGGGGGGGGGGGTGGGGTGGTGGGGGAAGCATTCTGGAGAGCGGATACAAAGGCTTACAAAGCAAAAGGATATAGCAGCATTGCAGGGCAGCTATTTATGTAATGATACCCACAATGTGACAGGATGGGACAAAATGTATAAACATTAAAAAAGCAAAATAGGGACGAAGGGGGAAAAATGGTAAAAAGGCAAAGTTAGTGGGTCTTTTCTCAAACACATGTAGTATTCAGAACAAAATAAATAAATTAACAGCACAGAAAGAGGTTAATGGGTATGATCTTACAGCCAATGGGGAGGCATGGTTACAAGGAAATCAAAGATGGAAACTAAATATTCAGGGATATGTGACTATTTGAAAGGACAGGCAGGAAGGAAAGGGTGGTGGGGTAGCTTTGTTAGTATGATATGGAATAAGTGCGAAAGCAAGAAATGATCCTGGATCAAAAGATGTAGAATCCATATGGGTGGAGGTATAAAATAACAAGGGGAAGAAGACACTGGTGGGAGTAGTCTCTCGGTCCCCTAACAGTGCTATATTGTAGGACAGAGAACAAATCAGGGGATAATGAGGGCATGTAAAACCTCAGTGCATTAATCATGGATGACTTTAATCTTCATGTAGATTGGAAGAATCAAATTGGCAGAGGTAGTCAAGAGCAAGAATTCGTAGAGTGTATTTGGGACAGTTTCAAAGAACAATATGTTATGGATCCAACTAGGGATCAGGCTATTTTGGGTCTGGTAGTGTGTAATGAGGCAGGTTTAATAAATGATCTCAGAGTAAAATATCCCCTTGGAATATTATGGTCATAACATGATAGAATTTCGCATTCCATTTGAGAATGAGGAACTTGGGTCAGAAACAACTATACTAAACTTAAATAAGGTTAATTATAAAGAAATGAGGACAGAGTTGGCTGGAGTGGACTGGGGAAGAGGTTTAACAGAAAAGACAGTTGATGAACAATGGCTGATGTTTAACAAAATAGTTCATGACTCACAACAAAGTGTGGAAGAAAGATTCTAGGAAGAGGGTAAACCAGCCATGGTTAACCAAGGAAGTTAAGGATAGTATCAAGTTGAAAGAAAAAACATATATACAACGTGGCAAAGATTAGTGGTAAGCTAGGGAATTGGAAAAGTTTTTAAAAACCAACAAAAGAGGACAAAAAATAAATGAAAGGAGAGAAAATAAACTTTGAGGGTAAACTAGCAAGTAATATAAAAACAGACAGTAATAGCTTCTTTGAATATATAAAAAGGGAGAGAGAGCCAAAGTGAACATAGGCCCCTTAGAGAATGGGACTGGGGCAATAATAATGGGGAATCAGGAAATGGCAGAGGAGTTGAATAAATACTTTGCATCAGTCTTCACGGTAGAAGACGCTAATACTAAATAATCAAGGGGTAAAGTGGGGGTGGGAGGGAGGAAATAAATACAATAACTATCACTAGAGAAAAAGTACTAGGGACACTAATGGGACTAAAGGCTGATAAGTCCCCTGAATCTGATGGGTTGTATCCAGGGATATTAAAGGAAGTAGCTGCAGATATAGTGGCTACACTGGTAGTTATCTTTCAAGACTCCTTAGATTCTCGAAAAGTCCCAGAGGATTGGAAAACTGCCAATGCAACACCCTTATTCAAAAAGGGAGGGAGACAAAAAACAGGTAACTCTATAGGCCAGTTGACTTAACATCCATCATTGGGAAAATGTTGGAGTCTACTATACAGGATATAAAAGCAGAGCATTTAGAAATACATAATGTAATCAAGCAGAGTCAGCATGGCTTCATGAAGGAGAAATCATGCCTGACAAATTTATTAGCATTCTTTGAGGAGGTAACATGCAGGATAGATAAAGGGGAACTAATATCTTTGGATTTCCAAGGCTACCTAATAAGATACAAGCCCATGGTGTTGGGGCTACTATATTTGCCTGGATAGAAGATTGGCTAACTAATAGAAGACAGAGAGTTGGGATAAGGGGGGCATTTTCAGGATGGCAACTGGAAACAGAATTGGACTAACCATATAAATACTATGGCTACAAGAGTGGGTCAGAGGCTAGGAATCCTGCAACATGTAACTCATCTGCTGTCACCCCAAAGCCTGTCCACCATCTGCAAGGTACAAGTCAGGAGTGTGATGGAGTATTGCCCACTTGCCTGGATGCGTAGCAGCTCCCACAATGCTCAAGAAGCTTGACACCATCCAGGACAATGCAGTCTGCTTGATTGGCTCGACATCCACAAACATTCACCCCTTCCACCATCAAAGCACAATAGCAGCAGAGTGTAGCATCTACAAGATGCACTGCAGGAATTCACCAAGGCTCCTTAGACCTTCCAAACTCACGACCACTACCATCTAGAAGGACAAGAATAGCAGGTAGATGGGAACATCGATATGGAAGATCCCCTCCAAATCACTCACCATCCTTACTTGGAAATATATCACTGTTCCTTCACTGTCACTGAGTCAAAATCCTGGAACTCCCTTCCCAAGAGCACTGTGGGTGTACCTACACCAGATGGACAGCAGCAGTTCAAGAATCACCACCACCTTCTCAATGGCAACCAGGGATGGGCAATAAATGCTGGTACAGCCAGCAAAGCCCACATCCCATGAATGAATAAAAAAATACAAAAAGCTAGCATACATACAATTTCAGAGGTAATAGGGGAGGCAAATAGAGTGTTGGCCTTTATTTCAAAAGGAATGGAGTGTAAAAATAGGGAAGTATTGCTAAAACTATACAAGGCACTAGTTAGGCCACCCCTATAATACTGTGAACAGTTTTGGTCCCTTTATCTAAGGAAACATATACTGGCATTGGAGGCAGTCCAGAGAAGGTTCAATAGGTTGATCCTGGGTACTGAGGGATTTTCTTATGAGGAGAGGTTGAGTTGGTTGGGCCTGTACCCATTGGAGTTTAGAAAAATGAGAGGTGACCTTATTTAAATGTATAAGATGCTTAGGGGGCTTGACAGGGTAGATGTTGAGAGGTTATTTCCTCTTGTCGGAGAATCTAGAACCAGAAGGCATAATCGCAGATTAAGAGGTCACCCATTTAAAACAGAGATGAGGAGGAATTTCTTCTCTCAGAGGGTAGTGAATCTGTGGAATTATTTACCGCAGAGGGCTGTAGTGGCTGGGTTAAGTATATTCAAGGCTGAGATAGGCAGCTTTTTAATCAGTAAGGGAATCAATGGTTATGGGGAAAAGGCAGGAAAGTGGAGATGAGGATTATCAGGTCAGAATAATTGAATGGCGGAGCAGACTCAATGGGCCGAATGGCCTACTTCTGCTCCTACATCTTATGGTCTTATGCCAGCCTCCAGCGAGATTCATGGTTGACGGACACCATCGGTTGATCCCACTGTGATTTTACACTGACATGAAACTGGTTTCTGCCCCTCATGCTGACTTCTCTCTCCCACCGCCTGCGATGATACTCACTGCCAATGAGACTGGACAATTCCACTCTTAAGTACATCACTATCTCTCTCTTCATCTAAGTGATTAACATATATTGTAAGTAGCTGAGGCTCCAGCACTTATCCTTGCAACATTCCACTAGTTGCAGCCTGCCAGCATGAAAGTGCCCCATTATCTCCATTCTCTGCTTCCTGTCCTTTAACCAATCTTCTTCTGAGCCAATGAATTATTTTGGAAGTGTAATCCCTGTCGTATTAGAAACAAATATGGCAGCCTATTTACACACACAGAATTTAATCTGACCCATGGGAGCAGATAGTGAGGCTGGGGTTGGTGGCGGGGTGTTGAGAAGTTGAATCTGGAGGGAAGACATGGTGAAATGCCTGTGCTTTCCCAACTCCATTCAAGTCACTCAGGGGCAGGAAAGGTCGAGGAAGGCCTCCTAGCCCAGAAGCCAAATGATGCCCTTACATGGCCCATGTCTCTCCCAGTCACTGCTGGCATGCTACAAGCGAGGTGGGAGGACTTCGCCACGTGGGGAAGCTGCCGAGTTAAAGCTGGTGGCCTACCTGTAGATTCAGTGGTGGGGACCTCCTGATTGAGCATTGTGTGGCCAATGGGGCCCCCCACCCCCCAGGAACAAGGGCCAGCCTGGGAAAACAGCTCCTCCACCCCGCCCTCACCAACCACCCACCTACCCACCTCTCTAGGCCATGTCTGACTAGTCCCTCATGCACCTGGGTTCTGGGGCCTGTTCTATGTTGCTGCTCCTGGATGGGTGGAGTGGCCACAGCTCCCAATGGCACTGCTGGTGCCGAAGAGTTGCTGGTCCTCCGGTTTGCCTGCAGTTCCTAGAGGCGGGGTTTCCATTCTTAAAGGGACAGGAGCCATGCCAGCAGGAAGTTAACTACCTGATAGGCATTGAAGAGAGTTGGGGCTCCCTGAAACAGCTGAGGTGGGGTTGCCCCAGGCTTTCTGACCTACCATCTGGGTCACTACCACCAACATTTAATTTGCCCACAGCATCTAACAAACAGCATTAAATGACCAGACTTTGGGGGCTAAATTGGGCCATGTAGCACCCACATCTTAGATGTTTCGTGACCAAATATGACTCAAAAATGGGTGGGAGTTGCACACACAAATCACTGACAAGAGATGCGCAGGACACCATCTTTATAAGAGAGTTTGCATTCATGAGATGATTGCGTGAATCTGTGTGCAATGCTGATTTGAAGTCATTTTCCAACTTCACAATTCAGCCAATGCCTTGTCTTAACCTTGCACAGTTGAACACAATGCCAAATGGAAATGAAAGAACCACACTAGGGTTATTCAAAGCGATCATGAACTACTTACAGCAGAATATTTCTTCTGGCTGCAAGTGCAAATGTATGCATCTTTCAGAGGTTTCCAATATTTGGCTAAAGTTGGAACACTCTTTTTGTCATAAAAGATATGGGTCCTGAGCTTCCGTAGAGTGGCAATCAAATTTAGATTGCCACTCAACTCCTACCTTTTTACCTTAAAATTCTTTCCAATGCTTTCTCGGCCGAATTACTGACTTAAGCTGGTTGAGGACTGTACAGGCAGAGCATTCTGGGGGCCTTTGATCTAGGGCTTCAGAGTTCAACTTTGATGCCTTTTTTAAGGCACCGGCTACCATAAATCAGGTGAGATTAAAGGTCCAGCCATTATCAAGATAGGTTTGTCAGGTAAGTGGTTAGAATTTGGCGGGGGCGGGGGGGGCGCGGGTTGTGCACTCAGTGGGGTGTTGGGCAGGTGAGGGGGTTGTCGTGCACTCGATAGGTGGGCCTAGTACTTGGTGAGGTTCGAGCACTCGGGGCTCAAGCACTTGTGGAGGGAGGTGTCGGTTGCTCGAGGGTAGATTGGGTCATGCATGGGGTTTGGAGGTCAAGTCTGGTTGGAGCCGAGGGGTGTATTCAGAGGCTGGGGGCGTCCCTTGGGGGTTTAGGGGTTGGGGGAGACCCTTAGGGGCTGGGAGGAGTCCTTTGAGGGAGATTGCCCTTTGGGAGTTGGTTGGGGGGTAGTGGAGTCCCGGAGGTGGGGGAATGGTGTTGGTCGGGGGTTGAGGGAGGTGCCTGGGGATTAAGGTTGAGGGAGTCCCGTGGTGTGGGGTGGGGGGGGGGGGTGTGGAGGGGGGTCATGGTGGAATTCTCTGAGGGGATTCCCCTGGGGTAGGTAGTCAGGGGATTTGGGAAACCCCTTGGAGTTTGGGGGTTGCAGGTGTCCCGTCAGGGGTTGGGGGGAGGTGTCCCATGGGGAGGGGCCTGGGAGGCGGAGGCGCCTGGGTGGGGGCGGTTGGCCAGTGGGTGGGGAAGTCCCCTCGGGACCCTGGGATTGAGGGCTGTCCCATGGTGGGGAGGGTGGATTCCCATGGTGCAGGGAGTCACCTGTGGGGAATTCCCCTTTTTGGGAAGGGTGGTGTAGTTGAGGGGTCTCCTGTCAGGGGTGGGGTAGTCAAGGTTGGGGGGAGTGCTGTGTCTGTTGGCGGGGCGTAGTCAGGCAGTGGGGAGAGTGCCTTGGGGGGTGGGGGTGTGGGAGTTGTCCCATGGGGGCTCAGTGTAAGTCTTTACAGTAGTTACCCAGGAACTAGAAGAGGTTTTAATTCTTCTAACTTTTTCTGCGTAAATATTGATTCAACACAGTCAGAATCATCCAAAGTTTGTGATTTAAATCTCATTTTTGTATGATTCCCAGTGCAGAGGAATTACCTAAAAGGAAGTTAACACTTCCTGGGCAATTGCTGTGCAGTCCTTGTCTAGGTACTTCCAGTGGGAGGGGTGGGGGGTTCCCAGCGCATCTTTGGGGTACCTCCCCCATATATACTAACCTGGAGCTCTGAAGTTACAGCCCAGATTAGGCTGAAAACATTGCATCCTGATCGGCCCCTCTGGGAATTAAGTATGACTGGGAAAATGAAGAAAGATGTCCCAGAGAAGACAAGTTGCTAGAAGCAGAAGGGTGGCGTGGGGGAGGTGAGGGAATAGGAGGAAAGTGATCTCTGCAGAATGCTATAACTGCTAAGGCTATTTAAGTAACAATTATTTTGTCTGAACTTCAGTGACGACCAATTCTTTAGACGTTTGCGTTTTACAAAAGAGATTGTGACCAACTGCTGCAGCCACAACTGCACCCGCAAATTAGGGAAAGAACAGCATTGTCTGTTGCTGTCAAGGTTACCATGGCTCTTAATTTAATGCATCTCGCTTCCGTCAGGCTGAAGCTGGAGACACATGCAACATCTCAGAGTTTGCTGTCCAATGCTGTATAAGGGATGTTACTGAGGCTGTCTGTACACAGTGAGACACATCAATCTCATTTCTTCTTACCAGAGACAAGCAGGAGAAATGAACATAAGGTTTTGAATGCATTTCAGATTTCCCAATGGTGCAGGGTGCCGTTGCCTGCATGCGTATTAACTTGCATGCTTCTCATCACTCAAGAACCTTGACTTTTTCATCAAGTGAAAGGGATTCCACTCCTTCAATGTGAAGTTGGTGTGCTACAACAGTCTTTCATTCTTTAATTCTGAGACAGTTCTTTATTCCACTTGTGTTTGGACCACAGGGCAAGTTAAAGGCTGACTATTGGGTGGAATGGGTTATCCATTCATCAGGTGGCTAATGAATTGTCTGCAATAGAACTAGTGTGCAATCTCGGCTTACAGCAAGCTGACACCTGCCCTATCTTTTCCTCCTGCCCTGGATCTTGCATACTTGCGCTCTTTGTCTCATCACATGCAGATCCCTTCTCTATCCTTGCTTCTAAAATATGTGGCCTCTCAATATCTGAGTTGGTGTAAGATAATGTGACAGCGTTTCGTCATCTTCAATGCATTTTTCCTCTTCTTCCTCTGACTGCGAAGCTTCTGGTTCTCTGCTATTGTGAGGAGAGAGCAGGAAGTAAGAAGTTTGTGCTTACACCACCTATAACTTATAAGTCAGAAGACATCGAGGGATGAAAAATTACTGTGGTATTAAAGTAATGGTTTCCAGAGGCAGGAGGGACAGTAATCAGAATTTTAGATAATTGGAAAAAATCCAGGGGAAAATTAGATTTTTTTTTAAACACAGGGCAGAACTTTTCTCTTGTTGGGTCGGTGCACACCTGACCTGAACGTGAGTAAAATAGTGCATGATGATGTCAGGCATGCGTCCTGCCATCACCACGCACTCCCACAATATTTCGCTTGGCAGGCATGTGCGAGCGCAACCGCCGACAATTAAGGCCCATAATCAATTAATTAAATTGGATTTTTCACTACCCATCCAACCGTTCGGTTGACTGGCGGGCGAAAAGGCCAAGCGGCATTTGGATTTTTTATGAAGCCTCATCCACGGGCGGGATGAGGTTTCCAACAAGAATTAAAAATAAAACAAAAATGTTTAACCTCACTTATAACATGCCCCTGCTCATGGGACAGAGTCATATGGAGAGACATGTTCACCTTATTTTTGAAATCTTTGTTTGTACTGTTCTAAATCTTCAGCTCCCTGAGGCAGCTCTGTGCCTTCAGGGAGCTTTCAGTGCGCGCACCTGCAAACTTCTGCACTTGCCCTCCCCCCATCTCCACCCCAGCAGCGCTCAGCATTGCAGTGCACGATTAAGGGCCAGCCATGGCGAAATCCCTGAGCAGGCGCCGGCTGGTTTCCCGACTGTTCCCGGGCCTGCCCAGCCACGCCCACCCGATGGGGACAAAATTCAGTCCACAGTGGGCGGAATTTCACACCAATGGGATCTTACGGTCCTGCCAAAGTCAGTGGAGTTTTGAACGGCTAGTCGCATTACATGGTTCTTGCCCCCTCCGTGACAGGGCCATAAAATTCCACCAGTGAGTTGTTATGATCTGAAGTAGACCTGTGATCCATGGAAATCTAAAGTGACCTGCTAGAAGGTGGAAGCGATTCAAGAGTAGCTTTCAAAAAATAGGTGGCAGGATTTTCGGGTCGCCGGGCGGACCCAGTGTGCAAGCCCAGGAGAGGCCGGGAAACGGGCTGCCACCCGCAATCGGCTCCCGACCATGACTTCACGCTGGTTGGCCAATTAACAGCCAGCCAGCGTAAAAGGCATGCTGAGAAGCTCAGCGTTGCTGTGGTGGGGGCAGTAAGAGGGGGAGCGCTAAAGTCAGCGCGGGCGTGGGAAAGCGCACAATGAAAGCTTCCTGAAGGCAGAGAGCTGCCTCTGGGAACTGAAGAATTTTAGACCCAAAAGTAAACATTTTAAACTCTGAAAAAAAATTTCCACCCATGAGAATCACTTGCCTAAACATACTAATGGTAAAAACTGCCCGAATTGTTGTTTATTAATATTGGAAACCTCATCCCACCCTTGGATGAGGTTTCCTCAAAACTCCAAAGGCTGTCTGGCCCATTCACCCACCCAGAAACTGTGAGGTTGTCATCAGATACTGTATTAATGGCTTTAATAGGCCTCTTAATTGTCAGTGGGTGTGTTGCCGACTCTCACGTGCGCCCGCCAACCGAAATATCGCTCGAGTGCGCAATGACATTGACACACTCGCCTGACATCATCACGTACCATTTTACGCCCGATCGGGTCGGGGAGGCACCCACCCTTGGGACATAAAATTCTGCCCATGGGATCTGTATACGTAAAGAAGAAATTTACAAGTTATGGGGAATGGGAACAATTGGATAGCTCTTTCAAAGAGCCGGCACAGGCATGATTGGTCATGTGGCCTCTTCAGTGTAATATGATTCAATAATTCTATGGACAGAATCATCCTAGATTTGCCCTAAGTGCAGTGGCGGAGGGAAAAATGTTGTTTCACCCACTGGCCGCAATGATGGGTTTTTTCGTCGTATCATCCCATACGTGCTTCATTAATTATACTGCCACAGGAAACATGCTGTCTTCCTGGCAGGCAGCCTCTAATTTGCCCGCCATGTCATTACCTTGCTGCTTCCTCACACAGGGTGCCATATTTAAACTGCAGCCGCTTGCACACTTTTTAATGCTTATAGCTCAAGAGGTGACCACATGCTCCCAAAAGCCAAGAAGAGTGCAGATCCCCAGTCCAGTGACACATCCCTGGGACACCTTCTGGATGCCATGGGGGCCCACTGCAATGTCCCCTATGTCCACTTTGGCCACAGGTGGCCCATCAGTCTCACAACTCTGGCTTGGGAGGCGGTAGCAGAGGTAGTCGGGGCCAATGCTGCACACAAGAGGTTGGCCACTCGGTGCAGAAAATGGATGAATGATCTCAAAGTAAGGCAACTATCTTATCACTGTAAACGCACACACCCACAAGGTCAGCACACATTCACTGGCAACTCACTCATTGCCAACTCAAGGGACATCCCCAAACACTCTCTCAAACACATCCTCATATCTCCATCTGGGCTTGCCTTCTCTGGAGACTGCCTCCTCAGCCCTCACCATCTTGAGGCACTTGCACAGATCAACATGTGCCCCCTAACACAGGTTGGAATACCTCCCCCACCCAGACCAACTTTCCCAGTACAGCCCTCGCTCTGCAGCCTTTTCCCTCGCTTGAGGCCACTTCTCCCCCTTCCCTTATCAAGCCCTAGCCCTGCAGCTGTTTAAAAGCCACACTTGCCTTACAGCTGGTAGGGTCGGTAGAGACCTGCCCGTGAGCCCCCTAAATGTGATGTGGTGCTGTCTTGCCAGCCTGGCGCTGATGACAGTAAGTGGTGCCTGAAACAAGTTAGGCAAACAAACCTCGAAGTCCTGACTGAAGTGCAGCTCACTAGGTGCACATCGCTTTATGTACAGTGGTGAAATATGTCGGCTTGATGATCCAGCATGGGGGATGATTCCGGCGAGCAGGGCTTACAGTTAGAAGCAAACGTATTAAAATTATGTTCCCAACATGCAGCAGTGGGAAAGGCGGCCCAACATTGTCAGGCAGAGTGGATGGTTGCAAACTGGTTTCACAACATCATGAAACCGATTTTTGGCCTTCCTGCCACATTGTCTATTCACACCCGCCAGGCCGCCTGACGTCAATGGGGACGGAAGATTCCGCCCCGTGATTCTATGATACTATGTCAGTTGGACACAATGCTGATTGCTCAAAGTAAAATGTTACCTTTATTTAAGACTGCAAACTAGCATTGTGAGGAAAAAAGAATGACTGCGGATCTTTTTGATTTTCAGATCCAATATAAGAACATTTTTTTCATCTATGCTATGTGGTATGTTTGGAGAAATTAAATTCAACCTCCCAACTTGTGAAGCAAGTTTGTCTGATGAAATGTAAAGGGCACAGGCGGATAGTGGGCAATGAATGACGGGAAGGTGCCAACAGTACAGTAATGATTCTTGTGATGCTAATGACAAGATGTTGGTAACAGCTGCCAGCTGGCCGTAAGTGTTACATGTGGTTTATTATCATTTAATGATGAGAATGGTTCATTTGACCACAACAAGTGCTTATTCCAAACATAAAAACTGCTACCTCCTGTTTCATTAGCTTCTATTAGCAATATGTGCATGTATTACAAATCCATTTTATATTGGGAAATGTACACAAACATATATGTAATAGTAGGCATCTTTGAAATGAACATGTGTTATTAAACCTCAGAAATATTTCTTATACGTTGCATCTCTAGTCAGCAATTTGCAGAGACATATTTCAAAATAATAATTTAGCTGACATTTGCAAAGCCTAGTCAGCTAAAACTCATTATAAGACAGTTACGAAGATAATAAACAACAGGTTGTGTGTTTATTGTAATTGTATTACAAGAATTTGGCTTGTTCATAAGGTGAAACTGAAGTACTGAAAGAATATTGGTCTGACCCATGGATATGGATTAGTTATGGCCAACAGTTGTGGCCAAACCCATTTTTCTCTTGACAGGTACTGTTCAACCTGCTGTGCATTTGCAACACTTTATGTATTTGTTTCAGATTTATAACATTCATTGTTCTTATATTTTAAATAATATTGATTCAGTTACAAATATAATAATATGTATTTAAATCAATTTCTCTACTTTCACTGGTTGCAGAGCTGAAGCTAAGAACTCGGTTGGTGCTGTAGATGCTCTGCCACACTTTCTGGCAATAATGCAAGAGTAGATTTGAGGAGTTCCAGATTTAAGCCTTTAAGTTAAATTTCACTAGTGGATTGCCCATGGTATTGCTCAGAAGTGGCAGTAGTAGCCACAGAAGACCATTTCAGCCTCTTGGGCTTCTTCCCTCTGTCAACTCACTCCTCTTCAATCATCACCACTCTATACTCTTGTCATCTAGTTCAGCAACATTGCTATTCTTCACTCAAAGCGGAAATGAAGTTGATGCAAATGTGGGAAGGTTTGTATGATTTAATATGCTTGCACCACAACTTGTATGATGACATCATTCACAATTATTTCCAGAGTTAATTTTCCAAAAGATATTACTCACATTATTTTTAAAATTCATCTGTGTGCAGAAGAAACGAATGTGAGGTGACTTCAGCAAGACAGAAATCAAAGCCGCTGGTACAGTAAAAAAAAGAGAAGATGCTGTAAATGCTCAGCTGGTCCAGCACCTGTGGGGAGAGAAACAGAATGAAAGATTCAGGCCTGTGACCTTTCATCAGAACTTTCTGGTGTAAGATCACAGTCCTGGAAACATTGGGCTGAATTCTACAGCCCCAGCCCCCACCCCCAGTGATGGGTTTGCAGGCAGGAAGCCCATAAAATCCCACGCATGTCATTCCTGCTGCCTACCCACCCACTCTTGCTCCTGCCTTAACTTTACCAGTGGCGGAGGTGGCATTGGGCTAACTGAGGCCCTTAAGCAGCCAATTAATGGGCACATAAGGGCCTCATCCCACTGCTGCTGGGATTTAACGAGTGACAGGAAAGAGTCACACCCAGCAGATCTCACTGCACGAACTGTTAGAGGGCAAGAATGGGGCGCCTCCTTACTGGGTCCTTAGGCCCATTGAAGGTCCCTGCACCGCCCTGACTTGCCCTTCCCCCAGCTTGTCTTGTCCTGGCAATGCTCTTCCTTCTACTTATCCTTGACTCCGGCTCCGACTCCTCAGCATTGGGGATCGTTGTAGTCCCAGCAATGGCCATTACACCCGGTGGCGCTGCACGGACCAGGAGCTGACGGCTATTTGATTGGCTGACAGTTCTTGGAGGCTGGACTTTCTGCTCAGCTGGGGGGCCTTTTTGCCAGGATGTTGGGGACTGCACCATCCCATTAAATCCAGCCCACTAACTCTATTTCTCTCTCCACAGATGCTGCCTGACCTGCTGAGTATTTCCAGCAATTTCTATTTTTAGTTGAGTTGCAGCATCCATATTATTTTGCTTTTCTACTGGTACAACATTTGCCTTAATAGAGTTTGTCTAGACTGCATAAACACTTCTTGAAGGCTACAATAAATAATCTTTAAGTTCTTAGTTGAAGCTTAGCCTTGTGATATTAAGTTGATGATCTTTCACTTTAATTTAATCTGCAGGAAGTCTGAATATCACAGCTGATGCTCAAAAATTTCATTACAGAGCTGCTCAAGATGTGAATTGGTTTAACTTAACGATACAGTACTTAGTGTATGTTTTGCTTACACGTGAAGATTTTGAGAATTAAATTCTATTCCATAGTGTCAGTAGTTTTGGTGCTACAGGTGTCGGTTTAGGAGCAAAGTGGCATCCACATTACTTCCACCCACTTCTGATGCAGCCAGTGCTGAACACCATCTTGCTGAGGCCATCAGTATGGGTGTTATGAGTTTGTGCTAGAAGAATATAGGATAGGCAGATTGTGACATCAGTCAGCTTGTAATGCTGATTTGATGCCATTTTTGACCTTGTTGCTCTGGTTAGCACCCACTCTTAAACATGCACAGCTGAACATGTGTTCAGTTGCATCATTGACTGGCCCCCACTAGTGCTACTTAAAGGGGAACATAAGCTTGGCCTAAATAGCCAAGTGGTTATGGTACTGGGTTTATAACCCCAAGATCAAGAGTTCAAATCTCACAATGGCAAACTGTGAAACAATGTAACTTCATCTGAATAGGAACAGATGGAAACGTGTTTGTACTCAAAAGAGTTAAAGGGGAACATCAGTGATTTACACTGTCAGTACTTATCATTTTTTATTGGCTCTGTTTGAGCTTGTGGAAGTGCTGGGTGTTTTGGGGAGTTGCTTAAAATTGTTGAGAGCTGCAGAGAGTCATTCTGGAAGTGGGAAAGGCTTGACTGCTACTGCAAGGGCTCTGGGAGTGCCATTTGCTCTCAGTCGTGGATGCGATAGCAACAGTCCCGGTTGGTTGCAGCAAGCGATGGGGATGGTGCGGAGGCAGCAAGAAAGATAAGAAGCTGTTTACAAAGAGAGGAGGAGGGGGAAAAGGACTCTCATAAGGAAACCTTAACCATCTAGAATTTTTCCTACTTTCACATAAGCTAGGAGCAATGTGTTCAATTCACTAAGGAAATGTTCATTGAACTCTGGCACCTCTTGGAAACAGATCTACAGCATCAGAACTGTGCAGAGCTGATGCTGGTGGTGCCAGTGAAGGTGACCATGGCCTTCAACTTCTACTGAGCAGAATTCTTCCAGGCTGAAACAGACCTCCAATCCTTTGCTGCAATCAGGAAGTGATGTGTATGTCAGGAAAGGGGACCTCATGATGTTCTCTCTGAACAGAGAGAAGCAGTCAGAGTGCAGACATGGCATTACTGGGCTAGCAGCTTTGGCATGGTGCAGGGTTCCATCAACAGTACACATGTGGGTTTACAGGCACCAAATCTTAATGCTGAAATGTACTGGCACTGCAAAGGTTACTGTTTTCTTAATTGGTATGCGAGCACACCCAGTAAACCCCTTGCCACCTGCTCCTACTCCCTTTGGAGGTGGTCCTTGAGGGTTTCCTGGTCCACCCACTGAACCATGGTGTCTTTCCTCCTGCTCACCTCCACCATTAATGCTTCCAATGCCATATCTGTCCCCCTGTAATCCTTTCTCTGTCCTGGTGTTCCATTTTCCATGCTTTAAATTGCAGCAATATTGTTCAGTCCAGCTTCCCTTTAAGACAGACAAATTGCCTTTAGAAAGAGCAGACAAGCTGCATTACATGCTGACTGGTCCCCTGCTAAGCGCAGAGACAGCCAGCAGTGAGACAGACACTAGGCCCCATCATGGCAATGAAGTGAGAGCACCAAAATTATGGGCTGCCCACCTCTAATGGAACAGGCATGGGCAGATTGCGAATTGCAACCCTCATGCCATATCTGTTCCTCCCACCCACTAACCTCCCAGAAAGTCAGCAATTGTAAGTGTGGAGTTCCATTCTTTCAGGTTCTGAATTGGTTTTAGTAGATTTTCAAAGTCTAAATTTACATTTTATATTTTTCATTCTTGCTTTTCCTTTCTGTCTCTTTTTTCTCTCTCACTCTCTTAATCCAATCTTTTTTCCCTCTCTTTATTTCATTTTCTATACCTGATTCAATTCTGAATTCATCCGCTTTAATTCATGTTTCATCTCAGTCCTTCCTTTGTATATTTTTCAATCTTTAATCTTATTGCTTTAGAAGATATAGGGTGGAATTTTCCATTCTGGGACTAAGTCCCGTTGCAGGGGCGGGAACAAGGATTGATTGGCATTCCCACCACATAGGCCAGTAGGAATTCATGTTGTATCACATGATGCCGGCATAATTAATTATGCAGTCGGGGGTTTACCAACATTTTTTGCAGTGGGGCAAGCTGGATGGCACGTGCCCTGCCGTCATACCAAGTGCCACACATAAAAGTCACCTGGACATCAACTGACCCATCGTTCAAGGAGGAGATGGTCTGCTGATCACATGGAGCTCCACCCCCAGGTTCAGTGACACATCCCTCAAAGTCCTTCTCAATGCAGTGGAGGCCAGAAGGGGTGTTCTTTACCTAGGGGACGGAAGGGGGAGTCAAGTTGACAGACCAACCCTACATGAGAGGAAGTCTCCATGGAGGTAAATGCCCAGGGCCTCCACACAAGGACTGCCCTGAAATGCCGCACACGGAAGAATGACCTCATTTGCATCACTTGGGTAAGTGAACACTCAGCTGCTCACATGGACCTCACTGAACGGAACAGGGGATGTGGACCTCAGTGGCAAGGACACCATTTGTGTGGCCCATGCATAAAAGAGCTACTCAACGTGAGAAGATGATGTTTCATGGCCCCACTGCAGTCCACCTCCTCTGCAGGTGGAGAGGCCACTGTGGGTCCCTGACCCTTCCACACAGAGAGCTCAGTTGCTGACTGGGATGGGGTGTGGGGGTGGTGGCTGGGGGGTGGGGGGGGGAGGGAAGGGGATTAGGCATTGAGGGCACCAACAAGTACTGCTAATGACATGCCTCTGTGAGCCTTATCCTTCTATCTGCATGTTTTAACCCTGATGGAAGATGCTGCCCCAGAACCATTCTGCACAACCTGCAGTGTATCAATCAGATGGCACACAATCCAGTGGGTAATTTGTAAAAGTGGAAACATGAGAAAGACAAATGAAACCCAATTGCTCTCATCCCAATCTTCTCTCTTTGCACAGGAAGGGGAGGCAATGGCGTAGTGGTATTGTCGCTGGGCTAGTGATCCAGAGACCCAGGATAATTCTCTGGGGACCTGGGTTTGAATCCTGCTACAGCAGGTGGAATTTAATTTCAATAAAAACCTGGAAATTTGGAAAAATTAGTGAACCTGCATGCCTTTTAGGAAAGGATATTTGCTGTCCTTACCTGATCTGGCCTACATGTGACTCCAAACCCACAGCAATGTGATTGACACTTAAATGCCCTCTGAAATGGCCTAGCAAGCCACTGAGTTGTAACAAACTGCTACAATGAAACCGGACGGACCACCCAGAATCAACCCAGGCACTGGAAATGACAATAGCAATTGCAGCCTTGTTGACCCTGCAAACCCTGTTGACTCCCCCTTCCACCCCCTAGGTAAAGGACACGCCTTCTGGCCTCCACTGCATTGAGAAGGACTGTGAGGGATATGTCACTGAACCTGGGGGCCAGAGCTCCCTGTGAATAGCAGACCATCTCCTCCTTCAACGATGGGTCACTAATATCCTGATGAACATCTGGGGGCTAGTGACAAAATTGGGAGAGCAGTCTCTCAGACTAGTCAAGCAACAGCTTGACATAGTCACCCTTATGGAATCATACCTTACAGATAAGGTCCTAGGCACCACCATCACCATCCCTGGGTATGTCCTGTTCCACCAGCAAGACAGACCCAGTGGGAGTACAGTGGTATACAGTCGGGAGGGAGTTGCCCTGGGAGTCTTCAACATCGACTCTGGACCCCATAGTATCAGGTCAAACTTGGGCAAGGAAACCACCTGCTGATTACCATGTACCTCCATCCCTCATTTATTGTTAAAGGAATAGAGTATAAAAATAGGGAAGTGTTGTTGCAACTGTACAAGGCATTGGTGAGACCGCACCTGAAGTACTGTGCACAGTTTTGGTCCCTTGTGGAAGGATATAGTTGCATTAGATGCAATTCAGAGGAGGTTCACTAGATTGATTCCAGAGATGCAGGGCTTGTCTTATGAGGGAAGATTGAACAGTTTAGGCCTATACTCGCTAGAGTTTAGAAGGACAAGAGGAGATCTAATTGAGGTACATACGATGCTAAAGGGGATAGACAAAGTAGACGTGGAGCAGATGTTTCCCTTGTGGGGCATTCTAGAATGAGAGGCCATAGTTTTAAGCTAAGGGGTGGTAGAAGGGGAAGAGGAATAACTTTTCTCAAAGGGTCGTGAATCTGTGAAATTCACTACCTCGGTGCAGTGGATGCCAAATAAATGCTGAATAAATTTAAGGAGTAGATAGACATATTTTTTTTAATTAGTAACAGGTTGAAAGGTTATGGGGAGAGGGCGGGAAATTGGAGTTGAGATGAAATGAGATCAGCCATGATCGTAATGAATGGAGGGGCAGGCTCGAGGGGCTGAATTGCTTATACTTGCTCCTAGTTCTTATGTTCTCAGCTGATGAATCAGCGCTCCATGTTGAACATCACCTGGAGGAAGCACTGAGAGTGGCAAGGGCACAGAATGTACTCTGGGGGACTTCAATGTCCATCACCAAGAGTGGCTTAGTAGCACCGCTGAGCAAGCTGGACGAGTCCTAAATAACATAGCTGCTAGGCTGGACTATGGCAGGTGGTGAGGGAACCAACAAGAGGGAAAAACATACTTGACCTAATCCTCATCAACCTCCCTGCCGCAGATGCATCTGTACACGACAGTCTCAGTAGGAGTGACCACCGCACAGTCATTGTGGAGACGAAGTCCCACCTTTACATTGAGGATACCCTCCATTGTATTGTGTGGCATTACCACCATTCTAAATGGGATAGATTTCAAACAGATCTAGCAACTCAAGACTGGGCATCCATGAAGCGCTGTGGGCCATCAGCAGCAGCAGAATCAAACAAAATCTGTAACCTCATGGCCCAGCATACCCTCACTCTACTATTACTATCAAGTCAGCGGATCAACCCTGGTTCAATGAAGAATGCAGGAGGGCATGCCAGGTGCAGCACCATTCATCCCTAAAAATAAGGTGTCAACCTGGTGGAGCTAGAAAACAGGACTATTTGTGTGCCAAACAGCATAAGCAGCAAGTGATGGGCAGAGCGAAGTGATCCCACAACCAACGGATCAGATTTAAGCTTTGCAGTCCTGCCACATCCAGTCATGAATGTTGGTGGAGGAGGTGGCTGCACAAATATCCCCATCCTCAGTGATGGAGGAGCCCAGCACAGTAACGTAAAAGATAAGGCTAAAGCATTCGCAACAATCTTCAGCCAGAAGTGCCTAGTGGATGATCGATCTCAGACACGTCCGGAAATCCCCAGCATCACTGATGCCATTCTTCAATTCACTCCACGTGATATTAAGAAACAGCTGAAGGCACTGGATAGTGCAAAGGCTATTGGCTCTCCAATATTCCACCAACAGTTTTGAAGACTCGTGCTCCAGAACTTGCCACGCCCCTAGCCAAGCTGTTCCAGTACAGCTATAACACTGGCATCTACCCGGCTATATAGAAAGTTGCCCAGATATTTCCTTTACACAAGAAGCAGGACAAATCCAACCCAGCCAATTACCGCTCCATCAGTCTATGTTCAATCCTTAGTAAAGTAACGGAAGGGGTCATCAACAGTATTATCAGGCGGCACTTGCTTAGCAATAATGTGCTCGCTGATGCCCAGTTTGGGTTCTGTCAGAGCTACTCAGCTCCTGACCTCATTACAGCCTTGGTTCAAACATGGACAAAAGAGCTGAACTCCAGAGGTGACATGAGAGTGACTGCCCTTGACATCAAGGCAGCATTTGACCGAGTCTGACATCAAGGACCCCTAGCAAAACAGTCAATGGGAATCAGGGGGGAAACTTCCCGCTGATTGGAGTCATACCTAGCACAAAGGAAGATGGTTGTGGTTGTTGGAAATCAGTCATCTCAGCTCCAGGACATCACTGCAGGAATTCCTTAAGGCATCTTCAGCTGCTTTTTCAATGACCTTCTTTCCATCATAAGGTCAGAAGTGGGGATGTTCACTGATGATCGCACAATGTTCAGCACCACTTGTGACTCTTCAAATACTGAAGCAGTCCATGCCCAAATGCAGCAAGACTTGGACAATATCCAGGCTTGGGCTGACAAGTGGCAAGTAACATTCGCGCCACACAAGTGTCAGAAAAATGACCATCTCAAACACGAGGGAACCCAACCACTGCCCCTTGATGTTCAATGGCATTACCATCACTAAATCCCCCATTATCAACATCCTGGGGGTTACCATTGACCAGAATCTGAACTGGACTAGCCATATAAATACCGTGGCTACAAGACCAGGTCAGAGGCTAGGAATCGTGCGACATGTAACTTGCCTCCTGACTCCAGAAAGCCTATCCACCATCTACAAGGTACAAGTCAGGAATGTACTGGAATACTCCCCACTTGTGTGGATGAGTGCAACTCCTACAACACATAAGAAGCTGGACACCATCCAGGACAAAGCAGCCCACTTGATTGGCACCACATCCACAAACATTCACTCCCTCCAGAACCGAGGCACAGTGGCAGCAGTGTGTACCATCTACAAGATGCACTGCAGGAATTCACCAAGGCTCCTTAGACCGCACACCTTCCAAAACCACCACCACTACCAACTGGAAGGACAAGGGCAGCAGGTAGATGGGAACATCACCACCTGGAAGTTGTCCTCCAAGTCACTCACCATCCTGACTTGGAAATATATTGCTGTTCCTTCACTGTCACTGGGTCAAAATCCAGGAAGTCCCTTCCTAACAGCACTGCGGGTGTACTTACACCAAATGGACTGCAGCTGTTCAAGAAGGCAACTCACCACCACATTCTCAACGGCAACTAGGAATGGGAAATAAATGCTGGCCCAGCCAGCGAAGCTCACATCCCATGAATGAATTTAAAAAAAGGAAAAGTTGAGGCACAATAGGAAAGAGAAGGAGAAGTCAGGATGGGGCCGGCCTGACCTCAAGAGCCTTGTGGGCTTCGATGGGTGGACAGCCCAGCTGGCAGGGGAGGAACCAGACCGAGCCGGCAGAGATAGAGGGTTCGGCAGGCAGCCTCCATCCAGTAAGGATCCATGCTTGTCACATAAAAACCTAAGGGTCATGCGTTCCTCCATGTTGGAGGCAGTCCATGCAGTCTCTCACTCTCTCCTCTCTCACTTACAGATGCCAGCAGGAAGAGGGCAAGGGAAGAAGACAAATCCCTGTCCAGTAATTACTCCAGCCCACGGAGGGCCGAGGACATTAGTGAGAAGGAAGAAAATGCACCTGCAGAGGTGTCACAGCAGTCACCTGCACCCTCCACCAGCGCAGAGATACACACCTTGTTGGGTATCTAGATGTAGTTCAGACAGGATTCCACATTCTGGTGGTCACCGCAAGGACACGTATCCCAGCCAGCCAGGCCGGCCCCATCCCAACTTCTCCCTCTCTCTTCTATTGTGCCTCAACTTTTCCTTTTTTTAAAATTCATTCATGGGATGTGGGCTTCGCTGGCTGGGATACCTGTTCTTGCAGAAAAGGAGGAGGCAGGGTCAGCCAAGCTCACTGAAGGACTGCTGGGGAAGAAGCATTAGCGATGTCCAAGTCAGATGTTGGGTCTCTGGGATGGTCCCTGCGCGAGATGCTGGGGAAGCTGAAACAGGCAGGGGAACATGAGGCTCAGGTGGCTGAGGCCCTCAGCAGAGTGGCACATGAGGTGGAGGAGTCCGTCTGCCTGCTCCCTGATGAAGTGGTGCCGACATGTGCACGCATTGAGGTCTCTATGGGGAGGGTGGCAGATGCTTTGGAGAACCTGGTCCAGCAGAAGGCCCAGTTTCTGCTGGAGATACACGCAGACCGGCACTCCATTGCTGTAGCCATGGTTGAGCTTTTGCAGTGTCTGCCCGAGAGGGAGATGGAGCACTTTAACCTCCTCCCATGTGCCCCTTCCCCTCAAGGACTCAGGCAAGGGCCCTCAGGCATCCAAAGCAAGGAGGAGCAGTTGCTGGACACCCCTGGAACCTCCACACAGGTCTCTCTGAGGGCGTCGGGTCCTTCAGAATCCCCCTTGCCTGTGACCCCTTCAGCCTTGTCCTCTGTGACTGCAGAGGGAGCAGCTGCCCCACAGCAGGACAGCCAAAGTAAGCCGGGGCCCTCCAGGCCTCAGGTTTCCAGCCACCAAGGTCACCCAAGACAACAGGGCTGCAGATGTCAGGGGAGCACTTAGAAGAAGCAGTTGGAAATGCATGATTAAGAAGTTAGAAGAAATGGCTGGGATTGAAAGATTAAGAAGTTTTGATTTTACATGTGGTTGCACGGGGGACACTAATTGTTAATCTTATGACAGTGGGAAGTCAGGTTCACTTCCAGTGTCCAGGGTGCCCATGTGTGCAGGATGTGTCTCCAGCTGCAGCTACTCGAAATCCATGTTTCAGAGCTAGGGCTGTGCCTGGAGTCACTGTGGAGCATCTGCAAGGATGAGAGCTTTGTGGATAACACGTATGCTGAGGTGGTCACATCGCAGGTAAAGAATGCACAGGCAGAAAGAGAATGGATGACCTCCATACAGAGTAAGACCACTAGGCAGGTAGTGCAGGAGTCCATTGTGTCCATCTCCCTCACAAACAGATTTTTTATTTTGGTGACTGCTGAGGGAGATGGTTCCTTAGGGGAATGCAGCAAGTAGCAGGTCTGTGGTGCCATGAGTGGCTCAGCTGCACAGAGGAGGGATGTGGGGGTGGTGGCGGTGGGGGGGGGGTTGCGGAGTTGGGTGGAAGAGTGACAGAGCAATAGTGATAGGGGATTCTTTGGTAAGGGGAATGGATAGACGTTTTTGCGGCCACATATATGAGACCAGGATGCTATGTTGCCTCCCTGGTACCAGGGTCAAGGGTGTCACTGAGCAGCTGCAGGACATTCTGAAGGAGGAGGGTGAACAGCCATGTCAGTACAAACGATCTAGGTAAAAAGAGGGATGAGGTTCTGAATGCAGAATATAGGGAGCTAAGAAATGAATTAAAAAGCAGGATCTCAAAGGTAGTAATCTCAGGTTTAATCCCAGTGCCACATATTAGCGAGATCAGGAATAGGATATTAGACCAGATGAAAGCATGGCTGGAGTGATGGTGTAAGAGGAAGGGAGTCAGATTTTTGAAGCATTGGAGAGATTCTGGGGAAGGTGTGTCCTGTACCAGCTGGACAGGTTGCACCCCAGCAGGACTGGGACCAATATCCTTGCAGGGATATTCACTAGTGCTGTGGGGGAGGGTTTAAACTAGATTGGCAGGGGGGTGGGAAACTGAGCAGGGAGACACAAGAGAGAGAAAAAAAAATAAGAATGAAAGACAGAAAAGTAGGAAGCAAAAGTGGAAGGCAGAGGAAACAAGGGTTAGCAGCAATTAGGGCCATTGTACAAAAAAGTGTAAAAATATTAAAAAGACAAGTCTAAAGACACTGTATCTGAATGCATGAAGAATTTGCTATAAGGTAGATGAATTAACACTGCAAATAGATGTAAACGGGTATGATTGCGATTATGGACTCATGGCTGTAGGATGATCAAGGCTGGGAACAGAATATCCAAGGGTACTCAATATTTGGGACAGACAGGCAAAAATGAAAAAGGAGGTGATGTGGCATTGTTAGTTAAGGGTGAAATCAGTGTGATAGTGAGAAAGGATATTGGCTCAGAAAATCTAGATGTAGAATCAGTCTGGGTGAAGCTAAGAAGCAACAAGTGGCAGAAAACATTAGTGGGAGTTGTCTATAGGCCTCCAAACAATAGTGATAAGGTAGAGGAGGGAATTAAACAGGAAATTAGAGTTGCATGCAACAAGGGTGCTACAGTGGCCATGGGTGACTTTAATCTACATGTAGACCGGGCAAACCAAATTAGCAATAATACTAGGGTGGATTAATTTCTGAAGTATGTACGAGACCAATATGTTGAAGATCTAACTAGGGAACAGGCTATCCTAGATTTGGTGTTGTGCAATGAGAAGCATTTAATTAATAATCTTATCGTGCGGGGTCCCTTAGGGAATATTGATCATAACATGAAAGGATTCTTCTTTGGAAGAGAAAGTGAGTAGTCTGATCTGAAACTAGGATCCTAAATCTTAACAAGTGAAACTACAAAGGTATGAGGCATGAGTTGGCTAATTAAGATTGGAGAACTTCATTACAAGGCATGATGGTGGATAGATAATGGCTAATACTTAAAGAACGAATGTATGCATTGTAATAGTTATACATACCTTTCTGGTGCAAAAACACAACAGCAACAGTGGCCCAACCATGGCTAACAAAAGAAATAAAGGATAGTATTAGATCCAAGGAGGAATCATATAAGTTACGAGAAAAAATAGCAAGCCTGAGGATTGGGAGCAGTTTAGAATTTAACAAAGGAGGACCAAGAGATTGATTAAGAGGGGTAAAATAGAGCATGAGGGTAAACTTGCAAGGAATGTAAAAGCAGACTGTAAAGCTTCTATAGTATGTAAAAAGAAAAAGATTAGTGAAGATAAATGTAGGTCCCTTACAGTCTGAAATAGGAGAATTTATAATAGAGAACAAGGAAATGGCAGAGCAATTAAACAATTACTTTAGTTTTATCTTCACGAGGAAGACACAAATGACTTTCCAGAAATACTAGGGAATCAAGGGTCTAATGAGAAGGAGGAATTGAAAGAAAATAGTGCTGGAGGAATTAATGGGCCTGAAAGCCAGAAAATCCCCAGGGCCTTGTAATCTACATCCCAGGGTACTAAAGGAGGTGGTCATGGAAATAGTGGATGCATTGGTTGTCATCTTTCAAAATTCTGTAGATTCTGGAACAGTCCCAGCAGATTTGAGTGTGGCAAATGCAACCCCACTATTTAAAAAAGGAGGGAGGGAGTAAACAGCGAACTACAGACCGGTTAACCTAACATCAGTAGCAGGGAAAATGCTAGAATCTATTATAAAGGACGTGATAACAGGACCCTTAGAAAATATCAACAGGATTAGACAAAGTCAACATGGATTTATGAAAGGGAAATCATGTTTGACAAACCTACTGGAGTTTTCTGAGAAAGTAACTAGCAGAATAGATAAAGCAGAACCAGTGGATGTGGTGTATTTGGATTTTCATAAAGCTTTTGATAAAGTCCCACATAAGAGGTTACTGTGCAAAATTAAAAACATGGGATTGGGGCTAGTACATTGGCATGGATTTAGAATTGGTTAGCAGAGAGGAAAGAGAGTAGGAATAAATGGGTCTTTTTCAGAGTGGCAGGTGAGTAGTGGGGCACTGCAGGGGTCAGTGCTTGGGCTCCAGATATTCACAATATATGTCAATGATTTGAATGAGGGAATTAAATGTAATATTTCCAAGTTTGCTGATGACGTGAAACTTGGTGGGAATATGAGTGATGGGGAGGGTTTTAAGAGGCTTCGAGGCAGCTGAGTGAGTGGGCAAACACAAAGCAGATGCAGTATAGCGTGGATAAGTGTGAAGTTACCCACTTCTGTAGGAAAAGCAGAATGGTTAAGTATTATTTAAATGGTGATGGATTGGGAAATGTTGATGTATAAAGGGATCTGGGTGTCCTTGTACACTAATCACTGAAAGCAAGCATGCAGATGCAGAAAGCAGTTCAGAAGGCAAAGGTTTGCTGGCCTTCATTGCAAGAGGACTTGAGTATAGAGGCAAGAATGTCTTCCATTCAGCAAGAATGTCTTCCGTTCGGCATGCGAGGGTGGGCCCCGCACGCCAGTACATAAGATGACATGCGGTGACATCAGGCGTGTGTCCAACCGGAGTCGGCTGCATGCCCGCCGAACTGTCAAAGGCCTATTAAGCCATTAATTACCTAACTGAAGTGATTTCAGGGCTGCCTGTCTAACCTTAAGGTTAGCGAGTGGGCAGGCGTAGAGCCCAGGCGGCCTTCGCATTTCTCATGAAACCTCATCCATGAGCAGGATGAGGTTTCACGAAGGGTTTATAAATTAAATACGTTTTTTTATTAAAATTCTTAAACATGTCCCAGCTCATGTGACACTGTCACATGAGGGAACATGTCTGAATAGTTTTATTTTTTAATTTTAAAAATCTTTTGAACTAAACTTAATCTCCCTGAGGTATGAAGCTGCCTCAGGGAGATTCCTGCGCTCTTTCGCACCCATGCGCAAAAGGACTCAGGCCCCAACTCTCCCTCCTCCCCCTGCCTGCACAGATAGCGCTGAGAGATTCCGGGTGCGCGTTGCGCTGGGCGGGCCTTAATTGGCCCACCTACATAAAAGGGTGGGACGCAGCTGATCACGGGCGGCTATCGGCTCCACGCCCGCCTGCATCCATTCCCAACCAGCCCACCTGACGGGAAGAAAATTCTCCCCCACGAGAAACTTCTTCACTCAGAGGGTGGTGAACCTATGGAATTCTTTACCACAGAAGGCTGGAAAGGCCATGTCACTGAATATATTTAAGAAGGAAATAGATTAGATAGATTGCGGGATTCTAAAGGGGTCAAGGGGTATAGGGAGGGGGTTGGAGTACGGCGTGGAGATGGATGATCAGCCATGATCATATCGAATGGTGGAACAGGCTCGAAGGGCTAAATGACCTACTCCTGCTCGTATTTTCTATGTTTCAATGACACTTTGATAAATATAGTACACGTGCACTTTAATGAGGTCTGATGTGTTTTATTCATGTTTCGTGCACCCGCTTCCCCACCCCATCTCCTGCACCGCCTTCAGAGGGACACCCCAAGCTGGGTCTATGTCCCCCGGATTCATGCTTGTGCAGGGAGGCAAAGGTATTTGCCAGAGCCCTTGTGAGCCATGTGCAAGAAGTCTCCCGCGCACGCTGAGCCTTTGCCCTTCACAATCTTTACCCTAGCATTGTAAACACTGCACACTGGTGTTTTTCTTCAGTTGTCCAGTTGAGCTGACCTATCGCTCCACCCACCCCTTATGACCCAACTCCCATGCAGTATCTGGAGATCTTGACCATGAGACCATGCAGCTTCATTGCTGCAAGCAGCCATGTTTGTTTTGTACTTTGACTTTCAGTCAAATATCTTTACTCCTACCCCCATAACCCACACCGTGCCACCTCCCGCCCCCCCACCCCACCCAGTAACCTTCCCATGGTTACCCTTCAACCTGTCCCATCACTCTCCATCCTGTGTAGGTGAATGTCCATGCCCCTGCCTTCCCGAAGGGCCCACCTCTATGATAGTAGATCTGCCCCACCTTATTCTGCCGACCCCCAGAATCCGCTTCTCCCTCCCTATCCCCCCCAACAATCCTCAACGCCTCTTCACCAATCATTGCCAAACCCTCACCCTCCCATCCTATTGGCTCCCACTGCCCCCTCTAAGCCTCCCCATCTCTTCCTATCAGAGGTATGCCGTCCCAAGACTCAGCAGTTGAGACCACAGACCCTTCCCTCTGAACCCCTTTCACTCTTCCTCCCCCAATGCCCATTCGCACCTGCATACCCCACCATGCCCATTCACACCTGCACACCCCACCATTGCCATTCACACCTGCACACCCCACCATGGCCCATTCACACCTGCATGCCCCCATCAACTACCTCCCAACCCCCAGTGCCCGCACTCCACCACAGCCCTTCCCACCCTCCTGCCCCATACCACCTCACCCATTCCACGACCCCTGCAGCATCTCTCTCTTTCCCCTAACACCCCCAATCTCCCCTGCCCCCTCTAGGCCTCCACACCCGCACGACCTCTTCATTCCTCTCCTCCCCATCTAATTCTCCCCACACAGCACAGACCATCGTTGCCCAACATTATCTTCTACAGCAGTCCATCTGCAGGCTGAAGGTCCACCTCCTGGAAGCTGCTGCAGCTAGAGGATCCACGTGGTTAATGGTCCACCCACCTACTGCTGAAAGCAGTGTCCCAGGGTCCATGGTCGCTGGAGGCCCCCATCTCGATGTCCGCAGGCTGCCCCAGGCCTTCATCAGCTAAGTCCCGACATGTGCCACATTGGTCCAGATGTATTCTGAACCAGTGTGAAGTCCTACTGGTTGTGCAGATGATTTGGTGGAGGGGAAAAATTCTGGTCAGGCCTTAAACTGCATCCCATTAATGGATGCAAAACAGTGTCATGCCAGCCTCCGGCAGAAATTGTGATCCGCCATGTTGGTGGGAACATGCATTCCCACCTTCATTTACGCGGGTGGGAAACACATTTTTGGGCCTCACCCCCCACCATCCATAAAACTTGCGGCAAGGGGGACTGGAAAATTCTGTCCATACTATCTGTGCTGTTGTTTACACAGGTCCCAGATATTGTATTGCCCTTGCCATCTCCTACCTTTTAAGGGGAGTTGGTGGCGCTGTGGTAATGTTGCTGAAATAGCAATCCCAAGATGCAGGCTAATGCTCTGGAGACATGGCAAAACCCATCCATGGCAACTGGTAAAATTTGAATTCAGTTAATATGTCTGGGATATAAAGCTAGTCTCAGTCATGGTGACCATGACAGCCATCAATAATTGTTATAAAAAAACCATCTTTAGTGTAGTAAGTCTGCCATATTTACCTGGTCTGCCCTGTATGTGACTCCAAACCCACAGAAATGTGGTTGACTCTTAACTGCCCCCTGAAATTACCTATTAAGTCAAGGGTAATTAAGGGTGAGCTACAAATGCTGGCCTTGCCAATGATGCCCACATCCCATGAAAGAATAAAGAAACAAAAAGGTCTACTTGCGCCTCTGGCTTTGTGGCCAAAAAATGTAAAAATCTAACCATGCAATTGTAAATCTAACTAATAGTACACATCATGAGGTGCCCCACTGTCACTGAATCTGGTCTTATGTATCACTTGCCCAAAAAAAAACTTTATGCATTTATCAAATATGGAGAAAAGGGAGTATATAAAAGCAGCAAAGTCATTCTATCCACATTACATGAACCAACATCACAAGAAAAATCATTCTTCTAAAGTCTACAGAAATACCTTTGACTGTCAGAGAATAATGACATTAAATGTTTTGTAAAGTGTAAATGGGAACATAACAGAAATATCAGAATTACACTATCATGTTACAAAAGGCCACCAAGAAAATTGCTGACATGCCTCAGAAAGTCACCATGCAGATATTTCAACTGAAGAGTAAAAATGACACTTTTCTTTTCCTTGCAGCTGCTGCAGCATCTGGCAAGTGATATAATAATTAATGTGTTATCCATTATAATAAATCAGTTTTCTATGGCAAGGCTTATAATATGCAGAATTTAATAGTGACCTGAACTCCCATACAGATTGGGTGCAAACCTCTGCTGGGCCAAAGTGGCTTATGTTGAGTCCATTTCCCACTTGTAAGAACTTTGAATTTAAACCATTTCATTAAGGAAACAGCATATTTTGACCATGGACTTTTGGCTTATTTCATTGTTAGTTAAAATCACTCGTTATTATAACTATGTTTTCACTGTACAATTCTCTAAGTTGCCAATAAATCTCAATCCATCCTCCTGCTATTCAATTGTTTCTTAATTTACTCCTACTACGGTAACTGATTTCTTATCATTTCTTAACACTGTCTCTATTTGGAGCATCCTTATCAATAACAATGTTCCCTTATAAGACATTTATTAATAAGGTCACCCCTCTTTTCTTTATCCTTCTTTATTTCTCCTGAAAATTTTAATACCAAAAACATTGAGGGCAAAATTTCTGCACCGCTGGTCCAATATTACAGGTAGTGGTCTGGAAGGCTTCCTGGTCCCCTGCAGTTGGATGGCATCCCTCCTCCTCTGCACTTCCTCATTAAATCTTCAGTGCTCTCTGCCTTTTTGTGCAGTTCTTGCTCACACTCTGTTCTGCAAACAGTTATAGAACCTGTTCCAACCAGAATGGGACTCCTCTTTAGGACGTGCAAGCTGGCTTTAAGTAGTACAGAGTGGTTTTAAATGGTGCTAGCCTCTCACAATTTTGCAGCCCTGCTCAGGCATGCAGCCAGTATTGGACAATAAGAAAGGGTTGGTTAGTAATATTGTGGTAAGGCAGCTTCCAGTGAAGATTTACCATAATATGATGGAAATTTATATTGAGTTCGAAGTGATTTAGTTAAATATCAAAATAGGGTAAATATCAAAATAAGTCTAAGCAAAGCAAACTAAATAAGTGTGAGGGAGAGTTGACTAAGACAACTTGAGAAACTATGTTAAAAAATATGACAGTTGGCAAGCAATGACTAGCATTTAAAAAATTAATAGATAATTTGCAACTTTTTTGAAATGAACAAAATCACCATAGGAAGAATGGTTCAACCTTGGCTAACAAAAAGTCTTAAAGGTAGTATTAGATCAAAGGAAGAGGCTTATAATATTGTTAAAAAGAGGAGTGAGCTTGAGAATCATTGAATCCCCCACTATCAACATCCTGGAGGTTATCATTAACCAGAAACTGAACTGGACTAGCCATATAAATACTGTGGCTGGATGAATAGGTCCAAGGCTAGGATTCTCACGGTGAGTAAATCACCCCTTGACTCCCCTAAGCCTGTCCACCATCTACAAGGCACAAGACAGGAATGTGATGGAATACTCCCCACTTGCCTGGATGAGTGCAGCTCCTACAACACTCAAGAAGCTTGACACCATCCAGGACAAAGCAGCCCGCTTGATTGGCACCATACCCAAAAACATTCACTCCCTCCACCACCGATTCACAGTAGCAGCAGTGTGTGCCATCTATCAGATGCATTGCCAGAATTCACCAAAGCTCCATCAACAGCAGCTTCCAAACCCACGTTCACTACCACCTAGAAGGACAAGGGCAGCAGTAAGATGGGAACACCACCAATTGGAAGTTGTCCTCCAAGTCATGCACCATCCTGACTTGGAAATATATCACCGTCGCTGGATTAAAATCCTGGAACTCCCTTTCAAACAACATTATGGGTGTACGTACGCCACATGGACTGCAGCGGTTCAAGAAGGAAGCTCACCACCACCTTCTCAAGGGCAGTTAGCGATGGGCAATAAATGCTGGCCCAGCCAGCGAAGCCCACATCCTGTGAATGAATTAAACAAAAGAGTGACTTACTCTGATGGAATGGATGAGATCAGTCATCCTCTTTCTGCACTGGGTGGTTGTCCTCCTTTGCTGGGCGTTGGTGCTAACCCCTGCTGCCACCGCCTCAAATGCTAAATTGGTGACCTTGCTTGCTGGTCTTTACCCAGCGTGGGTGTAGAGTACTTCACAGTGGGTCTCTGCTGCATCCAGTAGGTGCTCGAGGAAGGCATTGGGGGCAGCAGGTGTCCTCCCTTTGTCAGCCATCAGTTCCCAGAAGCTTCCTATCCCTTGAAGAGTGCGAGCCCTGTGCAGGAGTGGCCTTTAAATATTGTGCCCAGTTTAGTGAAGGCCTGAGGTGACGGTGGGGCAGGCGAATATGAGGCCGCCCACCAGCAACCCAACGTGTTTCCCAGGAATGCATTATTAATGAGGCGGGATGCGTTGGGAAGGTGACGATATGGCACAAAAAGCCGCCATTGCGGCTAGTGGGTAAATCGTCCGTTACCCTATTTGCTACCACATTTATTGCAAATCTGAGACAATTCTACCAATAAGGCACAAATTAACCTAGCCCATGGCAAGGAATATGATGGCCAGACCCACTAAACCACATGGGAGGCCATGCGTCAGTCTGCCAGAGGTGAGTAAACCTCCCGCAATTAAGTACAAAGTGGAACAAGGCAGAATGTCAATTAGGCCCATCAATGAGCAACTTGACACCAATTCTTCCTCAAACAACTGGAATTTAATGGTGGCTCAGGGATCAAACGGGAGTCATGTGAGTCTCTGGTGTCCTGAAGGCTCCCCAGCAAATTCTATTGGGTTTGCCTACAGCCTCGTAATGGGGGGTGGGGGTGGGGTGGGGGTGGGGGTGGGGGTGGGGTGGGGGGTGGGGGTGGGGGTGGGGGTCGGGGGGGGTATTCCCTCATTCCAAAGCACTCATTGGCCGATTGAGGAACCCAACGTTGGGGGAGGGTGACCACTGAAAGCCACCCCACAGTCCTTACCTCTGAGACCCCTGGCCATCATCTCTCCAGCGATCCCCTCTGCCTGACCCCCCATTCCACGTCACTCACCTGTGTCCAGGGATCAAGCACAATCCCTGGTGAAGTCCTTAGAGCATTACAGCCTCCGACGGCACTGCCAGGCACTTAATTTCATCAGCCCTCCCCCATGGAAGTGACACAGGGTTCCTATTGGTTTACCAGCTTTAAGCACAGATTGTAAATATTTCTATAGGCCGATATGGGTGAAATTAAAATTGGAAATAAGGAAATAGCCAAGATATAAAGCGAGTACATTGTATTGTCTTTACAGTGGCAGACACAAAATACCTTCTGGAGATAATTCAAGGAAGAGAGGAGATTTGGGAAATTTAAGAGAAAGGACAAAGCAATAGTGCAGGGTAGTAATATGTATAATGATAACCAGAGTGTGAGAGGAATGGACAGGGCATACAAACATAAGAGTGCACCAGAAAAGAAGGCAAGAGTAGAAAAAAAGGTAAGGAGATAGAATTAAACGTTCTTTATTTGAATTCACGAAGCATTTGTAACAATGGATGAATTGATAACACAATTAGAAATAAATGAGCATAAAATGATAGCCATTACAGAATCATTACAGGCTAGAATTTTATGGCTTTGTTGTGGTGGGGGCAGGGCTGTAAAGTACAGCGAGCCGTTCAAAAGTCCATCGATTTCAGTGGGACTGGAAAATCCCACCCATAAAATTCTGGCCATGATTTCAAGGTTGGGCACTGAATATCCAAAGGTGTTTGACATTTCAGGAAGGATGGGAAAAAAGGAAAGGGAGGTGAGGTAGCTCTGTTAATAAAGTTTGAGATCAATACAATAGTGAGAAATTATCTTGGCTTGGAAGCTCAAAATGCAGAATTAGTTTGGGTGGAGATAAGAAAAGCAAAGGAAGGAAGTCACTGGTGGGAGTAGTCCATCGGTCCCTTAATGGTATCTACAAGAAACCAAGAAATAATGGGAACTTGTAAGAAATTGCTCCAATAATCGTGAGCATTTTAAACTTCAAATGAATTTGACAAATCAAATTGGCAAAGGTAGCCTAAAAGATGAGTGTATTCAGGCAAAATTATTAGAACAATACATACTAGAATTAACCAGGGAGCAGGGTACATTAGACATGGTAATGTGACAAGATTAATTAATGACCATACAGTAAAGGATCCTTTAGACAAGAGAGATTATAGCATGAACAAGCTTCACATTCGGTTTGACGCTGAAAAATTTGGATCGAAAACGAGTGAGTTAAACTTAAACCTAAAGGCAATTACAAGGGTACAAAGGTAGAATTGGCTGAAGCGGATTGGTAAAATAGGTTAAAAGGGAAGATCACAGAGAGGCAGTGGCAGACATTTAAGCAGATATTTCATGTTGCTCAACAAAGGTATATTCCATTGAGAAAGACGCGAGAAGAATGCCCCATCTGAAGCTAACTAAGGAAGTTAAGGATGGTATCAAATTGAAAAAAAGTGTTCAGTGTTTCAAAGATCAGGAGTAGACCAGGAAATTGGGAAAATTTTAGAAACAAGTACAGGGTGGCAAAAAAAGAGGAAGAAACTGGAATTTGACAGTGAACTAGCAAGAAATTTAAAAACAGACAGTAATGCTTCAACAAGTATATAAAAAAGAAAAGAGCAGCTGAAGTGAGCATTGATACCTATGAGGATAAGACTGGGGAATTAATAATGGGAATCAAGAAAATGGCAGAGACTTTGAACAAGCATTTTGCATCTGTCTTCACAGTAGAAAACACGAAACTTCCTAAACGTAGTAGAAAATCAAGAGACAAAAGTGAGGATGGAATTTAGAACAATCAATCAATAAGTACTGAGAAAACTGCTGGGAATAAAGACTGAAGGTTCCCTGGACCTGATAGCCTACATCCTAGAGACTTAAAAGAAGTGGCTACAGAGCGAGTGGGTGCATTGGTTATAATCTTCCAAAATTCCCTAGATTCTGGAAAGGTCCCACCGGATTGGAAAACCGCAAAGGTAGCATCTCTATTCAAGAAAGGAGGGAAACAGAAAGCAGGAACTGTATGCCAGTTAATCTGACATCTGTCATTGGGAAAATGCTGGCATCCATTATTAAAGCTTAATAGCAACACAATTAGAAAATCATAATACATTTAGGCAGAGTCAACATGGTTTTGTGAATAAATAGATCGTGTTTAACAAATTTGTTAGAATTCTTAAGGTTGTGATAAGCAGGATGAATAAAGATGAACCAGGAGATGTGATGTATTCAGATTTCTGAAAGGTATTTAATAAGGTGCTGCTTAAAAGGAAAATTAGGACTCATAGTATTTCGAGTAATAGCATGTATTGAGCGTTGGTTAATGGACAGAAAGCAGAGAGTAGAAATGAATGGGTCATCTTTGGGTTGGCAGGCTGTATCTAGCTGTGTACCTCAAGGATCAATACATGGGCATCAGCTATTTACAATGTTTATAATGTTCCAAATGAAGTCTGAATGACAGTTACAATTTGGGACTATCTCTTTAATTTAGGGTAAAATAGAGGAATGAAGGGGGCCACGTGATATAGTTCTGCCTGGTAACAAGTTTGGGTGGCTTCATTGTTAAAGGTTAAAGGGGTTGTCTTATGGGAAGAAGCTGCAAGCTGTAGGCATTGGGAAAATCACCCATGCTGACTTTGGGTATCCTGTTAGTCTCCAACTCACAGGCAGGTATGGGGAATGTCAGATTTTATAAATAGTTAAATATTAAACTGTCTATCTAATTTCAAGCTAGAATGGAGTTGAGGGTCTGGAAGATAGCTACTTAGCATTTCTAACAGGACACAAAGTCTGTGTGATTAACATTGTTATGGGGATGAGTTTTGGGAAGGGAGAAGTCCGTAGGCAGCCATTGCAGTATCAGCTTGCAGGTTTCTTCAGATATCCCTGAACCTCACAGACACAGTCTGTCTGCAAGAATCTGATAGAGAAGAGAGAGCTGGGAGAGGTAGTCAATCTTTATTGTTCACCATGCAGAATATGGGTGGGGAGCTCATGCTCGGATTGAAAAAACTGAGTTCATGAGCATTTAAATAAACCTGGAAGATTTGCCTAGCTTCAGCTAGAGGGAGGAACCAGGGTGATCTTTACTGTGAAGGTCAGTTTGTGGATTAGAAGTTATTTGGCTGGAAAAAGAAAAAGGAAACAAGCCATTGGGAGTGGAGATTAGCTTTGGGTTGGTTTCTAGAGAGTGAGGTGTCCACTTAATGGACAGAGCAAAGTATAGTCATGGAAGGGGGTTTTTGGTGGTTTTCAAGGTCAAATGGGAGCTATTTTCCCTGGTTTAGAGTATAAGTTTCCAACTAAATAGTATTTAAATAATGCTGCTTTTACAGTAATTTGTTTATTACAGTAAAAGCCTTAAAAATTGAAACCACACAGACTGTAGAAGTTCAAGAAAACAGCTCACCACCACCTTAAGGGCAACTTGGGATGGGCAGTAACTGTTGGCCTCGTCAGTGACACCCATATCCCATGAACTTCCAGTCTGTCACTGAAAATTCAAATATCTTTTTAAGTTATTGGTCTCCACAAGGATCATAACAGTGACTTATTTGAGAGGACATACTATAACATATTGAAGTTTGCTGATGATGCAAAGTTAGGTGGGAAGGTAGGAAGTGAAGAGGACACAAGGCGACTGCAGAGAAATATCAACAAGTTGGGTGAGTAGGCAAAACAATGACAGATGGAATACAATGTGACAAAGCTTGAAGTTATCTACTTTAGTACAAAAAATAAAACCAACAGAATATCTTTTGAATGGTGAGAGATTGGAAAATGCTTGCATTTAGAAGGACCTGGTGTCCTTGTACATGAATCTCAGAGAGTTAACATGCAGATGCAATGAGCAATTAGGAAAGCAAATGATATACTAGCTTTTGTTACACATGGATTGGAGTATACATGTAAAGACGTCTTACTACAAATTTACAGAGATATTGATGAGGCCACACTTGCGGCTGAACTTTACGAGACAACCGTGAGTGGGAAAACCCATGAGTTAAAGTGCCATGCCATCACCACCAGTCCGACCATCCTCATCATGATTATGTGGGTGACGGGGCTTGCCCACCCATAGCCCAATTGAGGCCCTTCAATTAGCATTTATTGCTTAATTAAGAGTTTCATCCCACTGCTGCTCCGATATAATGGGCAGCATGAGAGGCCTGACAGATTTAATCCTATGGGCTCCTGGTACTAATCAGAGACCACCACCCCCCCCAACCCGCCACGGCCAGTTTTGCCTCTACGCGTCCAACCTCCCCTGCTGCCCTATCCAACATGACCCCGCCTACCACCATCTCCTCACTGGGGCCTGTCAGCCTGGCCTAGCCACAGCACCAGCAGTGACTCCCGCTCCTGTTTGGCACTGTTGGCCTCCAATTGGCTGGCAGCTATATGAGGCAGGACTTCCTCCTGGACGCAGGTGGATGTTCTGCCTCATATAAATTACATATAAATTAAAGGGCCATTGTCTAAAACATTAAAGCAGGGTGAGACGGCTAAGCAGAGGTGGACTCAACCCGCAATTTACGCTGGGGTGAGGAGAGCCTGCCCTTAGCGTCAAATCCAGTCCATGGAGTACCGTGAGCAGTTTCGGTCACTTTACCAAAGGAAGATGTGCTTTCCCTAGACAGAGTGCAGCCTAAATTCACTCGACTTGTTGCTGGGATAAAGGAATTATCCTACGAGGAGAGGTTGAGTAGACTCAGCCTACAATCCCTGGAGTTCAGAAGAATAAGAGGTGATCTAATTGAAAGATACTAAATTATAAAGGAGCTTGATCGGTTTCTTATTGCTGGACAATCTAAAACATGGGGTCACAGACTTAGATTAAGGAGTGGGTCAATTAATACTAAGATGAGGAGAAATTTCTTCACTCAAAGAGTTGTGAATCTTTGAAATTCTCTACTCCAGAGGGTTGTGGATGCTCACTTTGGACATAATGGGAATTAAAGGATATGAGGATAAGGTGGAAGATCAGTCATGATCTTTTTGAATTGCGAATCAGGCTCAAAGGGACAAATAGCCTACCTCAGCTCCTATCTCTTATCTTCTTATGTTCACCTAAAGCATGCTTAATGCTGAAATAAAAACAAAAAAAACTCAGCAGGTCTGACAGCATCTGTGGAGAGAGAAACAGAGTTAACATGTCAAGTCTGTATGATCCTTCTTCAGAGCTGGAGCTGGCAGCGAGTGAGGTGCCAGTGGTTTTGGGGCCATGCCTTCGCCGGAGCAGTCCTGGGCTACAAGCATTGAGAAGTGTGTGTGTGGCTGCTGTTTAAATATCTCACCCTGCGTGATGAAGCGGCGAGGTAAAGTGACGGTTTAATCGGAGTCTACCTACCAGCAAGACAGCGTGTTTCCTGTGGCTGTATAATTAATGAGGCAAGAATGGGACAATGCTGTTCAAAAACCCACCATTGCAGCCAGTGGATAAAAGGACTTTTTCCCGCCCGCTACCGCACTTTGTGCAAATCTGGGATGAATCTGCCTTGAGTCTTTATTTCATGAGGCCACAGATCTCTATGATGACCTCCTTGATAAAGTGTCATCTCCTCAAACACTGGTCTTGGCTCAGATGAATACAAGAGTGATGCTCTCTGAGACCCTAGTACATAGGCCCTCCTGCTGAGAGCTCTCTGGTCCCACTCTCCTGCAACCTGCTCTGCCTGACCTCATTTCTTCCATCAATTCCTCAGATTGAGCAAGGAATCTCTAAGCAAGATGCTGATAACCAAGCACTCCCTTTCTATAGGTAGCCCCTAAAAGGTGTACAATAAGATAGTGTAGCACAGCACTCACCCTTTTTAAATAAAGTCCTGAAAACTGAGTCCTGAGTAGCCAGTTACTCTCTAGCAGCAAGCGAACAATGAAATCTGAGCATGACTTTGAGTAGCATTTGAAACACTCAGCTATTACTAGTTTACCCCTGTTCAGATGGTTGCTGTTAAGAGGGGTTGTTAAATGAAGCATTATCCATCAAAATTACATTCAGCCTCTTTAGAGAGTGCTGGGGCAATTTAATTGTCAATGATCCCTTAATGATCCTCCAGGCACCTGTTTCCAGCACACATTTCAATTCCTTTACCCAGATGGTGAACAGAATTGTCCCAGATTTGCACTAAGTGCAGTAGAGGGCAGGAAGAAGTATATTTTACTCACCGGCAGTTTTGTGCACCATATCGGTCCATTTTTGGTGTGCCATACCTCATTAATGATGCATTCCTGGGAAGCAAGCCAGGAGCCGGGCAGGGAGGCCTCTTATTCGCCCACCCCACCATTGCCTCAGGCCTTCAGTAAGCAGGTGCTATATTTATAGACTGCCCCTGCACAGAGCTTCAAGGGATAGTAAGCTGCTAGCGTCAGGAAGATACAATAATGTTATTAGAATTTATTTGAATTATATATATATGTGTCTATATGTGTCTGTGTGTTTGTGTGTGAGACTTAATTGGGTTATAGGCAGATGGTCTGGAGGCTTTGATAGAACAAAAGATATGCTAGGTTTGAAATGTTAAGTAGATAGACATGAGGGAAGTTTAGAACCTACGGTGTAAAAGGACATTTGCAATTTTAAATAAACCAGACTGGATTGTTTTCAAAGGACGGGTGAAATATGCCACCCAGCCAGTTGAAGTTCAGAAACAGTATGATTATTTTTCCCCAAAGTATTACTGGTAAAATTGGTACCATGATAAATTTTTATTATCATGGAGGTAAAGTTCAAAGACATGGTGAAACAATGGAAATTTGCATTCAAAGGGGAAAATATGTATAAAGGAAAGAAGGCTGTGTATAAAAGCAGGCATTTTAAGATCTAACAAGTGTGAAAAGTCTTCAGCATCTATGCTTCAAGTTGCTTCTACAAAGAACTGACATTAAGAAAATTAACTTTGAATTGGATTGTTCAGGGTATCATGTTGCCTTAACAGAGGTGTAATTGGGAGTTAGATTAATTAGGGGATTTAGAATTTATTATAGTAGTAATTTGTAGACATATGTATGTGCTTAAATCATTTCTCTTATTAATAAATGTTTAATCTAGTTTTGGAAAAACCTACAAGGTTCTGTGGTCTTATTACTACTGAATTCAAAGTCCACATCTTGAAACACACAAATTGCGAAAATAGCTGTGGCAGCTGTCTCAAGTTTCCCTCTGGGATTTGAACAACTCAGCATTTGCAATCGGCTATGCCATAACACTAGGAACTGATGGCTGCCTAAGGGGAAAACATGCTGGCCCCAAATTTAGTGACATCTCTCTCGAGCACCTAGTGGAAAGAGTGAAGGCCTGCCACAAAGTCCTCTAGCCCCACTTTGGGTGAACAGCAGTAAGCAAGGTCATAAATCTAGCATGGGAGGTGGTAGCAGCGGTAGTCAGTAGCAACAACCTGCAAAAGAGGACAGCCACCCAGTGCCAAAAGAGAATGAACAATCTCCTCCATATTGCAAGAGTAAGTTACTCTTCTCATCATTCCCAACTCACACACTCACAAACCCATCACACATCTGCAGGGATCTCACTCACTGCCAGTTCAAAGGACAACACCATTCACTTTCTCACCCACACTTTCATCTGCCCTGCGGATCATGCCCTCATCCTGTCCACAGCTCACTCACCACCCACACAAGCCAGACATCCTTTTGGCCTCACAGGCGTCCTGCTTACACTCTCTCCATCTGTCTTCATGCAAGACAAGCTGGCACACAACAAAAGGGGGAGTTTGCAGACTGGTGGAGGAATGCCTGACATCAAAGTCCTCACAGACTTTGAAAACAGAGTCATCTAGCTGGCCAGTGATGATGGTGAGGTCAGTGGTGCTCAACCAAGTGAGGAGCTAGCAGTGCTACATCCATCAGACAACCATGCTGTGAGTCACTTCCCCTGTTCCTCAGTTATCTCTCCTTACTTTCGCAGGTGCATCTTGGGAGCTGGTGAGGGGGTCCACGATCCAGGTCCTCAAGTCAAGCCCAAAGACACCTCGGAAAAAGAACCTGATGACACCCTAATTAAAGACCCATCACAGCACTCACCCATACCCTCTATCAACGCAGAGACCCACACCTCAGTGGGGCCTAGCTCTAGAGTAGCCTTGGGAGCACATTCTGGTGAGCACATCGTACTGTCTGATCCCCAGCGGGTGGAGGCAGGGACTTCCCAGGTTTCCGGCACTCGGAGGACTGCTGGAGGCCAGAAATCTGCTCAGTACGAGTCTGATGAGGAGTCTCTGGACCCAGTCATACCTCAATTACTGGAGCTGCAAAGGCAAGTTTGGGAACATCAGAAAGGGATGTCCGCTCCAGGGAGCACCAAAATGTAGCAGCAGGGTTACAAAGGTTAAGAAGATGTAACAGTCTGGGCATGAGTGTTAATCATTTGTACATAATGTTCACTATTGTAAATAAACCCCCAAAAATGACTCTTTGACCATGGCTCCTTGTTCTGATAAGCAGTGTTCGTGTCACTCAGATGTGAAACCTTGGTCCCTGCGCAAGATAAAGGCAGGTGTTTCAGTCCAGAGCCTCTTCCCTGTGCTCTGTGCAGCCTTCCCAGCACACTGATGGGGCTTATTATTACTGTCAGAATGCTCTGGGCCCGCAGCACAGAGTTCCGACATTCTCTCTGTTTGCTCCCAACACCTTTGAGGTGCGGCTAGCTACCCATCTCATCAGCATCTGTGTCCGGTGACAGTGTGGCCCTGAAGGGTTCAGCTCACCTGGGATGCCATAGAATCGGGAGAATTTGAAGTTTCCCCACTGCATCTCCATGATATGACCCTATTCACAGAGTGCAAGTGAACTGCCATCAGCCAAACAGGAGTCGGATATTCACATAGGCTATGTGATAATCTATGGAGTCTCCCCACTGCATATTGTCATCATACCCCTGGAATGCAGGGACTATGGGCATCCGCTACGTCCTATGGCAGGAGCCTTATCACAGAGGCTCTGTGTGGTGCCATCAGTCAGACAGGAGGCAAACTATCACAGATGCAATGTGAGAACCTACAATGTCTACAGTGTCTCTTCACTGCATGTTGTCATCATCCTCCACAAATCTAGCAACCATGAGGGCCTCCCAAACATGCCTGCCTCATCTGGACAACGCGATGGCTTCATTGGTGTTACCCTTGCCTTTGAGGACCTCAATACCCTCATCCCCATCAGCATCCTCCTCATTGGAGGATACATACAGCTCCTCCATCTTCTCCTCAGCCAGCTCCTCCCCCCATTGTGGCACCAGGTTGTAAAGGGTGCAGCAAGTGACGATGATGTGAGACACCCTGTGCGGACTGTATTGCAGGGCTCCATCAGATCGGTCCAGGCACCAGAACCTCATATTCAACATTCTGATGGTTTGCTCCACCAAAATATGAGTTGCAACATGAGCCCCGTTGTACCTTCTCTCTACTGCAATCTGAGGATGCCACACAGGTGTCATCAACCACGTCCTCTGCGGGTAGCCCTTGTCCCTGAGGAGCCAACCCTGCAGCCTCTGTGGACCCTGGAAGATGTCATGGATCTGAGACCTCCTGAGAATGTAGGAGTCGTGGACACTCCCTTGGAATCATGTGCCGATCTGTAGAATGCATTTGTGGTGGTCACACATCAGCTGAACAGTCAGCGAGTGGAAGCCCTTGCAGTTGACATAGTTTACTGCTTGTCATCACGGAGATCTAAGCGCCACGTGGGTGCAGTCGATGGCATCCTGCACCTGTGGGAAAACCAAGATCTGGGCAAATTCCAACACTCTTACATCTGGCTTTTCCGATCATGACTGAAATCCACAAAGTTGTGTGTCTTCCTGAAGGTGGCGTCTGTGACCTCCTGCACTTGTGAATGGAGGCTTGCAAGATCCTGCAGAGGTCACCTGTGGAAATCTGAAAGGAGACTCTGGCATAGAAATTCAGTGCCACGGTCACTTACATGGCTACTGGCAGTGAATGCCCCCCATGTCCTCATGGCACCAAAACCTGCAGCAGGTGGCATATGTGACCAACCAGTTCTCGAGACATGTATAGTCTGCAGGAATGACAAGCACCATCTGTAGACCCTGGGTCTATCTAGGTGCCGACCCTCAATGGCTCACTGTGACCCTTTGGTGGTCTGTGCAGAATTCCCAGCTGCCCCTTCTTCTTGAGGGTGATGAACCTCCCTCTGCCCAGTCAGGTGCTTCCATCAGTCTCTTCTCCTCTATTGTAGGGGGCTGTGTGCATCTTCACTGGTGACTGCTCCATCGCCAGCTTTCGCAAAGAGATTGTAGAACTTGTCCAGTCATCCAATTGATCTGCAGTCCACTAAAATGTTCATTCATTTGTAGTCTGTGCCCGAGGGTTGCAAAGTTCAGGAGAATCTGGTGGCACTTTCATGCCTCTGCTTGAGTGAGCAGATAAGCTAGAGGCCCGATTCCAAACACATCAATGTAGCTGCACCTGAACTGTCTCAGCTGTGGAAGAATGCTCACTTTATACAAGGTAGTCCTAATGCATGGCCACTTCCCTCCCTACCTCCATTATGTGCTTGTGCACTATCATCGGACCATGCTGCCTTGCTTCCCGCTCCTCCCCCCTCACCCCCACCACCCCACAACTTGCCCTAACAGCAGTACAGCCCTTGACCTGGTGCCTCACTGTCAACCAGCTGGGAAAAAGTAACTTGCCTGTGCCCTTGCCTGAATGCACGGCACCTCAACCTTGAAGTCAAATGGGTGACCCTCACATGCGCTGCACAATGTTACTGTGCACTCACCTCTGAGTTCCCCTCGAAGTTCAGATCACTAGGTGCACGCCTTTTATATGCTGTTGTGAAACATGTCGGTGTGCAATCACACCAACATGCCCAGATAATCCAGCATGGGAATGATTCCAGCAAGATGGGCTTATAATCAGATTCAACTGTATGAAAATGACTTTCCTGACATCTGGTAGGAGGAAATGTGGCCCGCCATTGACGAGTGGAGTGGATGATCGCAATCTGGTTTCACAATGGCGTGAAACCAATTTTTGGTCTTCTCGTCATACTGTCCACTCACGCCCACCATGACGCCTGATGCCAATGGGGCTGGAAAATCCTGGCCAACGTCTTACGTTAAACACAGGATAAGCCGACATTGTTGCATTATACCCCATCTTAGCCACCTCAAAGCCTCATTAATGATAAAAGTATTCAGTGAAAATCGTTCCCTACATTTATTGAGATACATGTGTGAGAGTCAGTCCAAAAACTTATTGAGAAAAAAAATATTTTACGGAATTTATGGATTTCTAACTTAACAACATTTTAGATTTATACACTTATGTAATGTTAATTTAGTAATCTATATAACAAGGTTATCAATAAATTTTAAGTATGTTCATCATGATCAGTGAATTATCTACATGGTTGAACAAACCGAGCCTTATTTGATGATGAATTTGGTGTAAAACTATTCAAGTCCATTAAATGAGGAGCTGATATGTCAAGTTTCATGATCTCTCCTTCTGCAATGGTAGTTTAAGATATCCTAACTAGAACTGAACTTCAGGATAAGTTCAGACAGCAGCTGCCCCCAATATTTTTATGGAGTCAGGAGAAGTAGCCTTACAAAAATATACAGTTGAAAAAGTTTTGGGTGTGTTTTTTTCCATCCAGCAGTGCTCTCTTCATCAGCATTAACCGGTCAGTAAGCCCACTGGTTCCATTTTGAGGCCAATAAGCCCAATTTTGGTAAATGAGAATCAGTCTTTTTTTCTGAGTTATTTCAGGAATGAATTGGGCGGATATCCAGTCATGGCATTTAACTGTAGAGCTTGAGCATGCAAGTTTTGCGCTCACCCAAATTAGGAATGGCTGACCCTATTTGTATTGGGGATTATACTTGAAACTTGTCAAAAGTTGAGTTGAATGTCTGATGAATTAGCAGCTCCTAGATGACTGCTACATTACAACATGTCTACAATTCAAAAAGTAGTTAATTGGCTGTGAAGTGCTTTGGGATGTCCGAGGTTGTGAAATACAAATGCAAATTCTTTCTTTCTTTCCTGCTGGGAATTAAAGGGATGCAGCTTTCTAAGGGTAAATGACGTTAAAACAAATTTGGCTATCTTTCCAAAGGGCTATGTGGGACTCAATATCTTTCTGCTGGCTTTTTAAAGCTGAATAGAGATCATTTTCTAAAGTCTGTTATTTCAGTGGAATTCAGTATTATGTCTACCATCTAAAGAGTGAAGGGAGTGGCTGACAAAGCACTGGGTGGAATTTTCCATTCTGGAGTCTAAGGTCAGAATCGTCCATCCCCATTGGTGATGGGTGTCATGATAGGTGTAAGTGGACAACATGGCGAGTAGCCAAAAATCAGTTTCACGCAGTCATGAAACCAGCTTGCGATCATTCACTCCACCTGTCAATGGCGGGCTGCATTTCCCCCCATCGGATGTCAGGAACATCATTTTCATACATTGGAATCTGATTACAAGCCCAGCTCGCTGGAATCATTCCCCCACGCTGGATTATCCGGGCATGTCGGAATGATTGCCCACTGACGTGTTTCACTGCGGCATTTACAAGGTGTGCACCTGGCAATCTGAACTTCCAGGGGAACTTGGAGGTGAGTGAACAGTAACATTGTGCAGCGCACATGAGGGTTACCCATTTGACTTCAAGAAAGAGGCGTTGTGTATTAGGTAAGGGCACAAGCAAGCCACTTTTTCCCAGCTGGCTTTCATTGGGGGTGAGGCCAGGGGGCGGGGGGAGCAAGGCAGCACAGGCTGAAGGAAGTACACAAGCAAATGTGGTGGAGGGTGGAGGGAGGGTAAGGGAAGTAGCCACACACTTGGAACAGCTTGTCAAAAATGAACATTCTTCCACAGCGGAGACTGTTCAGCAGCAGCTCCGTTGATATGCTTGGAATTGGGTCTCTGAAGCTTTTCTGCCCACTCAAGCAATGAGAAAACATGAAAGCTCCACCAAATGCTCCAGAACACTTCATCCCTCAGGCACAGACTTAAAATTAATGCGCGTTTTAGGGGGCAGCAGAACAATTGGCCGACGGGGAAAGTTGTGGAATCCTCTTGCCAAAGGTGGACATGGGGCAGTCACTGGTGGAGGCACTCACAGCCCCTTGCAATGTTTTTGTTAAGTTTTGGACTAGTATCCATCATGGTTCAAGCTAAAAGTGCAGCCGTGCAGTGTGGGTTAGCAGAATGCCTGTGCCTGAGCTGAGAGCACAGCATGCAGTTCAATCGGCAAAACTGTTGCCAATTGGTCAAATGGAGTGGGGTGGAGGTGGGTGGGGTTTTGAACAGCCATGAAGCACACCACATATCGGCCATCCAAGTGGTGGCCAGCACTCTCCTGCATGCATGAAGGGGCCCTCAAACTTAATCAAGAGAATAAGTTAAAGTAAGTAAAACCAACTAAAATTGAAGTAAAAAAGTGATTGAAAAGTTTAAGGTTAAGGCATAGCAGGACAGCTCAGCCAAGCAGAATGTCCATCTTGTTGCATGTGGGGAGCCGTAGACACATCTCATGACCCAGACGAGCCCATGTGCAGGAAGTATCATCAGCTGCACAAGCTTGAGCTCAGAGCTTGAGCAGCGGCTGGAGTCACTGAGGTTCGTCCATGAGGCAGAGAACTACGTGGATAGCATGTTCAGAGAGGTGGTCACACTGCAAGTTAGGGGCAAGCAGGCAGATAGGGAATGGGTGACCAGGCAGTCCAAGAGAAACAGGCAGATAGTGCAGGAGTCCCCAGAGGTCCCACTCACTCACTAGTTTTCCATTCTGGATATCAGTGAGGGCGATGGATCCTTGGAGGAGTGCAGCAAGAGCTAAACCCGTGGCACCATGGGCAGCCCAGCTGTACAGGAGGGGAGGAAGGAGAGTGGAAGGCAGTACTGATAGGGGATTCTTTAGTTAGGGGAGCAGACATATGTTTCTGCAACCATCAACATGACTCCAGGATGGTTTGCTGCCTCTCTGGTGCTAGGGCCAAGGATGTCACAGAACGGCTGCAGGACATTCTTGTAGGGGAAGGTGAACAACCAGAAGTTGTGGCCCACATTGGCATTAATGACATAGGTAGGAAGGGGGATGTGGTCCTGCAATTGGAGTTTAGGGAGCTAGGTGGAAAATTAGCAAGTAGGACCTCTAAATTAGTCATCTCCAGATTACTCCCAGTGCCACATGCAAGTGAGTACAGTAATAGGAAGATAAGACAGGTGAATGCATGACTGGAAAGATGGTGCTGGAGGGAGGGCTTTAGACTCCTGGGACACTGGGACTGGTCCTGGGGGAGATGGCACCTGTACAAGCCAGACGGGACGGGTTGCATCTGAATAGAGCCGGGACTGAGTTCCTTGCAGGTTGTTTTGCTAGTGCTGTTAGGGAGATGTTAAACTAACTCAGCTGGGAGAGTGTGGGAACCAGGAGAGAACATTAGAAAGTAAAAGCAGGGTTCATGGAATGCTGGGAGGGACAGATAGCACTAAAATAGAGGTGTTAAATGAATACTTTGCATCTGTCTTTACCTATGAGGCAGATGCTGCCCAGGCTATGGTGACAGAGGAGGAAACTCAGTCACTACAAGGGTTTAAAATTGATAAGAAGGAGGTATTGGATAAACTGTCGGTACTTAAAGTTAATACGGAACTGGGACTGGATGAGATGCATCCAAGAATATTGAAGGAAGTGAGAGTGGAAATTGCAGAAGCACTTTTCAATGTTGCCTGGATTCGGGGCAGTTGCCAGAGGACTGAGAATTGCAAACATTACGCCCTTGTTTAAAAAAGTTTATAAAGATCTGCCCTGCAATTATAGACCAGCCAGTTTAACTCTGGTGGTGGGGCAACATCTAGAAACAATAATTCGGGATAGAATTAATAGTCACATGGAAAAATGTGGATTGATTCAGAAGAGTCATCATGGATTTGTTACAAGAAACTTGCGTCTAACTAATTTGCTGGAGATTTTTGAAGAGGTATCAGAGATGATTGATGAGGGCAAGTCCGTTGATGTGGTGTATGTGGACTTCCAAAAGGCATTCGATACAGTGCCACACAACAAACTTGTGAAGAAAGTTATAGGCCATGGAATAAAGGGAACAGTAGCAACATGGATACAAAATTGGCTGAGGGATAGGAAACGGAGAGTATTGGTTAATGGGCATTTGTCAGGCTAGAAGAAGGTTTGTAGTGGAGCTCCCAAGGATCGGTTTTGGGACCCTTGCTTTTCCTAATATATATAAATGGTCTAGATCGTGGTGTGCAGGGGACAATTTCAAAGTTTGTGGATGACATAAAACTTGGGAAAATTATAGAGGACAATGTAGAACTTCAAAATGACATTGACACATTGATGGATGAGCAGGTAGGTGGCAGATGAAGTTCAATGCAGAGAAGTGTGAGGTAATACACTTTGGTACAAAGAGCATGGAGAGATAATATAAAATAAAGGATACTATTCTGAAGGGTGTGCAGGAACAGAGAGACCTGGGTGTATATGAACCTAAGGCAGGACAGTCACAGAGAGCTGTTTCTAAAGCATACAGTATTCTAGGCTTCATTAATAGGGGCATAGAGTATAAGAGCATGGGGGTTATGATGAATTTATATAAGAGATTGGTTAGGCCTTAACTGGAGTATTGTGTAGAGTTCTCGGTGCCACACTATAGAAAGGATGTGAACGCATTGGAGAGAGTGCAGAAGGGGTTTTACGAGAATGGTTCCAGGGATGAGACACTTCAGTTATGAGGAAAGATTGGCAAAGCTGGGATTGTTTTCTTTGGAAAGGAGAAGGCTAAGAGGAGACTTGATAGAAGTGTTCAAAATCATGAGGGATCTGGACAGAGTAGATAGGGAGAAACTGTTCCCACTCGTAATCAGATTAAGAACCAGAGGGCACAGATTTAAAGAGTTTTTTGAAAGAAGCAAATGCGAGGTGAGAAATAACTATTTCACACAATAAGTAGTTGGGGTTTGGAATGTACTGCCTGGAAGTGTGGTGGAGGCAGGTTCAATCGAGGTATTTAAGAGGGCATTGGATGGTTATTTAAATAGAAACAATGTGCAGGGTTATGGGAAAAAGGCAGGAGATTGGAACCAGGTTAAAATGTTCAGAGAGCCGGTGAAGACACAATGGACCGAATGGCCTCCTTCTACACCTTAACAATTCTGTGATTCTATGATTCTGTGAGTATACATATGCTAGCCCACACATCTCTCTCTTTGATCCTCAAGGAGGAGAACATCAGGATCATGGAACCTGGTGACTTAGCCTCAGCAGATCCGGTGGAGCTCTGCAATACAGTCCACCGAGGGTGTTGCATGTCATCGTAGTTTGCTGCATGCTACAAAATCTGGCGCTGTAACGGAGGTAGGACCTGGCTGAGGAGGAGATGGAAGAGCTGCACATCTCCTCTGATGAGGAGGACATCAAAGGGGATGATGGTGATGAGGTCCTCGAAGGCGAGGATGCCAACGATAGGCCACCGCACTGGCCAGATGAGGCAGGCACTCATAGCCGCAAGATGCATACAGGATGATGATGAGATGCAGTGAGACTGGTCCTGACATCTCATCTCACATCTGTGAACATTTGGCTCCTGTGTGGCTAATATCAGTGCACATACCCTCAGTGCTCAGGCTCATGTCATCAAGGCACAGTGGAGGCCCAAATAGTCACCAGATTCCAGGAGGATGATGACGCCATGCATTGTGGACACTCCATAGATCTTCACATGGTCTCTGTGAATGTCTGACTTCTGCCAAGGGCAGCTCGCTTGAGCTCTGTAATTGGGGTTGTATCATGGAAACACAGCCTTGAAACTTTAAATGCACCTGATCCTTTGCCCGCTTTCAGCAACTGACCCCCTTCAGAAGTACAGAGTCACTGGTCACAGATGCTGAAGAGACGGGGGGCCATCTGCACCTTAAAGGTGCTGAGAGCACACAGAGAGAATGACGGAACTCTGTGATGCCTGTCCACGGCATTCAGACAGCAATAACAAGCACTATTGAGGTGCAGGCATCAGTAACGTGTTCAGGGAGTGTGAAGCCAGACCATCACTTTAGTCTGAAGGTTACACATTGCACAGGGAAGAGACCCTGGACTGAGACACCTGCATTTATCTTGTGCAGGAACCAAGGTTTCACATGTGAGTGACACAAATACTGCTCATCATAACAAAGAGCCATGGGCAAGGAGACATTCTTGGGAGTTTATTTACAACAGTGGCATTCTGTAAAAGTAATAATACCCATGCCCAGGCGGTGGAGCTTACAGCTTCCTGGGGCCTGGCCAAGTTAGCCACTAACAGGTCCAGGCAGCGGGCAATTGAGGGGGTCGTCTGACCCGACTGCCTGCCCCTCTTCCGCGGCTATGTTCGTAGCTGTATGTCCCTGGAGAGGGAGCACGCAGTGTCTGCCGGCCCTGTTGAGGCCTTCCATGCACAATGGGCACCACGGGGAATGGGGTTTTTTATTGACCCTGTTAATCATATTTTGGTTTAATGTTTGCAAGTTTCCTTGAAATTTTGTCTTTGTTTTTGTAGTTTCCTTTAAGGAGCTGCCTTTTACTTTCCCTAGTTTTGTTAATTTAGTTTCCTTGGTTGATTCAAGAGTTGCAGCTTCCTGACTAGGTGTAGGTGTCGCTCGCTCCTGCCTGAGTGGGAGCTGTTGCTGTGCGCTGGCTGTGGCTGCTGCTCCCGGGAGAGGTACACCCTGCTACTTTTTCCAACATACTCCTCTGGACTTTTACAAGCTGCTCTGGTTTTGCCACTGCCCAAGAAATACTAGAAGCCGACTGCCAGTGTTGCCAGGGCTGCAGGGGCCTGGAGCCTGCAAGGTCTGAGGTTTGAAGAATTGGAGGAGAGAGAGAGGAGGTGCTGCAAGACAGGGAGGCCAGGAGACAAGGACCCTTTTCAGTACTTTTGCGGTGGGTGTCTGTGCTTTTGTCTGCTGGGGGCTGTGAGGACCGTGTTGCTTTGTAGGGGGAGGAAGAAGACTACAGGGAGAAGGGGAGCGTGCGTGTGTCCATTTAACATCTTGCTCCCCCCACCACTTCTCGCCCTGCCCGTGTCCAAGCCCAGGTAGCAGGTGCTGCTGGTGAACAGAGACGGACCTGGCCTCAGTGTGCCAGGCAGTACCTACTGCCTGGCGAAGACACCGCCCTCCCCCTATAGGAAGAACAGCCAGGCCCCCACCACACTGCTCCACTCCACCCACCCACCCTGCACCCATTATCCTTTCCCCTTCTGTGCCTCCCTGCCCTATTTCCCTCTCTCTTTCCTCCCCTTCTGGCATAACACACCATCAGGAGGGAGAGGGTAATCCTTCTTTTCCCCTTTTCTAAACGCTGTTGCTACGACTGAGAGCCCAAGGTGGGTGTGGCCCATCCCAGAATGGCTGCCGCGGGGTCACCGGTGGCTGGGCCCTGTGGAGCAGCAGTGGAGGCAGCATTATTACCAGTTGCGGGGCCCGCCAAGAAGACCTATGCGGGAGTGACTACTTCTGTGGTCTCCGCTGCTCCCGTGGGCCCGTAACATGCCGCCTCCTGACCAGGCCATGGGGTAAAGAGCTCCATACACCCCGAGATGATTGTAGAGACATGTGTGAAGGCTTTGGCCAGGGTTATCAGCCCCTCGGCCATTGTTGCAGCCTCACGTGTGTATGGGAAGGCAGTGTTCTTCCTGAGGTCCGAGCGGGCAGTCCACCTGGCCAACCGTAAGCAGGACCAATCTGGCGGTGGATCCACAAGGCTTGTTTTATCCAACGTCCTGCCCTTTGTTCCTGGTGAGCTCCTCCTCCCCCACCTTCATCAATTGGGGGAGGTCAGGTCTGGGGTCGTGCCAATCCCAATCGGCCTCAGGGAGCCCAGTCTCCACCATGTGTACTTCTTCCGGCACTAGGTCTTTGTTCGCCAGGCCCAGGAGGAGTGCATGGAGGGGCTGGTTTGATGTCACCTTTTAGGGGGCTGCCTACCCGGTCTTCTGGTCAGCGGATGGTGTGTGGTGCCCTGCCTGTTAAGAGGCGGGTCACATCCGACAGAACTGCCCTACCTCCAAGGCTGCCAATGTCACTCAGGTGGACTCAGCTGGCACTGCTGCCCCTTCCCCTGGCACTGCTCCATCTTTGTCCCCGCAAGGCGAGTACCGCCAGCTGCCACTGCAATCTCGGCTGCTGGCGAGGCTGGGTGGGAGGGTGACCCTGCGCCGGAATAAGGCGCATCGGAAGACCCGCCATGTGGAGGCAGCCTCTCCCAAACCCCCTGAACTCCCCAAACCAAACCTGATCCCTTATCACCCAGGGACACTGGCTCGGGGAGAAAAACAACACCTGGCCTCGGCGATGTGTCTGCGCATGCTCCTGGGCCCGTGTGTGCCTCAGCGCCATGTGTTGGGCCCGGTGTAGTTCATGCACAGGTTCCTGGGTCCAGTAGCAATGGGATACGTGACCCCGAGCCAGTGGTTGTCCTGAAAAGTATAGACCAGACAAAACCCCAGAGGGTGGAGCGTCCGGGGTGGGGGGGTGCTGGACGAAGCAGTGGGGGCCTCACAGATGGAGGTCTCCCCAGCCCCCAGCCTAACCTGGAAGAGACGACACCCCTCAGAAGGGGAGGATCTCGCAACTTGTGCGGTTGGATATGCCCCCTCCCTCAATGAAAAGACAGTGGCGTCTCAGCCCCATAAGTTCTCGCTCTGCCCTCTGAGGGTAGCCCAAACCCCCATTCCCTTGCTGCAGTCCCCTGAGCAGGGCCCCTCAGGGATTGGCAAGGGTATCACCCTTGCAGTGGTGCCCCACCCCAACCCACCTTGTACCCCCGAGATGCCACCTGGCCTGCCAGGCGACTGCGGCAGTCCCTTCATGCCCCCGACAACTGGGTCATCGGGTGGCGGTAGTGAGGAGGGCCCCCTGGCTCTCTCCAAACCTTCAGCACCAGCCGGCTCCATCCTAGGTCCGGAGCTTTTTCCAGACTCGCCGGGTGACCCAGTGCCTGAGGAGGGTGACACTCTGAGCTGCTGCCACCCTTTGGCTCATATCTCCAGGAGGGGACCAGAGAGGAGCCCTCTGTCCTTGATCCTGGGGGTAAGATCAAGGTGGAGGTGGAGCCGACTGGCAGCTCCTAACCAGCCCCAGTACTCAACACGGGGGAGGGGTTGGGAGCCGGAGGTGACGACTGGAGGAGGGCGGAATTTCGGTGGTGAGCACCGGGTGCAACTTAGAGTCATTGTCAGGTGAGGCGGTGGATCCCCTGGTGCCCCCCGTTGATTCTCCCCTCATCCCTTTATGGGAGCTCCAGGATTTTTTAGCGAGTAACCACAGTCGCCTCCCCTGGACTGGACAGGAATGCTAAGAGGAGGGTCCACACGTTTCTCGCTGGGCTCCTGATGGAGAGGAAGGATTAAAATAGTCCTCTCCTTCTTACACTAGGCAAGGTGATGGTAGCACATACTTCTCACAATGAAGGCTACCATAGCTAGCCTCAACAGCAATGGGACTCACAGCGCAGGTTCCAGAACTTCTCAGTCCTCAGGGACGGGAAGTATACGTTGTGCTTCCTGCACAAAACCCATACCATTCCAGGAGACAAAGCTACTTGGCTCCTGGAGTGGCGAGAGGGGGGTCTACATGAGTCACCTGGCCTCCAATTCTGGCGGGGTGGCTATCTTGTTGGCCCACATTTTCAGCTGGAGATCTTGGGGGTCAAGGAGCCGGTGCCAGGCTGGTTGCTGCACCTGACTGTGCGCCTGGGGGGGCGCAGCGCTTCACTTTGTGAATGTGTACGCTCCCCTGGGCATGTAGCAGCAAATGAGCTTCTTTGAAGAAGTGTCCACTCATCTGGGCTCCATCGACATGGCCAAGTCATCATCCTCGGGAGGGATTTCAACCGTACCCTTGAGGCCCGGAACCGTCACGGTACCCAGCACCGCTCGCTGGGTGTGAGTAAGTTGAGAGACCTGGTCAGGCCCTTCAACATGGTGGACTTCTGGCGAAATCTCCATCCTGACTCCAGCATTTTCACTTTCATGTCACCTGGAGTTGGAGCGTCCCAACTCGACCACCTTTACATTCCCAAGGCACACTTGTCCTGCGTTCCGTTGGCTTCTGTGTGGTGGGCGCCGTGCATGGACCACTGTCTGGTGTGGGCGGAGCTCGCTTCATTTTGCACTCGGATGGGGTCCGCGTACTGGCCCTTTAACAACCTGCTGCTGGAGGACGAGCAGTTCCTGGACTCAATCTGCCGTTTCTGGGCCAACTGGAGAAGGAAGCGGAAAAGCTTCCCCTCTTTGAGGCTATGGTGGGATGTGGGCAAGACTCACATCCGCGTTTTCTGTCAGGAGTATACGAGGGGGTCGACAAAGAGGCGGAAATCCAGAGTCGAGGAGTTGGAGAAGGAGGTGCTCGACCTGGAGGCACGTCTCCGTTAGCCCAACACGGACCCGGCCCTGCGGCTGGCGTATGAAGAGAGAAAGGACGCGCTGCGGGACCTGCAACTACTCGGGCCCCATGTCGTGCACGTGAGGTCACGGATCCGGTTCCTCAAGGACCTGGACCGTGGCTTCCCCTTCTTCTACTCGCTGGAAAAAAGGCACGGGGTCCGTCAGCAGCTCTTACGCTGCTGGCCGACGACGGATCCCTTGTCTCGGACCCGGAGGGCATCAGGGCCATTGCCCGAGACTATTACACTGCCCTGTTCTCTCCGGATCCGTCCAGCAAGGATGCTTGCAGAGTTTTGTGGGAGGACCTGCTGCAGGTCGACCCGGAGGGCACCAGAAAGTTTGACTCCCCTATAAGTCTGGGGGAGCTGACCGGCGCACTCGACGGTCTCTCCAGGGGCAAATCCCCGGGACTAGACGGGCTGACCGTGGAGTTCTTCAGGGCGTTCTGGGACATCCTGGGGAACGACTACACGGGGGTCCTGCAGGAGAGTATCGCTACCAAGGAGATGCCGTCTCGTGGCGCAAGGCAGTCATTGCCCTGCTGCCTAAGAAGGGGGATCTCCGCCAACTTAAGAACTGGTGCTCGGTCTCCCTCCTCAGCATGGATTACAAGATCTTTGCCAAGGCAATGTCTTCTCATGCTGGACCACATGATCTATCCTGACCAGTCCTACACAGTCCCGGGCTATACTATTTTTGATGATGTCCATCTGGTCCGGGACATTATCCACTTTTCTCAGAGGACTGACCTGTCGAGTGCCTTCCTGTCTCTTGACCAGGAGAAGGCATTTGACAGGGTGGATCACAAATATTTATTCGGGACTCTGTGAGCATTTGACTTCGTCGCCCAGATTTGACTTCCGAATGCTGCCGCAGACTGTCTAGTTAAGGTTAAAGGGTCCCTGATGGTGCCCCTTCGCTTTGGGAGAGGGGTGCATCAGGGCTGCCCCCTATCTGGCCAATTGTACTCTATCTGCGTGGAGCCTATCCAGCGCCCCTTGCGGAGGAGGTTGTCAGGATTGGTTCTGCATGGGCCGGGCATCAGGGTGGTCCTCTCAGCTTATGCCGATGATGTGCTCCTCATGTTCACCGACCCGGCTAACCTGCAGAGGACGCCTGAGTGCCAGGAATTCTACTCTGCCGCGTCCTCTGCCAGGATCAACTGGAACAAGTGTTCTGGACTCCTGGTTGGTCAGTGGCAGATGGATCCCCCTACCGGAGGAGTTTGGACCTTTCACTTGGAGCAGGACCAGCCTCCTCTACCTGGAGGTCTACCTCTGCCCTGCTGAGAAATCCTAGCTGGTGAAATGGCAGGAGCTGGAGGCCAAAGTGACCACTTGCTTGCAACGCTTGACAGGACTGCTCTGAGTGCTGTCTTACCGGGGTCGAGTGCTGGTCTTAAACCAGCTGATTGCCGCCATGTTGTGGTCCTGGCTGGTCACTTTGACCCCTCCTCTGGACTTTGTCACAAAAATCCAGAGAATGCTCATCGACTTCTGGGATAAAAGGCTGCATTGGGTCACTGCTGAGGTTCTGAGTCTGCTGCTTAGGGAGAGTGGTCAATCACTGGTATGACTACACCCAAGGTGGCTACTTTCTGCCTTCAGACTCTACAGTGATACCTTTACATCGAACCCCCTCTGAAGTGGTGTGCTCTGCGATGTATTTCTTCCACCAGTTACACGACCTGAACTATGACATGCAGCTCCTGTTTATAGACCTGAGGGGCCTTCATGGCTCCTTGCAGGCATTGCCCATCTTTTACCAGAACCCGACCAAAGCCTGGAACAAGTTCGCCTCGCGACGCAGCTCTCTGCCTTCAGGGGTAGTGGCTATATTCAGAGAGCTGCTGCTCAGGAATCTCCCCCTCCGCCATTTTCAGTGGCTGGCGGAGAGAAGGACTGTGGCCTCCGGGATGACCAGGATCAGGGATATGCTGGGTGGCTGAGGAGTGGGCTGGATGACTCCCAAGAGTTTGCGCAATGTGCATTGGTGGACGTCCAGCTCTTGGCCAATGCCATTCAAAACTTTAACATGGTCGTGCTCGGTCCCAACGTTGTACTGGGACTCAAGATGGCGCAGGTGCGTGGTGGTCTTCCGTCCAAGTGCACCCCTGCTTGGACGGAATTCCACATTGGCCCCGAACCCTCCCTCGGGAGCCGGTGCCCCTGTCATGAAGCTATTAATGTATATAATATTTTGGAAAATATTTTTCTTTTAAGATATAGGTTTAGTCTGTGAGTGTGTCTTAATTGGATTTTCGCCAGCTAGTCTGGGTGCTTTGATGTACTAGTTTTGATTTGTAAGAGAGATAGCGTGCATTTACATTTCTTGAATTGAGCATTCATGAAGTGGGGTGAAAACTGATGCCTATCTAACAGACACCAAGCAATTTGTTTATATTACTAATAAAGTTGGTACAATGAAAGGGGTTTTATTGTTAGAGAGATTTAGTTCAGAGGTTGTTGGTACAATGAGAATTAATATTCAATGGGAATGGTAGGTATTACAAGACAACAATTTTGGGTGTACAGGGCAGAGGTAATTTGAGATCAAAAGCCTCCAACTGTCTCCACAGGAACCAAAGTAAAAAGAATCTCATTTTGAATTCATAAGGTGAAAATGCTTTGCCTGGTTAAGTCTATGGGTTGTTGTTGCCTTAATGGAGATTAGTTAGGGAATTTGTTAAAAGCTATGATAGTAGTAATTTGTAGCCATGTGTATATATATTTTAACCTGTGTAAATTAATAAAATGTTTAATTTAGATTCATGTAAAACCTCAAGAACTGATGGGCTGATTCCTGAATTTAGAGCCGCATCTCAAACTTAACACTTAAAGTTTTAGGTTATGACAGTTGTATAAAGTTTCCCTCTGGGATTTTAAAAAATAACTCCACTTTACCAACTGCATCGGTCATAACACCCCACCACCTGAGTCACCTTGCGGAAATGTTCTCCATGCCCTGTATTGGCTGCTGCTGCACACTCTTCATGTCCTTGCCCTCACTCTCACCTGCTTGGACATGCCCTGGCATGCCTTGTTGCCGTCTGATGCTGGAGCTCCCCAGTGGGGGCTCCTCTATGGAGGTGTCCTCCCATTTTCCATTGGGGATCTGGGCTGGAAGGTATTGTAAGCAGCAGTCCCATACAATTTTAGGATGTGTCAGTTCACGGACTCCCAAGATACCTGTGCCTTTTGCGGCCTCGTGGAGTCCGTGGACCATGTGTATGTTGGTTATTGTAGGCTATACCCCTTTTTTGGCTTCTTGAAAAACTTTTAACTGTTGTTTTGTTTGCACTTCAACCCCATGGTCCTGATCCTACAGGCACCCGGTGCGGAGTGGGGGGGGGGCCGGGAGGGAGGAGGACCTCCTCATGAAGCTGCTCCTGGGCCTGGCCAAGTTGGCCATTAACAGGTCTAGGCTGTGGGCAAGTGTGGGGGTTTTCTGACCCAACTGTCTGCCCCTCTTCTGTGGCTATGTTAATGGCAGGGTGACCCTGGAGAGGGATCATGCAGTGTCTACTGGCACCATCAAGGCCTTCCATGCTCGGTGGGCACGGTAGGGACTGGGGCGTTTTATCAACCCCTTTAATCACATTTTGATTTGATGTTAGTAAGTTTCCTTTGCAATTGTCTTTTGTTTTTGCAGTTTCCCTTTAAGGGGCTGCCTTTTACTTTGTTCCTTGATTTGTAAATTTACTTCATTTGTTTTATAACAAAATGAGTTAGATCTTCTTAACCTTCCGAACCTTGTCATTACATTTTGGTGCTCCTCCGACATCCACAGACAAGGTAGATGGCTGTAATAACCTCGACACATGTCCTCTGGAGGGCCCAGGCCTGGAGGGCCCTAACCTGCTTAGGGTGTCCTGCTACAGGCCAGCTGCATCCTCCTCGGCCTGTGGAGCTGGAACTGCAGGGGTCACATAAAGACAGGATTTGGATGGGCTGGACATTCCCAGAGTCACCTGCGTGGATGGCCCCAGGGTGTTGAGCTGCTGATCCTCCTAATGGGTGCCCGACAGCCGCCTGCTGACTCCTTGAGGAGAAGGGGAAACTGGAGTAAGATTGAGTTGTCCCACAGCTCCCCCACCATGTTGACACCGTTGGAGGCCAACTATGGCATCAGCAATGGAGTTCAGCCCGCACAGCAGTGCAGGACAGATGTCTGGACCAAGGTCTCCATGGCAGCCGCCACGCTGCCAGTTTTGACCTCAACGTGTCGACATGCTGGCACATTTAACTCAGACTGAAGGTGGACAGATTCCTCCATTGCCCTTTGCAATCTGAGGAGTGTACCTGGCATCTCTTCCTGATGGTCCGTGATTGTCTTTGCAGCTACACCAGCTGATCGAGGACCGAGTCCAGAGGCTCATCATCTGGCTCAGATTCAGCAGATTCCTTGCTTCCAGCAATCCTCCAAGTGCCAGCGACCTCGGATATCCCTGCCTCTGTCTGCTGTGTAACAGATTGTGTACTGCGCTCATGGGATTGTGATCCCCGGGATGCTCTATATCTAAGTCTGACCAAAGTGTGTGTCGCTGCACTGGTGGAGGGTATGGGTGAGCACCATGACGGGTCTTCAATGGTGCTGCCTTAGGGTCCATATCTGAGGTGATCTCCATCCTGGGGTCAGGTTCAAAGTCGCCTGAGGGCTAGAAAGTGGAGCTGATTAGTGCTTGGCAGCCACATTGAACACAGCACAGTGGACTCAGAGTAGTATTAACAGAGGGATGATGTGGTGCAGGATCCTCATGTGGGTGCTTGCTGCTAACCTCACTGTCGCCACAGGAATGGTCAATGTCCTCTCCAGTCAGCTCCAACTCTCGGCTCTCAAACGGAGTGAGGACCTTGATGTCTGGCACTCCACCCCTGGGTCTGAGACCTTTCCCGCTGATTGTGTGTGATCTTGTCCTGCATAAAGACAGATGGAGATAGTATGAGTGCCAGGCCAAATGAGAAGGATGCCAGGCAAGAGTGTGTGCTCAGTGGAGCCATGGATGGGATGAGGAGGCGATCTCCAGCGGAGATAATGCCAGATGGAGATGTGAGGGTGTTTGTGAGTGAGTGGTGATGTCCCTCGAGCTGGCAGTGAGTGAGATGCCAGTGAATGTGTGATGGGTTTGTGAGTGGATGGGTCGAGAGTGATGAGATAGTTGACTTACCCTGGCGGCACAGATGAGATCATTCTTTATTTTCTGCACTGCAAGGCCGACCTCTTGTGTCCAGTGTTGGCACTGACCAATTCTGCCACCGCCTCCCAAGCTGGAGTGATGAAACTGATGGGCCCCCTGTGGCCAGAACGGGAGTAGAAGACTCCGCGGCAGGCCCCCACAGCGTCTAGAAGGTGTCACTGAGTCAGGGGAACTGCAATCTTCCTGGCTTTTGGAGGCATGTCTTCACCGGAGAATACTGGACTGCAAGCATCGAGAAGTGTGCTCGGCTGCATTTTACACATGGTGCTCGGTATGAGGAAATGGTGAGTTAACTGATTGGTGGGCCAATCGAAGGCCTGCAACCAGCGATCCGGCATATTTCCTGTGACTGCATAATTTATGAGGCGGGAAGGGGACAAGATAACACAAAAACCCACTATTGCAGCTGGCTGGTAAAACATCTTTTTTCACATCCAGTACCGCACTTTGTGCAAAAATGGGACAATTGGTGGGCGAAAAAGTTGGCGTTTGGCGGTGCGATTGCTGAGCACGCTTGACATTCCACTGTTCAGCTCAATAACTATGAATCCCTGAGGAACTCGATAACTCTCGTGGTGCTGCTCAGGCCATTACTCCTCGTCGCCCTGTGCCAAACTGCAATGAGATCTCCTTTTCACCTGCATGAGAGCCATTATCAAGGCAGGGTTGCCCACAGCCTGTATCATCGAAACCTCAGTGGATGTGTGAACAAATTGAAGTAATACATTTAGTGAACATGTCCTTTACAGGTTTCCCTCCAACTCAATGCCAGCAGGCCAATGCTAAGCCCTTTGCTTGGCTTCGCCTAGACCTGGCATCCCCACCTCATCCCTTCTAAGTGAAGGGCATCCTGGAGGACCAGAGATGGGTGCTCCTCTCATTCACAAATGATTGCGCATGAAGGCATTGCTCTTTGACCAGGGTGCTGAGAGCAATGTGCATGAAGCCTCCCTCTGACAGTATTCCACTTGCCTCCTTTACCTGACAGGCTCTATCGAAAGACCATTGCCCAGTAGCATGGAAAGACTAACCACATGATCCCTTGTCAGCCATGACCATTCACCCGGGAAGATGGAGGTTTGGAATCACGAGTTGGCTGCCCTCCACCCGCCTTGCCCCCTGGAAGCATTCACTTCCCTCCCTCCCTCCCTCCCTGCCTCTGACTGCAGCCAATGGCAAATCACACAGAATGAATGGCAGCTACACACCTTGCTGGGATCTCGATGATATGAGACACATGAGACCTGAACACACCTGCTGCCATGTGGGTTTCACCACAGACAGGAAAACACAACTGAGAAACTTTGGCATTCAGATGCTTCAATTATTAGGATGTCCCTTTAATTTTCTACTTGCACTGACCTTGAACTCCACCCACATAAAATTACTGTCCTCCTACTTGGAGGGATCTCACTGCCTAACTGCGTTGTCAAGGTCAGGTTTAAGAAATGGTGCATTTCACCTTCCAGACTCGATCCACCACCTTCTACCCACCCCTGTCACCCACCAGCTTCCCTCCCATCACCTTGACCAGCCCAATATCACCCTTATCTTCCGCTGTCATCTTTGAGTCTCTGCCCGCTACACTAGCCCCTATCAGGATCTGCCTTTTTTAAATTAAGTTACAGGATATGGGCATTGATGGCTAGGCCAGCATTTATTGCCCAACCCTAATTGCCCTTGTGAAGGTGATGATGAGTTACCTTCTTGAACAACTGCAGTCTCCATGGTGTAGGTACACCCATAGTGCTGTTAGGGAGTTTCAGGATTTTGTCCCATCGACATTGAAGGAGTGGCTGATATATTTCCAAGTCAGGATGGTGAGTGACTTGGAGGGGAAATTCCAAGTGGTGGTGTTCCCAAATATCTGCTGCCCCTGTCCTTCTAAGTGGTAGTGATCATGGATTTAGAAGGTGCTGCTTAAGGAATCTTGGTGAGTTTATGCAGTGCATCTTGTAGATGGTACACACTACTGCCACTGTGCATTGGTGGTGGAGAGGGTAATTGCTTGTGGATGGGGTGCCAATCAAGCAGGCACTTTGTCCTAGATGGTGTCAAGCTTCTTGAGTGTTGTGGGAACTGCACTCATCCAGGCAAGTGGGGAGTATTCCATCACACTCCTGACTTGTGCCTTGTGGATGGTAGACAGGCTTTGGGCAGTCAGGAGGTGAATTACTCATCACAGGATTTCTAGCCTCTGATATTGGGCTGGTCAAGGTGATGGGAGGGAAGTTGATGGGTGACAGGGGTGGGTAGAAGGTGGTGGTTCGAGTCTGGAAGGTGAAATGCACCATTTCTTAAACCTGACCTTGACCACGCAGTTAGGCAGTGAGATCCCTCGAAGTAGGAGGACAGTATTTATATAGCTAGTCCAGTTCAGCTTCTGGTCAATAGTAGCCCCAGGTTGTTGATAGCAGGGGATTCAGCAATGGTAATGCCATTGAACATCAAGGGGCGATAGTTAGATTCTCTCTTGTTGGAGATGGTCATTGCCTGGCGCTTGTGTGGAGCAACTGTTACTTTGCCACTCATCAGCCCAAGCCTGGATATTGTGCAGGTCTTGCTGAATTTGGACATGGACTGCTTCATTATCTGAGAAATTGCGAGTGGTGCTGAACATTGTACAATCATCAGCGAACATCCCCAATTCTGACCTTATAGTGGAAGGAAAGTCATTGATGAAGCAGCCGAAGATGATTGGGCCGAGAACACTACCCTGAGGAACTCCTGCAGTGATATCCTGGAACTAAGATGATTGACCTCCAACAATCATAACCATCTTCCTTTGTGCTAGGTATGACTTCGACCAGTGGAGAGTTTTGCTCCTGATTCCCATTAACTCCAGTCTTGCTAGGGTTCCTTGATGCCAAATGCTACCTTGATGTCAAGGGCAGTCACACTCACCTCACCTCAGGAGTTCAGCTCTTTTGTCCATGGTTGAACTAAGGCTGTAATGAGGTCAGGATCTGAGAGAGCCTGACGGAACCCAAACTGGGTATCAGTGAGCAGGTTATTGCTAAGCAAGTGCAGCCTGATAACACTGTTGATGACCCCTTCCATCACTTTACTGATGATCAAGAGTAGACTGAGGGGCGGTAATTGGCTGGGTTCGATTTGTCCTGCTTTTTATGTAAAGGGAATACCTGGGCAATTTTCCACCTAGCTGGGTAGATGCCAGTGATGTAGCTGTACTGGAACAGCTTGGCTGGGAGTGGGGCAAGTTCTGGAATACAAGTCTTCAGTACTATTGCGAGCATATTGTCAGGGCCTATAGCCTTTGCAGTATCCAGTACCTCCAGCTGTTTCTTGATATTGTGTGGGGTGAACCAAATTGACTGAAGACTGACATCTGTAATGCTGGGAACCTCGTGAGGAAGCCAAAATGGATCATCCACTCGGTACTTGTCCACCACCATTCATGGCTGGATATGATAGGACTGCAGAGCTTAGGTCTAATCTGTTGGTTGTGGAATCGCTTAGCTCTGTATATCGCTTGCTGCATATGTTGATTGGCACATAAGTAGTCTTGTGTTGTAGCTTCACCAGGTTGACACCTCATTTTTAGGTATGCCTGCTGCTGCTCCTGGCATGCCCTCCTGCAGTCTTCATTGAACCACGGTTGATCCCCTGGCTTGATCCCCTGGCTTAGTGTTAATGGTAGAGAGCTATATGTTGGCCCATGAGGTTACAGATTGTGTTTGAGTACAATTCAGCTGCTGCTGATGGCCCAGAGTGTCTCATGGTTGCCCACTATTGATTTGCTAGATTTGTTCAACACCTATCCCACTAAGCACGGTGGTAGTGCCACACAACATGATGGAGGTTATCTTCAATGTGAAGATAGGATTTTGTCTCGACAAGGACTGTGCATTGGTCACTCCTAAAAATACTGTCATGGATAGATGCATCGGCAACAGGCAGGTTGGCGAGGGTGAGGTCAAACATGTTTTTCCCTCTTGTTGGTTCCCTCACCACCTGCTGTAGACCCAGCCTATCAGCTATGTCCTTACGGACTTGGCCAGTTCGGTCTATGGTAGTGCAACTGAGCCACTCTTGGAGATGGACATTGAAGTCCCCCAGAGTACACTCTGTGCCCTTGCCACCCTCAGTAATTAGTCCAAGTTGTGTTCAACATGGAGGAGGAACAGGAGAAGTTGGTGGCTAAGATCAGTGTTACATATGTGATCCTAGGAACAGATACAATCAGCCTTTTAGTTAAGTTAAGGCTACACAGTGGTACATTGCTGAAAGATGCATGTTGCTTAACATCAGTGGTCAGTCTGCTACACATTTGCTGCTGGCCCCATGTCAAGCCTTCAACCAACTTTACAGTTATTCTATCGCAGAAGATGCAATTGTGTGAAGAATGGAATTAAAAAAAAAACAAGAGAGATGTAAATCAAGCTGCTAATTTGTTATCCCTCATATTTTCACACTATGACAAAGCCTACCTTTTTCTATGATCAAAATCTAGGTCCTTTGCCATGAACAGGAAAGTAACACCTTCCTCAGTCTACTGGAAAGGTTATCAATATACATAAATGGTAATCAATATCCATATCCTATGTATATATGTTAAAGCTAATAGCCAATTTATTTGTAAGTAACATAATCTGCAGATGCAGCAAGACAAAGCACCTGGGTTTTCCACTTCCTCGTTTGCCAGTCTCTGAGCTCTGCCCGTTCACTGTAGTGGATGGAAAATCATGAGTCAGCAATCACAAAAGAGGAACATTCCAACCAGTAACATTACTTAGATAAGGATGAAATTAGTCCACAAGACTCCAAAATACCCTCTCTGCAAGACCTTTGAATGAAGAATTCTGTAGATATGAATGAATTTCCAACCTCTGATCTAGTGACCGCATTTTTTATATGTCTGTTCCAGTTCAGTTTCAAAAAATTATTTAAGGTTGGATTGCCATGTGATTTGTATGATAATCAGTGGGGTAATAAACAGCTTTTCAAGTTAAATAGCAAGATACGTATGAGAAAGAAAGTGAGAGAGATGGTATTGCAAACTACAGGAGTGCCTTGTCCAGTTTTAGATGTTATTTATTTAGTGGTACATCAAGATCAAATGCCAATTGATTGAGCAATCAATGAATTCTGAAAAGTCCATTATGTTTGTTTTTTAGGATTCAAAAGCTCAACACTGCCCATTAAACTTGCAGGGAAGCTCTATTGATCCTTTTAGAAAAGAGAGTGTTGGTAACACTTAATCATCAATATGTGTAACTGTACAGATCCTGTATGTCCTCCAAGCCAGTGATCATTTTTGACACTGCAGCTTTTAATAAATACAGAGCTATAAGGATATATTGCATTAAAGCCGGCAATAAAAAGCATGGGTGCTTCTCTAAATTATTGATTGGATGATTTTTACTGTATGCCATTCCTGCATCACACCCTCCACTCCCGCCACCCCCATTTCAACTCAACAAACACATATACTGAACAGGGAATTAATTAGATGTTGGATTATTTTTTAAGCCTCACCTAGGTTACTGAAACCAATATATATCAAGCTGAGTTGATAACCAGCACAAAAGCCATGCACTTGGCTCATTCAGACCCAGATTTCCATGTCAGTAGAGGCTCACCCTGGAGTATGTGAAGTGTTCCACTTATACAGCTCCCATTTTGAATAGGTGCTGAAAGTAAGGCTGCCTTTAAATTTATTTTTAAAATGTGGACACCTCTACCTTAGGCTGCCCTAGCCACTGCTATCAGTGTTCCCATGCCTGATGAGCCCACTGTTTATTTGCTCTTTATTGCTGATGGAGCTCAGCAGTGTAGCCTTTTTTCTCTTTGTTTATTATGAGAGGTAGCTTGCCTGCTTATAGGTTATGGAAAGGGGTATTATCCAGCGAGCGTAACCCACCTTTGCACAGACACCCAGGCTGTATTGTCAGCTCTACTTTTTTTCTGATGCCATCCAACCTTCATCAAATTGCTTTGTTTATTTTTGATTAAACCATTCTAAGCTGCAGGTTGTTCTACATATATAGTTATGGCCCTGCATTTTTTAGTGGAGTCACATCAGATTTCAGGTTGGAGTAAGGTGGAGCATAGGCACAATTGGCTGGAATCCAGTTATGAGAAGTCCTGGCTTACATGGGTCATGGCTAAGTTCAAGGACACCCTCAGTGCCAATATCCAGGAAAGAATCAACACCGCACAGTGTGACCTGGAGTTGATGACAACACTGCAAATATTTGCATTCCTTTTCTCTGGAAGAGAGGCACAGAGAATCACCCTGCCTGGCATCCTTTCTACATAAAGACCATGAGAAATAGGAGCAGGAGTAGGCCTGATGCCATTTTAAAAGATCATGGCTGATCTGCAAGTCCACTTTCCCATACAATCACCATATTTGATTCTTTTACAACCCCAAAATCTATCGATTTCAGCCTTGAAGTTGCTCAATGGCTAAGCATCCCCAGCCTTCTGGAGTAGAGAATTCCAAAGCTGAGTGAAGAAGTTTCTCCTCATTTTAGTCTTAAATGATTGTCCCCTTATCCTGAGACTAGCCCCCAGTTCTAGATTCTCCAGCTACGAAAAACAGCCTCTCAGTGGCTATCTCTAAGAATCTTATGTTTCAATAAGAATACCTTGCATTCTTCTTAAATGCACAGGGTATAGGCCCATTCTACTCAATCTCTCCTCAAAAGACAAGCCTATCATTCCAGGAATAAACCTAGTGAACCTTTGTTGCTCTCCCTCTAAGGCAAGTATACCCTTCCTTATGTACAGAGACCAAAACTACAAACACTCTAGAGGCTATGGTCTCACTAAAGCCTTGTACAATTGTAGCAAGACTGACTTACACTTGTATTCCAAACCTCTTGCAATAAAGGGCAAACTAACATTTTCCTTCCTAATTGCTTGTTGTACCTGCATGTTAACTCTTTGGGTTTCTTGTACAAGGATAGCCAAATCCCTCCAAACTCTAACATTTAATAAGATAAAGCAAAATATTGCAGATGCTGGAAATCTGAAATAAAAACAGAAAATGCTGGAAAAGCTCCGCAGGTCTAGCAGCATCAGTGGAAAGAGAAACAGAGTTAACATTTCGAGTGCATATGACACTTCTTCAGCTCTGAAATGTTAACACAGTTTCTCTCTCCACAAGTGCTGCCAAACCTGCTGAGTTTTTCCAGCATTTTCTGCATTTATTACCAACATTTAATAGTTCCTCACCATTTAGAAAATATTTTTCGTACCAAAGTGAATAACCTCACATTTTCCTCACATTATACTCCATGTGTCACCTTTTTGACCAGTCATTTAACCCCTACCTATATCCCTTTGCAGATTATTTTTGTCCTCACAGTTTACTTCCCACCTAGCTTTGTATTGTCAGCAAATATAAACACATTACAATCAGTCGCTTCATCTAAAGTCACTGACAAATAAATTGTAACTTGCTGAGACCCCAACACTGAACCTTGTGGCACCCCTAGTAACTGCCTGTCAACTTGTAAATGACGTACTTAGTCCCACTCTCTGTTTTCTGTCTTTTAACCAATCCTCTATCCAGTCCAATATATTACCCCCAACAGCATGAGCTCCTTTCTTCTGCAACGATCTTTCTTGTGGCACCTTATTGAATGCCTTTTTAAAATTTACATATAGTAAAGAAACACTTTTCACAAGCTCAGGGTGTCAAAGTTCTTTACGTGAAGTACTTTTTCAAGAGTAGTCACTGTTGTAATGTAGGAAATTATAGTTAACTTTTATCTAACCTGCTAATTACATCCTCAAAAAAACTAATTGATTTGTTAAACATGATTTCTTTTCATAAAACCACATTGACTCGGCCTAATCATATTATGATTTCTTAAATACCCTGTTATCAGTTTCTTAATAGTGGATTCCAGCATTTTCCAATGACTGATATAAGATTAACTGTTCCACATTTTACCTCACCCTCCGTTCTTGAATAGCAGTGTTGCATTTGTTGCATTCTAATCTACCGCGGCTATTTCAGCATTTGGGGAATTTTGGAAAATCACACCAAGTGCATCCATTATCCCTTCAGTCCCCTCTTTTAGAACCCCAGGATGTAAGCAATCAGGTCCAGGGAAATTGTTAGTTTTCAACCCCATTAATTTCTCCAGTACTTTTTCTTTACTAATGTAAAGATAAGTTTCTTGCTCTCATTTGCCCCTTGCTTCCCACTATTTTACTATGAAGACAAACAAAATACTTGTTCAACATCTTTGCCATATTTTCATTTCCTATTATAATTTCTCCTGTCTCAGCCTCCAAGGGACCCATGTTTACTTTTGCTACTATCTTTATTTTTACTCTTACACTGTTTATTATTTCTGGCTGGTTTACTCACATTCTATTTCTCCTTTCTCATCAATGCTTTGGTTGTGTTTTGTAGGTATCTAAAACTCCCTGAATCCTTGGGCTTACTACTATTCTTGGCAATACCATAAGCTTTGATTTTCAATCTAATGTTGTCTTGAACCTCTTTAGTTAGCCAGGGATGAATTTATTTTCCTGTGGGATTTTTATTCCTCAATGAAATGCAGATCTATTGAGAATTAAGAAACATTTCTTTAAATGTTCACCAGTGCTCACCTACCATCATACATTTTAATTTAATTTTCCAATTTACCAACTCAGCCCTCGTAACTATGTAATTGGCACTATTTAAGTTCAATCTCTAGTTTCCCACTTAGGCACGCCACTGTCAAACTCAATGTGTAGTTCTAAATTTAAAAAAGGTTTGCATTTATATAGCATCTTATACAACCACAGGGCATCCCAAAGCACCTTAGAGCACATGGAGTCACTGTTATGAATAGGAACCACAGCAACCAACTTGTGTACAGCAAGCTCCCACAAACAGCAATGTGATCACGACAAAATAGTTTGTTTTTGTGAAGTTGATTGAGGTGTAAGTATTGACCAGGACACCGGGGATAACTCTTCTGCTCTTCTTCAAAATAGTTCAGTGGGATCTTTTATGTCTACCTGAGAGAGTAGACAGGGTCTTGCTTTAAAGTCTCATCCAAAAAATGGAACCTCTGACAGTGCAGCACTTCCTCAGTACTGAGCTGGAATGTTAGCTTTGATTTATATGCTCAAATCCTGGAGTGAGACTTGAATCCGCAACCATCTGAGTCAGAGGCAGAAGTGCTACTAACAGAGTCATGTTTAACACATTGCTCTATTATGTTATTATCGATCTTTTCCAGAGGATCCCTTAATATGAGGTTATTAATTAATCCTGTCTCATAATAAGTTCCAAATAACCCCTTCTCAGGCTGATTCCACAAAATATGGATCTCAGAAACTGCCTCCAATACGATTCATGCAATTTCATGCAATATGGGGAAGCGACAGCGTAGTGGTATTGTGACTGGACTAATAATCCAGCGACCCAGGGTATTGCTCTGGGGAACCCGGGTTCAAATCCTGCCACGGCAGAAGCAGAATTTGGAATTAACGGTTGCTGATAGTTGTAAAAAAACATCTGGTTCACCAAACCCCTTTAGGGAAGGAAATCTGTCGTCCTTACCTGGTTGGCCTACATGTGACCCCAGACCCAAAGCGATGTGATATGATGTGCATATACCTTTAAGGCTGCATATTTTAAACTTCTGGCAATCATTACATTCCTCCAGACAATGTAGTGTATTTGTCACAAAAACAGAATTACCTGGAAAAACTCAGCAGGTCTGGCAGCATCGGCAGAGAAGAAAAGAGTTGACGTTTTGAGTCCTCATGACCCTTCAACAGAATAGATTTGTCCCCTGACTTGTAGGCTGTCTGCAAGCAGCAGCATAGAGGTCAGATGTGCTATACTCAGCCTCCTACTAAATCTATATGTACATAGTCTCAGCTTCAAATATTTTTTCACCAATCCTTATGCATGATTGGTATGTTTATGTTGAAGAAAAGGATAATGTAACATTAGGCACCCTATTCCTCATCACCCTCACAACCACACTCACACCCCATGCCTCCTCCATACCCCTTGATCCTCCATGCACTCCATTGCCCTTCCATGCTCCCCTTACCGCACCCCCACCCCACCATGCCCACTCAACCAGTGTTCACTACAGACAAAACTTATGAGGATTATAGCAACTTTGGGAAATCTTTGACATACTCTTGAAACTGTCAAAATAACAAACAAATGGCCATTCAAACTCCACTTGAAAAATGCTTAAGCCCCTTAGGAGCTGATAAAACCGTCAATCCAAACAAAGCTCATAGTCTAACTGACAGTTCAATCAACAACCCCTGCTAAGCTGAATCCTTTAATGGAGTTGGAGCTTAGCCAAACATTCATAATGGGATTTCTTTGCACAGCTGGATCAATAAAGCCTCCTGAGTTGAATATATTAATGCCATTGAATTAATGAAAATATGGCCAACTATTGTATTGCTTCAAAGGTTCAGTAGAAACCCGGTCTGTCAGTCAGTGTAATGATCAAAGCACAGGGCCTAATTGACAAAAATCTGAATATCAATACTGCTAAATGCAGGAGAGCATTTTACCCATTTGAGAAAGTATTCTAACACATCTGAATACTTTCACAATGCTGGCCAATTTAATGGTCACTTACCTTTTAAGAACAAAGCCCTATCATCAAACACTGCATGAAAAACATACTTAAATTGTCATACAGAACTATATTATGATACGTGAACTTAACTGTCAAAAGATTCCCAACTCAAGAACAGCATCCCCCACAGATCATGACCCCTCTGACATGATACAGTTCACACGAGCTTCAGAAATCCACCTGCCTCACTGAAAATCTCAATCACACTGAAATACAAAATTGAGGGAGGCAGATATATGGAAAACCTGCTTTTGGTTTGTGTGTGTGTCCAATTTCGACCTGCCTCATTTCCTACACCTGTCAAACTGGTGGTCAACAGGAATAAGGTTGCACTTTCGGATTTCCGGCCTCCATTTGTGTTTGCCCAACATGGGTTTGCCCCACATCAGGATAGCAAAATCTGCCCCTAGGCAGACAGGTTAAAAAGGCATCAGTATGGAGTTACAGATGGAAAACTTGGGTTGGGAGTCCAGGTTCTCCACGTTTAATTCCACAGTGTGTGTGACTGGTAGGCTTGGTTTCCAGGTGGGCGGGGATGATTCCGCAGCAGGCTGCGGGACCGGCTAGGTCTAAAGCTGGGGCGGCATGGTCCAAGCCTCGATGTTGGTGTTCTTTGTATGGGTGGTCTAATTGGGGGGAATTTGGGGAACGAGGGAGAAGCACATCTGCTCCTGGTCCACAAGCAGTACAGTAAAGGCATAGGCCTTCTCCCTAAGTCTGTTCTTACTTTGCTTCAACTACTAGGTTACCTGAGGCCTGGGAAACCTGGCTGGCCACTGTTAAATCTTTAAAGCAAGTTAAGTCAGGGGCTGCCAGCATTATTCAAATATTTAAAGTGCCCCCTGTGTGCTGGTTGTCTGCTGTCCCTTTGTCCTACCTTCGTTAAATATGACAGTCGGTGGGTCAGGGTTGGATTTCAGAGATTTAAACATTTTAGAACCTGACCTGGCCTCAATCCACCTATTTTTGGATGCTAAAATTCACTCCTATGTGCCAGAAGAAGATAAAAATAAAGAAAAACTCGAGCAATCCAACGATGGCTGTGATATAACTACATGTTTTGCTCTTCAAGGTTAATTCCAAAAGAATTTTGATTCTAGATTACTTGTCACTCTAGACATCCTTCAGAGTTGATGCTGTGAAAGCTCGAACCTTAGAAAATGGTGTATAAGGTGTATAAGCTGCTAAATACATATTTAAATGAAGTGCCCAACTAGCTTAGTCAAATAGCAAAAACAAAAATACCTGGAAAAACTCAGCAGGTCTGACAGCATCTGCGGAGAGGGTTCAGTTGATGTTTCATGTCCGTATGACCCTTCATCAGAACTAAGACATATAGAAACGAGATGAAATATAAGCTGATAGAAGGGGGCTGGACAGGAGAGCTCGATAGGGGGTCAGTGATAGGTAGAGGTCAAGAAGAGACTGCCAAAGATATTATCTAAAGGATGTGCTAATGGGGACATTAAGGGAAGCAAGATAGTGGCATCTGGCCCTAGTGCAGGTGGGGTGGGGGGAAGGAATCAAAATGGTCTAAAAGGTGGAGATGAAACAATAGATCAAAATAAATTTTAAAATAAGAGGGAAAAGAAAAAAATATAGTTGTAAAAAAAATTATAAATGATTGGTAAAAGGGGGATCGGAAAAGGGGTGGGGATGGTGGAGAGAGTTCATGATCTGAAATTGTTGAACTCAATATTAAGTCCGGAAGACTGCAAAGTGCCTAGTCAGAAGATGAAGTGCTGTTCCTCCAGTTTGTGTTGAACTTCAGGTAATATCACCACCATCAACGCCACTTTGTCCTTTTGTCTATGACATCTTTGGCAGTCTCTTGTTGGCCTCCACCTATCACTGACCCCCTATCAAGCTCTCCTGTCCCACCCCCTTCTACTAGCTTATATTTCATCTCATTTCTATATGTCTTAGTTCTGATGAAGGGTCATACGGACTTGAAACGTCAACTGTACCCTCTCCGCACATGCTGTCAGACCTGCTGAGTTTTTCCAGGTATTTTTGTTTTTGTTCTAGATTTCCAGCAGTATTTTGCTTTTATCTTAGCTTAGTCATATGTTTGCAATGCCATTGCTCCACAGCCCCAGGAAACTACATCATGGCACATATTGGGCAGAGTTTCAGCAGGAGTCATGTCCTTCTATTGAATGCCTGATTGATGTTGCTACAACAGTGAAAGACCCTGGGTTTGTGTCTTGCAAACAGAAACACCAAAATAAAGCATATCTTTAAGAGCAGGAACCAAACAGAAGAAAAAAGTTTGACTTGAAATGCTCTATTTTATAGTCAACTAGAAATGTGGGTGCTCCATAGGCATTAGGACTTAATGCTCCATAATGTAGAAAGCCAGTGCCTAATGCACAACAGCAAAAATGCAAAAGATTGCATTATCAACTCCATTGAGGTAAATATCTACATCATGGATTTGATAGCTGTATAGTTCAGTGCTGCAAAAACATTACGCAGAATCAAGAGGTTTTGTTCCCGAGTATGTACAAGCGTATAAAGGTAGACTGAGAGAAATGCAAAAAATGATAGTACTTGTAAGAAATCTCCATGTCAGCATGAGGAAACACCATTAGTTCTAGTCCAGACAACAAAACCTTTCAAAATTATAGCTGCAGGCATTGTGGGCCCATTGCCTTTATCTAAGAAAGGAAATTATTTCATTCTGGTCTGTCATGATTACTTTCCCAAATGGCCTGAAGCTTTTGCTACACCTAATAAAGAAGCTGAAACTATGGATAGTTCTAGTTAATGAATTTACAGGAAGATGTTAGGGGACTGGTCATTTACACTAGTGTGGAGATTTGAATCTTGAAGCAGAAGGGAAATATACCAAAAGATGCTTTAAAAATGTTAGGACAAAAAGAACTATGATTATTACTTACACTTTGACATTAGGCTTGAACATCATAGAGTTTACTGGTTGGGAAGACAGATATGTACATTTACCAGCATTAGTTATGGGTTATTGAACCAGCATCCATGCATCCATAGGTTTACAAGACTTTTTTTATCCTACATGAAAGGGGCGTTAGAGTGGCAAATAGCAACTTGATTTAAGGTCAGTCTAATTCTCCTTAGCTTGCATTAACGCATGTTGAGGATCAGAGGAAAAGATTGTGGAAAGTGTGTTCTTGTAATAAACAAATTAAATCTGAAAGATAGACTACAGAAATAACTGCAAAAGATTTCTGGTAGAAGGTTGGCAACATAATAGCACAAATTTTTGCTCCCGAGTTTAGAGGAGCTGCTGCACCTGCCAGATTTTAATTCGAGGGTTGGGAGGTGAGGGGTACTAACTGGAGCTTGGCCCACTGCACCCCAGGAACAGTTTGAAGGCAGTCGCAGAGGCTGCTAGGTGCCGAGGTGAGCTTTTTATAAAGCCTGCCCCAGTGCTCTGGGATTTCATCCCAGTTACAATAAAAACAGTACAACAAAAAAACAGTCCTCTAGCCTTCATCCCTCATCTCCCTCACCAAGCCCCCCCATCCCCTCCCCCACATGCCAAACAATGCCCCCACCCGCTCCTCCATGGCCACTTCACACCCTCCATGCCAATCTATGTCTCTGTACCCACCCCATGTATCCTCATGTCCTCCGTGTCAACCCATGACCCCCCCACTCATGGCCTTTGCTCTTTATAGCCATTATGTCAATTTTGGGCCAACTCATGCCAACCAATGCCCCTTATCCACCATCTTTTTCCTTTGCACCCTCCATGCCAACTCATACAACTCATACTCAGGAGTCATAGTGAGATGAAATACAACATTCTTCTAAGAATCTATAACAGACTTGTTGATAAAATCCCATTTAATACATTTAAACCCCTTCAAGTACTTAATCCCAAATAAAATCAAACATTTGTATTCATAGTCCTACATCAATGACAGTTAAAGGCAGTTAATCTCCTTATAACCACTTGAAGCTGTCAATCAAACTGAGAACTTACAGCCCTCTTCCCCCTACCACCGTCCCACCTCGCCCACTGTGACAATGATAGATTGTGGAAGCAGTCAAAGAGAAATAATGCTGTAATTATGGTACTTAGGCTTATGTCAATAAACATCTATTGAAATTGCAAGCACTGATTTATTTCACCGTGTTATGGCGTGGGCAGTTTATTGGTGGAGTCAATTGACTTGTAAATGGGACCAATGGTCAAGTGGAGGGAATATGGTGGGTGGGCTGCCGATTCTGGCACCCACCAAATTCCTGTTGTATCATAAGATACAGCTTGGGGGTGGGCAAAAAAGTGGTAGGCTAGACAACCCTTGTATTTCTTTTCCTCCACTGCCGAAAACGCCTCTAGTAGGGCCAGGGTTGGGGTGAGGGGTGCTGTAAGATCCAACCCACACATCTCAGGGTACTGCTCTGTTTTGGTTTTGATCCTAACTGACTCAGTGCAGATATTGGTTTAAATTTTATGTCCACGGGTGAGCACATGCTAGACCCGATCGGGTGTAAAACCACGCAAGACGACAGCTGTCTGCCTTCAGGGAGCTTTCTCGCAGTTCTCATCCATGCCCGTGGTGATGTCATCACCTGCCCTCTTCCTGCCCACACCCTGGCAGTGCTGAGCTTTTCAGTGTGCGTTTCACGCTGGCTGCCCGTTAATTGGCCAGCCAATGTGAAATCACGGCCGGGGGCTAATTGTGGTCGGCGATTTGTTTCCTTACATCTCCTGGGCCCACCGATTGCGCGCGCCTGCCAAGGGTAAAATTCAGACCATTGTTGCCAACAAATGTCAGCAAAACTAAGACCATTCTCTTTAGTCCCTATTTGCAGGTTTGAACCTCTGACTGGATGTACCCTATATTTCATTCTCTTTGGCAGCCATCTCATATTTAAGATGTAGAAAATTGATGTTTTGTCTGATCTTTGACTTTGCTTTTTCTCCTACAACCACTGTATTCCATTCTGCAACTGAAATGCCATAACCACACCCTATCTTCTCTGTATCCCAGGCTCCCATTAGCCGTCATTCTCCAACTATGTATTTTTGCTTGCCCCTCTCTCCCTCCACTTGACCTATTGGTCGCATTTTTCAGCCTTTGCACCACTTTCTTGGACTTACAGCCCATCTCTTTGCACCTCACCAGCTTGCTATCTGCCTTTTAATTCCTCTTTTTTGACCATGCTATCCCAATCTCCTTCCTAGCCTCTTTGTTGTCCCCCCCCCCCCCACCCCCCATTTTCCCATTCTCAGTGTTCAGCTCATTCTTTTCTCCCTTATTGTAAAATGCTATGAGAGACAACTTGTAAGCAGGGGGTGCTTTGTAAATGCAAATTGGTGTTGCATTGTATTTAGAACTGAACAACCATTACATTTTCCCTTCCTGATTCTGTCCAAAGATACTCAAATTTCTGGTAAAATGAGGGGCAAGAGAGAGAGGTGAGCAAGAAAGATTAAACCTCATGCTGTTGGCTGTAGGATAGAGTGAAAACTCACTTAATGTCATTTTGCCTGTGTAGTTTAGGACCAGATGAAATACTGCTGTCCTGCTGCTTCCATCACGCTGGAGGGCTAAGTAACAGTTTGTCTTGTTGCCATGCTCATGGTATTTTTATATAATTATGAAAAATTCTTCATAGTAACACATCTCTAATCCAATGAATTAGATTTGTGTAGCTCAGTCTCACCTCAGTGCTGCCTGTAAATTGCACAATGCTCCAGTGTTGATTCTTTGTACCTTTGCGTTACTCAGCTTTATTTTAGCACAAATCTAACATTTCATTCAATTATTTCCCTGAGATCAGCACGGAAATTTCTGTTGTAACTTTGATATTGGTTCTGTAGCATCAGTATTGGCACTAGCTGTTTTAATTCAATGTTTTTTTCTTATGTTAAGCCAAAATAAAATTCATTGCAATTTTCAGAACACAAAAAAGGTAGAAACAAGGCTGTTCTGCCCATTCAGTTCACTGCAAGATGTTTAGAGGCTGTACTCCTTGGAGAAGAGAAGGTTAAGAGGAATTTGTTAGAGGTGCTCAAATGAGTCTGGAAAGAGTAGATTGGGAAAAACTGTTCCCACCTCCGCCACCTCCCCCCACCCCACAACCCCACATGACGGGAAACATATTCTCCTCTTTGGAGACCAAAGCAGTGCACAGTACTCTTGGTGTGGTCTCACCAATGCCCTGTACAATGGTAACATGGCTTCTCTACTTTTATGCTCCATCCTCCTTGCAATAAAGATCAACATTTCATTTGGCTTCCTAATTATTTCCTGTCCCTACATGCTAACCATTTGTGAATCATGTACAAGGACGCCTAGATCCCTCTGTATTGCAGCATTCTGCAGTCTCTCTCCATTTAAATAACATTCTGCTTTTCTATTCTTCCTGTCAAATTGGACAACCATATTGCAAGGGTTTGTTCAGTATGTCTCACTAAGAGGTTCAGAAGCTTGTAAGGTTGAATAGTAACACATAACCATTCACATTTGTACAAACTATAGTCCAAACTATGAGCTAACTCCATGCTGACTTCTCCTTAACTCTCTCCATACAACTCTATCTCCTGTCTACTGTCATGTGACTCTCTACAATGCCATCTCCTATCTACTGTCATTTGAGTCTCTACATCAAATTGTGGACAGTACTCCAGACCCACATTAACCCTTGGTATGCTGAACACCCTTATGCCACACCTCCCCCAAGTCTTTGCCCAACATATTTACGGTACAATATTTCTTTATATGCTACCCCTTCTCACCCCCTCAAGTCAATTACTTTATAAATTTAGACAGGATTGGAGGCGTGACAATTCTTCCAGATTTTATTATGATCACATGTGGGCAAGCATTGTTGGCTTGGAGTTGAACTCGTAGTATTCTGTTTTCCAGCACTTGGTTCTCTCCATCCGATTCACTTTCTGCGCTCCTTGAAGTTGTACTTTTCCTTCTCAACAACGCATCTGCTTTGTTTGCACACCATAGGCTTGTTCCATTCCTTCCAGGGGTGGTGTTCACTTTGTTCTTTCAGGTTATGAACACAGGTTTTATTTTCTCATGAGGTCTGCTATTTCTGTGGTTTCTGGGAGTTGACAGTGTATCTCCATTCCATTTGGATGTTCCTCATCTATGAGCTCAACCTGCAGTTTGGCTTTTATCATCACATTGTATTCTTCCCTGTGCCATTGTACCTTACTAAGGTGTGCTCTGGTCAGTTGATGGTCACTACTCTCCTGCCGCAGTATCACCTTTCTGCTGGAAATTGCAATTTCATTGCCATATTGTGTGACAGCAGCCATTGAAGCCTGAGGTTGGGGCTCATTGATTTGGTGCTGGCCATTCTCATGTGTGTCATCCATTCAAAGCATGGTGATACTTATCTGAAGGTTTAGCTGGTCTGATCAAAGAGGAGCTTCTGCTACCTGCAAGAGAGTTGAATAAAGCGGTTCTGCAAAGAGCGAAGACAATTCAGAGGTGAAGCCCCAGTCAAGAGTCTCTTCACTAGTGGACCTTTTGGGAAATTGCAGTTCCGTGTTGTTGATGACTGAGGTTGCTTTGACATCCTCTGCCATTTTGAGGAGGTTAAGGGCAATACAGTTATCCCTGCTCAAGAGAGAAAAGGATTGGTTTTGAATGATGTGTAGTCTTGAATATTTGCTTGTCACCATACCGGAGTAGTCCTAGGATCATGCCTATGACCAAAAGTCAGATTCCTCCAGTGCTATAGATTGGTGTGTCTATCACTCATAGCCAGAGGTCTTTCAGCATGGTTCTTTATCCGAGAGGATTACAACACTGGCTCCCATGTCTAATTTGAAATTAGTGAGGTGACTGTTTATAGGAGATGTCAGAATTCCAAAAGGAGAACCTGGGATCCTTGATCTCACCCAAGAAACATGGTTATAATTCAAAAGGAGAACCCGGGATCCTTGATCTCACCCAAGAAACATGGTTATAATTCTCCTTGGCGTGGTACCTCAATTTTGTGAACTGTTTTGGGATCCTCAGCACGTCTTGATGTCTTCGACTTGCACAGTATTACAAAGTATCCCAGCCGGTTGCAGTTGAAACACTGCGCAAAGATTGCTGAACATTGCGCTTGCCTGTGAGGTCTTTTGGCTTCATAGCGCTGACATGGTCTCCCACCATCCAGTGATCTGTTTGGGTATTGTCTTCCTTGACCTGGAGTCTCCCTGGCCTTTTGTTGCTTTATTAGCTGGACAGTTGGGGTTGCTATATTCCATGGCTTAACTTTGCCATGAAAAATGGACTGGTATTGTTGGTGAACTTCAGACTGCCTGACTATTTGGATGGCCTTTTCTAGAGTCAGATCTCCTTTTGCCTGTAGTATGTGCGAAAGGGGATCATTAGCCACCCTGACTACCAATTGGTCTCATATGAGCTCTGACTTAAAGTTGCCATAGACACAGCCTTCAGGAAATCAGTATAATTTGTAAGGGTCAGCGGGTTTTCCAGGCTGTAGGACATACTTATTTGCTCGTTCTAAAATTTTATTACTTCTTAAGTTAAAGTAAGTCTCAAAGGATTTCAGAACATCTTCAAATTTATCTGAAGATTCATTTATTCCATGCCTCACAATGATGTCATCGGCTTTAGGACCTACTGAGCAGCACAGTAGTCCATTCTTTTGTTAGCCTCTGTCTTCTTAACTTAACCTGAAGCTATCATGTATCTTGAAAATCTTTTTCACCAAACCCCCTAATTCTGCACCTGGTCCGGCTCTTATATCAGCCCAAATTGATCTGGTAGGGTTGATGTATTATCCATAGTTGCTTTTCAGCTCGGGGACTACAGCTTTAAATACTGTTTTGCTTTTAAAGATGGCACTGCAGTAACTGTTTTTATTAATGCTTCATCCTTTTCTTGTCAGGTTTTGACGGGCTCCCGTGGTGATTGTGCACCCGACTTCAAAGGGATCAATTTCTTGCAGTGAATTCTTTAATCAAAGATTTGGGCCCCTTTAGAACATTTTCAGAACATGTTAGGGCAATTAAAAGGCAATTCCCAGCTTTGGCTGAATTTTTAGAGCTTAGTTTTTTTTTAATGGAGCTTGATACACCGACTCTGAACTCTGGCTGGCTGTGGTGATTAATGAAACTGACTGCTCTGGCTAATTAATGGCCTGAAGACTTTTAAAGATTCTTTCAGCCTCAGAACTGAATTTTTGCACACCTATGCTAGGCCCTTTGACTCTGCAACTGATGGGGATTCATAATGGACCTCAGCGTGCTCTGGTGGAGTCCTTTAGCTGCACAGTGTATATTTTTTCTGCCATTCAGCCTCCTTTTTGCAATGGAATTCCTTCTTAGGCTATCGCCAGCTGTGTCTTCCATTCAGGTGCACTTCAGTCAGGTCAGGATGCTGTTTCTTTAGTTTTTCAGTCTTCGCCAGCTTCTCCAGTCTGGGTTCATTCATGAGTGCCCACCATATTGCAAGGGTTTGACCAATAGGATTTACTAAGCATGTAAGCTTGAACAGTAGTATTTATTGGTAAGACATAACTATTTACATTTATACAAAGTATAGCCCAAACTGGGAGCTAACTCCATGCTGACTTCTCTTTAACTCCGTACAGCTCTGTCTCCTGTCTACTATCCTGCGTCTCTCTACATCACACTGTGGGTGGTACTTTCTCCAGTACTACATTAACTCTTGCTATGCTGAACACTCTTATACTACAAACCACACATTTCCCCACATTATACTCCATCTGCTAAATTTTTGCCCACTCATTTAACTGATCCATATCCCTTTGCATGCTTTTTCTATCCTCCTCACAACTTGTTTGCCTATCTATCTTTGCATTACCTGCAATTTTGGCTACAATGCAGTTGGTCCTTTCATCCAAGCCATGAATATAGATTGTAAATAGTTGATGTGCCAGCACTGATCCTTGTGAAATGACACTAGCTACACTTTGCCAACCTGAATGGGTCCCATTTATCCCAACTCTGTTTTTCCTGTTAGTTAACCAATTATCTATCCCTGCTTAATATATCATCTGCAAAACCATGAGCACTTGCCTGGTGCAGTAACCTTTTATGTGGCACCCTATCCAATGCCTTTTGGAAATCCAAACACACTGCATCCACCGGTTCCCCTTTATCCACTCTGTTTGTTACATCCTCTAATATATTTGTCAAATATGATTTCCCTTTCACGAAACCGTGTTGAACCTGCCTGATTGTATTGTGGTATTTTAAATGCCCTGCTGTATTCTCCTTAATAATAGATTCTAGCATTTTCCCAATGACAGATATTAGGCTAACTGGCCTATAGTTTCCTGCTTTCTTTCTCACTCCTTTCTTGAGAGTTAAGGGAGGTGGACTCCATGAATTGTGCAAGACAAGATTCTCCCTTTCTGAAAAGACTCTGCATGAAAGACTTGTACAGAGAGCCAGGCCTAGAAGTTGGTTGACTGCAAGTCAGACAATTGAGCAAACCAGTCACCTTTAAAGGGTTGCCACTTGGCCTTAAGAAGAAATTTGCAACTGTTCAGCTGAAGTAAGCAACAGATTTGGTAACATTGTGTGTTCAGTAAGCGTGGCACTAAACACTCCTATCTTATGTAATAGCTTGGTAGAGGTGTTGCTATAGGAATTGTAATGCATCCTGTGGATAGTGCATGCAAGCTGCAAGGGTAATGATCATTAACAAACTGAATACAGTCTCTCAGGTCTACTGCACTTATGAGCAAATGACGAAGATGTTGAATACCATCAGGACTACTGCCAAGGCAAGTGCAAGAGCCCAAAAATTACATACTATTCCAAGTACAATTATAATAGAAATCCAGCCAGAAAATCAAAAAATGAAGCAGTTTCTTGGCTTCTGGCCATTCAAAAGTGACACACACATTTTGACAGGTGTTTCACATATACTGTCCATCATACTCTCATATGCAGTCAACCTGTCCTCAGTAAACTTTATAATGCTAAGGCAATTATCATTTTTAGATTGCTATAAAGAAGTAACTGTTGTAATATTAGTATTCAAGTAATAATCTCTGACAGCTTCACTTGTCCATTTACTAGATAGATTTATGTATTATACCTTTTGTAAAAGATCATTATTGAGAAGCTTCTCTGTTGACTTCAGCAGAAGAAAAACATGATCTGAGGTAGTAAATGCCTTAGCCATGTCAATTTAAGTGTCCAATGGTACTTATCTATCGGTATAATAAATTTTTAACACTATTGGAAAACTTTTTGTTCTATTTGTTTCATAGTGAACAAGGCAAAAATAAGTAGAATATATGTTTAAGAGATACAACAACAAATTTCATTTCTGTAGCGCCTTTATCATCCCAAGATGTTTCACTTAAACAAAACCATAAAATGACCATCGATTCAAAGAAGAAGATATTAGGATGGGTAACCAAAAACTTGGTCAAAGAGGTGGGTTTTAAAAGGGGATCCTAAGAGAGGAAAGAGGGAAGAAGATAAAGACACAAAGGGGTTCAGGGAGTGAATTTGAGAATGTGATAGCTAGGAGTGGATTGTTTGTGCAATTGCCATCGAGGAATGCTCACTTTATGGATGAAAAGACCAAGATAAAGATGATAGAGACAGTTATGGTAGGTCCTTACCCCAAGGTTATGGGGTTTCTCAGGGCACAGCAGAGGCAGGACACAACTGGATCTGCAACTGTAATGTGTGCCAGCCCTAACCCAATGTTAACAGATAGAGGAGCGGGCACTTGGACTCTTATAAAAGGCAACAGCTATGGAGTTGGCAGGAGTTTAGCACTGGAACATTCCTGAGAACAGGGAATTAGAGGGGGCCTCATAACGAGCTCAAAAGGACCCTTAAGGAAAATCTCAATCGGATCTGGCCTTGGAGCTTCCTGCTTGTTGCTGAAGGAGCTCACCCAGGCCATGACACTGAAATCAGCCACAACTCATTCTAGACTGAGGTACCGAGTCCAGGTGCACTGTTCTTATCCAATGCTGAGGCAAAGGGAGAACTGAGAAAATTATCCATATATTGTTGAAAGTACCAGTGGAACACTTCTTGCTTTTAAATAAAAATCATGATCAAAAAGTAAAAATTGTGGTTTCTCAGCTCTGGAGTTTGCAGTGTGTTCAGGATGAAGGCACAAGAAGTGAAAAATGCTGCAGATTCCAATGGACTAGAAAAATACATCGAAAAGGCTTCATTTCAATAAATGAAGATATAATGTCACATATGTTCTCGCTGTCACATATGTTCTCGCAGCAGATTTATTTTTTCCAGCTAAATTAGAATGTGCAAAACAAAAAACATTTTGATATTAATTAAACGGTAACCAAGTAAAAGTCACCAAGGATTGAATATACAAGGCAATGGAAGTTAGGCACAGTAGGGACATTCAATGTGAAGACTACATTGCATCTATGAAGTCTATTTTTTGCTCCTACCTAATGCATTATGAACCTCTTAGGCATTTTTGTTACATTTAAAGTATCAGATGCACTATTCTTCAAATATTTGACAGACATGTCACAAACTAAAAATATTTCTGACCTTCTTGACCTCAATTTCCAGCATATGTTTATATTTACATTATGTTAGGAACATCAGAACAGGAGAAAGTCATTCAGCCCGTTGAGACTGCTCCGCCATTCAATGCGATCATGGCTGATCGAACACTTCAATGCCTTTTACTCACACTATGCCTACAACCCTTTAAGCTATTTTTAATCAACAATCTATCATTCTCTACCTTAAACCTACCCAATGACTGAGCTTCCATGGCCATCTGGGGTAGAGAATTCTAAAGATTCACAACTTTCTGAGTAAAGACATTTCTCCTCATTTCACTCCTAAGTGGTGTCGCCCTTATTTTGAAATTCTGTCCCCTGGTTCTAGACTCTCCAATCTCACCTTACCTGCATCTACCCTGTCTATTCCTTTAAGTATTTTGTAGGTTTCAATGAGATCACCTCTCATTCTTTGAAACTCTAGAGAATAAAGGCCCAGTTTGCCCAACCTGGCAGTCCCACCATCCCCAGAACAAGTCTGGTGAACCTTCATTGAATCCCTCTATAGCTATAATATCCTTTCTGAGATAAGGGGACCAAAACTGCGCACAGTACTCCAGGTGCAGTCTATAAAATTGAAGCAAGACTTCATTACTCCTGTACTCCATTAGCCTCCCTCATTGCTTGCTGCACCTGCATGTTAGTTTTCAGTGACTTATGGACAAGGTCACCCAAGTCCCTTTGTATATCTACATTTTGTAATCTCTTACCATTTAGGAAATACTCTGCACATCTGTGCCTTCTACCAAAGTGAATAACCTCACATTTTTCCATATTATATTCCATCTGCCATGTTCTTGCCTACTGACTAAGTCTGTCCAAATCCTCCTGGAGCCACTTTACACCTTCCTCACAATACATATTCCCGCCTAGCTTTGTATCATCTGTGAACTTGGAAATATTACATTTGGTCCTCACAGCCAAGTCATTGATATGTATTGTGAACAGTTGGGGCTCAAGTACTGATCCTTGCAGTACCCAACTAGTCACATCCTGCCAATGTGAGAATTACTTATTCCTACTCTGTTTTCTGCCTGTTAGCCAATCCTTAATCCATGCCAGTATATTGCCTCCTAGCCCATGGGTTTTATTTTGTTTATCAACCTCCTGTGGGGGGGCTTCATCAAAAGCCCCCTGGAACTCCAAGTATATTACGTCCAACGACTCTCCTTTATCAATTCTGTTAGTTACATCCTCAAAAAGCTCCAACAAGTTCATCAAACATGATTTCCCATTCGCAAATCCATGCTGACTATGCCCAATCAGATCATGATTATCCAAATATCCATTTATCACATCCTTTATAATAGATTCTAGCATTTTCCCTACTACTGATGTAAGGTCAACAGGTCTGTAGTTCCCTGTTTTCTCTCTCCCTCCCTTCTGAAATAATGGGGTGACATTTGCTACCTTCCAATCTTCAGGAACCATTCCAGAATCTATAGAATTTTGGAAAATGATCACCAATGCATCCACTATCTCTATAGCAATGTCTTTCAATACTTTGAGATGCAGAATATCCGGTCCCGGGGACTTAACAACTTTCAGTCCCATTAATTTCTCCAATACAATCTTCTTACTTATACTAATTTCCTTCAACTCCTCATTCTTCCTAGTCCCTTGGATCTTTAAATCTGGGAGATTTCCTGTATCTTCCTCAGTGAAATATAAAGTAATCATTTAGCCTCTCTGCCATTTCTCTATTCCCCATTATGAATTCTCCTGACTCTGCCTGTAATGGACCCACATTTGCCTTAACCAAACGCTTCCTTTTTATATACCCATAGAAGTTTTTACAGTCCGTTTTTATGTTTTTTGTTAGATTGTATTCATATTCTATTCTCCCTTTCTTTACCAGTTTCTTGTTCTTCCTTTGCTGTATTTTAAAATCCTCCCAATCTTCAGGTTTATTACTACTTCTGGCAACTTTATACGCCTTTTCTTTTAATCCTATACAATCCTTAACTTCCTTTGTTTGCCACATTTGACTGACTTTTTTTAGGATTTTTGCACCTTGAAAGAATGCATATGTGCTGGAAGCTATGTAATACTATCCATTGCCTATGTATAGTCATACCTTTTAATGTATTTTCCCAATCCACCTCAGCCAATTTGTCCTTCATGCCTTCACAATTTTCTTTATTCAACTTTAGCACCCTTGCCTCAGAGTGAACTATCTCACTTTCAAACATCATGTAAAATTCAATCATATTGTGGTCACTCATCCCTAAAGATTATTAATTAGCTCTTTTTCATTACAAAATACTAGATCTAACATAGCCTGTCCTCTAGTCAGCTCCCCATCATACTACTCTAGAAAACCATCCCTGACACAATCCAGAAACTGGTCTTCCATAGCATTAGTGCTCAATTGGTTTACCCAGTCTATATGCAGAATGAAGTCACCCATGATTACTGTATTGCCCATGCTACATGCTTCTCTCACCTCCTGACTAATACCATGCCCTACATTACCATTACTATTTGGTGACCTATATTAAAACTCCAACCAATGTCTGCTACCCCTTGCTGTTTCTTAGGTCCACCCAAACCAATTCCACCTATGTTTCTTATGTTCTGAGATCCTCCCTGACTAATGCACTGATCCCGCCCTTATTTTCAGCACAACTCATATAGGTAATTGACCAAGTTCAAGTTCCAGGTGCACACCCTTGCCTGATAAAACATGCATTAGGTATTCCATCACAACCCATGCATGGTTTTCCAACGATTTCAGTCAGGAAAAACATGTGCAGCATACACAAGAATTTCCAGTTTGTGTGCTGTGGAGGCAGGATTCTCTTGGAGCTGGAATTGTTGTTGTTGCTGAAAAGGTTGACATCTTTTGTCCATTACTATCTGTCTTGAAAAAGAGGTCATTCTTCTTAAAATGCCATAATCTATGTAGTGAAGGCGCTCCCACATATTGTTGGCAGCCACTTCCAGAATTGTGACCCAGTGACATTGAGGCAATGAATATACATTTCCAAGTCAGGATGGTGTAAAATGCATGGGAACTGGATGCTGTTCCCCATGCAGCTGTTGCCATTGTCTTTCTGGTAGTGAATATCACAGGTTTTAAAGGTGCTGATGAAGAAATCATGGTGAGTTGCTATAGTGTGGCCTGTGGCAATGCATCAGTAGTTCAGGTAGTGGATATTGGAGCCTGTAAATAGGATGCTGATCAAGTGAACTTCTCTGCCCTCGATAGTATTAAGCATGAGTATTGTTGCAGCTGTACTAGCCTACGCAAGTGGAGAGCTTTTTCATCTCACCACCTCATGCCTTTTGGGTGGTGGAGAGATTTTGTGGAGTCAGCAGGTGGCTTCCAATACCCATCCTCCAATATGTTCTAGTAGCTACAGCATTTATGTGGTGGATGCAATTGAGTTTCAGGTAAATGGTAACATTCAGGAAGTTGATTGAGGGGGATTCAGTGATAGTAATGCTGTTGAATGTCAAAAGAGGTACCTAGGCACTCTCTTATTGGAACTGGCCATTGCTTGCTCATTGTGTGACATAGATATTATTGACCACCTATCAGCCCAAGCCTGGATGTGGACCAGGAATTGCTGTATGTTGGGACTGGACTGCATCCCTATCTGGGGAATTGCAATGGAGCTGAATACTACATTTCAATAGCCACTCTGAGCTTATGATAGAGGGAAGGTCATTGATGAAGCAGTTGAAGATGTTTGGACCTAGGACACGACCCTGAAGAGCTCCTGAAGTGATGCCCTGGATCTGAAATGATCAATTTCCAACATCTCCAACCATTTTCCTTTATAATAGCATTTGAGTGCTTTCCTCCTCATTTTCATTGACCAGTTTTACTAAGATTCCTTGGTGCCAAACTGTCAAATGCTGTCTCAAAGTCAAAAGCAGTCACCCTTACTCCTACTGAGGTCTGGAACTGAGGGGTCCTGGCAGAATCCAAGCTGAGTCTTTGTGATCAGGTTATTGTTGATTAAGTGCTGCTTGACAGCACTTCTTTCATCACTTTGGTGATGATTGGGAACAAGCTGATAGGGTCAGAATTGGTCATGTTAGAGTTGTCCTAGTTTTAACGCACAAGGTGTATCTGAACCATTTTTAACATTGTCAGGGAGATACCAATATTGCAGTTTCCTGGAACAGCTTGGCTAGAGGCGCAGCCAGTTCTAGAGCATAGATCTTCAGCATTGTAGCTGGCATGTTGTTGGGATTCATAACCTTTTCCATGCCCAGTGAGCTTAGCCATTTCTTGACATCACATGGAGCAAATCAAATTGTTGAAGACTCAAATCTATGATGGCCAGGACTACAGGAGGAGGTTGTAAAGGATCACCTATCTCACACTTCTGGCTGAAGGTGGTTGAAAATGCTTAAGTCATGTGGAGCTTCCTCCGTGCAGTAGGTGCTTAATTGCCTTCCACTTGACTGGATGTAGCAGGACCACAGAGCTTTGACCTGCTCCAATGGGCGGAAACTTATGGCCTCATCGCATGGGGGCGGGGCTGGGGCTGGAAAATGCGACAAGTTATCCAAAACTTTGAAAAATTGACTTTGGCGGGACCAGAAGATCCTGCCGGTTGGAGGGGGCCATAAAATTCTGCCCATTACTTTTGGGGTCATTTAGTACTGCCTGTAGCATGCTGCTTCCACTTTTTCATATACAGGTAGTCCTAAGTTGCAGCTTCAGTTTGTTGTTACTTGCTCAAGGCATGCTTTTTAGTGTTTCTCATAGAATATGGCTTGATTGTGATGGAGGAGTGAGGAATATGCCAGGCCATGAAGTTGTGTTGTGGCAGTCTATCATTCTCCTGATTCTCCTGATGGCCAACAGAACCCCGTGAATTCCACCTTCAGCTAATAGCTGTGTTCTTAATCTAGCCTATAATCTAGCCTATACTACCAGCTGACACAATGCAGGGAGTCTTACATGTAAAGACAGGAACTGGCCTCCACAAGTGTTATGAGGTGGTCACTACTATCAATGCTGTCAAGGACAGATGCATCTGCAACAAATGGATGGATGAGGATGAGATCAAGTTTTGTTTTATTCATTCATAGGTTGTGGGCATCACTGGCTAGCGAGCCTTAATTGTCCATCCCTAATTGCCCTTGAGAAGGTAGTGTTGAGCTGCCTTCTTGAACCGCTGCAGTCCATGTGATGTAGGTACACCCACAGTGCTGTTAGGGAGGGAGTTCCAGGTTGTTGATCTAGCGACAGTGAAGGAACAGCGATATATTTCCAAATCAGGATGGTGTGTGGCTTTCGGGGGAACCTGCAGGTGGTCATGTTCCCATACATCTGCTGCCCTTGTCCTTCTTGGTGGCAGAGGTCATGGATTTGGAAGGTGCTGTCGAAGGACCCTTAGTGAGTTGATGCAGTGCATCTTGTTGATGGTACACACTGCTGCCACTGTGCATTGGTGGTAGAGGGAGTACATCGGTGGTGGAAGGGGTGAATGTTGATGGTGGTGGATGGGGTGTCAATCAAGCGGGCTTCTTTGTCCTGGATGGTGTCAAGCTTCTTGAGTATTATTGGAGCAGCACTCATCCAGGCAAGTGAAGAGTGTTCCATCACACTATTGACTTGTGCCTTATAGATAGTAAACAGGCTTTGGGGAGTCAGGATGTGAGTTACTGCCTGCTGAATTCCCAGTCTCTGGCCTTCTCTTGTGGTCACTGTAGGTTATTCCCTCATGCTAATTATCTCTAGTTGCAAGTCCCATTTGGAATCTATGTCCTTTAAGTCTTCGCTAGCTTGGTCAGTGGTAGTATTACCAAATCAAATCAGTGTTCCACCTAGAGTATTTCCTGCACTTTGGCTACCCTCAGCTCTTTCTGCAAGTGAGTTCAACATCCTATCAGCTGATAAAGGTCAGTTGTTTGTAATTGGCAGGGGGTCCCTTTTCTATGGTTGACCTGAAGCCAGGAGATTTCATAGGTTGCAAACCTAATGTTGCAGACTTCCTGTCCACTTTCAACTGCATACCATACCTGGTGGCTCTATCCTGCTAATAAAACAGGATATACCCATGGGTGGTGTTGGCAAAATCTTGATTATGACTAGCTATTGCTTGAAGCTCTCCCAGCTTTGGTTCAAGCCCTCAGCTTTAGTAAGGAGAACTTTTCAGGGTCAATTAGGCCTTCATTTTGTCTTGATTCAACTCTTAGGTCACAGCCGAGTTGTCTGCCTAGTTTTATTTTTCTTATTCTTTGTAGCAGTTCCATATAACTGAATGATTTGCTAGGCCACTTCAGAGGGCAGCTAAGAGTCAACCACCTTGATTTGTCCCATAAATACCCAGATAAATATGCTACATTAATCTTAGAAAAAATATATTTAGGATTTTTTTTAAAAAGGCTTCCCAATTCTCTTTTAGACCTCATTTACTTCATACACCACCCTGTCTGGACCAAATATGAGCAGGGAGTCAGGGCAAATAACCACTTTATGAAGAGTAACGTGGGAACTTTTACTTCTACCATGTTGGCAGGATATGCAGGACCTTGACTGCAAGATTGAAGGACACTGTACTCGGCAGGATGGTTATCCCCTGAAGTGTCAGCTTTTGGCAGAGAATGTGAATAAAGCTTAAATTAATTTTTCTGAGCCAATAATGAATGCCACGTTTGCTGATTTGAATGCTCACAACTATTAATATGAAAGTGTTTTATTATTGCAATTAAAATGCATACTTAACCAGAAAACCGTCAACATATTACTTAATTAGACATACAATTCTGCATCAATTCAGAATTGGAAAAGTGAATTCTGCTACTAAGGAACATGATTTGGTTTATTACAATAAAGTGAAAATACCTTCCAATTTGGACTGCATTAGACTCAATTATTAATTAATCACAAGAACAATGTTGAAATTCATGCATTTGTTGAAGTTGTTTGTCTTGTGAACCCTATATCCTATTTTCAGACAGTAATGGGATCAAAAGCAAAACCTCAGTCTTTATATCAATGCCGAACATACCTTTAAGTGAAGTATAAATGCTACCAAGAGCATTACTACATTTCCCATTTCAGCAGACCTAATGATCTGCAAATTCTATAAATAGTGTAAATAAACATGTTAGTAGAAGCGACAAAAGGCTAGATTTAAGAACTTTCTTTAGACTCTGGTTTAAAGGCATGCTCCAAATAATTGGAGAAACTTTTACGCAATTGCAGCTAGTACCAAACTTTTGCTAATATAAGAATCGGAACTTAATGTCGTCCTGAGTTGCAATACCTTTAATGGCCTTTGCCTTAGCTGGTTATAGATTACTGCTTGACTGCAATAGTGGCACTGCAGAGATTTTTCTGATTTTTTTTTTCCCCTGGGTTAGCTCTAAGCTCCACCCACAAAACAGTAATTTAGGTGCAAGAATGGCTGCTTATGACTGTTAGGAGCTATTACTGAATGGGCTTGTTCTTCCCAGCCCAATGTTCAGTGTTTTAACCTCCCCTGACCTCCTGTAGGACATAAGCAGCAGTAATAGAATCTCTCCTGTCTGTGAGTTCTACTAAATGTTAGACTTTCCAGGGTTAGCTATTTAATTTCTGTTCCTACTTAACCTTTGTAGCAGGTATACTGATACTGATTAAGCTCTCCCAAATTCAAACAACCTTACCAGGAGCAGCCTGTTAGTGATAAGGTGTGACAATGGCCCAGAATCAAGGTACAAAGTATAGGATTCCTAGAGATCTGTAGAATTACTTACACTTGATGGGTCTTGATACTTGTATCACTTTTACACTAGTTATTTTCTTCTGCAATGTGTGGAGCATTGAGGCTCCACACATTGTATATTTTTCAGTCAAATCTTCAAAAACCATGCTGCCACCATGTTACATTCCTCTCTTTGATGTAACCAAACCAATGACATGACAAGGATTGGTGAAACAAAATTATGTGTTCTTTATTTGAAGAGCTAACTGAGAGACTATGTATCATACATCTGATCTCTACAGCTACTGCTTGAAGATTGACTACAAGTCATGGGACCTCTAAATCATATCTCGCCAAGGAGGCATTGATTGACAGCAGTTTAAGATATGAACCCTTCATGGTATGCGTACCTCATATTACAACACCAATGGGAGTGGGATGAGGCCCTTATGTAGCTATTGATTGGCCACTTAAGAGCCTTGATAAGCCCAAAGTCACCCTTGGGTCATTGACCTGAAAAGTTAACTCTGTTTCTCTTCAGTATTTTGCTTTTGTTTTGCACCAAGATGATATCATGGATAGACATCCACAGTAATCAGAAGTGATTTTAAATACTGGGGCTATTTCCATTGAACGAGAGAAGACTCAGAGAAGATTTAATGGGGTTTTATTTAAAATTATGAACAATTTTGATAAAATGCTTAAAAGCTATTTCCTCTGGTTGGTAGGATTAAGTGACAAGGATTCATTAGTTTAAAGTTATCACTAATATATGAGGAACGTTTTACTACACAGGGGGTTGTTGGAATATGGAATGCTTTATAGCAAGTGTTGAAGGCAGAAAATGTTGCTTCTTTTATGGAGAAATTTAATAAATATATGAAGCAACGGAAGAAGCAAGACTGTGAGGAGAGCACAGTGGAATTAGTTTTGGTTTGCTCTAGCAAAGTGTAGCAGAGATACAATGGCCTCCTTCTATATTTCCTTCTGGTAGGCTGCAAGTTAAAAGCCATTGTTACAAATCACACTGCAGTCCCTGTGTTGAGATTGTCTGTAAATCAAAACAGTAGATGGCTAACCAAAACAGAGAGACAATGAACTCTTCATTGTCTCTCCGATGTAGCTTAGCCTTCTACTTTTCACTTGCATTTGGAAAAGTGTTTGAATAGATAAAGGTGAATACAGACAAATTGATTGCTGTGAGGAAGACCTGCCTGGTATCCCAAAATTCATCCTTAATGGTACAGGAGCACTGAGTGCTACAGGCACTGCCACAAATCTGGTTGCAGCAATCAAAATTCAAGCATTTTTTCATGTTCCTATGATCCCTTTGTGCCTGAAAGCAGGATAAGAGTGGGACCAACGTAGCATGCATAATTGAAGCACTGACATACAGCCAAGATCCCATTCATTTAAATTCTCGAAACAACTTCAATCCTGGCAGTTGGACCATCCATCGGAAATAGGCAAGAGCCTCATAAAGGCATGTCAATCAGAGTCAAATGATGTAATTACTATCCAACACTCTATTTTTGTCTCTTCCCATCTGATTACTCCACCACCAGCTCCTGCTTCCAAACATGTGGGCAGAAGAAGTCAGGGGGTGGTTATTTTGAGTGTATATTAAAGAAATCTTCAGTCAGTTACAGTCAGTCAGAGAATCCTGGAAGTAGATTTGGCAATTGATTTTTTTTGCAATTGCTTGTAGTTTTTGTGTTGTAAAGGCTTCCATTTTCAACTTCCTTGTTGCTGAACATGCTGGAAAAATCTTACCTGCTGCTCAAAACTGTCAATTCATTTCACTCCTGACACTTACACCCTTTCTCTTTAAAATACTTATGCAGACCCTTCAAAATTAACCACCCAGCCAGGTTCCATAAGGCCAGATTGAAAGTTGCCTCTGAGGTGTGAATTTTATGTTGGCTCAGCAAATAAATGAGTTGAAGGCCTGATGATCAAAATAGCCAGTGCCCCAGGATGACTCCTTCAGTGAAGTGGTGGGTAGGGAGGGTGCAATGTTCTCCCTGCTCACTCCTGGCCCAATTTACACAGAAATCAAAAATTACCTTTATCTTTAAGAAGCTACACTCTGAAAAGTAAGGACATAACTGGTCTTTAATCATGTGTTATGTGGCCTGGATAAATCAGATGTTCAAATCAAATCAAATTCAAATCAGAGGTTAGCATCACAAAATTTGATAATTTCATTAGCATCATGTTTCAGATAGCACTTAAGTTCTTGCACTATCCACCCACCTGAAATGACACTTGGGAAATCAAAGGGAATGTGAACTGAGAAAGAAATCAGAAGGATAGATCAGCAAGCAATTCACAGACCCCAATTATGCAAAACCTGCCAGTAGGAAGGATACTCCTGGATATAAATGCCTTATACTCAATGATAATAATCAAGGAGTACGAACAGATCCACTTCTCATTAGAGCAAAATTAGATATTTCTTTCTTATGAAGATCTGCAATAAGGCATTGACTGTTTTTTTCTCTCTCATAGGGCAAGCCTATGGTACAGGTTCACCAATAAATGCCCAATAGGTTCAAAATCCCAGACAGGAATATTTTCCAAGTCAGAGAGTGTGACAGCAACGCAGTGGCTGACAGTATTGTCATGGAAACATGCTCTTCTGAGCAATCACACAACACAGCAGCTGGGCATTTAACAGAGAAATCTGAGTGGAAGGCTAAAACTGGGCAGTTGGCAGTTTGAAAGTGCAATTTGAAGTAACTTGGATATTTTATTCCAGGGACTGTTGCAGAAGGAAGTAGGGTTGCAATGGATAGGAGGATGTACGTGGTGAGGGATAAAAGAGGTAGTAGAAAATGGCCTTGTCTCTGAGCAAAGCCATGAGAGTTGAAAAGCCAAGAGATGGTGAGGTCAAGGGAGTGACCATGAATATGAGCTGGAGTTTTAAATGCAGGATACAATTTGGCAGGTACTAAAATAGAATCTATACTTACACCATGCTTTGTTCTCCATGAAAAATTGTGCATTCATTTCCTGCTGATTTATTCATTTAGGGGGTTCTTATTTGCATGGTCAGATAAAAGGATTGAAGGCTGATGTCTTCATGCTCTAAAGTATTGGCTTGATGTTTAGTTGTTTATTTGAAGGTGGGAGACAAGGACAATAAGCAGTTCCAATAAAGACAACTGTGTTAAACCAAAAAGATTGCACTGACCATCTGTGCTCTACTTCCCTTATGCAGCAGCCAATAAGGAACCCTTTGGGTGAAGGATATCATGATCCTCTCCTACACATAATTCTGTCTCTACAATTACTGGGGCTACTTCAACTGGAAGAAACAATTCTGCACTTTTTGAATGGCAAGTTGTGCAGGGCACATCAAACTCTACATGATCGACAACATTTTGCAGAGCCCCGCCCCATCTATCAAGGCAATGAAAGTGCTTCCTTAAGACTCTTAATGAACAATTTTGTAAAGATAAGTGCTTCATTGTAATGCCTTTCTGCTGCTGTTCAGGCCACTCCTAGTGCAGCCATTACCAATGGAAACAGGTGCTATGCCAAGTCACTCACCAGCCATTTGGGGGTGTGCTTTCTTCCTTGGAGAGTACAAGGAGGGTCTTTCAAAGTATGAATGCATCATGATAACTTCTGGGATATCTTTCATTGCCTCGTACTTGGCAAACAGTCATATGCATTCTGTGCTTTCATCAGATTTAAGTTCTTCCTATTAAGGATGTCAGGAGCGGTTGTGAGTAGGTGTTTGCAAAGAACCTGGGTCTCATTGTACTTTAATCCTTGGAAAGCCAGGAACCCCATAAAATTGGATGGTCCTACCCCATTGTTACCTTGACATATTGCCAATGTTAATTAATTCTGTAGCTCTCCTGTAAAATGCATCACTAACTTGATGAAAGAGTTACCTATGGCACCCTGGCTAAAGAGACCCCTATGGCTACTTGAAAGGAAACTGTGCCATAATGGTTGAAAAGGATGGTAACTTTCATAGCTACAGAGAGAGCAATCTGAGCAGATGCTGGTAGTGATAGATCCACATACAGTAGGCGGCAGTGCTCCCTATTGTCCCTTTGATGAAGTGCACCCTTCTAATTCACATTTCCTCACTAGGCCCCTCATTAGAATTATGTTGTCTGTATATCCTTTGGGAGACAATAATGGCTGGTGGGATGGGGCCTTTTCAAATATTGACTAACTTCTCTTTCCTCCACTCTATTCTGTTCTTCCTCATGATCCATTGTAATAGCACACTATGCCCAACAACAAAAACAGAATTACCTGGAAAAACTCAGCAGGTCTGGCAGCATCGGCGGAGAAGAAAAGAGTTGACGTTTCGAGTCCTCATGACCCTTCGACAGAACTGCACTATCAGAAATTGCACTATCAGTTCTGTTGAAGGGTCATGAGGACTCGAAACGTCAACTCTTTTCTTCTCCGCCGATGCTGCCAGACCTGCTGAGTTTTTCCAGGTAATTCTGTTTTTGTTTTGGATTTCCAGCATCCGCAGTTTTTTTGTTTTTATGCCCAACAACAACTTGTATTTATATGGCATCTTTAACATAATAAAACATCCAATGGTGCTTCAATGGAGCATTATAAAACAAAAAATGTTAGCTTGCCACCTAAGAGAATATTAGGTCAGATTACCAAATGCTTAAAAAGGTAGGTTTTAAGAAGAGTATTAAAGAAGCGGAATGAGGTAGTGAGGCGGAGGGATATAGAGAGGGAATTACAGAGCTTAATGTCTAGACAGTTGAAAACACAGCCACCAGCGGAGGAGAGATTAAAATTGGGGAGTTTCAAGATGCCACAATTGCATGAGGTAAATATCTTGGCAGGTTATAGGGTTTGGCCACAGGGGCTGCCTTTAAAGCTCCAGAGATGTTGGTAAGGATCAACATTTCCCAGTCATCTCAGATTTCCAAAATTAGTGAGAAGCAAATCTAAGGATGTAAACGCAGAATACCAAAATATTATCACGGAAAATTCACTGCCAGATTCATAAATTGCCTCTCACTTTTTAAAACTCTTCGGTCTAAGAGATTTCTCTTTCCCATCTGTCTCAGCTGACCCTGGCAACAATTGCACCTTGTTTCTCTCATTGTAACTTACCGCTAATGCATTGTGAACATAAAATTAGGACATGTGGAGCTGCAGCTATTTCACTCATTATCAAATATTAGAATAAGTACTTTCAGGAGTCAACGGACAGATAACAACAAGGGTTAAATAACATCAGAAAACACAGGAAAACTGATTTTGGTGCAAAAAACTGATGAAAATTGCTTCCACTCTACTTGGCTGCTCAAAACATAAGGATGTCCTGATTTTGCACAAGAAAAATGCCAAAAATGGGACTCCAATGATTAAAATATTGCATTCAGAGCAAGCATATTTCTGAAGTGAAAATATAAAGGTCTGTATATGTTTTGATGTATGCTGTAAAACACCAACCTACAAGCAATGATAGAGGCTGGGATTTTCCAGCCGCACCGTGGTAAAACCCGTCGGGGGAGTTTCGGCGGCCCAGTCTAAAGTCCATTGACTTTTAGCGGGACCAGACGATCCTGGCGGTGGGCGGGGCTGGAAAATCCCACCCATGTAATGTATATTACTTCTCAGTTTTCATCAATATAATTTTGAAAAAATTAACGTAAGTTTAAAAATAATAAAACTTACCTTTATCAAAGCAGACCCATTAATATGTTAATCCCTCAGTTGCACTAATCATATAATACCTCAACAATTATTGATAAACTCTCCAGTTCCCCTGTTTGCCTCACTCACACTCTGCAGGAACTGCTGTTCTTTAATTATTGGTTTATATTATTAATACAGCACTGATAATTCAACAACACTATTGTACCTCTTATGATTCTATACAAGATGATTACTAAGCTATGAAATGAATTACCAAATTTACCTTACTCTTGCTTCACATACCTGAATTTTCCCTGTAGCTTTTTGAAACAAACTGATCATTGTGATGACCTATACATTTTGATGCAAATTATTTTACAGATTAATGGAAACCCAATTTGTCACCAACAATGTTGATTGGAAAATGCCTTTTTGTGTTATTGGGAAATGATCAGCAGACCTTCTGTTTTGTACTTTCTCCTTTCTCTTTCTCTCTCTCTTTCCCATGTGCACTTTCTCTCTGATGAATGGCTGATGGTTGAGATTTGGGAGCCAGTCCAATCTTTAATTATACTGTCTCCAGCTGCAATACAAGGGTTTGAGCCCAGCAGAAGAGAATTGCAGTTATATCGGAGAAGACAACAAATGAACTGGGAGTAAAATTGCACAGGAAGGCAGCAGCCTTCTTCCTGTGATTTAATCATTTTTGTGCTTACAGAACAAGTGCCCATTGTGTGCAATGTCAGAGATACACTGAGGTCTTTACTACCCGTATTCATTTAATGAATTAGAATGCTTAATAGCTATTATTCATATAGCTTAAACTTTCCACATTAATAACAGCCTATTCCAGCCTAAATAATCCCCATCTTGTGAACTGAAGAGGAGAACAGAGTTTGGGAATAATAATGCAAACAGTGGATTAAAAGTCACGCTTACTTTCTTCATTTGATTTCTTTCCATCATAATATTTTTGAATAGCTGAGAAAAATGAACTGGGAATTTTTTTATCCAATTTAAAAAGAGATCAGGCTGCATGACAGCCAATTGGTCTCTTTACATTTTGCCTGCCATTCACATGCACAAAATATAATTATATTTAGGTTTCTGAGGAAATGTTGATGCCAATCATCATTTGTCATCGTTATTTTTCGCTTAGGCACCAAACTGCAGAGCTTAAATGTGATATTAAATGGAAAATTATGAAGTTGCAAGGTACTATAGTAAAGCAGTGCAGATGTGGGAGAGCACTTGAAACCAAACAATGAGAAAAGCTTGTAAAAAATTTAGAGTAATATCAGCAAATCTTCTATCTCAAAAAGACCAATCAATATAGGGAATGGATTTCTGGTTGCGATAATGGAAATGAAAACCTTTGAATCATTGAAAAAATGTTGTGAGAGAGAGACTGTGGATAGCTGAAATAAGATAAATCTAATAGTCATCCATCCGTATCTGTTTTGTGATCTTGTGAGGAATTATGTACTGAACAGTTAAAAACTGGTAATTGTAAAGTTAAGATTTTGTTTCTTTATACTGCATTCGATTTACTCAATGTGATATCAAGGAGCAGCTGAAAACACAGGGTATGGCAAAGGCTATGGATCCTGACAACATCCCGGCAGTAGTAATTAATTTCAATTTCAATTTATTCATACTGAAATTCATTTCAGGTAAATTGCTGGTTCATTAAAAATTACTTATAAATGAAAAATAATAATAAAAATAAATAAATTACACTACTGTAAAAAGTCTAAATTTAATTGAGTTAAAGGTTAAAAACTATTCCAGTACATTAAAATAATCAATAGGCCCATCCTGAGTGCATAGCTTCATCCATTCATCAAACTCCTGTTATAAGTTCTTATAGAGAAAGGGACGACTGAGCTCAAGAACCAATTTGCCTTGTGATACTTAAGACTTGAGCTCCAGAACTAGCCGCATGCCAGCCAAGCTGTACAGCTATAACACTGGCGCTTACCTGACAATGTGGTATATCCTGTCCATGTAAAGCAGGGTAAATTACCACTCCATCAATCTACTCAGCAAAGTGATGGAAGATGTCATCGACAGTGCCATCAAGCCGCATTTACACAGCAATAACCAGCTCACTGACACTCAGTTTGGGTTCCGTCAAGGCCACTCAGCTCCTGAGCTCATTATAGCCTTGATTCAAAAATGGGCAAAAGAGCTGAACTCAAAAGGTGAGGTGAGAATAATTGCCCCTGACATCAAGATAGCATTTGACCGAGTTTTGTCTCAAGGATCCCTAACAAAGCTGAAGTCAATGGGAATCAGAGGGAAAACTGCCCATTAGCTGGAGTCATACCTAGCACAAAGGAAGGTGGTTGTGATGGTTGGAGGCCAACCATCTCAGCTCCAGGGCATCACTGCAGGAGTTCCTCAGGATAGTGTCCTAGGCCAAGCCATACTCAGCTGCTTCATCAATGACGTTTCATATCATTTGCACTCAGATGCTGAGGCAGCCCATGACCATATGCAACAAGACATTGACAACATTCAGGCTTGGGCTAATAAGTGGCTAGTAATATTTGAATAATACAAGTTCCAGGCAATGGCCATCTCCAACAAGACAGAATCTAACCATTTCCCGTTGACATTCAACAGCACGGTCATTGCTGAATTCCCAACCATCAACATCCTGGGGGGTACCGTTGACCAGAAATTTAACTATAAATACTGTGGCTACAAGAGCAGGTCAGAGGCTAGGAATTCTACAGCAGGTAACTCACCCTCTGACTCCCCAAAGCCTGTCCACCATTCACAAGACCCAAGCCAGGGGTGTGATCTTTGTTTTGGTCTTAGATGAGGTTGTTTCTGGTTTGATTTTGCATGATACTTATCCTCCTTCTCCCTGGATCTCTCTATATCTGCCAAAGTATTGACTGAATTTCTTGTTTCGCCATTTGTAAAAGTCAGTGTGGAGCCTTCCTTGGGGTGAACAATCCCATTGGTTTTGCATCTGGTCTCAATGTGATGCAATAGGCTGTTTTCAGCTTCTCTAGACCTCTGGATAGTTTTTCTTGTCTTACCTATTTGCCTCCTTTATGGATGGGCTGTAGATCTGTGCAAGCTTTTTGATTTAACAGTGAAAACCTTTGGCCATGGGTCACATACAATGTTTAAGTGATTTATCTTCCTTTGTACTGAAGTTTAGCAGGCAACTGTCCATTGACTTCAGTTGAATGCCGCCTGGAATATAGATTCATATGGTCAATGGCCAGAGGAAATCTTGTTTTAGCCATTGTTCTGTGCCTGAAAGATTTGAAATTCCTGCTCCAGTGTCTAATTTGAAGTTTGTTTTATGTCCATTGACTATAATGTCTGCGCTCTAATAGTTCCTATTTGATCCTGTAATTTCTCCCAAGAATAGCACTTCATTGTCTTTTTTTTCTTCAGCTTCTTGAATGCTGCATGAAATTAGTTGTTTCTCCTTTAATTTTTGTGTTAGGCGATTTTTGTTACGGCATACAGATTTAAAATGTCCTCTCCTCTTACAGGAATGGCACTCTGCACTTTTGGTGGCATATTCTTAATGCCTATGTAGCCTTTCTCCGCCACAGTGAGAACAATGAGTAATGGTGGCTGCTGTACCCTCTTCACTCCTTCCCTGTTTTGGATTAGATGCGTTGCTACTTCTGTCATCTACAAACTGCAGTGTCAGTCATTTGTCTCCATGACATTGCTTTGTTGCCTCAAATAAATATTTGATTTTGCTTTCTCACTTCTGCCTGTCTTGTTAACTGCGCAGCCTTCGATATGATCAAATCTTCCCTCGACTGCAGAAAACCTGGTAAAGTCTCCTCCAAGACTCCAACAAGAACATGATCCCAAATTAATTCACCTTTCAGTGCTCCATATTTGCAATTCTCAGCTAGTTGATATAAATTGTTAATCAAAGAAATCTATGGTCTCCCCTGGTCTTTGGGTATATCTATTGAACTTCACACGTTCTATAATAATGTTCCTTCTAAAGCTAAAATAGGTATCAAAGGCTCTTATAGCCTCTTTGTATGTCGCCATCTCTTTGTGTATGTCCTGTCTGACCATTATGTCTTCTGCACTCTTGCCTATTGCATGAAGAAGAGTACTTATCTATTCCTTGCTAGTCTCTGCTAGTCCCGAAACTGTTCTGCACCTTGTAAACCCATGATGCCAATTCAGCCACTTATCAGCTTGACATTCAACAGCACGGTCATTGCTGAATTCCCAACCATCAACGTCCTGGGGGGTACCGTTGACCAGAAATTTAACTATAAATACTGTGGCTACAAGAGCAGGTCAGAGGCTAGGAATTCTACAGCAAGTAACTCACCCTCTGACTCCCCAAAACCATATTTGAAAGCCGTCCCTGCACAGGGCTCACACTCTTCAAGGGATAGGAATCTGCTGGGAACTGGTGGTTGCTAAAGGGAGGAAACATGCTGCCCCTAGATTTAGTGCGTCTCCCTCGAGCTTCCACTTGGTCAGAGAACTCTGGGAAAGGTAGCATTTTCTCATGGCTTCTTTTCATTGTAGCCTTTTCTCACATTCTGTCAGCAAATTTCCCATGTTTTTCTTGTCCTGCAGTCATTTCTCTTGCTGTTTTTTTCCAGTTGCTGGGGTCTTTACCTGTTGCTTTTTTTATTGTGTTCTCTGCTGCCACAATTTTTTATCATTGTTGTGGGTCTGAGATGAGGTTGTCCATGGTCTGGATATATAGGCACTGCTGGAGGCAAAGCCGTTGGTAAACTTTATCTTTTATTGATCATCATATTAACTACGTATAGTATAATGCTGAACACGAGGCTTCACATAGAACTATCTCTCATAATACTCTGTTGTCATGCGATATTACATCACTGATGATGTGGACTGTATATTGACATATTTAACATTAACATTTCATATGATGCTCCCTACTTGCCTGGATGAGTGCAGCTCCAAAGGCACTCAAGAAGCTTAACACCATCCAGGGCAAAGTAGCATGCTTGACCAAACCCTATCCATCACCTTAAACATTCGCACCCTCCACCGCTGATGCAGAGTGGCAGTAGTGTGTACTATATACAAGATGCACTGCAGCAACTTGCCAAGATTCTTTCAATGGCACCTTCCAAATCCACGACCTCTACCACATAGAAGGACCAGGGCAATAGGCACAACTGCAAGTTCCGCTCCAAGCCACACACCATCCTGACTTGGAACTATATCTCCATTCTCTAACAGTCGCTGGGTCAAAATGCTGGAGCTCCCTTCCTAACAACACTTTGAGTGAATCTACACTAGATGGACTATAGCAATTCAGGAAGGCGGATCACCAACCCATCCTCAAGGGCAATTTGTTATGAGCACAAAATGCTGGTCTTGTCAATGAGACTCACATCCCATGAAATAATTTTTTTAAATGTGGGCTCAAGTATTTCTTTCTGGAATCTACAATTGGCAACATTACAAATAGGACCCTACAGTTTCTTGCAACACACAAAGATAACCAACCAGCATGATCAGCAACAGATATTCAGAAACCCTCTCAGTTAGCCTTCTTTCAATAGAATAAGATACAAGAAAGTACATGGCCTGCTAATGCGCAACACACAAGGGATACCTAGCAGTAAACATATTACACACCAGCACGCTCAGGTTAATAAAAGCAACTGCTCAAGGCATTAGATTTCTATTTCAAATTAAATGAAACTGTGGCTAGTTGTCTATATCATAATATATAAACAAAAATGACTTGATCTTGTGCAAAAAAGACAAAGGGTGGAATCGTCCCAGATTTTCACTAAGTGCAGCAGCAGGCAGGCAAAAGGGTGTTTTATGTACTGGCTGTCACCCCAGGCTTTCAGTAAACCGGGCACCATATTTGAAAGCCGTCCCTGCACAGGGCTCACACTCTTCAAGGGATAGGAATCTGTTGGGAACTGGTGGTTGCTAAAGGGAGGAAACATGCTGCCCCTAGATTTAGTGCGTCTCCCTCGAGCATCCACTGGACACTGGTCTGGGAGAAGGCCAGCAAGAAAGATCACCAATCCTGAATGGGAGGTGATGGCAGTGGTGGTCAGCACCAATGCCTTGCAAAAGAGAACAGCCACCAGTTCCAAAAGAGGATGAATGAAATCCTCCGTTCCGCCAGGGTAAGTCACTCTTCTCATCACTCTCAACTCACACATTCAAAAACCCATCACACATCCACAGAGATCTAATTTACTGCCAGTTCAAGGGATATCACCATTCACTCCCTCACATGAACCTTTATTTTCCCTGCAGATTATGTCCTCATCCCATCCATGGCAGCACTCACCACCCACACATGCCAGGCATCATTCTCACCTGGCCTGGCAGGCATCCTGCTTACACTCTCTCCTTCTGTATTTATGCAGGGCAAGATGGCACACAACTAACCGGTGGAGGATTTCCTGAAATCTAGGTCCTCATGGACTTTGAAAACAAAGCCATCCAGCTGGCTGGCAAAGATCTGGACCATTCCTGTGCTGACAGTGAGGTCAGTGGTGCTCAACCAAATGAGGACCCAGCAGTGCTACATCCATCAGACATCCATGCCCCCTGTCACGTCCCCTGTTCCAGAGTCCCCTGCTTTTGCAGGTACATTTGGGAATTAGCCAAGGGGGTTCCATGACACAGGTTCTCAACTCAAGACCCAAAGAAACCTCAGAAGAAGAACCTGATGACATCCTCATTGAAGTCCAATCACAATGCTTACACACACCCTCCACCAGCACAGAGACAAACTCCTCGGTGGGACCTAGATCTAAAGTAGCCCCAGGCTCACAACCTGGTGAACACATCGCACTGCCTGATCCACAGCAGGCGGCGGCAGGTTCTTCCCAGGTTTCCAGCATTCTGAGGACTTCTGGAGACCAGAAATCTGCTGAGCCTGAGTCAGATGACGAGCCTCTGGACTCGGGCCATACCTCATGCAAAGACAAGCTCAGGAACATCACGGAGGGATGTCCACTGCACTCCTCAGATTGCAAGGTATGATGGAGGAGTCCGTCCACCTTCAGTCTGAGGTGATAGAGCCGGCATGCCAATGCACCGAGGTCAACACTGGTAGGATGGCCAGCGCCATGGAGATCTTGATACAAGACATTGGTCCTGCACTATTGAGTGGGCTGAAGTCCATCGTTGACGCCATAGTTGGCCTCCAACACTGTGTATGCTAGAGGGATGCGGGGTAGCTTATTCTCACTCCAGCTTCCCTTTCTCCTCAAGGAGTCAGCCAGGGGCCCATAGGGAGGAGGATCAGCAGGTGCACATGCCAGGGCCATCCACCCAAGTGACTCGGGGATTGGCCTGCCCATCAGAATTCCCTCTTCCTGTGACCCCAGCAACTCCAGCTCCACAGGCCGAGGAGGGTGCCACTCCACACAGCAGGACCCCAAAAGCAAGCCAGAGCTCTTTAGGCCTCAGCCATTCAGAGGACACCCACAACGGTAATCATAGACAGGGCGGAGCAGCAGGCTGCTTCCACCTCCACTTACACTCAGATGTGAAACACTGGGCCCTGCACAAGATGAAGACAGCGGTCTCGGTCCAGGACCTCTACTCTTTGCTTTGTTCAACCTTCCCAGCACACTGATTGTGTGTCTTCACAGTCACTGGCCACATCAGTCATGCCTGCACCTCAGTGGGGCTTGTCATTGCTGCCAGATTGTCCTGGGCTGGTGGCACAGTGTTCTGTCATTCTCTCTGTGTGCTCCCAGCACCGTTGAGATGCGGCTGGCCACCCATCTCATCAGCATCTGTGCCTGGTGACAGTGTGTTCCTGAAGAGTTCACGAAGGATGCCATAGTGTCAGGAGAATTTAAAGTTTCCCCACTGCATCTCCATGATATGACCCTGTTCACAGAGAGCAAGCGTGGTGCCATCAGCCAGACAGGAGTCAAACATTCACGTAAGCTATGTGAGGATCTATCGAGTGTCTCCATTGCATGTCATTATCATCCTCCTAGAATGTAGGGATGATGGGCATCTGCTGGGTCTCCATGACAGCAGCCTTATAGCAGAAGGTATGTGTGTTACTATCAGCCAGACTGGAGGAAAATGTTCATAGATGCAATGTGAGGATCTATGGTGTCCCTTCACTACATGCCGTCATCATCTGCCATGAATCTAGCAGCTATGAGGGCCTCTTAATTGTGCCTGCCTCATCTGGGAGTGCAATGGCATCATCGCCATCGTCCTTGCCTTCAAGGACCTCCTCATCCTGATCCCTATTGATGTCCTCCTCATTGGAGGAGACATGCAGATCCTCCATCTCCTCCTCAGCCAGCTCCTCTCCCCATTCCAGCACCAGGTTGTGAAAGGCACAGCAAGTAACGATGACGCATGACATCCTCTGTGGACTGTATTCCAAGGGTACACCAGATTGGTCCAGGCACTGGGGCCTTATTTACAACATTTCAATGATTTGCTCCACCAAAGAACACGTTGCAGCATGCACCTCATTGTACTTTCTCTCTGCTGCAGTCTGGGGCTGCTGCACGGGTATTATCAGCCACATCCTTTGTGGGTAGCCCTTGTCCCCAAGGAGTCAACCCTGCAGCATCTGCGGACCTTAGAAGATATCAGGGATCATCTCGGGGATCTGAGACCTACTGAGAATATAGGAGCTGTGAACACTCCCTGCATAAACTGGCACAATACTTTTGTGGTGGTCACACACCAGTTGAACATTCAGAGAGTGAAAGCCCTTACAGTTGATGTAGTTAACTCCATGTTGTCATAGACGTCTGAGTGCCACATGAGTGCAGTCAATGGCATCCTGCATCTGTGGAAAACCTGAGATCTGTGCAAATCCCAGTGCTCTTGCTTCCTGGCTTTCTTGATCCCGGGCAAAATGCTCAAAGTTGTGTGTCTTTGCAAATATGGTGTTTGTGACCTCCTGGATGCATTTGTGGGTGGAGGCTTGCGATATCCCACAGAGGTCACCTGTGGAGACTGAAAGGAGCCACTGGCATAAAGATTGAGTGCCACATTCACTTTCACGGCCCCTGGCAGTGGATGCCCTCCATGTCCCTGTGGCACCAAATCCTGCAGATGTAGATGTAACCAACGAGTTCCCTAGACATGCGCAGTCTTCAGTGACACTGGTTCTCAGGCATCTGCAGGAATGACAAGAGCTATCTATAGACACTGTGTCTAGCTAGGCACCAACCAGTAAACAGCTCATTGTGGTTCTTCAGCGGCATGTGCAGGAGTCCCAGCCGCCCCTTTTCTTGAGAATGCAGCTCCTACCTCTGCCCAGTCAGCACCTCCTAGCCTACAGCTCGGTCACCAGGCTCCATGGTCCTGTGCTCCTCCTGCAGGATGAAAGAGAGAGATGTGTTGGTTAGCATAGGTGTATTAAGAACCTCTCTTGGTTAAGTCTGAAAGCTCTTAATGCATCTCAGAGAATGCTGGCCACCACTTGGAGGCCAGAGTTTAGTGCACAGAATGGTTGCCTGAAGCCCCATCCACCTCCACCCCACTCCACCCATCCGATTGACAGCAGCTTTGCCCATTGGACTGCATGCTCTGCTCTCAGCTCAGGCACAGGCATTCTCCTAACCCGCACTACAAGGCTGCATTGTTAGCTTGAACCATGGGGGAGACTGGTCCAAACCAGGATGCTAACATTGCAAGGGGCTGTGAGCACCTCCACCGGTGACTGCTCCATGGCCAGCTTTAGCAAGGAGATTTTTCCCAGTCATCCAATTGTTCTGCAGTCCATTAAAATGCTCATTGGTTTCCATTTTGTGCCCAAGGGGTGAAAAGCTCTGGAGCATTTGGTGGCAATTTCATGCCTCTGCATTTCTTGAGTGGGCAAATAAGCTAGAAGCCTGACTCCAATCATATTAATGTGGCTGCATCTGAACTGTCTCAGCTGTGGAGGAATGGTCACTTTATATCAGGTTTCCCTAATGTGTGGCCGCTTCCCCCTGCATGTGCTTGTGCACCACCATCAGACCGTGCTGCCTTGCCCCCTCCCCCCCCCACCAACTTGCATCAGATGCAGTGCAGCCCTTGTATCCCCCCAACTCACTTCAAAGTGTGCTACCTTGCCCCCTCCAACTAGCCCCAACCACAGTGCAGCCCTTGCCCCAGCAATGCAGTGTCAGCCAGCTGGAGAAAATTGACTTACCTGTGCCATCGCCTGAACATGCAACACCTCAACCTTGGAGTCCAATGCTGCTCAGCGTTACTGCGCATTCACCTCCAAGTTCCCCTCAAAGTTCAGCTCGCCTTTTAAATGCTGTTGTGAAACACGCCGCCGTGCAATCCCACTAATGTGCCTGGCTGATCCAGCGTGTGGGGGGTGGGGGTTGTGATTCAGGCGAGCAGGGCTTATAATGAAGTGCAGATGTATTAAAATGAAATTCCCGATGTCTGCTGGTGGGAAACGCAGCCCGCCATTGATGGGTGGTGCTGACTATCGCAAGCTATTTTCATGACGTCGTGAAACCGATTTTTAGCCTTCCCGTCATATTGTCCGCTCATGCCCGCCATGATGCCCGATGCCAATGGGGCTGGAAAATTCTGACCATAGTTGGTCAATATAGCTACAGTATACTTACATCATTCATTCCAGAACAGACCATATTGCTGCTGAATGTTTGTTGCAACTGTGCTGTTTCACGCATTAGTTTCTAATGCAAGGTGTTTATGTTTTCCTTTATCCCCTTCTAATAACCAACAATGACAACATTCTGCAGGAGTTCCATCAGCTGTTCACTAGGATTAAAAAATTACAAAGCAATTGGACATTGCAAGCAGAGTATGGAACTCATATGTGCAGAGCTCTACTTGCCTAAGTAAAGAGTGATGACAGCTAACAAAATAGCTATCTCTACATCATCCCACTGGTATTAAACTGATATTTGTTGTGTATTTTTATTCATTCACATGATGTGAGCGTCACCAGCAAAGCCAGGATTTATTTCCCTTGAGGAGGTGGTGTTGAGCTGCCTTCTTGAATTACTGCAGTCTATGTCATGAAGGTACTCCGATAGTGTTGCTAGGGAGAGATGATGTGTGACTTGAAGGGAATCTTTTTGGTGGTGGTGATCCCATGCATAGACTGCTCTTGTCATTCATCATGGTAGAGATTGTATGTTTGGGAGGTGCTGTTGAAGGAGCCTTGCTGAGTTGCTGCAGTGTTTCTTGTAGAAGGTACAAAATAGACCGACTTGTGCCAGTGGTGGATGGAGCAAATATTTAAGGTGTTGAATGGGTGACAATTAAGTGGGCTGCTTTGTCTTGGATGGTGTCATTCTTCATGATTATTATTGGAGCTACACTCATCTGGGAAATGGAAAGTAACCCATCAATCCCCTTACTTATGCCTTATTGATGATCAAAAGACTTTGGGGAGTCAGAAAGTGTGTCACTTGGTGCAGAATACCCAGCCTCTGACCTGCTTTTGCAAATCTTCAGCTAATCAGAGAAAGCCAGTATGGATTTGTAAAGGGTAGGTCATGCCTGTCGAAATTATTGAATTTTTTGATGAGGTTTCTTAGGCATAGACAGGTGAATGTCTATAGATGTTATTTATATGGACTTCCATAAGGTATTTGATAAATTTCCAGAGAAGTGATAGTTAGCTAAAGTTGAAGCTGATGAAATTGAAGGTGAATTATTGACCTGGTTAGGGAATTGATTGAGTGGAAAGGGACAGAGAGCAGGGAATAATGGACAGCAACTCTAATTGTGAGGATATAACTAATAGCTTCCCAGGAGGGTCAGTGTTTGGGACTGAACTATTCATGGTATTCATTATGACTTAGATGATGGGATAGAAAATAACATATTGAAAGCTACTGATTAGCAGTGTAGATGGAAGCATAAAATTACAAAGACATAGATTGAATTGGATAAAATTGTGGTAAATGGATTTTATTACTAGGTCATCCTACTTTGGACATAAAAAGGATAGAACAGGGTACTTTTTAAATGGTGATTAGCTAGAACTAATGGTGACCTAAAGAGATTTGAGGGTCCAGATACATAGACCATGACAAGTGCCTTATCCACAGCCTTACAGCATGCCTCTGATCATCACCGATTGAATCTGCAGCAGAGTGGTAGGGGTGATACTGAGCCAGGAGAAGGGTGGTGATGAATGGCGTCATGGAAATGCAAACTCCACAAAAAACTTCTCACCAATTCACCCACACCCCTTGCCCAGGTAACCCTCTCACCTCAGTGAATGACAGAGTCTTCTCCTGTAAAGATGCGCATGGAACAGTCTTTGGTGGGATCTCAGGAGCTCCTAAAAGGCAGAGGATATAGACCAAAAAGCTCTAGTCAGAGCAGGTATCTGAGTAGCCTTCATCTACCTCTGCTGAAACCACACAGGATGCAGTATGTGGAATTGGCAGGAAGTGCAAATTAAAGCAATTAGAATTCACCCAAGTGTTTGATGAATTGTTACATTGTTAAATTTTATTTGTATATATACCGCCTCGTAAAAATTATTGATTGGCACCATATCCGCATCTTGCCTATTATTCAGCTCTGAGTGACAGTTTGGCCTTTCACTTGTTTCATGATGAATGTCAATAGATGTCAGGACCCTTTGGGCAGTTGTGTGGCTTAAGGACTGTTTTGTGAAAAGGGCAGTGGAGGGGGAAGAGGAGGTGTGTAGTATTGGTGGATCATTTGTTATTTGTTCTAGTCGAATAATTAACTGCATCTTCTAGCTATGAGGGTTTCCCTGAAATTGTGGGCAGCAATACAGGCAGCTGATCCAGTGATCGGTGCCTTCTCTTTATTTTCCTCCTCCTCTTGTTCCACGTTTTGCTCATCTGAAGAAGTTTGATGACATATTGTTCCTTCTCTATCTGTAACCCCTGCTGCTGTGCAATGTTGTGCAGAACACAGCTCACCACTGTGATTCTGGACATCCTCGCTGGTGAGGACTGAAGGCCACTGCCAGAATATCTATGCACTGGAAGCGCACCTTCAAAATGACAAAGGCTTGCTCAATAACATACCTCATGGTAACATGACATGAATTGTAGTGCTCCTGCACCTCATTGGTGGGAATCCTCACAGCTGGAATGAGTCTAGTTTGAAGGGGATAACTCTTGTTTTACATGAGCCAGCCCTTAAGTCTGCTTCCTAGAATATAAATTACTCCCACCAGTGTTCTCTGACACTTGCTATTTCTATTTTCTACACACACTGATTCCACTTCATGATTTTCTGAGACGAGGTTCCTTCTCTCTAAAGCCCTTATGTCATCCTTTACTATCAGGGCTACTCTTCCATTTTGTCATTCTGTCCTTCTTTCCAAAATATCGTGTGCCCTGGAATATTGATTTCCCAACCTTGTAACCATGGATGGAATCATCCATGCTCACTGGTGTTAGACATGTTCGGTGGCAAGAGCGAACAATATGGTGAGAAGGCCAAAAAATCAGTTTCACGAGGTCATGAAACCAATTTGTGACCATCTGCTCAACCCATCGATGGCAGACCACGTTTCCTGCCATTGCACTTTGGAAGCCTCATTATAATACATCAGCATATCATTATAAGGCTGGTGTCACAAAAGTATAATAATTCTTAGAATATTATTGTGATTTATTGCAAAAGTTGGTTAATAGTGGAGTTTGGATAGTTTGTTTGTGTGTGTGTGTGTGTGTGTGTGTGTGTGTGTGTGTGTGTGTGTGTGTGTGTGTGTGTGTGTGTGTGTCTGTGGGTGTGGTATTTAATTGAATTGGAGGTGGCTGGTTTGGAGGCTTTAGCTCATCAAAATAAGCTTGTTTGAAATGATAAATACATAAACACAGCTAAACTTTTAGAACGTGGGGTGAAGAGAATTTGCCTTTTTAGATAAATCAAGGTAGTTTGAATTTCAAAGAAATGGTAGCCAGAGAAGCTGGTGTGTTTATTTTTCCCGAAGGTTAGTGATAATATTAACATCATGAAATGATTTATGTTATGAGAAAGGTTAAGGTCCAAAGACATATGGGAACAATGGAATTTGCATTAAAACAGAGAAACATGTATAAAGGATTGAGACTGTGTCAGATGAAGGCATTGTAAGATCTACAAAGTGTGAAAAGCCTCCAGTATTTGTGCATTAAGTTGCTGTCCTCAAAAACCGAAGCTGGGAAAAGTCATTTTGAATTCTACTGTCCAGGGTATTGTGTTGACTGGTTGGAATATATTTAAAGTTTTTTTTTATTTACCGTTGCCTTAACAGGGGTGTAACTGGAAGACAGATTAATTAGGGGTTTTAGGAGTTATTATAGTTGTAATTTGTAGACCTATGTGCTTGAAATATTTTCTTTTGTTAATAAATGTTTAATTCAGTTTTGTAAAAAATCTCTAGAGTCTTGGTGGACATATTACTACTGAATTCAGGGCATGCATCTCGAAATAAAATATAAATTATAAAATTGCTGTGACTGCGTGATCAAGTTTCCCTCATGGATCTGATCCGCCTGGCATGCATCATCCACCACGTCATAACAAATTGGGGGCTCTTTGCAGGATATTTGAAATTTCTTGATCGGTTTGGAGTTGGTGAATCTTAAGATTATGGCTTCGAGAAGCACTATGAATTCAGGAGATGATGTAAGCGATTTTTAAACTGGTGAGACTACAAAAATGGCTATATCCATTGCTAAAACGTTTTTTGGAAGTAGAAGATATAACTGATTGGGCTACAAAAAGTATCCAAGGCTAAGTTAACCTAGTTGCTGGACAAGTTGCAGTTGAGGTCACTTGTAGGGGTAAAGAAAGCAGACATAGTTGAAGTGATAGCACAGCATTCAAAGTTGAAAGTGATACCTGACACTAGTGAGTCACAGCTGGAGGTGGTGAGACTTCAGTTCCAAATGAAGAAGATTCAATTTGAACAAGCAAGCGAGCAGAAAAACCTTGAATTGGAGACAAAAGAAAAAGAGAGATTATTTCAAAATGAAATGGAAATGTGAAAACTTGATCTCCAGAGGGAAAAGTAAGCAATTGAGGAGAGAGTGGAGGAAAGAGACAGAGTGCCAACTTAAAAAGCTGGACTTTAAAAAAGAGGCATCAGGTGGAGAGAAAAGCCCTGATGATGAAAAAACCGTTAACCTAAAATCCAGTGGGGAGATGCTAAATTTTTGCAAGCTCTTCCGAAGGTTGAAGAGAGAGGTGTGGATGTGTTCTTTATTTCATTTGAGAAGATATATGAACAGGTGAAATGGCCACAAGAAAACTGGACATTGTTGTTATGATCCAGGTTAGTGGATAGAGCACATGAGGTTCATGCTTCACTGTCAGAAGAAATGTCAGTGGATTATGATGATTAAAAAGAAGCTAATTTGAGTGCATATGAGTTGGTTCCTGCGGCAAACAAGCAGAAATTTAGGACTATAAGAAAACAGCCTGGGCAAACTTATATCAAATTTGAAAGAGTAAAACTAAGTAATTTTGACTGGTGGATATGGGCATCAAAGATAGAGACAACATATGAAGCTCTAAGAAAAGTAATTCTTTTGGAAGAATTTAAAGATTCAATTACTTCAGCAGTGAGAACTCATGTGGAGGAACAGAGGGTTCAAACGGCAAGGCAAGCAGCAGAGATAGCTAATAATTATGAGTTAGTTCATAGGTCTAAAATCTTTTCATCACCTTTTTAAATCAGAGAAGCATAGAAAGTGGGAAGGCAAAAGGAAGGCGGGTAGTCAGGGAAGAGGAGTAGGTGGAAATTCCCAGGAAGATTTTTCACAGAATAAAAAGGAAGGTGCTGAGGGTAGAAGTGGCATTCGAAAAATGAGGTGTTTTCATTGTAATAAAGTTGGGCACACAAAGTCAGCGTGTTGGAAATGACAGGGAAAATCTGTTGGAATTATTGGGATGCAGGGAAGTTCTGAAAGTAAAAGTACTGTGGGCTCTGAGGTTCAGCACATGAGAAAAAAAAACAATGGTTTGTGTGCAGATAAAATAGGAAGGATCAGTGATAGGTAAAGATGTGGGGATGTGTTCACAATTTACCCAAGGGGGTTCTGAGGAGCAGTTTGCAGATATGTTTATAGATTTTGTATGTGAAGGGAAAGACTTTCCATGTGTACAGGGTAGAGTAGAAAAAGTTATTAAAATTTGAAGAGAGACAGGGGCTAGTCAATCATTGATGTTGTGGGATAATGATATTTGTTGTTCAAGGGGAGTATTGCAGGAACTGGTGATAATAAGTGGGGTTCATGGACATGTTAAACCTATTGAATTGTGGAAGGTAAATTCAAAGAGTAAGTGGAAAACAAGGTGAGGTTGTTGTTGGAGTATTCGAAAAATTGCCCATTGCAGTGGTTCAATTTATTTTAGGCAATGATATAGCTGGATCACAGATGTTGGTGATGCCTATGGCAGTTGAGCAGCTTGTGGAGGAGTTTTCATCAGAAGTGTTGTAGAAAGAGAATCCTGTGTTATTTCCAGATTGTGGTTCAAGATCACAAGCTCACAGGTTGAAACAGGACGAACAGGAAGTTAAAAGGCAAGGAAAAGATATTTGAAGTTCAATTAGCTGACACTGTATTTGATAAGATTGTTCAGGAAGAAAGAATGGAAAATAATGCAGCTGAGTTATTTAGCTCAAGACAGTTGGTAGAGTTATAGAAAAAGGGTCCAAAAGTAAAACAGTTATATCAGGCAGCTTACTCAGAAACAGAGGCAGAATGTATTACCTTAAGGGTAATGTGTTAATGAGAAAATGGTGGCCATATCAAGTATCAGCAAATTAAAACTGGAAGGAAGTACATTAGATGTTTATACAATTTGGATATAAAAATGAGATCCTGAGAATAGCTCATGAAATTCTACTGGGGGGACATTTAGGAATTAGAAAGACACAGACGACAATACAAAAATATTTTTATTAGCCTGGATTGCATAGAGATGTAGATAAATGCTGTAGAACATGTCACACATGTCAGATGATAGGGAAACCAAAAATAATGATTAAGCCAGCACCTTTAATTCCAATTCAAGCATTTGAAGGATCTTTTACTAGGGTCATGATTGATTGTGTAGTGCCCCTCCCTAAAGACTAAAGTCTCCCTAAGACTAAAAGCGGAAATCAATACTTGCTGACAATAACATATGTGTCTACAAGGTTTCCTGAAGCAATACCTTTGAGAAATATTACAACAAAGGGAATTGTTGAAGAGTTGGCTAATTTTTTTTTACACGATATGGTTTACCAAAAGAAATACAAACAGATCAGAGTTCAATTTTCATGTCACAGCTGTTTAAAGAAGTAATGAACAGTTTGGGGATAAAAGAGTTTAAGTCAATAGCTTACCACCCCAAGTCACAAGGGGCATTGGAAATATGGCATCAAACTTTAAAAACTATGATAAGGGCATAGAGTCAGCACTATCCACAGGGTTGGAATAGGGGAATTATATTTCTGTTATTTGCTTTTAGGGATGCTCCTAATGCATCGGCTGAATTTAGTCCCTTTGAATTGGTCTATGGTCATGAGGTACGGGGTCCACTGAAATCGATTCATGAGAAACTGGTGGGTCAAAATTCAGAAACTACTCCCCTAGATTATGTATCAAACTTCAGAGAAAAATTGGACAGAGCATGTGAGTTAGCTAGGGAACATTTAAAGACATTGCAGCAAGTGATGAAAGTGAGTGCAGATAGGAGAGCCACAGCTCGTGGTTTTGTTGCTAGAGAAAGAGTATTAGTTCTGTTACCAGTATTGGGTGACTTATTAAAGGCAAGATTTAATGGGCCTTACAGGATTGAAAAGAAACTAAGTGAAGTAAATTATTTAATAAATATTTCAGATAGAAGAAAGAAGCAGAGGATGTGCCATGTAAATATGCATAATAAGTACTTTGACAGGGAAGAAGATCAAAATGAAGTATTAGTGATGGTAAATAAGGAGAAAGGGGTAGAAATGAAGGATTCTGAAATTGACCTTCCTCTAATAAAATTGGATAATGAGGGGGTACTTAAAAATTTAAATATAATATTGAGTTACCTTCCAGAGAAGTGTCAAAGTGATTTGGAGATACTATTGCAGTCACACAAAGCTATTTCTGGGAATAAGCTGGGGAGGACAAATTTAGCTACATGTGATGTGATGTAGAAGGTTCATTTTCAATAAGTCAACATCCTTATAGATTAAATCTAGCAAATTTATCACAAGTACAGAAAGAAATTGGAATCATACTTCAAAATGACATCATTGAGTCTAGTTGCAGTAACTGGAGTTTGCCTATTGTGATGGTACTGAAACTGGATGCAACACAAAGACTGTATATTGACTATGGAAATATGAATGCAGTGATAAAAGCAGATTCATATCCTATGCCATAGTTGGAAGATTGCTTTGAGAAAGTAGGACAATCAAAGTTTATCATAAAGATTGACTTGCTGAGAGGATATAGGCAAGTACCATTATCGGACAGTGCAAAGGACACACCGGTTCTGTGATGCCAGATGAACTATATCAGTTTAAAGTCGTGCATTTGGTATGAAAAATGCACTGCAACATTTTAACAAACAAAATAATTGCAGGACTGAGCAATTGTGCTGTTTATAATGATGACTAAATAGTTTTCAACCAAACGTGGGAGGAGCATTTACAACACCTGGAAGAATTATTTAGCCCATTACAAGGAGCTAAGCACTAATGATGAACTTGGCTAAAATTGAATTTGCAAAAGCGCAAGTTACATATCTAGGCCATATCATTGGAAATGTTAAGGTGGCTCTGAGAGATGTGAAAGTCAAGACTATCATGTATTCCCCATACCTACAACAAAACAAGAAGTTTTGAGATTTCTGGGCATGAGTGGGTTTTACCAGAAATTTGTGCCAACTTTTAGCAGTACGGTTGATCCATTGACTAAGCTATTGAAAAAGGACAAGATGTGTCCTTGGACACAGAAGTTTCAGGAGGCATTGACAGTTTGAAAACTGTATTGACTATGACACCAGTTTTGGCAGAACCCAATTTTGCCAAGCAATTTAAGTTGGCCGTTGACGCAAGCGATAGAGGCATTGGGGCTCTACTGTTACAAGAAGATGAAACTGGAATTGAGAAGCTGATAGGGTATTTTTTGTAGAAGTTGAATGTACAACAGAGAAAATATTCAACAATCGAAAAGGAGACTCTGGGCCTGGTGTTGGGGTTGCAGCATTTTGAGCTTTACATTGCAAACAATTTGTTAGAAATAATTGTTTATACACACCACAATCCTTTAAAGTTTCTTGATAAATTTTAAGGCTGAAGTGCAAGACTATTCAGATGGAGTTTATTACTGCAGCCATTTAATCTACAGATTATACATGTGGCTGGACGAGAAAGCCTAATTGCAGATGCATTGGCGAGAGTTTGAAGCTCAAAGGAAAATTGGACATTTAAAACCTGGACACTGGATCAAAATGATTTCTGTTGATACCAAGGACTTATATATATTAGTTATGTTAATGCATGCATCTGGTAATGAAATAGTGTGAGTTTATAGATAAGCACTGTAAAATGGGTTAAGAAAATGAAGCCATCTTTTTAACTTATGATGGTTCATTTCCCAGTAAGGAGAGGGTTGTCACTGAAGTTTAATCATTCACAGAATCACAGAATCACAGGTGCTATTGTCTTAGCCTAAAGGCAGAAAGATTCCTCCAATGTGCTTTGCAATCTGAGGAGTGCAGTGGACATCCCTTCCTGATGTTCACAGAATCACAGAATCACAGCTTCACAGTGCAGAAGAGGCCATTTGGCCCATCGAGTCTGCACTGACACGTGAGAAACACCTGACCTACCTACCTAATCCCATTTACCAGCACTTGGCCCATAGCCTTGAATGTTATGACGTGCCAAGTGCCCATCCAGGTGCTTTATAAAGGATGTGAGGCCACCTGCCTCCACCAACCTCCCAGGCAGTGCATTCCAGACCATCACCACCCTCTGGGTAAAAAAGTTTTTCTTCACATCCCTCCTAAATCTCCTGCCCCTCACCTTGAACATATGCCCCCTTGTGACTGACCCTTTAACTAAGGGGAACAGCTGCTCCCTGTCCACACTGTCATGCCCCTCATAATCTTGTACACCTCGATCAGGTCGTCCCTCAGTCTTCTCTGCTCCAACGAAACAACCCAAGTCTATCCAACCTCTCTTCATAACTTAAATGTTTCATCCCAGGCAACATCCTGGTGAATCTCCTCTGCACCCCCTCCAGTGCAATCACATCCTTCCTTTAATGTGGCGACCAGAACTGCACACAGTACTCCAGCTGTGGCCTCACTAAGATTCTATACAACTCCAACAAGACCTCCCTACTTTTGTAATCTACGCCTCGATTGGTAAAGGTAAGTGTCCCATATGCCTTTTTCACCACCCTGCTAACATGCCCCTCTGCCTTCAGAGATCAATGGACACACACACACCAAATTCGCTTTGTTCCTCAGAACTTCCTAGTGTCATGCTGTTTAATGAATACTTCCTTGTCAAATTACTCCTTCCAAAGTGTATCACCTCACAATTTTCAGGATTAAATTCCATCTGACACTTATCTGCCCATTCGACCATCCCGTCTATATCTTCCTGTAGCCCAAGACACTCAACCTCACTGTTAACCACAAGGCCAATCTTTATGTCATCTGCAAACTGACTAATCCTACAGCCCACATAGTCATCTATGTCGTTTATATAAACGACAAATAATAGGGGACCGAGCACAGATCCCTGTGGTACGCCACTGGACATTGGCTTCCAGTCACTAAAGCATCCCTCTCTCATCACCTTCTGCCTCGTACAACTGAGCCAATTTTGAATCCGCCTTATCAAATTACCCTGTATCCCATGTGTATTTGCCTTCTTTATAAGTCTCCCTTGTGGGACCTTGTCAAAGGCTTTGCTGAAATCCAGATAAACTACATCAACTGCACTGCCCTCATCTACACACCTGGTCACCTCCTCAAAAAATTAAATCAAATTTGTTAGATGTGACCTCCCTCTGACAAAGCCATGCTGACTATCTCTGATCAAACCAAGTGGAGATAGATACTTTCCTTCAGGACTTTCTCCAATAGTTTCTCTACCACTGATGTGAGACTCACTGGCCTGTAGTTCCCTGGCTAATCTCTACAACCCTTCTTAAATAGCGGAACCACATTAGCTGTTCTCCAGTCCTCTGGCATCTCCCCCATGGCCAGAGAGGAATTAAAAATTTGGGTCAGAGCCCCTGCAATCTCCTCCCTTGCCTCCCTCAGCAGTCTGGGACACAAATAATCCGGACCTGGAGATTTGTCCACTTTTAAGTATGCCAACACCTCCAATACCTTGTCACTCCCTATATCGATTTGCTTAAGAACCTCGCGGTCTCTCTCCCCGAGTTCGATACTTTCATCCTCATTCTGTTGGGTGAAGACGGACGTGAAGTATTCATTCAACACTCTAACGATGTCCTCTGGCTCCACCCATAGTTTGCCCCCTTGGTCCCTTATGGGCCCTACTCTTTCCCTGGTTATCCTCTTCCCATTGATATACTTATACAATATCTTGGAATTTTCCCTACTTTTACCAGCCAGAGCTTTCTCATATCCCCTCTTTGCTCTCCTAATTGCTTTCTTAAGCTCCACCCTGCACTTTCTGTACTCCACTAATGCCTCTGCTGATTTGCTTCCCTTGTACCTGGTAAAAGCCTCTCCTTTCCTTTGCATCATAACCTGAATATCTCTGGTCATCCATGGTTCTCTGGGCTTGTTCCTCCTTCCTATCATCCTAGAGGGAACATGTTGAGCCTGTACCCTCCCCATTTCCTTTTGGAACACCCCCCCATTTCTCCTCTGTAGATTTCTCCACAAGTAACTGTTCCCAGTCTACCTTGGCCAGATCCTGTCTTAATTTACTAAAATCCACTCTCCCTCAATCCAAAACATTTTTTTGCAACTTGTTGTTTTCTTTGTCCATAACAAACTTAAACTGTACCATGTTGTGGTCGCTATTGCTAAAATGCTTGTTCAGCACCACCTCAGCCACCTGTCCGGCTTCATTCCCCAGAATTAGGTCCAGCACTGCACCCTCCCTTTTTCGACCCTCTACATATTGACCTAAAAAATTCTCCTGTACACATTTCAAGAAATCCACTCCATCCAAGCACTTAACACTATGGCTACCCCAATTAATGTTGGGAAAGTTGAAATCACCTAATATAATTACCCTATTGTTATTGATTTTACACACCTCCACAAATTGTGCACATATTTGCTCCTCAGTTTCCCGCTGACTATCTGGGGGTCTATAATAAACACCTAACAATGTGGCTGCCCCTTTTTTATTCCTCAGCTCTACGCACAAAGCTTCATTCGATGCCTCCTCCAAGATATCATCTCTCCTTACTGCAGTAACTGACTCCTTACTAATAATGCAATGCCTCCTCCTCTTTTACCCCCTCCGCTGTCTCACCTGAAGATTCTATATCCCAGAATGCTGAGCTGCCAATCCTGCCCTTCCCTCAACCATGACTCAGCGATGGCTACTATATCACAATTCCACGTGTCAATCCTCCACCTTAACTCATCCAGTACTCTTGGCATTAAAGTAGAGGCCATCCAGCCTTGCCTTACTCCCTTGAAACTTAATGCAGCTGTACTCCCTCTGACTTGATTGTTTTACTGTATTATGATGTGTCCCTATTCTGCTTACATTCTGTGTCCCCTTCCACTGCCAAATTAGTTTAAACTCCTCCCAACAGCACTAGCAAACCCTCCCACAAGGATGTTGGTCCCGCTCTGGTTCAGATGTGGACCGTCCCGCTTGTACAGATCCCACTTTCCCCACCAACGGTCCCAGTGATCCAGGAATCTAAAACCCTCCCTCCTGCACCAACTCTTAAGCCACATATTCATCTGCACTATTCTCATATTATTGAGCTTGCTAGCACGTGGGACTGGGAGTGATCCAAAGATTACAACCCGAGAGGTCTTGCTTTGTAGTCTATTGCCTAACTGCATGAAATTCTTGATGCAAGACCTCATCCCTCTTTCTACCTATGTCATTGGTACCAACATGTACCATGACCTCTGCCTTATCATCCTCTGCCTCCCACTTCAGGATACCCTGCAGCCGTTCAGTGACATCCCGGACCCTGGCAAGAGGGAGGCAACATACCATCCTGGAGTCATGTTGACAGCCAAAGTAGCGCCAATCTGTCTCCCTGACAATAGAATCCCCTATTACGATTGTTCTTCTTCCCTTCCTCCCCTCCTGAACAGACAGGCTGCTTGTGGTACCAGAAGCTTGGCTCTGTCCGCATTTCCTGGAGGAACCAGTGCCCTCATCAGCCTCCAAAATGGAATACTGATTTGTGAACGGGACCCCAGGGAACTCCTGAACTACCTGCCAGTTTCTCTTGGACTGCCTGGTGGTCACCCATTCCCTTCCTTCCTCAAGCCCCTTCATCTTCGGTGTGACCACTTGGCTAAACATGCTATCCACGATGCTCTCAGACTCACGGATGCTTCACAGTGCCCCAGCCGCTGTTCCAGCTCTGAAACCTGATGTTCCAGGAGCTGCAGCTGGGCACACTTCCTGGTCCCGGGCACTGGAAATGTCCCCGGCTTCCCACATGGAGCACGAGGAGCACACCACGGCTTTGAGCGCTCCCGCCATGATTTATCCCTTTAAATTAAACCTTTTAAGTCAATTACTCTAGGGCCCTCCTTTCCTGATCCTCGTTACTGTAGAATATACAAACTATAAACCACAAAAAGACCTTAAACTATAAGCGATTAAAGTAGTTAATACCTTACCCACTACTTCCCAGTGATTCCTTTCCCTTGTAGCCTCTACTGCTGCAGCAGGGCAAGACCCATGCTCTGAAGATTTAAGAAGTTGGATAGTACGGAAAAAATGCAAAGAGCACCTCATCCCCAATGCACCGATTTCCCACTTTCTACCAAATTGCCAATACCCACACTGGCTGTGCCTCACTCAGGATGAGCTGTCTACCCTGTTCGTGTGCAAACATGTTTCCTAGCTTGCCTTTGCAGCTCCAGCAACCGTGACATGACCGGGTCCAGAGGCTCGTCACCTTAAAAGGGAGCTCAGACACCCTCCAATCCTGCAGCAACCACATGAGATTCAAACTTCTTTTCACCAGTTTTATTGAAGCATATGCAGGGGAGCCACACCCATTCACAAAATAGCATGCAAGCTCATCAATTGATTACATTCCACGACTTTTGTACTATTTTCTTATCACAGTACATTTGAATACACCAAATCAGTAATGGACAAACTTCATACTCTACTATCTCTACCCAATTGAGCTCATATACACATGATTACACTATCCAATCATTTTCAAAGCACTTATACATGATTACACTAGCCAATTACATTCAGGCACATATATATGGTTACACTATCCAATCAGAATTGAGACATGTACACATGGGCCTTTGCCTCTGTGACTCAAGACTGCTTGTGTCTTATCAAAGCTTCTCCTCTGTCTCCTAATGCTACCACATTCTTCTTCGCTTTCCCAACTTCACCATAGTACCATGGCCAGTCTGCCCAGCCATTTTGCAGTCCTTCTCCTCATCCACACAGTTAGCAAGCACTTCATACCCGTTGGACAAAGTCAGGGTTGAGGCTCCTCCAACACTACCTGCTGGGTCCTCTTACCCGCCTGACTCGCTATCGCACCATCCTGTCCCTGACCATTGTCCAGGCTACTTTCCCCCACCCTGATGCACATTAGTGTCTGCAGTTCAGCTTCCAGCTTAATAGCTCTAAGCCAAAGCTCCTCAAGCTGCAGACGCTTACTCCAGGCGTGTTTGCCCTGGATCACACTGGTGTTTGGAAATCTCACATTCCACAGTTGCAACACATCGCCTGACCTGCTATTTTTATTATAGGTTAATTAATTTATCACTTTAAGTAATTTTAATTTATTTACCCTACTACTCCCAAAAAGTTTTACTCCTGCTAATACAAAACCTTACTACTAATAAAATCTTACAGTTACTAATAATTTATACCAAACCTTAAAAGATAAACAAGCAAAATGAGCAAAATACTCACCAACCAATCACTTACCTGGTTCCCTGTGATGTTATTTTCTCTGGATGCGGTCAGTCCACAGACTGAGACCCACAACGAGCAGCTAAGTCTGCTGGAAACCTTGCCCCTCTCACGCTTTTTAAAGCTTCTGGATCTGCAGGAAGTCTCGCTCTCTCTCGCGCTCTTTTAAGCCTTCAGGTCCACTGAAAGTCTCACTCCCTCTCGTGCTCCTTTAATCCTCCAGGTTTGCTGGAAGTCTCGTTCCCCTCTTGTGCTCCTTTAAGCCTGGGAGGGGAAGAAAACACTCATGGACTGCTGTCTACATTTCTGAGTAATCAGCTGAGACACCATTGGCACAATGGAAGGAGACTGAGGCAAAAGATTTGAGGGCAATAGTGATTTAGGTGGCCAATGTGTGATCACCAGATACAGCAGGGAGCAGTTCTTCTCGCAGAAGCTGTCTCTGCTCACCTGCCATGGCAACCTGAGACTATGGAAACACTGCTTCAGATAGGCCAAGGAAGTTGAGCCTCTGGCTTGAGACCCGTTCATGTGTGTAGTGCCTCCGGCACCCTCAGCCCTCTATTAATCTTGTATCTGCTGTTGTGCAACTCTCTCCTGCATGCTCCTACCACAGCATGTTGTCATTGGCTTGTATGCCGATTTACTTCCTTGCCCAATGTAGTGTCAAAAACATTCAAGGTGCTTCCATCCTGCCTTCCCAAAAGCCTCCATGCTGTCAATAGCATTTTGCAAAACAGCTGTAAGCACTGAGCATTTCCTGAGATTGGGCATCCTGAACTTATAAACCCTCATAACGTGCATTTCCATCGCACCTCCTTTTCACTGGCAAGGTTCTTGAAACCTGTTCTGCTGGCATTAAATTCACTTTCCTATTTAGTTCAATTGAAATTTACTTTGGACGGTATTTTCCCTGCCCATTGGTGGCAGGTGTGATAGGTGGCATCAGCGGACGATATGACATGATCAGTTTCACAACAGCAGGCCGCGTTTCCCGCCTTCGGTCATCAGGACCTCATTGTAATACACCAACAAATCATTATCAGGCCATACTGCCACACTCATGCACCCCCTCTGGATCGTGCAGTGGGGAAAGCACGCCGACATATTTCACAACAGCACAGAGGCAGCATGCGCTTGGCAGCCTGCACTTTGGTGAACTGGAGATAAGTGCACAGCAATGTTCTGCAGAGCTTGCCAGGGTCGCCTGTTGCTTTGCAGGCTTCAGGGGCACCGGGGTGTCGGGGTTAAGTGCTGCCTTGCCCCTGAAGTGACTTGTAAGGGTGCGGGTGGAGTGTAGGGCGCAGGTGCAGCCCTGCCTCTGAGGTGACTTGTGAGGGGGAGGGGGAGGGGGAACATGGGGAAAATGCAGCCTTGCCATTGAGGTGACTTGTGAGGGGGCGGAAGGTACAGCCCTGCTGTTGAGACGATTGTGGTGGTGGGGTGGGGCGGAGCAAGGGCAATCCTGCTATTGAATATAGCGCACAAGCATTCGGAGTAGAGGGGTGTGGGCAAGGGAAGTGGCCAAGCATTTGGGAAACATGTATAAAGTGTCTCTGCAGCTGAGACAGTTCAGGTGCAACCACATTGATATGGTTGGCGTCAGGGTCCTACCTTATCTGCAACATGGAGGCATCAAAGTGTCACCAAGCTCTCCAGTGCTCCCCCGCGCCCCCATCACCCCCGCACCTCCTGGCACAGGCTACAAATTCATGAGCACTTTAGTGGACTGCAAAACAATTGGACTGCACATGTTGTACAATCTCCTTGCTGAAGCTGGCCATGGATCAGTCACCGGTGGAGGTGCTCACAGTCCCTTGCAATGTTAGTATCCCGGTTTGGACCAGTCTCCCCCATGGTTCAAGCTAACAGGGCAGCCTTGCAACGTACTAATCTCTGGCCATCCAAGTGGTGACCAGCACTCTCCTGGAATCATTAAGGGGCCATCACACTTAACCAGGACAGGTTCTTAGTATCCCCATGCTAACCACGTGTCTGTCTCTTTCATCCTGCTGGATGAATACATCAGGATCATAGATCCTGGTGATCTAGCTGTACGCCTGATGGCCTACAGAGAGTGAAGATGACAGGGGAGAGAGCGACTGAGGCTCCTGGCTGTGCAAATATAGGAGCAGCAACCTCAGGAAGAAGGAGTTGCTGGGGCTCCTGCACACACCACCCAAGGGCCACAGCGAGCTGTCGCAGGCTGGCGGCTAGTGACACCCGGGGTCTATAGACACCGCCTTTCATTCCTGCAGATGATTGAGAACCGGTGTCGCTGAAGACTACACATGTCTAGGGAACTGACAATTCTGTCAGTTACGCAGGATTTGGCGCCATGGGGACATGGAGAGCATCTGCTGCCAGTGGCTGTGAAAATGCCTGTGGCTCTCAATTTCTATATCAGTGGCTCCTTTCAGGGCTCCACAGGTAGCCGCTGTGGGATCTCTCAAGCTCAAATGCATCCATGAGGTCACAGATGCCATCTTCACGAGGGCACATGACTTTGTGCATTTCACCTGGGACCGGGACAGCCAGGATGCAAGAGCGATTGGATTCGCCCAGATCTCGGGTTTCCCACAGATGCAGGGTGCGACTGTCTGCACTCATGTGGCGCTCAGATCACCATCAACACACAGTGAATTACATCAACCGCAAGGGTTCCATTCGCTGAATGTGCAGCTGGTGTTTAAACACCAGAAACACATCCTGTAGGTCTGTGCATGGTTTCCAGGGACTGTGTATGATGCCTACATCCTCAGTCGGTCACAGATCCCTGATGTATTCCAGGGTCCACAGAAGCTGCAGGGACGGCTCCTCAGGGAAAAGGGCTAACCACAAAGGACTTGGCTGATGACACCTGTGCGGTGGCCTCAGGCTGCAGCAGAGCGACGCTATAATGAGGTTCATGCAGCAACTCACAGCTTGGTGGAGCAGACCGTCGGGATGCTGAAGATACAGTTCCGGTGCCTGGACTGATCTGGTGGAGCCCTGCAATACAGTCTGCAGAGGGTGTCACGCATCGTTGTTGTCTGCTGTGCCCATTACAACCTGACTCTGCAATGGGGAGAGGAGCTGGCTGAGGAGGAGATGGAGGAGTTGCATGTCTCCTTCGATGAGGAGGATGCTGACGAGGATGAGGTTGAGGAGGTACTCAAAGGCGACGCTGACGGGGATGAGACCCTTGCAATGGCTAGATGAGGCAGGTACACTCGGGAGGCCCTCGTAGTTGCTAGATTCCAGGAGGATGGTGATGATGAGATGCAGTGAGGTGACCCCATTATTTCCCACATCGCATCTGTGAACGCTTAACTCCAGTCTGGCTTATGGCAGCCGAATACCCCCGTGAGAATGCTCCTGTCATGGAGGGGTGGTGGAGGCCCTAACTGTTGCTCAATTGCAGGAGGATGATGACAACACACGTTGAGGATACTCCATAAACCTTCACACAGCCTCTGAGAATCTCTGACTCCTTTCTAGCCGAAGGCAGCTCGCTTGCGCTCTGTGCTGAGAGTGATATCAGAGAGATACAGCCATGAAACTTTAGAAGAATCTGATGCTTTGTCCACCTTCAGCATCTAAACCCTTCAGGAGCACAGAATCACTGGTCACAGGTGCTGAAGACAGGGGGGTCAGCCCCAACTTAAAGGTGCTGAGAGCACACAGAGAGAATGACGGAACTCTGTGGTACTTGTCCACAACATTCTGGCAGCAATGACCAGCACCACCAAGGTGCAGACATCAATGTCTCCAGGGAGTGTGAGGCTGGACCATCACTTTGATCTGAAGGCCACACAGAGCACAGGGAAGAGGCCCTGGACTGAGACACCTGCCTTTATCTTGTGCAGAAAGGCTTCACACCTGAGTGACAAGAATACTGTTCATCAGAACAAGGAGCCATAGGCAGGGAGACATTCTTGGGCGTTTATTGACAATGGTGAACATTACTTACAAGTGATCAACACCCGTGCCCAGGCTGTGAAACTAATTCTCCTTAACTGTCCTAACCCTGTCTCGACGTCTTGGTGCTCCCGGACATCCACAGCAGAGGTGGAGGCAGCCTGCTGACTGCAACATCCTGTCTGTGATGCCCTTGGTGGGCATCCTCTGGAGGGCCAAGACTTGTGTGGCAGTGGCATCCTTCTTGGTTGTGGAGTTGGCACTGCTGAAGTCACAGGAAGAGTCGGATGGGCCAGACACTCTCGGAGTCACCTCGCTGGATGGGCCCGGAGTGTGCACCTGTTGATCCTGCCCCCTCTGGGTGCCCGAGGACCCCCAGGTTGACTCCTTGAGGAGCACGGGTAGCAGAAGTGAGACCAAGCTGCCCTCCACCCCTCTCATGTACACACTGTTGGAGGCCAACTATGGCATCAGCGATGGAGTTGAACCCGCGCAGCAGTGCGGGAATGACATCCTGAACCAAGGTCACTGTGGCGGCTGCTATCCTACTAGTGTTGACCTCGGTGCGCTGCTGATGCTATCACCTCAGACTGAAGGCACCGGCTCCTCCATCATGCTTTGCAATCTGAGGAGTGCAGAGGACATCCCTTCCTGAAGTTCCCAAGCTTGCCTTTGCAGCTCCAGCAACTGAGACATGACCGAGTCCAGAAGCTCGTCATCCAACTCAGATTAAGCACCGTTCTAGCCTCCAGCAGTCCTTTGAATGCCTGTCACCTGGGAAGTCCCTACCACTACTTGCTACGGATCAGAAAGTGTGACGTGCTCACCAGATTGTGATCCCGACGCTAAACTAAAGCAAGGTCCTACCGAGGTGTGTGTCTCTGTGCTGGTGGAGGGTGTGGGTGAGCGCTGTGATGGGACTTTAGGGAGGTTGCCTCTAGATTCCTCTTCAGGAGTTTCTTCGGGCTTGATTGGAGGCCCTGGATCATGGACTCTGTTGATTGTTTGGCAGATGTGCCTGAGAAAGTAAGGAGAGATAATTAGTCCATGGCAGTGGCTTGTGAAACAGGACACATTACTCTCAGCATGGTTGTCTGATTGATGTTGCACTGCTGGATCCTCACTTGGTAGAGCATCGCCGACCTCACTGTCAGCACAGGACTGGTCCAGACCCTCAATGGCCAGCTGATGGCTCTGTTTTCAAAGTCTCTGAGGACCTTGATTTTGGGCATTCCACCACCAGTCTGTGACCTGTCTCTCTTGTTGTGTGCCAACTTTTCCTGCATGGAAAGAGATGGAGAAAGTGTAAGCAGGATGCCTGCTGGGCCAAATGATAAACGTGCCTGGCCTGTACAGGTGGTGAGTGGTCCCATGATGGGATAAGGACAATGACGGTGTGTGTGAAAGAGTGAATGGTGATGACCCTTGAACTGGCAGCGAGTGAGAGCCCTGTGGACATGTAATGGGTTTGTGAGTCGCAAGTGATGGAAAGAGTAACTTACCCTGGCAGAATGGTAGGCAATCATTCATTTTCTTGTGGCACTGGGGGCTGTCCTCTTCTGAAGGGCGTTGGCGCTGACCACCGTTACCACTGCCTCCCAAGCCAGATTTGCCACTTTGCTGCCCATCCTGCAGCTACAGCAGGCATACAGGACATACTGGCTGGCCTCCATAGCATCCAGCAGTCGCTCGAGGGATCCATCATTAAACCGGGGGGAGGGGGGTGGTGAGCTGCAGCCTTCTTACCTTTGAGGGCCATGTCTCCCAGGCAGCAGTGATGAGCTGGAAGGGATGAGCGCTGTGCTTACGGGTGGCCTTTAAACATGGCCCCTGGCGTGATGCAATGGTGGGGTGATGGCGGGCGGGTGGATGAGGAGTCCGCCCACCATGAAAATGGTGTGTTTCCTGGGAATGCATAAATAATGAGGTGGGCTCGGGCCAATACGGTGTGAAAACCCACTATCGTCATCAGCAAGTACCCGCCCACTACCGCACTTCGTGCAAATTTGGGAAAATTCCACCATTCATTGCCATGTGTTAATGATCTTAATGGTTGTATAATTACTAACCAACATGTCCTATCCATTGTGTTGGCTCCAGTGAACAGGGTACTGGCGCAGAGTCAGATGCGACTCAGTTAAACCTGGAAGTTGGCATTTTAGAGTCCGGTTGCAGTTGTACTTCAATTTTCATCTAGTCTTACTCCCCACCATGCTCAACCCTAATTCACCCATTCTTGGGGATTTAATACCCCCACCTACCTCATGTTCTTTGGATAATTAGTTCAAGCCTCTAGATTAGTGTTCCGGTAGCTTGGGCATACCCAATCTATAGCTCCTCCATAAAATAAGAGTCTTTGTCATTAATGACCTTAAGAGCTAATGCTTCTGCTGTAATCAGTAAAAACCTTTAAAAGAGTTAGCAGATTCTGGAAAGTTGAAGTAAAGATTCATTGGAAATTAGTAATGATAATGCTCTGACTGTTGGTTATACGCACTGCTTAAAGTCAACAGGCACCTTATGATTAAGCAGAGTGCTGGAGAACATATTTAAACAATTTATAATATGAAAATGTTTAAACTTTGGCAAGTGTAATGATGTGGCATTGCTTTGTGGAGCTGTGAACAAGGTGACAGTACAATTACCAATGTCAAGATTCAAGTGGAGGTTCTGAGTGAGGCTATAGTTGGCAGCCAGTTAGTAAACCTGACTGTGTTCCTCCTATTGGAGCTACCAACCAGGGCTCTTTGAATAAAAATCGTAACCGGGGACTAAAGCTGGCTATGGACCTTTGACTAAAGCTGGCAGCTATAGCATAGTTTTGGATCACTGATAGGAGCTGGTGACCAATCAATCAAGTTAACTGTGGGTCTCACCTTCATTTTTTTTACTTTTTTCATATTATAGGGTAGGTTTTACAAATTCATGCTCTGGGCATAGAATGAGGAGCAGCCGGAGTGACTATCAAGAATTCAGCTGTGAAGGTCAATCCACCCTAGAGGGCTTTCTGTCCAGAAAAAGACCTCTGTAATTGAATTTTAGTTATGTGCTCCCACAAGAGAATCAATGTGCTCTTTGGTTTCTATTGATCCATACATGACTAGCACAACTCTGCTCTAAAGCAACACTAGCTTGCATAAAAGACCTCAGGACATCCCAATGCTTTTGAGATAGTTTCTTAGAGCAGCACATTCTGGTATCAACCAGACAGCAGGTTATATTAGACTTGATATTGTGTAATGTGACAGGATTAATTAATGACCTCAGAGTAAAGACACTCCTAGGTAACAGTGACCACAATATGATAGAATTTTACATCCCGTTTGAAAGGGAGAAGAGTGGGTCTAAGACTAGTATTTTATACTCAAATAAGGGCAACTATGTGGGCATGAAAGCTGAGCTAGCTGAAGTTCACTGGGATACTAGGCTATAGGATAGATCAGTAGAGAAACAGTGGCAGGCATCTAAGGGGATATTTCAAAATACACAGAATCAGTATATTCTGACTATTAAGAAAAATTCTAAGAGGAGGACCCACTACCAGTGGTTAACTATAGAAGTTAAGGAACACATCAAACTTAAGGATAAAGCATATAACTGCGCAAAGATGAGTGGCAGGTCAGATGATGGGTCAGAATATAAAGAACTGCAGAGAATGGCTAAAAAGTTAATCAGGAGAAAGAAATTAGAGTATGAGAGGATGCAACTAGAAATGTAAAAGTGGATAGCAAGAGATTCCACAGGTATTTAGAAAGGAAAAGGGTCAGTAAAGTGAGTGTTGGTCCTCTAGAGAGTGAGAATGGGGAGTTAATAGTAGGTAATAAGGAAATGGCGGATGAAATGAACAAATATTTTGCTTCTGTCTTCACTATAGTAGATACAAAAATACATTCCAATAATAGCTGTAAATCAGAACGTGGAAGTGAAAGAGGAATTTGGTAAAATTACAATCACTAGGGAAGTGGTACTGAGTAAATTGATGGGGCTGTGGGCTGACAAGTCTTCGGGTCATGATGGACTTCATCCTAGGGTCTTAAAAGAGGTGATTAATGAGGTAGTAGATGCGCTGGTGTTAACTTTCCAAAATTCCCTGGATTCTGGGAAGGTTCCATCAGGCATGAGAGTAGCAAACATAACCCTGCTATTCAAGAAGGGAGGAGGCAGAAAATAGAAAACTATACACTAGTTAGACTGAAGTCTGTTGTAGTGAAAGTGTTGGAATCGATCATTAAGGAGGTTATAGCTAGGCACTTAGAAAAAAATCAAGAGAATCGGGAAGAGTCTGAATGGTTTTGTGAAAGGGAAATCATGTTTAACCAATTTATTGGAGTTCTTTGAAGAGGTAACATTTGCTGTGGATAAAGGAGAGCCTGTGTACATTCTGTATTTGGATTTCCAGAAGGCATTTGATAAGGTGCCAAATCAAAGGTTGTCGCAGAAAATAAAAGCTCATGGTATAGAGGTTAATATATCAGCATGGATAGTAGATTGGCTGGCTGGCAGAAAATAGACAGTATGCATAAATGGGTCTTTTTCTGATTGGGAGAGTGTGATGAGTGGCATCCTGCAGGTGTCTGTACTGAGGCCTCAACCTTTTACAATTTGTATCATTGACTTAGATGAGGGGAGCGAAGGCACAATAGCAAAATTTGCAGATGGCACGAAGATAGTTAGCAAAGTAGATTGTGAAGAGGACATAAGGAGGTTGCAGACAGATATAGGTAGGTTGAGTGATTGGGTAAAAACCTGGCAGATAGAGTGTAACGTGGGAAAATGTGAAGTTGACAGGAAGAATAACAAAGCAGAGTATTACTTTAACAGAGAATGGCTGGAGAATTCCAAGGTGCAGAGGGATCTAGGGGCTGAATTTTCCCCTCGTCGGGGGGGTCGTGATGGGGCGGGCAAGAGCGAGTGCGAACCCAATTGGGGGCGCCGATTGGGTCTGCACCTCCATTTTACATGGGCAGGCCAATTAAGGCGCTCAGCCTTCCCTGTGCAGGCGGGGTGGATTCCCTGAGTCGGGGCCTGCGTTCTTTCGCGCATGCACCTCTGTGCCTCAGGGAGATCAGTTTAAAGTTTTAAAATTTAAATAAAGGGAACAAAAACTTTTAAAACATGTCCCCTCATGTGACAGTGTCACCCGAGCTGGGACGTGTCAATGAATTATTGAAATCATTTTTATTGAATTTTATCACATTTCATGAAACCTCATCCCGCCCGTGGATGAGGTTTCATGAAAAATGCAAAGGCTGCCTGGGCTCTTCGCCTGCCCGCCAACCTTAAGGTTGGATGGGCAGCTCATTTAACTGTTTTAATTAGTTTTTAACAGGCCTTAATAGGCCTTTGACAATTCGGCGGCTGTGCAGCCAACTCGGCTGCACACCCGCCAAACTAAAAATCTAAATGATGCGCGGTGACATCGGGACACACACCCAACATCACCGTGTGTCAATTTACGCATCAGCAAGCGGGCCCTGCCCATGCTCGCCAACCAGAAAACTCTTCCCTCGATGTTCTCATGCATAAATCACAAAATGTTAATATGCAGGTACAGTATGTAATCAGGAAGGCTAATGAAATGCTATCCTTTATTATGAGAGGGATTGTACATAAAAGTAAGGATGTTATGCTTCAGTTACACAGGGCATTGGTGAGGCCACATCCCGAATACTGTGTGCAGTTTTGGTTTCCTCATTTAAGGATTGATGCAAGTGCGCTGGGGATGGTTCAAAGGAGGTATATTAAGTTGATACCTGGAGCGAGCAGGTTGTCTTATGAGGAAAGCCTGGACAGGCTGGGCTTGTTTCCACTGGAGTTTAGCAGAGTGAGGGGTGACTTGGTTTACACAAGATCCTAAACAGCCTTGACAAGTTGGACATGGAAAGGATGTTTCTTCTTGTGGGTGAGTCCAGGGGACAATGTTTTTAAATTAGGGGTCGGCCTTATAGGACAGAAATGAGGAGAACTTTCTTCTCTCAGAGTTGTGGGACTTTGGAACTCTGCCTGAGACAGTGGTGGATTTGGGGGGGTCATTAAATATTTTTAAGGTGGAGTTAGATAGATTCTTGTTAGTCAAGGGAACCAAAGCTTGTCAGGGGTAGATGGGAATGTGGAATTTGAAACACAAATAGATCAGCCACGATCTTATTGAATGGCGGAGCATCTGCTCCTATTTTGTATGTTCGTAAAATGGTTTACAGCAAGAACATTTTTTGATATCATTGTTTTAGTGTAGGAAATCTGGCTAATTCCCCCAAATAGCAATGAGATAAATGATGAGGCAATTAGTTTTAGTGGCATTGTTTGAAGGATAAATACTGGTTAAGGGTGCCATGGGATCTTTTATGCCCACCTGAGGAGGCAGATGTTTAAAGTTTCGTCCAAAAGACAGTAACGACAACTATGCAGCACTCCCTCAGTACTGTACTGCACTGGTGTGTCAGCCTATATCTGTGCTCTTAAGTCTCTGGAATGGGACTTGAACCTACACCCCTTCTGATTCAGAGGTGAGAGTTCGACAACTGTATCACAATCGACACCTATAATGCAGTAATGGCATAATAAACTATTACCCACAATGCAGCAAATGAGGAAGCAATGGCGCATGCAATGATTCCGACTGCATTTCTCTGCAGTTGTTGTAGATGTTTATCAGAGTACTTTGTAAGTGAAGTGTTGAAAAGCTGCCATAAGGAAAATGTCATCAGGCAGAGGTGGAAGGGTTGCAAATGTTTTAATATAGCTGGATTCAGCAAAAAGCATAGCTATCAATTCTGACCCAACAACTTCCTTCGGTGATAATGCGCAGATACAGAAACCTACATGTGGAAGAAATATGCCTCACAAAAAAACCGGCGAAGTTAGATTTTTTAGAAGTTTTTTGCTCCAACTCGTTTATGCCACGGGCCTTGCTTTGGGGAATTCAATTCTTTTAGCTAACGCCATTCGTGACTTGAATAATGCATATAATGAAATCTGATGTTAATGTGTTAATCTCTCTGTGCTAACCTCTGGCATTCTTCTCACTGTGCTTCAGGCAGTAATACAGTATGTTTGATAGCTGGAGTTTCAGATATGGACTGGCACTTTCTTCTGCACTAGTCATGAGTGAGTTATTTCAATATATGCTACTGCAGCTGGAAAATTTACCTTCACACAAATGGAATTCCATTTCAGGCTGTCACAATAAGGTGCACTGCATATGATTCTTTGTTAAACACAGCATCAATGGAATGTCTTTGCTGAGATTTCTGTTGTAAGATACTGAACCACTCAAACCAGTCATTAAAAATTAGTTTATGGGTGTCATGCTTGAATGATCAAATGGAGTTCTGAGCATTTAGCATCTTGAATATCAGATTGATGTTCTGCATTATAATTCAATATGACTGAGGGGACCAATATATTGTAAATGGGACACTTGAGTTGATCAACTGCACATGTTCAGTTTATGTAGTGTATCATTAGAACAATATGCGTTCTATAATGCAAAAATATTTTAATGCGGTAAAATTATGCAAATGAATATTATAAAGCAAATTGCTACACTGCAAAACTTGTACTGCATAACACCTTGCAAACAACTTTTTTTTTTACATGCAAGATGCTCTATGAAAAATCCCATTTAATGTTAAAAGTGTTGGGTTGTAACCATGCAACAGTTTTGCAATTTTCTAAATGTAGAATATATAAACCCTCAGCACATGAAATTCTTCAGCAACTAAACTGTTAAATTAATACTTCAGTTTCATGGTAGAAATTACAGATGAATGAACATTGGAAAAAGAAAGCATTGCTCTTCATTATAAAACAGTGACAGATGACAGTCAGAGGCAAAATTGAAGGACTATGCTTGGAATCACAGAATTCAGCATGTCTGGTACAGCCAGATCCCTGATCTATTCTTCCTGCCGAAAAGATAGGTCTGGATCAATTAGATGAGATACAAGACTTGTTATATTTAGTGCTGTTCAATATACATATGGCCTGACATTGCTTAAACAGCAGAGACTAAATTTAATAAAATGAGATGAGAAATTCCTAAATTAGAACAAGCATTGTCACCCAAGTAATAAGTAATGTTCCTTTTAATGTTTGGTTGCTTCAGTTAAAATGAGACAAATTTGGCTTCAAATATTTGAGGACGATATCATTGGATGGAATTGTACGGTCCCTTGGGAATGGGCTGGGAGGTTGGCAGGGATGGTGGGAGGTGTAAAATCAGGAGGTCATGGCAGCAATGCCATGCCTTTTGCCTACTCGCCTCCACCAGCATTTTACCAGTGGCCTGGAAACATCAGGCAGCCTGTCTCCTTTGGGCTACTTGAGGCCCTTAAGTGGTCAATTAACGGCCACTTAAGAGCATCCTCCTGCTGCCACTGGTATTTTATCAGTGGCAGGAAGTGTCCAGACCATGTGATGACCTTTTGTGGGCTGAGGAGGGAAGCCCCTCCAGTTCGGCACTCTGTGCCCATCTGAGGCTGCCCCACTGATCGCTCGACTGGTTCCCCTCACCCCCACCCCCTCCCCAACTCAACCCTAATGCGCTCCAATGAAACCCCAGACTTACCTCAGTATTCAGCTCTCCACATAAAATTCCAGCTAGTGTTCTTTTCCAGTATAGATATTTTGGCTTTGATATTAATAGATAGGTGGGGTTGAGCATAGTAGCATGGAGAAAATCCAAAATGGCCATGCATGCAGAGGCCCTGCCAATATTTATGGTATCTCCAGATTTAAATAGCACACTGCAGAGAGTCTTTCAGATTGACAGACTAGCTGCCAGTGGGAGCAGGGATTTGCAACAGGTGAAATTGTGGGACCCTGCCAGTAAGTGAGGGCAGGGTGGGGGGATGGGGGGTGCGTGATTGAGGTGAGGGAGGTAGCTCAGTGCTTGGAAGGCAGGAAACCTAGAAATCCCACTTCCTTGTCTCCTCCACCAACAAGTGCCAGGTGCTCATGGAGTTCTTTGTCACTCAGACTGAGGTAATCTGATCCACACCACATCCCTCACTTACCCCAGCTCACTGGACCAAGCTACTTCTAAAACATCCCCTGCCATCGCGATGAGCTCAGTTTTTTTTCTAGTTTTTTTTGTCCAACTTCCCATCATATCCTCTCTGATGTCATCTTGTCCATATGCCTCATTTCCTGCTTCCTCAACCCAATTTCTTCTAACCAGCCAACATTTCTTTCCTTCCTGGCACCTATGTTAACTGATATTATTAACAATTGTCTCTCCTGAGGGACTGACCCCTTCATCAAATCTGTCGTAATGAACCCTCTGCTCAGAATAACAACATTTGACCCCTCCATTGTTGCAAACTGCACATCTCTAACCTTCCCTTCCTGTTCAAAGTCCTTGAATGTGTTGTTGCCTCCCAAATCCAAATCCTGAACTCCGTGCTTGTATCTATTCAATCAATTTTCTGCCCCTGCCATAGTACTGAAACAGCTCTTATCAAAGTCACAAATGATATCCTGTGTAACAGTGACAAAAGTAAACAGGAGATGTAGACAGGCTGGTCAGATGGGCTGATCAGTGGCAAATGGGATTTAATTCAGATAAGTGTGAGGCAAGACAAACAAGGCACGGGAATACACGATGAATGGTAGGACCCCGGGAAGTTCCAAGGATCAGAGGGACCTTGGTGTGCATGTCCGCCAGTGCCTTAAGGTAGCGGGACAGGTAGAAAAGGTGGTTAAGAAGGCATATGGGACACTTGCCTTTATTAGTCGAGGCATAGAATATAAGAGCAGGGAGGTTATGCTGGAACTGTATAAAATGCTGGTTAGGCCATAGCTTGAGTACTGCCTGCAGTTCTGGAATCTGCATTACAGGAAGGATGTGATTGCACCAGAGAGAGTACAGAGGAGATTTACCAGGATGTTGCCTGGGCTGGAGAGTTTTAGTTATGAGGAGCGATTGGATAGACTGGGCTTATTTTCTCTGGAGCAGTGGAGATTGGGGGGGGACGTGATTGAGGTATATAAAATTATGAGGGGCATAGATAGAGGAGACAGGAAGGAACTTTTCCCCTTGGTGGAGGGATCAATAACCAGGGAACATAGATTTAAGGTAAGGGGCAGGAGGTTTAGAGGGGATGTGAGGAAGAATTGTTTCACCCAGAGGGCGGTGGGAATCTGAAACTCACTGCCTGAAAGGGTGGTAGAGGCAGAAACCCTCATAACATTTAAGAAGTATTTGAAAGTGCATTTGTGAGGCCATGGCATAAAAGGCTATGGGTCTAGTGCTGGAAAATGGGATTAGAATAATTAGGCACTTGTTTGATTGGCACTGACTCAATGGGCCAAAGGGCCTTTTTCTGTGCTGTAGACCTCTATGACTCTATGACTTTCCCTCATCACCCTGCTCGACTAGTGTGCAGCCTGTGGCCACACCATCCTCCTCCAGAGCATTTCCACTGAGCCCAGCTGGATGGGACTGCACTCTCATGTGCCCATTCTAATTTATCTAATCACAGCTAGAGCATTACTTGCAATGGTTTCTCTTTCTGCTCTTGCATTGTTTACTTTGGTGTCACCCAAGAATCTATCCTTGGCCCCTTCCTATTTATCATCAAGTTGCTGCCCCTCAGCGCCATTGTCAGAAAATACAACAACAGATTCCACACGTACACTGATGACACACCCAACTCCTCCACTGTCTCTAAATTGTCAGACTGTTTGTCTGATATCCAGAAGAAATGTCCTCCAACAAAGTTTTGGGATGAATGAAACTATTGTCTTTGGCCCCCAAAACAAACTCCATTCCCTATCCACCAATTCCATTCCTTACCCAAGTAACTATCTGAGGCTGAATAAGACACTTTATAACCTCCTTCATAACACATTCCTGGCCTGCATCACATATTCTACTCTCCATAAACATGAGGTCATCCAAAGGTCTGCTGTCCATATTATAACTCACACCAAGTCCACTGACCCATCAGCCCTGTGCTCACCCTTGCCATCCTTGTTTTCAAATCTCCCCATGGCCTCAGATGTCCCTGACTCTGTTATCTCCTCCAACCCTAAAGCCCTTGGAAATATTTGCACTCTTCTAATTCTGGCCTTTAGAGAAACCCCACTTTTAAATTAATCCACCATTGGTGGCTGTGCCTTCAGCTGCCTAGGTCCTAAGCTCTAAAGTTTCCTCCTTAAACCCCTCTGTCTCACTTGCTTGCCTTCCTCCTTTAAGCGCTCCTTAAAACCCACCTCTTTGACCATCTTTGGTCATCTGCCCTGTATTTTGGTGTCAAATTTTACTTTATAACATTCCTATGAAACACATTAGGACATTTTATTCTGTTAAAGGTGCTATATAAACATAGGCTGTTGTTGTTGAAAAGTTTAGACACCTTGTGTCCCATGATCCTGGCTGATTACAGTTGAGGTGAAAGCACTCCACTCTCCACTCGGGCCTCTGGATTATCCTGCAGATCAGGTGACATCACTGGACCTGATCTGCAAATTTAAAATAGGACCCTGCTTCCTACTTGCAGGCTCCTGTTCGCCTGCTCAGAAAAGCATGTTAACAGCAAGGCATGGCAGGGAGAAAATAGAATCAGACTGGTAAATTTCTCTATAATAAAAACAAAAAAACTGCAGATGCTGGAAATTCAAAACAAAAACAAAAACAGAATTACCTGGAAAAACTCAACAGGTCTGACAGCATCGGCGGAGAAGAAAAGAGTTGACGTTTCGAGTCCTCATGACCCTTCAACAGAACTTGAGTTCGAGTCCAAGAAAGAGTTGAAATATAAGCTGGTTTAAGGTGTGTGTGTGGGGGGCGGAGAGAGAGAGAGAGAGAGAGAGGTGGAGTGGGGGTGTGGTTGTAGGGACAAACAAGCAGTGATAGAAGCAGATCATCAAAAGATGTCAACAACAATAGTACAAAAGAACACATAGGTGTTAAAGTTAAAGTTGGTGATATTATCTAAACGAATGTGCTAATTAAGAATGGATGGTAGGGCACTCAAGGTATAGCTCTAGTGGGGGTGGGGAGAGCATAAAAGATGTAAATAAATAAATAAATAGATTTTTTTTTTCATTTTCTCTTTTTATAATGGAAATAAGTGGGAAAAGGAAAATCTATATAATTTATTGGAAAAAAAAGAAAAGGAAGGGGGATGGGGTATAGAAAGGGTGTGGGGATGGGGGAGGGAGCTCACGACCTAAAGTTGCTGAATTCAGTATTCAGTCCGGATGGCTGTAAAGTGCCTAGTCGGAAGATGAGGTGTTGTTCCTCCAGTTTGCGTTGGGCTTCACTGGAACAATGCAGCAAGCCAAGGACAGAGATGTGGGCAAGAGAGCAGAGTGGAGTGTTAAAATGGCAAGCGACAGGGAGGTTTGGGTCATTCTTGCGGACAGACCGCAGGTGTTCTGCAAAGTGGTCGCCCAGTTTACGTTTGGTCTCTCCAATGTAGAGGAGACCGCATTGGGAGCAACGAATGCAGTAGACTAAGTTGGGGGAAATGCAAGTGAAATGCTGCTTCACTTGAAAGGAGTGTTTGGACGGTGAGGAGAGAGGAAATGAAGGGGCAGGTATTGCATCTTTTGCGTGGGCATGGGGTGGTGCCATAGGAGGGGGTTGAGGAGTAGGGGCTGATGGAGGAGTGGACCAGGGTGTCCCGGAGGGAGCGATCCCTACGGAATGCCGATAGGGGGGGTGAAGGGAAGATGTGTTTGGTGGTGGCATCATGCTGGAGTTGGCGGAAATGGCGGAGGATGATCCTTTGAATGCAGAGGCTGGTGGGGTGATAAGTGAGGACAAGGGGGACCCTATCATGTTTCTGGGAGGGAGGAGAAGGCGTGAGGGCGGATGCGCGGGAGATGGGCCGGACACGGTTGAGGGCCCTGTCAACGACCGTGGGTGGAAAACCTCGGTTAAGGAAGAAGGAGGACATGTCAGAGGAACTGTTTTTGAAGGTAGCATCATCGGAACAGATGCGACGGAGGCGAAAGAACTGAGAGAATGGGATGGAGTCCTTACAGGAAGCGGGGTGTGAGGAGCTGTAGTCGAGATAGCTGTGGGAGTCGGTGGGTTTGTAATGGATATTGGTGGACAGTCTATCACCAGAGATTGAGACAGAGAGGTCAAGGAAGGGAAGGGAAGTGTCAGAGATGGACCACGTGAAAATGATGGAGGGGTGGAGATTGGAAGCAAAATTAATAAATTTTTCCAAGTCCCGACGAGAGCATGAAGCGGCACCGAAGTAATCATCGATGTACCGGAGAAAGAGTTGTGGAAGGGGGCCGGAGTAGGACTGGAACGAGGAATGTTCCACATACCCCATAAAGAGACAGGCATAGCTGGGGCCCATGCGGGTACCTCCCCCATCCCCATACCCGCATGGGCCCCAGCTATGCCTGTCTCTTTATGGGGTATGTGGAACATTCCTTGTTCCAGTCCTACTCCGGCCCCCTTCCACAACTCTTTCTACTCTACTTTCTACTCTTTCCAGTCTACTGCATTCGTTGCTCCCAATGCGGTCTCCTCTACATTGGAGAGACCAAACGTAAACTGGGCGACCACTTTGCAGAACACCTGCGGTCTGTCCGCAAGAATGACCCAAACCTCCCTGTCGCTTGCCATTTTAACACTCCACTCTGCTCTCTTGCCCACATCTCTGTCCTTGGCTTGCTGCATTGTTCCAGTGAAGCCCAACGCAAACTGGAGGAACAACACCTCATCTTCCGACTAGGCACTTTACAGCCATCCGGACTGAATACTGAATTCAGCAACTTTAGGTCGTGAGCTCCCTCCCCCATCCCCACACCCTTTCTATACCCCATCCCCCTTCCTTTTCTTTTTTTTCCAATAAATTATATAGATTTTCCTTTTCCCACTTATTTCCATTATAAAAAGAGAAAATGAAAAAAAAAATCTATTTATTTATTTATTTATTTATTTACATCTTTTATGCTCTCCCCACCCCCACTAGAGCTATACCTTGAGTGCCCTACCATCCATTCTTAATTAGCACATTCGTTTAGATAATATCACCAACTTTAACTTTAACACCTATGTGTTCTTTTGTACTATTGTTGTTGACATCTTTTGATGATCTGCTTCTATCACTGCTTGTTTGTCCCTACAACCACACCCCCACTCCACCTCTCTCTCTCTCTCTCTCTCCGCCCCCCACACACACACCTTAAACCAGCTTATATTTCAACTCTTTCTTGGACTCGAACTCAAGTTCTGTTGAAGGGTCATGAGGACTCGAAACGTCAACTCTTTTCTTCTCCGCCGATGCTGCCAGACCTGCTGAGTTTTTCCAGGTAATTCTGTTTTTGTTTCTGTTTTGGTAAATTTCTCTTGTTATTTTAACCACACCACACTTGGCCAATGTCTGCCAGGTTGAGGCTGTTAAAATCTGAGCCTTGGAGTAATCTTAACCTCAACCTCCAGAGATGTAGCTGGCAATGACTCCATTCCAGGAGCCAGCTACTGTGAAACAATGTCAGTTCTATGGTTTTTCCATGCAGCGCGAATTCCCATCCTGGTCCTCAAGTGGTACCTAGGAGAATTAGAATTAGAAATAGCAAGGCATGTGTTTTCAGGGGAAGCTCAGTTTTAGGACAGTATAGGGTAACTGTGTGTATTAATGCAGCATATAGACATAGATCATACACTTATCTAGGCAGTGAAACCATGCTTTCCAAACCTCAACGGTCTTCTCAATCTCTTGTTTGGCCACTGCACATGTATTGTTGGATCGTTTCTCTGTTTCAGGTAAGGGTGGTTACATTGAAGTCATCAGTCATGGCAGCCAAGTGTAAACCCTATCACCCGGTAGCTTTCCAATTATATGTTTATTTTCCTTAAGGAAATCAGGCAGGGCTGAATGCTGGGAGATGAAGACAACGTGGCAGCTTCCTACATATTGGACATCGACATGAAAGAACCTTTGAGTGCTGCCATAAATTATGACTGAAAACGTTAACTCTGTTTCTCTCTCCACAGGTGCTGCTAGACCTACTGAGCTTTTCCAGCATTTTCTGTTTATGCAGATCATTACTATCCCTGGGCTCTGTTTTAAAGATCCCCCATGGCTGCCTGAAGGGAGACTGAACCATCAAAGTTGAGACAATAGTGACCTTCGTTTCCACAGAGCCTGTAATTTCTTTGGTGAGATAACATATCGTGGGTTGCATTTTTGTGACATGTTACCTGATTCTCCTTCCCTCATTTGTCCTCATAAGAATAATAATTATATGTAGAAGGACACCCAGGGAAAAACATTAGCTGCTCCTGAGTTTCTCGCTGACTGTTACTCCAATTGTCTGAAAATCTTCAGAACCCATTAACAGGGCAGTAATTACAAAGTTCAAGTCTAGGTAACAAATCCAAAAAAATCATGGGTAGGAAAAATTGAGTGCAAATTGTCGATGCAAAGTGGGTAAGTGAACGATCCCTGCACCCCAGAATCACAAGAATTTGATCCCAAAGCCCCATTTGGATAATGACAAGGAGCTGTCACTGCCTATCACCTCTCACCTGGTAACTCGTCCAACTGAAGCATGCAAACTTACGCTGCCTGTCTCACTGACAGTACTGTCAGGTAAGTTGCAAGGGTGGGTGTTGATTAGGAAGAGGACATCTGAAGTTTTGTGAATTTGGTGGATCAATTCTGGCTCCACAGAGTTTATTCAAATTTATTTTACTTAATTTGACAGCGGCAACTGCAAGTTTAGTCACATCCACATCCTGAAAAGCTTCACAATACCCTCCATTCAGGACAGTCCAATTTCTTGACTTAAACATGGTTTAAGTCTCTCATTAGCATATGCAACAGGCCTAATATCTATATTAGGCAGCCATGCTGGACTCCTGAGAAATTGGGTCAGCCATTTCTCAGGCCTCCTTGAAAAGCATGAATTTTGTGTCCTGAAGTTGTACTTATGTTTAACATTAATTTCATGCCTGTAAACCATGTGTAATGAGAATCTCTCTCAAAGAAACTCAAGTGGCCTTTGTGTAATGAAAATGAGTGCTCGCTGCATTAAGGGTGACGGCCGCCTTCAGGAATATAGTGTACTCCACTGCTCTAGAGGGCCTTGGCCCTACCTCTTATAAACATCAAGAGTGGTTCAATGAAAACAATGAGGAATGCAGAAACTACTGGAGGAAAACCCTTACTTCTACAGAGTTTGTCTCAATAACACAACCTCTCTATCCAAGCACAGTGCCTACCAAAACATCCGCAGGACTACCCAATGCAACCTCAAAGAGATGCAAGATACTTTGTTGAATCAGAAATTAAACAAACTTCAGTCACATGTAGGCTACAAAGACTGGAAGAGATTTGATGATGCACTGAAGTCTATCTACAGGCTCCAGTCTATTAGTTCATCACCAACCCTCAGTGCCGACAGGTCAACATGCTTACAGAAAAAGCCCAAATCCTGGAAGTATGGACAGGGCACTTTTAAGTACACCCTCCGTCAACTTTCATCCATCAATGAAGAATCAGGCTGCCTCAGGTCGTCATCAACTGCTCTCTTGATGACTCTCCCACACTGCTGGAAATAACAAGCGCAGTCAAACTCCTGTCTAACAGCAAATTTCGAGGAGCTGATGCTATCCCAGCTGAGGTCTACAAGGCCAGAGATCAATGCCTGGTCAAGAAGGTGGAAGTCAGTTTTAGGCTAGTTTTAAATTAATTCACCTAACTTTCAGTGAATAATGTCAACACAACTAGAAACAACAATCTTAAGGCTCAGCATGTGACCCAGAGGACAGCTTAGAATGGATTTTTGCATTCCTGTGGCTCAGCAAATCAATATGTACTCTTAACATTGTTTCTATAACTAAATACATTCAATGTAGAGATATGTGTGTCTATAACTGTGATAACATACTGAAACACGCAGCAGAAGAAACAGAATAATTGAAAGCAAAGTACCTTGGCAGCAAGCGAAGACTTAAACCTAATCTGCAGAGCTGACACTGAACATTCATACTTTTAAGTTTATAAGCATTATTTTTACCTTTTTAACTTCTACACTTAAAATAGTTTCTTAAAAACCTACATACCATTTATAAATTATTTTCATGTTATACTTACTCTAGTAAGCTAACAAGGCCAAAGAAGCCATTTTGTGTTCTGTACTTTATAATCACTCATGTGTATTAACTAAAGGTTATTACATAATTAGGAACCAGCCAGAAACAGATGATTGACCAAATAGTGTACTTCAATTAAGTTGTAATTGAAGAAATAGTAACTAATCAAGTAGTAATGTTAAGGCTAGATTTAAAAGCTATGGGCAGGTTTTTCCGGTCGTCAAGCGGGGGTGGGGTGGGCACGTAAAATGACGGGTGGATATGTTGGGCATGCGTCCCGATGTCACCCCGCGTTATTTAGATTTTTAGTTCGGCGGGCACAAAGCCAAATCGGCTGTGTGCCTGCCGAACTGTCAACGACCTATTGAGGTCATTAAAGAACTAATTAACATGATTGATGGACCTGCCCGTCCAACCTTAAGGTTGGCAGGCAGGCCGGGAGCCCAGGTGGGCTTCGGAAAAAACATGAAACCTCATCCACGGGTGGGATGAGGGTTCATGGGGTATTTAAATTTTAGTTAAATGTTTAAATAAAAGTTATGGACATGTCCCAACTCATGTGACAATGTCACATAAGGGAACATGGCAGCGAAATTTTTTATGACTTTTATTGAAAGTTTTAAATTGGAGCAGATGTCCCTGAGGCAGACATCACTCCCCCTCCCCCCGCACCCACCCCGCCAGCACAGGGAGTGCAAAGCACTTCTTGGTGGACGTCACACTGGGTGGGCCTTAACTGGCCCGCCCACATAAAATGGCAGCGCACCCCCCAACCGGGAGCACTGATTGGAAGCCCGCCCACCCCTGCACCTCCACCCTGACAGGGGGAGAATGTTTCCCCATGTGTTTAAACAGTACTAAATGCTGCAGTTAGATTCTGCTTTGGATGAGCATCAAATCAGATATTTTGTGCTAAACTCAGCATAAGCCTTGGACAAAATGGACAATAGACAATTGTGCAAAGTCAGATAACAAAAGACACTGCAAAAGAAACATTGTTCCTCTGAAAGATCAATGTACATCAATGGTCAAGCTCCGATTAAAACAAACCAGTAATTAAATTAACCAATTATGAAATTACACAGACATGGTCTGAGATGAGATAATGATAATTTAGGGGATACAAGTAAAGGCTTTGAATGACATCTTTGCTAGTTAGTCATGTACTGGATACTCCCGAGGCAGAATTTGAAAGAATTCCTGTCAACAAAAGGAACTGGGGATAACCTTATTCTTCAGCGACTAGATCACTCATTTGAAGCTCTAAAGTCTATATGTGTTGTTAAGTATACTTTTTCCTTTTTAAAATGAACTTTCTCTTTTAATTTGCTAATCGAGAATCCATCTTGCCTCACAGTTATGTCTTGTTGGAACCAAAACATTTATTGGATTTTATTGGGTTAATTTCTGGATAATTGCATAATTAAGAATTAATATAAATTAAAATACTCCATATATGAAAAAAAAGTACAAATCTTACTGAACTCTTTCAGTCTACGTGGGAGCAAGGGACAAGGAACAAACAGGGAACAAAGCACATGAATACAAAGATGACTCTATTGTCCACCTGTACAATGGGAAAGCAACTCACCAATCTTGTGACAATCATAGAGGAGTCTCACTCTCCATAGCCAGCAAAATCTTCGCCAGAATCCTACTGAACTGCTTAGCGCAACATCTTGACCAGGATCTGCTGCCAGAGAGTTAGTGTGGTTTCAGAAAAAATCTAGGGACCACTGATATGGTGTTTGCAGTTAGACAGCTCCAGAAGAAATACCAAGAACAGAACATAGACCTCTACACCACGTTTGCTAACCTGACCAAGGCCTTTGACACAGTTAGCTGTGAGGGCCTTAGGGAGTTAATGTAGAAATTCGGCTGCCTTGAGAAATTCATCAGAATGATTCGACAGTTCCATGATGGCATGCTCGCTTATCTTGGATGATGGTGAGCCTTCTGACCCTTTTCCAGTCACTAATGGAGTTAAACAGACTGCATGCTAGTGCCGCCCTTCTTCAGCATGTTTTTTTCTGCCATGCGTTCTGATGCCTTCCATGATAATGATCTTGGCATTGAAACCAGATATCACAAGGATAGGGAGCTGCTCAATCTGAGATGACTCAAGGTAAAGATCAAAGTCTCCAAGGATGTCCTCTGTGATTTCTTGGTTGCTGATGACTGTGCACTAGCTGCCTGTTCAGAGATGGATATGCAATGTAGCATGGACTTGTTTTGAAATGTATGTGACAACTTCAGTTTTACGATCCACATGATGAAAACTGAAGTAATGTACCAGCCTGCTCCAGGAAAGCCCTATCTCGAGCCCGAGGTCTCAGTCCATGACCAGGACCTGTCAGCAGTGAATAAGTTCACTTATCTCTGCAGCACACTCTCCCAAGCTGTCCATATTGGCGAAGAGACACATGCAAAATATGTCAAATGCAAGTGTGGGCTTTGGCAGATATCAAATATTAGTCTGGGAACTGTTCAGAAATATACACAGTTTAAGTAAGCTTTATTTGTATTAATGGGCGTTCAAAAGGGGTTTGCGCTTTAATGTTTAAAGTTTGATTTGTATTTCTGTATCTATGTGTTGAGAAAGGTCATGTTGAGTTTTAGTTTCACTTCAAAAGGTGCTCGCATTTCTAATAAGAGTTTTACGACAGTGGCAGCTAAGTTAAACAAACAAGAATAGAGAAAACAATGCTGTTGCCTAGCAACAGGGGTCCAGAGAGGTAGGTCCCTCCCACAGACACACACACACAAAAACTAAAGAAAAACAGTTTTGAGGTTTTTTATTTGAAGCCAGGGCTCCAGAAAGACTGGACACTGGGAGAGGGAACTGCAGAGTGAGAGCAGATTTCCCAAAAGAACAGATAAGCCCTAAGGCCAAAAGAGTGAGACAGAAACAGGGGAAAGTCCCAAGAAGTTCTTCTAGTCAAAGGGAAGACAGTAACCTGGAAAAGGTCCTGTTAAGGGAAGTTAAGAGTGAGGATCAGGGGAAGGCTCCAAATTTCAAATTTAAAGAGACGAGAGCTGCAGGAAGCAAATTTAAAGCGAGAATGGCTGGTGAGGTCCAAACAGACAGCTGGAGGTCTGTAACTTTCTTCTATGGCCATGTGATGCAGTGGTGTACTGTTGATAGCTGATCCAGTGAGACAGAGTGCCTGGAAGACAACTTGAATGCATGTGCTGACCCAGGGAAGAGGAACATCAGGAAGAGAGTTCAAAACCCTGAAGGTGAACCCTTGCAGAAGGCGTCTGAGAAAGCTTTGGTTTGGGAGAAAATTCCAAAGCGAGTTCTTGGAGAGTGGAGATTGGAAATCCTCATGTGAAAGATGGAGTTCAGTGAGATTGGTTGGCTCATGGTGGGACAAGCATCTGGAGGGAGTTGATGGGAGATCCATAGCATCTGATTGAGGTGGCATCTGTCACCTGGTTTCAGAGTGCAGTGTGTCTGACCACAGATCACCTATTGGTTTACGTGGACTATGTACTTATTGTGAACATTAGGGTATACATAACTTACATTATCTTTGCGAATCTGTATATATCTGTAAAGGTATAGTTGTGGGCGAAGGAGCATTGTAATATAGTTCATCTTTCGTTGTTAAATAGATATTTTATTCTGTTGTTAAAAGTTCATTAGCTGACTCCGGTTACTCTGTTCAGTGGCCACTCTCAATGTATCCAAACAAAGCTAGGATCTATCAACTGTGTTCCACTCTGGGATCAGGTTTGTCCAGTGGTTACTTCAGATGGAGATCAAAACAGAACGAATAGGAGTAAGCCTACCAAACTGAGAGTCTATAGAATGATATCCCTTTCTGCTCTATACATGTGAGACTTAGACTGTGTACCAGCATAATGCCAAGGAGCTCTACCACTTTCACCTGAGCTTTGGAAGCATCTAAAGATCAGATGGCAGGATAAAATATGGAGGTGCTCACCTGAACTGGCATTCCAAGCATCCATACCATTGTGAGACAGTCACAACTGAGTTGGTCTGGTCAAGTAGCCAGAATGCCGGACTTTCACTTACCAAAGTGAACCTTCTATGGAAAGCTCAAGTCTGGAGTGTGCTCTCATGCCAGTCAAAGGAAGCGTTACAAGGACACTCTGAAAGCATCACGTAGGAGTTTTGATATTGCCCCCCAAGTCCTGGGAGAAACCCTCCCAGGATTGCTGCATCTGGCGCAACCAAATAAAACATGGTGTAGCCTCATCAAGCGCACATCAGAGCCAGAGGGAAAATGCAAGGGGAAACCCCAAGCCAGCAATGCATCCAAAGCTTAATCATCTGCAGTTTTCTGTCCTATTTGCAGCAGAACCTTCTGGGCACAGATTGGCCTTAGCTCTGTATCCACTCCACCAAACACCCCTGATGATGAACATGGACACCTTTGCCTCAAAGGAAAAACAAAAATGAGAATCAATTTCTATCCCAATGTTTCAAATCAGCAGAAATCCCTAACCAAGCCTTCAGGACTCTTCAAGGCTGAGAAACGTCTGACTTTCGTCTTGTTTAGGTGACACAGGCAGAAGGTGCACCTTTTACCTTTCAGTTTAACTTACTCAGAGAATGCAATCAGGAGTTAACATCAGGAAACTCACAGCTCGCTGGCTGTGAGACCAGTGCAAATGAGACCAGCAGGATTGTGAGAGCAGATCATGGGGAGGGGCAAAAAAGTGCAAGAAAATTCAAGGCCACATGATCAGCACAAATCAATCCTACCCAAGAAGAATCTTATGTTACTCCAGCATTACTAATGAGCCGAAACCAGTGAAGAAATCCATCCTCCATATAAATTAGTTTTTGCTGTTGACAGGTAAGTGAGCTACATCTTTAGAATGGGTGAATGATAGTTGTGTATGACTGAAGTTATGACAATATGCTATAATACCTGTAAAGAAGAATAATAATGTCACTATCTCACAGAAAACATTGGACTTAGATTTTTAAAGATTAATTTTCAATGATGAAGATTAAAGTTGCTAACATGTCAGATTTATTTCTTTTAATCATTTAAAAAAGTTATTTGTTCATTGTTTTTCATCAATCCCATCATTGGGCTGAATATTTGAACATCACACATCAAATAAATTGGGGTTTATCCATGGCTTCACTGTGGGATATTGGTAAATTAATATCTAATAAAACATACCAGAAGGTCAGTAGAAGCTCTATCTATTCTACTGAGGTAAGGACCTACCTGAAAATCGCAATAAAATCTCTCACTGGGCTTTTTTTAATCAAGTTAAAAGCACTGAGATTTTACCACAACAATTTATTTTCTGTCTGAGCAGAACTTTAAAAAGATGCAAAACATAGTGTGGAAGATACTTCTGAAATAAATTGTTTTGCCCATTTAGAATATGCATTAAAATAAAAGTTCAAGCTTGAGATTGCCAAAAGTCTCCTGAATACATTTTCATGGGCAGAATTTTCAGTTTGACATATAGGAGGCGAGCGTCCCGACATCACTGTGCGCCTTTGCAATATTTTGCTGGGCGGGCGCGCAATGAAGTCCAACGCGTGTCCACCATTAATTAACGGGCCATTTAATTTGTTTATTCATATCTCAAACAGCTTGGTTCATGGAAGACTTCTGTTTATCACATGTCTTCAAAGCTTTGTGCTCAGCTTGAACGTTGCACTTCAAATTTTCCAGTTCAGCACTGATGCAAACATTTTTTTGTAGAGCAGCTTCATTTAGTTTTTCATATTTTGCTTCTTTTGAGTTATCTCACGTAGCTTTCCTTCATTCACAGCCATCTGCTCACTCCACACTGCTATCTGTTGTTGCAGTTTGAGTACTGTGTCAACATTTTTAAAAAGGTATTTTTTAAGCCTTTTGGCTGCTTTGCAACCATTTCTCTCTTCTGCACTCAACCCTTCAGCTCACGCATTTCATTGCGCTGACATGGTCAGCAAACATCCTGTGCTTCACTTGAATATTGTCTCTCTTGCTCTGTGGTCTTTTGGCTCCTTTGCCCTGGGGTCTTTTATTGCCCATGGTTCTTAATTGGGGTTGTGCTAGACCTTATTCTTGGGTCAGCGCTCTCCACAACTTGGGGTTTAAAATATCTGTCAAAGCCTTTTAATATCACACCAAATGTTGTTGAGTATTGATCTAAACATTGGCTATGGAGTACTTCACCAGGAAATGAACCAAACATGAATAAAAATGTGTCAACTTGTACTTCTAATTTCTTATTCAATCCTGTAATTCTCCTGGAAACTCAAAATTCTCCTCTCCACAATTCCCACGCTTGGGGGTCTGGTTTAGCCATGTTCTTATCCAAAATGGGTCTGGCTCTTCTAATTTTCTGCCCATGGCTGTTTTTTCTGCAGCAGTTGCGGCTTTAACTGCCATTTACCCCTTTAAGGCTGTAACTGTTTTTTCATTCAGACTGTCTGCAGACTATTGGGGCAGAATTTTCAGTTTGAGGTGCAGGGGGCGGGCCCCACACATCAACACGTAAAATGATGCGCAGTGATATTGGGCGAGCAAAGTGACATCAACGCGTGCCATCGCAATATTTCGCTGGGCGGGCACTCAATGAAGTCCGGTGTGCGCCCGCCATTAATTAATGGGCCAGTTAAGACCCTTCAGTCTTCAATTGATGCTGATTTTTAGGCGCCCCCATGCGATCTTCAGGTCGGCGCATGGGCGCAATGGACAGGCGGGTAAGAGACTTTTCTATGAACCTCATCCACGGGCGGGATAAGAGGGCTCAGTGGGGTCGTCAATCTGCTTTGTGGAGTATTTTTTGGAGAAAGTATTTTAAACTTGCCTGTGTGACCTGCAGTGGTTCAGAACGCATTCCAGCAGCTTTTTGACAGATATTTTATTTTTGACAAAGGCTTTGACAGATATTTTAAACCCCAAGTTGTTTAGAGCAAGACCCTACAATAAGGTCTAGCACAACCCCAAGAAAGAACAATGGGCAACAAAAGGTCCCAGAGCAAGGGAGCCAAAAGACGCTAGAGCAAAGGAAACAACATTCAAGTGAACCACAAGATGGTTGCTGACCATGTCAGCTCAATGAAATGCGTGAGCTGAAGGGTTCAGTGCAGAAGAGAGAAATGGCTGCAAAGCAGCCAAAAGGCTTAAAAAAGAACGTTTTTAAAATGCTGACACAGTACCTAAATTACAACAGCAGATAGCAGTGCAGAGTGAGCAGATGGCTGTGAATGAAGGAAAGATACCTGAGGTAACTCAAAAGAAGCAAAAGATGAAAAACTAAATGAAGCTGCTCTACAAGAAAATGTTTGCATCAGTGCTGAACTGGAAAATTTGAAGTGCAACGTTCAAGCTGAGTATAAAGCTTTGAAAACATATGATAAACTGAAGTCTTCAATGAACCAAGCTGTTTGAGATATGAATAAACAAATTTCAGAGATGACACAAAGGTATCAGGAGGAAATAATGACTTTCAGTTTCACAGTTGGCAAATCAAAGCAGAAGTTGGGAAAACTCAATCATATGTACAACCAGGCAGAACAGCTGGCAGAAATGGCACGCAAAGAAGGTCTGACCCTGAACAACTCCTTCAAGAATCAGTGTGTAGCCATCAAAAAATATGAGGAGCCTAAAAGGACACTGAAAAGTACTTCAGAAGAAACTGCGTTGGAACTAACAGTAGCAATGAAATGATGCGCTAAAGCCTAAACTAAGTTGGCAAAAGGCCAACAAGAAAACAAACAGTGAAAGAAAGCTGACTGTCCTTCAAGATCAAATGCAAAAGGAATGCAGCAACATGAAGAAATGAAGTCTTAAACAGCAGAATGGAAGAACAGCAGAAGAAACTCAAGGAGACTCTGCTGAGTTACAAGAAAACTCAGGATGAAGCAAGCAAGCTTTGCAAAGAAAAGGTAAATCTGTTGAAAGACCTTCACACACGACAAGGATCCATCAGGTCAAATTCCTCTGGAAAATCAAGAAGGAAACCAACTGAGGAACCATTTAGCAGAGATGACTCAGCAATATTCCATATTCTAGGAGGAATCTGAAAGCTACAAGAAAAAAACAGAAGAGCTGAAGGACCAGCTGAATGACAATGAGGCATTGAAAAGAAAAGCTTCAAGCCACGAGCATATATTGAAGCCATGAGTAGCACAATTACAAAACTGAAACAAGTTAAAACTTCACCAGGGACAGACCTGGTCAACCAAGCAAAATGAAGGACAAGGACAACGTTCTGTTGCAGACAGAGGAAGAAAAGACAGAAATAAGAACAGAAAATGAAAATCTCATGCTGAAGTGCAAGGAACTAGAAGAAGAAATAGTATTGGATGTCTCAGGTGTATGAGAACCATTGGGTTGTTAAAAAATAAAATGTCTGAAATGAAGATCAAGAAACAGGAATGTCAAGAAAAAGTTGAGCAGTTGCAAGGAAAATTAAAAGTTCTCACAAAGGAATGTGAAGAATCTCAGATATAACTAGCAGAAGTAGAATTAAAGTATGTAAGCTTAAAGGATAGCACACATGAATCAGACTCTGCTGAGGAAAAACTGGCCAGTGCAGAGAACAAAATTACATTTACAGAAGATAAGTTTGATGAAATGTTGGAGCTTCATCATGAGAAGAGCAATGAAATTCTTGAATTTCAATCCAATCTGAAAAAATTGAAAGATGAGGTGTGCAGTATGGAAGAGCAAATCCAGACTTTAAAAACAGAAAAAGAAAATCCTAAGGGAGAGACTGAGGATCTAACAAGTTAATTGGAAGAATCTAAGAAGCAGTCAGTGACCATGGAAGAAAGACTTCGAAAGGGACTGAATGCCCAGGTGAAGTTATAAACATGCATAAGGATCTCGCAGATAACTCTGAAACAAAGACAACTGTCATCACCAGTGTAGTTGCTGAGCCGAACGAAAAGATTCATAAGCTTGCAAAATGCTTTGATAGTAAAATAGCAGACAAATGTTTGGCTGAAATTATGAAACAATTGGAAAAGAAGGTTCCATTTGTGAAACATCAACATCCAGCAAGAACATGAAGAACACCATGGTAAAGGAAATTTTGAGTCTACTCTAGGAATGAATGGAGTGCACATTCCCTTTGGAAGGAACAGGACTGACCCATAGTGTCTGAGAGAAGCAGACGGGTTGTTAATACAAAGAAACAAAACTCGAAGGAGCACAAAAAGCGAATCAAATGACGATAACCAAGTACCAGGAGCACAGAATACCACTATCCTCCAAATGTCTGAGAGGTAGAAGAACTGTCAAGCCTCAAAACCATCTGAATTTATAAAGTCAGAGACATGGAGTGAGGGAGAAGGCATAGCAAGTAAAGATTGAAGTGTAAATAGCTGCACTCCATTAGAATGAAGGAAAGTTTTCTTTTGAGAAGAAAGGGGGATGTTGTGTGTGCCTGCATGCCATTGTAATATAAAGGTGCTCAGCAGGGCAAGGGTTAATGTGGGACTGCAGAATAGTACTACCAACGGTATGATGTATAGAGTCACATGGCAGTAGACTTGGAGTACAGTCAAGCAGCAACATTCATGGGGTCTGTACATAGTTAAGCATTATCAATAAATGGTTCATGTTTATACATACAAGTCTCAAGATCTCATCAATAAGACACCAAACAAATCCCTAACTCAGCACAGTCATCAACTTTAAACATGAACTCTGTTTCTCTCTCCACAGATGATGCCAGACCTGCTGATTATTTTCAGCATTTTCTGTTTTTATTTCAAATTTCCAGCATCCACAGTATCATCCTTTCCGGGTTTTTAAAAATTTGTTCATGGGATGTGGGCTTCACTGGCTGGGCCAGCATTTATTGCCCAACCCTAATTGCCCTTAAGAAGGTGGTGGTGAGCTGCCTTCTTGAACCACTGCAGTCCATGTGGTGTAGGTACACCCTATTAGGAAGTGAGTTCCAGGATTTTGACACACTCCCTGACAGTGAAGGAACAGTGATATATTTCCAAGTCAGGATGGTGAGTGACTTGAAGGGGAACCTCCAGGTGGTGGCATTCCCATCTACCTGCTGCCCTTGTCCTTCTAAATGGTAGTGATCGTGGGTTGGAAGATGCTGTCTAAGGAGCCTTGGTGAATTCCTGCAGTGCATCTTGTAGATGGTGCACATTGTTGCTAAGGTGTGTCGGTGGTGGAGGGAGTGAATGTTTGTGGATGTGGTGCCAACCAAGTGGACTGCTTTGTCCTGGATTGTGTTCAGCTTCTTCAGAGCTGTGGAAGCTGCACTCATCCAAGCAAGTTGGGAGAGTTCCATCACACTTCAGACTTTTGCCTTGTAGATGGTGGACAGGCTTTGGGGAGTCAGGAGGTGAGTTACTCATCATACCATTCCTAGCCTCTGACCTGCCCTTGTAACCACAGTATTTATATGGCTAGTCCAGTTCAGTTTCTGGTTCATGGTAATCTCCATGGTGTTGATAGTGGGGGATTCAGTGATGGTAATGCCATTGAACATCCAGAGGCAATGGTTGGATTCTCTCTTGTTGGTGATGGCCACTGACTGACACTTGTGTGGCACAAATGTTACTTGCCACTTGTCAGCCCAAGCCTGGATATTGTCCAGGTCTTGCTGCATTTGGGCATGGACTGCTTCTGTATCTGAGGAGTTGTAAATGGTGCTGAACATTGTGCAATCATCAGTGAACATCCCCATTTCTGACCTGTTGATGAAAGGAAGGTCATTGATGAAGCAGCTGAAGATGGTTGGGCCTAAGACATTACCCTGAGGAACTCTTGCAGTGATGTGCTGGAGCTGAGATGACTGATCTCCAGCAACCACAACCATCTTCCTTTGTGCTAGGTATGACTCCAACCAGTGGAGAGTTTCCCCCCGACTCCCATTGACTCCAGTTTTGCTAGGGCTCCTTCATGCCACATTCGGTCAAATTCTGCCTTGATGTCAAGGGTATTCACTCTCACCTCACCTCAGGGGTTCAGCTCTTTTGCCCATGTTTGAAGGAAGGTGTAATGAGGTCAGGAGCTGAATGGGCCTGGCGGAACCCAAACTGGGCATCAGTGAGTAGGTTATTGCTAAGCAAGTGCCACTTGATAGCACTGTTGATAACACATTCCATTACTTTACTGATGATCAAGAGTCAACTGATGAGGCAGTAATTGGCCGAGTTGGAATTGTCCTGCTTTTTGTGTTAAGGAAATACCTGGGCAATTTTCCACATAGCCAGGTAGATACCAGTGTTGTAGCTGTACTGGAACAGCTTGGCTAGGGGCATGGCAAGTTTTGGAGCACAAGTCTTCAGTACTATTGCTGGAATATTGTCAGGGCCCATAGACTTTGCAGTATCCAGTGCCTTCAGCTGTTTCTTGATATCATGTGGAGTGAATCAATTTGGCTGAAGACTGGCATCTGTGATGCTGGGAACCTCTGGAAGAGGCCGAGATGGATCATCTACTGGGCACTCCTGGCTGAAGATTGTTGCATAAGTTTCAGCCTTATCTTTTGCACTACTGTGCTGGGGTCCTCCATCATTGAGGATGGGAATATTTGTTCAGCCTCCTCCTCCAGTGAGCTGTTTAATTTTCCACCACCATTCACGAATGGATGTGGCAGTTCTGCAGAGCTTAGGTCTGATCAAGTGGTTGTGGAATCACTTAGCTCTGTCTATCACTTGCTGCTTATTCTGTTTGTCACACAAATAGTCCTGTGTTACAGCTTCATCAGGTTGACACCTCATTTTTAGGTATGCCTGGTGTTGCTCCTGGCATGCCCTCCTGCACTCTTCATCGGAAGAGCTTCAAAGCCTGTCTGAAGCAGTGGTCTCCTCGTCTGCCCTCAGGAGGCCACCTCCATGCAGATGGCCTAGACCCCCTGCCTTGGAGGGCCCACAGGTCAACTGGAAAATTCCTCTAAAAATAGACCTTAATAATTAATGAACCCCTCTTAAATAACCACTTGCGAATCAGTAGCCCTGCCGATCCTGATCTCACCACCAGGAATTTAGGATTGAGATAAGGAGAAATTACTTCATTCAAAGGGTTTTGAACCTGTGGAGTTCTCTACCCCACAGCTTTGTGGATGCTCCATCGCTGAATACATTAAGACTGGGATAGACACATTTTTGGTCTCAGGGAATTAAGGGATATAGGGAGCAGGCAGGAAAATGGAGTTGAAACCCAAGATCATATTGAATGGCGGAGCAAGCCTGATGGGCTGTGTGGTCTACTCCTGCTCCTATTTCTTATGTTCTTATATTCTTAATCATGGCAGGAAGCCAGCTACAAAGAATCTTAAAAATACATCACTTCACTGCTAATTTTGGAAATGTAATTTCTCTGTAAACAAGCAGTAAGCAAATGCCACTTACAGTTTTCCAAATAATTCAGTAATTCAAGTAATCCAAATTTTTGCAATAACCAATCAAACCAATTGCATTTAACATTTTTCCTTTTTTTTTTGAAGAATATATTCCAAATATAGGATTTGCTTAGGCAGCAGCTCTTGCAAATCAAACACATACTCTGTGCTTAAATGTTAATTCTGAATTTAGCAGAATTTTTTTTTGTAGCAAGTTTTAATAAAATAGCACCATGACACCAAATGAAAACACTGCATTTCCAGAAACACAGAAAAGTAAGTAAAACCTTCAATATTTTTTGCTTTGGATTTTGCTGCCATTTGATTTTTATGTTGCATCTGTTCACATGATGGAAGATTTTAGAAAGCTTTTTTTCCCAGCATAAATGTATTTGGTTTTAGCTGAGTATTGAAAACCCTGATGAAGCTGAAGCACTGAATTACTAATCAGAAAGAAAAACTACATGAGGGTTTGGTGCATTTCTCATAAATAAATTGCTAAAGAAACCCACTGTCCCCTATTTCAAAACGTTACCTAAAAAGCCAATGAATTATGAAAAAACATGATCCTTTTGTTACAGCTGAATGCTGCACAATCTCAGTAATAAACAGTCAAGCAAAGAATTGATTCAGTGAGAGATAACTTGCAGTACAACATGGTGCATGTACAAAAGAGACTTTATTTATAAAGCACTTGGTACAACTTACAAAGATCAGGGGACCTGTAATTATCAACCCAATTATGGAGCAATATGAGATTTGAATGATTTATATTAAACTAATGGAAATGAAGGAACTGGGCCTTGCAGTGGAGGGGAAGTAAGGTTTTATGTGAAAATCCTGAACTTTCCCATGGGCACAATAATTGTAATATTCTGGAGAAATTACAGTGCCTATGTACTTAAACTCTAAGTACTCATGACATGGAGGTTATTAATGCATAAGTTAAAATGTTTACTTTATTGTTGTAGTCACAGGTTCAGGTTCCATGGGGGAAAATAGTACAGAGATTAAAACACACAATGCACTATTCTTTGAGTATGTGTGGGGAGAGTTCTTGTTTTAGTGTTTGGCTGCTTGCTACAAATGTAACACAAGGCACTTTTCTACTGATTGTGCACCATCTGTAGCAAGAGTGAAGTATGTCTACCATCTGCAGCAGACTGTAATATCAACATATGCATCCAGAGCCCCTCAGAATGGCGATCTGAATTGTGGAAATCTCTCTATTAGCCCCTAATGAAGACTGAAAGGACAAAGAATAAAGCTCATGTCAACTTGTATTTTCTGATATGAATTAATGCGCATTTAGATGCCTTTTGTCTGGGCTGAAAATAAGAGCACTTGCACAGTAAGCCACATTTGGACTGCAGTTTGTTGCTGACACAATATTGCATCAATTAATAACACCTGGTTTGGAGGGGTCCTCAGTGACTCCAGCAGTTCTGCTCATGGCTGTTAAGTTGACACCTATCATAAATTCTTTTCATGGAATTTCCAGGGATCTGGGATGATTTTGCTGGCCTTAGTCAGAGCACTTTGTCCACAAGCATTCATGAGGTGACTGATGCAGTGTTCTGGAAGGCTGGCAGGTTCATCTATATTTTTAGTCATCCTGAGAGACAGTTGGTCAGACAGCAAATGTGTTAGCTGTTGATTTCTTCCCTGGAGTCTTAAGTGCAGCAGAACATACGTTCCTGGATGATTTAAGTTAGTCCAACGGTACATACAAAGTTTCATTCCCTCATTTGTTGCTGGCCTGTGATGATGTCGAACTGCTGGCCTCAACACCTTATTTTCTTGATTTGGTTATGTATTCTTCAGTTACTTGAAACGAATATGATGATTTTGAGGCTCACCTACCAGTATGATATACAAGAATTGATAAAGACACCAGTAGCTAATCTGAAGAAACCTGCCAAGTAATGATAGTTACAACTATGCACAGAAATATATATTTGTAGAGCAAACCTTTTATTCACATAAACAAATATTTAGGCACGTAAACCATTCTGTGTGCTTTGGCTGAGAAGAGAAAACGGTGGAAGCAACTGAATGGATGATCTCAGACTTGATTGACAAGAAATCGATAAGATTCTTGCATTTGTTGTTAGATGTAAGGGAGTCAGGAGAGTGCTTTTTAAAGAGATTGTTGGTAACAGATTAAAAAAAAACAGGGCTCATCTTTCTTCTTTGGAATGATCCTAGAATAATGGATAGAGGAGAGCTAAGAGCCAGGAGAGCTTGATGAGGTCCAGCCAGATCTAACAACGGTTAACTAAGCCAATGTACACCAAATTTGTACCCCTTGAATTTGAAGGTTTAAATAAATCCCATTCCATCTTTCTTCTGCACCACCCTTCCACCCAAAGCTCCAGGAACACTGGGAGGATGAGACCCAATTTTCCCCCAGAAGTTCAACAGAAGTCAGGAACCTGACAAGGGTGTGACTTCCAATGGTGATCGTGCCTTCAAAAAAAACCTTGCAGCTGTGGGAAAATGGCTGTCACCCTGTTCCTGCCCGAGCTCACCCTTGCCCATCCCTCAGCCACCACCAATCTCCCTTGCTATGTTTCTCAACCTCCCCTCCCCATTTCCAACAAAATTTCTAAGTGCTGACAGGCAGCTCTAATTCTCTCACTTTTCACCCCGAGGACTCAGTTGCCCACTCACCACCAGCTTTAACTGGTCATGAAAATGAGGAACCCAGTCCCAGTGCCGCCAACTTAATCATACAAGTAGCATCACATTGCTGAAAGTTGTGGTTTAATGAGTATTCATTGCATGCAGAGGAATTAAAATTACCTTCCTGCCTCATGACAAAAGCATTGTCGTCCCGCTCCCAGCCCTCCCCGATCACTACCGCATAATTCAGTGCCCCCCACACCCCCAAGTCAGGGGCTTGACACTGCACTTCTTGCGCTATTCAAGACTCACCGCCCACATCTTTTCCCATCCCCTTTTCCTGCATTAAATTCCACCCCATATTTCCAATTTTTCTTCAAAGAGCTGGGGCTATTTGTTCCAATAAACACCGCTGGTACAAAAGCGAAAAAGGCTGCAAATGCTCAACAAGTCAGTCAGACTCTGTGGAGACAAGAGACCTTTACTGACCTTTTATCAGAACTGAAAAAAGTTATAGGTTTGGCACGTTTAAAGCAAATACAGAGGCAGGGGAAAGAAGGAGAGTAAAATGAAACAAAGGGAATTTCTGTGATAGAGTGAAAGAAAGGGGAGATTAAATGTCAAAAGGAATTATGGTACAAGGCAAAGGGACAAGAAAGAAACAAAAGAAATATCTTGAGGAGGTGTAAATGGGAAATGGTTTCCTTGCCTCCAACCTGAATCTACATTTTCTCAGTACTGGTTTAGGGGGATGTGAGGAAAAACATTTTTACCCAGAGGGTGGTGAGGGTCTGGAATGCACTTCCTGGGAGGGTGGTGGAGGCGGGTTGCCTCACATCCTTTAAAAAGTACCTGGATGAGCACTTGGCACGTCATAACATTCAAGGCTATGAGCTGAGTGCTGGTAAATAGGATTAGGTAGGTAGGTCAGGTGTTTCTCATGTGTTGGTGCAGACTCGAAGGGCCTCTTCTGCACTGTGTGATTCTGTGATTCTGTGATTTGTGTCTCTTTGTTCTGCTGTCTTGGGCCAATACCAATAGTTCTGATTGATTCTCAATGTTCTTCAGCCTTGTTACTTTGAAATTTTCATGCATAACCCCCTTTATCTTTCTGTTCTTCAATGAGAAGCATATAACCGTGTTCTCTTCTTAATAGCTCTCCTCTATGCCATTTCATTTCAGTTACAATATTTCTGTAATTTGAACTTCAGAACAGCACATGACTGAATAGGTGGTGGCTGACCAATGCAGGAATACTTCCCCTGCTGTATAAGAATACTTAAAAATATTTAATAATGGAAAAAAAATGTTCATGAGCTCTTGTAAGTATACTGGAATGACATAATATATGTTATAATTTTTAAAAATGTATTCTCAGGATTGCATAGAAGGCCCAGCAACAGGCCATTTGGCCCAAGTTGGACATGTCGGCTTTTTGCTTCACATGGGCTTTCTTCCTCTCCCTTCATCTAACCTTATTAGCATAACCTTATAATCCTTTATTCCTTGTACACTTATCTTGCATCCCTTTAAATGCATCTTTGTTAGTCAGCTCAACTGTTGCTTATGGCACAGAGTTTCACGTTTCTGAATAAAGAAGTTTCGCCCGAATTCCTTATTAAATCTATTAATAAATATCTTATATTTATGCCCCTATTTTTAGATTCCCTGGGTGGAATTTTCTCATCCGGGACTAAGCCCCATGGTGGGAACAGTGAAGGGGAATGTTTCCCACTGTGGAGGGCACTGGGAATTCACATGGTGTTGTGTGACCCCGGCCTCATTAATTATGCAGTTGGCGGTTTCCTGGCATTTTGCACAGCAGGGCAGGCTGGATGGCATGTTTCCTGCCATCGTATCTGGGCACCATATTTAAAAGGCGCTCGGACAACAACTTACCCACCACGCTGATTAAGGAGATGGCCTGAGGAGGACAAGGAGCTCTGGTGCCCAAGTTCAGCGACGCTTCCCTGGTGTCCTCCTCAACCAATTGGAGGCCAGGAGGGACGTACTCTTTCCAGCTAATAGAAGAAAGAGGCCAAGGAGGGAGATCAACCCTGCATGGGAGCAAGTCTCCATAGGAGTCAGTGTGCAGGGCCTCTAGCAGAGGACTGCCTTGCAATGCTAAAAAAGGATGAATGGCCTCATCTGCACCACCAGCATAAGTGAACCCTCAACTGCTCACACTCACCTCAATAAATGGTAAAGGGAACATGGGCCTCAGTGGCACCATGATAAGGTCATACCTCACAGCCCCATTGCAGTCCATCTGCTCTGCAAGTAGAGAGGCCACCGTAGGTCACACACCCTCCCACACAGTGAGCTCAGATGCTGTCTGGAAGGATTGGTGGGTGGAGGTGGGGTGGAAGAGGCCTAGGTGTTGAGGGCATCAACAAGCACTGCAAATATCATGCCTCTTTGAAACTATCCTTATATCTGCATGGGCTCACCACTCTGCCCCAGAACCCCTCTGCACAACCTGCAGTGCATCAATCACTATGGCACACAATCCTATGGGTTATTTGTAAGAGTGGAAGCATTAGAAAGGTGCATAAAATAGCTATATACAATTAATGCTAAGTACAATTGTTCTCAACTCCATCTTCTCTCTTTGCACAGGAGAAATTAAGCCATAATCATGGAGAGAGAGAGAGAGAGGACAGGAGGGGGTCAGCCTCAATTGAAACAACTGACTGACTTCAAGGAGCGGGCAGCCAGCTGATAGAGGCAGAGTGGGACAGAGCCATTGGAGATCGAGAGATTGGCTTGCGGCCTCCATCCACTAAGGATCAATGCATGTCATAGAAACCTCAGGGTCAAGAGTGCCTCCATGTTACAAGCAGCTCGTGCAGTCACTCATTCTCTCCATTTTCACTCACAGGTGCCACCAGGAAGAGGCCAAGAGAAGAAGAGGAAGTCCTGCCCAGATTGAACACAAGCCCGGAGCGAAGCAAGGACATCGCCGAAGAAAGAAGCGCACCTGTAGAGGCATCACAGCAGACACCTGCACCCTCCACCAGCACAGAGACACACACCTCAGGTATATTAGATCTAGTTTAGGAAGAGTCTCACAATCTGGTGGTCACTGTATGGACGTGTGTCCTCAGTTGGAGTAGGCAGGGCCAGCCAAGTTCACCGGCACTTGGAGGACTGCTAGGGAAAAGGCATCTGCGAGGTTTGCAGCTGATGATAAGCCTCTGGAACCAGCCTCCCAAGAGATGCTGCAGAGGCAGCAAGACCAGGAGAAAATCAGGCAGAGATGGCAGATGCCCTTAACAGTGTGGCATGCGAGGTGGACGGGGTCTGTCCACCTGCTGGTTGATGAAGTGATGCTGACCTGTGCACACATAGAGGTCTCCATGGAGAGAGTGGCGGACTCCATTGGGAACCTGGTCTAGCACATTCTACCGGAGACGCACAGAGACCTGCACTCCCATCATGGTAGTTATGAATGAGCTTCTGCAGTGGCTGTGCAAGAAGGAATGGGTCACCTTGACCTCCCTCCTGGTGCCCCTTCACCTCAAGGAGTCAGGCAGGGGCCCTCGGGCACCCAAAGATAGAAGAAGCAGCTGCTGGACATCCTGGGACCTCCACTCAGGCCTCTCTGAGGTTGTTTGGCCCTTCAGAAACAGGCCCTTGCCTGTGACTCCTTCAGCTTCATCCTCTGTGACCACAAAGGGAGCAGCTGCCCCACAGCAGGACAGCTAAAGTAAGCCAGCCACCACCCCCCATCTCCTCCCCCAGGCCTCGGGTTTCCAAAGGACAGCTGTCAACATCATCTAAGACAACAGGGCCAACTGGTCAGCAGGCTGCCTCCAGCCTTGCTGTGGATGTTGGAGGAGCACTTAGAACAAGTGTTAGGGAGAGAAACTTCAAGAAATCTGAATTCACATGTAGTTGCACAGGTGCACTATCATTATTACACAGATCAAACTTTTATAAACATAGTTCACGTGCACTGTAATAGTGTCTGGTGTGGTTTGCTTGCAATAGTCCTTAGGCCTATGTGTGTGTCCCCCCACCCCATCTCCTTCCAAGGGACACCCCTTGCCCCCCAGAATCAGGCATCTGCAGGGTGACAACGGTCTTTGCCAGGATCCCTTGCAAGCCACATGCAAGAAGTCAAGAAGTCTCCCATGCACACTGGGCCTTTGCCGTTCACACTCTCATCTGTTCCAATGCCCTAGCATTGTAGATGCTGCATGCTGGGGTTCGCTTTCAGTTGTCCAGTTGAGATGACCTGCACCCCAGCCCACCCCCGATGACCCAATCCCCATGCAGCTTCTCAAGATCTCCACCACGAGCTTCTGCATATGATGGTAGTGTCATTTAAGATGCAGGCTAACACCTTTTCAACTCCCCACTGTCACCGTTCAAGCCTCTACATCGCCTTCTGCCATGTCCAAGTGAATGTGGACCAAATGACTCAATTAAACGGACAGGTTTCAACAAGAAACAGATAAACTTTATTACAGAGAGTTTTTCAGATGCTACAAGCTCGATCAGGACTCTCGCCAGGAAGCACCACTACCCCCCATCCCCTGGAATTGCCCGTGCTTAGGGCTCATTGGTCGGAGCCTCCCATAACATCGCATGATCCCACTAGAAACCAAGAGAAGCAATACCTTCAGTGTTACGTTTCCTACCCATTTAACTTTTCACAATTGTTATTTACTGGGAAATATTTGAATATCCAACAACATATACATATATATATATAACTTTAGGTGATTAAAGATCAAGAATAGCCACAACATAAGTTGCCTATTTCAGCTCCCCTGCATCCATGGGAGTGGCCTGGTCAATCTTGGGTTAGACTACATTCATTGTGTAGGACCATTCTTGGGTACCATGTATTTGTTGATAGTAGATACACATTCTAAATGGATGGATGTATACGAAATCAAATTGTGAACATCGAGCGCAACTATTGAGATTAAAGGTCAAGTCTCTGAGGTGCTCTCCTATATGGCTAGAGTGGCGTAGCTCTACCACTTGAGGTTTCTGAACTGGATTGACAGGAGCTGGAACTGCAGCATGAGACATATATTAGAAAGTGGCAGTTCTACGTTTGGCAACTCTGCAGAGACATCCGGAATGTCTCTCTTTGGTCAATCTGTCACCTCAGGAATTGATGGTTCGACATTAATCATAGGCGGAATAATTGGTTGTTGGAATGTCTCTCTGACAGGAATATGATCTACATGCTTATTGACAATTCTATCTTCCACTTGTGCTTGGAAAGATAATCATCCAGTTTCTGAGACAATGGTCCCAGGACCCCAACATGGTCCACATCCGAAATTTTGCAGGAATACCATGTCACCTACACTGAATGTGTAAGTTTTGCTGTGCATATTGTGGTTCAATTTTTGATTACTTTGATTCTGCCCTAGCTTCCCCTTTAAATTTGAAAACACCAGGCCTAACCATGTTCTTAGGTGGCATTTCATCAATAATTCAGGAAGTGTTAAACTCGTAGTCGAATGTAGCATTGTCTGATAACTGAGAAGAAAGGGGGAAAGTCAAGATTCTAGAATACCTTCTGAGAATCTTTTCATACCAGGCATGAAAGTTTGCACATCTCTCTTGGCTAAACTATTGAATGAGGGAAGGTAAGGGTTGTTTTAAGATATCTGATTCCATTCAGATTCATGAATTTCTGAAACTTTGTGCTGGTAAAGGCTGTACCTTTATCAGGAATGATGATTTCAGGTAGGCCATGCACACTAATACAGTGACACAGATCCTCGATAGTTGTGCTCAATGTTGGTGATTTGACTTCGTCTGCATCCATCCATTTAAAATGTGCACCTTCAATCAACAAAAACATGCTACTAAAGAATGGTCCTACAGAATCAATATGTAGTGGTTCAAGAAGGCAGCTCACCACTACCTTCTCAAGGGCAATAAATGCTGGCCCAGCGAGCGACACCCGAATCCCGTGAATGAGTAAAAAAAAGCCACAGATGCAGGGGAGCTGAAACAGGAAACTTCTGTTGTTGTTGACCATGGAGACAGTGCTTGCCCATTCTTTCAATGTTACTGCCAAAGCCTGGCCACCAGGCATAACTTCGTGCAAGCATGTTCATGTTTGATATGCCTGGATGTGCACTGTGAACCTCTGTCAAGATCGGTTCTCCATTTTATGATGGGACAACAAGTCTTGACCCCACAACAAAATTCTATCTTGACAGCTTAACCATGTTTTCTGGCATGGAATGATCTCAAATCTTCATATACAGATGAATTTGCCCATCCTTGCAAAACAAAGGCCGGGATATTCTGTGTCTGCCGGCGTTGGGCATGCTCGGCGAATAATATGGTGCAATCAGGTTCACGATGGTGTGAAAACAGTTTGTGGTCGCCGCGCAATCTGTCCATTGTAATACATCTGCCGGGCATTATTAGGTCTGCCCGCCGGAATCATCACCCACACCCGCCCCCCCCCACCCCTCCACCCCCACCCCACCACCTCCACTGAATCGTCTGCCCACATCTGGAGGAAAGCATGCCGACACAACAGCCTTTCAAAGGATTGCACTTGGTGGGCTGCATTTTGAGGGGAACTCAGAGGTGAGTACACAATATTGTTGTGCAGTGCTCACCACGATTGCCTGTTGAACTTTAAGCTTGAGGCACATTGTGGGAGGTGGGGGGCAAGGGCAGCCCTGCATTGAGGTGACTTGGGGGGGACGGGGGTTGAGCAAGGGCAGCCCTGCAGTCGAATAGTGCACAAGCATTTGGGGTGCGGGTTGGGTGGGAGAGGGAAGCTGCCGCACATTAGGGACACCTTATATAATGTGACCATTTCTTTGCAACTGAGATAGTTCAGGCAGAGCCATTTATATGATTGGAGTCAGTCTTTTAGCTTATTTGTCCACCCAAGCAACTCGGAGGCATCAAAGTGCCACCAAATGCTCCAGAGCTTTTCACCTCTCGAGCGCAGACTGCAAATTAATGGTCATTTTAGTGGACTGAAGAACAGTTGGACGACTGGGCACGTTGTACAATCTTCTCGCTAAAACTGGCCATGGAGCAGTCAAAGTTGGAGATACAATGTCAGCATCCTGGATTGAACCAGTCTCAAGCTAACAGTGCAACCTTGCAACATGGTTAGAAGCTGAGAGCACAGTATGCAGTCCAGTGGGCAAAGCTGCTGCCAATCAGTCAGGTGGAGTGCGGCAGAGGTGAGTAGGATCTTGGGTGGCCATGCAGCACACTAACCTTTGGCCATCCAAGTGGTGGCCAGCACTCTTGGCGATGCATTAAGGGGTCTTCAAGCTTAACCAGGTTCTTAGTACACCCATGCTAACCCACATGTCTCTCTCTCTCCCTCTTTCATCCTGCAGGAGGAGTACATTGGGATCCTAGAGCCTGGTGAATTAGCTGTGTGCCTCGTGGCTTACAGAGAGCAAAGATGATGGAGGAGAGAGTGACTGAGGAAGAAGGGGCGGCTGGGGCTCCCTGACATGCAGCCGAAGAGCCACAGCGAGCCGTTGATGGTCAGCGCATAGTAATACCCAAGGTCTATCGACACCATCTTTCATTCCTGCAAATGATCAAGAACCAATGTCGCTGAAGGCTGTGCATGTCACGGGAACTGATCGGTCACATCTGCCAGGTGCTGCTGGATTTGGTGCCACTGGGACATGGAGGGCATCCACTGCCAATGGCCATGAAAGTGAACACGGTGCTCAAATTCTACACCAGTGGCTGCTTTCAGGGTTCCACAGGTGACCTCTGTGGGATCTCACAAGCCTCCACCCACATGGATGCCATCTTTGGTAGGGCACACAACTTCGCCCGGGACCAGGACAACCAGGATGTAAGAGCAATTGGATTTGTCCAAATCTTAGGTTTTCCAGAAATGCAGTTTGCCATCGACTGGTAGAGCAAACCATCGAAATGTAGAAAATGAGATTCTGATGCCTGGACCGGTCTGGTGGAGCCCTGCAATACAGTCTGCAGAGGGTGTCACACAATGGCGTCGTCTGCTGCACTCTTTACAACCTGGTGCTGCAGCATGGTCCAGGTCTTGTTGCATTTGGACATGGACTGCTTCAAGTTCCTGACATGCGACGTGAGGAAACGTAGCCTGCCATTGATGGATAGAGCGAACAATCGCAAACTGGTTTCACAACAGCGTGAAACCGTTTTTCAGCTTTCTCGTCATATTGCCTCCCCCGCTCCCCCACCCTTCCATCGACAATGGGATTGGACAATCCTGCCCATTGTGACAACAACATAGAATACCTGCTTTCAGCACCCAGCTGTGTGGCAGTGGCACCCTCCTTTAGCCTGTGGAGCTGGAGCTGCCGAGGTCACAGGAAGAGGGGATTCGGATGGACCAGATACTCCCAGATTCGCCTGGATGGATGCTTCCAGGTGGGGGAACACCTGCTGATCCTCCTCCCTATGGTTGCCCAAGGACGCAAGGCTGATTCCTTGAGCAAAAGGGGTAGCTGGAGTGAGATCAGGCTCCCCTGCACCCCTCTCGTGTACAGACTGTTGGAAGCCAACAATGGCACCAGCGATGGAGTTGAGCCCATGCAGCAGTGTAGGAGCAAAGTCCAGGACTAAAGTCCACATGGTGGCCACCATCTTACCAGTGTTGACCTCGGTGCATTGGCATGCCAGCGAGCCTCCACAGCATCAGAAAAGCATTCCAGTGATGTGTCGCTAAACCTGGGGCCTACAGTCTTTTTGCCTTTCATGTACACCTTCCCTGCAGCAGTCATGCGCTGGAAGCCCTGAGATGTGTGCGCGTGGATGGACTTTAAATATGGCGCCCAGTGCACTTAAGCAGTGAGATAATAGTGTGGCGGGTGAATGAGAGCCTGCCCACCAAGGAAACGGCGTGTTTCCTGGAAATGCATAAGTAATGCAGCAGGTTTGGGATGATACAGAGTGAAAACTGCCATTGCAGCCGGTGGGTAAAACATTGTTTACCCACCACACCCAAAATCTGGGACGATTCCATCCAAAGCCTCTGGATTTCGTCAATATTGGATCTCTGTCCATCCAATTTCTAATTTGCTTCGCACACACAGGTGAAGAATCCAAGAAACTCAGTGATAACACAGCTTCTTGTGGAACAGGAGCATGTACAATGCTGTCTGGTAATGGGAGGTAACTGAGTGCGTTTGCATTTGCAATATGGAAGCCAGGTTTGGACATAAAGGTATATTCATGTGCAAATAATGTCAGAGCCCAACCTTGTATTCTAGTTGATGCTTTTGATAGAATGGCCTTATCCTCTCTGAATAAACCCATTAATGGTTTATGGTCCAACAAAATGGTGCAATGTCATCCATGTAGGTACTGGTAGAATTTTTTTACCTTGACTACCACCGAAAACCTTCCTTTTCTAGCTGGGAATAACCCTTCTCAGCTGTGGAGAGGTTTCTCAATAGCCAATGGGCCTTTGTGATTAATTTTCCATTCTATGTGATAATACTTCTACACCTTAAGGAGAGGCATCACATGCTAATACCAATACTTGTGATGGGTCGTAGTGTATCAATAAACGTGACGAATGCAACAATTTCTTTACTTTCACAGAGGTTTCCTCCTGTTGTGAGTTCCATAACCAAAGGTAATATTTTTTTAACAAGTGTAACGGTTCCAACACAGTTGATAAGCTAGGCAAGAAGTGGCCATAGTAGTTGATCACACCCAGGAAAGGCTTGAGTTCGGTTACATTGGATGGTGAGGGTGCGTCCTGTATTGCCCAAGCTTTCTCTTTTACCGGATGCAAACCCATTTTTCCTTCTTTAACCTTACACCAGCTTCCATGAACTTTCTTAGCACCTTAGCACCTCCTCCAGGTTGGCCAAGTATTCGGTCTCGGTTGATCCTGTGATCAGAACATCATCTAGGTATACTACCACTCGGGGAAATCCTTGCAAAAGACTCTCCATCGTTCTCTAGAAAATAGTGCATGCTCATGAAACTCAAAAGAGTAGATGAGTGCACTGATAAAGACCCTTGTGTGTGTTGACAGTAATGTATTCTCTCAATGTGCAGTTCTAATTGTCAGTAGCCATGGCTCATATCCAATTTTATATAGGATTTGTCTCCAGCCAGGTTTGCGTATAAGTCATCTATCCTTGGAATTGTATGTTTGTCTACTTTTGCTGCCTTATTTACAGTCAATTTACAGCCTGCACATGTTTTGGTCACCGGAACTATGGGTGCGGCCCACTCCAAGAATTGGACAGGTTGGATGATGCCCAGTTTTTATAACCGGCACAGTTTTGCGTCCACTTTCTCCTTCAACCCATAAGGCACAGGGCTGGCTTAAAGAAACATGGTGTTGGCTGAGGATCCACATATATCTTGGCCTGCACATCTTTTAACTTCCAAAGTTTATCCCGAAATACCATGTCGTATTTCCTCAGCAGCTCAGGAGTTCCTCCTGTTTTCAGGTGAAATATCTCAGACCAGTCAAACTTGATCTCCTGTAACCAGTCTCGGCCTAAAAGACTGTGTCCTTCTCCTTTCACTGTTATCACAGGCAGTTGGGCTGTCTGTTGCCTGTGAGACACTGGTACTGTGGCGATGCCCTTTACCTGAATAGATTCTTCAGTGTATGTCTTTTATTTAGCAGTTGTCTGCTCTAGGTTTATTGGCTGTCTACCTTTGTTAACATACCTGAAACTGTGTTCTCCCACCACTCTGCTTGAGGCACCTGTATCCACCTCCATTATTAGTGGCTTCTCATTAACCTGGATTGTAACAGTGGTAGGTTCGGTTTTTACAGCGGTTACATTATACAGGGAATATATGTCGGTGTTGGCAGCTTCAGGTTCTGCTGTATTTTTCAATTCAATCATGTTGGTTTGCTGCTTTACAGGCTGTTTCGACTTTGCCCTGTATTGCCTTACTACATGACTTTTCTTATGGCAATAATTGCATTCTGCCTCCTTAAATATACAGGTGTTGATCCATAGTCACTGGCACATCTACAACAACTTAATTTTGGAGTCGCTGTTGAAGTATTTCCACTCAACCTTTTCATGTTTCTAACAGCAGACATTATATTTCGCTCTGATGTTGTGGGTCTGGTTTTCACGCCATGCCCAGCAGTAGGTTCCCACCCCACATGAAGAACGGTGCCATGTCGTATGTGTTGCGAAGCCTGCAAGTCTCTCACAGCATTTTCCATGGTGAGGGAGATTCCTAGGCTGCACTTAAAGTCGATGTTGACCTCGGTGAGTAAACGGTCCACAAACTAATCGGCCCCGCAACAAATCATTTAATGTGTCCCCAAAGTCGCAATGTTCTGTCAACTGCTTAACATCCACTACAAGGTTGCAATGAATTCTCCCAGGGCCCTAACACTGGAATTAAACTTAAAACGCTGCATTATTATGGATGGCTTCGACTGGAAGTGCATTTTCACAAGGTCCACTAATTCATTATAGCATTTAGGATTGGGTGCACTCAGGGCCGTCAGGTTGGGAATGCGATTATATATTTTACAGCCACATACACTCAAAAGGATGGCTTTCTGCTTTTCCTCCATGGTAATTTTGTTTGCGATGAAATAAAATCCAAGGCGCTCTACATACTGGCTCCAGTCTTCCATAGTCGCAACACAAGGATTGATTCTGCCAAAGATTGCCATCACTGGTGAGCATTCTTTTCCTTTTCTTAAGATTCAATATACTCACAGTAACAAGGCGAGGTGCTGTGTTAGAGCTATTTTACCCTTGTTGCCAACTTGACAGAGTGGGCAGGTTTCAATAAGAAACAGCTAAACTTTATTACGGAGAGCTTTTCAGGTGCTATATGCTTAATTAGGACTCTCGTCAGGAAACCCCACCCCTCCCGATTGCTCACGCTTAGGGCCCATTGGTCGGAGCCTCCCATAACATCACCTGACCCCTGATAGACAGCAGGAGAGGTGATATCTTCAGTTACTACAGTAGAGGTCCCCTTCCTTTACAAAAATCCCACCCCCATAACCTTAGACATGCCTCCCTCATCCTTCCAACTGTCACCACCCCCCAGCCCAAACCCGCATATCTTTCCACATACCCACTGAAAAACCTTGGTGCTCCTTCACATGACATCATTGCACCCTCACCTTCCCACCATACTACCTCCCACTGCCCTTTCTAACCTTTATCACCCCCCTCCTACCACTGGTAACCCCAGTTTGGCCCCCAAGAATCCTCTGTTGACCCCACTGACCTCTCACTCTAAACCCCTTTCCCCTCGGTAGCCACACCCCCCCCCCCACCCCGATGCCCCTCTGCAACTTTGCGCAAGCCCCCATTTTCCTACACGCCTGCACAAGCATCACTCCCACCCTCGCCCGCACTCCAACATGGCCCTCCCCACCTTTCCGCTCCATACCAGCTCACCCATTGCAAGACTCCTGCTGAAACTCTCTCTTTCTCCTGGCATCCCCAACCTCCCCTGACCCCCTCTAGGCCTGCACACCTGCCCCACCTCTTCATTCCTCTCCTCCCCGTCTTTCACCACACCCCCACACTTCCTTGCCACCCATCAATATTTCCTGCAGTCTTCCACATGCAGCTTGATGATCTGGACCCTGGAAGAAATGGCTGCTAGAATATTCAAACACTGGGAGTAGTTTCTGGTTGAATATCCAAGCCCTGAGAGAAGTGGCTGTACTGAGACCAAGCACCTCCTTGAAGCTGCTGCACAGAGAAGATCCACGTGGTTGATGCCCCATCCACCCAGTGCTGCACTTGGTGTTCCAGGGTCCGGTAATTGGAGGCCTCCATCATGGATCCTGAGCTCTGGAGCCTGACCCCAGGCCTTCATAAGCTAAATCCTGACTTTTACGTGCCACATTGGTCCAGATGTGTTCTGGACTGGCAATATTTCCCACTGGCATCGCAGATGATCGGATGTGGCGGGGGTGGGGGTTGAGTCTGGTTGGGCCTTCACCTGCATCCCATTAGCAGGATGCAAATCAGTATCACGTCAGCCTCTGGCAGGAATTGCGACCGGCATGGTGGCTAGGAGCGGAAGATCCTGCCCTCTTTTACGCCTGTGGGAAATCCGATTTTTCAGTTCCTGCCACATTGTCCCTGTTTCTCCACCACCGCCCACCATTAAGCCCACCATGGGGGACACTGGAAGATTCCGTCCACCATGAGCAAAATCATCTACCCTATCAACCCTGTTTAAAATCTTAAAGACTCTCATCTGTTTACCCCACAACTTCTGTTTTTTTAGAGAAAAGAGCTCCAACCTCTTCATTCTTACCTTATAAGTATAACCTTTCATTTCTCATATCATGGTTTTAACTCATCTTTATGCCTTCTGCAGTAAGTTTATATGCATATTATAATATGGAGCTCAAAATTGCACGCAATACATGGAGTGTGGTCTAACCAAGGTTCTCTAAAATCCAAGTGCTTAATTTGCTTTATTATTCCTTTATTAAACTGTATTGTCTCTTTTAGTCATTTGTGTATCTGTGCCACTAGATTCCTTTGCTCCTTTACTCATTTTGACATTTATTTTCAAAGGACTAAGGGGTCTCCTTATTCTTCCTACCAAAATAGACCACATTACACTTAACTACATTGAATCAATTTGCTTTACATGAGCATTCTACAAGCCTCTGATGTCTTTAGATTTGTCACCATCTTCCTTAGTATTAAGGCACCCCTCAAACTGGTGTCAGCACAAATTTTGAAACTGTACTTCTGATGTGCCAAGTTCAAATCATTTATGTAAACAAAGAACACCAATCCTTGTGTAATGTCATTCCCCACCTTTTGCCAATCTGAGTAACCATCCTTAATCTCATTTCTGTTTTTTTTTATTTTTTTAGCCAGCTTACTATCCATTCTGCTAATTTCCCTCTGATTCCACAAGATGATACCTTAAACCATGAGCCTTCTATGTGGTACCTTTCAAAGGCCTTTTCCAAACCCTAATATCTGCATTACCTTTGTCTACTCTGTTACTCTTCAAAGAATTTAATAAGCTTCATCAAGCATGACCTTCACTTTTGAAATCAGTGCTGACTAAATTTTATTACATTTTTGGTTTCTAGATATTTTTCTATTACATCTTTGAGTCACAATATCATTATCATGTTCCATCTTGTTTTTTTAAATATAGGAATCACATTAGTGCTGCTGGCAAGACTAGTTTATTGCTCAACACCAGTTGCCTATGTTTTGATACAACTGAGAGGCTGGGTAGGTCACTTCAGAAGGCAGTTAAAAGGCAATCACATTGGTGTGTAACTGAAGTCACATATAGTCCAGACTGGGCAAGGACAGCTAGTTCCTTCAGTAAAGGGTTTTTGGGTTTTCACAACAATCTGACAGGTTCATGTTGATATTTACTGAAATCAGATTTATATTTCTAGGTTTCTCAAACTGCCACAGTAAGTTTTGAACTCAGATTCACTGGGCTATTAATTCAGGATTGTAGATCACTATTCTAACATAACCACAAAACTAAGCTGGTGTAATTATGCTACACGTATAGCTTAATCATAGTTCATTCCATTCTCTGGAGATCTAGGCATGTACAGATGTACAGAGTATTTATGAAGCAAAAAATTGAGTTTGCTGTGTACATTTGAGTGCATAATCCAAGGTTAACAAATATTGCCCCAGTTTAGACTAATTAAAGTATGCAAGGGTGAACAAGTAACCACATTTGTATTAAAAATAATGAAAGAGCAAAGCAGGAGCTCTAAGGAATACCGAGGTGTTTTTTGATATCAGAATTTTGTCTACAGCTGGTTTTTGAAAATTAATTAATTTGATATTTTTTTCTTCAAACTTTAACTTAAAATCTTATTGCAATGTTGATTAGCATAAGAATGCCTTGTTACACAGCTAAGAGAATAATCCAGAAGACTGATATTGAAGTCTTTTGACTTTGACAACTATTAAAGCTCTGAGGGGAAAAAGGTTTGGGGGTCTCAACTGTAGTAATCTGATGCGTAATATGCCTTTAAGACAAATGTTATAATGTAAGATCACATGATCTTGGTTATCCAATAGCAGAGTAGCGCGGACTACCTTCGTAGTCAGCAGGCTTGAGTTAGAGTCTGAAGAGTAAAAACAGAGTTTTGAGTTGTAAGCACATAAGTGTAGCTGCTGAGTTCGTTTTGTAAATAAACATAATGTGTTTCTACTAAGAACGGTATACAGATCTTCCCTGTCTCAGTAGCAACTCGGTCACTCCGAAACAAGCGTGCAACCCGGATCCTTTAAACCCAGCAAACCAGGGCACTGGATCCAACACACTGGCAACGAGAATAAAAGGCAAGAAAAGACATGAAAGAATGATGTAAAAAGCAAGAGGGAACGAAGGAAATTAGAAGACCTGAAATCGGGCCATATCTCACACGGTAGCTGTAAGTAAGAAAAAATTTCCTTTCTGATCGTTGAAGCAATCCGTTGTTTTTTGATATCATTTATTGCCCATCCCTAGTTGCCCTTGAGAAGTAGTGGTGAGCTGCCTTCTTGAACTGCTGCAGTCCATGTGGTGTAGGTATTCCCACAGTGCTGTTAGGAAGGAAGTTCCAGGATTTTGACCCAGCGACAGTGAAGGAACGACAATATATTTCCAAGTCAGGATGGTGAGTGACTTGGAGGACAACTTCTAGGTGGTGGTGTTCCCATCTATCTGCTGTCCTTGTCCTTCTTGATGATAGAGGTTGTGGGTTTGGAAGGTGCTGTCGAAGGAGCCTTGGTGAATTCCCACAGTGTATCTTGTAGATGGTGCATGCTGCTGCTACTGTGCATTGTTGGTGGAGGGAGTGAAAGTTTGTGGATGTGGTGCCAATCAAGCGGGCTGCTTTGACCAGGATGATTCAAGCTTCTTGAGTGTTGTGGGAGTTGCACTCATCCAGACAAGTGGGGAGTATTCCATCACACTCCTGACTTGTGCCTTGTAGATGGTGGGCAAGCTTTGGGGAGTCAGGAGGTAGGTTACTCGCTGCAGGATTCCTAGCCCCTGACCTGCTCTTTTAGCCACAGTATTTATATGGCTAGTCCAGTTCGTTTTCTGGACAATGGTAACCCCCAGGATGTTGATAATGGAGGATTCAGTGATGGTAATGCTATTGCACATCAGGGGGCGATGGTTGGATTCTCTTTTGTTGGAGATGGTCATTGCCTGACACTTGTGTGCCACTTGTCAGCCCAAGCCTGGATATTGTCCAGGTCTTGTTGCATTTGGACATGGACTCCTTCATGTTCCCGACATGCGACGTGAGGAAACATGGCCCACCATTGATGGATGGAGTGGACAATTGCAAACTGGTTTCACAACAGTGTGAAACCATTTTTCAGCTTTCGCGCCTCCACCGCCCTTCCACCATTCCATCGACAATGGGACTGGACAATTTTGCCCATTGCGACAACAACACAGAACACCTATAGAGTTTGCTGAGGCAAGGAAAACATTAGCTTTATTGGAGCATCTCTTGGAACATATCACACATTTAGATTTAATCCCTTATACTACAGAGCCAGATTCAATTGAAGCATCCAAGAAGGAAATGGGTCATTATCTGAAAAGGAATTATATGCAGGGCTACTGGGGGAAGGCATGGAAGTAGCTGTAGGTCAATTGCTCCTTCAGAGTGGCAGCACAGACATGACTGGCTGAATGGCCATTTTATAATCAGGCCATTCTATAATCCTATGATTCCATTATATGGTTTGGCAGCTGAGTTTTATAACAAAACTACCATAATTTCTTCTAAGTTTTTGGATAGGGTGAGAAAAGTGAAACAAAAATATTTTTCAGGTTTTATGTTTAACGGTTTATAAAATTAACTGTAAGCCAATTAATTTTTGGAGGAGTACCTTATAAACACAGCCTTTATTGGTTAAGCATTCAAATCACCATTGTACTAACTGTGATCATGAGTATAGATACTAGTTAATAACAAAAAATACTCACAATTGCACAGTATTACTTCTTAACTTATTGATAGTTAGTTTCATTGCTAGTAATAACCAGGTAATACTCGTTAATACTCCCCTCTCTTCTAAACTAGATTGAATATAGATCTGTCCTACAGCACTGTAGATCAGTGTTTCTCAGAGGGCGGAGTTTTCCGGTCGGCATGCGGAGGTGGGGGCCCCGACATGCCGATGCATAAAATGACCTGCGCTGACATCCCAGAATTGCAGGGCGATTCATACCTTCATACCACAGGTAGGTCGTGTTGGTGGAGGTTGGAGGGGTGACATGGTTTGTGGGCAGCATTGCAGGGTGGGAGTTGTGGGAAGTATTTGGTGGGGGGTCAGCAACACAGGCAGGGGATTGGTCCTCAGCGGGCCCCCTTCCCAATGCCCAGTCTCTTGTGGTCAGGCACTGAGATCAAAGGATCCCCCCACAGCACCCTCAGAGTTGGCAAGCTGCCACACAGTTTTACCTTCCATTCATGCTGTATGGCGATAGGCCCACCTGTTGCTGTGTTTGTACTGTTGACAATGGGATGAGGCCCTTAAGTGGTCATAAATTGGCCATTTAAGGGCCTCAATTGGTGGCGGGGAGGAGAAGTTGGCTATGGAGCTTCCTGCCCAGAGCTCAGTTCTGGTAGAGGCAGGAAGGCAGCGGGATTCTGGTATTCCACCATTCCATCTAAGTAAATGCCCTTCCCACCTCCAAGCTCGCCAACAGCAAGAACACAAGGTTCCGGCCTGTGCAGTACATGTGGCAGCTGCATTTCTCTCCCACATCCCGGCTCACACCAAGCACACTTCCAACTGCTGCTTAAATATTTTGTGGGTACCAGTTTAAGAACTACTATGTAGATCATGTTGTGTGTAAAAAGATGATGGAGGCTGTTTATATACTATTGCATTTTATATTACTTGTACTGATTGCAGTTGAAATAAGACTTTAATTTGTTTCACTTTATTGCACACTTGGACTGAGGCAGGAGCTGCGGTTGGCTGATAGGCCACTTGTAAGCAGAAAATAGTTTGAATCATTTCCAGGTAATTGACAACATTGCACAATAAACAACAGCCGGCAGTGCAGCCGAGGATATTATCAGCTGACAACCACAAAGTGCATCATGTGCCCTGTAGATACCCAGAGGAAAGATTTCTGGAGGCGTTTTAGCATGTCACATAGCCATTCATTTGCAGGAGCTCCCATCACAAGGGAATTACTGAACATCAAACCCAGAGAGAATTTCCACCATTATTTTTGCTGAGGGATGTGTTTTGAATGGATGGAATATTTTACTAAATAATTTGAATGGCAATTTTTGGCAAAAATGGTTTCATAAATGCATAATTTTTCAATGCGATGAAATGCCAGTTGAAAATAGTTTCAGCTGTTGCATGCTAAAATCCCCTGAGCTTGAGTTCCCATGTTGGGCTACTGCTGGGACAGAGGAAAGAGACCAATCAGATGACTGAGAGCTGATTGTTCACAGCCCAGCACCTAGTTGTGTTTTTAGACCCCCAGCATTGGAGATAAGGCCAGATAAATTCTGAGCCCATTTGCAACATTGCCAGCTGACAGTTCCCTTGTTCTCTCCTTTAGGGTCTAGGCTTTGTGGAAATATCACCATCTTCTATTCATTGATCGCTCCAGCTGTCAAAATACAAAATGCCAACTGGAGAGATTGCAAGGGAGGTTTTTTAACATATTCAAAGCAAGTGTTAACAACCAAAGGGGAAATATTTTTGGAGGGGTGTATTGAAGCAGCTATAAATTGCTATGTCCTGCAAAGTAAAATAAAATATTGCCCTTTTATGCTATCAGGCCCGTTGTGTTGGCTCTGTATCTATATTTGTAGCATATCACAGCTGCAGAATATAGCTGTGAGGCAGAAAATCAGCCTAGTTAAACCAATTTCAATAAACATGAGCCTCAAAGAATCTAATTTACATAGCAACACCCCTTAAACTGATTGATTCCTGTTCCTGTGCCTTCTATGGAATAACAATGAGGCCAATGACCAAAATCATATCAACAATCATTGTTCATTGTTTGTAGATAAGAAGACAATCACTATAAAATATTTGATTCATTTTTGAATGTTCAAGGAACTTAACGACATCGGGAGTCAAATAAGTAGATGATTTTAAAGGTCATAATACCGGTCTAACGTTTATTAAACTTGGAATTTAATTCAATGTTTTTGCACCAACAAACATCTAGCATGTTAATTGATTGTTTTAAGAAATGTAAGATCCCTCGACACGAAATATTTTGGGTCTTAACCTTTTCTTTTGCACATCCTTAAAGCAGAAATCTCATTCCGCCACCTTGAGTTCTTGGATTTTGACCATAAATCCAGTGTTACCAATGATATTTTGACAGATTTAAAAACAAGTCTCCAAGGCAATATTTTCAGGAAAGAAAATAAACACCAGCTTTATTTATAATTTTAATACAATTCTGTAATTTTACAAGCCACCAAAAAATATTGGCCATTTAATTTGGCTTCCTGGCATCCATATTTCCAGCACTATGAGTGCTGGTTCGCATCTAAAATGGGTTCCATGTTACGCACACATACATCTGCTGTGGGCCATGCCAGGCAGCAGTTTAGATGAGTAGAATCATAGAATGGTTACAGCATGGAAGGAGGCCATTTACCCTGTTGGTTCCATGCTGGCTGTCTGCAGCAGCAACTCAGTCAGTCCCACTCCCTCCACCTTTTTCCTGCAGTCCTGTGAATTATTTATCTTCAGATAATTAGCCAATTCCCTTTTAAAGGCCACAGTTAAGTTTGCCTCCACCCTCTGCACAGGCTGCATAAAAAAGTTTTTCCTCATGTTGCCTTTGGTTCTTCTGCCATTCACCTTTGGTTCTCAACCAATCCACTAATGGTAATAGTTTCAGTCAATTTACTCTTTACTCATAATTTTGAACACCTCTCTCAAATTCCTCTCAACCTTCTGTAAGAATTACAGCCCCAGCCTTTCTAATCTAATGTAACAAAAGTCCCTCATTCCTGGAACAAGACTCGTAAATCTTTTCTGCAGCCTCTCCAATACTTTCACATGCATCCACAGGGGGTTAGTAGCTTTGCAGTAATGTCACTAGACTCGTAATCCAGAGGCTTAAGTTAATGCTCTGGGGACATGGGTTTAAATACCACCATGGCAGCCGGTAGACTTAAATTCAATTTAAAAACCTGGAATAGAAAACTAGATAATGGTGACCATAGCAACTATTATTGATTATTGTAAAGGCCATGTGGCTCACTAATATCCTTTAGGGAAGGGAATCTGCCATCCTAACTTGGTCTGAGCTACATGTGACTCCGGATCCACAGCAATGTGGTTGACTCTTAACTGCCCTTTGAAATGACCTAGCAAGCCAATCAATTCAAAGGCAAGTAAAAATGGACAACAAATGCTGGTCTTTTCAGCGAAGCCCACATTCCATAAAAGAATAAAAATAATCCTCAAGGGCAGTATCCAGAATTGGACACAATGCTCCAATTGAGACTGAACCAGTGCTTTGTAAACACTATGTTTCATCAGTGCTTTTGTACTCTGTACCTCCATAAAACTCAGGATCCCATATGACTTGTTAACCATTTCATTTTCAACAATTTGTAGTCATATGCCACCAGTTCTATCTGTTCCCGCAACCCCTTTAGAATTGTATTTCTTTATTTTATATTGCCTATCAAAGGGCAGAATCGTCCTTGTCTGCTGGCATCGGGCGTGCTCGGTGGTGTGAAACCAGTTTGTAATCGTCCACTAAGCCCATCGATGGAGGAAGGTGGAGTTTTGGGTAGCAATGCAGCGCACTAATCTCTGCCTATCCAAGTGGTGGCCAGCACTCTCCTGGATGCTTAAAGGGGCCTTCAGGTTTAATCAAGAGAGGATCTTAGTAAACCCATGCTAACCCATGCATGAATCTCTTTCATCCTACAAGAGGAATACATCAGGATCATGGAGCCTGGTGAACTAGCTGTATGCCTCGTGGCGTACAGAGAACGAAGATGACAGAGAAGGGAATGACTGAGGGCTCCTGGTAGCACAGAGACAGGAGCAGCGCCCTCAGAAAGAAAAGGCGGCTGGGGCTCCCATACACACTGCTGAAGAGTCACATAGAGCCGTTGCTGGTCAGTGCTTATCTAGACCCAGGGTCTATTGGAATCGCCTTTCATTTCTGCAGATGACCGAGAACCAGCACCAAAGATTGTGCATGTCTAGGGAACTGGCCAGTGACATCTGTCAGCTACTGCAGGATTTGGTGCCACGGGAATATGGAAGGTATCTACTGCCAGTGGCTGTGAAAGTTACCGCGGCGCTCAATTTCTATGCCAGTGGCTCCTTTCAGGGATCCACAGGTGACCTCTGTGGGATATCACAAATGCTTCCATGAAGTCTTGGATGCCATCTTCTCAAAGACACACAACTTTGTGCAATTCACCTGGGATCAGGAAAGCTAGGATGCAAGGGCATTTGGATTTGCTCAGACCTCAGGTTTCCCACAGGTGCAGGGTGCCATCGACTGCACTAACATGGCGCTCAGATCTACATAGCAACAAGCGGTCAACTATGTCAACTGCTAGGGCTTCCATTCACTGAATGTGCAGCTGGTGCGCGACCACCACAAACACATCCTTCAGGCCCGGGCACAATTTCCAGGGAGTGTCCATGACTCCTACATTCTCAGTTGGTCACAGATCCCTGACATCTTCCAGGGTCCACAGAAGCTGCAGGGATGGCTCCTCGGGCACAAGGGCTACTCACAGAGGATGTGGCCGATGACATCCATGCAGTGGCCTCAGCCTTCAGCAGAGCAAAGGTATAACGAGGCTCAGTAGCAGCTCACAACATGATGGAGCAAACCGTCAAAATGCGGAAAATGAGATTCCGGTGCCTGGACCAGTCTGGTGGAGCCCTGCCATATAGTCTACAGAGGGTGTCACGCATCATTGTTGTCTGCTGCACCCTTTGCAACCTGGCGCTGCAATGAGGAGAAGAACTGGCTGAGGAGGAGATGCGGGAGCAGCACATTGATGGGGATGACGGCAATGAGGCCCTTGCACTGGCTAGGCGAGGCAGGCGCATTCGGGAGGCCCTCATAGCTGATAGATTTGTGGAGGATGATGACGACATGCAGTGAGGAGACACCATAGATCCTCACATCCCATCTGTGAATGTTTGACTCCAGTCTGGCTTATGGCAACGTGCATACCCTCTGTGAGAATGCTCCTGTCATGGAGATACAGTGGAGGCCCTAATAGTCGCTTGATTGCGGGAAGATGATGACAACCTGCAGTGAGGACACTCCATAGGTCTTCACATAGTGTCTGAGAATGTCTGACTCCTGTCTGGAAAAGGGCAGTTCACTTGTGCTCTGAGATCAGGGTCATATCATTAGAGATACAGCCATGAAACTTTAAAAGCATTTGACCCTTTGTCCGCCTTCAGCAACTGAGCCCTTCAGGTGCACAGCGTCACTGGTCACAGATGCTGAAGAGATGGCGCTGAGAGCAGACAGAGAGAATTATACAACTCTGTGATGCCTGCCCACTACATTCTGGCAGCAATGACAAGCATCATCGAGTTGCAGGCCCCAGTAATGTGTCCAGGGAGCGTGAGGCCGGACCATCACTTTGGTCTGATGGCTGCACAAAGCACCAGGAAGAGGCCCTGGACTAAAACACCTGCCTTTATCTTGTGCAGAAAGGCTTCACATCTGAGTGACAGGAACACTGCTCATCAGAACAAGGAGCCATTGGCAGGGAGGCATTCTCGGGAATTTATTGACAGTAGAATTTATTGACATTATGTACAAGTGATTAACACCCATGCTTGGGCTGTGCAGCTACCTCTACTTGATGGCTTGGCCTAAATAGCCAAGTGGTTATGGTACTGGGCTTGTAACCCCAAGATCAAGAGTTCAAATCTCACAATGGCAAACTATGAAACAATGTAACTTCATCTGACAAAACAGATGGAAACGTGTTTGTACTCCAAAGAGTTACCTCTACTTGATCTTCCTAAACCTACCGCTACATCTTGGTGCTCCCCCAACATCCACAGAGGAGGTGGAGACAGCCTGCTGACTGCTAAGCATTGTCTTTGATGATCTTGGTGGGGGTCCTCTGGAGGATTGAGACCTGAAAGTCCCTGGCCTGCTTTCAAGATCCTGCTGTGCGGCAGTGGCACCCTCCTGTGGGGCTGGAGCTGCTGAGGTCACAGGAAGAGGGGATTTGGATGGGCCGGCCACTCCCAGAGTCACCTGGGTGGATGGCCCCGGTGTGTGCATCTGTTGATCCTCCTATGGGAGCCCAAGGACCCCTGATTAACTCCTTGAGGAGAAGGTGTAACTGGAATGAGAAAGAGCTGCCCGCACCTCTCTCGTGTGCATGGTATTGGAGGCCAACTATGGTGGTAGCAATCGAGTTCAGCCCACGCAGCCGTTCAGGAGTAACGCCCTGGATCAAGGTCCATGGCGGCCACCATCATTCCACTGTTGACCTCCGTGCCTTGGCTTGCCAGTGCTAAAACCTCAGCCTGATGGTGAGTGGACTGCTCCATCGTACCTTGCAATCTGAGCAGTGCTGCAGACATCCCTTCCTGATGTTCCCGAGCTTGCCTTTTCAACTCCAGCAACACGACATGACCGATTCCAGAGGCTCGTTATCTGACTCGGATTGAGCAAAGTTCTGGCCTCCAGCAGTCCTCCAAGTGCTCGACATCTGGGAAGCCCCTGACTCCACCTGTTGTGGTTCAGAAAGTGTGATGTGCTCAACAGATTGTAATCACGAGGCTACTCTAAAGCTGGGTCCCACCGAGGTGTTTATCTCTGCGCTGGAAGAGGGTGTGGGTGAGTGCTGTGATGGGATTTCAGGGATGGTTTCAGTGGCTTCCTCTTCTGAGCTTCTCTCAGGGCTTGATTGGAAGCCCTGAGTTGTGGACATGCTTGGCAGTATACCCAGGTATGCCTGTGAAACAGGGGGAGATAATTAGCGCATGGCACTGGCCTGTGAAACAGGACATATCACTCACAGCATGGTTGTCTGATGGATGTTGCTTTGCTGGATCCTCAACTGATAGAGCATTGCTTACCTCACCGTCAGCACAGGACTGGTCCAGATCATCGCCGGTCAGCTGGATGGCTCTGTTTTCAAAGCCCATGAGGACTGTAATTCTAAGCATTCCTCCAACAGCCTGCAACCTCTCCATCTTGTGTACCAGCTTGTCCTGCATGAATAGAGGTGGAGAGAGTGTAAGCAGGACCCCTGCTGCGCCAGATAAGTATGCCTGGCATGTGTGGGTGGTGAGTGGTACCACAGATGGGATGAGGGCAATGAAGGTGTGTGTGAGTGAATGAATGGTGATGCCCTTTGAACTGGTGGCAAGTGAGGTCCCTGTGGATGTGTGATGGGTTTGTGAGTGTGTGAGTTGAGAGTGATGAGAAGAGTGACTTACCCTAGTGGAATGGAGGAGATCATTCATCCTCTTTTGGCACTGGGTGGCTGTCCTTGTTTGCATGGTGTTGGTTCTGACCACAGCTGCCAGCATACCCTAAGCCGGGTTAGTGCTGTTGCTGCCCATCCTGCGGCCAGGGCGGGGTGTAGAGGACATCATGATGAGTCTCCACTGCTTCCAGTGATGCATCATTAAACCTGTTTGCCTTTCAGGGTCATGTCTTCTTTGCAGCAGTCGTGAGGTGGAAGCTCTGAGAGATGTGCGCAAGTCTGCATTGTAAATATGGTGCCCGGCCTGATGAAGCACTGAGGTGATGGCATGGTGGGTGAATGAGAGTCTGCCCATCTTGGAAATGGCCTGTTTCCAGAGAATGAATAATTAATGCAGTGGATTTGGGACAGACAGCATGAAGAGCTGCCATTGCGGCCAGCAGGTAAAATGTCATTTTACCTGTCCATTACCACACTTAGTGTAAATCTGGGACAATTCCTCCCAAAATGTATCTGCTCACACTTCCCTGCACTAAATTTCATCTGCCATGTCTCTCCCCATTTGACCAGCCTATGTTCTCTTGAAGTCTATCAATAAATTCCTTACATTTCAAAATATTTTCAAGTTCTGTGTTACCCACAAATTTTGAATTTTCGAAGCATAAATTTCCTTTTTATGGTCCCTAATCAGCCCCACTGCTCTTTTTACCACATCTTTATCAGTTATATGCTTATCAAAGATTCCCTTCCATGTTAACTGTAAGTTTCTTCTCATACTCACCATTTGTTTCTCTTTTAGCTTTCTCTTCCCTTTTGAACTATATCAGCCTGGTTCTCACAAAGTAGCACAAATGCTGATAACACACTGATTTGACTCCAACGGTGCTAATCTGCAACCTCAATGATTCAACTACTGCCCTCACTTAACCACGCATAACTGAACATGAATTCAGTAGCCGGAAGGATAACTCTTCCACCCCCAACCACACCATACCCCCACCAGCTCTATTTAAAGAGATAATCAACCTTATTGATTTCTCCTGGCTGCTGCTGAGTTAACAGATGTATTTGGTGGTTTGTGCTGGCATTTGGTGCAGTTGGTGCAGTTTACAGGGAGCAGTTTGACATATAATGAAGGCTAAGGTTTTCATGTCAGAGCCTCTGCTCTAACCACTTCCTGCCAGTGATGAATGCTGTAGTTTCCACACTTCATGGCCTACAAGAGGGAATGAGCAGAGGTGACACAGAGGAGGGCAAACTACTCAAAGACAAAGGAGTGGGGAAAGAGGGGCTCCTATAGGAGGCTATATCCACCCAGGGTTCAGGAGGCAATTCTCCTATCTCAACCTCAGCAAGGAATAGTGTGTTAGACATTTCTGTTTCACTCAGGTGAATCTGCCACCTGCTACAGGCAGCCCTACAGCCTTAGCGCACGCGTGAGGATGGCATTACCAATGGCTGTGGAGGCGACTATGGCCATGAACTTCTTCACATTGGGATCCTTCCAGGCTGGAGCAGGGAACATCTCAAACAGTTTGCAGTTGTATAAGGGAGGTGGTTGGTGCACTGAATGCAAAGGAAGGAGTATACACTCCCTTTTCACTTGCCAGAGAGAAGCAGGCAGGGCATGCATATGGCTTCACTAAGATATCAGACTTGCCCGTGGTGCAGGGTGGTATTGATTGCTAACACATTGCTTTGTGGCACCACTCTAAATTCAGAAATGTCCCGCAATTGCAAACGGTTTCTTTCCTTCCATTTGCAGCTAATATGCAGTTATGCATAATGCATCATGCAGGTGAATGTCTGCTATTTTGACAGCATTCATGGTGCATTTATTCAATGTCAGTTTGCTGTTCCATCAGCATTTGCACCACTACAAGAGATCAGAGGGTGACAAGGACTAGCTCATGACTCTGGCACACCACCCACCTGCATGTGGGAAGCATGCATATAATGAGAACCATATAAGGATTGCTTTTGTGCTTCCACAGCATTAACTGCTCTGGAGGCAAAGCCTGCAGCACTCTCCAGAGCATATGTCACAATTCATGATGGTCCACTGCATCCTGCATAGTCTCAGCATCATGGAGGCACAGCCCTTGCTTCCTAGTATATGGCAAGCAATCAAGGAGGAGGAGGAAGGGATGATGGTACCCTTTCTAATTGGGCTGCTGCTGATCGACTCATCCAATTACAGTGCCAATGAATGGAACCACACTTCTCCATTTAACAATAGTCCCATGCCTTATCTTCCCTCTGTTACTGATCAGTATTCATGGGTCACAATGCTGTAATAAAAAACACCACAAAGCAAGCATTCCAAAACTACCTTATCAAACAAAGCATTCAACATTGCATATAAAGATCCACTAACCACCCTTTTTTATTAACTCACGGGATGGGGTGTCGCTGGCTAGGCCAGCATTTATTACCCATCCCTAATTATCCTTTAGAAGGCAGTGGTGAGCCGCCTTCTTGAACCACCGCAGTCCATAGGTAGGTACACCCACAGTACTGTTATGAAGGGAAACTGCAGTACCTTAATCTGTGCTCTTTTGCCTGTTCTAGCGCTCCAGTGCAGTGCTATTCCAGTGACTGCAATATTGTTGATGGGATGTTGCTAACTTTCAGTGGCAGACGCTGCCGATGGTCTTGGAGGATGACCTTGAGCAGCTCAAAGGTCTGCACCATAATGCACCTTGGCATTGACAATAGTTGTCTTGGCTGGCTGACAGGAAACAGTAAGGGCACTGGAGGAGCAGCAATGGTGGGAGCCCGAATGCTGTCATCTAGAGAACAGACAGCATATCTGTGCTTTGCCAAGCCACTGCCACTCCCTCAGGGTGAAGCCTTAGTAATTGACTGTAAAACAAATTGCTGGAGCTGGACTGCTGTGAGAAACTGAAAGTCCCTTGTCGCACTGGTAAATGCAGCCATGATGGCAACTGTCCAAGTGTGGATGGATACAAGCTGAGATTTCAAGACTTTCACGACTTGCTTCCACTGCAACGCTCAGACATTGGGCGTTGTGAAGGTGACGAGGGTCTCATCCACCTGCTGGACAGCCAGTGGAAATATTGTGTCACCTCTTTTCAGGAAGCCCCTCCGCATCTTGTTCCACTCAGGTGCGAGACAGGCCAATGGAGGTACTTCCCCTGCGATCAAGGGCCCCAGGGATGTAAGTCCCACCCGCCGAGTGCTGTCAGTTAATCAGAGGCCAGTAGCTCCATTGAGGAGTCATTGGCTGCTGCTGTTATGACAGCTTCATTGACTGGAGTGTCAGTGCAAAGCCAGTAACGTTGGGGATAGTCATCACTTTTCAGCCCATGTGACAACAGTCCACCCTCTTGGTCTTCTAGTGGGTGGAGGACATGTATAGTGCAGTAGCTCTGAATGGAGGCTGGTAGAGATGGGTGCATAATTGGAGTAGGCAAAGCTTTGGAGGCAGGGAAATGATGGTGAGGCAGGTGCATCACCCCTAGTCAAAATGATTGAAGATGAGCTTGTCCTTAACAGCCCTGGCTAGTCTTGGCATAGGCCTGGCTTCTGGGACAGCTGCCACAAGATCTCTGTCACCCTGTTGATATTCCTCCTCATTAACCTTAACTGATGAGGTTAGCAATTCCTCCATGTCCTCGACTGGCAATTCTTATCCCCTTTACAATGACTTGTCATGCAAGGCACAGCAGATGACAACAATCCTCCACTGGACCAGTCAAGGCAATGGAAGTGCATTTTGAGCAATCCTATGGCCTGCTCTGATTGCCCTTGCTGCAGTGTGAGCATTGTAAAGCTCCTCCACAGGGCTTTGGGGATAATGCACTGTTGTCATAAGCCACATTCTGAGGGGATAGCCCTTGTCATCCAGAATCCAACCCTGCACTTAGGCAGGGGCCTCAAATAACTTTGACAGTTGAGAGTTCCTTAAGGTGCATGCGTCATGAAAATTCCTTGCATTATTCGTTTTCATGTCAACTTGAACATAAAGGGAGTGAAGCCCCTTCCAATTTATAAATTCAGCTGTGTTTTTTATTCTTTCATGGGATGTGGCATCACTGGCAAGGCCAGCATTTGTTGTCCATCCCTAATTTCCCTTACCATTTCAGAGGGCAGTTAAGAGTCAACCACATTGCTGTGGGTCTGGAGTCACATATAGGCCAGGTAAGGATGGAGATTTCTTTCCCTAAAGGACATTAGTGATGTTATGATCCCAGCTGACGTTACTACTGAACAAGCCTGATCCCAGGGTGGGACACAGCTTGATTGATCCTAACTTTTATTTTTTGTATAGAAATGTGGAGAGTGTCTACTGAACATAGTCACAGGGGTCAGTTGATGAACGTTTAATGAAAGAATAAAATATTTATTAAACCAGAAAAAATGAACTATATTGCAATATTCCTTCATCCACAACTATACCTTTGCCAATATATACAGATTCATAAGGATAACACAAGTTATAAATTCTATCTTAAACTCTAATGCTCCCAGTAAGTACACAGTCCATGTAAACCAATAGGCAAGCTGTGGTTCGGCACACCACACTCTGAAATCAAGTGATAGATGCCACCCCAAACAGATATGATGGATCCCTTGTCAACTCCCCCCAGATGCTTGTCACACTGTGAGCTAACTGGTCTCACTGAACTCCATCTTTCAAACAAGGGTTTCCAATATCCACTCTCAGAGAACTTGATATGGAATATTTTCCCAAACGACACTTTTTCTCAAACGCCTTCCACAAGGGTCCACCTCCAGGGTTTCAAACTCTCCTTCCAATGTTTCTCCCCACTGGACCATTCAAACTTTACTTTCCATGCACTCTGTCTCAGGCTCAGCCATGCCAGCAGAATACCACTGCTTCACCTATCTGTAGTAAAGAGTTACAGAACTTCAGCTGTACCTTTGGATCTTCTTGCTTCTTACAAGCCTATTTTGCTTCAAGTATGCACCTGAAGCTTTCTCCCTTTAAGCTTAGAGCCTTTCTCTGCTCCCCACTCTTAACTTCACTTAACAGGACGTTTTCCAAATTCCTGTTCTTTCCCTTTGACTATAAGGTCTTGGGACTTTCTCCAGTTCCACACCCTGGTTTTAAGGACTTTCTTCTTTAGCTTTTGGAACCTGATTCCTACGGTTCCCTCTTCTGTGTCCTGCTTCTCCTGGCAGTGGGTTTCCAACTTCAGTTTGGGACCTGCTATCTATCCCTCTCCTATGCTGCTTCTGCTGGCAGCTGCTTTCAACTGAGCTGAAACTACATTTTCTGTATCAGTGGGTCGCTGTGTGGGCCTCTTGCTAGGCAGCAGCACTGTTTTTTTCTACCTTGTTTGTTTCTTTTAACTCCCCTTCAAGAGTTGTAAACCTCATTGAAATGCAGGCATCTTTTGAAGTGAAACTAAAACTGAAGTTCTCCCTTTCTTAGTACATATATACAAACTAACTTTAAAGTACCTATAGCTCCCAACAATAACCAGATTTTTTTTTACAACTATCAATAGTTTCATGGTCACCATTACAGAGAGCAGTTTTAGAATCCAGATTTATTAGCTGAATTCAAATTCCACCAGGTGTTGTGGTGGGATTTGAACTCACATCTCCAGAACATTAGCCTGGGAGCCTAAATTACTAGTCTGGTGACACTGTCACTAAGCCACCACCTGTTCCCAAGGGCAGTGCTAAAGGCCTCATGTGTGCAGTCGATTATTTCCTGCTCCTGTGGGAACCGAGTGATGGCTCCGAAGCCAACTGCTCTACCTGTCTGAGAATCTTCGGTGATGAAGACAGCTGTGGTTGACTTCCTCCTTACCTCCCTCCCCTTCGGCTTCTGCCAGCTGATGGCCTTGTGGCCTATGTTGTTGTGTGACCAAGACCCTCCTCTGGTAAATCCTCTCTCCATCGTCCGAGATTGCAAGAAGATTGGGTATATGAGACCCATTGCAGATCCACAAAGTGAACTATGTGAAGAAGGCGGGCAATGATATGAATACCTCTGATGGCATGGCCTTCATAGCTAGAGCAGCTGCAGTTGATCAATGGGAATGCATGACCCTCCCATAAGCTTCAACTAGAACTCTCCCATCCCACAGCTGCAATGACCTGATCCCCTGCAAATTAAAAAGTTTCCCAGCAGCATCTGATCTCCTGTGAGGTAGCAGTTTCTTAGCAGCCATGTGAATGGAAATTAACACTGTGACACTGCAGCTGGAGTCCATCAACATCCATCCTCCCTCTGTCACCCTTCAGCTTCCTCCCATCTCTCTTGACCCTCCTAATTTCACCCTGCTCCTTCCCCCAAACAATTTGGAGCATCCTACTATCACCCTTGACCCATAGCCATTGACCTTCCACTCGATCCTCTCAACCTCACCCTCGGCCTTCCTGCTGCCATCCTAGAGCCTTCCTCCATTATCCTTCATCTACCTTCACTTTTGATCAGACCCTCATTCAGGGACCATTGACCTGCTCCCTGCAGCTGGAACTGCCCTGCTTCTAATTCAAGGTTCCTTCCCTCACTGTTGATCTTCCATGTGTGGTGCAGCTGCCTCCCTTCAACACACAGGATGATACCACTGCAACCTGCCCTCTAGGCCGGAGCCTGGCTGCTTTTGGACATCTCCTCCCTCCCACTGATCCCCAAGCTTAACTATGCCTTGCTGTGCTGCTATTTGAGGAAATGAGCATCAGCACCATTCTCTTGTCAACATAACTGCTGTGCCATTTGATGATGTGACCACCAACATCACCCATGTTGTATAACTAAGACTGTTAAAAGGGCTTTAAACTAAACAGTGGGGGTGAAGGTTCATGTGAGACAAGATTTGGAAAGTTAAAGAGAAAGGACAAGGCAAAAATGCTGGGTAGTGAAAAGGGTAATGATAGCCAGAGTGTGAGAGGAAGGGACAGAGTGTGCAAGCGAAACAGTGTACCAGTAAGTTGGGTCAGAATGGAGAAAAATGATTAAAAAAAATGGAAGGAAAGGCTATTTATCTGAATGCATGCAGTATTTGAAACAAGATGGATGAATTGATCACACACGATATGATAGCCATTACAGAGACATGGTTGCAAAATGACCACAGCGGGGAACTGACTATTCAAAGGTATTTGACATTCCAGAAGGACAGGGAGAAAGGAAGAGGAGCTAGTGTAGCTCTGTTAATAAAGGACAAAATCTGGACAGTAGAAAGAAATTATCTAAGTTTGGAAGATCAAAGTATAGAATCAGTTTGGGCAGAGATTGAAAATTGCAAAGGAAGGAAGCAACTGGTGTAAATAGTTTTTAACCCATAGCAATTGCTATACTGTAGAACAGAGTATTAATCAAGAAATGAATGGGGCTTGTAAGAAGTTACAAAATTGTGTGTGACTTTAATGTTCATATCGATTGAAGAAATCAAATTGGAAAAGGTAGCCGAAGGATAAGTTTACAGAGTGAATTTGTGACATTTTCTTTGAACAAGATATTCTGGAACTAACCAGGGACCAGGCTATAATAGACCTGGCAATTTGTAATGATAAAGGATTAATTAATTACCTCATGGTAAATGATCCTCTAGGTGAGAGTGATAATAACATGATAGAAATCCATATTCAGTTTGAGGGTGAGAAAAGTGGGTCTGTAACTAGTGTCTTAAACTTAAATAAAGGCAATTTCAAGGTACGAAGACAATTTTTTTATAAGTATAAAAAATATAAGAATATAAAAGTAAGGAATAATGCTGGAATTGTATAAAACACTGATGAGGCCATAGCTGGAGTACTTGTATGCAATTCTGGTCACCACATTACAGCAAGGACATAATAGATCTGGAGAGAGTGCAGAGAAAGTTTACAAGAATGTTGCCAGGGTTAGAAAAGTGTAGCTATGAGGAGAGATTGGATAGGTTGGGGTTATTTTCCTTAGAACAAAGGAGGCTGAGAGGTGACTTGATTGAGGTGTACAAAGTTATGAGGGGAATAGATAGTGTGGACAGGATAAAATTGTTTCCCTTGGTGGAGAATTCTAGAACCAGGGGAAATAGATTCAAGATAAGTGGCAGAAGTTGAAGGGGGGACATGAGGAAGAACTTTTTTACGCAGAGGGTAGTGGGTGTCTGGAATTTGCTGCCCAAGTTGGTGGTAGAGGCAGAAACTCTAAACTCTTTTAAAAAGTACCTGGATCTGCACCTTAAGTGCTGTAAGCTGTAGAGCTATGGGCCAAGTGCAGGAAGGTGGGATTAGAAAGTGCACCTGGGTGTCCTCGGGCTGGCATGGACAAGATGGGTCGAATGGCCTCCTTCTGTGCTGCAACTTTTCTAGGGTTCTATGGTTCCAAGTGGAATGTGAAAATAGATTAAAAGATGGTAGAAAAGTAATGGCAGATATTTAAGGAGATATTTCGTAACTCTCAACAAAGATATATTCTATTGAGAAAGAAAGACTCTTTGAGAAGGATGTACCATCTTTGGCTAAAAAGGATGCTAAAGGTAGTATCAAATTGAAAGAAAAGACATACAATACTGCAAAGATTAGTGGTAGCTCAGGGGATTGGGAAAATTTTTAAAACCAGGAAAAGGATGACTAAAAAATAATGCGGGAGAAATCAGTGTATGAGATAAAGCTAGCAAGAAATATAAAAACACTCAGTAAAAGCTTTTACAAGTATATAAAAAGGAAAAGAGTAACTGAAGTGAGTGGTGGTCCCTTAGAGGGTGAGACTTGGGAATTAAGAATGGGAAACAAGGAAATGACAGAGACTGTGCATAAGTATTTTGTATTCGTCTTCATGCTAGAAGACACAAAAATATCCCAAGAATAGTAGCCAATCCAAAAAGCAAAACGGGGGAGGAAATTAGAACAATTACAATTAGTGAAGAAAAAGTATTGTGTAAAGGAGGGATATATTTGTGTTGAAAGCAGTTTAGAGAAGGTTCACTATGCTAATTCCTGGAATGTAAAGGTTGTCCAATGACGAAAGGCTGCACAGGTTGAACCTATATTGACTGGAGTTTAGAAGAATGATTGATTATCTTATTGGAACATGTAAGATTCTGTTGGAATTTGACAGGATAGATGCTGGGAGGATTCTTCTTCTCATGGAGGGGGGCGGTGGTGGCATCTAGAAATAGGGGGAACACTTTAAAAATAAGGGGTCTCCCATTTAAGACAGAGATGAGGAGGAGTTTCTTCTCTCAGAGGATCATTAGTCGTTGGAATTTTCTTCCACAGAGAGCAGTAGAGGCTGGGTCAGTGAATATATTTAAGGCTGAGTTAGACAGATTTTTGACATACAAGGGAGTCAAGGGTTATGGGAGACAGGCAGGAAAATGGAGTTTAGGTCACAATCAAATCAGCCATTCAGCAAGCTCAATGGGCTAAAATGCCTCCTGTGGCTCCTATTTCTTTTGATCTTATGATCTCTTGCCAGCCCAACTGCTGTGTCATTTGAGGACCTAAGCACTACACTCTCTTCCCCCTCCCTAGCTTGGCCTTGCTGCTACCAAACCACCTGTCATCCCCTGGTCCTCTCTCCCGTGCTGCTGAGTTAAGGACATGACCTCACCACAGATCCAAAGGCTGAACAACCAGCTGCATCCTTAATCTATCAGGGAACAGGGGGCATGAGTTTCCTGTGCACCATAGATTTAACTAGAAGGTGGGTCTTGCTTTGGCGTGCTCCCCAATTAATGAGTCTTAATGATATTCAAATGAATGATAAGCAGGTTCCAGACATTGGCAGGTGTGCTGGCTGCTCCACCGCTGACACGACACCCACTTTATCTCACAAACTTAACCCAAAATCGGGAAATGAGATTTCAGCCCCTGCTTAACTAAGCCTCCCTGCTTGCCACGTTTCCTGCTTTTACAGGCCCCATTAAATTCAGCCCGCAGTTTCTAGCCTTTTCATGAGCAAAGAGAAAATATTAGGTCAACTAAATCAGACAGTGCTGATAAAAAGCAAGAAATGGATGAACTGCCTTCGATATGCAGAAATCTCCATTTATTTGAAATTGAGAAATATTATTGCAGTTTTGCCAGTAGATATGCATAATTATTTTACTCCTTTGATGCTTTGATGCCTTAGTTGTATGGAATCTATGTAAAACAATTCAGTAGCCAAAAGTTACTAGGAATGAGTAGGGAGAATTAATTTGTTCTAGTTCCCATTAAAATTAATGAAAGGCTACGTCACACAATTTTAAAATCCATTTTGACTGGTGCATGTAATATCCCCTCAATGTTGTTCCCACATACCTTTCAGTCAAGAGCATGTCAATAACAAAATCTTACATTACAGGGTAAGACAAAAGTGGTAAACACATCTGCAAACTCATAAATTCAGAAAAATGTCCTAATTAAACTAAATATGAAGAATATTAATGGTAAGAAATGAAGAATGTAAATCAACGCATCAAAACACAAAAAGGGCACCTTGGTTAAGATAGTAAAACCAAATCAAAAAAGAAATTGCCACTTAAGAATTGGAAGCCATGAATCCTTGAGATATTTTAATTAAAATATAACATATTTTTCAGCAACATTTTTAGTATCATTTCTATCTGTCCACGTCATTATTATTCCCTACACCGAATACACCTTTTATAGAATCAGATTCAAACTGGGTCACAGAATCAATTGTTTAAGAACTATTACAGATAAAATGCTATGCTGTGACATTTCCCAGTAATTTATATATGGCATTGGAATGAAATTTAAAATCTGTAAAAATGAATTACATATCTCCTTCATTTCACCTTTTGATGTTGCTTCATTAGCATTTTTGAAGAATTGGAACCAAAGTGAGAAATAAGTAACTAAAAGTAAGCGAATAACTAAACAGCTGACTAATCCACCATGGCTTGAGCCACACCTACACACCAACATTGATTTGTACCCCTGTGTTCAACTTCTGAATTCATGCTGCTGGTAGATTTCTCTGTGCAGTTTTTTGACTATGTATTTAAATGATTAGAAGATCACATGCAGCGAGTGCCAAGTTTCTGATATAAAAGCAAGAAATGTTGGAAACACTCAGCAGGTCAGGCAGCGTTTGTGCTCTCATAAGAGCAACTGTTTCATCATTCTGAAGTTTTCACTTCCATTCCAGAACCCAAATTTTTCCTCATAGTTCCACAATCGCAGCATTAGTTACAGTCAAGTCATTTTGTTTTAAAGCACTATCGGCCTTTGTTTCTCCACCAGCTTGGAGTGCCAATGCTGTATTCTGCTTTGATACCTGTGGCTCAGGTTCTAACAGCAGGTATAATTCAGACAGCTTCAAATCATTTCCAGTAGATTTTAACTTTTAATTGTCAATCTCAGGTTTCAAGATTCTTTTAACTTCAGCCGTCTGAACTCCTGACTCTTTGGACACCTCTCTAGACAAACCATTGTTCTTTACACCAAATTCCCAAGGCCTTTGATCTTTTTGATACGTCCTTCTGTTTAACAACTTCAATGGATTTTATGGAAATGTCTTGAGGCAGTACATTGTCTCCAGCTAAATCATTCCTGTAGTAACTAAGGGTATAGCCTCTTCTGTTTTCTATCAGGGATCGTGATCTGTTCTGGGAGGCTCCAACCAATGAGCCTTGAACATGGGCAATGGCAGGGGCTTCTGAATGAAAGTCCTGATCGAGTATGTAGCAGCTAGAAATCTCTCTGAAATGAAGTTTATCTGCTTCTTGTTGAAACCTGTCCGATCCGTCAAATAATTACATTTGGCGATGAGGGTAAAATAGCTCTGAACTTGCACCTTGCCTGGCTACCATGAGTACATTGAATCTTAAGAAAACGAAAAGACTACTCATCAGCCCTGTCACTCTTCGACAGAATCAATCCTTATGATGCGACTATGGAAGTTTGGAGCCAGTATGTAGAACGCCTCGGATTTTATTTCATAGCGAATGAAATTACTGCGGAGGAAAAGCAGAAAGCCATCCTTTTGAGTGTATGTGGCAGTAAGATATACAATCTCGTTCCCAACCTGACGGCCCCAAGCGCACCCAATTCTAAATCTTACAATGAATTATGAACCTTGTGAAAACGCACTTCCAGCCAATGCCATCCGTAATAATGCAGTGTTTTAAATTTAATTCCAGAGTTAGGGCCACAAGAGAGACCATCACAACCTATGTAGTGAACCTAAAGCAGTTAACAGAACACTGCAACTTCGGGGACACATCGGGGCCGATTAGTTTGTAGAGTTCAGGTCATACAGCACCGTTTACTCACTGACGTCAACATTGACTTTAAGCACGGCCTAGAAATCTCCCTCGCCATGGAAAATGCTGCAAGAGACTCGCAGGCTTCGCAACACATACGACATGGAGCCATTCTTTATGTGGGGCAGGAACCTACTGCTGGGCATCATGTGAAAACCAGGCTCACAGCGTCAGAGCAAGATGTAATATCCATTGTTAGAAACATGAAGAGACCGAGTAGAAACACTTCTTCAGTGTCTCCAGGAGTGAGTTGTTATAGGTGTGGAGGTGACCACAGGCTGGACACCTGTAAATTTAAGGATGCAGAATGCAAGTATTGCCAGAATAAGGGTCACATAGTAAGGCAATGCTAGGCAAAATTGAAGCAGCCCATAAAGCAAATACCAACGTGATTGAATTAAAGAGTACAGCAGAACCTGAAGCTGCCGAAACCGACATTTATCCCCTGTACAACGTAACCACTGTAAAAACTGAATATAACCACTGTGACAATCTAGGGTAATGAATAGCCAATAATAATGAAGGTGGGTACAGGTGCCTCATCTAAAGTGGTGGGAGAGCACACTTTCAAATACCTTAATGAAGTTAGACAGCCAATAAACCTGGAGCAGTCAACCGCTAAATTAAAGACGCACACTGAAGAATCTATTCAGGTAAAGGGCATCACCACAGTACCAGAGTCTTACAGGCAACAGACAGTGCAGCTGCCGGTGATAATAGTGATAGGAGAAGGACCCAGTCTTTTAGAGTGAGGCTGGTTACAGAAGATTAAATTTGACTGGTCTGAAATATTTCACCTGAAAACAGGAGGAGTTCCTGAACTGCTGAAGAAATATGACACGATATTTCAGGATAAATTAGGGAAGTTAAATGGCATGCAGGCCAACATATATGTGGATCCTCAGGTGACACCACATTTCTTTAAGGTCAGACCTGTGCCTTATGTGTTGAAGGAGAAGGTGGGTGCAGAACTGTGCCAGTTAGAAAAGCTGGGCATCATCCAATCTGTCCAGTTCTCGGAATGGCCAGCACCCATAGTTCCAGTGGTTAAGCCTGACCAAACCATACACATTTGTGCAAACTATAAATTGACCGTACATAAGGCAGTAAAACTAGATTAGCACCCCATTCCAAGGATAGATGACTTATATGCAGTGCTAGCTGGAGGCAAGTCATATACAAAATTGGATATAAATCACACCTACCAACAGTCAGAACTGGATAGCACATCAAGAGAATACGTGATTATTAACACACACAAGGGTCTTTATCAATACACTTGCCTACCCTTTGGAGTCTTGTCTGCATGTGCTATCTTCCAGAGAACAATAGAAAGTCTTTTGCAAGGACTTCCCTGAGTGGTGGTATAACTAGGTGATGCACAGGGTGGATGCCATGAGTTTGCATCCTGTAGAAGAGAAAGTATGAGCAATAAAAGATGCACCCTCACCATCCAATGTAACCTAACTCAAGACCTTCCTGGGTATGTTTAACTACTATGGCTGCTTCTTGCCCAACTTATCAACTGTGTTGGCACTGTTATGCTTGTTGTTAAAAACGAATCACCGTTGGTTGTGGAATTGACAGCAGGAAGAAGCTTTTGTGAAAGTAAAGAAACTGTTACATTTGTTGTGTTTATTGCTGCACTATGATCCATCGAAAGTGTTGGTATTAACATGTGATGCCTCTCCTTATGGTGTAGAAGTGTTATCACATAGAATGGAAAAAGGATCAGAAAGGCCCATTGGATATATCTCGAGAACCCTCTCTACAGCCGAGAAGGGTTATTCCCAGCTAGAAAAGATTTATCAGTGGTATTCAGAGTGAAGAAGTTCCACTAGTATCTAGACGGATGACATTTCACCATTGTGTCAGACCATAAACCATTAATGGGTTTATTCAGTGAGGATAAGGCCATTCCGCCAATAGCATCAGCAAGAATACAAGGTAGGGTTTGGCCATTGTCTGCATATGAGTACACTTTTAAGTACCGTTCTGCCTTACACATTGCAAATGCAGACATACTCAGTCGTCTTCAGTTACCAGGTAACATTGTACATGCTCCTGTTCCACAAGAAGTTGTGTTATTGCTGAATTTCCTGGATTCTTCGCCTATGTGTGCGAAGCAAATTAAATAACAAACAGGGATCCAATATTGTTGAAAGTTAGAGACCTTGTTTCGCAAGGATGGTCAAATCCACCTGTATCTGAAGGTTTGAGACCATTCCATGGCAGAAACACAGAGTTAAGCTGTCAAGATAGAATTTTGTTGTGGGGGTCAAGAGTTGTCATCCCTTCACAAGGAAGAGAACTGATCTTGACAGAGCTTGACAGTGCGCATCCAGGTGTATCAAAGATGAAAATGCTTGTGCGGGTGGCCAGGCATTGACAGTGACATTGAAAGAATGGTCAAGCACTGTCTCCATTGTCAACAACAACAGAAGTTGCCTGTTTCAGCTCCCCTGCATCTGTGGGAGTGGCCTAGTTGATCCTGTGTTAGACTATATATCCATTGGCTAGGATTTCCCGTTCGGCGAGCGGGGGGTGAGAGGCGGAACTCCCAATGTCACCCCGCCTCATTTCAATTTTTAGGCCAGCAGGGGCTCAGCCGAATCAGCTGTATGCCCACTGACCTGTCAACGGCCAATTGAGGCCATTGACAAAGCAATTAATGTAATTAGTCGACCTGCCCGTCTAACCTTAAGGTTGGCGGGCAGGCCGGGAGCTCTGGCGGGCATTGGAAAAAGCATGAAACCTCATCCATGGGCAGTGTCACATGAGGGGACAAGTCAGGGATTTTTTTTTTCTGTTTTTAACAATTTTAAATGTGTAGCCGATCTCCCTGAGGCAGCACTTAGCATCAGGGAGGTGAGTGCGCTCTTTCATGTGCATGCGTGAAAGAGCGCACTCTCGGCTCAGGGAATTCCTCCCCCCCCTGCCCGCATAGAGAGTGCATAGCGCTTCCTTGCGATGTCATGCTGGGCGGGCCTTAATTGGCCCACCTACGTAAAATGGCGGCGCGCCCCCAATCAGGGGTGCCAATCGGAGGCACGCCTGCACGCACTCACTTCTGAACCTCCCCCCTGAAAGGGGAAAAATTCTGCCCATTATGTCGGACCATTCTTAGGTTCCATGTCTTTGCTGGATGGATGTGTATGAAGTGAAATCGCCAATATCGAGCGCAACTATCAAGAAGCTGTGTCACTCTATTAGCATACATGGCCTACCTGAAACCATGTTTCTGATAACGGTACAGCCTTTACCAGCACAGAGTTTCAGAAATTCATGAACCTGAATTAAATCAGGCATATTAAAACAGCCCCTTACCATTCCTCAATGAATGGTTTACCCCAGAGAGCTGTACAAATTTTCAAGTCTGGCATGAAATGATTATCAGAAGGTACTCTAGAATCTCGACTTTCCCGCTTTTTCTTCAGTTATCGTACAATGCCACATTCGACTACGGGTTCAACACTGTCTAAATTATTGATGAAATGCCACCTACGCACACAATTAAGTCCGGTGTTTCCAAATTTAGAGGGGAAGGTAGATCAGAATCAGATGAATAAAAAATTGAACCACGATATGCACAGCAAAACTCACATTCACTATAGATGACACAGTATTCATGCAAAATTTCAAAAGTGGACCATTATCTTTCCAAGTACAAGTGGAAGGTAGAATTGCTTGTAAGCATATAGATCATATTCATTTTAGAGAGACATTCCAACAGCCAACTATTCCGCCTGTGATTAACATCGAACCATCAATTCCTGAGGTGACCAATCGACCTAGAATACACATGCCCAATATCTCTGTAGAGCTGCCAAACCCTGAACTGCCACTTTCTGAGGATGGGTCTCATGCTGAAGGTCCAGATCCTGTTGATCCTGTTGAGAAACCTCAAGTGGTAGAGCCATGCCACTCTAGCCGTATAAGGAGAGCACCTCAGAGTCTTGACCTTGAATCACCTGAAGTTGTATATATGTATATGCTGTTGGATATTCAAATGTTTCTCTGTAAATAGAAATTGTGAAAAATTAAAGGGGGAAGAAATGTAGTAATTGTGGGTATAGCCTCTCCTGCTGTCTATCAAAGGTCACCTGATGTTCCACAAGGCTCCAACCAATGAGCCCTAAGTGCAGGCTATCCGGGGCGGGATGCAGCTTCCTGACAAGAGTCCTGATCGAGCACCTGAAAAGCTCTCTGTAATAAAGTTTATTTGTTTGTTATTGAAAACTGTCCACTCTGTCAAGTCATTACAATTCCCTAAGATAAGGTCGACATCTCTGATAGACAATTTTGACACCACTCCTACAATAACAAAAGCACTGAGTAAAGCACAGTTTAAATTTGCATTGCATAATGAGCAGGTAAACAATTTCCATCAATGCTCTGTATCAATATACTTTCCTTTAGCAAACTTTCTAGAGAGAAATTCACATCTTTTGCTCACAGAAAGGTTTGAACCGACCCCTGTATCTCTAAAATTAATGATATTTTTTGGCCTCTTTATCTGATAAAAATGGAGTAACTTCACCCTTAAATATAAAACTCCCATTATCTTTTTGTTTTGACTTATACCCACTGTAAGAATGTTAGATGGTGCTGGTTTGCCACAAGCTTCACTCATTGGTATAACATTTTCTGTGGTCACACCATGCACGCTCACAGGAGCTACCACTTGGTGTTTTAATCTCTCACAATCAGCTTTCACATGGAGTCTCTTTCTGGCAAAACTAACATGTTGGTCCCCTTGATCATACTTATCCTCCATACTGCCTTTTTTTACTCCTCTGAGAAACCTCTGCCTTTTTATTTCTGCTCTCCCGCTCATTGTAATTCGTGCCCTGTTCATTATCATGTCTCTTATCTCTCCAGCTTCTGTGCATGTTCACAAACAAGGGGTTACTGCCACTGATATATTTTTGGGGTATTTTGTCGGCCACAACAGCAACTTCTCTTATTTGAGAATTTTATTATCTTCTTGGTGGGATCTTATTCTTAAAGGGATAGGGTGGAATTTTACGCCAGTGGGATTTTACATTCCAACCAAAGTCAATGGAGTTTGGAATAGCTCATCACATTTTATGGCTGTGTCCCTGCTGCAGCATGGCCATAAACTTCCAGTCATATTGTTTATAACTAATTCCATTAACAATGCCTCAAAGTCTTACTCAAGCTTCATTGGTTTATACTATCTATCGAATACCATTTCTTTTCCTCCAGCAAGTTCCACAAAAAGTCTGATCCTACCTCTTCCTCAAATTTCAAACTTTTGCCTAAAAGCTTCTGGGACTAACTTGTACACATTAAGCACAGGAGTCTTAACTGCATCATAATCTGTAGACTGTTCATCTGAATGACAAACCTCCAAAGCTTTTCTTACCAATACACGCTGTAATGAAATTGCCCAAATTTATCTTGGCCATTGTAATTTTGCAGCAATTTTCTCAAACAATACAAAATACATTTCAACTCCTTCCTCACTTAATTTAGGCACTAAGTGAAAATTCCTTACCAAATCAAAACTATGAGTTAAAGCTAACTCATCAGAAAATCTCCCTGTTACTCCTTGTTCATGTAATCAAAGCCTTTCTCAGGCCATTTCAAATTTTCTGGCCTCCCTCTTTCTTTGCAATTCACAGCTGTCCTGCTCTTTCGCGCTTTGAAGTTCAAGTCTTCACATTTCTCATTCTTCCTCTTGTTCCTCTCTTTCTAGTTCATATTTTCGTTTCTCTTTAGTGAACTCCATTTGCTTCACATGCAACTGAATCTTGGCTAACTCAGCCTATGTTTTATCTAGATTAATGTTTTCTTCCTCAAGGTTCAGGTGCTGAGCCAACTCTTCAACAATTTTTGCCTTTTTATTGCCAACTTTTAAATCTATTTCCAACACTGCTATCATATTCAAATTAACCTATATTAACTGTTGCAAGGCACTCACACACAGGCCCTCTTTCTCGAAAAACTCTTCCACAATAGATGTAGCCATTTTAACTTTTCAATGAAAACACTAAATTTTACGGTGAAATCTTGTTCATTTCATCTCTGGAAAATCCCAGGGTACGCGTCTCAACCTATGGATTTGAAATCTTGCAAGAGCCCCCAGTTTGTTATGATCCTCATAGGGGAGAATTTTCTCCCTGTCGGGGGGGTGGATTGGGCAGGAGCGGGCGCAGGCATGCGCACGGCCAATTGCTGCCCACAATCGGTTAGGTGCCGCCATTTTACGTGGGTGGGCCAATTAAGGCCCACCCAGCGTGACGCACATCCAGAAGTACTGGGCACTCCCTGTGTGGGCAGGGGTTGGGGGGGGAGGTGGCAGGGCAGGGGAGGTGGGAGGTTGCCTGAGTCGGGGCCTGTGCTGTTTCGTCGTGCATGCTTGCGAAGGAGCGCAGAAATCTCCCTGAGGCACAGAGCTGCCTCAGGGAGATTAGTTTAAGTTCAGAAAAATTTAATCAAGGAAAAAAAATTTTAAGACATGTCCCCGCATGTGAAACTATGACATGACCTGGGACATGTCTATTAATTTTATTTAAAATTTTTCACAAGACTTTAAAACCTTCATGAAACCTCATCCCGCCCATGGATAAGGTTCCATGATAAATGTGGAGGCCGCCTGGGCTCTTCCCCTGCCCGCTAACTTTAAGGTTGGACAAGCAGCTCAGTTAATTATTTCAATTGATAGTTAACTGGCCTTAATAGGCCTTTGACAGTTTGGTCTCGCCCCCTCTTGCCTACCCACTGCTCCACTGAGCCCATGACAAAAGTGTTGGAATGCAGGAAAAGCACAAATGGATCTGGCTCTCCATGGTGGTCGCCATCCTCTCCATGGATGAAGCCATGTGCTCAAATGTGCTCAAATGCCTGAGACATGCAGAACATATGGTGGGCATGGAGTCCTCTATACCCTGCTCAAAGGTATGCATAATCCCTGGCATCCCTGGTTTATATTCCCCTAACCTCTGCTGCATGCCCAGCAGGCTTCTTGTAGCCACAAGCAGAGGCCTTCCATCAACATGGGGCTCAGCAGAGGCCTGATCCTAATCAGTCCTCCAATCACCTGGGGGGACAGCTGTCACATCATCCCTCAGCTGCTGGGACGTGTCTGTGCTGAGCTCAGCAGATTGTGCTCCTGAATCTACACACCTCTGTGGACCAAGTGGATGTGACTGAGCTGGCAGAGGTGGATGATGAGGCAAATGATGCTGATTCTTCAGAGAAGTGGCTGCTTCATCTCCCAAGATGGATCTTTGGGCTCCTCTCAAAGCTGTGGCCTGGTCCATGGATGGTGATGACCCGTAGTGGAGAACAAAAACAGTCGCATTAAGAATCATTGCAGTTTGAGCACTTCACATTTTATCGCAGCCATTTTGTGTGCCCATTTGCCATCACCAGGATGGTTGCCTCATCCTCCTCACTCCTGACTGGTCCAGCCTTGCCATTTACAACTGATCGCAATCCCTCTGCCCCAGCGATTTCCATTGCCTCCTCCTTGGCTGTTGTAAGGAGCCTCAGGTCAGAAATTCATCTGCCTGTGCATCTTTCATGGGCATTATGTGCCTCTTGTCATGCACAATAAAGTGCAGAGTTAATGACATGTCAAGTGACAACTAACCTCCTTGTCTGCATGAAACCCCATCACACAAACAGGCCTGTCACCTGGGTATTGCACCCGGGCGCAAACAAAAGCCAAATTTCCACACTCTTTGGTCTCAATTGACTTGTGACACTAAGGCTGATCATGTTTTTACTCAACTCGCATTGCTGCCCACTCACATTATTGATGACCACACAAGAGGCTCCTGTTGAAGATGCACCACTGTGTAAGATTTTGATAACACGACTAGTTTTTAGGGATCTATGTTGGTCTTAAGTAACATTTATGGATTTTATCTTGATCACTTTTAAACAGTTCTGTTTGAATTTTTGTTAGTGAGATAATGAACAGTTAAGGCAGCTATTTGTAAGGGACTGATCTTGATTACCTAAATTGCCTTAACAGCACTGAAAAGTCTGGGTTCATGGGATTGATAAAAAAAAAGCAAAATGCTTGAACTGAGCATGACACCTTACCTTTAAACAAAATCCATGTATTTTTAAGTATTAAATTACTCAGTAACTTAATTGATTAACCAAATTTGTAGGACAAAACACCTATATTTTAAAAGAAAGATGTTCCTTTCCTGACATTATGGTAGGAATTACTCTTAACATTTATTCTTAACTTTAGTATCCATGGGAATGGGTTCAGATATGTTATGTGTATGTGTATGTGAATGTATACGATAGGTTGTGGTATTGATGAGGATGTAGCACTGTTTGTACAACTGCTCTATATCTACAATGATGTGTAATTTATTCACAATGGAATGCAATTCAGGGGCTCCAGGGAATAAGACATGGATATTTGTCTTTATCCTACATGACGCTCATTACAGAGGTAGGCTGATAGCAGATGACTCTCACGCTTAGTCAATGAAAGAGGTTAATTTGGACTATTTCATAATAAGAAAACATAGTAGTCAGAATTAGGGATAAAAGTTGGAAAATCAGACTCTTTGTTGGCAGTTTTACCATCACTTCTGTGATATGATTCATCTGCTTAGATTAACATATCACTTTAGAGATATAAGAAGAAAGGCATTGCCTGTGCTGGCAGCCCGCAAGGAATCCAAGGGCTTTGAAGGATAAAAACTGCATGTTGTCTTCACTGCTTTTGTTAAGTAGATGTACCATCTTGCTTAATAAAATATATTTGATTCATAAATACTAGTTATTTGTACCTTGTTAGGCCATGCACATCTTAGGACCCTACAGCTATAAATTAAGAGTTTGGAATTTAGAGATTTTAATTGAAAGGGTTTTATACCGTAAAACCCCAAAACTTACAATTGGCACTTACATGACAGATCAGAGCAGGTTGTTGACCCATTTTCTGCACTGGACCCAGGTTCGATGCATGACCTCCCATTGCTCACCTCTTCTGCCACCTCCATCCAGGCTGTATTGTTCTGGCAGGAGGGCCTTCTGATGCCATCTTCAGGGAGAAGCACCTCCTGCCTTTCCCTGATGGCCTGGAGGAGAATGTGCAGGGAGGCATTGTTAAACTATGGGACTGATCTGACTCGGCAGTTACACATCAGGTCTCCGACGAATATGGCCTTGTCCAGCACTATAGTGTCCTGACAGTGATGCACAGCCTCCCTGTTTGAACAGGAGGCTCTTTATTAGGCCTCTAGTAGATGCAGCATTCTTAGCTGATGGTGGTTTTCAGCAATGAAAAGCCTCCTCCGCCACTATATTGCACATGCTTTCCATGCATGCAGCTGATACTGAGGGCGGAATCATCCGGTCCCATTGGTGGCTGGAGCCATGGCGGGTGGGGGTAACAATTCGGCAGGAGGGGCAGAAATCGGTTTCATGATGGAGTGAAAGCACATCGAGATCATCCGTTGGTGGCAGAACATGAATCCTGCTGGAGGCCAGCATGAACCCAATTTGCATCCTGGTAATGGGATGCAAGGTAAGATCTGAACAGAATCGTCCCCCCCGTGCGTGAATTTTTTTACACCGGCAGCAAAACACGCCAGCCCAGAACACCTCTGGTTAAGCGAGACATGCAGAAGTCGGGACTCACCTTCGGGGCCTTGCTCAGATCTCGGGCATCCAAGGAGCAGAAGATGCTGGAGCCTAACAGCTATCAGACCCTGGAGGAATATGCCCGTCACATGCTGGGTAGATTCTCATGGGCAAGACTCTACCACTAAGCAGCTCTCAGAAGGTGAGACGTCTCTAATGATGTCTTGGGTCTGCTTGGGAACATGTTCTTGGCCTTGGGCCGAACGTGGGGAAGGAGAGAAAGGTCCAGCTGCTGGTGCGAGAGGAAGGTGTACCAGGGCAGTGTAGGAGAAGAAGGTCTAGCTGTGACTGGGAGAGGAAATTGTGCTGAGGGAGGGGGGTACAGTGAGGGTGGGGACGAAGGTGTCAGGCAGGTGAGGTTGGGATGGGGGTGACGAAGTTGTCAGGTGGGGCGGGGGTGAGGCTGGGAAGGGGGGACAAAGGTATCGGGGCTGAGATTGGGGGGGGGGGGGTGCAGACGTGTCAGGTGGTGAGATTGGGAGGAGGGAGCGCAGGGGAAAAGGGTGTAATGGGGTGAATGCAGAAAGTGGGGAGGTAGGTCTAAACAGGGAGGAAGGTGTAAGGGAGGGAGTTCAGAGGTGGGAAAGTGCCTGGGAGAGGAGGGAATTCGGATGGAGGGAGGTTGTCGGTGGGAAGGTGGGAGTTCAGAGGGGGGAGGTGTTTGGGTGGGGGGAGGGTGTTCGGAGGAGGAAGGTGTCTTGAGCCTGGGGAAGGAGCTCAGAGGGGGGATGGTGTCCAGGGGAGGAGGGAGTAATGGTGGAGGAGGGGTTAAGGGTGGAGGAGGAGTAAGGGAGGAAGAGGAAGGGTGGAGGAGGGGGAAAGGGGAGGATGTCCAGGTGAATGTGCAAGGGATGGGTTTGTGCAGTCAATGACTGGAGACCGTACTAAGGGTGGGCATGGTAGGAGGGAATCGTGAGTGTGAGGAGGGTAAGAGGGAGCCGGTAGGGTGGGAGGGTGAGGGTGCATCACAAGCACAAGCGGTAGAAGGGATGGTGAGGGTGGTTAGTGGGGGCTTGGAGGCAGACACCTGGGGATAGCAAGGAAGACATCAGGGATGTCAATGTAGTTGGGGTTGAGATTCTTAGGAAAGTAGGGAACATGCACATTCACCTGGACATCCTGGAAAGACAAGAGTTCAAGCTGTTAGGTGATGGTGGGGAGGTGGAAGGCGATGTCATGGCAGTCGACAGTGTTACAGGAAAGGACATGGGTGACTGGTGGAAGGAAAAGGACAGGGGAACTGATCCAAAACTTCACTACGACCATGGTTGTTGAAATGGAAAGTGAACGGAGCCTCATGTTGGGTGGGGCCAGGTGCTGCATGTGGGTGTGATCGGTGGGTGGGTGGAGGTGCAACTCAGCTCAGATGGACAACTGAAAGCAAACCCCAGCAGGCAGCAGTTAAAATGCTCGAAAGAGTAAGATGAGTGTGATGGATTAAGGCTCTGCATGTGTGGGAGAGTGCTTGCACAAAGCTCCTAAGGTCCTGACGCAAACACACACATGCACACACACACACACACACACTTCACCCAACCTCTGGAATCACTCATGGTCCAGCTGTATGCAGCTGAACAGCTAGTTTGTCGGGGAGGTGCAGTGGGAGGACTCAAGGAGCCTGTCAATGAAGGCAAAAGACAATGCTACCTATTATTCAGTGAACATGAATATATTTTCAGGTTAGTAAGAGTCAAAATGTGTTCACCCATGCAACCATTTGTGATCAGAATTTCTTAACTTTTCTAAACCTAGCACTTTTTCTTGTTGCTGCCCTGATATCCACAGCAGGGGTGGAGACAGCCTGTGCAATGGTTGGCCCTGTTGCTTCTGGTGACTTTGGTGTGAGTCCTCTGGAGAACCAAGGCCTTGAGTGCCCCGGCTTGCTTTAGCTGTCATCCTGTGGGCCAGCTGCTCCCTCTGAGGTGACAGAGGACAGGGTTGAGGGGTTCACAGGCAAATGGGACTCAGAGGGAGCAGACAGCCTCTGAGATTCCTGAGTGGATGACCCAGGGGTGTCCAGCTGCTGCTCCTCCTCTTTTGGGATGCCCGAGGGCCCCAGCCTGAATCCTGGAGTGGGAAGAGCACCAGTATAGATGTCGAGATGCCCCATTTCTCTCGTGTTGCCACTGCAGGAACTCAGCCATGGCTTCTGCAATGGAGTGCAGATTTGCAGGTATCTCCACGTTCTGCTGGACCAGGGTCTCCATGGCGTCAGCCATCCTTCCCATGGAGACTGCCATACGCATACATGTGGGCACCACTTCATCAGAGAACAGGCGGACGCACTTCTCCGACTCATGCACCACTCTGTTGAGGGCTTCCAACAGTTCTGCGTGATGTTCTCCTGCCTTCTGCTGAATCTCCAAGATGTCTTCGAAGGCCAAATCCAGAGGCTTGTCATCTGGTTCAGACCTCACAGATGCCTCGTCTGCAGTAGTTCTCCAAGTGTTGGGGTGCTTGGTTGAACCTGCATCCTCCTGCTACGGACACATGTCCATGCAGTGACCACCAGATTGTGAACCCGAGCCTGCTCTTGAGCTAGGTCATATCGACGCATGTGTCTCTTCACTGGTGGAAGGTGTGGGTAAGCGCTGTGACGGGTCTTCCAGGTTGCTTATTTCCAGCTCTTCAATGGAGGGGGAGGACTCTTCGCTGTAGGCGAGGATGTGGATGGAGCTGAAGGACTGGCTGGCTGAGGGTATCGGTCGCTTGGCAGAGCTCCCTGTGAACCAAAGTAGAGATAATGAGTGCATAGCAAGGTCACAAGCAGGAGAGCGAGCACTCAGAGTTATGTTGAGAGAGGGATGATGTGGTGCAGGAACCTCACATGTTCTCTGCTGACCTCACTGTCACCGCAGGCAGGGTCCATGCCCTCATCAGTCAGCGTGATGGTACGCTCCTCAAAGTGAGTGAGCCACTCCACCCCCAGTCTGGGACCCTTCCCTACTGATGTGAGCCAGCTTCTCCTGCATAAAAACAGATGGAGGGAGTGTGAGCAAGACACATGGCACTGTGTGGAATGTTTGTGTGGTGAGCGGAGCCATGGATTGGATGAGGACACGAGCTCTAGAGGATATGGGCGTGATGGAGATGTGAGGATGTGTGTGAGAGTTAGTGGTGTTGCCCCTTGAGGCGGGAGACTCCCATCGATGTGTGATAGGTTTGTGAGTGTGTGAGTTGAGAGTGATGAGGTGGTTGACTTACCCTGGTGGAACGGATGAGATTCTCTTCCTGAACTGGATGGCTGACCTCCTCTATGCTCCTATGGCGCTGACCACCACTGCCACCACCTCCCAGGCTGGATTGGTGACTCTGGCAGGCCTCCTGCAGTCAGAAAGAGGGTAGAGGACATCGCAGCGGCTTCCACTGCATCCAGCAGGCACCCCATAGAGGTGTCTCTAAGTTTGGGGGCTGCTGACTTTTTTCTTTTCGGGGCCATCTATCACCTGGAGCGGTCCTGCTCTGAAGGGATGAAGTAGGCATGCACTTTAAATATGGTGCCTGGAGTGAGGAAGTGCTGAGGTTATGGTGTGGTGGGCAAATAAAAGCCTGCCCGCCAGCAGTTCAGAGTGTTTCCTGTGAATGCATTTTGAATGAATGGGACAATGTGGCGTGAAAACCCTCCTTTGCACCCAGTGGGTAAGATAACTTTTTTCACACCCATTACTGCATTTAGTGCAAATCTGGGATGATTTTGCCCTTAGCGTTTTAATTATAATTGCCTGTGGAGCCGCAAAAATAGAGAAAGCAGAAGTGGTGCACAGTTTCAGTTATGATGTTGGGAATGGCACACTGTTGACAAAATCCCAGCCTAACTGCCCCCAGTCATCACAACAACTCTTGCTATTGGCCACAGGTGTGAACATCTTGTACCTTCTTCCCACTAAGACAACCTAGGCCCTTTAACCTTTAACAACCAAGCCACCCAAGCTTGGTGTCAGACAGAATACAGAACAGGTCACGTGACACCCTTTAATCTTCCATTTTGCCCTAAATTAAAAAGACAGTCCCTAAACATCATCTTATGAAATTCATATTTTGTATAATTATTCCGGAAGCCATAACAGGAAATTTTAAAAATCACAACACAATCTAGCAGAGTCAAGATGCTTTTATGATAGGGAAATCAAGTTTGACAAATTTATTCAAGTGTTTTTGAGGATTTAAAAAGCCTAGTATGGTCACCAATGCCCTGTACAATTATAGCAACTGTAAGGCTGGATAAAGATGAATCAATGGATGCATTGCATTTGGATTTCCAAAAGGCATCCGTTAAGGAGCCATGTAAAAGGTTACTCCACAAGCTAAGAGCAGATGGTTTTTGTGGGTCATATATTAGCATGGATAGGACATTGGCAAACTAACAGGAAATGGGAAGTTGGGATAAATTGGTCATTTTCAGGTTGGCAAACTATAATTAATGCAGTGCCACAGGATCAGTTCTTGGGCCTCAAATATTCACAATCTATATGAATGACTTGGATGAAAGGACCAAGCGTATTGTAGACAAACTTGCTGATGATATAAAGCTAGGTAGGATAACCAGTTGTGAGGAGGACATAAAGAATCCGCAAGAGGTATAGATAGGTTAAATAAATGGGCAAATGTTTAGCAGATAGAGTATAATGTGGGAAAAGGTGAGGTTGTCCACTTTGGCAGGGAGGATAGAAAAGCAGAATATTATCTGAATGGAGCGAGACAGCAGAATGATGTGGTACGGAGGGTTCTGGGTGTCCTTATACATGAAGCACAATAAGGTTAGCATGCAGGTACAGCAAGTAATTAGGAAGGCAAAACGAAATGTTGGTCTTTATTGCATGGAGATGGAGTATTAAAGTAGGGAAGTCTTGCTACAACTGTCCAGGGCAGTGGTCAGGCCATGCCTCAAGTGCTGTGTATGGTTTTGGTCTCTTTACTTAAGGAAGGATATACTTACATTTGAAGCAGTTCCGAGAAAGTTCACTAGGTTGATTCCGAGGATGGGGTTTGTATTATGAGGAAACTTTGAGCAGGTTGGACTTCTGCTCATTGGAGTTGAGAAGAATGAGAGGTGATTTTATTGAGAGGGTTTCACAGGGTGAATACTGAGAGAATGTTTGATTTCCTGAGGAATCTAGAACTATGGGGCACAGTTTCAAAATAAGGGACCTCTCACTTAAGACAGAGAAGATGAGGAATTTATTTTCTCAGAGGGTTGTTAATCTTTGAAATTCACTACCCCAGAGAGTAGTAAAGGCTGGGTCATCGAATATTTTCAAAGCTAAATTAGACAGATTTTTGATCCACAAGGGAGCCAAAAGTTATATAGGGAGAAGGCAGGAAAGTGAGTTAATGATTAGTTGATACTGAAGATTGCATGAGTATGGAATGTCTCAAGAGGGTAAGCAGTTCCACAGGTTTGAAGTCCTAGAAAATAATAAAGTTATGTAGCAGACTGCAATGAGTCTTACTCTGCAGGTTGGGAAACATCTTAGGAGAGAGAATGTTTCACTCTCCAAAGATGCTCCCTTACCTGCTGTGTATTTCCAGCATTTTCTATTTTTATTTCAGATTCCCATAATCTACAGTATTTTGTTTTTGTGTTGCAATGAGTCTTAATTTCATCATGTTCAAAGGAGGACAAGTTGGGCTATCAGGACTCAGTTGAGGATGAGTATAAAATAAACTAGATTAGATTGGAAGACTTCTTCTCCCCCACAGCATTATATTGATGTGAAAAAGTCACAGATGACACACTTAATGTTGTACCAATTAATGCCTAAGTAAAACAAAACAATTACCTGGTTCAGAATAGGACAGAAGGCTATAAGGATAAATCTGTGCTGATACCGAGCAGCTGCAACCATAAAAATGCCTGTCAAGGAAGGTAATTGCTTTAACATGTATGGTGTAAATTTAGATAATTGTAGGATTTTGCTTGATTTACCTCCGGGGCAGCAAGGCGAAACAATACAAAATTCCTCCTCAAGAGATAACTGGATTGGGCAGAGTCCATGATACACTGTACTACACATAGTGTAGGAATAGCTTTGAAATGGTGAGTAGTCAATTGTCATTTTTCCTATGCTCTTGATGGGGTGTGGTAGCTTGGCGGGGGAAAGGGGGTTCGGCAGTGTGGGAGGGTATGAATTATTCATTCCAACAATTTCTGATATCACATATGAATACTAATACTTTAATTAAAACATGAAGATCACTTAATGCTTTATAATCTATTCCATTTATAGATATTTATTTGTGTTAATCAGATGCTACATTCCATTGCATTTTGACTTTCTGATTTCTCATGTATTATTGGCTGTCATACAATCCATTGCCATATATGTGGTGCATTATTACAATATGATTTGTTCACTATTCCAAACAATAAATGGTTTCAAACCCAAAAACAAACTAAACAAGAAGTAGAACACATTACTGTAAGCTGAAAAGTATGAGTAGGACTTGAGATTTAAATTTATCCAAGTGAATATGAAGTAGGAAGTTAAGGAATGGGGAAGTGTCTTTAAAGGGAAACATCTGCAGGGATAAAAATAGCTGGAAATAAAAAGGGTTGGTGCATATTCATCCAAATTAATAAGCATACAGCTCCTGAAATAGAATTCTGAATGAGAGGCAGCTGTGATTACCAAGTAATTCAGCAAAAGTATGAAAAGAAATGGTTAGACTGAATAAGGATTAATCTTGTACAGCTGAGGAATCTGAGGAATACTTAGATCAAGTTGCAAATTTATGTTTTGGAGGAGGCCAAATGAAGAGAAGAAGGAGGATAGGCATGGCAGACACAAAACCTGTTTTTTTGAAAATGTAATGCAAATACAGGATGAACATATTATTCTTTGGCTTTCCAGATTAAAATTCAGATTAACAATGATGCTGTTCCATGGCAACTTGCATCGTGGACAGTTAAGCTCTGAATGTGTTACTTATATTGAACTAACCTTAATAGGTCTGTGTCTTTATCCTTTTTCTCTCTTACTCTGTTCCTGTTTCTCTCTGAACTCTGGTCCCACTTTCCCTGTTTAGTCTCTGTTAATCTTTTTTATCTTTGTCACTGTCTCCTTCCACCTTCATCCATTTTCTCTTATTGCTTTTGATGCTTCCTCATTTACTCCAGTGACCTGTGTCATCTCTATCCTTTTCGTTAAACAATCTGATCTGCTCTTGCTTCCTTTGCTTTAAGAAATCTCTTACGATAAAAAAAAATGAGCAATAGGAACAGGGGCCAGCACAAGAACTAAGGCCTCGGGAAACTGGTTACCGGAGAGAGCACTGATAAATGGGAAGGATTTAGCTACCTGAGTTCTTCATGCTGAGCCTTAGAAAATTATATTGAGCCAGAGCCTCAATATACAAGGGTGTGATGCTTCTTCTTGCATGAATAGGTGCCCTTAGCTGGTGGATGTTGATTCTGTATGTGAATGGGATTGAGGAAACAGAGCAGCAATTGGAATTGTGTTAATTTTTAAAGAAATATGAACGTCGGACTGGGTGCTGGATTGCTACAGTAACTATGGGTGGGATCTTCCATCCCTGCCCACCACTGGATCGCCCAGTTCTGCTGAAAGTTATGGGACTTTTGCCTGTTCCACTGGATCCCCCATGAAGGGTCCCGTCATTGTGGGGCCAGAAGATCCCAACAACATCTTAGAATTTTCTCTTCTGCTCTGTAATTGAACTGATTTTTGCCGTACGGTGACTGGGTATAAAGTTTTGGGCGAAAAACATTTTGCGAAATATGATTAATGAAAAATGAAAGTAGAATAATAACAATTAAAAAGGATAAAAGCAATGAAATTAATGAATGAGAAGAAAGTTGATAGATAAACAAAGAAAAACTTGTTGCCTACAAATGACTGACAAATTAGAAGTTCTATTCCAAATTTCTGTCCATTGAAACATGAATTAAGCAATCTTTTGCGGAATGGATTTTACAGCATTGTTCATTGTATATATAAATACAGGGCCATACTCTGATGTCATTATGTAAATAAGTGTTTTGGGCAGTAGCCATTTTGCACACTATGTGGAACAAATAGGTTGGGTCCCAAATCTGTCCAATTATGGGGACCACACATTAGGAAACTTTTAAGGCCTTAGCAAGGGTTCAGAGGGGATTGGCTAGAATGATACCAGGAGGACTAGCCTTCCATTACTTGGAGAAACTAAAGAAGCTAAAACAGGGAAAATTAAGGGGAGATTTTACAGAGGCGTTATAAATCGTGAAAGATTTGACTGAGTAAATAAGGAGAAACTTTTTCCTATGGCAGAAGTATCGTTAAGGATACAGATTTAAGGTAATTGACAAAAGAAACAGAGTTGAGATGGTGAGAATTTTGTTTTACATAGTGAAATTGTTATGATTTGAGATGCACTGCCTGAGAGGGTGGTGGAAGCATATACAATAATAATGTGTTAAAGCGAATTGGATAAATATTTAAAGGGGTTAAATTTGCATGGATATGAGGAATCGCTAGGATACAGAGATTAATTGGATAGCTCTCCTGATAGACTAAATGGTTTCTTTTTGTGCTGTTTCATTCTATGATGATTCTACTAATTAGGAATTTCTATTGTTCTCTCACTCAAAATACTAAGGCTTAACTGTCACTAAATTAAAGCTGTATAACTTCAGCAAATTTCAAAACAATGTAAGAACTGACATCACCATTGAATTTGTCCTTTATGGGAACAGGGTTTGAGAAATCTGACAAGGGAGCAGCCAAACACATGCATTTGCTATTGACCCCTGTATGTTACATGATATAGAAATAACCAGTCCAGCCTCTAAATACAGAATTGAAAGCTTCATTCATCAGCATTGTTCAGCTTATTTTCCATGTTGAATAAAAAAAATTGATCATCGTTTCAAACATGTCATTCTTAATCATTTTTCATCAGAAGAGATTACAACCTGAATGAGAGAGAGTCTTGTTCATTCTCAGGCATAATTCTCAGTTGACTTCTACGCTTAAGGATAAAACCTGCCTTGCACAAATCCATTGAGATACAGAGATAAGATCCCCTTGCATCTCACTGAAGCTGAATCTATTGAAAGTGATATTAAAGATTATGTTTCATTCTGCCAGGGCAGAATCTCTTAACTCAAAGAACATGAGCCCAGACATCCCACTGAGATTTGACATGACAACCATTCCCAATTCATCGAAGTTCAGCCCACTCTAAAGATGCCCATTTATACACATTTGACAATCTTTCTCACTTGGAAAGCTTTTTAAATGTACAACTCCCCGAGGGATCGGTTCTTTTTGAGACAGAAGAAACTATAGATATCTTCTGTCCATTCTTGATGTCTGCAGGCAGCATGGTACAATGCCATAGTTTCACTGCAGCGTGATTATTTAGCAGGAAATCATCAGTTGAATACAATTACCATTTTATTGACGTTGAATGAATCCAGGTTCAGCAGCTTTACCCTTAACTGCACTGACTGCGCAATTTATTTTTTATTCTCAGATGTCTGATTTTGTGCTTGTTGAGATCTTAAACTGCAAAGCAATTTGAGTTCTTAACCCTTGTTTTGCAGGTAACTTCCACTGAGCAAACTTAGGAATTCTCTCTTTTTACTTCTCCCCTTTTTTAATTTAATCTTTTGCCCAGTTATGACATTTTCCATCAGCTGAAAATCTCATCCCATTCACTGCTAACATTGTTAACATTGCTATCTGGGTCTCATAAAAATGATGTCAGTCTGGGGGGACAGAATGGGCACCAACATTCTCTGATAGGCAAACAAGGTGACCTGTGGGCAAGAAGAATTACTGTGGTGGAACATCATGCTACTGGTTTGTCTGAAAACTGATTAAAAAAGAATGATCATGCAACCAAGTGTTGGCCACTGACAAGCTGTGACACTCATTAGGAGTATAGGGACTAAACTAAATATCAGTAGAACATACTGTTAGTTATTTCAAAAATGCCTGACCTTTAACTCACTCCATCTGAGGAGGTGACAGCTTGAGTTTAATCATAGAGTTCATGCTTCAAAGTCAGAAGGTCATGGGTTTAAACCTTATGCCAGGATAAGTGGCAATAATATCATCACAAATGTGTGTGCCAATGTGTTTTGGGAGCGCCCATGTTTCTATCCGGTTCTGGACTTTACCAGGCAAAAGCAGAAGAAGTGCTGGTTTACTAAGTCACTAAGTGAAACATATTTTGTAGAATTTTTATACCAGTTTTATTTACAAGCAATGCTATTGTGCAGTGATAGCTTAGTAGGTACAACAAGGAAAGGTATTATAAAACAAGGAATAAAGGAATAAAGGACCTGGGGGTATATGTGCATAAATCATTGAAGGTGGCAGGGTAGATTGAGAAAGCAGTTACGAAGGTATACAGGATCCTGGACTTTATAAATAAAGGCTTAGAATACAAAAGCAAGGATGTTATAAAACTCTAGTTTGGCTTCAACTGTAGTATTGTATTCAGCTCTGGTCATCACAAGTTAAGAAGGATGTGAGGGCATTGGAGAAAGTGCAGTAAAGATTTAATTAATGGGTCTAAGAATGAGAGACATTAGTTATGAGCACAGATTGGCAAAGCTGGAACTGTTCTCTCTTCAGAGAAGAGAAAGTTGAGAGGAGATTTAATTGAGGTGTTCAAAACCGTTAGGGCCTGGACAGAGTAGATCGGGAGAAACTGTTCCCATGGGTAGAAGGGTTGAGAACCAGAGGACACTGTTTTAATATGATTGGCAAAAGATCCAGAGTGTTAGGGTCTGGAATGCAATGCCTTAGAGTGTGGTGGAGACAGATACAACCATGGCCTTCAAAGAGGAATTGGATAATTGTCTGAATAGGAAAAAAAATTGCAGGCTGCAAGGAAAAGGTGGAGGACTGGGCTTAACTGATTTGCTCTTACAGAAAGCAAGCATGGCACAACACATTTAATGGCCTCCTCCTGTACTGTAACCATTCTATGATTCTATGATCTAAGGGGGCTTGAAGGAGTGGGATAGGAGAGAGGGGGGCTGAAATCTGGGAGGAATGGTGAAGGATACTGTTAAAGTGCTGACAGACAGTTGGTGAAGGAGACCAGGGGCAGAATTTTACATTTCCCTGTCAACGGGTTTGTAAACAGTGGGTGAGTGTAAAATATGTCAAATGGTCTTCCTGACAGATTCCCACCCATCCTGACCTCTCCACGATTTTACATTGGGATGGATGAAGCCTGCCAGCATACCCTTGGCCCAGTTGATGCCCTTAACTGGTCAGTTATTGACTACTTACAAACATACGAACAAGGAGCAGGAGTGGGCCATTCGGCCCCTCAAGCCTGCTCCGCCATGTAATAAGATCATGGCTGATCTGATAGTAACCTTAAATCTGCATGCCACCTACCCCCGATAACCTATCACCCCTTTGCTTACCAAGAATCTATCCATAACTGCCTTAAATGCTGTTTCCTGCCCAGTCTCAATTTTCAGGCTGGTGGGAGGAGTTCAGCAGCAAGGTGGGCACCTGAACAGTAACCCTGTTCGGGCCTCGGGTGGGGAGGTAGGGGTGGTGGGGGGATGCCTCCAGCAGCAGCCTCTGTTTGACATCGGGTGCACCCCACCCTTGCAGGGTCTCCTCCCCCGCACCAGCCTCTCGACTGACACCCCAAACCCTTCTGTCAACGTCCCCAGGCCTCATCTCCCCTCCCTGTCCTGAGACCACTAAAACTTACCTGGTCCTGGACTCCCGGCACTTAGGCTCCTGGAACTGCTTGGTGGGAATGTGTTCTCCACTAACTCCTCAGATGGCAGGAAGGGAGACCTCACCATCTGAAAAATTCTGGCCTCAAAGTCAATCTTTACTCAGTTTTAGACTTATTCACAAAGTAAGACATTACAAGTGTCTAGCTCCTAACTCATCTCAAGACCAGTGTCAATAAGTGTCTTTCTATGTGCACAAGTAATTGTTCAATGAGTGACCCCAACCTGTATGAACTTAATTTATACAATTAACAGGTAGCATGCCAATTACCTTCCCTCTGCCATGCCATATTGCCAGCGACAGGAAATTGGTGGGTGGCCCTCCTGCTCCAGAGGTGAATTAAGAGCCTCCTCCTGCCACTGTTGGAATTTTACCAGCGTCGCATGGGCCCTCTGCCCATGTGGGGACACCGCCTGGTGAACCATGGCAGCCTCTCTGCAGGTGCAGATGTGGGTTCCTCCTGATCTGACACGCTGGTCCATGGACCCACTCCCCGGTGGCAATGGCTGGTGGCCATTACCAAGGAGAAGGTGCTGTGAAAACTGAAAGGTCTGAAGGTGGATAAATCACCTGGACCAGATGGATTACACCCCAGAATTCTGAAGGAGATAGCTGAAGAGATAGTGGAGGCATTAGTGATGATCTTTCAGGAATCACTGGAGTCAGGGAGTGTCCCAGAGGACAGGAAAATCGCTAATGTAATCCCTCTGATTAAGAAGGGAGTGAGGCAAAAGACGGGAAATTACAGGCCGATTAGCCTGACCTCAGTCGTTGGTAAGATTTTAGAGTCCATTATTAAGGATGAGATTTCAGAATACTTGGAAGTGCATGGTAAAATCGAGCAAAGTCAGCATGGTTTCATCAAGCGGAGGTCATGCCTGACAAATCTGTTAGAATTCCTTGAGGAGGTAATGAGTAGGTTAGACAAAGGAGAGCCAATGGATGTCATCTACTTGGACTTCCAGAAGGCCTTTGACAAGGTGCCGCACAGGAGGCTGCTCAGTAAGATAAGAGCCCATGGTTTTAGAGGCAAGGTACTAGCATGGATAGAAGATTGGCTGTCTGGCAGGAAGCAGAGAGTGGGGATAAGGGGGTCCTTCTCAGGATGGCGGCTGGTGACTAGTGGAGTTCCGCAGGGCTCAGTGTTGGGACCACAACTTTTCACTTTATACATTAATGATCTAGATGAAGTAACTGAGGGCATCCTGGCTAAGTTTGCAGATGATACAAAGATAGGTGGAGGGACAGGTAGTATTGAGGAGGTGGGGAGGCTGCAGAAGGATTTGGACAGGTTAGGAGAATGGGCAAAGAAGTGGCAGATGGAATACAATGTGGAGAAGTGTGAAGTCATGCACTTTGGTAGGAAGAATAGAGGCATAGACTTTTTTCTAAATGGGAGAGAATTCAGAAATCTGGAGTGCAAAGGGGCTTGGAAGTCCTTGTCCAGGATTCTCTTAAGGTTAACTTGCAGGTTGAGTCGGTAGTTAGGAAGGCAAATGCAATGTTGGCATTTATTTTGAGAGGACTAGAATATAAAAGCAGGGATGTGCTGCTGAGGCTTTATAAGGCTCTAGTCAGACCACATTTAGAATATTGTGAGCAATTTTGGGCCCCATATCTCAGGAAGGATGTGCTGGCCCTGGAAAGAGTCCAGAGGAGGTTCACGAGAATGAGCCCAGGAATGAAAGGCTTAATATATGAGGGACATTTAAGGTCTCTGGGTCTATACTCGATGAAGTTTAGAAGGATGAGGAGGGATTTGATTGAAACTTACAGAATACTGAAAGGCCTGGATAGAGTGGACGTGGGGAAGATGTTTCCATTAGTAGAAGACACTAGGACCCGAGGGCACAGCCTCAGAGTAAAGGGGAGACCTTTTAGAACAGAGATGAGGAGAAAGTTCTTTAGCCAGAGAGTGGAGAATCTATGGAATTCATTGCTACAGAAGGCTGTGGAGGCCAGGTCATTGAGTGTATATAAGACCGAGATAGATAGGTTCTTGATTGGTAAGGGGATCAAAGGTTACGGGGAGAAGGCAGGAGAATGGGGTTGAGAAACTTATCAGCCATGATTGAATGGCAGAGCAGACTCGATGGGCTGAATGGCCTAATTTCTGCTCCTTTTTCTTATGGTCTTATGGCTGCCACAGCAGCAACATCTCATCTTTCCTCCACTCAAGTAAACCAACCCTTCCCCATGCTGGCATCAGCCTGATTGGTCAGAGCAACTCTGGTTCCACTTACCTTATCCATCTGATTACTTGGCAACTCGTGGAGGTGGGAATCTCATGCATTCAAGGAACTGAAGCCCCAGTGGCAGCTCATTAGCTGTCTGATGAACGTAAATACCAGTTAGGGCTCCGAGAAACGGCTGAGCTGTGGTTTCCCTGGCTTTCAGCCCATCGTTAGGGTCACTGCTAAAATCCTGATTTTAAGGTTCTGTGGTTCTTTGTAATTAGGAGAATGGGCTGAGGTAATGGTCTAAACCGTGACTATAACTTTGGTGATCAGTTCTATTTTGAAGGACTGGAGATATATAATAAAATACAGCGTTCTGTGAATAATAACTCAGCAGATATTGTGATATTTTAACAGGGAGGTTTAGCTGGGCTTATTTTTGAGCTACTGTTCATTTTGCTGCCTAGTTAGAAAATAGCTTTTAGAAATCCATTATGCAACCAACTGTACAAGGTCAAATTCAGGCAGGTTTCATTATTACAACTGGAGCAAACAATAGGGTTTCAAAGTATTTGCACTGTGTTTTTCACCTGGGCATTGGGAGCTTTTATTCTGTCTGAAAAGCAAATGGATGTGTGCTGCAAACATAGAAGAGGAGATTATAGCAGGCAAACGGTTGTATTGTCCGAGTATGAATTATTGCATATCATGTAAGGAGTGTAACAGTGTGTGTGTGAGGAGGCTAGGAAGGCTAATGAGGAAGGTAATAGCAGATAAATGCCACATGTTGGTTCAAAATTTGGAGACTGCCTCAGTGACTTCTACTGCTTTGCCTGGTGGCTGCAAAATTCACAGCAGCCATAAATTGTAAAGCTACAGAATCTTTTCAGACAACTACAGTGATATTTCTGAAGGCACCACATCGATCTGAATTCAAGGAATGACAGATGCACTGTTCCAGAGGACTGGCAGTTTCATTCATTTCTATAAAAGCAGAGAAAAAAAGAGTCAAACAAATGGCAAACAATTTGTGGCATTGTGGGGTTTTCCATAATGCTAGCTGTGATTAACTGCTCAGTTTCTCTCTCTACATCCTCCTGATGAGGCATCTCATATGGTGGTAGTATTACTGAATATGCCTCAATGTACGTCAAGAGCAGCTGTTCCCCTTAGTTGAAGGGTCAGTCTCAAGGGGGCATAAGTTCAAGGTGAGGGACAGAAGGCTTAAGGGGGAAGTGAGGAAAAGCTTTTTTACCCAGAGGGTGGTGAGGGTCTGGAATGCGCTGCCTGGGAGGGTGGTGGAGGCGGGCTGCCTCACATCCTTTAAAAAGTACCTGGATGAGCACTTGGCACGTCATAACATTCAAGACATATGGGCCAAGTGCTGGTAAATGGGATTAGATAGGTAGGTCAGGTGTTTCTCATGTGTCGGCGCAGACTCGATGGGCCAAAGGGCCTCTTCTGCCCTGTGATTCTATGAGAACAGCTACAACTACAGCTGGCTCTGCAAATGTCTCTGGCTGCCCAAATATTTCTACCTGTTCTTTCCCTGCCACTTATTCGCTGGCTCTGTACTTGTTTAAAAGCCGTTCATCTCTAACATTTTTCAGGTCTGATGAAAGCTCATTGAAACATGACCTCCTTCTCTCTCCGCAGATAGTGCCTGACCTATGCAGTGTTCCTGGCTGCCATATTATTTCCTTTTTATGCTACTTGTCGTTGTCAGGTCAAAATTGGGAGAATGGGAAATGGAAGGTGTTTTCCCAATTTCTTTGCCTGCACTCTCAAGCTGATGTTTCGAATATTTTCTGAATCATTTTCTGTTGGAGCATATCTTCAGTTTGTCAGTAATGCTTTGTTGGGTTTATTTATATAAAAGGGTATGTACAGTGATTTTTTAGGATGCAGAACTAGCAGACAGAATTGCTGAGTTGGTGATCGCATCCACTTCCATGAATTGTTCCAGCAAGATCTAAAGGAGGTGCTGATCTATCTCTCCTTAGCCCCCACCTAGAGCTGACCTTCTATCCTGCTCCCCCCCCCCACACTTAAACAGTACAAATTTCATCACATTTCTACTTCTTTTTAGCTCTGAAGAAGGGCCATCAGACTCAAAACATTAAATCCGTTTTTCTCTCCACAGATGCTGTCAGACCTGCTGAGTTTTCCAGCATTTTCTGTTTTTATTTCAGATTTCCATCATCCACAGTATTTTGTTTTTATTCCAGCAACATCTACTAGACAAGCCCAAAACATATAGCATTGAAGAGCTACTCAATGATGGACGTTAATACAAAGCGATCCTTGCAGGTTGACAAAGCTTACATGTCCTAAGTACAACGCCGATTGTTGACACGTTTACTAGAATGTCCAAATCTAGTATGACATATGGAATGTGTGGCCTTCTGTATATACTGAGGAAATGCCCAGCTTTCTACCAATTCTGCAAACCATGTGACAGAAAGAGCCATTGGCAGCAGCACTGCACTAGAGCACAGGCTGATGCAGCTATAAAGAGCATTGCACTGATCCAAACAGATGGTACGCAATGGGTACCTTCAAGTTATAAGAATGACCATCTGGTATCCTGTCAGAAACATATACATGAAGTGATTGACAACCAGAAACTGACAATGATGTGTACAATGAGACAAGGAGTGGTGAACACATGTTTCACACTGTCAATCACGTGGGAAACATAGATGTCATCACACTGCCCAAAGTGTTTGACAACATTAAAATTACCTGCCCTAAAAAAGTTGGCAATTATTTGTTATTGACCAAGATTGACACAGGGGAAAGTGCCAACATACTACCCCTGCAAATTCTAAAAGACATGTATCCACAGATATGGAAGACCATGGCAGAACCTGCTACTATGCAACTTTCAGCATACAATTGTTTAGTATAGGATCCATAGTCCTGGAGTACAAGTACAATCAATCCTCCTAGTTGTCATAGATGTTCCACATCATGGAAGCTAAAGGCCCAGCAATTGTTTTTCAACCAGCATGCCATGATCTTGCATTCATAGCAATCCATGGAATCAGTCAAACCTCACACAGCAGTTCAACTTCAAAAACTACTCCGATCACCTCAGTTCATGACCTAACATCAAAATATCCAGAATGTTTTGACAAAATTGGAAGTTTCAAAGGGGTTGCAATGTTACACTTGCAGGAGTGTATCAACTAAATCTGAAAAAGCAGCTACAAGAAGAAACGGTAAAAGATTCCACACCACAGAAACTGTGGAAAATCTATGTCCAATATGGCCTGATTCAATTCAGCATGTCTACAAACACATGAGACCATTTTGGCCTTATTGGGATGAGCTAAGCATCTCCTGGGGAGTCATTTTTAAAGACCGATAGGTCATCATACTGGAATCTTTGCAATCTGATATTCTTTGGCAACTTCATCGTCCACATATGTGCATAGATTAGATGAGAAGACAAGCAAGAGAGATGGTTAATTGGCCGGCTATGAATGATGACATTGAAGTCGTCATCAAGAAATGCAAAGCATGTCAAGAACATATGCCAATTCAGCACAAATAACCATTGATTCCAAATGAAGTTCCTATCCATCCTTGGTCCAAAATCATATCCGAACTCTTTCTTGCCCATGACACTGACTTCTTCATCATTGTTGATTACAAATTACCCCAATTATTCAACAATTGTGCAATCCTCAAGTACAACTGTGATGCACACCCTGAGTGCTATTTTCAGATTCTCTGGTATCCCTGGAGAGATCACTATGGATAATGGTCCACAATTTATAGGTACACCATTTCAGGGTATGTGTGAATATGTGGAATATCAATCACATTACTTCTTCTCCTCATTACCCTAGATCTAACAGCCTAGCTGAATTAATAATTTGCAAGGTGAAATTGCTACTTCTCAAATATAGACAGACCAAACAAGATCTATGCATTATAATGTTACATCTGAGAGCGACACTTTTAAGTGTAACTATCACTGTCAGAGCTCATATTTGGCAGATCAGTACATACCAATCTACCTACTCCTACCCATTCTACTCTCTCAGGAACTAGAGAGAAACTTTTAGAACTGCAAGAGAAGATGACCAACATGCATGATAAAAATGTGGGTACAGAATTGCCAAGTTTAGAGTTGGGACAACAAATTCACATCCAGGATCCCATAAAAGGTACATGACAACCAGCTGAGGTGACAACATTTTTTTCAGAATCAAGGTCCTATGAAGTCATTACACACAAAGGCACAATGGTGAGGCAAAAGCGAGGACAAATCAGGTCCTTTCCAGCTTCTGAAACATGATGCAGTCCTATCGCATCAAGGACTAGATCGTAAATGCAACCAGGAACAACTTCCAACAATGACAACCCCACAGATCACTGTGATCAATTGAAGACACCTCCAGGCAAGGTTACCATCACAAGATCTGGGTGTATCAGCAGATTACCTCTATGCTTGAGAGGTTCATAGGTTCATCAGTTCTATACACTTATGTAACAGTAATTAAACATGAAAATACATTGTAAAATGTTATACTTATTTGGAAGGGGGAAAATATCTTTAAAAGGAAAGGGGATGTTTTAATATGCCTTCAAGGGATAGTAGAACAACATCACGAGAAGGAACGTGCATCAAGCGATCGAGTCTTAGTTTCACTCTTGCTTTTGAAGAGAGTACACGCACACAGTTCTGCTGCTGATGATTTCAAGTTTTCTACATTTGTATGTTCTCTTGTGCTTACCCTCAATAAATAAACCCGCAATACGTTTACACAATCCCTTAGGAGTGATTGGTATCTATATCATTATAACAATGCCTCACAGCCCATTGTAGAGAGGAATTCCAAGTGCAGCTCATGACCAACCTGGAAAATCTTCACAGATCCAACTCAATTCCACAACAGTGGTATCAAATAAAGTCAGCTGTACTAGCCTCCTGTGTCCAGACTATTGGGTTCGAGGATTGTCATCACCAGAACTGGTTTGATGAAAAAAATGATGAAATATGTAACCTCGTATAAGAAAAATGAGCATCCCTCATTGCCTGGCAGAACAACACGATATCCAATTGCTCAAGGCTGACATCCAAAGACAAATTGGGAAGATAAAGGACATGTGCTGACAAGAGAAAGCCTGAAAGATCTAACAATATGCTGACCATCATGACTTTTTTGAAGCCAACACTGCTATCTATAGACCAAGGTCAAATGCACAAAATCTCCTACCCTCACAGAATGGTGTTTCTCTTCTTAAGGATAACAATGCCATCCATCAATGCTGGACAGAACATTTTCAACAGCTTCTCAACTGTAAATCCATTGTGGCAGCTGATACTCTCCAGGCTATACCCCTGTACACTGTGGTACAATCCATGGGTGAACTACCATTGATGGGAGAGCTACAATACGTAATCTAATGGATGAAAAACAACAAAGCCTGCGGCCCTGAAGGTATGCCAGCTGAGGTCTTCAAAGCTGGTGGGCTTTTGCTCAAATCAAGGCTCCTTGCACTTATTCTACAGATTTATCCTATGGAAAAATAACATCCCCAAAACTTGACTTTAGGAATTATAATTATCTTCAAGAAGGAAAGTAAGTCATACTGTGAAAACTATTGAGGTAACGCTGTCTTGTCCATAGCCAGGAATGCCCTGACAAACACTCTCCTGAACCATCTACTTCTGTGGCTGAGTAACTCCTCCCAGAAACATAGTGCAACTTTAGCAATTCAAATCATCAGCTGCCTCCATTCAAGTCAGATTTTGGTAGCTCAGAAGTGTGAAACCCAAAGTGCGCAGGGTATACCTGGTAAGAACAGGCCTAAACTTAGTGCATTTCTTTAGATAGCTAAGGTACCCCTTTCGAAAGGTGAAGTACCCTGGGGAAAACTCTAGGTGAGGTCAGGTGCCCTTTGGAATGATTAAAATTCGGCATAAATGTGCATAAATACATTAACTATCAAGCTCATTGGAACTATCAATAGACCTGTCAAAATCAACTGTCACAACTGTCAAAAGCAACTGTCAAACAGACCTGTCAAAAGTATCAAGAGGAACTGTCAAAAGCACCTGTCAAAAGGAGCTGTTAAGTTGTCAAGGCATTGAAAATTCCTGCCCCTTAAATATTTGCATCTGGATTGTTAAAAAAAAATTATTGCTTATTATTTCACTCTGTCTTGTTGACATAAGCCTGAGGGTCTCCGTTACTAAATTAGTGCTGCATGACTGATTTCACAACCATCCATTACCACAAGAAGGTGCCTGCCATTTCACAGTTTGATTGACAGCTACCAGTGGTTATAGACACTTTGAAGTGGGACTATGAATTCCAATGCTTGTTATTATAAGGGATTGTGCACTTGAATGAAATGTTTGTTAGTAAATGGGTTTTTATGAATGAGGGTTTTTTTTTCAATACAGTGAAGACTGCAATCGACACGTTGAACTTTATTTCACAGAACTTTATTTTATCTCATCACAGCATGTGTCCTGAAATCTGCCCATGGTGGATACTGAGTTGTTTGACATGGTAGGTGTAAGGGAAAAGGGTGCTGGGTCAGGGGCATGTGTTGGCATGGAGAGTATGATGGACCATTGGGGTACGAACAGGGGCATAGGTTGGCATGGAGGATATAAGAGGTTATGAATGGATCAGGGCGAGTGTGTGTGAGGGGTGAGGACTGGAGGGATGTTTCATATTTTATATTTTTATAAATTTTGAGGGCCTTCTGCCCCCATCAGAGAAGTCCTGCCTCCAAGTGCTCCCTGCCAAACAAATGGCCAGCAGATCTCTTGCCCCAGCACCACCACTGGAAGTGATGGCCACTGTTGGGACTGAGGACTGTCAACAAAGATGAGCGGATTCATGTCCCGATCAGACCTCTCCTGACTGTTCCACCAGACAAATGGCAAAACTGCGCTAGTGCCCTTCCCAGCATGGTGCACCTTATGGGCTGCAACAGGAGTGTCCAGCAGCACATCCCTTGCCCTCAGAGCTTTTGTACCACTGACAACAGACATGATGCTGCCCAATTGTGTGGCTATTATATTTTGTTGGAGGTCAAATTATTTGAACAGCTTGCTGCAAGAGTTCTCAGAACTGGCCCACGTATGATCTCCCAATCCCACATTTACCAGCCAAGATGCATCCATTTCAGGAGATTTAGGGGGAGTCAGGGAGAAGCAACCGGTGAAGCACCAAATAAGTGGGAGAAAGTGGAGATGGAAGAAGATGAGAAGCAATAGGGGGATGGAAACAACAAGCTGTTGCTGTGGGGCCCATTGATTTGTACCGTTCAGGGGCTGCATCCCAACCAGCATTAATCAAAGGAGGCGCTTCCTTTAGCTTTACAAATCTTCAGAGCTCCCTGCATTGAATGTTGGAGAACATTTAGCAGGGCTGCCCTGAGAAGTTTGTAGGCATGCAAGAGGGTTTTGGAAAGTGACAGTTCCTGTGACCGATATCATCTCAAGGACATACTCCAGTGTTTGATACAACTCAATGACTGCCACTCTGGTGAACTTTAAATGACAAAAGGAGGTCTCATCTGACAGTTCCAAGAACTTGTGCCTGGGTCGTATACTGTAATGTATTTCTGCTTGTTGGTGGATGCCAGCTCCCAACTATACCAATGGACTTGCCTCTCTCCAGGAATGGCTCTTTCTCCTCCACACCTAACAGTGCCATTGTTAGATCCACTGAGATACCCATTGACAAATCCAAGTTTTATTTCACTATAAGGGAAAACTGGCATCAACAACAATGCAGCAACCTAATGGATGCACAAAGGAGTGCTGAACTGACAGAGAACAGCAAAATAAAAAACACTTAGAAAAACACGATCAGAATTGTGTTAGTTTATTCAAAGATAGCACTCAGAATGCAAGTGCCAATAATAGGGCAAATTAACTTTAAGCAGCAAAGGTCTTCAAAGAACAGAGTACAGGCCTCAAAGTATATGTTTTAAACAGGCGCTCAGTGTAAACCAACACATAGGACTCACTATGGAAGCACTTTGTAACAATTAAAGTAACTTCAAAAAGGGCCCGCGAGGCCAAGACATTCACATGATGCTAAGTCTAAGTCTTAAAAAAATCCTTTACTCCAAGGAACCAAACAATCAGCACCAAATGCCCTGAGGTTTACTCAAAAACCAGGAGATCAGGACACAAGATTGCGCACATTGCTGATGAGGGTCTATACATCAAGTTTATCACTATAAAATCAACCTCTGAGGTACAGGTTTGTAACAACTAGTGTGCTTTAAGTCATAAAAAGAAACTAAGATGTTACTCGACAAGAAAGAGGAAATGTTTACCTGATTAAAGTTGTCTTTCTTAGCTCCATGCAGAATAGAACTTGCCAAAACAAATATAAGATTTTATGTATTATAGAACCATTTACAGGTCAGTGGAAGGTTATTTGGCTCATCAGGTCCACAGTGGCTCTTTGTGAGAATAATCTGAAACAAATTTATTTGCCCTGTTCAGTCCATTTAGTCCCATAAAGTTGAGTAGGATTCCAGCATGGCACATTGCCTGTTGTGCTGACAACTAAACTGTTATTTGTGATTCCCAAAAACCTGTTTTATGCAATGGTGTCAACATTCCATCCCAACTTGGCAACTGAAATGTTTTGGAGGTTGATGGGTGTTGCTACATCCTAAAAGTGCTGAACATTAAAACATTAAAGTGTTGAGTATTGCTGAAAAAAATAAATATGCTGTCAAAGCTTTTCGTCTTGCACTCATCAGGACAACTCGCAAGATAAGCGAACAGCAAAAGAAACAACAATTAATACTGCATGAGAAGAGGGTTCTGATTGGTTGGTAAGTGGACTCTGATTGGTAGAGGCATTGCCATGGAGAATGCAGCAGAGAACAGTAATGTTAACTGCCAAGCTTTTTTTTTCAAATTCAAACCAGGCAAGTCAACTCTGATTGGTCAAAGCATTGCCATGCGGAATGAACCAGGGAATGGCGGTCCTCTAAGCTTTTATTTAATTTGAAAAGGCGTAATACGTGGACATGCTCCTTCTGTCGAAGGATTAGACAGTTTAAGACTATCAGTCAGGCTTGCAGTGTGGCTCACTTATACATGCTAGAAGCCATATATATTCAGAGATAGGGTCCTGTCCTTTGCAGACCGAAGGAGAATTTCCATGCATTATGCCTTTTCCAATTAAACAAAAGCTTGGGAACTGTCATTCCCTGTTCATTCCGCATGGCAATGCCTTGACCAATCAGAGATGACTTGCCTTGTTTGAATTTGAAACAAAAGTTTGGCAGTTAACAGTTAACTGTTCTTTGCAGCATTCTCCATAGCAATGCCTCCACCGATTAGAGTCCACTTACCAATTAATCAGCACTCTCTTCTCATGCAATATAAATTGTTGTTCCCTTTACAGTTGGTTTATCTTGTGTAGCTGTCCTGATGAACGCAAGATGAAAAGATTCGATAGCATCCCTCTCTTTGCAGCAAAAGTAATGTTCTGTACTACCGAACAACTATTTGCACTAAAGTGTCTTAATAGAAAAGCAAAAGAACAGAGTATATTGGGACAACAAGAGATAGGCTGAACACTGACAACCATGCTTTCTTCCTGCTTCACAAGGTTGACCCAAAACTACAATAAGAGTCTTTTTAATAAACATGGAGTATGTCTCCAAGTGCTTAGATCTGTCATTTATTTAAAATCTGATGATTAATTCATATTTGACTGCGCGAAATGCAGAGGGCACAGAATTCAATGGTCCCAGATTCTGGGTACGGAGGTCATGATTTACAATGTGCCCATGCTCGTTCAGATTAAAGTAGATAAGAAATAAAACTGGTCTACCCAACTCATCTACATGATAGTGGCTCAAGGTTGATGCCTGCAGCACTGTTCTCCTCTTCACAATATTGCTGGCAGCCTTTGCACGCAATACGTGATGCTGGCAGCATTGTTTGCCAATGATGTGGTTCAGGCAGCCTCCTTTTTCTTAAAGGCAGGCTGCCTCTTAAAGACAAGATGGAAAGAAAGATTAATGCAATGGAAATTATGGAAAAATAAACGCCAGGACAAAGAAAGAGATTCAGACTGAGAAATACAGTGCTAGAGGCATTGGTCTGTCATGTGGGCAGGAGGAGAGATGCCATGGTCCCTTAGATGACCAGGAAAGCCTCAAGGTTCAGCTTTAGAAGACACTTGGAAAAGAAGTCCAAGGAAGTCCACACCCATACTGTGGACTTGAAAGCCTGACAGCAGTGCTACAAGAGGACTGATTACCTCATGCAAGTGATCAACATGGGTGAATGCTCCTTCACATAATATCTCGTACTGACCGTACCAAGAATCTCTCAAACTGTTCAATGAACTATATAGCCATCACTCATCCAGCCTGTACTCCCTGGCACTCAGGGCTCAGGCCTTATATCAGATACTCCATGGCACCCTCACACAACTTCTAGTGATGACTGGTTCACATCCATCCCTCACTCCCTCAACATACCTCCAGTTATTCAACCAAGGCCCATACATCACCCAAACACAGAGAATCTCTGACACTCTTCCCTCTCCCTTGCACAGCAAAATGGCACACAATATAATGGAGTAGAGCAGAGCCAACAAGAGGCAAAGACACCTGCCTTAGTCCCTGTTATCTGGCATAATGAGCCAGCTGCTGATGGTGTGACCACAGATCTCTTGCTTTCTATCCCATTCCCCTTCCCTCACATCAACCCTCCCCTTCCAATTTCCTACTTTCAGGTACCTGTCAACCCTCACCTTATTAGCCAAAACACTTGAAGGAGGAAGGGAGAGAGCAATAGTGTAGCGACGATGAAGAGGCCGGTCATTTGATGTGACACTCAAAGTTGCCAGTTTAGATACTGGCTCTGCATTTACCTTGGTAGTTAACACTGTATTGGGATCAGAATGTGGTGAGTCAATTGAAACAAGTGGGCTTCAAGCAGTTCAGGGATAAAGGATGGTTTGCTCGCCAGCTTGCCAGAGGGTGACATTCCAGACAAGTACCGCTGCAGAGGACTCAGTTGAGACATGCGTGGGTGGCATGCAAGTAAGAGCTGAATGGTCATGTGCACCAAGATGCTGCTGGGTGCATTGGCTGGCCTGCCAGAAAGCCTCCTCTCACTCCTGACATGTCAAGGAGCATAGAGGAGCCCAACTTCAACTTGGCAGAGGACATCATTCAGAGCTTTGCTGCCTCCACAGCCTCCGCTCTATCTCCCTGCAGACCCAAAGGCACTACCATTGCTGCCGTCAGTCGAGATTTTCTGTGCCCACTGGCATGGGGCATGCTCGGTGGTGTGGATGGACAATAACGCGTGGTCAGTTTCATGATGGCATGAAACCAGTTTGCAATCGTCCGCTCAGCCCACCGATGCCAGGCCGTGTTTCCCACTATCGGATGCGGGAACCTGGTTTTAATACATCTGCAGCTCATTATTAGGTCTGCCTGCCAGAATTGTTTCCCATCGCCCCCCACCCACACTGGATCGTCCAGCCATGTTGGCGCGCTGTCCCGCTGACATATTTCACGTAAAAGGTATGCACTTGGCGGGCTGCACCTTGAGAGGAACTCGGAGGTGAGTGCACAGTAACAATGTGCAGCACTCACCAGTGTTGCCTGTTGGACTTCAAGCTTGAGGAGCTTTAGTGGGTGGGGTGGTTAAGGGCAGCCCTGCCATAGAAGCGACTTGTGGGGGGTGGTGGGGTGGGGTCAAGGGCTACCTTGTAGTTGAGGCAACCTGTTGTGGGGGGGAGGGGTCAAGGGCAGCCCTGCCATTGAATATAGTGCCACAAGCATTCAGGGTGGGTGTTAGTGCGGGCGAGGGAAGCGGACAGGCATTAGGGAAACATGAATAAAGTGATCATTCCTCTGCAAATGAGACAGTTCAGGCGCAGCCACATTTATATGATTGTAGTCAGGCTTCCAACTTATCTGCCCACTCAAGCACTGCAGAGGCATCAAAGAGCCACCAATTGCTCCAAATCTTTTCACCCCCACTGGCGCAGACTGCAAATTCATAAGCTTTGTTTTTCATTTCTGCAGAACAGTTGCTCGACTGCCTACGTTGTACAATCTCCTCGCCAAAGCTGGCCATGGAGCAGTCACTGCTGGAAGTGCTCACAGCCCCTTGCAATGTCAGCATCCCGGTTTGGACCAGTCTCCCCCATGGTTCAAGCTAACAGCACAGCCTTGCAGTGCAGGTTAGGAGAATACCTGTCCCTGAGCTGAGAGCAGAGCATGCAGTCCAATGGGCAAAGCTGCTGCCAATTGGTCGGGTGGAGGTGGGTGGAGTTTCAGGCAGCCATGCAGTGCACTTTTCTTCTGTCATCCAAGTGGTAGCCAGCACTCTCTGGGGAGCATTAAGGGGCCTGCACACTTAACCAAGACAGGTTCTTAGTATACCCATGCTTACCACTTATCTCTCTCTTTCATCCTGCAAGAGAAGTACATCAGGATCATGGAGCCTGGTGATCTAGCTGTATGCCTGATGGCCTACAGAGAGCGAAGATGGCAGAGGAAACAGCGACTGAGGATCCTGGCTGAGCAGAGGCAGGAGCAGCAACGGCAGGAAGAAGGGACGGCTGGGGCTCCTGCACACAATGCCAAAGAGCCATAGTGAGCCATCGCACTCGGCACCTAGCGACACCCAGGGTCCAGAGGTTCCGCCTTTCATTTCTGCAAGTGACCAAGAACCAAGTTGCTAAAGACCGCACATGTCTAGGGAACTGGTCAGTCACATCTGCCACCTGCTGCAGGGTTTGGCACCACGGGGACATGGAGGGCATCCACTGCCAGTGGTTGTGAAAGTGACCATGGTGCTCAATTTCTATGCCAGTGGCTCCTTTCAGGGCTCCACAGGTGACCTCTGTGGGATCTCACAATCCGTCACCCACAAATGCATCCATGAGGTCACAGATGCCATCTTTGCGAGGGCACACAACTTCTTGCATATTGCCCAGGACCAGTGCAGCCAGGAAGCAAGAGCAATTGGATTTGCCCAGATCTCAGGTTTCCCACGGGTGCAGGAGGAGATTAACAGCACTCACATGGTGCTCAGATCTCCAAAGCAACATATGGTGAAGTGTATCAACCGCAAGGGCTTCCATTCACTGAATGTGAAATTGGTGTGTGGCCACCAGAAATGCATCCTGCAGGTTTTGCAGGAAGTGTCCATGACTCCTACATTCTCAGTCAGTCATAGATCCCTGGCGTCTTCCAGGGTCCACAGAAGATACAGGGATGGCTCCTTGGGGACAAGGGCTACCCACAGAGGACATGACTGATGACACCCATGTGGCAGCCTCAGACTGCAGCTGAGCGACTCTATAATGAGTCTCATGTTGCAACTAGCAACTTGGTGGACCAGACCATCAGGAAGCTGAAGATGCAGTTCCAGTGCCTGGACTGGTCTGGTGGAGCCCTGCAATACAGTCTGCAAAGGGTATCACACATCATTATTGTCTGCTGTGCCCTTTACAACCTGGTGCATCAACGGGGAGAGGAGCTGACTGAGGAGGAGATGGAGGGGCTGGAGGTCTCTCCAATGATGAGGACGCTGATGGGGATGACGGTGAGGAGGTCCTCAAAAGCGACGATAACGGGGATGAGGCCCTCGCAATGGCTAGATGAGGCAGGCATGCTTGGGAGGCCCTCATAGCTGCTAGATTTGTGGAGGATGTTGACATGCAGTAGATGACCCCATAGATCCTCACATCACATCTGTGAATGTTTGACTCCAGTCTGGCTTATGGCAGCGCGCATACCCTCTGTGATAATGCTCCTGACATGGAGATACAGTGGAGGCCCTAAGAGTCGCTTGATTGCAGGAGAATAATGACGACATGCAGTGAGGACACTCCATAAATCATTACAAAGCCTCTAAGAAGGTTTGACACCTGTGTGGCCGAGGTCAGATCGCTTGCGCTCTGTGATCAGGGTCATATCATAGAGATACAGCTGTGAAACTTTATAAGCATCTGATCGTTTATCCGCATTCAGCACCTGAGCCCTTCAGAGCACAGCATCACTGTTCAGATGGGCCCAGCCCCACATTAAAGGTGCTGAGAGCATACAGAGAGAATGAGAAGACTCTGTGGCACCTGCCCACTACACTACGGCAGCAATGACAAACACCACCGAGGCGTCAGTAATGTTTCCAGTGAGTGTGAGGCTGGATCATCACTGTGGTCTGAAGGCTGCACAAAGCACAGGGAAGAGGCCCTGGACTGAGACACCTGCCTTTATCTTGTGCAGAAAGGTTTCACATCTGAGTGACAAGAACACTGCTCATCAGAACAAGGAGGACTAGGCAGTGGTAGATTCTTAGGAGTTGATTGACAACAGTCAACAGTGCATACAAGCAATTAACACCCATGCCAAGGCTGTGCAAATTATTTTTCTTAACTTTTCTAATGCTGCCACTATGTTTTGGTTCTCCCTGGACATCCACAGTGGATGCAGAGGCAGCCTGCTGACTGCTACATCCTGTCTGTGATGACCTTGATGGGCATCCTCTGGAGGGCCGAGGTCTGGAGGGCCGAGGCCTGATTTTGGGGTCGTGCTGTGTGACAGTGGCATCCTCCTCGGCCTGTGGAGCTGGAACTGCTGACGTGACAGGAAGAGGGGATTCGGATGGGCCAGACAATCCAGGAGTCACCTGGGTGGATGGCTCTGGGGTGTGCACCTGCTTATCCTCCTCCCTATGGGTGCCTGAGGGTGCCAGGCTGGCTCCTTTAGAAGCAGGGGTAACTGGATTGAGATTGACCTGCTCAGCACCGCTCTCGTATACACACTGTTGGAGGCCAACTATGGCATCAGCAATAGTCTCCGTGGTGGTCGCCATCCTACCTGTGTTGACCTCGGTGTCTTGGCATGCTGGTGCTATCACCTCAGCCTGAAGGCAAACAGACTCCTCCATCATTCCTTGCAATCTGAGGAGTACAGTGGACATTACTTCCTGTTGTTCCCAGGCTTGCCTTTGCAGCTCCAGCAACTGTGACATGACCGAGTCCAGAGGCTCATCATCTGACTCAGACTCAGCAAATTTATGGCCTCCTGCCATCCTCTGAGTGCTGGACATCAACAATCTCCCTGCCGCTGCCTGCTGCCGTTCAGACAGTGTGATGTGTTCACTAGATTGTGATCCCAAGGCTACTCTAAAGCTAGGTCTCACCAATATTTATGTCTTTGCGCTGGTGGAAGGTGTGGGTGAGTGCTGTGACGGGACGTCAGGGAGAGTGCCTTCAGATTCCTCTTCAGAGGTTTCTTTGGGGCTTCATTGGAACCCTGGGTCATGGATGTCAGCTGTTTCCCTGATGTGCCTGTGGAAGCAAGGGGAGATAATTAGTGCATGCCAGCGACCTGTGAAACAAGACACATCACTAACAGTATGGTTGTCTGATGGATGTTGCACTGCTGGATCCCCACTTTGCAGAGCACTGCCACCCTCACCGTCAGCACAGGACTGGTCCAGATCCTCACCAACCAGCTGGATGGCTCTGTTTTCAAAGTTTGTAAGGACCTTGATTTCAGGCATTCCTCCACCAGTCTGCGACCTCTCCCTCTTGCTGTGTGCTAGCTTGTCCAGCATGAATAGCGATGCAGAAAGTGTAAGCAGGATACCTGCAAGGCCAGATGATGCATATGCCTGACCTGTGTGGGTGGTAAGTGCTCCCATGGATGGGATGAAGACAATGAAGGTTTGTGTGAGAGAATGAATGGTGATGTCCCTTGAACCGGCAGCGAGTGAGGGCCCTGTGGATGTATGATGGGTTTGTGAGTATGTGAGTTGAGAGTGATGAGGAGAGTGACTTACTCGAGCGGAACTGTAGAGATCATTCATCCTCTTGTTGCAGTGGTTGGCTGTCCTCTTTTGAAGGGCATTGGCGCTGACCACCACTGCCACTGCCTCCCAAGCCTGGCTGGTCAAGCCGCTGCCTACCCTGTGGCCAGAGTAGGGGTAGAAGACATTCCAGTGGGACTCCACGGCATCCAAAAGGTATTCCAGTGACATGTCACTGAACCTGGGGGGCTGCAGTCTTTTTGCCTTTTGTGGACATCTTCCCTGCTGCAGTCAGGGGCTGGAGGAGCTTAGATGTGTGCACACTGCTGGACCTCAAATATGGCTCTCCATGTGATGAAGAAGCAAGCTGATGGCAGGCAGGCAAATGAGAGCCCGCCTGGCATGGAAATGGCATGTTTCCCAGGAATGCATAAATAATGTGACGGGTTTGGTATGATACAACGTGAAAACTCAACATTGCAGCCGGTGTATAAAATGTTGTTTTACCCTCCCGCTATCGCACTTAGTGCAAATCGGGGATTATTCTGCCCCTCATATCTGTTGCAGCCTTTGTGTGGACAGGTCAGCTCCCCCAGTGCCATCCCTCTGAGGACATCACTAGACTCTCTGTCAAGTGCACCAAAGCACCTCCAAAACAATCAAGAACTTTCAGATTCTTTCCATTAGATAATGTTCCACAAATTTTATTTACCTGCAACCATGGTGCTCGACCCTTTCAATAACACTGTTGCAGACCCAACTTGCCATTTCGTTGTTCTCTTTCCATTTCTAGACAATGTAGACATTACCAGGACCAGCATTGCCCAGTCTTGGTATCCTGATGTTTGTGACTTCAGGATAGCATCATTCTGACATGTGCCTTTATCAGTGTCGAAATCCACTTAGACCACACAGGCAGTAGCTGTGCTGCTCCTAGGGAAGCAAGGTAAGTCAGTGGCTCTACATGAATGAATTTCTCACCTATTGTGTTTCCCACAGGCCAGCCTTCACTGAACAGGCTTCTGCCTCAGGCTCCCCCTGTGAATCCAGTCTAGCTTGCACAGTATATCTTGTTTGCTATTCAAGAGTTGTTTGGACATAATTGGCTCCTATGGATCAGAATTTTTATGTGAGTCTGCCCCCTCCCACCACACTGAGTGGCAAATGACTTTCATCTTGGTTAATTCAATGCCTTGAGGGTTTGTGATATCATTATTCAAATGACTTCCAGTCCATGATGTAAATTCGCTGGAATTTTCTTAATAGACTTTTTTTTGTTCTGTTGTTTATACAGGTGCATTCAACTAATCTGTAAAAACTTACCTAAGCATTTTTCCAAAATGCATGCCTTTTTTTAGTGTGATAAAATTTAAATGTTTGAAAAATAGTGAGGATAGCTTATATTAATTCATCTGCATTATGGTTTTAAATAAGGAAGCATTTCTGCTGCAGATTCCTGTAACGGTGCATTTTCTTTCAGTGGTGACAGAAGCACATTCCTTTGTTTGAACATTTAATGGGACTGAATGTCATATGGATAAAGGCAGACCAACACAACCAAATACTCGACGTTATTTATTTATTTTGTTCATTGCTTGTGGGCATCACTAGCCAGCCCAGCATTTATTAGATATCCTTAATTGCCTTTGAGAAAGTGGAGGCCTTTTTGGATTCATGAGGTGCCCACCTGTTTCAAGTTGGGTAGTTGGTTAACTGCCTATGCAAGTGTATCAGTGTCCAAATTGCTAGTGCTGACTGAGTGTAGAAAATTGATCCATGAAATTTGTCCTTAATATGCCTATTTTATGCCTGTGCACCAGGAGGTATTACTTTTACCCCTTTGTACAAGTGTACGGTTAAAGGGATACATTTAGAATGCCTTTGATTAAAAGTAAAAGAAACAAAAAATAGCATTTTTTTAAGCTGAGAGTCCCTGCCTTTCCCCTGTGGATGAGTTGTTGGCAGAGTTTGGGATAGCGATGCTTGGAGAATTGTTCTGGAGTTCTTCTAGGATAGGCTAATTTGGGGATTTCATCATGAGACAGGTTTGTAGCAGAAAATAACCTCTCAACTAGTCTTGGATTTTGAACAAAGCTGGATTTAGAAAGAAAAGGATTCATGGTATTAAGGGTCCCCTGGGGAGACTGTACCAGAGTACATAGCATAATGGAGATGAAACAGAGGTTGTTGGCCTCTTGCACATTTCTTATTAACTTTATGTAGACTTGACCCCTAAAACAGATATGAACTGGACACAGCTGGATAAAACAATAACAGTTTACTGAGAAGAAAATGCAAGCGATACATAAAAAAAAACTCACACAATGCAGCCCAGGTCCTGTGCCATGCTGCAGATTTCATTAAAGCCGTATGGAGGAAGCAACCTGAGTAATTCACATAATCAGCCCTGTTTCAGTATGCTTCACTTCGTATACAATCAAGCAAGTCAATTTAAATCAAAATGACTACTATGCTACAAGAGCTCTGGATTATAGTCGCTCATTTTTCCCATGGCCTATGGCCAGGAGGCCAGATGCAAGATAAGGGCTGCCAGGATGTGGAATGACAAACTTTCGATTATCTCCAGGCTATAGCGGGAGGGGGGAGAGAGACTCAGTCTGAAATTACTGAGGTTGATTTTCCTTTTCCTTCAATCCCACATGTTTCCAGGTTCCGAGAATAAGCAGGCATTTCTAGCTATGGATCTCAGCTCCCTCAAGCCACAAACCCCTGACCTCTGTGCTTTGGCAGGAAGATCCGAACTGAAACAGATGGGAGAATTTACATTTTATACAAACAACCCAGAATGATGTCATAACACTTCGGTGTCAATTTTCAGGAATCCTTCCAGAAAAGAAGAGCGTCCAAGGGATTTGTCTGTTAGGTTTTGTTGGTCAGTCTCTTCACATCAGATCTGAAACAGGAAGCCAGCAACCTTCAGAAGATATTTTTTGCCCCCTCCAGAATGAAACAGTGTCACACCTGTTGGTGCCCTCCAACATTGATTCCACCACAGTTGACAGGGGCAGTGTAAGGACCTAATACCATGATATAGGTGGGTACAAGGGTCACTAGAGGCACCATCCTCCCATTGTAACAGTCATGCAGATTCCCCATAACATCTTTGGTCATGTCCTCCTCAGCTCATGGTGGATGAGGACAAATCTGCTATTTTTAAAGGAAATTAAAATGCCATTTTGTGCTTGATCCAGGCCACTTCTCTGCCTGGACTTTAATGGTGTGGTCTAGTTTTCCTCGTTATGAAGCCAGTTTACCTCAATTCACTTGGTGTATTGTTCACCACAAACAGTTTGACTATACTGATACTGTGGAAACTACCAGTAGGAACGGCAGGGGTGGTGGAGTATACAGGCAGACAGATTATCTGCCCCATCCTGACTGAAAGTCCGTCAGCACCTCGCCGACTAGAAACCTGGTGTCCTACAGCAATTATAGGCTGGGGCAGTCTTAATTGAGTTAAAGTGGGACTTCTGTACCGCCCTACAGAGTTGCTGGCCAATCTGATGCGCCAGCATCTCTGTAGTCCCAGCAGCAACAGAATCGAGTCCTGACCACTGCTGGGACTACAAGCAATGTCCAGGAAAAAGAAGTGATGTATCTCCAACACCAGCTAAACCTGTGGATTTTGGGTGGATCTGCTTGGCAGACCCCTGTGTGGGACCAGCATGTGGGGGTGGGGGTGGGGGTTGGGGTGGAGGGTGATGGGGGACTGTATTTTCAGGCTAGGGTGGAAGCTTAAAGGCAGGACACAATCTTGGAGGGGGATACCTCCAATGGTCACAGGGAACCCCACAAAAGGTGCTAAGCGCCTTCCTGCCTGACAGCAGCCTGTGCACTGAAAGTTGCTGGGCTGCTCTCCTTGTTTCTTCCTTCCCCTGTTGCACATATTATAGCAGCGGAGGTGGAATGTGGCCATTAAGTGGCCATTAACTGGTCACTTAAGGACTTCAATAGGCCCAAGGGCAGGTAGGCAGGTAGCCTGACTCCTTACCTGCCCACCATAATATGGGAGGTACTTGGGGGAAGGCAGCAGCAGGCCGCCCACTCTATTTTACCACCCCTCCACCTTCAAATACATTGTTAGGGGTGGATGGGTGAAGAGTAAAATTGTAAAATTTACCAAAATGTTCCTGGTCCCTCCATTATGACATTTGCCTTGTATGATTTGGTCTGAATCTCATAGAAGCTGTGGAGACCTAGAACAACATGGTCTTTTCCATGTCCTTCAGACTCTGCCAGTCCCCTGCAGGAGCTACTGTAGCAGACTGATGGGACCTTTGACAAATTTCAGCCCCATGCAGTCAATATGAATATTTCAGCCATTATTAAACATAGTTTTGCTTTGAGATTATGCCGACTTCTGGAAAGCCATCAGACAAGACGGAAAATTTGGAGGGTAGTCTTTTCACCCTGTTTTCTGATGCTGTTCCCACTTCCCTAATTTTTATTGGATTTGACAAAGATGGAGAATATATTTAACTTAATATGGGCAGATGTGGTCACATGAAATGTAAATGATTGGAAAATCCAGCTTAACTCCCATTATTTATGACATTGCAACATTGGATGTAAAGAATAGCTGCGGTTCCTGTCATCCAGTGTTGCCATAGAATGTGTTGTTGAATACAATGGAGTTGAATAATCAACTTTTTTGCCTATAGCCCTGCAAAATTTAAATTACGTAAAAACTGTCTCCTCTTTTTACTGTGCTGGAAGTAACACCTGAGGACATAGCAAAGTATCAGTACTGCTGTAGGACCATCTGTGCATTTTATCATCTTGGACAATGGGAGACAAATTTGCACTGGGAATGTTGACTTCCATGTTAAGGAAGCAGGCTCAGGTAATCAAGATATCCTGCATCAACAACCAAGGACAAGAAATGTGTATGTGTCCTACACATCTTCAATTGTCAGCCACTATCCCTCACCTGAAAATAGATCAGGGATGGGGTGGGAGGTGGCACCTCAGCTGTCCCATGAATGACCAAGGCCTACCTGATGGATTTTCCAGGTGGACCTGCAAAGGAGTGAGAAGAAGCTTGGCTCCTTAGGGCATAAAACCACTTGAATATGCAATTTGGGACTGTGTGTTAATTTTTGGATTCCTATTTGTAATCGTTTTAATAGATGCTCTTCCCTTTTGAGCGGCTTAACCAGCATTCCTTAATAGGAGCATTGATACCTGCTCAAGAAAAGTTCCATACTTCATTTTTAGGATAACTTTTGTGGAGCCTGGAGGGTTAAAACTAATGCAACCCACCACCGGGTTGTGTTCCACACTCTCCAGGATTGTTTTTTTCCACCACCCAGGCCCAGTCATTGCTTGCCGATTCCCCACCTTCTGCTAATCTTCAAGCTACAACAGAGAGCCCATTTTGTTCTCACACGTAGCTAATGGCATTCCAATGAGGCTCGGACTTGGAAAGGGCTCACAGCTCCTATACCAGTTTTAGGCAAGCAGTGAGGCCACTCTGCCTACTTCATACCCATTCAGATGAAAGTTTAACTTCCCCACCAGTGTTCCTTTTTGAGGATGTTTGCAGACCCTGTTCTGGTTCACTAGAGATTTCTGCAAACATATATAGGGGGCATGATGTATCTTTAGAGCATTCTAAATTTTTCCAGCCCTGGAGAGTATTCTTTTGAAAAATTATCTGCACCATCTGTGGGGTTAGGGTAGCTGTATGCCTTAGTCTGCTAAGAATTCATGCTGATATAAAAATCTGTAGCAATAGCAACTATTTTGATGAGGTAGTGTAGCTCAATGTCTTTTACATGCAAATGTGGAGTATCGATGTTGTACTATTCATCTTACAATTATAACATTTCAGAAGCATTGTGCCTGCTTTGAGGTGCCTGATGTAACCTGCAAAAAAAACACAAGAGGAGAGGAGGCGATTGTGAAGGGGTGTCCTAATTTCAATAACAAAGTCACATTCTGTTGGAATCATCGGCATGTACAGACCATTTTAACTGCAGATTAACTTGGAAATGTTGGACTGTCCCCTACACAGCCCTTCTACTGACCAGAATTCCCCTCTTGGAGCACTTACCTTGTGCTGATGCCCTACCCTGGGCCCCAGTGACAACCTCCTGCTGCCCAATTTTAACAAGGCGCCAACTGCTTCCTGACACCTTGGCTCTTTTGGTTGCAGGTCAACAAGCAGCATGCTAATGACGCCTAGCCATTAAAATCAGATGAATCTGCTTACTGCTGTTCCCAGATGGAAGAGCTGCCTGCTTTGCTGAATCTCACGCAGGAGTTAAAAGTGAGACCTGAGGCCCAAGAGACAAGGGAACAGAAGGAATGGAAATAGCAGAAGATGAGCATGAATTTGCTACACAGATGACCAGCTTATGCCATTCCTCAGCTGAATGGCCCTCATGGGACATATTTTAAGGTAGTTCTGAAGAAAGGTCCTTGGCCTGAAACTGTTGTACTTACCTTTAAAGGATAGCAGCATGCCATCACTAGAAGGGAAGTGTGCCTTATGATCCAGTCTCAGTTTCACTTGGCCTGTATGCAGAGAACACAGCACACAAAGCTCTGCTCCTGACGTCTTGAAGCTGTCTATCCATGTGTATACATTCCTATGTGTCTAGTCTAAATAAATGAACCCACAATGTGTTTACATAATCCCTCATGATTGACTGGTACCTTTATATGATATAAAAACACAACAGAAAGTTTAACTCTTTATCTCTCCTCAGATGCTGCCAGACCCACAGAGTATTTCTAGCATTTTTGGATTTATTTCGGGATCCCAGTGTCCGCATTATTTTGGTTTAGTAAAAGGAGGATGCATGCTTTCTGCACATGGTGCCTTGGTGCAGTCATTGGCTAGAGAGAAACATAAGGCAAGGCTTCTCCAATCTCATTGGTGCTATTAGTTCTAACTTCAGACAAATTAGTGGCAATGATGACACAGGGCCTGGCAGTAATGGCATCACTGGAATGAAAACATAAATTGCTGCTGCCTCTCAGGAATCCAACAGATTTGCCCACCACATGGTAGCAAAAACAAACAATTGAAAGATGGATTGAATATAATGAAAATATTTAAATAACCATTCATGTACACGTCATCTCCTAACAATTCAGGGGAGCCATTTTAGATGAGTAGACGAGTAAACAATTGTCAGGAAACACTGTGCATGCTTACTAATGACAAGTGTTTCAAGTCTTTCTGGCTAACTACACTGGAAATGCACATGATACGTTAAATGGGCAGAGATCTGGTGTTATGGATGTATCCCTACCTTTTGCACAATCAGACGTAACCAAACAGAAAACCCAGGCTAATATTGTTATCTAAAATTAAATATTATTCTTGCTTCTCATCATTATTAATTGGATAAGTAGCTGCATTATTTAGAAATATGGAAAAGATCAGCTAGAAGATTGGGATGAAACAACAGAAGACTTCACAGAATCACAGAATCGCTGAATGGTTACAGCACAGAAGGAGGTACTTTAGTCCATGATGTCTGTGTTTGTAATATTGACTGAAATAATTGGAATGATGATGTAAATGATACATTTTCAGTTGCATTTTATGCCCACAGTTATGCCTGTTATGCTGTGAGAATGTAAATGAGATACAATTGTATTAAGTCAAATCGACAACTATTGAATTTGCTAGCTTGATCTTGATGGGAACACAGGGGTTAAGTGAATGAAAAAAGAGTAAAGGTCAATTCATCTCTGCTGGCAAACACGTAAATGGAAATGTATTCTGAAAAAAAGAATATAGGCAATAAAATAACCAAAAACCCTATAAGGGGTCAGAAAGCATTCCAGTGGTACAATGGAGTTCCTCAGGGTAGTGTTCTAGGCCCAACCATCTACAGCTGTTCTTCCTTCCATCATAAGGTCAGAAGTTGGGATGTTCACTGATGATTGCACAATGTTCAGCACCATTCGCTACTTCTCAGACACTGAAGCAGTCCATGTCCAAATGCAGCAAGACCTGGATAATATCCAGGCTTTGGGCTGATAGGTGGCAAGTAACATTCGCATCACACAAGTGCCAGGCAATGACCATCTCCAACAAAAGAGAATCTAATCATCTTCCCTTGACATTCAATGGTATTACCATTGCTGAATCCCCCACTTTCAACATTCTGGGGGTTACCATTGACCAGAAACTGAACTGGCATAGCTATATAAATACTGTGGCTACAAGAGCAAGTCAGAGCTAGGAATCCTGTGGAAAGTAACTCACCTCTTGACTCCCCAAAGTCTGCCCACCATCTACAAGGCACAAGCCAGGGGTGTAATGGAATGCTCTCCACTTGCCTGGATGAGTGCAGCTCCCACAACTCTTAAGAAACTCAACACCATCTGGGGCAAAGCAGCCTTTCTGCACATGGTGCCTTGGTGCAGTCATTGGCTAGAGAGAAACATAAGGCAAGGCTTCTCCAATCTCATTGGTGCTATTAGTTCTAACTTCAGACAAATTAGTGGCAATGATGACACAGGGCCTGGCAGTAATGGCATCACTGGAATGAAAACATAAATTGCTGCTGCCTCTCAGGAATCCAACAGATTTGCCCACCACATGGTAGCAAAAACAAACAATTGAAAGATGGATTGAATATAATGAAAATATTTAAATAACCATTCATGTACACGTCATCTCCTAACAATTCAGGGGAGCCATTTTAGATGAGTAGACGAGTAAACAATTGTCAGGAAACACTGTGCATGCTTACTAATGACAAGTGTTTCAAGTCTTTCTGGCTAACTACACTGGAAATGCACATGATACGTTAAATGGGCAGAGATCTGGTGTTATGGATGTATCCCTACCTTTTGCACAATCAGACGTAACCAAACAGAAAACCCAGGCTAATATTGTTATCTAAAATTAAATATTATTCTTGCTTCTCATCATTATTAATTGGATAAGTAGCTGCATTATTTAGAAATATGGAAAAGATCAGCTAGAAGATTGGGATGAAACAACAGAAGACTTCACAGAATCACAGAATCGCTGAATGGTTACAGCACAGAAGGAGGTACTTTAGTCCATGATGTCTGTGTTTGTAATATTGACTGAAATAATTGGAATGATGATGTAAATGATACATTTTCAGTTGCATTTTATGCCCACAGTTATGCCTGTTATGCTGTGAGAATGTAAATGAGATACAATTGTATTAAGTCAAATCGACAACTATTGAATTTGCTAGCTTGATCTTGATGGGAACACAGGGGTTAAGTGAATGAAAAAAGAGTAAAGGTCAATTCATCTCTGCTGGCAAACACGTAAATGGAAATGTATTCTGAAAAAAAGAATATAGGCAATAAAATAACCAAAAACCCTATAAGGGGTCAGAAAGCATTCCAGTGGTACAATGGAGTTCCTCAGGGTAGTGTTCTAGGCCCAACCATCTACAGCTGTTCTTCCTTCCATCATAAGGTCAGAAGTTGGGATGTTCACTGATGATTGCACAATGTTCAGCACCATTCGCTACTTCTCAGACACTGAAGCAGTCCATGTCCAAATGCAGCAAGACCTGGATAATATCCAGGCTTTGGGCTGATAGGTGGCAAGTAACATTCGCATCACACAAGTGCCAGGCAATGACCATCTCCAACAAAAGAGAATCTAATCATCTTCCCTTGACATTCAATGGTATTACCATTGCTGAATCCCCCACTTTCAACATTCTGGGGGTTACCATTGACCAGAAACTGAACTGGCATAGCTATATAAATACTGTGGCTACAAGAGCAAGTCAGAGCTAGGAATCCTGTGGAAAGTAACTCACCTCTTGACTCCCCAAAGTCTGCCCACCATCTACAAGGCACAAGCCAGGGGTGTAATGGAATGCTCTCCACTTGCCTGGATGAGTGCAGCTCCCACAACTCTTAAGAAACTCAACACCATCTGGGGCAAAGCAGCCTGCCTAATTGGCACCCCATCAACAAAAATAAACATTCACTCACTCCACAGTGGCAGCAGTATGTACCACCTGCAAAATGTCCTGCAGCAACTCACCAAGGGTCCTTTGACAGCAACTTCCAAACCCACAGCCTGTATCAACTAGAAGGACAAGGACAATAGATATATGGGAACACCACCATCTGCAAGTTCCACTCCAAGTCACACACCATCCTGACTTGGAAATATATCACTGTTCCTTTACTGTTGGTGAATCAAATTCCTAGAACACCCTTGCGAACAAAACATGGACTGCCGTGGTTCAAGAAGGCAGCTCACCACCACCTTCTCAAAGGTAATTAGGGATGGGCAATAAATGCTGGCCCAGCCAGCGAATCCCATATCCCATCAATGAATAAAAATATAGACCTATGCTTATCAAGACACTCACAGGAAGGGCCACATTAAGGAAACCTTGAAACTTCTTCTGATTTCATGATTGTATTCAAGGGAGTAAGAAGCCTTGAAACACTGTGAAGATGCACCTGTGTGATGCTTATCAAATATGTGGAAGGTTCGGGGACCTTGTAGCCATCAAAAAGTGCATTTTGAAACAGTTCATAGGTCCATGTCTGTCCATGAGGAGTGACATTGCTTTTGACCACTTACAAAGTTAACCATGCAGGGAACAACCAACCTCTGATTGCCACAGGTTTTGAACACATGTAGAGGGAGATATAAGAAGGACATACCTTTCCATTGTTTCTCACTGTTACAGCTGGATGGAGGCCAACATGTCAGACGTTACATTTTTCCCTTGGTGTCCGATCAGCACTCTAGGTGTGAACAGAGACTCGAGTATTATGAGTATTGTTCAGGAAATATGTAACCTTTAGTCTCTTGGGCCTGAATTTTGCCTTTGGCGGGCCCAGTAGTGGTCGGGAAACGGGCACCTAACTGCGATCGGCAGCGACTGTAAATTCATAGATAAAAACAAAAAACTGCGGATGCTGGAAATCCAAAACAAAAACAGAATTACCTGGAAAAACACAGCAGGTCTGGCAGCATCGGCAGAGAAGAAAAGAGTTGACGTTTCGAGTCCTCATGACCCTTCAACAGAACTGATCTGTCATGAGGACTCGAAATATCAGCTATAATTTCATGCTGGCAGGCCAATTAACGGCAAGGCAGCGCGAAAAGCGCACTGAAAAGCTCAGCGCTGCCAGGGTGGGGTTGGGAAGAGGGCAGGCGACGACGTTTCCACAGGTGCGGGTGAACGCAGCAAGAGAGTTCCCTGAAGGCAGACAGCTGCCTCAGGGAGCCGGGGACCCGAACAAGCTGAAATAAAGGTTTTAAAAGCTGAAAAAAGTGTCCATACTTCATAATCATTCACCTGAAAATATATCTGATAAAAATGCTGCCCATTTATTTTAATTTTATTTCATCACAGAAATTTCATCCCACCCTTGGATGAGGTTTGATGAAAAATGCAAAGGCTGCCTGGCAGATTCGCCCGTCCGCCAACTGTAATGTTGATGGGCAATGAAAAATCGGAATCAATTGCGCCATTAATGTATTTAATTGCCCTCTTAATTGTTGGCAGGCACGCTTCTGACTTTTGTGCATGCTGTCCTAGTGAAATATCGAGCATGTACACAATGGTGTCGGGACACTCACCCAAGATCTTCTAATGTGATTTTACATCCGTTTGGATTGGGCGTGTGCCCGCCCCGTGGGACGTAAAATTCTGCCCTTGGTTAAGTTAAAGATAGAAGGCGTGGGTGAAATAGACCAGTAGATTTTTCTGTGGGTTAAAGTGAAGAGATTGAATGGCAAGGCTGGGGACTGTGCAGAAGATTCAGCTTTGTAGGCACCAAAGAAATAATTGGGTGTGTATACCTTTGGTCTCGTAATTTAAAGTAAGGCAGGGAGCTGGATGAAAGGGGCCAGTTGTCCTGTAGTTTAAAATGTAAAACACAAACTGGACTGAGGGGATTCAGTTTCTGTAGGATATTTATAAAATGAGGACATGCTTGAATTAAAAGAAATCACTTTGTAAGTTTTGTTTTTTATTGACCAGTCCTGCGTGATGTTATTTGCCTGTTCATCAGCTATCAGTGTGCTATTCATATCCTTGTGATTTTGAAACATAGTTCAATATAATTAGTTCAGGAATTTTATAATCCTACACCTTTGCCAGTTATTTATTCTATTCAAGTCTGAAACCTTGTAACAGTTCATGTATTACAGCTGGTTCTCCAAAGGAGCAATTCACCGACAGCTACTCTACTGCCTTATCCCTGTAACCAATAATCCAATTCCATCTTGAATGCCTTAATTGAACCTACCTGCAGCATACTTTCAGGCAGTGCCATCTTGTTCTCAATCTTTCCTTCAATGGGAACTCTTTCTCCCTATTTACTCTGCCCAGGTCTCTCACAATTTTGAATACCTCTATCAAATCTTCTCTCATCCTTCTTCTCTCTAATATAGCTACGCAACTGAAGTTCCCCATCCCCGGAAGCATTTTCATGAAACTTTTCTGCACTCTCTCTAATCCTTCACACCTTCCCTAAAGTATAGTATCCAGAACTGGGCACAATACTCCAATGGAGGCCGAACCAGTATTCTGAACAAATTTAACATAACTTTCTTCCTTTTGTACTTTATGCCTCTATTAATAAAGCCTACAATTTTGTATGTTTTATTAGCTACTCTCCCAAACTGCCTTGCCATGTTCAATGATTTATGTACATATACACCCAGGTCCCTTTGCTCCTGCATCCCCTTTAAAATTGTACCCTTTATTTTGTATTGCCTCTCCGTGTTCTTCCTACTAAAATTAATCACTTCACACTTCTCTGAATCAAATTTCATATTCTAATTGTTTACCCATTCCAACAACCTGTTTGAAGTTCAACACTATCCTCCTCACAGCTCACAATACTTCCAGGTTTTGCATCAACAACAAATTTTGAAATTTTGCCCTATACACCAAGGTCTTGGCTATTAACATATATCAGGAAGAGCAGGGGTCCTAACGTCAATCCCTGGGGAAATCCACTATAAACCTTCTTCCAATCCAATAAACATTCATTAACCATCACACTCTGTTTCTTGTCATTCAACCAATTTCAGCTCTATGTTGCTACTCTCCCCTTCATTCCATGAGCTCTAACTTCGCCCACAAGTCTGTTGTGAGGCATGGAAGTCCATGCACACCATATCAACAGCATTACCCTCATCAACCCTCTCTGTTACCCCCTCAAAAACTCAAGCAAGTTAGTTAAAAACGATTTGCTCTTAACAAGTCCATGGTGGTTTCCTTAACTAAGTCACATATTCCCAGTGACTATTAATTCTGTCATGAATTCTCATTTCCAGAATTTATTTTTAAATGTATTCATTCATTAGATGTGGGCAGGCTGGCATTTATCTTCACACCCTTTTTTTGAACAAGGATGTAACGTTTGCAACTCTCCAGTCCTTTGGCACCACCCCTGAGTCTAAGGGAGACAGGAAAATTATGGTCAATGCCTCCACAATTTCCATTTTCACCTCCCTCAGTATCCTTGGATGCATTTTATCCAGTTCTAGTGTCTTAGTACAGCCAGCCTTACCAATACCTCCTCCTTATCAATTTCAAACCCTTCAAGTGTCTGAATTAACTCCTTTTTTTGCAAAACATCTTCTTCATTAATAAAGACTGATGCAACATTTTAAAAAATATCTCAGCCATGCCTTTGCCTCCATGCATAAATACCCTTTTTAGTCTCTAACCAGCCCCACTCTTCCTTTTACCACCCTTTTACTATTTATATGACCATAGAAGACTTTGGGATTCCTTTTATACAGATAGTCATTTTGTAATACAGAACTTGAGTATTGCTAAAAAAAAGGACACATGCTGTCAAAGCTTTTCATCGTGCACTCATCAGGACAATTGCAAGAACAACAAACTGTAAAGGGAACAACAATTTATACAGCAAGAGATGATAGTGCTGATTAGTTGACAAAGTGCTTACAAAACACAGTCTTGCCATGTTTACAAAACTCAACACATATTTTCTAGCATTTGATGTGATTCCACAATTGGACAACATTTGCTAAACAATATTGAGTATGCTAAGAATTATACTGACAATGAATTTAAGATTATTGGTCAAACTTTCAGTGTTAAAAGCTAAAAGCTACATATATCAATACACAGGGCACTGTCCTTTGCAGGCAAAAGGAGCATGCACCTTTTCAACTAAACAAAATGGGCAACAGCCATTCCCTGGTTCATTCCTCAGGGCAACGCCTTGACCAATTTGAGTCAACCTGCCTGGTTTAAATGTAAACAAAGCTTGGCAGTTAACTGCCAATTATCAGTTAACTGATGCATTCTCTATGGCAATGCCTCTAACAATCAGAGTCCACTTGCCAACCAGTCAGCACTGTTTTCTCATGCAATATAAATTGTTGTTCCCTTTACAATTTGGTATTCTTGCAAATTGTCCTGATGAGTGCAAGATGAAAAGATTTGACAGACAGCACATTTCTTTTTTCAGCAACATTCCCTTTTATGTTAGCTGCCAGTACACCCTCAACCCTGGCATTGAAATCCATCCTGGATTCACAGTTGCAGCCACAGAAACGTCTGTCTATTCCCCTAACTATTGAATCGTCTATCACTAATGCTCTTCCAGTCTTCTTTGTGCCCCCCCTCCCCCCCACAACCATGTATAGCTGAGCCCTGGTGCTATGGACTACACACCTCTGATGAATCATCCCTTTCACCAGTATTCAGAACTGAATGCTGGTAGGAGAATTAGATGCATGCAGGGGACTTGGCAGTACATGCCTCTTCCTTCTTGACTGCCTGGTGGCCATCTCTCTCCTCTCCCCCTCTCCCACATAGTCTTAAACTGCGAGGTGATCACATCTATAAATGTGCTATCCATGAAGCTCTCAACCTCATGGATATGGTGCAGTGATGCCAGTTGCTGCTTAAGCTCTGAAACCTGGAGCCTGAGTTGCCGCAGCTGACAGCACATCCTATGCAGATGGTTATCTAGGCCATTGGGTCCATTGCTACTGCTGTTGCCTCCTCAGTTAAGTTGTCACATAATCACTTCTTGATATAAGCCTGGGATTCCTTTGGTGTTGCATCCACTCTGCTAACTTCAGTGGAGGTGTGTGAAAATCCTATTTACCAGCATAAACGGACGTTCGGCCACAATTTCAGCAAAGTTACAGATGCGGAGCAGGAGTAGCACTGAGGAAATTTCCAAATTGTTCTAGAAAACATTGTACTTTTGTTGATTAAAAACATGCCATCTAACTTAGTCATGGGTAACTAAAGATATTTATAAGTAAAATGCTGTGCAATATATTTCAGTGACATAGTGAAATCCATTGATCAGTTGCGGAAATAGTCATTCCAGTATGATTCTACCAAAATGGAAGCACAGTCTGGTGCATTTCATGCTTTACTCTGTTGACAATCCCCATTCTGTCTTAAAACATGCTTATAATTAACTCATTAATGTACTAAACCTTAAGCTTTAAATTCCAATTAGATATTTTATCTAAAGTATACACATTTTAACATGTGAAGTGAATGAACATTTCATTTTAGTGAAACATTTAATTGTAGCTGTTGGGGCTGAATTGTGTTTGATGCAAGAAAAGCATTTCATAAACATAGATTTATACTTGATTAGTTTTTAAATTCAGACTCAAAAATAGGACAGAACTTTAATGTTTTATTATTGTTTGAAATGCAACAGTGGACCCCAAAATAACTTCCAAGCCAAGCTGCGTATTTTTTTCACATTTCAGATTTCACATTGAGAAGCCTATGTCACTTTATGTATTGAATTAATTTACTATCTACGTTATGAGTCTCTCAATATGGCCTGCACATTTACAAATTTTATTCCCAATAATGTGAAACAAGCTTTTTGTTTTTCCTACATTTCTTCCATTAATTAGCTGTTTGATGGAGCATTGCCAGTGCCACAACTCACTGATCAACTTGATATTAAAGTCAGCAGCTTTGTCATTTTAAGTAAACGCCACTTATTTCTGCCAAGTATGGTATAAGCAACAGTATATCCGTACTGAAAAGGTCCATACAATTGTTGATGAGGCACAAGCAGACTGAATCTGATAATGTGCAGCAATACTATAATGGGGAGCTTTAAATTATGTAATAAACACAGGGATTGTTACCATGGGAAAGAACTTTTCAACTCATTAAAACCAGCAACATCATAGTTCCTTCAATTAATTTTTGAATTTGGCATTCTGATTATGGGTAATCCCTCTTCCATTTTGTAGTGGGCGTTTGAAATTGGACTTTGTCCCAGACAAAGCATTATTGAGACTTATTTTACACTTTACAATTACATAGTGATTATGAATTTATAATTCAAACGTATTATATGAGAACCAGTTAGCCAATTGGAGTACTCTTTTGAATTGCAAATAATACAGTACCTCACAAAAAAACAATTATTTTTTATGAAAACAAATATTGTACAAACCGAAACTAAGAGGTTGGAATTTTTGACAGAACTAAGCTGTCAGAATAAATAAAGTTGTGCAGTTGCTTTTCTGTTAAATTGTGCTTATCGGGTTACCTATTTTAACTCCAGCACTGTGTTATCTCCCATTTCCTTTTGTACAGGCATATAAACAATTCACCAATGTTTCATTGTGTGCCACTTGCAATTTTAATCAGTCGGGACTGTTTCCATCAATTTATTTTTATCTCTATAACAAAGAAGACTCATTGCTACTGGTGAATAACCTCATAAACCTCTTTAAATGGGATTAACAATTTCATGTCTATCAATGTCAAGCTAGAAGCAGTTTTGTGTTATTGGTTCACACCCAGCAGACACTGATTAAAGATATCCAGTCTCATTTCAATTAGGTTACAGCTAGTGGAGAGGTGACTCCCATCCTATCAAAGTTGTTTTTGGCACCTATAATGTTTGAAAAGAGGTGCAGAAGCAGTTTAAGGAACTCCATTCATTTTGCATTGCTCAGAAGCTTCGGGTAGGAAGAAGCGGCTGCCACTCAACATAGGTGTGAACTTAAAATGAGCAAGGCATCTTGTTATTTGGATAATTTCATATAGTTTATGATGAAGTTGCATAATCTGTCCAATCCAAAGCGGCAGCATTTCAAGGAATGAAACATGTGTTTTGAAATCATTTTTTGATTTTGCAATAAATTTTTGTCACTATTCTCTACACTTAGAAGAGATTTTGCAAGCTTCTTAACCCTTCATTAGCTTTCATTCAATATGGTGGCATCCTGGCCTCGACAGCAGAAGGTCATGGGTTCAAGCTTGACACAAAAGTCTGCTTGTATAACATCAGATTATTGCTGAGTATATTTTAAAGGTGAATTTTCATTCAGGAACCTAGTAATTGTGCTTACATAATCAACTTTACAAGAAATTGTAAACACAGGAGTACAGACACAATCCATAATGAAGCATCAGGTACCATTTAATAGCAAAATAACTGCTTTACTAACAGGAAATAACTTTACACTCAGATACAGAGAGATACAATGACAAACTGACATAGTTCTAAAGGTCAGATCTGAACAAATAAAACTAAGTTAAGATGTTTCTATTTTAAAACTCCTGGCCCATGCAATAACTAATCACTCTGTGACCAGCACACACTATAACAAATTAAGCCAACTGGTGAAGGTAGTAATATCTTTCACTTTCCCCATTCAGCATTTTCTTGGTGCTGTTGTTTCCAACACCCACTCACAAGAATCCAAGGACTCCATAAGTGGATCTCTGAGGTATGGCTGTGCCAGAGAACTGATGTATGACCTCAAGAATATCACCTCACAACGGGCTGAGTGTAGGACAGCACTGAAAATATATGGGAAAACAAACTGTCACATTCATCACAGCCTGACCAGCATTCAGGAGGGTCACACTGTGAACATTATCTTATTAACAAGGATAGAAAACTGCAACTCATGCTGTTCTTTTTATATATTGTGACAAATTTCAGGTGTGACTTTCTAATGCAGTTTTGTGCGTTTTATGATCCGTTTCATGTTTCTTTGCAAATGTCTATTTCAAACTCTATGGCCTGAATTTTTGCTCCTGAGTCGGGAGCACATATTCAGGAAAATTCCTGATTCCGCAAGCCCGATTCCTGAGAAGTGGTCAGATTTTCATTTCGGTGGCGGGATGGGGGTGGGGGGAGGGGCGGGGTTCGGGGGTGGGGGGGGTGGGGGTGAAGTATGGGTGGGGGTCGGGATGTAATGGGAGTCTGTCCACAGCCTACAGAAGCAGTTCAGAGGCAGCCAGGGTGAGGGGAAGGGCTGGGTGAAAGGCCAGCCTTGGTGATCTGGCACTTTGTCTCAGCTACAAAAAGACCCAACAACTCAAAAGAAAAGTCCTCTAGCCCTCACCCCATCACACCCTCTCACCCCCCAGCACTCGTCATGCCTCATCCTTGCCAACCCATTCCACCTCATGAACCCCACCCACCACCCATTGTCCATCATACACTTCATATCATCCTAGGCTCCTCCACACACTCCCATAGCCCTTCGTAGCACCTCTGCCCCTGCACCCACTCCCATTTCCCTTTATAATCCCTATGCAAACTTAGTGCAAACTCATGCCGACACACACCTCCCCACCCCCAATCCTTTGCTCTTACACCCTCCATGCCAACTCACCCCACTCTCAACCATGAGCAGACTTCAGGACTTTCATTTCCTGAGATGAAATGAAATAAAGTTCTGGTAAGGCTGGAATTTTCTAACCTGCCACCAGTGGGCATCATCACAGACAGGACAGCAAAATTTGGAGAGCTGTTGACTTTTAACGGCTCTCCAAATTTTCCTGTCTCACCCACAATGATGCCTGCCAGTGTTGGGGCCAGGAAAGCCCACCCTAGGTGTTTATTAATGAACTCACTATTTTTTTTAAATGCTCTCCTTGATAAAAAGCCATTCTTTTAATCTAAATTACTTCAACCATTCAATTCCTTATAATAATAAGCATTTATACTCAATGTCCTACTTCAAAGGCTTTATAAGCACTTGGAGCTGTCAATCATACTGTGAATTGTCAGGCACCCCACTGTGATAAAGATAGGTTGTGTAATGCATTCTGCAGCACTAATCCTGCAATGATACCTTCAGGCTTATGTGAACGGACAGAGTGAAATAGCAAGTTCTAATTTTCTTAACACTACAGACAGGTTTTTTATATGTTAAAAGGGCAGGAGATTTAAATGTCTTGACAACTTGGAAGCTCACTTGAAAGCTCCCTTGACAGTTCCCTTGACAATTGCAATCAGTTCATCCACTTTTTATGTACATTCATGTCTGGTTTTACCAATCCCAAAGGGCACATGACCTGTCCCAAAATACACCTCACCTCTTTTAAAGAGCACCTCACTGCTCTGAAAAGTGTCCTGGGGCTATATCCAAAAGGGTATCTTATATCTCCAAAAGGGTCCCCTACCTCTCCAAAGAACTGCACTAACTTAAGACATTTTCCTGACCGGTCTAAAATGCACGAGTCAGGTCTTGGACATTCCATGAGTGAAAATTGGATCGGACTGAAAGGAGCTGCACTTTAACATGTGCTGCTGCCTCTGTGAACCATGGATGTGCAAAATGCAACCTACCTCCATTCCCCCCCTGCATTCTGTGAAAATTATGAGGGCTGGGTTCGAGGGCAGGATATCCAGAATCAGGCCTCCCATGCCATTTTGGCTAAGCCTGGGGCCCTCTCCGTCATAGAGAAAATTTAGGCCTATGGGCGATTTTTTTCCCCTATGCACCAGAGTTCAGGCCAATGGATCGTTAAAATGCCACAGATTATTTATCCATTAATTTCCCTCATGCTTTGCGCCCATTCTGATTGTAACTTGTTTTTTTGAGAAGGCAGTAAATGCACCCATCTGGAGTAGTGGGAAATCCCTTTAAATATGCAGATCAGGGTCCGATTACATCATCAATCTTCAACAGCAGTTTTCACTCTGACGTAAGTAGTGAAGTAGCCACTGTAGCTTATCCACCAAGTGAAGACATTAATCCTAGGACAAAACACGTAAGGCCAGGAGGAGCAGGATTATTTCTCTGGATCTACAAGAAAAATGTAGGCCCCCTTTCCTTCCATGATACCCTTCTGTGCCCCTCTTCTTGTGACTTACCCTCTTGCTGGTAAGGTGTAGATGACGTGTTAGCAGACAGTCCCCAGAAACCTTTTCCACTAGCTGACTGCTGCTTACTGCCTGTTTCAGCAAGCAGCTGTCCAGTTGTATACAGATATGGCATGTTTGCTGGGTGCCCTGTCCCTCCACTGCCTGAATCCCACCGCCTATTAAAATTACCCCCTCAGCATTGCTTCTCACTTATCCAGAAATGCCTGACATATTAAAAAAATGCAAATTTCATACTTGTTGCAGATTCCCAGTGAGGACGGGGGAAGATTTCCTGTATGCTGCGTTTATCTAAATCCTATATGCTTGTTACAAATGCACTTATTAGTTAGCTACGTTTAGCACACATTTGTGCACAAAATGTGAAAACAAAAGCTACAAAATCTGCCTAAGAATTATAAAGGAAAAATGCTGCATAATCTCCCTACATTATCACAAACCTAATGTAAAACCTTTTGGTACGACTGCACGTTTTGCAACATAAACAGCTTTGGAAAATAACGCAGGAGAAGAGCTCCTTGTGCTGATGTTATTGCCTTGCCATTTAATCATTGTTTACATATGTCTACCCTTTCTGTTTAATGAAAAATGTCCTTCGATCTCAAATTCCCTGAAATCTCACTTAATCTGTTTGCATTGAAGTCCTGAATTAACAATTTGAGCTCTTTTGAATCATTGGGTTGAATTTCACCTCAGAAAATGAAGAGAGTCTATGTTTTTTTGTCCTGGTGTATTGCCCTGGTGAGAACCATTTTCATAGTTTCAGTGGTGTCCTACTGGTATTCACAGCCTCGTGATCAATTCAACTCCCTTCAGGGAATTAAAAACTTAAATACCACCTCCCAGCTGCCATTGTAATGTTGGATACCTTGAATGAACAAGTACTTAAACACTTCGCATTGCTTCAGTGTCAATGATGAAAAGTGTATCGAATGAAATTCACATCATTAGCATATCATTTGAAAGCAGCCACCAAAATGTGGCCATGGAGTACTGCACAATGAATGCTGTTCCTTGGAGAATGACCACTGGCATACATTAATTATGTTTCTATTGTCAGGTACCATAGAACATAAATGGAATGTAAATCCTTTCTCTTTCTGAAGGCTGTGGGGGATTCATATGAAGAGGCCTGATGCCCTGATGGGTACCACTTGTAACTCTTTGCACTGAATGTATCCCGTAACTCACTGCAAGCTATGCATCCTGTCTAGTTAATAACGAAAAACAATCAAAATGTTAAACGTTGACACTTCCCTGATAAATGAGTATGCTACAGGGTGCAAGATGTGGCTTGTTGTTTGGATGGCTTGGAAAGGTCTAGTGGCATGATGAGTAACATGCACCCATCTATACTGCAAGGACACACCCTGTCATTAGGCATCAAGGGCATATCATTAATTTATTAAAATGTCATTTGTAGAGTCATTGTGTGAAATTGGTCTGCCTGTATCTACTTCACCAGTGATAAACTCACCCGACAATGAAGGCACTGTCAGGGATGGCTCAACCACTCCAACACTGAGTTGTTGGTATGGCTGTTTTGGCTACTGGTTAAATTCTCAGCCTCCCTTTGGAGCAGAAAGATGAGGCAGTGTGGCAAAAAGACAGTTTAGAACAAGAAGGAGTTGTGGGGGGAAGAGAGCACTGCGCAAGAGGCCACAGATCTTCAGTCAGCACTTTGTATACCACAACTTCACTAAGGAACAATGTGGCACTGAACTAAGCCACCTGTTGCAACTTATATCCTAAACAAAGACCATTTGTGGCTGTCAAAGCCAGAGTGGCCCTTAAAGTTTATGCCACAGTATTATTCCAGGCTGCAACTAGTGATGTCAGGGATATATGGCAGCTTGCTGTGCACTGCTGTAGTAGATAGATGATAGAACGTCTCTACACCAGAACAAAATTGCGCACTGACCTCTACCTGAGGCTGAGCGTTAACTCGCAGACACTTCCTCCTACCTCTCCCTGGACCATGACCCCACCACTGAACTTCAAGCCATTGTTTCCAGGACTGTCACTGACCTCATCTCCTCTGGGGATCTTCCTCCCACAGCTTCCAACCTGATAGTCGCCCAACCTCGGACAGCCCGCTTCTATCTCCTACCCAAAATCCACAAACAGAACTGCCCCGGTAGACCGATCGTCTCAGCTTGCTCCTGCCCCACAGAACTCATTTCTCGTTATCTTGACTCCCTTCTCTCTCCCCTTGTCCAGTCCCTTCCCACCTACATCCGTGATTCCTCTGACACCTTACGTCACATCAACAATTTCCAGTTCCCTGGCCCCAACCGCTTCCTCTTCACCATGGAAATCCAATCCCTCTACACCTCCATCCCCCACCAGGATGGTCTGAGGGCCCTTAGCTTCTTCCTCGGACAGAGGCCCGAACAATCCCCATCCACCACTACTCTCCCCCGTCTGGCTGAACATGTTCTCACGCTGAACAATTTCTCCTTCAACTCCTCTCACTTCCTCCAAATAAAAGGTGTGGCTATGGGTACTCGCATGGGCCCCAGCTATGCCTGTCTCTTTATGGGGTATGTGGAACATTCCTTGTTCCAGTCCTACTCCGGCCCCCTTCCACAACTCTTTCTCCTGTACATCGATAATTACTTCGGTGCCGCTTCATGCTCTCGTCGGGACTTGGAAAAATTTATTAATTTTGCTTCCAATCTCCACCCCTCCATCATTTTCACGTGGTCCATCTCTGACACTTCCCTTCCCTTCCTTGACCTCTCTGTCTCAATCTCTGGTGATAGACTGTCCACCAATATCCATTACAAACCCACCGACTCCCACAGCTACCTCGACTACAGCTCCTCACTCCCCACTTCCTGTAAGGACTCCATCCCATTCTCTCAGTTCCTTCGCCTCCGTCGCATCTGTTCCGATGATGCTACCTTCAAAAACAGTTCCTCTGACATGTTCTCCTTCTTCCTTAACCGAGGTTTCCACCCACGGTCATTGACAGGGCCCTCAACCGTGTCCGGTCCATCTCCCGCGCATCCGCCCTCACGCCTTCTCCTCCCTCCCAGAAACATGATAGGGTCCCCCTTGTGCTCACTTATCACCCCACCAGCCTCCGCATTCAAAGGATCATCCTCCGCCATTTCCGCCAACTCCAGCATGATGCCACCACCAAACACATCTTCCCTTCACCCCCCCCCCTATCGGCATTCCATAGGGATTGCTCCCTCCGGGACACCCTGGTCCACTCCTCCATCACCCCCTACTCCTCAACCCCCTCCTATGGCACCACCCCATGCCCACGCAAAAGATGCAACACCTGCCTCTTCACTTCCTCTCTCCTCACCGTCCAAGGGCCCAAACACTCCTTTCAAGTGAAGCAGCATTTCACTTGCATTTCCCCCAACTTACTCTCCTGCATTCGTTGCTCCCAATGTGGTCTCCCCTACATTGGAGAGACCAAACGTAAACTGGGCGACCGCTTTGCAGAACACCTGCGGTCTGTCCACAAGAATGACCCAAACCTCCCTGTCGCTTGCCATTTTAACACTCCACCCTGCTCTCTTGCCCACATGTCTGTCCTTGGCTTGCTGCATTGTTCCAGTGAAGCCCAACACAAACTGGAGGAACAACACCTCATCTTCCGACCAGGCACTTTACAGCCTTCCGGACTGAATATTGAATTCAACAACTTTAGGTCTTGAGCTCCCTACCCCATCCCCACCCCCTTTCTGCTTCCCCCTTCCTTTTGTTTTTTTCCAATAATTTATATAGATTTTTCTTTTCCCACCTATTTCCATTATTTTTAAATATTTTCCCAGCACACACCTTAAAACAGCTTATATTTCAACTCTTTCTTGGACTCGAACTCAAGTTCTGCTGAAGGGTCACGAGGACTTGAAACGTCAACTCTTTTCTTCTCCACCGATGCTGCCAGACCTGCTGAGTTTTTCCAGGTAATTCTGTTTTTGTTATACATCACATGTCTCACAAACAGAATAACGTAATAGAGACCATTAGGCTTCCCTAACATTTGAGCTGTCATGGACTGACATGGCAATGGACACTCACATTGCCTTCTGCAGTCATCCAGAACTTGTCATCTGTGCTTGATAATCTATGCTAGTGCTGCTACGAGTATCCCTAGCTGGGTGGGAGATGGAAGGCTGCTGAGTTTCCATTTGAGGTCTCTTCACTTGGCCATGGTTGGTGATATCAAGCAATTCTATGCCTCAAATGCCTAGCTGCAAACTGGCATTATGGTGTGGGCTGTGTAACACTGAGAAGGGCACTGGTAGAGTGGGTGGCATGGGACCAAGCATAGTATTATCCTGAGAGCTGACGGTATGTGCCTCTCACATTGAGCAAAAGTCGAACTCATTCAGCCTAAGCACTTCTACAGCTTTGTGTGGGAATAATGGCGGAGTGATGGCATCAGTTGTCATGAATGCTGTCTCAGCTGTCACCAAAACGTCTATCTGGGTGGGTGCTATGGTGGTACACAGTTTGTTCACCAGCCAATTGCTCCATCTTTTTTTTTGTTATTCATTCCTGGGAATTGGGCATCAATAACAAGGCCAGCTCACACTGCCCATCCCTAAGTGCCCTTTTGAAGGTGATGGTGAACCATCCTCTTGAACCGCTGCAGTCCATGTGCTGTAAGTCCACAAATGTGCTGTTAGGGAGTTGAAGGATTTCAATCTAGAGACAGTGAAGGAACATGGTCAGGATGGTGTATAGTTTGGAGGGGAACTTGCAGATGGTGGTATTTCCATGCACCTGTTGCTCTACACCTTCAAGGTGGTAGGTCATGGGTTTGGAAGGTGCTGCTGAAAAAGCCTTAGTGAATTGCTGCAGTGCATCTTGTAGATGGTATGTACTGCTGCCTCTTTACTCCTATGCTGGGGGGAGTGAATGTTTTAGATGATGAATGGGGTGCCAATCATGTGGGCTTCTTTCTCCTGGGTGGCACTGAGCTTCTTGAGTGTGGTTGGAGCTGTTGGAAAGTATTCCATGTTACTCATTACTTGCACCTTGTAGATGATGGACAAGCTTTGGCGAGTCAGGAGGTGAGTTACTAAAATAGTTCAAAGCCTTACTGTGCTCTTGTGGCTACAGTATACATATGGCTGGTTTAATTAAGTTTCTGGTCAATGGTAAGCCTTACGATGTTGATAGTGGGGAGGCAGTGGCTAGTGGTATTGCCACTGGAATGGTGATCCAGACACCCAGGGTAAAGCCCTGGGGACCCAGGTTCAAATCCCACCATGGCAGATGGTGGAATTTGAGTTCAATAAAAATCTGGAATTAAAAGTCTAATGATGATCATGAAACATTGTCAATTCACATAAAACCCCAAAGGTTCACTTATGTCCTTTAGTGAAGAAAATCTGCCGCCCTTACCTGGCCTGACCTACATGTGACTCCAGATCCGCAGTAATGTGGTTGACTCTAACATACCCCCTGGAATGTATCAAACCCATCAAAGTCAATAAAAAAAGGAATGAAACTGGACAGACCACCTGGCATTGACCAAGGCACTGGAAACTACAACAGCAAACCTAGTCCTGTTGACCCTGCAAAGTCCTCCTTACTAACATAAGGGGGCTTGTGCCAAAATTGGGAGGGCTGTCTCACAGATTAGTCAAACAACAGCCTGGCATATTCATACTTAGATCACGTCCCAGACACCACTAACATCATTCGCCAGCAGAGGTGACAGCACAGTGGATACAGTCGGGAGGAAGTTGCCTTGGGAGTCCTTAGTGTCGACTCCGGACCCCATGAAGTCTCATGGCATCAGGTCAAACATGGGCAAAGAAACTTGCTGCTGAATACCACATACCGCCCACCTCAGCTAATGAATCAGTGCTCCTCCATGTTAAACATCACTTGGAGGAAGCACTGAAGGTGGCAAGGGCACAGAATGTGCTCTGGGTGGGGGACTTCAATGTCCATCATCAAGAATGACTCAGTAGCACCACCACAAACTGAGCTGGCTGAGTCCTAAAGGACTTAACTGCTAGACTGGGACTGCAGCAGGTGGTGAGGGAACCAACATAAGGGAAAAACATACTTGACCTTATCCTCACCAATATGCTTGCCACAGATGCATCTGTCCATGACAGTATCAGTAGGAATGACCATTTCACAGTCCTGGTAGAGACAAAGTCTCGACTTCACATTGAGAATACCCTCCATCATGTTGTGTGGCACTGTCACCAACCTAAATGGGGTAGATTTTGAACTGAAGCTGAGCAACCATGAGGTGCTGTGGGCCAAAAGCAGCAGGAGAATTGTACTCAAACACAATCTGTAACCTCATGGCCCGGCATATCCCTCATTCTACCATTACCACCAAGCTAGGGAATCAGCCCTGGTTCAATGAAGAGTGCAGGAGAGCATGTCAGAAGCAGCACCAGGCATACCTAAGAATGAGGTGTCAACCTGATGAAGCTACAACACAGGACTACATAAATATCAAACAACATGAGCAGCAAGTGATAGACAAAGCTAAGCGATTCCACAACCAACATATCAGTTCTAGGCTCTGCAGTCCTGCCGCATCCAGTCATGAATAATGGTGGCCAATTAAACAATTCACTAAAGGAGGTGACTCCACAAATATCCTCATCCTCAATGATGGAGGAGCCCATCATATCAGTGCAATAGATAAGGCAGAAGTATTCACAACAATCTTCAGCCAGAAGTGCCAAGTAAATGATCCATCTTGGTCTCCTCCAGAGATCCCCAGCATCACAGATTCCAGTCCTTAGCTAATTTGATTCACTCTATGAGTTATCAAGAAACATCTGAAGCCACTGGATACTGCAAAGGCTATGGGCCCTGATAATATTTCAGCAATAGTACTGAAGACTTGTGCTCCAGAACTTTCCGTGCCCCTAAACAAGCTGTTCCAGTACAGCTCCAACACTGGCATCTACCCGGCTATGTGGAAAATTTCCCAGGTATGTCCTGTACACAAAAAGCAGGACAAATCCAACCCGGCTAATTACCGTCCTATCAGTCTACTCTCCATCATCAATAAAGTGACGGAAGGGTCATCAACAGTGTTATCAAGTGGCCCTTGCTTAGCAATAACCTGCTCATTTTGGGCTCCCCCAAGGTTACTGAGCTTCTGACCTCATTACAGCCTTGGTTCAAATATGGACCAAAGGGCTGAGGACCAGCGGTGATGTGAGGGTGACTGCCATTGACTTCAAGGCAGCGTTTGATTGAGTGTGGCATCAAGGAGCCCTAGCAAAACTGGAGTCAATGGGAATCAGGGGGGAAACTCTCCATTGGTTGAAGTCATACCTAGTACAAAGGAAAATGGTTCTGGTTGTTGTAGACCAATCGTCTCAGTTTCAGGACATCACGGCAGGAGTTCCTTGGGGTAATATCTTCGGCCCCACCATCTTCAGCTACTTCATCAATGACGTTCCTTCCATCAATAGGTTAGAAGTGTTGAGTATCAGATGTTCGCCGATGATTGCTCAATGTTCAGCACCATTTGCAACTCATCAGATACTGAAGCAGTCCGTGTCCAACAGCAGTAAGATGTGGACAATATCCAGGCTTGGGCTGACAAGTGGCAAGTAATGTCTGCGTCACACACATGCCTGGCAATGACCATCTCCAACAAGAGAGAATCTTACCATCACTCCTTGACATTCAATGGCATTACCATCGCTGAACTCCCCCACTGTCAACATCCTGGCGGGTTACCATTGACCAGAAACTGAACTGGACTAGCCATACAAGTACTGTGGCTACAAGAACAGGTCAGAGACTAGGAATCCTGCAGTGAGTAACTCACCTCCTGACTCCCCAAAGCCTGTCCACCATCAACAAGGCACAAGTCAGGTGTGTGATGGGATACTCCCCACTTGCCTGGATGAAAGCAGCTCCAAAAACACTCAAGAAGATTGACACCATCCAGGACTAAGCAGCCCACTTGATTGGCACTCCATCCACCAACATTCACTCCCCCTACCACCAATGCACAGTGGCAGCAGTGTGTACCATCTACAAGATGCACTGCAGAAACTCATCAAAGCTCCTTGGGCAGCACCTTCCAATACCATCTAGAAGGACAAGGGCAGCAGATAGATGGGAAGACCACCACCTGGAAATTCCTCTCCAACCCACTCACCATCCTGACTTGGAAATATATTGCTGTTCCTTCACTGTCGCAGGGTCAAAATCCCTTAGGAGGAACTCTCCCTCTAAGTGTACTGTGGGTGTACCTACACCACATGGACTGCAGCTGTTCAAGAAGTCAGCTCACCACCAGCTTCTCAAGGGCAATTAGGGATGGGCAATAAATGCTGGTGTAGCCAGCAACGCCCGCATTCCGTAAATGAATTTTAAAAATCCCATGATGAAATGTCTTGCCCCTTGCTTCCTCTCTGTTCTCCCACGCCCCCAACTCCACCTCCCCTCCTAGGTAGCACCGACTGCTCACCTCCCTCAGTATAATGAGCTGCCAATACCAACTTCCAATAGACCCCCTGTCCACAAATACAATGCACATCCTCCCTCTGCACACCGTTTTGAGGCACGATCAAATTCCAAGCCATAAAATTTAGTGTTCCTGACTTTAAGAGGGGAGTTAATATTTAAATGAGAGACACATGCAATGAACCCATCCTCATTGTTCTCTATCAAATCACCCATCAGAAAATCGGATGTCCCACAGTTGAATCAGAGGCATAAATTCCTCACTCTTGACCACTACAGCATTTTGCATGAACTTTGCAGCATCTACCACACTCTGTCAGGTACTGTAGAAATGTGCCAATGTCTCCTTTCATATAATTCCCACTCAATCTAAAAAAAATCGTTCTGGGTGGCTGTGACCCCCACACATTACTCTCCATCATCCAGCTGATTTCTATAATGATTGAGCAAGTGAGAAATGACCAGCCAGCTGATGCAGCTAATTCATGTCAAGCCCTTTGAGATATGATTAAAGGAAGTGGGATACTGGAGGATTTGGGAGCTGACCACATTTGTTAACAATCTGGAAAGCCTACTCTTCTCACCCAAGTTGCAACAATTTGTACCTTATATTTTTTGCTCATTTTTCTCTCAGATTATCTCTGCTATTCTCTATTTCATCATTTTAATTTCAACTTTCATCTCTCCACAAACTTACCTCATTTTGTTTGTCTTATGATTTGCAATACTTGATCCTGCCCTTCTTGATCCTTTCAATATTATATTCTTCTGTGTAATCTTTCCCACCATTTCTTTGATCTCTATCCATCAGTCAGTTCCTAGATTTACCACCACTCATCCCTGGCTTCTGCCTTGAATTGTCTTTCCTTGTGTTCCTCATAATTTTGTGAGTAAGTGAGTTGGCACCATAGACTACTGTTAGATTGTATGATCCTTTGATTTTTCAAAGATTTTTATCAAGAATAAGCTGCAGTCCGTACAACAACTGGAGCCAATACGTTAGGTGCCTTGATTTTTCTTTAGCAAACTAGAACTATAGTTTCTTCAAGCATAATTAAGGCATTACTGACTTTTTCCTTCTTTGTACCACACAGTTGCGATAATGCTTTGCCTTAATTTTAAACTGTTTTCTTTACTGTATTGAAAATTAGATGAAAGAAACAGGCAGTGGAAAATTGACTTCAAGTGAAAAGAGAACATGAAACATTTGTATTACGTGAAAGGGGTGTGCGCAATTTCAATCCGGTTTCTAATGTGGTAGGCTGGGGAACAAAGCTGCCCCTATTTTAGCACGAATCATCAGAAAGTTGACAATCTCACTCAGAGTGGCTTCAAGATGACTGGTGTGAAAAATGAAAACAAAATCGCACTGGTGTTGTTGATGTGCTCCTCTGATGTTGGGATGAAATACGTTATCCAGGTGAATTAGTGGGGGTTATACTGCAATGCCCTGATGCTAATACTGGGAGGTCTGAAATATTGAAGCTTTCGACTTTCCAATATCAATGTTACTAAATTTGATGAGTATTAAATGAATAAAAATGTAGAAGAAACCTTGCTGAAATAAAAAAGTCCTATTAATGGAGTATTCTGTTCCTGATCAAGATGCATGTCCCTTCTTATTGTGTTAATATAAAACAATGTCAAACTGAGCATCTTTAATTCTTATATCTTAAATAAAGTTTAGGAGTTTCAGATAAATTATTGAACAGTAATGATTTCTTAGCATGTTATATGCTTTATGCAATCCTAGGCCCCAAAATGCTTTGAGCACATAGAGCAATGGTATTTGTCATTCAAAGTGTCTTAAATGTTTATGTACTCCGCAGAAAGAATATAATTTACTGTTGTCTGTAAGAAATGGAAGCAGCTGATAAACAGCTTTCCTGACCTTGGAGAACTTTGTTGGCACATTAGGAGACTTTGATACATGGTAGGGTGTTGACAGTGCTGGTGATTTGTTATAACCAGTTTGGTGTGGGTCACTCAATTGCAGGAAAATAGTGCTACTTGAAGGTTTTGGTTTTTCAGCTTGTAAATGCAGCAGTAGCTGGCTGATAAGCTGACGAAAGCACAACTTAAAATAGATGGCAGCAAATTCAAACAATAAAACTTCCATTAAACTTTACCGAATAGTCCAGCATTGATCTACACACTGCTGCAGTCTCAAGAGTTTTACAACCAATTTTTAATAGGTATTCATTTATCCTCTTGGAGATTCTCCTATACGGCAAAGATGTCAGGTCTTCCATTTCAAGCTTCCTCTGCACTATGGGCTTTTATCGTGGAATCAAAGGATTCAGCTAAAAAAAATTGCTGTAACCACCAAAGTAATTCAAAAACATTAGTCATAAGCATTCTTGCACAATTATTTTCATAGAATGTTACAGCACAGAAACAGACTATTTGGTCCATCAAGTTTGCAGAAATGTTTTCCTCCATGTTAGCCACCTTCTACAAGCTTCAAATATTTATTGAAGAGTTCATTGAAAACAAGAGCTATTACCAGTAAATAGTAGAATCGCTATACAGTCACAGCAGAATGAAATACATAATTTTGCCAAAAAATATGGAAGCCTCCAAAAGAGTTGTCATTTTACCTTTCTAATTCAATGGCAATATAGCTGCAGCATGTCTGAGAAGAAGATCTGGTAGATAAACAGATCCCTGTGTAATGTAAATGCTTACATAGATGATCTGTATGACTAATGATAATTCTTTGACAGTTCCCAAGTAGTGCAACACACCTACATTTTTTCTGCGGAGTTTAAAAATGAAAGACAAATACTTTTGCTTAAGATGTTATGTCTTTGACACCACTGGATAGATTTTTGTCGGTTTTTGCTGCATGCACATGCGGTGATTGTGCTGTGAAGGTGGTGATAAAAAAGTCTACAGCCCATTTCTGCTCACAATTTGTCACATGGAAACTTCAATAGGGCCTGCAGCTGGGTGGGGGTATGGGGTGAGGGGGAGAGTGGGTGCTGGGGAGTGGGGAGTTCACCCACTTGAGTCAAATGGCAAAGAAGGAATGGTGATACATTTCCAAGTCAGGATGGTGTGATATTTGAAGGGGAGCTTGCTGGCGGTGGTGTTTCCATGTACTTGCTGTCCTTATTCATGGTCATGAATTTGGGAGATGCTGTTGATAAAGCTTTGGCGGGTTTCTGCAGTGCATCTTGTAGATGGTACACACTGCTGTCCCACTGCATCGATGGTGTAGGGAGTGAATGTTTAAGGTTGTAGATAGGGTGTTGATCAAGAGGTTTGTCCTGGATGGTGCTGAGCTTCTTGAGTGTGGTTGGAACTGCATGTATTCAGGCAAATGGAAAGCATCCCATCACACTTCTGACTTGCACCTTGTAGATGCTGGACAAACTTTGGGGAGTCAGGAAGTGAATCAGTTATTGTAGAATTCCCAGCCTCTGGTCTGCTCTTGTAGCTGAAATTTTATATGGCTGGTCCATTTAACTTTGTGGTCAATGATGATCCCCACCCCCCACCCCCGGGATGTTGATAGTGGAGTATTTGGTGATGGTAATGCCATTTAAGGTCGTGAGGAGGTGGTTCGATTCTCTCATTGTTTGGATCTAGTGTCTTTTGAATGTTACTTACCTGTTATCAGCCAAGTCTAAATGCTGTCCTAATAACTCTTTGATAACACAGTCATAATCAATAAATAAGATTAATGGTGACGTTTTGTTTTATAATGCTTCTATTAAGCCACCTAGGACATTTTACTACCTTAAAGGTGCAATATGAAAGCAAGTTTTTTTTGTTGACAGCTGTGTAAATAATTAAATCTTTTATCAAAATTCAGCTATTTCTCTGTAGAAATATGTAATGATTTTAGGTATTTTATTCCTTAGATAGGTGTAGTTAAAGAGCTGAAATAAATAAATGATGGTAGGTTAAGCACCGTTTTAAGAATAAGGCACAGCAGTCAATCTAAAGCAGAGGTGAAAGGTTACCTACTGTCTACTTTGTACATTGGACCTTAACAAGGAGCTATTTACTTTGCCATTGCAGTAAGTGCTGAATAGTGCAAGCTGTAATCTGGCACCGTTTAGAGGTGATTAAGTATACAAGGGAATTGCATCTTATAAGTGCAAACTACTCAGCTGTTTCTGCCCTAAGTATAAGGCAATACATGTTAATACATTTTAATTGAATATGATGGAAAATGGTGCACCTGTTGGCTGATTTAATGAGCCCCAATTTAAACATTGGCGGCTTAAGTGTATTAAAATTTAAGCAGCAACAGTAAAAATCCTCAAGTATTGGAATATAACAGAGTTCACCATCACACAGGTCATCAAAAATAATATTAGCAGAAACTTTTAACTATGTTTTAAGGGAGTTTAGTAAAAACATCTTGAGTGATACACAAACATTCTACTGACCGGCAGAACTGATTTTACACTTTGGAAAATATAGGTGTTGTGAGTAGTGGCCGAGTTGATCTGCAAACACTTATTGGGTGGAAACTTTACTTACAAGATAATCAGCAGCTGCTATACATGTGCTTTCAACTCCAACTCTACCTCTATACTACTAACTACTGAGGTAGCCCACGCTACTATAGATGGTTACTATAGATCATGTGATCTTCCTTAACAGCTATTATTCTTAAAGGTACATTACATACTTAATAAAACCATAATTATTACATTCCTTCCCCTTTAACACAGCTATACATGTTATGTTTACAAGTACAATTTTTTCAAGACAACATAATATTTACACTGGGTAAGGAATTTACAAGTTGAGTCTTTCAGGTAGTTTCCTGATGCATGTAGAATGTCTCAGCTCTACAACTTCAGATTCTTTGTCAGGAACCTGATAAACTGTTGAAACTCAGCACTCATGAATGTTGTGCTGTCAGCAAAAGCGACTATTTCTGGGAGTCCATGAATGGCAAAACCTTGACATAGCTTCCCAATGTAGCAGTCAACATTGGTGACTTCACCTCATATATGTCCAACCATTTCGAATGGGTATCATGGGTATCGACAATGAGCAGAAACATTGTTCCCAGGAAAGGCCCCACATGGTCAATGTGTAACCACATCCAGGGTCTACCTAGCCACTCCCAAGGGTGTAATGGAGCTGTCAATGGCAACTTTTGCGGTTGCTTACAACGCACACAATTTTTAATTAAGCTCTTTATTTTGCCATCCATCCCAGACCACCATAGATAGCTGCGTGCTATGGCCTTCGTGTGGGAAATTCCTGGATGGGCACTGTGTAGTACAATTAAAAGTGGCTCCCTTCCCTTTGGAGGAACTATCACTTGTGCTCCCCCCAATAAGATGCCATCCTGGCTGGTTATTTCATGTCTTCTGTTGAAGTACGGTTTCATTTAATCAGATATGGGCTCCTGTGGCCAACCATGAAGCACTTGTTCTCGTACTTGAGATAGGATTGGGTCCCGACTTTCCCCGTCTCTGATCTGCCGAGCACATACCGGCGAAGAGTCAAAGAAATTTAACAGTAAAACAAGTTCCTGTGGAATGGGGATGTCCCCATCATTTTATTGTAAAGGCAAACGACTAAGTGCATTGGCGTTTGCAATTTGATGGCCAGGCCTATGTGCGAAAGTATATTCCTATGCTGCCAGAATTAAAGTCCTATTAGAATTTCTGTATCTTCTTTTTAAATGCCTTGCTCTTTCTAGCGCAGACTTTAATCTCGACCTCCTTTTTGACTTCACTATTGGCCAGACTTCTCTCGGATGTGAGCTCACCTTGTCTGAGTTCAGTGGTGGAGTCCCCCAAAATTTCACTACCTGTCTGCTTCTTTGAAAACTCTGCGACTTTTGCTTCCAAACCTCTTTGGCTTCATTTAGCTGGCTCTGCAGCATGTCTGTTTCTTTTTTGTATTTGTTTGCTGCCTCCTGGAAAAATAAGCATTGTTGAATCTTCTCTGCCAACGCGTTCTTCAGTTTATGCACAGAAGTGCTGAATTCTTTCTGTTTCTCTTCATACTTTTCCAGAGGTATAAACTTTGACCTGAGGGAACATTGTAGTGTGTGAAGGTCGTTCAACAGGTTTTCTTTTTCCTTACTGAGGTTGTTCACCTCGTTCAGAACTCTGTCATGAAACAGGGTTTCTTTGAGTTCCTTCTGCTGTTGTTCCAGGTTTTGGCTTAAGGCAGCCTGTATGTCTTTAGGTTGTTCAGTCTTTTCACACTCATTTTTCAAAATAGGAATGCTTCTTGCTTCCTTATGGAATCTCAGTGGCCACTCAAGGGTGATTTCCCTGAGCCAATTTTACCCTGGGAAGCTTGGTCCTCTGTCTCTCAATATCAACACTGGTAGCTCTGCCGATTGGCTTCCATAATGGACAGTTATTTTGCTTATGCCTTTTACTTGAATGTCTTCACCCATGTATGTTTTTAGTTTGGCAGCTGTTTCTTCTAAACTTAATTGATGTTCACCATTATTCATAAGAGCATAAGAACATACGAATATAAAAAATAGGAACAGGATTAGACCATTCGGCCTCTCAAGCCTGCTCCGCTATCCAATAAGATCATGGCTGAACTCCTTGTGTTTCGATTTCCAGATTCCCATCTAACCCCGATAACCTTTGGTTCCCTTGCCTAACACGAATCTATCTAGCTCTGCCTTAAAAATATTCAATGACCCCGCCTCCACCACCTTCTGGGGCAGAGAGAGTTCCAAAGGTGCAGAACTCTCTGAGAGAAAAAAATTCTCCTCACCTCTGCCCTAAAAGGGTGACCCCTAATTTTAAAACAGTGCCTCCTAGTTCTGGATTCAGCCACAAAAGGCAACATCCTTTCGATGTTGACCTTGTCAAGACTGTTCAGGATCTTGTATACTTCAGGCAAATCACCCCTCACTTTTCTAAACTCTAATGGAAACAAGCCCAGTCTGTCCAGCCTTTCCTCATAAGATAACCCACTCATTCCAGATATCAATCTAGTAAGATAAAAGCAAAAGCATCCACCCTCACACCTTCCTCTGCCTTCCAGAGCCATGATAGGATTCCCCCTTGTCCTCACGTATCACCCTACCAGCCTCCGCATTCAAAGGACCATCCTCTGCCATTTCCGCCAACTCCAAAATGATGTATCACCAAACACATCTTCCCTTCACACCCCCTGGCAGCATTCCGCAGGGATCATTCCCTCCGGGAAACTCTGGTCCACTCCTCCATCACCCCCTACACCTCAATCCCCTCCCCTGGCACCTTCCCATGCAACCGCAGAAGGTACAAATCCTGCCCCTTTACTTCTCCCCTCCTCACCATCCAAGGGCCCAAACACTCCTTTCAGGTGAAGCAGCATTTCACTTGCACTTCCCTCAATTTAGTCTACTGCATTCACTGCTCCCAATGCGGTTTCCTCTACATTGGAGAGACCAAATGCAGACTGGGTGACCACTTTGCGGAACACCTTCGGTCTGTCCACAAGCATGACCCAGACCTCCCTGTCACTTGCCATTTCAAAACTCCACCCTGCTTTCATGCCCACATGTCCGTCCTTGGCCTGTTGCAATGTCCCAGTGAAGCTCAATGCAAACTGGAGGAAGAGCACCTCATCTTCTAACTAGGCACTTAACAACCTTCCGGACTGAATATTGAGTTCAACAACTTTAGATCATGAACTCTCTCCTCCATCCCCACCCACTTTCTGATCCCCCTTTTTTCCAATAATTTATATATATTTTTCTTTTCATACCTGTTTCCATTATTTTTAAATGTATTTCCATCCATTGTTTTATCTCTACCTTTTAGCCTATTTCAATCCCTTCCCCCCACCCCACCCCCACAAGGGCTATCTGTACCTTGCTCATCCTGCTTACTGTCTTTATTGTCACCTATTAGCACATTTCTTAGCTAATATCACCACCGTCAACACCTCTTTGTCCTTTTGTCTATGACATATTTTGGCAATCCCCACCTATTACTGACCCTCTATTCAGCTCTATCTGTCTCACCCTCCCCCCCCCCTTCAAACCAGCTTATATTTTACCTCTTTTCTATTTTTCCTTAGTTCTGTTAAAGAGTCATACGGACTCGAAATGTTAACTGTATTCCTCTCCGCAGATGCTGTCAGACCTGCTGAGTGTTTCCAGGTATTTTTATTTTTGTTTTTGTTATCAATCTAGTAAACCTCCTTTGAACCGCCTCCAATGCATTTACATCCTTTCTTAAATAAGGAGACCAAAACTGCACACAATATTCGAGGTGCAGTTTCACCAATGTCCCATATAGCTGAAGCATAACATCCTTACTTTTATGTTCAATCCCTTTTGTAATAAAGGATAGCATTCCATTATCCTTCTTAGTTAATTGCTGTACCTGCAAACTAACTTTTTGTGACTCATGTACTAGAACACCAAGATCCCTCTGCACCTCAGAATTATGCAACTGTTCTCCATTTAAGTGATTCCCTGCTTTTTTGTTCTTCCTGCCAAAGTGAACAACTTCACATTTTCCCACATTAAACTCCATCTGCCAGATCTTTGCCCACTCACTTAACCCATCTATATTCATCTGCAACCTCCTCATGTCCTCTTCACAACATACTTTCCTACCTATCTTTGTGTCACCTGCAAATTTAGTTACCATGTCTTCACTCACTTCATCTAATTCATTGATGTAAATCGTAAAAAATTGAGGCCCCAGTACAAACCCCTGTGGGACTCCACTCGTCACACCCTGCCAATCAGAAAAAGGCTCATTTATGCATACTCTCTGCTTTTTGCCAGCCAGCCAATCTTCAATGAATGCTAATTTGGTACTCCTTACCATGCACTTTTATTTTCCATAATAATTTTTGATGTGACACTTTATAAAATATCTTCTGGAAATCCAAGTACTGTACATCAATAGGCTCCCTTACCCATGTTACACATTAAAAAAAACAATAAATTGGTTAAACATGAGTTTCCTTTCACAAAAGCATGCTGACTCTTCCAGGTTTCCTTGCGTTCTTCTAAGTGCCCACCTTTAACCTCCTTAATGATCGATTCTAATATTAATACTAACAATATTATTAAAATATTATTCAAATTAATATTAATAACATTATTCTAATATTATTCAAATATCTGAAGGTATGTTCCCCAATCACTGTAGTGGAGCCAGCTGTGTAGATTTCATTGGCTGCCTTCCTTTGTTTACAAGCTTCCTTACACTGTCTCTTTATATGCCCATTTCTGTGACAATAATAGCATTCAATTTTTTTAAACTGCCAATCATTAAATGATTGCTTGTTTCCACCTCTATTGAAACTATTCTTTGATTTCACTGCTGACTTATTTTTCCTTATTCTTCATTTAGTGGGAGCTGTTTCCCAACTCTTGGCAGAGTCTTGCATTTTCATGCCCGTTTCGCCTCAGGTTTCCTGCCTGATGTGGAGGGCGGTGCCATTTTGCACACCTTGCATTGCTTTTCCTTGGCCAGTACTATCTCTAGCGCCTTCTTGAAATCCAAGTTCAATTCAGACAATAATCTTTTCTGAATAGTGTCCTCATTCACACCACACACTAAACAATCTCTGAGCAAGTCATTTAGAGATGTACCGAACTCACAATGCTCCATTAGCTGCTTCAAATTTGCCACATAGCATGCAAATGTCTCACCCAGGGCTCTATTTTTTGAAATAAACTTGAACTTCTGCATTGTTACTGAGGGTTTTGGTTAATTATTACCCTTCACAAGGTCACCAATTCATCAACATTTTTCAAATCTTGGGCACTGGGTGCCATCAAACTTTGAATCAAACCGTAGGTTTTATTCCCACATCTACTTAAAAGGATCGCTCGCCTCTTCTGTTCCCCCATAATCTTGTTCACTTGAAAAAGAACATGAGGCATTCTATGTAACGAGAACAATCCTCTGTGGCTGGATCAAAAGGATCAATTCTTCCAAATTGCGGTATTTTGAGAGGGAATATCATCTTCAATTTTAATGGAGCTTTCTACTTACAATCACTGGACGAGATACAGTGCCGATTTCTTTTCAACTTGAGTTGTTCTGCTTAATCTTGTTTTATCCATGTCACCAGTTTGTTGTGAGTGGTGGCCCAGTTGGCACTATCGTTAGAGTTTATCTGCAGAGACTGCTTGGGTGGAAATTTTAAGTTTATTTAAAAGGTAATCAGCAGCCGTTATTAACTACTGAGGTAGCCCGCGCTACTCTACTATTGGTTACTGTAGATCATGTGATCTTCCTTAACATGTATTATTCTTAAAGGTGGATTACACACTAAATAAAACCATAATTACTACAATGGGTTTAGAATTCTTTCCCTCCAATTTTCTCTTCCCATCTCCCGAAGGTGCTGACTATATATTAAATTTCAGTTTTAGCTGACTGGCTGTCATCGTTTTTTCTTTCATTCAACCATCATTATGCCATCAAGCCACTGTTTCCAGGACTGTCACTGACCTCATCTCCTCTGTGGATCTCCCTCCCACAGCTTCCAACCTGATAGTCGCCCAACCTCGGACGGCCCGCTTCTATCTCCTACCCAAAATCCACAAACAGAACTGCCCCAGTAGACCGATCATCTCAGCTTGCTCCTGCCCCACAGAACTCATTTCTCGTTATCTTGACTCTCTTCTCTCTCCCCTTGTCCAGTCCCTTCCCACCTACATCCGTGATTCCTCTGACACCTTACGTCACATCAACAATTTCCAGTTCCCTGGCCCCTACCGCTTCCTCTTCACCATGGACGTCCAATCCCTCTACACCTCCATCCCCCACCAGGATGGTCTGAGGGCCCTTAGCTTCTTCCTCGAACAGAGGCCCAAACAATCCCCATCCACCACTACTCTCCTCCGTCTGGCTGAACTTGTTCTCACGCTGAACAATTTCACCTTCAACTCCTCTCACTTCCTCCAAATAAAAGGTGTGGCTATGGGTACCCGCATGGGCCCCAGCTAGGCCTGTCTCTTTATGGGGTATGTGGAACATTCCTTGTTGCAGTCCTACTCCGGCCCCCTTCCACAACTCTTTCTCCGGTACATCGATGATTATTTCGGTGCCGCTTCATGCTCTCGTCAGGACTTGGAAAAATTTATTAATTTTACTTCCAATCTCCTCCCCTCCATCATTTTCACGTGGTCCATCTCTGACACTTCCCTTCCCTTCCTTGACCTCTCTGTCTCAATCTCTGGTGATAGACTGTCCACCAATATCCATTACAAACCCACCGACTCCCACAGCTATCTCGACTACAGCTCCTCACACCCCGCTTCCTGTAAGGACTCCATCCCATTCTCTCAGTTCCTTCGCCTCCGTCGCATCTGTTCCGATGATGCTACATTCAAAAACAGTTCCTCTGACATGTCCTCCTTCTTCCTTAACCGAGGTTTTCCATCCACGGTCGTTGACAGGGCCCTCAACCGTGTCCGGCCCATCTCCCGCGCATCCGCCCTCACGCCTTCTCCTCCCTCCCAGAAACATGATAGGGTCCCCCTTGTCCTCACTTATCACCCCACCAGCCTCCGCATTCAAAGGATCATCCTCCGCCATTTCCGCCAACTCCAGCATGATGCCACCACCAAACACATCTTCCCTTCACCCCCCTTATCGGCATTCCGTAGGGATCGCTCCCTCCGGGACACCCTGGTCCACTCCTCCATCACCCCCTACTCCTCAACCCCCTCCTATGGCACAACTCCATGCCCACGCAAAAGATGCAACACCTGCCCCTTCACTTCCTCTCTCCTCACCGTCCAAGGGCCCAAACACTCCTTTCAAGTGAAGCAGCATTTCACTTGCATTTCCCCCAACTTAGTCTCCTGCATTCGTTGCTCCCAATGTGGTCTCCTCTACATTGGAGAGACCAAACGTAAACTGGGCGACCGCTTTGCAGAACACCTGCGGTCTGTCCGCAAGAATGACCCAAACCTCCCTGTTGCTTGCCATTTTAACACTCCACCCTGCTCTCTTGCCCACATGTCTGTCCTTGGCTTGCTGCATTGTTCCAGTGAAGCCCAACGCAAACTGGAGGAACAGCACCTCATCTTCCGACTAGGGACTTTACAGCCTTCCGGACTGAATATTGAATTCAACAACTTTAGGTCGTGAGCTCCCTCCCCCATCCCCACCCCCTTTCTGTTTCCCCCTTCCTTTTTTTTTTCCAATAAATTATAAAGATTTTCCTTTTCCCACCTATTTCCATTATAAAAAAACCCCACTAGAGCTATACCTTGAGTGCCCTACCATCCATTCTTAATTAGCACATTCGTTTAGATAATATCACCAACTTTAATTTTAACACCTATGTGTTCTATTGTACTATTGTCGTTGACATCTTTTGATGATCTGCTTCTATCACTGCTTGTTTGTCCCTACAACCACATCCCCCCCCCGCCCCTCCACCTCTCTGTCTCTCTATCTCTCCGCCCCCCACACACACACCTTAAACCAGCTTATATTTCAGCTCTTTCTTGGACTCGAACTCAAGTTCTGTCGAAGGGTCATGAGGACTCGAAACGTCAACTCTTTTCTTCTCCGCCGATGCTGCCAGACTTGCTGAGTTTTTCCAGGTAATTCTGTTTTTATTATGCCATTTTTCAACTTCGTCAAAGCTCTAATTCAGGCAATAGGAAAAGCACTGGAAGGTGGAGGCAAACTTCTTGAAATATTTTATTATCAGTCATAGGGAGTTCTTACATTTCAAAGTATTACAGTATTTCAAAATAATATAACATTCTTTGAGTTATAATGCAAATCTCATTGAAATACTGTTATATAGAGAATCAAGATTGAACTGAAACCCTTGTACACTTCCCCTTACTGTCCGTAATCAGTGTGGTTTTTGGAGAGGAAGATGTGTGTATTTCTTGGCCCTTAGAGTGTTTGGTCAATTTAAAAAGCAGCAACAAACAATTTTGGATTTAAATAAAGAGGGCTATTTATTCATGCATTCACCCCAATAGTCTAAACGCTACATCAATCACTCAGCACTCACACAATCCCGCATGCTCAATAAAAAACACAAGAGAGAATAGTGCACTTTTACAGGTTGTAAACAAAAGAATAGTTCATAGTTCACGTGTCTGTCTTAATGTAGAACAGTCATTGTGGACTTAGTAGAGCAAGGGTTTTTTCCTCTTCTTGAATTGAAGTTTAGATGGGTTAAGATAGCTGGAGTCAACTATCTGGGTTGAGGTTGCATGGGTTCAAATCCCACTACAGCAGCTGGTGGAATTTAGTTAAAAAATCTGGAATTATAACCTTGTCCACGGTGACCGAAACAATCATCAATTGCTGTAAAAACCCATTTGGTTCACTAATGTCCTTTAGGCAAGGAAATCAGCCATCTGTCCCTGTACCTGGTGTGGTCTACATGTGACTCCAGATCCACAGCAAAGTAGTTGACTCTTAACCTTCCTCCGAAATGGCCAAGCAAGCCATTCAGTTAAAACGCAATTTAGAGATTAACAACAAATGCTGGCCTTGCCAAAAACGCCCACATCCTATGAAATAATAAATAAAAACCAAAATTGCAGGATTCCCTTGAGATACGAATGTTCAACAAGTCACAAGGTAAGGCATTTGTTGTTTTCATATCAGGAGATTTAATTTCTATATAAGTGGACTTGGATTTAGGAATCAGACTGGGAGTGGTTTTTTAAAAATTTAGCAGCCTCCAAGTTTAAAAAGTCTTCTGTGTTAACTAAATGGTCTGCAGCCAATATTCTGCAGTGGTGTTCCTTGCACACATTATGTATATGTTATTACAACATAACAGAAACAACACAATGAATTGTCATGGAGTGAAAGGCCAAATCATCTTAATCAATGGAAGGTAACTTGGGCGAATATTTGAGTTCTGTGCAAAATGTTTACAACGTCACATTGGACACATCTCAAGCCTAGAATCTACCGAAGATAGAAATGATAGCCCTGACATTATATGCCTAAGTTGCCTGTTTGAAATTACTTGTTGTTAGCCTTTCTCAGCCACTTTAGCTGAAGCATTAATGCATAATTTTACACGCATTTGGCCACTAATATCCACCACGTAATTTCAGAGCCATTGTGACCTGACTGTTATTGATACTTTGATGGCCAAAGGACAAATGTGCTTTACATATGACGGGAGTTAGTTTTCCATCATCGCAAGTTGGAAAAGGGAATGACAAAGTTAAGATGTATCTCTCCTCCCTGCTAAGGATTGAAAAAATACTTGGTTATGTGGAAAAAACAGGGGAGTGGGGGAAATTTGAAAACTCTCTTAAAAAGCTAGCAGAGCCACAACCTCATTCTGTGCTGTATGACTCTATTACAGGGGTGATATATGTTGATGTTCCTGCCATTGCCATGAATGAAACATGTTCCACAAAATTAACTTGGATATCTGTTCATTTAAATGAATGAATAGATGAATGAAAGATCAACCTATTGCTTTGTTGTTGCACTAATTTTGGAATGAACACTCTGAATGCTTTCTTTCTCTTTGTATTTATTTGAATGCATCAGAATGCAATGAAATACAAGCAAAACATTTTATTTGAATTGTTAGAAGCTCTATTACAAATGAGATCATACAAGATTTTTCTCCCTCTGGGGTATTATAGCTGTCAAACACTTACACTGACGCTGTTACACTCTTCAGGCTTACTTCTTACCTCAACATTTTTTGTATAGCCATCTTTCATGTCTATATAAGAATTTCTGCCCTTAATCCAGTAGTTTTTTTGTTTAATATGGTTTGGATTGTGGAAAGAAAAAGGCTGAGGAAGGAAAGTTATTCAGACAAGCTGTACAAAGGGATGAAGCAGGTTCAGCCCAACATTGACAGCTCCTCCAAGGCCTTGGCATCATGAACTCCTTTGTAAACTGTACTTTCGAGCACATCGTGAGTGAAGCTTCTCATTATAATAAGCAATCAACCATCAGCTCCTGGGAGATCCAGCCTGCCATGAGCCTGCTGCTGCCTGGCGGAGCTGGCCAAGCATATCTTGACAGAAGGGACAATGGCAACCAGCAAGTATACTAGTTCTAATGTAACTCCACAAAGTACTGAAAAAAATCAAATTGAAGATATACATGTAACTGATATATGTAACTGATATACATGCCCTGTATCTCCAGTTCCCTGTTTTTTATAGCCTCAATATGTAAAATTATTCTTTCACGTAACATCAATCAGGGACTCAGGCTTAATAATTATAAGAGTATTATATTATAAGAGTATAATTATAATTATACTTTTTTTTCTTTTTGGAGTTCATACTGGCACTCTTTTGCCTCTTGCTTATCAATTTACCCCCAATTCAATCTGGCTCTATTCTTCCTTTCAATTTAAACTCCAGGACCAGAATCTTTGGGTCGGCGCATGGGGTGGGCCCAGCTCACCGGCGTGTAAAATGACGCACGGTGATGTCTGGTGTGTGTCCCGATGTCACCGCATGTCATTCTGTTTTTCAGTTTGGCAGGAGTCGGCCTCGTGCCCACAGAACTGTCAAAGGCCTATTAAGGCCATTTAAAAACTAATTAAAATACATAACAGAGCTGCCCGTCCAACCTTAAGGTTGAATGCAGACAAAGAGCCCAGGCGGCCTTCGCATTTATCATGAAACCTCATCCATGGATGGGATGAGGTTTCATGAAGTGTTTATAAATTGAATAATTTTTCTTAATTAAATTTCATTGATGTGTCCCATCTCATGTGACACTGTCACATGAGGGGACGGGTATTACATTGTTTTTTCTTTATTCAAATTTTTGATAATTAAACTAATACACCAGAGGCAGCTCTGTGCCTCAGGGAGATTTCTGTGCTCGGGGCATGAGCGAAAGAGCGCAGGCCCCGACTGTCCCTCCTCCCTCCATCTGGACAGGTAGTGCTGAGCACTACCAGCCATGCATAATGCTGGGCAGGCCTTAATTGGCCCACCCACAGAAAATGGCGAGATTGCGGGCGGCTATCGGCTCCGCGCCTGCCCGCACCCGCTCCGGCCAGCCCACCCAGCATGGGGAAAATTTTCCCCTTAGTAAATGCTAGCATTCTCCTTGCTCCCCATCCCAAAGTAACACTCCTAGCTACTTGCTTCTTCCTCCAAAACACTCTGTTCCCTCTGCTACAGTGGAAAGCTTTTCATTCGCTGCATGCACCTGCTGGGAGCTAGCCTCATGCTATAATGCAAGATCAGGATTTTACAGCATCCCCAGCAAACCTCACCTGATATGCTAGGAGTGCATGTGGTTCAAGGTATGGGCTACCTAGTGCCAGTATCTCTTAAAGGGCTGATGTCCATCCTTAAAGCTCTCCTGCTACTAAGAGACAGAAATGGTGGGGCTAGTTGATGATGCAGGAGACTCCAATTCAGGATGCACATTTAGAGATATGCTGCAGAAGGTATTGCAAAAAGGGTAATCATTTTTGGAGCTGAGGCACATACTTCAATGAATAGCAGAATCAAAGTGGGCTTTTTCTGTTTATCCTTGGGATGTGGATATGCTGGCAAGACTGCACTTAGTGCCAATTTAGAGGGAGGCGATGGTGTAGCAGTCTTGTCACTGGACTAGTAATCCAGAGACCCAGGGTACTGCTCTGGGGACTTGGGTTCGAATGGCAGATGGTGGAATTTGAAGTCAATAAAAAAAAACCTGGAATTAAACCATTGTAAAAACCCATTTGCTTCACTAATGTCCTTTAGGGAGGGAAATCTTTCGTCCTTACCTGGCCTACATGTGACTCAAGATCCAGACTCACAGCAATGTGGTTAATGCCCTCTGAAATGGCCTAGCAAGCCACTCAGTTGTAACAAACTGCTAAAAAGACACAAAATAGGAATGAAACCAGATGGACCAACCAGCATCGACCCAGGCACTAGAAACGACAATGGCAATCGCAGCCCTGTTGACCCTGCAAAGTCCTCCTTATTAACACCTGAATAGTGCCAAAATTGGGGGAACAGTCTCACAGACTAGTCAAGCAACAGCCTCACATAGTCATTCTCACAGAATCATGCCTTACAGATCACGTTCCAGACACCACCATCTCCATCCCTGGATATGTCCTGCCCCACCGGCAGGACAATTCCAGCAGAAGTAGTGGCACAGCCGAGAGGGAGTTGCCCTGGGAGTCCTGAACATCAACTCTGGACCCCATGAAGTCTCATGGCATTTGGTCAAACATGGGCAAGGAAACCTCCTGCTGATTACCACATATTGCCCTCCCTCAGCTGATGAATCAGTGCTCCTCCATGTTGAACACCACTTGAAGGAAGTTCTGAGGGTGGCAAGGGCATAGAATATACGCTGGGTGGGGGACTTCACTGTCCATCACCAAGAGTGGCTCAGTAGCACCACTACTGACCCAGCTGGCCGAGTCCTAAAGGACATAGCTGCTAGACTGGGTCTGTGGCGGGTGGTGAGGGAACCAACAAGAAGGAAAAAACATACTTGACCTCATCCTCACCATCCTGCCTGCTGCAGACGCATCTGCCCATGACAATATCAGTAGGAGTGACCACCGCACAGTCATTGCAGAGACAATGTCCCGCCTTCACATTGAGGATACCCTCCATTGTGTTGTGTGGCACTACCACCGTGCTAAATAGGATAGGTTTCGAACAAATCTAGCAACTAAAGACTGGGCATCAATGAGGCACAGTGGGCCATCAGCAGCAGCAAAATTGTACTCGAACACAGTCTGTAGCCTCATGGCCTGGCATATCCCCCATTCTGCCATTACCATCAAGCCAGGGGATCAACCCTAGTTCAATGAAGAGTGCAGGAGGGCATGCCAGGAGCAGAATCAGGCATACCTAAAAATGAGGTATCAACCTGGTGAAGCTATAACACAGGATTACTTGCGTGCCAAACAGCATAAGCAGCAAGTGATAGACAGGGCTAAGCAATCCCACAACCAACAGATCAGATCTCAGCTCTGCAGTCCTGCCACATTCAGTTGTGAATGGTGCTGGACAATTAAACAACTCACTGGAGGAGGAGGCTCCACAAATATCCCCATCCTCAGTGAAGGAGGAGCCCAGCACATCAGTGCAAAAGATAAGGCTGAAGCATTAGCTGCAATCTTCAGCCAGAAGTGCCCAGTGGATGATCCATCTTGACTTCCTCCAGAGGTCCTCAGCATCACAGGTGCCAGTCTTCAGCCAATTCGATTCACTCCACGTGATATCAGGAAACAGCTGAAGGCACTGGATACTGCAAAGGCTATGGGCCGTGACAATTTTCTGGCAATAGTACTGATGACTTGAGCTCCAGAACTTGTTACGCCCCTAGCCAAGCTGTTCCAGTACAGCTAAAACACCGGCATCTACCCGGCGAAATTGAAAATTGCCCAGGTATGTCCTGTACACAAAAAAGCAGGACAAATCCAACCTGGCCAATTATCGCCCCATCGGTCTACTCTCAATCAATAGTAAAGTAATGGAAGGCGTCATCAACAGTGCTATCAAGCGGCACTTGCTCAGCAATAACCTGCTCACTGATGCCCAGTTTAGGTTCCGCCAGGGCCACTCAGCTCTTGACCTCATTACAGCCTTGGTTCAAACATGGACAAAAGAGTTGAACTCCCGAGGTGAGGTGAGAGTGACTGCCCTTGACATTAATGCAGCATTTGACTGAGTGTGGCATCAAGGAGCCCTAGCAAAACTGGAGTCTTTGGGAATCAGAGAGAAAACTCCACTGGTTGGAGTCATACCGAGCACAAAGGAAGATGGTTGTGGTTGTTGGAGGTCAGTCATCTTAGCTCCAGGACAGCACTGCAGGAATTCCTCAGGGTAGTGTCCTAGGCCCAACCATCTTCAGCTGCTTCATCAATGACCTACATTCCATCATAAGGTCAGAAGTGGGGATGTTTGCTGATGATTGCACAATGTTCAGCACCATTCACTACTCCTCAGGTACTGAAGCAGTCCATGTCCAAATGCAGCAATATCCAGGCTTGGGCTGGCAAGTGGCAAGTAGCATTTGCTCCACCCAAGCGTCAGGCAATGACCGCCTCCAACAGGAGAGAATCCAACAATCGCCCCTTGATGGTCAATGGCATTACCATCACTGAGTCCCCACTATCACCATCCTGGGGGTTACTATTGACCAGAAACTGAACTGGGCTAGCCATATAAATACTATGGCTACAAGAGCAGGTCAAAGGCTAGGAATTGTGCAATGAGTAACTCACCTCCTGACTCCTCAAAGCCTGTCCACCGCCTACAAGGCACAAGTCAGGAATGTGATGAAATACTCCCCACTTGCCTGGATGAGTGCAGCTCCTACAACACTGAATAAGCTTGACACCGTTCAGGACAAAGCGGCATGCTTGATTGGCACCACATCCTCAAACATTCTTTCCCTCCAGCATCAATGCACAGTAGCAGCAGTATGTACCATCTACAAGATGCACTGCAGGAATTCACCAAGGCTCCTTAAACAGCACCTCCCAAACCTGCAACCAATACCACCTAGAAGGACGGGAACAGCAGATAGATGGGAATGCCACCACCTGGAAGTTCCCCTCCAAGTCACTCACCATCCTGACTTGGAAATATATCGCCGCTCTTTCATTGTCACTGGGTCAAAATCCTGGAACTCCCTTCCTAACAGCACTGTGGGTGTACCTACACCACATGAACTGCAGTGATTCAAGAAGGCAGCTCACCACCACCTACGCAAGGGCAACTAGGGATGGGCAATACAGTGCTGGCCCAGCTAGCAAAGTCCACACCCTGTGAATAATCTTTTAGAAAGTTCTTCTAAGAAGGTGGAAGTTGCTCCTCTTTTGAACCATTGCTGCCCCCTGACAAACTGTTCCTGAGTGATATATTCCAAGTTAATATTTGCACTGACTTCATTTATATAGTTAGTGTCCCGCATCCACTAATTAATGAATAATTCTGCTATGAGTAATGCCTTAAGATCACCAGCCATTCTTATTCAACAATTTGACTGAAACCCAATCCTTTTTGTGTTCTCCTGACAGGTTGCCAAACATTGGTAGATTATGGGAAAGGGGTACTATATTCCACGATAACTAAAATTACAGGCCTGGTCCTTTTTGATGGTAATTTATTACAAGTGTTTCAATTGCAACAGTAAAATGGCACTGATTAACAACAACTGAAATTTGCTTCTAAATTAGTGTGATAATGATACTAGTGAAAGAGAACTATTTAAGAAGGAATAAACCTCAATTGTCTGTGAACACTTTGAAAATGTTTAACAATATTTATGTAAATGGAGTATTATAATTAATATGCAGCAGTTAGAATTCTAAATTCATATAGCAATTTGACAGAATGGAGAGGAACTTCTGCTCAAATAACTTTTTGCCTAAAACAATGGTGTTAGATTTGTCATTGAGGGAAGCAATTTACTTTTTTTAACAGAGTATATATAAATATTTTCTCTGACTATAGTGAGCAAAACAGCAAAACATACAGTTTGTTACAGAATGTCTATCTTTTATGTATTCAGTTAATTATTTTTTTAAATTGTGCAAACATAGATTATTCGCATGAGAATATTTAATAATGCATAATTTCTAAAGGAAGGTTGCATTGCATGTATGGATGGTATTTAATTATAATTCCCATTTCCTCATTTCTAAAAGTTTGCACACAACAACCATTTGAAAACATAAATTTTAATCATTATTAGAAAATTATGTTTGTACAATAAAAATAATTATACAAACATTATTTATAATGCAAATTATTAGATACTGTAACAATTGATAGTAATCTACTTCAACATATATTTTCCAAGTGTAATCATTTAAAATGTATGTCTAATTGAAAACTGAAATGCCACAAGAGTGGGCTGAACTGAAAGAGGGACTATGTTGTTATATAAATTCTGTTGCCCATAATTTACTGTAACATTACATTAAGATTTTGCTACTGTGAGTATAAATTATGGAAAATATATATCACTACCACATACATTTTTTTAATCTAAAAAATGTATTCTAAAATCTAGAACTGATTTAAAGATGCCAATGATTTTATCATTACTGTTGACCTGTGAAAAATGCAATATCAATAATGAGGCAGATCAATCCTTTTGAATAATAAATAATGAATGGAAAAGCAATATAATTTCATGCACACTGCATTAACTTCATTAGTGATGCCATTTTACATTTTTATTTTTAATTCATTTTTCTATTGTATTAACTACTCCATAAAAGAGATTGTTATATATTTTGGTATTTTCTAATCTTCTTAGTCTAGATTATGTTGTCTCTTGTATGTTAATTTACTACAATGGATGAGCCTCAATTCCCCATGCCGTTGAGGATATCTTGTGTTGAGATACAGATAAACTTTTGTTAACAAACTTGGGAAATGAATAGCAAACTCTTTCTATTAATTACTGTTAGTGACAGGAGTTATGCCTTCATAAGACCTTGCCTTGACTTCAGAAGCAGCAGAAAGTTCCCGATTGCTGCCCTTCCTACTTCCTGGTCATCCCATTCTCTCCCGATCTGCTACTTCCATCTTCCAAGGTTTGCCCGAGGGCCATTGCCAGCAACACACTGCTTAACATTCTAATGGTTTTCAGCAACCTGCCTGGGGATGGCCTGTAGATGCCTGCAGTTCTCCAGTCTAATACAAATGAGGCAGGCCCAAAGTTGAATATGAATGGGTCTCGGGCTTACCTGTTCCAGTGTAGGAACCATTCACTTTATCCACAGGCCAGTGCAAACCAAATTCTAGGCCACCATATTAAACGATTAAAAATATGACTAAAATCTGAATCAATTGTTCATTAATAGCAACTTATATGGATGCTGTGGCTATGCAAACTCACATTCTGTATTACGCAAGTAATGAATACCCCATCATTATCCATCCCTGCCCCTGTCTGATGTCGAGCCAGACTGTTAATAACCTTTCCACCCTATTTGATCCAGAGCTGACTTTCCAACTCCATGTCCAGTCTATCAGAAGGACCACTTACTTCCAACGCCATTGTATCGCCTGTCTCTGCCCATGCCTCAGTGCATGTTACTGAAATCCTCATCCATGTTGTTGTTATCTCAATGCATGATTCCAAAGCTCTTCTGGCTGGCGTTGGCCCTCTGTATACAGCAACTCATCCAAAATTCTGCCGTACATATCTTACATTGCACCAAGTTCTGTTCACCAATCACTCCTGTGCTCGATTACTTACGTCAACTCCCAACCTCTCGATTTTAAAAGCCCCATTTTTAAATTCTTGTCCTGGCCTTGGCCTTTTCACTTCCTATCTTTGTATTCTTTTCCAGCCAGGCAAGCCTTCTTGATCTCTGCACTTCTCCAATTCTGTGTATCCCCAAATTTCATGACTCCATCATTGGTAACAGTTTCTTTAGGCTGTGGCATACCCTCCATAAACCTCTCCAGCTGTGTACCTCTCCTTCTCTACAATGCTCCTTATAGCCAACTCCTTTGATGAAGCTTTTGCCATCCATATTAACATTCCCTTATGGGTCCATGACAAAAGTTGCTTGATAAAGCTCCTGTAAAATTCCTTGGGACAATTAGCTACATTAAAGATGGTATAAAAATGCAAGTTGTTATTGTTTTGTGCTATATAATGAGCAATAACAGGCAAATTTTGCATTAGCTTATTTCAATTCTCTAATATGATCTGATCATTGAAGTTCCATTTCTTGGAATTATTATCAAATAGCTTTTTCCAATCAATACTTTTTTCAGTGAACTAAGCCAAATGTTTCACCTCAAACTCAAATGGCTGGAAAATGGCTATTTTCTATATTAGTTCCCTAACTGTTGAAACATACAGGGTTTCATGTCAATTGGGAGGCCTGAGGTTCACACAAATTTGAGCCTTAGGCTTCAGTTAATATTTTGATCAAGCTACCATGCTTGTCATGCCTCCAAAAAGGCAGCTCACATGACTGCTGTGTCCAATTTTGGGCCATCTGCCATTACAATATTGGCCCTCAAGTAAGTCCCAAGAGTGCAGGGAGGGGGTCCTGAATGCAGAATTGCTGTGGAGTCAGAAGAGGCACTCATACTCTTGGTGGCTCCATATCAACCTTAAAAAAAAATACTTTCTTTATTGGTGGTGTTTGGTTCTTAGGCCGATTTCATGCCTGGGAACCTACATGGAGCAGGGACATTTTCTCTGCACAGGGCACCTCAATTCCTTAAAAGCATCTAATTCAGGTGTTAGAGGCCCCCCCATATACCATGGACCTAGCAGTTGTTTTAGCAGTCCACCTGTCTGCCCGTAAATCATCTAAGGCTAATGTGGTGTTGGAAGTTTTGCAGACTCTCTTGAGGTGCGGGACATAGCCCTGCAAAGTTGGTAATTTTTTTCTGCTTTATTCCATATTGAAAGCAGGGATGCTGTAACCAATTTCCATCCCAAGATGTATTATCCAGACTGACAGTTCAGGACAATACCGAAGGAGTGCTATGTTACCAGAGGTGCCATCACTTGGATGAGATCTTAAAATGAGCAGCCATTTGCCTGCCTCGCTAAAGATCCCAATCGAAAGAAAGCAGGGAATGTTCTCAATGTCATGACCAATGTTCCTCTCACAACAAATACTACCGAAAACCAGACTAATTGGTCCTTTATTTCAAAGCACCTGAAAAAATGCAGAATGACAGGCAGTTTAAATTGCAAACTTCACCTTTATATGCTTGGTTGAGGATTATGGTAGAACCTTTATTATGTAAACTCCAATCAACCAGCTAAGTAATTATTTAAAATGTTTTCCATCTTAGTTAAGTAAAAGTGTTAAGCCTTTAATCCAGAGTTTAAAAGAATTGTACAGTATTAGATTCTGCAAAAATGTCAATGCTGGAAATTATGCTTTTTTCACATTTAAAGCAAGAAAGGAATTGAACTTTCTTCTTAGGTTTAATCCCTGAATCATATCAGTCTGATGTTATGTGAATGCTTACTATACAGTCTTACTTTATTTTTAGAATGTCTATTTAAAATAGCACCCAGAAAGACAATTTCTGAATTTTGAACACTTTCTATGGAAGTGAAAAGTATCAGCTCAAAGTTCTGAAACATATGGGGCACTTTTAACTTAACTTACCAGGTGGGTAGTCCAAGGGAATAAAAACTAAAGTACCTGGAAAAACTCAGCAGGTCTGACAGCATTTGCGGAGAGGGATACAGTTGACATTTCGAGTCCGTATGACCCTTCATCAGAACTAAGACATATAAAAATGACATGAAATATAAGCTGGTAGAAGAGGGTGGGACAAGGAATCAGTTTGAGTGCTGAATTTACATCTCACCCAAAAACATTTTTCAATTTTCCACCTGGTAAATTCAGTTTAATTTGTCTCCATAGAGTGAATGCACACATAATACAAAGATAACTGTGTTCAGTTGTCATAATGTTTTCAGAAATTGTCCAAAAGTAAATATACATAATATTTATGTATGAGTAAAATATGTGAATTCATTACCCTTTGGAAATATATGGTGGATTATCTAAATATTTGAAAAAGAAAGTTGTCATGGGAACAGGACGCTTTCTGATTCCAGGGGCTTCTCTTTTAATCAAGAGGATCATCTGAGACTGGGAAACAGTGTGCTTGATTGACTAAAGCCGTCATAATGGTTTATAATGGCCTATTTTACACCAGTTATGATTCTTATTTGCCTCTATTGCCACATTCACTGTTTTAATTTCCAATACTGTCCACATTTATGATAGTATTTGCAGTAACTGGAAGTTCTTTGGAAAAACATTAATCTGCTGCTGCTGTGGATTCATTTTAAATATGATTCTTCCTCCATGCCCAGTCATCTAAGGATTGGCAAGGGAATGAAAAAGGACTCAACATCATCAACAACACAGAATATATGGTTGAAAGCTCATTGTGCGGACACATATGACACCAAGATCGCAAACAGCCTGGTTCAACCTCAGTCGGTTGCCTGCAAGAGGGATGGAGTCAGTGACTAGGGAATCTGGCTGTGGCATGGACTGAAGATGTTGGTTTCAGTCTTCCTAATATTTAGTTGGATGAATTAGTATCTTTAACATAGTATCTTTAATGTAGCAAAGTATTCCAAATGTTTCACTGGAGTAAAGTAAAATAAAACTTGACACTGACCCACATAAAGAGATACCAGGGCAGTTGACTAAAACTTTGGTCAAAGAAATAGATTTTAAGAAGCACCTTAAATATCAAATGAGACAAAAAGAAGCTGAATGATTCAGGGAAGGACTCCAGAGCTTAGGGCCTAGGTAGCTGGATGCCAGTGGTGGAGTGATTAAAATTGGCAATGTTTGAGAAGCCAAAATTAGAGGTTACAGGGCTGAAGGAGTTTACAGAAATAGGGACGGGGAATGGGGTCGAAGCCATGGAGGGATTTGAAACCAAAGTTGATCATTTTAAAATAAAAACAAAAATACCTGGAAAAACTCAGCAGGTCTGACAGCATCTGCGGAGAGCGATACAGTTGACGTTTCAAGTCCGTATGACCCTTCATCAGAACTAAGACATATTTTACTTTTGATCATTTTAAAATTGAGGTACTGCTTAAACTGGAGTCAGTTTTGGCCAGTGAGCACAGGGCTGATGTGTGAATGGGACATGGCATGGGTAAGAACATGGGCAGCAGACTTTTGGATGAGCTTAAGTTTATGGAAAACAAAAACAGAATTGCCTGGAAAAACTCAGCAGGTCTGGCAGCATCGGCGGAGAAGAAAAGAGTTGACGTTTCAAGTCCTCATGACCCTTCGACAGAACTTGAGTGAGTCCAAGAAAGAGTTGAAATATAAGCTGGTTTAAGGTGTGTGTGTGGGGGGCGGGGAGAGAGAGAGAGAGAGAGAGAAGTGGAGGGGGTTGGTGTGGTTGTAGGGACAAACAAGCAGTGATAGGAGCAGATCATCAAAAGATGTCACAAACAACAGAACAAAAGAACACATAGGTGTTAAAGTTGGTGATATTATCTAAACGCATGTGCTAATTAAGAATGGATGGTAGGGCACTCAAGGTATAGCTCTAGTGGGGGTGGGGGGAGCATAAAAGATTTTAAAATATTTTAAAATAATGGAAATAGGTGGGAAAAGAAAAATCTATATAATTTATTGGAAAAAGAACAAAAGGAAGGGGGAAACAGAAAGGGGGTGGGGATGGAGGAGGGAGCTCAAGACCTAAAGTTGTTGAATTCAATATTCAGTCCGGAAGGCTGTAAAGGCTGTAATATCACCAACTTTAACACCTATGTGTTCTTTTGTTCTGTTGTTTGTGACATCTTTTGATGATCTGCTTTTATCACTGCTTGTTTGTCCCTACAACCACACCAACGCCCTCCACTTCTCTCTCTCTCTCTCCCCCCCCCACACACACACCTTAAACCAGCTTATATTTCAACTCTTTCTTGAACTCACTCAATTCTTTCGAAGGGTCATGAGGACTCGAAACGTCAACTCTTTTCTTCTCCGCCGATGATGCCAGACCTGCTGAGTTTTTCCAGGTAATTCTGTTTTTGTTTTTGATTTCCAGCATCTGCAGTTTTTTTGTTTTTAAGTTTATGGAAATTGGATGAGGGATGATGGCCAGGGAGTGCATTGGAATAGTAACATCTAGATGTAACAAAGGTAGGGGTGAGAGGTTCAGTAGCAGATAAGAGCTGAGGGAGGGGTGGAATTGGGCAATGTTACAGAGATAGAAATAGGCAGTCTTGATGATGGTGTGAATATGTTGTTGGAAGCTCATTGTGCGGACAAATATGACACCAAGATTGCAAACAGTCTGGGTCAACCTCAGTTGGTTGCCTACAAGACGGATGGACTAGGGAACTAGGGGATCTGGTTGTGGCATGGACTGAAGATGTTGGTTTCAGTCTTCCTTATATTTAGTTGGATTCAATTTTTGCTCATCGAGTATAGGAAATTGGACAAGTGGTCTGAGACAGTGCAGGGGCAGAGAGAGGTGATGGTGAAGTAGAGCTGTATGGCGTCACCATGTGGAACCTAAAATTCCACTTTCAGGTGTTGCCAGATGATGAGGGAAATAGGAGGAGAACCAAGGACAGATCCTTGGGGGACATCAGAGGTGTGTAAAAACTGGAGTGTGAAGAGAAGCCATAATAGGTGATTCTCTGTCTATGATTAGATAGATAAGAATGGACCAGATTAATGATGTTCTGGTGCTAGCATGGCATGCCTTGCTTGTGCCCTTCTCAACATGGGTGCCATGCTAGCCCTACCAAGAGCTTAAAGCATGGCTGGCACCATTTAAGGTCTTTGGGGCTTCTGTAGCACTATTGCCAGCAGCGCTACAATTTTGCAGCCTTTATGTCTAGCTTATCAGGCAGACAGAACCTCTATACTGAGTCTAAATAATGTGCTCAAGTCCTGGTATGATGCTTGAACCCATAGCATGCTATATCAGAGATGAGAGTTTTAGCACTCTGCCAAACTCAGGCTTAATGAGATCTGAATGAGGATCATTTACTGGTGATCCTGGAAGTGCATTGATGTTCAATCATTCTAATTAATCTGAAGTTTAACATGATACAAAATTTGAAAAAATGTAATATTACTCATCATGTTTGCTTTCTGTAGATTATAATCTGGCCTCCAGTACCATTTTTGTGGTACCATATGAGTGGTACCATACCCTTTATCCTGCAGAAATAAATCCTGCACAGAGACTATTACATCACACATTGCAGCAGCGTCCAAGAACATCCAGTACAGACACCAGCATAGATACAGACTGATCATAATCTAATGAACTCTGCTTGAAAGTGTGCATCTGTGGAAATATTGTCACTACATTTCAAAAATACTGCCATGGCTATAAAGAACTTTGAGGTGTCCTGAAGTTGTGAAAGATACTATATAAATGCAAGCCTTTCTAACTTTCTTTTAATAAGGACAGACGTAAGCTCAGTTTGGATGACCCTTTTAAGTTTGAATGGTTTGCCAACACTCACTTTTTGAGCCCATACAAAATATCTTGTAGAACATTAGTCCAGCATGAGTATACACTTTCAGGGAGCAGACATGAAAGTCAAAGGAAGTAATAAACCAGATGAAGGAAGGTGTTTGGCTTTAAGATATCTTCAAATGTATTGAAATCAGTTCACACAAATCTTTCAGATCATTGCTTCCTTAAGTCTGCCCTGCACAATAAAACAAAGCCTAAAACGTAAAAGTTACATGACAACATTATGTAATGCATGCTATTTGGAAAAAGAAGAGAATTAATATTTGAGAAGCATAATCAGATAACTGTTCAAGCCCAGAGGCCATTTAATACCACGTTCATTTAGTATGTTTTTGTATATGATTTGGCAGAAAGCTGCTTTTCAGCAATCAGGCTGGTATTATTCTTGCTTCTATCTCCACTAATCAGCCTATAGGTATGAGTGTACCTGTGGGTTAATGACGTGCTTTGGTTTTGGTTTTGTGATTTTGATCAGGCAATCTCAGTGTGTCTTCACAATGAGCTTCCTACTCAATAAAACTGACCGCAAGTTATCTCAGTGCTGAACTGATTACTCAGAACCTGCCTTAAATATAAATTAAGTAACACCATCTCCTCCAAACTTCTGACTTTAGAAGTAGTTTACAGGATCAGGAAAGAAATGAATCAAAGTGTTAGAATTTACTTCTCCATGGGCGGAATTTTAGTGTCGTTGGGTGGGCGCGGTGGGCAGGCTCGGGACCGGCTGGGAAAAAGCCCACCGGCTGACTGCGATTTCACGCAGGCTGACCAATGAACAGCTAGCCAGTGTGAAAGGCGCACTGAAAGGTTCTGCACTACCAGGGTGGGGGGCGGAAGGAGGGCAAGTGCTGAAGTCAGCAAGGGCACGGGGTAGCGCACAATGAAATCTCCCTGAAGGCAGAGCGCTACCTCAGGAAGCTAAAGAGTTGAAAACCATCAAATAAAGATTTTAAATGCAAAAAAAAATGTCCACACATCAGACTCATTCACCTAAAGATAGGTTATAAAAATTCTGCCCAAACGTTTTTATTTTATTTTAAATTAATATTGGAAACCCCATCCAGCCCTTGGATGAAGTTTCCTCAAAAATGCAAAGGCCGCCTGGCCAATTCGCCTGCCTCCAACTATAAGGTTGGATGGGCAGCAAAAAATTGCCATCAATTGTTACTTTAACGGCCATTATGAGTCTCTTAGTTGTCGGTGGGCACTCTGCCGGCCCTTGTGAGGGTCGGCTGACCAAAATATTGTGCGAGTGCCCAATCACACTTGTCCCACTGCGTCGTGCACTGTTTTATGCCCAATTGGGTTGGGTGCCTGCCCACCCGTGGGACATAAAATTCTGCCTCATATGTCCTAATGTATTCAGTAATTGCATCATTGTAGAGCCCCCTTAACAATAATTTAACATTATACTTTTAATGATTTCTGAAAATAGGAATTAATTTTGCTATCTATGATACCAATAATATCAAATGTGCAATATCAAATCTCATAGGGAATGATTTTCAATTAAGGATGGAGTTATTTATTTACAACATATTAAATAATAAGAGCATAAAAAATAGCAGCAGGAAAGAGCCCCACAGTCTCATGAGCCTGTTCCATCTTTCAATAGAATCGTGGCTGAACTTCTACATCAAGGGGCAGAATTTTCCATTTGACAGGCGGGCCGCCAGCAATCGGGGCCATACCACCATTTTACGTGGGTGGGCCAATTAAGGCCCGCCCAGCGTGATGTCCGCCAGGAAGCGCTATGCGCTTCCTGTGTGGGCAGGGGGGGGGGAAATCCCTAAATCTGAGAGTGCGCTCTTTCACGCATGCACACGAAAGAACGCACTCATCTCCCTGAGGCTAAGTGCAGCCTCAGGGAGATCGCCTCGACTTTTAAAAATACTAAAAATAGAGAAAAGAAAAATCCCTTACGTGTCCCGACATGTGACAATGTGAGATGAGTTGGGACATGTTCATAATTTACATAACAATGTTATTGCAATTTTTAAAACCCTACATGAAATCTCATCCCACCACTGGGTGAGGTTTCATGTTTTTTCTAGTTGCTGCCTGGATTCCTGGCCTGCCCGCCAAGCTTAAGGTTGGACGGGCAGGTCCTTCAATTGCTTAATTGATCCTGTCAATGGCTTCAAGTGGCCATTGACAGGTCAGCGGGCCCACAGCTGATTTTGCTGTGCCCCCGCCTTCCTGAAAATTTAAATGGGGTGGGGTGACCTTGGGGGTTCCGCCTAATGTCATCCCACATCATTTTATGCATCGGCGAGCAGGCCCTGCCCCCCCGCTCGCTGACGGTAAAATTCTGCCCCAAGTTTCACTTTCCAACCAGATCCACATATTGCTTGATTCCCTTTTTGGCCAAAAAATCTATTGTTCTTAGTCTTGACTATGTGCAATGATTGAGCATCTACAGCCTCTAGATTGAGAATTCCAAAGACTCATAATCCTCTGAGTGAAGACAGTGTTCATCATCTTAGTCCTAAATAGCCATCGTGTTATCCTGCAACTATGCCCTCTCATTCTAAACTCTCCCACCAGAGGACACAGCCTCTCCACATCTACACTCTCAAGACATCTCAACTCCTTATATATTTCAACAAGATCACCTCTCATTCCTCTAAATTCCAGAGCATATAGTTCTACATAATCTCTCATAACAAGACAATCATCTCATCCCTGGAATCAAGCTAGTGAACCTTCCTTGCATCCCCTCATCCCCTTCCTTTGGCCCAGTGAACAAAACTGTACACAACACTCCATATGTGGTCTCAATAAAACCCAGTACAATTGAAGCAAGACATCCCTATTCTGATCTCCAAATCTCTTGCACTAAAGGCTAACATTCCATTTGCCATCCTAAATTCCTGATAAATCTGCTTGTTAACTTTCTGTGTTATGTGTACAAGGGCATCCACATCCCTCTGAACACCAGCATTCCATTTGGATCCTTAATGCCCAGTTTTTGGCACTAAGTGACATTTTGCCCCTAAAATGGGGTCTGTACTTTGTGGGGAGACATTTTGCACAAGCTTTGCTAGGTATCATTTTGATTAGGGTGTTAGCGTGCACAGGGAGTGTTCACTGGAAGTATTGAGAACAGGAAAATTGTAACATCAAATAGCACTGCCATTCTGGAGGTAAACTCCAATAACCTCGCTTAACTTCAGCAGAATGGACTCCAACCAATGCTACATAAAGAGATAATCAACTACTTTTGGGTTCATTGTTGATTGAGTTCTTTTGGTTATTCCTGAAATATAAAAAAGTATTTGGTGGTTTCTGGCATTTAAAATGGCTGAAATCTACAGGGACTGGCATAGCAGGTGCTAAAGGATTTTGTCCTGACTTCAGGTTTTCTGCATAAACCACTTGCTTCCACTTGTACCATTTTTCTTAAATAATGGTGTTCCATTTGCTAACTTCCAATCCATTTGGACCATTCTTGAACCCAGGGAATTTTGGAAGGTCATAAACATGACTTCCACTATCTCTGCAGCCACCACTTTTGGAACTCTCAGATGCAGGCCATCAGGGAAGGTGATTTATTGGCTTATTAATTTTGCCAGTGCATATTTATTACAAATATTAATTGTTTTAAGTTCCTCACCCATAGTAGACCCTTGGTACCCCAGTACTTCTAGTATGTTTTTTGTGATTCCATATACAAAAGTAAGCTTTCTGCTATTTCCTTACATCCTATTAAAATTTCTCTTGTGTCAGCCTTTAAGGGATCCACATTTACTCTCATTGCTCATCCTTTTGTAATCTGTTTGTATATTTCTTGCTATTTTAGTCTTACATTCCATTTTCTCACTCTTTATCAATTTTTTGGTCGTCCATGGCAAGTTTCAAAATCTCTCCCCACCAATTCAGTGGATTGTATGCTGATTGAGAATTTTGAAATATGCATTTAAATGTTCACCATTGCTTATCTAATAGCATACCTTTTAATCTAACTTCCTAATGTACCTTACCTCCTCCCTCATAATTATATTAATGGCTTTATTTAAGTTTAAGATTCTAGCTTCGGACTAAAGTGCATCACTCACAAACTCAATATGCAATTCCATCATGTTATGATCACTCTTCCCTAGAGGATCATACTTTAAGAAACTATTAATTAACCTTGCAGCAGCCCAGAGGGCCATCAGAGCTGGAGGCTCTATCTGCCAGACAGGGGGCCACTGGCATGGAAGACAACCCCCACAACCCCATTGATCCTCCTAGAGGGCTTTCCCTTTGATGCACATCTACCTGAATTCTTAATTTTTAATTTGCATACCTGGAGGAAGCCCGAGGTCTCCTGCCTGTCTCAGCAACATCCACCTCGCCCGGGGATTAATTGCTAAAATGTCAGTAGTGGTGCAATGGTGACTTGCACATGACTCCAATTCACACTCCCACCTGATTTTTTGCACCCAACACCCCCCATCCCACCCTCCACCCCACCCACCCACCCCTACCCACCCCCCCCCCCACCACCCCCGGCCCCCCACCCTCCACCCTACACCTCCCAGCCCACTCATTGAAGCCTGGAAAAATCTTGGCCATAGAATTATAGAGTCATTTATGGCACATAAGGAGACTGTTTGGCTCATTGAGTCCATGCCAGCATTCTGTTGAGCAATCAGATCAGCCTCATTGTCCATGATCAATTCACATAGCCCTGCAAGTTTATTTCCCTCAAATGCCCATCCAACATCCTTTTGAAATCATTCATCATCCAGCAAGTGTCATGTCATTACCAATCACTGCACAAAAACTTTCTTCCTCAAATCTACTACCACCATCCCCTGCATTTCTTGCTCAAAACTTTATACCTTAGTTCTTGCACCATCAGCCAATGGGAACAGCTTGCATTTGTCTATCATATCAAAACCTCTCCTAATCATGTACACCACTATCAAATCTCCTTTTAATCTCCTTTGCTCCAAGGAGAACAGCCCCGGCTTCTTCAAACTAACCTTGTTGCTAAAGTATCTCCCTGGAACTATTCTGGCAAAACTGCTCTGCATACTTTCAAGGACCCTAACTTCCTTCCTAAAGTGTGGTGACTAGAAATGGACACAATACTCTAGTTCTGACCTAATCAATATAACAGTTCAGTATAACCTCCCTGCTTTTGGACTCTTTTTATGAAGCCCAAGGTCCCATATACTTTGCTAACTTTTCTCTCAATGTGTCCTGCCATCTTCAAAATCTTTTCACATGAATCCTCAGGGTCCGTCTGTCCCTGAACACTCTTTAGAACTGGGCCATTTAATTTATATTGCCTCTCACTATTTCTTCTGCCAAAATGCATCACCACACTTCTCTGTATAAAATTCCATCTGCAACTTGTCTGCCCATTATGCTAGCCTGTCTATCTTTTGTTGCAGTTGATAGATATCATCATCACTTGTCTTGGTACGAACTCTGGACTTTACAAAATAAGTATATTTTAAACAGTCTCCTTTAAATAAAGGTGAAATGGAGTCTTTTGGTGAGGGGGATGTGACTCCCTATGAAATTGGCCCAAAGACAAGCCCATGTGACTTTCTTGTTAAGGAGATAGATACTCAAATAAAGCCTTATTGAAAGTAAAGTGCAAGTTTTAATGCCTGGTCACAAAGGAGGAGGCAGCTGCTCCAGATGCCTAGAGACCCACAGACTCTCTGAGTCAGTCAGACAGAGAAATTTGGTGAAGAAGACTGGAAAACACTGGCGGCGCAGGGAGAAGGGCTAAACCCGAGAGGAGATTGTAACTTTGAACATCAGGCTACATTTCTGCCAACCAAGAGTGCGGCATGATGTATATTCATGGCATAGAGCGCAGTTGTTTTATGAAGTTAACAGGGAATACATTTTCTGTGTTTTATAGTATTAGTTGCCTACTAAGTAATGTTTAGTTGTTTTCGATTCTAGTTTGTTTATTACAGTAAAGGTCTTAAGACAGGAAATATTGTCACGTGATTCTTTGCATTGGTCACTGCGAAGCTCATAGGCAGAATATTATGCTCGGTGTGCAGGCATGCACCCAGCAAGCCCGATAGTAAAATGACGCCCTATGACGTCGGACATGCGTCCCAACTGCCATCATGCAGTCTTGCGATATTTCATTCAGCGGGCATGCGCCGGAGTTGGCTGCACACCCGCCGATAATTAAAAGGCCTACAAAGGCCATTAACAATCTAATTAAATTCAAATTAACGCTGCCCATCCAACCTAACAGTTGGCGGGCAGGCGAAAATGCCAAGCGGCTGTTACGTTTTTTAGGAAACCTCATCCACAAGTGGGATGAGATTTCCCAAAGCAAATAAACATTAAATAAAAGCTTTACTTTTGAATTTAAAAAGTGCCCCAACTCATGTGACAGAGCCACGTGAGTGGACATGTTTTATTAAACTTTTATTCTCTTCATTTTTTTTTTTACACAGCGCATTAATCTCCCTGAGGCAGCTCCGTGCCCCAGGGAGATAGAAGTGCTCTTCCTCACATATGTGTGGACTGCACACTAAACTGGGCCCTACCTCCTCCCCCCGCCCGCACAGGCAGTGCTCAGTGCTGCCGCTCGTGATCCACGTGAAACCGCGGTGCGGAACCGATCAGGGGTGGCTGTTAGCTTCCCCACTGCCCCCGCCCTCCCCTGCCAAGCACCCCTGCCAAGGGCAAAATTCTGCCACATATCTCTTTTTAAAAGTTACTCTGTCTCCATGGGGATCTTAACAGTATCATTGACAAATTTTGGAATTTTACTCGTATTCCAACATCTTATATTAATAAAAAAGTGTTCCTAGCATTGAATCTTATGGGCACAGCTGTCTATCATCCTCCAGTTTGAAAATCAACCATTTACCATAACTCACTGTTCTGTCCTTAAGCCAAATTTTATCCAAACTGAAACCACCTATTCCATGAGCATCAATTTTGTTAACCAAGCTTTTACATGGTAGTTTGTCAAATACTTTCTTAAAACCCATATAGCTAAAATTTATTGTATTGCTGGAATAAAAACAGAAAATGCTGCACACTCAGCAGGTCAGGCAATAGATGCTGAGAGAGAGAAACAGAGTTAACGTTTCAGTAAAAGGCCTTCCATCACAGCCTTTGTTAAAGTGAATTTGGGGATGGTAAGATGAATAACAAAGGGGAATCCAAAACAAAAACAGAATTACCTGGAAAAACTCAGCAGGTCTGGCAGCATCAGCGGAGAGGAAAAGAGTTTCGAGTCCTCGTGACCTTTCAACAGAACTAGCTGAATCCAAGGAGAGGGGTGAAATATAAGTTGGTTTAAGGTTGGGGGTGGGGGGTGGTTGGGTGGGGGGAGAGAAATGGAGGGGGGTGGTGTGGTTGTAGGGACAAGCAAGCAGTGATAGGAGCAGATCATCAAAAGATGTCACAGACAACAGAACAAAAGAACACAGAGGTGTTGAAGTTGGTGATATTATCTAAACGAATGTGCTAATTAAGAATGGATGGTAGGGCACTCAAGGTATAGCTCTAGTGGGGGTGGGGGGAGCATAAAAGATTTTAAAATAATGGAAGTAGGTGGGAAAAGGAAAATCTATATAAATTATTGGAAAAAACAAAAGGAAGGGGGAAGAAACAGAAAGGGGGTGGGGATGGAGGAGAGAGTTCAAGACCTAAAGTTGTTGAATTCAATATTCAGTCTGGAAGGCTGTAAAGTGCCTAGTCCGAAGATGAGGTGCTGTTCCTCCAGTTTGTGTTGGGCTTCACTGGAACAATGCAGCAAGCCAAGGACAGACATGTGGGCAAGAAAGCAGAGTGGAGTGTTAAAATGGCAAGCGACAGGGAGGTTTGGGTCATTCTTGCGGACAGACCGCAGGTGTTTTGCAAAGCGGTCGCCCAGTTTACGTTTGGTCTCTCCAATGTAGAGGAGACCGCATTGGGAGCAACGAATACAGTAGACTAAGTTGGGGGAAATGCAAGTGAAATGCTTCTTCACTTGAAACGAGTGTTTGGGCCCTTGGACGGTGAGGAGAGAGGAAGTGAAGGGGCAGGTTTTACATCTTTTGCGTGGGCATGGGAAGGTGCCATAGGTGGGGGTTGAGGAGTAGGGGGTGATGGAGGAGTGGACCAGGGTGTCACGGAGGGAACGGTCCCTCCGAAATGCCGACGGGGGGGGTGAAGGGAAGATGTGTTTGGTGGTGGCATGCTGGAGTTGGCAGAAATAGGGGAGGATGATCCTTTGAATGCGGAGGCTGGTGGGGTGATAAGTGAGGACAAGGGGGACCCTATTATGTTTCTGGGAGGGAGGAGAAGGCGTGAGGGCGGTTGCGCGGGAGATGGGCCGGACACGGTCGAGGGCCCTGTCAACGACGTTGAGTGGAAAACCTCGGTTAAGGAAGAAGGAGGACATGTCAGAGGAACTGTTTTTGAAGGTAGCGTCATTGGAACAGATGTGACGGAGGCGAAGGAACTGAGAGAATGGGATGGAGTCCTCACAGGAAGCGGGGTGTGAGGAGCTGTAGTCGAGGTAGTGTGGGAGTCGGTAGGCTTGTAATGGATATTGGTGGACAGTCTATCACCAGAGATTGAGACAGAGAGGTCAAGGAAGGGAAGGGAAGTGTCAGAGATGGACCACGTGAAAATGATGGAGGGGTGGAGATTGGAAGCAAAATTAATAAATTTTTCCAAGTCCCGACGAGAGCACGAAGCAGCACCGAAGTAATCATCGATGTACCGGAGAAAGAGTTGTGGAAGGGGGACGGAGTAGGACTGGAACAAGGAATGTTCCACATACCATACCCCATAAAGAGACAGGCATAGCTGGGGCCCATGCAGGAAAAGGGAATGCCTTTTAGACCTGATAGGGTGGAGGGCAAATGATTAAATGCAAAAAGGTTTTATGGCACAAAGTCAAAGGGAGTGATAATGGGACAAATAAAGAAGCAAAGGGTGAGTTTAGATGAAGTGTGAATGGCGGGGTATTCTTAGGCAGTTCCTCAGGATTGAGAATGATATGCTTCCACTCTGCTTTGATAGGTTCTGAGTTGGTTGATCAGCACAATGCACAATCTGCAGACTGCCACATTTTTAAAAATTCATTCATGGGATTTGGGCATCACTGGCTAGGCCAGTATATATTGCCCATCCCTAATTGCCCTTGAGAAGATGGTAGTGAGCTGTCTTCTTGAATCACCACAGCCCATGTGGTGTAGGCACACCCACAGTGCTGTTAAGAAGAGAATTCCAGCATTTTGACCCAGCGACAGTAAAGGAAGGGCAATATATTTCCAAGTCAGGATGGTGAGTGGTTTAGAGGGGAACTTCCAGGTGGTGGTGTTCCCATGTATCTGCTGCCCTTCTAGATGGTAGCGGTCATGGGTTTGGAGGGTGTTGTCAAAGAAGCCTTGGTGAGTTCCTGCAGTGAATCTTGTTGATGGTACACACTGCTTCCACTGTGTGTCAGTGGTGGAGGGAGTGAATATTTGTGAATGTGGTGCCAATCAAGTGGGCTGCTTTGTCCTGGATGGTGTCCTGCTTTTTGGGTGTTGTTGGAACAGCACTCATCCAGGCAAGTGGAGAGTATTCAGTCACACTTCTGGCTTGTGTCTTGTAGATGGTGGACAGGCTTTGGGGAGTCAGGAGGTGAGTTACTCGCTGCAGGATTCCTAGCCCCTGACCCGCTCTTGTAGCCACAGTATTTATATGGCTAGTCCAGTCCAGTTTCTGGTCAATGGTAACCCTCCGGATGTTGATAGTGGGTGATTCAGTGATTGTAATGTCATTGAATTTCAAGGGGCAATACGTAGTCTGTCTCTTGCAGGAGATTGTCATTGACTGGCACTTGTGTGGCATGAATGTTACTTACCACTTGTCAGCTCAAGCCTGGATATTGTCCAGGTCTTGCTGCATTTGGACATGGACTGCTTCAGTATCTGAGTAATCGCAAAAGATGCTGAATCATCAGTGAACATCCCACTTCTGACCTTATGATGGAAGGAAGGTCGTTGATGAAGCAGCTGAAGATGGTTGGGCTGAGAGCACTACCCTGGGGAACTCCTGTAGTGATGTCCTGGAACTGAGATGATTGGCCTCCAACCATCACAACTATCTTCCTATGTGCTAGGTATGACTCCAACCAATGTGGGCAAGAAGGTCTTTGGAGGGTCGGACAGATAATTTGTTGAGAGGCTTGTGCGCTCTCTCCAATTTTGTCTCTGTGTATTCCTGCTGAAGTCTCTCAATATGTTCAGTAGCTTCCCAAATTAACCTTCATTGTGTATGTGGAAAGCTTGGTCAAAACTAGTTGTAACAATTTGTCCAATCATTTGGTTGGATAATGGTTACCCTGATCAGATCATTTCATGCTGTACTTCATGCAAGCTCATGAATGTGCCTAAGGCCATTACTTTCAGCCCTGAAAAGTGCCCAGTCTACCTCAGATTACCAAGACAGGGCATGGTATCTCAAAAATATGAGCAACAGATGAAGCTAGCTGTTTCATGCTGCTACTATGCAGTAGCAACACAAATGGTATTCACTAACAGGATTCTGTCGTCAAGGCAAAAAGACATTCTCCCTATCACACAAGTGAATTTCAGTGCCAGTGTAATGTTAGGTATGTAGACCGTATGTCCTAAAGACTGGCGGATCATTACAAACAGCATGTCCCAGCCGAGGTTCGCAATGGGCAAGATACAGACCTTACCCAACCAGCCTGTGCTTGCAGAACTCAAAACACAATGTCCAACATTAGATGTGATTCCGCGATTGGTCAACTTTTGCTAAATAATCCTCAGTGTGCTAAGAATTACACTGAAAACTAATTTAAGATTTACATCCAGGCTCACAATGTGGCGCATTTGTTTGTACTGGAAGCTGCATATATTAATACACAGGACCTTGTTCTTCACAGACAGAAAGAACGGGTGGAATCGTCCATGCCCACTGGCATCAGGCATGATCAGTGGCGTGAGTGGATTTTATGTCGAGAAGGCCAAAAATCAGTTTCACAACGTCGTGATATTAATATGCGATCATCTGCTCAGCCCATTGATGGCAAGCTGTTTACCACCATTGGACATCGGGAGCCTCGCTGTAATATATCAGCATTTCATTATAAGTCTAGCCCTCCGGACTCATCCGTCCCCCCTGGATCATCCGCACACGTCGGCAGGAAAGCCTGCTGATGTGTTTCACAACAGCATAAAAAAGGCTTGCACTTGGTGGGCTGAACTTTGAGGGGAACTTGGAGGTGAGTGCACAGTACACATTGCAGAGCACTCACAAGGGACACCTGTTGGACTTCAAGGTTGAGGTGACTTTACTTGGGGGGAGGTGGAAGCAAACGCTTTCCTGCGGTTGAAGGTGGCACACAAGCATGTGTGGGTCGGGCGGGGGGCGGCACTGAGGGTGAGGAAGTGGCCATGCATTAAGGTATAAAGTGACTATTCCTGTGCAACTCAGACAGTTCAGGCACAGCCACATTGATATAATTGGAGTTGGGCCTGTAGCTTATCTGCCCACTCAAGAAACAAAGGCATCAAAGTGCCATCAAGTGCTCCAGAGCTTTTCACCCCTCGGGCACAGACTGCAAACCAATGAGCATTTTAGTGGACTGTAGAACTGGTGGATGACTGGGCACATTGTACTCGCTAAAGCTGGCCATGCAGCTGTCACTGGTGGAGGTGCTCACAGCCCCTTGCAATGTCAGCATTCCGGTTTGGATCAGTCTCCCCCATGGTTCAAGCTAACAGTGCAGCCTTGCAGTGCAGGTTAGGAGAATACTTGCACCTGAGCTGAGAGCAGAGCATGCAGTCCAATGGGCAAAGCTGCCGCTAATCAGTCAGGTGCAGTGGGGTGGAGGTGGATGTGATTTCGGGCAGCCATGCAGCTCACTAAACTCTGGTCATCCAAGTGGGGGCCAGCACTCTCCGGGATGCATTAGGAGGCTTTCAGCTTAACCAAGAGAGGTTCTTAGTACACCCAGGCTAACCCACCCATCTCTCTCTTTCATCCTGCAGGAGAAGTACATCCGGAGCATGGAGACTGGTGAATGAGCTGTATGCCTCGTGGCGTACAAGGAATGAAGTTGACGGAGGAGATTGCGAGCGAGGTGCCTGGCTGTGGAGAGGCAGGAGCAGCACCCTCTGGAAGAAGGGGTAGCTGAGGCAGCCACCACCCCACCCCCCCCCACAACACACAAACCAGCTGCCGATGAGCCACAGTGAGCCATCACTGGTCAGTGCCTAGCTAGACCCAGGGTCTATAGATGCCGCCTTTCAGTCCTACAGATGACCGAGAACCTGTGTCGCCAAAGATTGTACCTGTCTAGGGAATCAGCCGGTCACATATGCCACTTGTTGCAGGGTTTGACGCCACGGGGATATGGAGGGCATCCACTGTCAGTGGCCGTGACAGTGACTGTGGCGCTCAATTTCTGCACCAGCGGCTCCTTTCAGGACTCCACAGGTGACCTCTGTGGGGTATCACAATCCTCCGCTCATAAATGCATCCATGAGGTCACAGATGCCATCTTTGCGAGGGCACACAACTTTGTGCATTTCACCCGGGGCCAGTAGAGCCAGAAAGTAAGAGCGATTGGAATTGTCTGGATTTCGTGTTTGCCACAGGTACAGACTGTTTCCGGCTGCACTCAGGTGACGCTCAGATCTCAGTCACCTATGTCAACCACAAGGTATTCTATTCGCTGAATATGCAGCTGGTGTGCTACCCTCACAAACACATCCTGCAGGTCTATGCACAGTTTCCAGGGAGTATGCATGATTCCTACATTCTCAATCAGTCTCAGATCCATGACACCTTCCAGGGTTCACAGAAGCTGCAGGGTTGGCTCCTTGGGGACAAAAGCTACCCGCAGAGAACGTGGCTGATAATACCCATGCAGCGGCCTCAGACAGCAGCAGAGAGAAGGTATATGTGGCTTATATTTATTCTGTTATTCGTTCATGGGATGTGGGCAACGCTGGCTAGGCTAGCATTTATTACCCATCCCTAATTTTACTTGCTCAGAGGGTATTTAAGAGTCAACCACTTTGCTGTGGAATTGGAGTCACATGTAGTCCATACCAGATAAGGACAGCAGATTTCCTCCCTAAAGGACATTAGTGAACCAGATGGAGTTTTTTTTAATGACAATTGACAATGGTTTCATGGCCATCATTAGACTTTTAATTCCAGATTTTTATATTGAATTCAAATTCCACCATCTGCTGTGGTTGGATTTGAACCCAGGTCCCGAGACTATTACCCTGGGTCTTTGGATTACCAGTCCAGTGACAATACCACTATGGCACCACCAGCCCCCCAACTCACAACTTGTAACTTGGTGGAGCAAACCATCGGAATATTGAAAATGAGGTTCCGGTGACTGGACTGATCTGGTGGAGCCCAGAGGGTGTCAGGCATCATTGTCACATCTGCATCCTTTACAACCTGGCGTTGCAACGGGGAGAGGAGCTGGCTAAGGAGGAGATGCAGCAGCTGGAGATCTCCTCCGATGAGGAGGACATCTATGGGATGAGGGTGAGGAGGTCCTCAAAAGTGATGAAGATGAGGCCTTCGCACTGGCCAGACGAGGCAGGGGCGCTCATAAGATTCTCACATTTCACCTGTGAGCGTTTGACTCCAGTCTGGCTTATGGCAGCGCACATACCTTCTGTGATAATGCTCCTGTCGTGGAGATGCAGTGGAGGCCCTAAAAGTCACTTGATTGCAGGAGGATGATGGCGACATGCAGTGTGGACACTCCATAGATCTTCACACAGCCTCTGAGAATGTCTGACTGCTGTCTGGCAAAGGGCAGCTCGCTTGTGCTCTGTGATCAAGGTCATGTCATAGAGATGCAGTCATGAAACTTTAAAAGCATCCGATCCTTTGTCCTCCCTCAACACCTGAGCCCTTCAGGAGCACAGCATCACTGGTCACAGATGCTGCAGACATGGGGGCCAGCCCCACCTTAAAGGTGCTGAGAGCACACAGAGAGAATGATGGAACTCTGTAGCACCTGCCCACAACATTCTGGCAGTGATAACAAGCACCACTGAGGTGCAGGCGTCAGTAATGTTTCCAGTGAGTGTGAGGCTGGACCATCACTGTGGTCTGAAGGCTGCACAAAGCACAGGGAAGAGGCCCTGGACTGAGACACCTGCCTTTAATTGTGCAGAAAGTTTTCACATCTGAGTGACAGGAACACTGCTCATCAGAACAAGGAACCATTGGCAGGGAGGCATTCTCGGGAAGTTATTGACAGTGGAGAACATTATGTACATGTGATTAACACCCCTACCCACGCTGTGCAACTACATCTTCTTAACTTTCCTAAACCTGCCACTACAAATTTGTGCTCCCCCAACATCCACCGCGGAGTTGGAGACAGCCTGTTGACTGCTACAACCTGTTTGTGATGACCTTGATTGATATCCTGTGGAGGGCCGAGACCTGGAGGGCTCCAGCCTGCTTCCTGGGTCCTGCTGTGTGGCAGTAGCATCCTCTTCGAGCTGTGGGGTTGGACAAGCTGGGGTTACAGGAGGAAGGGATTCAGTTGGGCTGGACACTCCCAGAGTCACCTGGGTGGATGGCCCCGGGGTGTGTACCTGCTGATCCTCCTCCCTATGGGAGAAGAGGTAGCTGCAGTGAGATCGAGTTGCCCCGCACCCTCCCGTATACACACTGTTGGAGGCCAACTATGGCATCAGTGATGCAGTTGAGCACACGCAGCAGTGCAGGAGCGTTGACCTGGGCCAAGATCTCCATGTGCATCATCCTACCAGTGTTGACCTTGGTGTGTTGGCATGCCGGCACTATCGCCTCACAGTGAAGGCAGATGGACTCCTCCATTGTTCCTTGCAATCTGGGGAGTGCAGTGGACATCCCTTCCTCATGTTCCCGAGCTTGCCTTTGCAGCTCCGGCAACTGTGACATGACCGAGTCCAGAGGCTCATCATCTGACTGAGACTCAGCAAATTTCTGGCCTCCAGCAGGCCTCCGAGTGCCGGACATCAGGAATGTACCTGCCGCCGCCTGTGGTGGATCAGACAGTGTGATGTGCTCACCAGATTGTGATCCCAAGGCTACTCTAAAACTAAGTCCCATGAGGTGTGTGTCTGCACTGGTGGAGGGTGTGCGTAAGAGCTGTGACGGGTCTTCAAGGAGGGTGCCTACAGATGCCTCTTCAGAGGTTTCTCTGGAGCTTGACTGGAGGCCCTGGGTCATGGTTTCGTCGGCTGTTTCCCAGATGTACCTGCGGAAGCAAGGGGAGATAATTAGTGCATGGCAGTGTCCTGTGAAACAAGACACATCACTCACAGCATGGTTGTCTGTTGGATATTGCATTGCTGGATCCTCACTCAGTAGAGCACCGCCGACCTCACTGTCAGCACAGGACCAGTCCAGATCCTCGCTGGCCAGCTGGATGGCTCTATTTTCAATGTCCATGAGGACCTTGATTTCAGGCATTCCTCCAACATGTTGTTGTGTGCCAGTTTGTCCTGCATAATTAGAGATGGAGAGAATGTAAGCAGGACACCTGCCAGGCCAGATGATAAGTTTCTTCTCCGCCGATGCTGCCAGACCTGCTGAGTCTTTCCAGGTAATTCTGTTTTTGTTTTGGATTTCCAGCATCCGCAGTTTTTTTGTTTTTATATCAGATGATAAGTATGCCTGGCATGTGTAGATGGTGATTGGTCCCATGGATAGGATGAGGACAATGAAGGCGGTACGAGAGAATGAATGGTGATATCCCTTGAACTGGCAGTGAGTCAGGGGCCTGTGGATGTGCGATGGTTTTGAGAGTGTGTGAGTTGAGAGTGATGCGAAGAGTGACTTACTCTGGTGGAATGGAGGAGATCATTCATTCTCTTACAGCACTAGCTGGCTGTCCTCTTTTGCAGGGCATTGGTGCTGCCACCACCTCCCAAGCCAAATTGGTGATGTTGCTGCCCATCCTAAGGCCTGGGCAGGGATAGAGGACATCACGGCAGGCCTCCACTGTGTCCAAAAGGTGTTCAAGGGACATATCATTGAGCCTGGGGGTTGGAGTCTTTTTGCCTTTCAGGGCCATGTCTTGTGTGCAGCAGTCATGTGCTGAAAGCACTGACAGGTGTGCGTGCAGTTGCACTTTAAATATGTCGCCCAGAGAAATGAAGTGGCGAGATGATGGCATGGCAGGCGAATGGGAGCCCACCCATCATGAAAACAGCATGTTTCCTGGGAATGCATAATTAATGCAGTGAGTTTGGGATGACACAGCGTGCAAATCCGCCATTGTGGCTGGCGGGTAAAACGTCCTTAAATCCGCTCACTACTTAGTGAAGTGCAAATCTGGGATGATTTCACCCAATATGTACATAGATTGCACCTGTTTCAGCTAAACAAATTAAGTGACAGCTATTTGCTGGCTCATTCCTCAAGGCAATTCCTTGACCAATCAGGGTCAAGCCATCTGGTTTAAATTTCAAACAATGCTTGGTAGTTATCTGTTAGCCACTATTAGTGGTGCATTCTCCATAGCAAAGCCACTTGCTAATCAATCACCACTCTCTTCTCATACAAGTATGAATTGCTGTTTTCCCCTTATATTGGTATTCTTGTGAGGTGTCCTGATGAGTGCAAGGTAAAAAGCTTCAACATGTCTCTTTTTGCAGCAATAATTAAGTATTGAATTAGCACTGGTGGTACAGGTATACAATCATTGTAAATAGTTTTTGCATTTCTAAATATATTTTATCTTGCACTGTTTGGAAGCCTCCTGCACTTATTCTTGGAGGGGAACCAAGGATGTGTCTTCCCCCACCTAATACATGGCTGCACATGGAGATATTGCCCTCTAATAAGGGCAACAACTGCAATGTGCGAAAGGCCTCCCATTCACATAATTCCACTTGCGTCCACTACCTTCGAGGCTCTATGGAGAGACCTTGTCACAATAAAAGACTAACCACGTGAGCCCTTGCCAGGCAGGTCCATTCCCCTGGGAGGATGGAGGTCTGCAATTTCAACTTGGCTGCCATTCACCTGCAAGACCCTTGTAGGCATCCGCCTTCTTCCGTCCCTCCTTCCCTAACTGTGACTGGAGCCAATGGCCAAAGGCTCAGAGTGAATGGCAGCTCTATACCTTGCTAGGATCTCGTCGTGACAACATTCTGGGCCAGGTCTACTGCCGTTGGTCTTCACCGGACAGTGAGGATTTGCAAATCAAAATGCTCTCATACAGTCTCCACATGATTATTACAGCTTCTCTAATTGGGATTCGTAGGCTTTAGTTGTCCATTTTTGCTGACCTTCAGCTCCACCCACCTGAGATTGACCTACCCAACACCTCGATGTTTTGCACTTGAACATCGAGGGTACTGCCTTGGTCCTGAGCTGCCTTTATCTCAGGATGGCGCATGTATAATATTTTAACTGTCTTCATCATCTTTTAATCTCCCCCTGTCATCCACAAACCTCCCCACATCACTGCTGAATGCCCAAATGTCACCTTCACTCTTCATAAGTCTTAAGTCTCTCTTATCACCGTAGACCATTGGAGCCCGTCCCAGTCACCGTTACAATGGCCGCCCTGATCCTCCCACCGGCCTTTTCCTCTCAATGACCCCCCGGATGAGAATAATACCTACCATGGCCCTTCTACCTTACTGCATCCCATTTCCCCCTCTCACAGTCACCATCCCCTCCTATCATCAGCACTCCTACGTCTCCTCCCAGAATTGCAACATTAACTTCACCGACCCCTCCCTCCAAAACAGTCTGGTCCCACCCCTTGCACCCTCGCACCCTCCCCCCCTCTTCCCCTTCATACCTTCCACCCTCCGTTTTCCCTTTCATGCCTTCTTCCACCCCCCCTGCCCCTGCCCCCCCTACCCCCCCAACCCCCAATCCATCCATGCAATCCTTTGCCTTCTTCTCCTCTGGACAGCTCCCATTCTTCTCCCCTGAACACCCTCCACATTTATCTCCTCTGAACACACTCAGCCCCTCATGTCTTGGACTCCCTCCCTCATATCTTACACCCAGCCACTCCCCCTTTGTCTCCTCTGGATCTCCCCCACCCTGTGTCTTCCATACGGCTCATATCTGCGGCCAGCTCTATTGGTGCAGCCAGCTTTGACTCTAAGAAAAGTGTTTTAAACTTCTCCCTCACCAGGTGTATGCCTTGAATGTCCAATCAGGTTACAGAATGACAGAAACTCCCACTGGCAAGGTGGAAGATTTGATGGGGGTGCAGGGTTCCAGTACATCGGTGTTTTAATGAGCATGCATGGGATGCAAAGTGGGTTCCCGCTGAGCATCAGCGGAAGACCCAACCTGCCATCAACCCAGCATGAACGTTGCGGGGGGGAGCATTCCTACCAATTTTTTGCTCCTTCAGATATCTTCCGCCCCCACTTGCCATGCATCCCTCTATTGCCTTTTGGGATGGTAGTTTATTGTCTTGGTAATGCATAGGATGTGGCGCTTAAAGCCCAACTATGACTTGAACAGCAGTTTTATCTGAGCATCTGTGAATGACTGTTGCAGCCAAAATTCATATTTTTAAACCTCCTGTTACTCAATTGGAGGAAAGTTTGACTCATCAGTGAGTTGATATCAGACAGGCAGCCTGGCAACACAGGGGTTATGGTGAGTCAAAAGAAGTGGTGGAGAGGTAGAGCTAGGTATCACCAGGATACAATGGAAGCTATTTACAGAACATAAATCAAAAGTGTCTCCATTGTTATTCAGATCCCATGAGGAATTTTGGGAGCAGTTCTGGTCACCTAATCATAAAAAACAAATTATTGCCAATGAGAAATTTATTACAAAAGAAATGAGTCTGCTGGGCCCAAGTGAAAATTGTTTTACGCTCTGCCTTTTATATTCCTCTTCTTTGTATATCCGTTTTTGGATATATTTTCAAAACCTGTAGGCTTGTAATATTTGTCCACAGGTTCCCACTTGAACTTAATAAACTTATCACTTTGCGATAAAATCACTTATGCAAAAAAGCATCACTATTCGACCTTAATCTGACAGAGGAATGCTTCCTTTTGTAATTCTTCTTTGTATATTTTTATGTTAAAGTTAATTCTGTAATGCAGAAATATTAATGCAGGTTCCATTGCTCAGTCAGTCATAAAGAACGAAAATACTTCATGCATATGAATCCTGATAAATGTATAAATAGTTTGCCAAGAAAATTTATGCTTCAATCAGGATTTTTGAAGACAAGTTATTAAAAAAGACCAGTTGATAACACATACCTTAGCCCCTTTAATCGCTTAAGTTTAGAACGGAATCTAAATTAAAATGGGGGCTCAGAACCCCCAACTGGCCAGCAGCCCACACCAGTTAGGAAAAGGAAGCTGCAATGTGGATAACTGAGCCTCATTTGAATTCAGCATGCAAGCTGTAGACATGAAAGCCCAGAATTTCTGTCCCTACCAGAACATTTTGACATCAATTTTACATTCAACTGCATTCAAAATGATCAGTACATCATTTGACATCAAAAGGTTTGATTTGGAACACATTTTGGTTGCAGAAACAATGTTCATTTGTCATCAAACGTACTCAGTTGGCATCTTTTAACATCATGATCCTCCTGCTTCAGGAGACATCAAAATACTCAGAAGTGTTCAAAAGCTTTCACAGCTTGTTAAATTTGTGGAAGCCATCCTTGGCATTCAAAAGCGATCATTTAGAATCAAATACGATCATTAGGCATCAAAACTGATCTTAAGGATATCAGTGCAGCTTCCTACATGATATGATGGGAAAAACTAACAAAACTCTTAACACTTATTTTCAAAATCTCCCTGCTCCTTCCATTTCACCTGGCAAGTTACCCCTTCCTTCTGATCATTCTCTTGTTGGCTCCTCGCTACCTCCATCACTATTGCTGCCTCTGCTGTTGTTGCTGCCTCCTCCTGCCTTCACTGCTGCCTCAGCCACCACCTCCTCTGCTGTTGCCACCCCCTCCACCATAGCCACTGCCTCTGCCTCCACCCCTGCCTCAGCTGCCATCTCCACTGCTGTTTCCATCACTGCCGGCACTGCTGCTGTTGCCAACCCATCCTCTGCCGCTGCAGCCACTGCCTCAGCTTCCACTGCTGCCTCACCACTGCTGCCTCTGCTTCCACTGCCACCACCTCCTCCACTACTGTTGCTGCCTCCTCTGTCACTGCTTCTGCCACCTCGCCTGTTGTTGCTGATTCCACCAGGGTGGCCGACCCTGGGGAAAAAATAAGGGATGCTTTGCCAAAGGAGTGGAGGGTGGGGGGTTGCTGACAAGACAGGCAAGGCAATCTATGGTTCACCCCCCCAACTCCGCTTTCAATTCTCCACTCACCTCCCATCCCTTGCCGAGAGTCAGACTCTCTCCCACCCTGGACAGATTCAAACTTCCCGCACACCCAACTTCCCCAAACCCACCATTCTGCCACCATTGCTGGTTCCATGCTGGTCTGCTCAACTGTTAGGGAGCTGCATCCTGCATGTGGCCCTTCAGCTGCCCCTGAACACCTCACTAGCATGGGCAGAACTGCTCTTGGGAGGGGGTAGTGTGGGGGGGCCGTGGGGAGAAAATGCTGTACAGCCCAGAGGAATTTGCAAAATGCCTGGCAGGTACAGGGTAAATCCAATTCTAATAATGGTATTTTAAAAAAGCCCATGATTAAGATCATAAAATAATCTTTCTTTATTGTTTTTGTGATATAGAATATTACAAATTTATTAGTTCACATAAATACCAGGTTTATTCTCCAGAGCCAATCAAAATCAGGTGTACATTTCAACAAGTGTGAAACTCCATTGAAATTGTCACTTATGTAATTCTTGCAGTTTTTTGCAGAAAAAAAGAAATTAAAAAATGAGACAATGAACATGTCCCTTAGAGCTTTCCTCACAAACAAGCCCCTTGTTCATTTTCGATGTTAGTTGAAATGTCTTCTGAGCACTTAAATGATTACAATCCATGTTGTTTGAGATTTGTGTGGTTTCATTTCATGTCAGTTGATCATCAATGATGCAAGTTGATTGCTATTGGATGTCAAGTGATGACTAAATGATCGCTTTTGAATGCAGATGATTGAAATGAGTATACATGAACACTGTTGAATGCAGATGATTGAAATGAGTATACATGAGCAATGTTGAATGCAGATGATTGAAATGAACGTACATGAACACTGTTGAATGCAGATGATTGAAATGAGCGTACATGAACACTGTTGAATGCTGATGATAGAAATGAACGTACATGAACGCTGTTGAATGCAGATGATTGAAATGAGCGTACATGAACGCTGTTGAATGCAGATGATTGAAATGAGCGTACATGAACACTGTTGAATGCAAAACAAAAACAGAATTACCTGGAAAAACTCAGCAGGTCTGGCAGCATCGGCGGAGATGAAAAGAGTTGACGTTTTGAGTCCTCATGACCCTTCGACAGAACTTGCGTTCGAGTCCAAGAAAGAGTTGAAATATAAGCTGGTTTAAGGTGTGTGTGTGGGGGGCGGAGAGATAGAGAGACAAAGAGGTGGAGGGGGGGGTGGGGGCTGAGGTTGTAGGGACAAACAAGCAGTGATAGAAGCAGATCATCAAAAGATGTCAACGACAATAGTACAATAGAACACATAGGTGTTAAAATTAAAGTTGGTGATATTATCTAAACGAATGTGCTAATTAAGAATGGATGGTAGGGCACTCAAGGTATAGCTCTAGTGGGTTTTTTTTTATATATAATGGAAATAGGTGGGAAAAGGAAAATCTATATAATTTATTGGAAAAGAAAAGGGAAGGGGGAAACAGAAAGGGGGTGGGGATGGGGGAGGGAGCTTACGACCTAAAGTTGTTGAATTCAATATTCAGTCCAGAAGGCTGTAAAGTCCCTAGTCGGAAGATGAGGTGTTGTTCCTCCAGTTTGCGTTGGGCTTCACTGGAACAATGCAGCAAGCCAAGGACAGACATGTGGGCAAGAGAGCAGGGTGGAGTGTTGAAATGGCAAGCGACAGGGAGGTTTGGGTCATTCTTGCAGACAGACCGCAGGTGTTCTGCAAAGCGGTCGCCCAGTTTACGTTTGGTCTCTCCAATGTAGAGGAGACCACATTGGGAGCAACGGATGCAGTAGACTAAGTTGGGGGAAATGCAAGTGAAATGCTGCTTCACTTGAAAGGAGTGTTTGGGTCCTTGGACGGTGAGGAGAGAGGAAGTGAAGGGGCAGGTATTGCACCTTTTGCGTGGGCATGGGGTGGTGCCATAGGAGGGGGTTGAGGAGTAGGGGGTGATGGAGGAGTGGACCAGGGTGTCCCGGAGGGAGCGATCCCTACGGAATGCCGATAAGGGGGGTGAAGGGAAGATGTGTTTGGTGGTGGCATCATGCTGGAGTTGGCGGAAATGGCGGAGGATGATCCTTTGAATGCGGAGGCTGGTGGGGTGATAAGTGAGCACAAGGGGGACCCTATCATGTTTCTGGGAGGGAGGAGAAGGCGTGAGGGCGGATGCGCGGGAGATGGGCCGGACACGGTTGAGGGCCCTGTCAACGACCGTGGATGGAAAACCTCGGTTAAGGAAGAAGGAGGACATGTCAGAGGAACTGTTTTTGAATGTAGCATCATCGGAACAGATGCGACGGAGGCGAAGGAATTGAGAGAATGGGATGGAGTCCTTACAGGAAGCAGGGTGTGAGGAGCTGTAGTCGAGATAGCTGTGGGAGTCGGTGGGTTTGTAATGGATATTGGTGGACAGTCTATCACCAGAGATTGTGACAGAGAGGTCAAGGAAGGGAAGGGAAGTGTCAGAGATGGACCACGTGAAAATGATGGAGGGTTGGAGATTGGAAGCAAAATTAATAAATTTTTCCAAGTCCTGACGAGAGCATGAAGCGGCACCGAAGTAATCATCGATGTACCGGAGAAAGAGTTGTGGAAGGGGGCCGGAGTAGGACTGCAACAAGGAATGTTCCACATACCCCATAAAGAGACAGGCATAGCTGGGGCCCATGCGAGTACCCATAGCCACACCTTTTATTTGGAGGAAGTGAAAGGAGTTGAAGGAGAAATTGTTCAGTGTGAGAACAAGTTCAGCCAGACGGAGGAGAGTAGTGGTGGATGGGGATTGTTCGGGCCTCTGTTCGAGGAAGAAGCTAAGGGCCCTCAGACCATCCTGGTGGGGGATGGAGGAGTAGAGGGATTGGACGTCCATGGTGAAGAGGAAGCGGTTGGGGCCAGGGAACTGGAAATTGTTGATGTGACGTAAGGTGTCAGAGGAATCACGGATGTAGGTGGGAAGGGACTGGACAAGGGGAGAGAGAAGGGAGTCAAGATAACGAGAAATGAGTTCTGTGGGGCAGGAGCAAGCTGAGACGATCGGTCTACCGGGACAGTTCTGTTTGTGGATTTTGGGTAGGAGATAGAAGCGGGCCGTCCGAGGTTGGGCGACTATCAGGTTGGAAGCTGTGGGAGGGAGATCCCCAGAGGAGATGAGGTCAGTGACAGTCCTGGAAACAATGGCTTGATGTTCAGTGGTGGGGTCATGGTCCAGGGAGAGGTAGGAGGAAGTGTCTGCGAGTTGACGCTCAGCCTCCGCGAGGTAGATGTCAGTGCGCCAGACAACAACAGCACCACCCTTGTCAGCGGGTTTGATGACAATGTCAGGATTGGACCTGAGAGAATGGAGTGCAGTAAGTTCAGAGAGAGACAGGTTAGAATGGGTGAGAGGAGCAGAGAAATTGAGACGACTAATGTCGCGCCGACAGTTCTCAATGAAAAGATCGAGAGAAGGTAAGAATCCAGAGGGAGGGGTCCAGGTGGAGGGAGAATATTGGAGATGGGTAAAAGGATCCGTTGAACTGGGAGAGGACTCCTGCCCAAAGAAGTGAGCCCGGAGACGAAGACGGCGGAAGAAGAGTTCAGTATCATGCCGAGCCCGAAATTCATTGAGGTGAGGGCGTAAGGGTATAAAACTAAGTCCTTTGCTGAGCACTGAACGTTCAGCATCGGAGAGGGGAAGGTCAGGGGGTATAGTGAATACACGGCTGGGGTTGGGATTGGAAGAAAGGGTGGGGACGGAGGAACAGGCAGGGGTGGGGGGTCCTAGATGGGTGTTGGTGTCGATGAGTTGTTGTAGCTTGCGTTCCTTAGCACTTGAGAGAAAGAGAAAAAGTTTCTTGTTGAGGCGTCGGATGAGCCGAAGGATAAAATGAAACTGGGGGCACGCGCAGCTTTGAAAAAGGGTACGGCGGGTGCTGCTGGAGGGAGAGGTCGAGTGTGTTCATATGGCGGCGCATGGCACTGAGTGTGGATTTCAGAATGTGACGGGAACAGCAGTCCGAGAAACGTTTTATGTCCCGGAGATACCTGTAATCCTGGGTGGGTTCGAAACATGAGGGGTGGAATTTCAGTTGAAATCCACGTGGGGTAAGTCGGAGACGGAGACAGTCACTGAGAAAGGAGATATGGCTGTGAAAGCGGGTTTTAGTAAACACCTTGTCAAACACTAGGAGGGAAATGGAAAGCAAAGAAGGTGAGCAACACAACAGAGAGATACGGAAATCTTGTCGCAGAGAGGAACAGAACTTCTTCAAGGAGGTAGGTATTTCTTGAAGAGCAGTGGCAGTCAATTAAACACAGAGATAAAAACAAAAATGCAGATGATTGAAATGAACATACATGAACACTGTTGAATGCAGATGATTGAAATGAGCGTACATGAACACTGTTGAATGCTGATGATAGAAAAGAACGTACATGAACGCTGTTGAATGCAGATGATTGAAATGAGTGTACATGAACGCTGTTGAATGCAGTTGATTGAAATGAGCGTACATGAACACTGTTGAATGCAGATGATTGAAATGAACATACATGAACACTGTTGAATGCAGATGATTGAAATGAGCGTACATGAACACTGTTGAATGCAGATGATTGAAATGAGTGTACATGAACGCTGTTGAATGCAGATGATTGAAATGAACGTACATGAACACTGTTGAATGCAGATGATTGAAATGAGCGTACATGAACACTGTTGAATGCAGATGATTGAAATGAACGTACATGAACACTGTTGAATGCAGATGATTGAAATGAGCGTACATGAACACTGTTGAATGCTGATGATAGAAATGAACGTACATAAACGCTGTTGAATGCAGATGATTGAAATGAGCGTACATGAATGCTGTTGAATGCAGATGATTGAAATGAGCGTACATGAACACTGTTGAATGCAGATGATTGAAATGAACATACATGAACGCTGTTGAATGCAGATGATTGAAATGAGCGTACATGAACACTGTTGAATGCTGATGATAGAAATGAACGTACATGAACGCTGTTGAATGCAGATGATTGAAATGAGCGTGCATGAACACTGTTGAATGCAGATGATTGAAATGAACATACATGAACACTGTTGAATGCAGATGATTGAAATGAGCGTACATGAACACTGTTGAATGCAGATGATTGAAATGAGCGTACATGAACGCTGTTGAATGCAGATGATTGAAATGAGTGTACATGAACGCTGTTGAATGCAGATGATTGAAATGAGCGTACATGAACACTGTTGAATGCAGATGATTGAACTGAACGTACATGAACACTATTGAATGCAGATGATTGAAATGAACGTACATGAACACTGTTGAATGCAGAAAGGTGTCAAAATTTTCTGGTAGGGCTGGCTGGAATTTCAGCAAAAGCAGTGGGAAAAGAGGGAAACAATACCCAGGCAGGTCGTGGCAGGGTGGCAGTATCTTGATGGGGACAGGAAGAGCACTACTGCTCCTTCTGGAGCTATGGCTCCGCAGAAACATGTGTCCTTTTCAAAGTGAAACATCAGTGCTTATGGGATTAATATTCACATTACCCTCCCATGTATTTAGTGAAATTTTAAATGGAGTCCTAACTATGTTGTTAGGATCCCAATTTGCATTGTAAAGAGGCCAACTGCTTGTCTCAGACAGATGCTTTTTTCAATTCTTTCATGGGATGTGGACATTGCTGGCAAGACCAGTGTTTATTGCTCATTTCTACTTGTCCTGGAAAGGGCGATGTTGAGCTGCCTTCATGAACATCTCCAGTCCTTGTGGTCTAGGCACACCCATAGTGTTATAAGGTAGGGAGCTCGAGGATTTTGACTCAACAATAATAAAATGGCGATATATTTCAAAGTCAGGGTGGTGTATGACTTGGAGGGGAACTCGCAGGTGATGGTGTTCCCATGTACCTGCTACCATTGTCCTTCTAGATGGTAGAGGTCACAGGTTTTGCAGCTGCTGTCGAAGGAGACTTGGTGAGTTGCTGCAATGCATCTTGTAGAGGGTACTCACTGCTTCCACTGTGTGCCGAGGGTGGAGGGACTAAATGCCTGAGGTGATGGATGGGGTATCAAAGAAGTGGGCTGCTTTTTTTCTTGATGGAGTCGAGTTTCTTGAATATGTTGGAGCTGCACTCATCTAGGCAAGTGGAGGGTATTCCATCACACTTCTAACTTGTAGATGGTTGGAAGGTTTTAGGCAGTCAGGAGGTACAGACAAACATATGAATTAAGAGCAGGAGTAGACCATTCAGTCCCTCTGCTGTCATTTAATAAGATTATGGCTACCTGATTGTGGCCTCTGCTTTCCTGTACTCCCAATACCATTCAATATGTTTGCCAGTCAAGAATCTATCTAACTCACCCTTAAAAATACTCAATGACCCTGCCCTCCACTGCTCTCTGGGAAAGAGAATTCCACAGGTGAGTTACTCGTCACAGAATGCCCAGGTTCAGACCTGCTCTTGTAGCCACAGTATTTGCATGGCAGCCCAGTTAAATTTCTGATCAATGGTTACCCCAAGGATGTTGACAGTGAGGGATTTAGCAATGAGAATGTCAATTAATGTCAAAGGGAGATGGTTAAATTCTCTCTTGCTGAAGATAGTCATTGCTCAGTGGGAGGTACCTATCAAAATGTCACCACCTCTTCATCGGTTTAATGCCAGGCGACAAAGGTTAAAGTTGACCTCATGCTCAGTTACAATAGATTATTGTGCAAAAGATAGCTGGTGTGCTGAACTGAGAATTTTCATTGTGCTGTGGAATGAATATTGAAGGTTTATATTTAGAATGAGGTTTAACAATTAAATATTTTATGTACATAGAATTAATGACTTTGGAATTAAAGGGGCAGTGGCAGTGTGGATATGAAATTGGTCAAGAGAATAGCAGTAAAAATCATTTTAAGCATTGGTGGGAAGCATACAGCACTATTTTCCAGAGGTGGGCATTGGGACAACTACTCTTTTTAATTTATATTAAAGACATGGACGTGGGTATATAGGGCATAATTTCAAAGTTTACAGATGACACAAAACTCAGAAAAGTTATGTAAAACCTTTATGAAGCTATTATTAAGCGTCTGCTGAAGTATTGGTGTGAATTTTAACAAGAGAGTACACGTGAGTTTGGATGTAGGTGGGAGGGTGAAATCATGGAAACATGCAAACATGTCAGGGAGCCTGGCTTCCACATTAAACTGCAGCACATTAGGCTGTTTGTGAGCAACTTTCTTGCGAGAGAACATTTGTCAATTTTAATATGTAAATGGGGTAATTACAGTGATATTAATGTGAGTTTTGGAGTTCAACTTTGACTTTGTGGTGCAGATATCAGCAAAGTCTCCATGACCTTTAAAAATAGTGGATGAGACCCTGATCCAGAAATCTATAAGGCGACAGGGTGTGACTTATAGATGAGGGAAATCCAAACCCAACAAGACCATTTGAACTCAGTGCTCAGTTCAACCAGACGACATTTTTACTGTAGCAAGGGCCTTAACCCTGAGTGTGTGAGTTACAAATTTTTAGCATAGATGTAAATGCACTTGAAGGGTAGAGAAAGTCTGTAGAACTGTCAAGCTGTGAAATTATTTAAATCCCCGACCATTTAAGAATTAAAAAAAACAGCCCAACTGTGTCAATTTTAGATCAAAAAAAATCTTGTCTAGGAGTTACAATAGCTGTTTGTTAACATTACCCTAAGCGCTATCATTATGTCATTATTAATGCTTGGCTCTTTTCCACAACCTAGAATTATCCCAGTGTGGAGACCTAAATTCACAGTTTGCTTGACAGCACAAAGAGGTTATTAAAGGATTAGCTGGCTTTAATGTGGGGTTATAAATAGAAGTCTGTCTTTATAAGGGGTTAAGCACTTGAGTAGATTTAAAAGTTTTGAATGAACTTACATGATTGGGAGTGTTTTTAATATAGTGAATTCTGTAATAGATATTTAGACCTTAATTTTATTTCATATCAACATACCTCCTGAGATATGGTCATAGTGGATACTGGATGGGTTGGCATCGAGAGTGTAAGGGAAAAGAGCGATTGATGGTTTGGCATGAATTTTCATCAGTTCGCATTGGGGGCTATAAGGGGCCATGGGGGTGGATGGAGGGCATAAGTTGGCAAGAAATGTATGAGAGCCCATGGGGGGTGGTGGGTGCATGAGTTGGCATGAGTTGACAGGGGGCATGGGTGAGGAGGGGTGAGGGGTTAGAGGGACTAAAATATGAGCAAACAACTGGGAGGAAACTGGGCCTCTGATCTGCATCCCTCCACTGCCTCCCAGGAATGAAGATCCCACCATTTGACGAAATTTCTCCTGAGGTGGATGCGGTGAGCTGGGAAATTTTCCAACTCATGCTGCCCACCTCAGGAGTGAAAATCCAGGCCCATGGGTCTCCACTACCTTGAAGCAGAGTTACCAGATGGATACCTGGAATCAAACGATACACACCTCTCAGAAACCCAAGGAGCAATGTAATGAAAGCCAAATGATCACCAAATGTATTATTGAATAAGCCACCAGCAGGCTGAGGGTGAATATCACCCAGATCTGGATGTGCTCTTAAATATGCACCAGCTCGATCTCCAAAATGGTTCTTATGTGCTACATGCTGTGTAGCATTGTACAGCAACGAGATTTGAATTTTCAGGAGGAAAATGGCTCAGAGCATAAAGCCTGTTTGGATGTTTCTCAGAAGGAGGAGGAAGAGGATGAAGTTGCGGAATGTGATGTAGGCAATGCACCAACATGGGTTTACATTACTGCCCTCAATATTGAGACACTCACATAGGTTCCATGAGCCCACCCATCAACAACCTCATGCAAATGCCACCTTTGCAACCCCCTTCCATTAACAATGCCAGTAACACAAAGCAGTACTGCAAACAACCAAGCCTCCCTTTTATAGACCCCAATTGCTCAGAATCAATTCATTTCTTTCCATTCATCATCATCCAATTGAAATGGCCACTTGCCAGCCAGCAAGCAAGAATGAGCAGAAAATAAAAGTAATGCAAAACAATCACATTTACATGTCTCAGAAATAAAACAGCAATTACATATTCTAGCCGTGTGAACCTCAGCCTTATTCTTGTGCAAATACAAATCTATACTCTTACTTTACCTACCATTTCTATGTGGTGCAACACTTGTGGCTTCAGCAGAGATACATGCAGATACATAAACTTACAAATTAGGAGCGGGAACAGGCTACTCGGCTGCTCGAACCTGCTCCACCATTCAATAGGACTAAGGCTGATCTGAATGTAACCTCAACTCCACATTCCTGCTTACCCCAATAACCTTTCACCCCCTTGTTAGTCAAGAATCTATTTAGCTCTGCCTTAAAAATATTCAAAGACTCTGCTTCCACTGCCTTTTGAGGAAGAGAGTTCAAAAGACTCACAATCCTCTGAAAAAAATTCTCCTCATCTCTGTCTTAAATGAGTGACCCTTTATTGTTAAATAGTGGCTCTTAGTTCTAGAATCTCCTTCAAGAGGAAACATCCTCTTCACAGCCACCCTTTCAAGATTGCTCAGGATCTTAGAGGTTTCAATTAAGTCACCTCTTACCCTGCTAAACTCCAGCGGTTACAAGCCTAGCCTGTCCAGCCTTTCCTCATAAGAAAACTCATCCATTCCTGGTATTAATCTAGCAAACTTTTTCTGAACTGCTTCTAACATATTTGCATCTTTCTTTAAATAAGGAGAATGGTACTGTGCACAATATTCCAGATGTGGTCTCACCAGTGCCTTGTACAACTGAAGCATAACCTCCCTACTTTTGTAATCAATTCGCCTCACAATAAATGATAGCATTCCTTATTACCTGCTGTACCTGCATACTAACCTTTCGTGATTCATGCACTAGGACATCCAGATCCCTCTGAATCTCAGAGCTCTGCAATCTTTCATCATTTAGAAAATAAGCTTCTTTTTTATTCTTCCTGCCAAAATGTACGATTTCACATTTTCCCACAATATACTCCATTTGCCAGTTCTTTGCCCATTTGCTCAGCTTATCTATGTCACTTTGTAACCTCTTTACTCCTCTTTGCAATTTACTTTCCTACCTATCTTTGTATCATCAGCAAATGTAGCAACTATCCCTTTGGTTCCTTCATCCAAGTCATTTATGTAAATATTAAAAAGTAAAGGCCCCAGCACTGAGCCCTGTGGCACACTATTCTTCGCATCCTGCCATCCAGAAAAAGACCCATTTATGCCAACTCTCTGCTTCCAGTTAGCTGGCCAATCTTCTCTCCATCCCAATATGTTACCTCTGACACCATGAGCTTTTATTTTCTGCAATAATCTTTGATGTGTCATGTTATCAAATGTCTTCTGGAAATCTAAGTACAGTACATCCACCAATTCCCCTTGATCCACAGCACATGTGACTCCTTCAAAGAACTCCAATAAATTGGTTAAACATGATTTCCAAGTAGACTCTGCTTGATTGCCTTCAATTTTTCTAAGTTCCCTGCTATATCATTTTTCATAATAGCTTCTATCTTTTTCCTATGACAGATGTTAGGCTAACTGGCCTATAGCTTCCTGCTTTCTGTCTCCCTCCCTTTTTGCATAAAGGAGTTACATTTGCTATTTTCCAACCTAATGGAACCTTCCCTGAATCAAGGAAGTTTTGGAAAATTAAAACCAATGCATCAACTGTCTCACTAGCCACTTCTTTCAAGACCTTAGGGTAAAGTCCAATCGCACCTGGAGATTTGTCAGCCTGCAGCCCCAACAACTTTTTATATACCACTTCCATGGTGATTGTAATTGTCCTGAGCTCCTTCATTCCTTCCATTTCTGATTTACAGCTATTTCTGTTATGTTACTTATGTCCTCTATAGTGAAGACTGAAGCATAATTCATCCGCCATCTCCCTACTTTCCCATATCAATTCCCCAGGCACACTCTTTATAGGACCAATGCTCACTTTGTTAACTCTTTTCTTATTTAAAGATCTATAGAAACTCTTGCTATCCGTCTTTATATCGCTAGCTAGCTTTCTCTCGTGCTGTAATTTTTCTGTCCTTATTAATCTTTTTGTCATTCTTTGCTTTTCTCTCTTCTTTCCAATCTTTCGTCTTTGCTTAAAGATATGTTTTTTCTTTAAGCTTGATACTGTCTTTAACTTTTTCAGTTAACCACGGATGGTGGGCCCTCCCCTTGGGATTTTTCTTTCCCATTAGAATATATCTATTCTGTGTATTCTGAAATATCCATTTGAATGTCTGCTACTGAACCTCTATTGACCTATCCCTTAACTTCATTTGCCAGTTCACTTTAGCTAGCTCTGCTTTCATGCACTCATAATTGCCCTTTAAGTTTAAAATATTAGCTTTGGGTGTACTCGTTTCTCAAAATGAATGTAAAATTCAATCATATTATGATTATTGTTACCTAGAGGTACCTTCACTATGAGGTTATCAATTAATCCTATCTTATTGCTCAATACCAGGTATAGGACAGCCTGTTCTCTAGTTGGCTCCAGAACGTGCTGTTCTAAGAAACTATCCTGAAAACATTCTATGAACTCTTCACCTACAGTACCTTTGCCCAGCTGATTTTTCCAGTCTATATCTAGATTTAAATCTCCCATGATTATTGCTGTACCTTTCTAGTTCCTCCCTCCCTTCCATTTGCTGATTTACAGTTATTTCTGGGATGTTACTTGTAAGCTTTACAGTGAAGACCGATGCAAAATAATCGTTTAATTCATTTGCCCCTTATTTTCCATTATTAATTTACCAGACTCAATTTCTATAAAATCAATGCTCACTTTGTTAATTCTTTTCTTATTTAAATACCTATAGAAACTCTTCCATTTTTTATTTTTATAAATAGTGATTATCGATGATCAATATATGATTATCATAGTATCTTTCCGACAAGATCTCATTGAAGGTTCTGTTGAAGGGTTATGAGGACTTGAAAGGTCAACTTTGCTCTTCTCCACTGATGCTGCCAGATCTGATGAGTTTTTCCAGGTATTTCTATTTCTGTTTTTGTTTAGGTTCTCATTGTCTCTTCCTTTCTACTCCATCATACCATGTAGTTACAATTAGGGGGCCTGTACACCACCCTCACAAGTGACTTCTTGCCTTTGTCAATTCTCATCCTAACCCAAACCACTTCTACATCCTGGTTGCCTGAACTTAGGCCATCCCTCTCTAATGTGCTAATATCATCATTAATTAACAGAGCTTCCTGTCCTTCCTAAATGTTACGCACTCTTCAATATTTAGGTCCAAATCTATGTCATCCTGTAGCTATGTCTCTGTAATGGCTAGCAGATCGTACTTATTTATTTCTATTTGTGCTATCAGTTCGCCTGTTTTGTTTCAAATGCTACATGCATTTAGATACAGAGCCTTTAGTTTTATTCTTTTATTATTTTTCTAATGTCTAGCCTTATCTGCTGATTTGCTCTTAGAATTATACTCTCTGTCCCTTCCTGTCGCAGTCTGTTTATCATTTTCCATATTAGTAACTTTTTCTCTTGCCTTGTCTCTATTCTTTGGTTTATCACATCTTGCCAAATTTGATCACTTGCCCCCACTATTTAGTTTAAAACCCTCTCTACTTCCCTAGATATGGGGCTCGCTAGAACTCCAGCCCCAGTACTGATCAGTGAGGCAATGAATGGCCAAGGTTGGGACAACAGTCATTGGCCAGAATTTTGCCCTCATTAGGCAGGGTCAGCGGGGGTGAGTGGGAGCGGTCGGGAGGCCGACCGCTGCCCACGATTGGGACCTGACTGCGATTTCATGCTGGTGGGCCAATTAAGGCCCACCCAGTTTGAAATGGACATTGCAGCGCTCAGTGCTGCCTGTTTGGGGGGGGGGGGGGGGGGGGGGGGGGGGGGGGTGGTGGGTGGAGGAGGAGGACGAGCATGCAGGTTCACGGATGTGCGCGGGTGAACAGAGCTGCCTCAGCGAGATGATGATTTTTGAAAATTAAAAATAAAGAATTTTAAAATGTTAAAAAAAACATGTCCCCTCATGTGACTCCATGAGCAGGGACATGCCATGAATGAAATGTTAACATTTTTATTTAATTTTTATTTGCTGTTGGAAACCTCATCCCGCCTGTGGATGAGGTTCCCTTAAAAATCCAAAGACCACTTGGCCTTATCGCCTGCCCGCCAACCAAGGTTGGACATGCAGTGAAAAGTTTAATTCAATTAGATCCTTAATGGCCTTAACAGGCCTGTTAATTGTCGATGGGCACGCTTCCGACTCCCGTGTGCACCCGCCTACCGAAATAACATGCGAGTGCACAATGAGGTCAGGACGCACGCCTGATGCCATCACGCATCATTTTATGCTCGTTTGGGTCGGGCATGCGCCCTCCCAATGAGCACAATATTCTGGCCATTCAGTGATCAGTGGGAGATAAAAGGCATGATTGAGTACTGTCAGGGTAAGAAAGTTTGATGTTATCATTGTACACATGATCATATTCCACTCACTTTTAAGCTAACAAGACTGAGTATTATATGTCATGTGACTGACATTTTATGTTTATGTCATGGGACTGTGCCAAGCTGCAGCAGGTGTCATTAGCAACATCCCACAGTCTTCTGTGTAACATTATATTAGGCAAGTGCACAAGACTGTCTAGACCAGGAAGAACATATTCATCGCATTCCCCTAAGCCGGAATGAAGCAGTGTCTGAAAGATCCAGATTTTGCCAACACTGCAAAGTCCTTGTATTCAGTTGGCATAGACTAAACCTGCATTGCCCTGTGTGCTTGCCATCACCATTTTGGTATCTTTCTCAATGGAAAGTGACTCCACTAACTCAGTATGTAGCTTGTCTGGGGCAACAAGCAGTACATCATGCAGTGATGGCTTGCTGCTATTATCCTTCCTACAGTCCAATCTCATTGGCCTTCCCCTCACTTGACGGCAATTATTAACACCAATGCCAAATCCAGAATGTAACACTTTGCTCCAACAGCTCAATTCGTACCTGTATTACAGTTAATCTGTGAATTAATATGCACCCTTGTGCAGCAACCTAGTGCCTCTCTTCTGTATTTCTTTACCTACCTCCGTGCTCCTACAACGCACATCTCCAACAGCCACAGTTTGTGAGGTGGAAAGCTGCTGAGCACCCATTGAGGAGACAGATGGTTACAGTTGGCAATCTTGAGCAGCTTTGAGCCTTGAGATCTCACTGCAGACTGCAGCATCGTGGCATGGGCCAGAGCAGTTTGACATGACTGGCTATGTGGCACAAATGACAGATCTCATGCAGTGGCTGGAAGGGTGCAGGCATGTTGTCAACCTCAGAGAAGGTATCAGGGGAAGACTTCGACTTTGGATGTAATCAGCAATTTGTGTGCAGATTCTGTCCAATATTGCATCCATTTTGTGAAGTGTTTTTGTCTTGAGTTCCCACTGAAGATCATTTGTAATTGGACAGCACTTTAGAATGAGAGTTTTAACACATTTGCCTTAAAAAAAATCTTGATATATTTTAGGTTTGTAGCTTGGTGCAAGTTCATTAATACAGCTAAAAATAGGTTTACCTCAAAAAATAAGCATTTTAATCACAATGTCAACTCATCACCATTCAATAATTTGATTTTGAATGAAAGAAAATGATATTTTTAATATATTCAGAATTATTTGCTTGTTATATTGGGATTCAGTTTATTGGGTTCTGAATCTGTAGGGTTTTCGATAGTGAACTATCAGCGTTCTCTGTCATTACCCGTGGATTCTGATTACAAGTTTTGAGCAAGCCAAGTTAACAAGTTTCTCTCTGTCATTCACTGCTCTGTCATAAGCTTCACTGTGGTCTCCCCCTGCCCCACTCCCCACCCTCAGAGCTTGCAATCTGTGAAATCAATTGATTTAGCAATAATGTCCCATTTTTTGCTCTCACAAATCTGTTAGAAACCACATTAACGTCAAGTCTTCTTCATTGAGATACAACTGGATTTTTATTGATAATCTAAGTAATAACTACTGCTGAACAACTGATCTAGCTCTGAAAAAATATTTTTTTATCTGTGGAATGTTGCTAACTATCTCCATTATGATTAATTACTGGATGTTTTAAATTTAGATTTTTTTTAACTAGATTTGCAAAGTATCTATTTTTAATTAATCATAATGGAGATAGTTAGCAACATTCCACAGATAAAAAAAATATTTTTTCAGAGCCAGATCAGTTGTTCAACAGTAGTTATTACTTAGATGATATTTCAGCTTCTACCTTAACCCATGTCTATATCATAATTGTTATTTTGCTTTCCATAACATTTTTAAGAAGTGGTTTAATTATTAGCATTTTTCATTTTCTGACTGGCTGTCCCTGAGATTTCATTAATGTGGCTATCTTGATGACATTATTGCAGCTCAATGCTGGGACTCTCCATTAAACTATGTAACAATCAATCCTACATTGAGAGGGTTAAAGTTCTCAACACAGAGATCACTTGATCGCTCAATGCTGCAGGCGAGACTTTTTTTTTTATTTGTTCATGGAATGTAAGCATGTCTGGCTAGATCAGTATTTATTGCCCATCCATAATGGCCTTTGAGATGGTTACAGTGAGCCACCTTTTTGAATTGCTGCAGTCTATCTAGTCTAGGTACACCTTGTTAGAGAGGGATTTTGGCCTATAGACAGTGAAGGAACACTGTCAGGATGGTGTGTGATTTGGGAGTGAAATTGCAAATGGTGGTGTTTCTATGCATCTGCTTTGACAGGCATGACGTCCTATGCTGTAGCCTCACCAGGCTGACAACTTATTTTTAGGTATGCCTGATACTGGCCTGCATGCTCTCCTACATTCCTCATAGAGACAGGTTTGGTCCCCTGGCTTGATAGTAATGGCATGAGTTAGAAATTGTGGTTGAATATATTTATCAGTGGGTTTTTACTGCTAGGTTCGGTTGCCTTCTTGACAGCATTAGTTTGCAGGCCTTCAAGTTATAGGGGACCACGTGAATGTTGCTGTCTTCCTCTCTGATGCTATGGCTTCACAACTCCTAATAAACTTAGATACCAGCCAATGTGGAAGATATGTGGACAGCAAAAACAGCTCTAATGTGGTCTCTCAAGACTGTCCCAGAGGCAATAGACATTGCAAGCCCTTACACACAAGGAAGTGGACAATGTGCAGGCCACTACTAAGTTAGGCAAAGCAGCAGGAGTCAAAAGGATTCACCCAGAATTTCTGAAGAACATCAGATCACAGGGAAGAAGCAAAGCTGTTTGCCAACATCTGTAGCACAAGCGCCATTCAAAATACCTGGCACCAATCCTGGATAGAGTAATTGTCAAGCCAGAAAAGCCATTTGGTGACCCATGCAGCTACTTCCCTCATCAACCTGCTCTCAACAACATATAAGGTCCTGGAACGCCTCCTGCAAAATAGATTGACTTCCACCCGGAAGCAAAAATGTCCCACCTGCCAACAGCCAGATTTTCACACAAGCCGCAAATGCTCCAAGCAGGTCCTCACACTGACCTCACATATTAATGCCAATTTTCAGAAAGACCTGAAGACAGGGACTGTTCTTGTAGACTTATCCTGTACCTAGGACACAGTGCCACGCACAGGCATGAAAATCACCTGCTTTGTGAAAACCCTTTAAATAATTAAACAACTCCATGATCAGCAATTGACAGTTCTGTATGCACCTTGGAAGTCAAATCAGCTGCCCACAGTTAGCCAGCAATGAGCTCCCACAGGGATCAGTCCTTGTAAGGGCTCTCTTCAACATTTATACCAGCAACCTCCCTCTGACAAAGTCACGGATCTTTTGGCCCTTGATTTCCAGGCAAAAGGGCTCCAGGACATTGATATAATGCTCATTGAAGATCTACTGGTATGTTTTCTGGAAGGCAACATCAGAAAATGGAGAGTTCAACTAAATGCTGCCAAGAGTGTCTTTTTAGCCTTCCACTTGAACAACCTGAAGGCCGGGAAGAAACTGTATGTCCAGTTCTGCGGTCGACCACTAACCAACAACCCAACACCAAAATACCTTGTCATCACACTTGGCTTTATGTTGACCTACCAGCAACACCTCCAGAACACTGGAGCCAAGGTCAAGATGAGAATGAATCTCATACAGAAACTAGCAGGTACCACCTAGGGCAGCAGAGCCAACAGACCACACACTGCTTCACTCACCCTGGTCTTCCAAATAGCAGAGTACTGCTGCTCAACCTGGCTCAGGGCCATCACAAGTGTGGTAAGTATCCATCTCCTGGAAGCCATGAGGATTATTTCTGAAATGTTGAGACCAGCACAGTCCTAGTGGCTTCCTGTCACATTGTACCTCCCAATGTCCTCAAAGAACCTCATTGGCTGACAGATAACGAAGGACTCCTATTGACACAGGATTTCAAAAAATCCATGCACATGCATCTGAAATTCCTTAGCCCTTTAATGAAAGACACTGCACAGTCTACAATTTGCTGATACCCCACCTCTCGATGGTGCACCTCCTGGGTGACTGCAAATGTCACCAACTACAACCTGGTAACTGACCCAAGTGGTGAAGCCCCAGGTTTCAACCTTTCAGGGACAATCCTCAACCACTTTAGGATGGGCCAGGGAAGAGGCGGCCACTTGCTCTGCAAGTGGAACATGAGGGACAGCTCAAAGTGTGACTGTGGCCTTCCAAGTCAGATTTTCACCCGTGCACTGAACTCTGTCAACTAAAACCATTGAATGGATTGTTAACCTCAACGTTGAACTATGGCTGCTTCTCCAGCCATATACAAAAAAAAGCACAGTGACAGTGTCTCATCACATGATAGATGATGTCCTCAGTGTGAAGACTGGTCTTTGTCTTTGCAAGGACTGTTTGATGGTCATTTCTACCAATATTGCCATGGACAGGTGCATCTGCAAAGATAAATTGGTGAGGACAAATTCGAATTGGTGGTTTTCCCCTCTTATTGGTTTTCTTGTCACCTGCTGTAGGGCAAGGCTGGCAAATATATACTTCAGGATTCAGCCAGCTCAATTAGCAGTGATGCTACCAAATCACACTTAGCAATGGACGTGTATGTCTCCAGCCAGAGTATATTCTGTGCCTTTTCCACCTTGCTTTGCTGATGACTGCAAAATCCAAGCCTTGGGTAAATTAAGTAACAATTACATTCCAAAAACTTTTAATAGATGCCTATTATTTTCCCTGAACACAAAAGCTAAAGTTAACTTTGAGAATATTCTCAAAGTGCAAAATTTGCAGAAACTCCCAATGGTTTATTAATCCCCTCTGACTGTGACCAGTTTTGTGGGCAGAGCCAGCTTCTAGCACAACATTTTTAAACCAGCACAAAAGATTGTGGAAACTCAGTTTATGCTAAATATAGTTTGCAACTAAATGTTTGAAATCTTTCTCAAAGGTTCTGCCACTTTTAGGCAAATTGCACCACAAAAAACAGTGAAACTCTACCAGGTAGATGCGTGTCGAATAATGCTTGTGTTGGGACTGGGCCTTATTGTTCCTAAGGCTTTGTGCAAGAACAAGATGCAAGAGTGATATGATACTTTGAAAGCCCTTGTCAACATTGGTCCCCAGTGCTTTGATGGCAACTGTCTGAGTTTCCAAGGCAGTTGTCAGACCTCTCAGCATAAGCTCTGCCATTATGGACTCTATTCTCATGTGTATGCAGCCAGCCATGCTGGATGGAATGACCGCCAGGCTTGGTGCCAATCCCCAACACATGGACTCATCCATGTTGTCAGTCATTGTATGCAAACTTGATGGCAGGCCTTCCCTGTGCACCCAGAATTCCCTGATGTATGTCCATTATCCTTCTTCGGTGCCTGCAATGTGACATCAGCATCTGTGTCTTCAGCAGCAGAACTAGCCATCATGCACTCCGATGAGCTGGAACCTTTAGTGTCCAAACCCCTCATCTTGTTCATTCACACTTGTACCTGGTGTTTCACCATCTGATTCTTCCTTTAACTTATTCACTAAAGTGTATGTGGTGCCACCTGTGAGCTGGTGCTTGCTAGGGTCAGATCAGGTGATGCTAAATCTCAGGGAAGACTCTTCTCCTTTCCCCTGTGCAGGAGCCTCACCATCATCAGTACCTAAAGGCTGAGGGGTAACCTAACAGAGATCGTTAAAATTATGAAAGGCATTGACAAAGTAGATAGAGGGAGGATGCTTCCACTTTTGGGGAGAAACATAACTAGAGGCCATCAATATAATATAGTCACCAAGAAATCCAATCGGGAATTCAGAAGAAACTTCTTTACCTACAGAGTGATGAGCATGTGGAACTCACTGTCACAGGGAGTGGTTGAAGTGAGTGGTATAGATGCATTTAAGGGGAAACTAGACAAGCACATGAGGGGGAAGGGAATAGAGGGTTACAATGATGGACTTATATGAGGAATGATTGGAAGAGGCTCACATGGGACATAAACTCCAGCTGGTTTGGCCAAATGGCTTGTTCTTGTGCCATATATCCATTATAATCCCATATAAGGGAAAGGAAGAGGAAAACGTCCGATGAGGGAGAGAAGGAAGATGATTGGATGCATAAAGCTGCTGTGGTTTTGATATTTCTTATGTGTAGCATGAGATAGAATTGAAAAAGGGACAAAGGATAAGATGCAAAGAACCCCTAAGTGCGGTAGCGGACAGGAAAAATACCATTTTAGCCACCGGCCGCAATGGCGGCTTTTCATGCCGAATCACGCCAATCCGACCTCATTAATCATGCAATCCTGGGAAACATGCCCTTTCGCTGGCAGACGGTCTACGATTTGCCTGCCATGCCAGGACCTTGCTGCTTCCTCACATCAGGCACCATATTAAAAGAGCAGCTGTGCGCACACCTCTCAGCGCTTCCAGCCCAGGACTGCTGCACGGAAGACATGGGCCCAAAAGGCAAGAACTGCAACCCCCCTGATTTAGTGACGCATCCCTGGAATGCATTTTAGGCGCCTTGGAGGCCCGTTGTGATATCCTCTACTCCTGCTCTGGCCGCAGTAAGGCCAGCAACATCATAAATCCGCTTGGGAAGTGGTGATGCGGTGGTCAGTGCCAATGTCCTGCAAAAGAGTTCAGCCACCCAGTGCCAAAAGGGGATGAATGATCTCCTCTATTCTGCCATCACTCTCAACTCAAACACTCACAAACCCATAACCCATCCACAGGGATCTAACTCATTGCCAGTTCAAAGGACATCACTATTCACTCTCTCACACACACATTCATTGTCCTCATGGCATCCATGGCACCACTCACCACCTACACATGCCAGGCATGCCTATCATCTGGCCTGGCAGGTGTCCTGCTTACATTCTCTCCATCGGTCTTCATGCAGGACAAGCAGGCACACAAGAAGAGGGAGATGTCATAGACTGGTGGAGGAATGCCTGAAATCAAGGTCCTCATGGACTTTGAAAATACAGCCATCTAGCTGGCTGCCGAGGATCTAGACTGTTTCTGTGCTGACGGTAAGGTTGGCGCTGCTCAACCAACTGAGGGTCCAGCAGTGCAACGCCCATCAGATAAACACTCTGTGAGTGATGTGTCCTCTTTCACAGGCCACTGCCATGCACTAATCACCAGTCCTTGCTTTTGCAGGCACATCTGGGAAACAGTCGAGGGAATCCATGACCCAGGCCTCAACTCAAGAATCAAAGACACCTCGGATGAGGAATCTGCTGAAACCCCAGCTGAAGACCTGTCACAGCGCTCACCCGCACCCTCCATCATTGCAGAGCCACGCACCTTCGTGGGACCTAGCTCCAGAGTAGCCTTGGGGTGAGCTTATCACACTGTTTGATCCACAGCAGGCAGTGGCAGGGACTTCCCAGGTTTCTCACACTCGGAGGACTGCTGGAGACCAGAAATCTGCTGAGTCCAACTCAGATGAGGAGCCTCTGGACTTGATCATAACTCAGTTCTTGGAGCTGCGAAAGCAAGCTCGGGCACATCAGGAAGGGACGTCTGATGCATTCCTCAGATTGCAAGATGCAATGGAGGACTTCATCTGCCTTCAGTCTGAGGTGATAGCGACGCCTAATCATTGAGGTCAACACTGATAGGATTGCAGTTGCCATTGGAGACCTTGGTCCAGAACATTGCTGCACAGGCTAAACTCCATCACTAATGCCATATTTGGCCTCTAACAATGGCAACATGAGAGGGATATGGGTCAGCTCAATCTCATACCAGCTTCCCCTTCTCCTCAAGGAGTCAGCCAGGGGCCCTCGGTGTCCCATAGGGAGCAGGATCAGCAGGTGCACAATCCGGGCCCATCCACCCAGGTGACTCTGGGAATGTCCGGCCTAACCGAATCCCCTCTTCCTGTGAACCCAACAGCTGCAGCTCCACAGGTCAAGTAACCCAAAAGCAGGTCTCGGCCCTCCAGAGGACGCCCGCGAAGGTCAAGGCGTCGCAGTCAGCAGGCTGCCTCCACCTCCGCTGTGAATGTCGGTGGAGCACCAAGATGTCATGGCAGGGTTAGGAAGGTTGAGAAGACATAATTACACAGCCTGGGCATGGGAGTTAATCATTTGTACATGATGTTCCCTACAGTAAGTAAACTCCCAAGAATGTCTCCTTGCCTATGGCTCCTTGTTATGATGAGCTAGGCACTGACCAGCAACGGCTCGCTGTGGCTCTTCAGTAGTTTGAGTGGGAGACCCAGCCGCCCCTTCGTCCTCAGACTGCTACTCCTCCCTCTGCCCAGTCAGGCACCTCCAACACTCTCTTTGCCTTCGTCTCTGTTCTCTGTAAGCCATGAGGCAAACAGTTAGGTCATCAGGCTCCATACTCCTTGTTGTAGAGTGGCCAAGTTGTACTATTAGTGGTGGAGTTGATCTGGAGACATTTCTTGAGTGGAAACATTAAGTTAAATTGAAGTGTACTCAGTAGCAACTACATGTGTGCTTTCAACTCCAACTCCATCTCTACATTGACTGTTGAGGTAGCTCACGCTACTCTCCTATTGTTACTGCAGACTATGTGATCTTCTTTAACAGGCATTATTCTTGAAGGTACATTACACACAAAATAAAACCATAATTACTACTTTCCACCCCTTTTAACTCAGTCATACATATTATATTTACAAGTCCATATTTTTCAAGACAGATAATGGATAAGGAATTTACAAGTTCAGTCTTTCAGGTGGTTTCCTGGTATGTGTGGAATGACGCAGCTCCACAACTTCATATTCTTTGTCAGGAATCTCCTTTTCCGGAGTTGCCTGAACATCAGGTGCTTTGATAGGCACTTGCAGGTCTGAATCCTCAACTCTTACAGGAACATCAGACATGTCAGTCCTGGGTTGAATATTCTCAACAGGAAACGCAGACCCAGTCATGATCACTAGAGGAACCAAATCTTGGTGATTGGTCTCTCTCTTCCTTAAATGGTCAGGTGTTTATAATGATCCAGCCTTCCACCTTCACGAGATAAGTTAGAGGTCCAGTCACTGCACTTATTTCACTTTGGTCCTTCTCCGAAGTTTGTTACGTATACCTGCTCTCCCACGAAACATTTCCTCTCACGACTATGCCATTCATGTCTAGTTTTCTGGCTTCCCTGACTCCTTTCCACCTTCCCTTCTAATTTCGGCATTATTAAGCTCAATCTCATCCTGAGATTGTGTTTCAACAATAACTCCGCAGGTGTAACACCTGTTGTTGTGTGAGGGGTCGTCCTGTAATGAAAAAGAAAATGTGCTAACTTGGTTGACAAGGAATCACCAGCTAGATTTTTTACGCCTGTCTTGAACATTTGAACCTCTGTTTCAGCCAGTCCATTTGAGGAAAGGCGGTACGGTGCAGTTTTCACATTGGTGATACGGTTGAGGCTGATAAACCTTTGAAACTCAGCACTCGTAAATGCCGCGCCTTTATCGGATATGGTTTCTTCTGGTAGTCCTTGAATGGCAAATCTTTAACGTAGTTTCTCACTTGTAGCGGCCACGTTGGTGAATTCACCTCATATACGTCCAACCATTTTGAATGGGCATCGACAATGAGCAGAAACATTGTTCCCAGGAAAGGTCCAACATAGTCAATGTGTAACTGCACCCAGGGTCTACCCAGCCACTCCCAGTTGTGTAATGGAGCTGTCACTGGCAACTTATGCAGTTGCTGACATTGCACACATTGCGTAACTAAACTCTCTATTTCACCATCCAGCCCAGGCCACCATAGATAACTGTGTGCTATGGTCTTCATTTGGGAAATTCCTGGATGGGCAATGTGTAGTCCAATTAAAATGGTTCCCCACCCTTTGGAGAAACTATCACTCATGCTCCCCACAATAAGATGCCATCCTGGCTGATTATTTCATGTCTTCTGTTGAAGTACATTTTGATTTCATCAGATACAGGCTCCTGTGACCAACAATGTAGCACTTGTTCTTGTACCTAAGATAGGACTGGGTCCCAACTTGTCCAGTCTCTGATCAGTTGAGCACATGTCAGCGAGGAATCTAAGAAATTGAACATTAAAACAAGTTCCTGTGGAACTGGGACGTGCTCATCATTTTCCTATAAAAGCAAGCAACTAAAGGCATCGGTGTTTGAGATTTGATTGTCAGGTTTATGCATGTAGGTGTATTCATATGCTGCCAGAATTAAGGCTCATCATTTTATTCTTGCTGAGACTATGGGTGGTATAGCCTTGTCTTCACTAAGCAATCCTAGCAATGGTTTGTGGTCTGAAATGACTGTAAAAAGGTAGCCGTGTACGTACTGGTGAAATTTCTTGACACCAAAGATGATGTATTTGTGAGTATCTGTTTTCTGCTGTGGTGAGCATTCTTGATATGTTACCTATAGGCCGTTCTGTGCTGTCGTCCATCTGATGGGAGAGCACTGCTCCTATTCCATAGGAAGATATGGCACATGTAACGCACCAATTCTACCTTCTGGTTGTAATGCACTAATAGGTTGGATGATTGCTCCAATTGTTTCACCTTCATTAAAGCTTATTTCTGGGGTGCCTCCAACACTAACATTGGTCCTTTTTGAGTGGAGAATGCAGGGGGGCCAGCATTGTAGACAAATTGGGTAAGAACGGCCCATAGTAGTTGATCATTCCTAGGAATGATTTGAGCTTGTTCTTTGGCACAGATGCTCCTCTATGGCTTTCTCTTTCTCCTCAGTGGGGTGCAGGCCCTATGAATGTAGCCAGTGACCCAAATAGATTACTGCCCTCGCACTTGTCTTTTTTTAAAATACACTCCAGCTTGTAAGAAATGTTTCAAGACTTCTTCTAAGTTTGCCAAAAGCTCTTTTTCAGTGAATCATGTCACCAATACATCATCTAAATAGGCTACAACCTGGGACAGTCCCTGCAGTAAGCTTTCCATTGTTCTCTGAAAGATGGCACAAGCAGAGGAGACACCGAAAGGCAATCATGCATGCTAGTACAAACCTTTGTGGGTATTAATTGTGGCAAATTCCCGGGAGGCATTATCCAAATCTAGTTGTTGATAAACATGACTCATGTCAAGCTTTGTGTGCATTGTCCCTCCTGCCAGCTTGGTATACAGGTCTTAGATTTTTGGAATGGGGTGCCTGTCTAGCTTAGCTACTTTATTAACCGTCAGTTTGTAGCGTCCACACATTTGGATGCTTTGGTCGGGTTTAAGGATAGGGATTATAGGTGCTGCCCATTCTGAGAACTGAACAGGTTGTATGACACCCAGTTTCTCTTGTCTGTTCAGTTCAATGTTGACTTTTTCTCGCATGGCAGATGGTATCGATATCGCCTTCTTGAAGCGAGGAGTTACTTCTGGATCCATGTGAATCTTAGCCTGTAGGCCCTGAATTTTCCCAAGTCCACCCTTAAAAATGGTGGTATACTTTCTAAGTAGCTCTGGTAGCCCACTTGCTCTCAACTGGAAAATTTCAGCCCATTCTAATTTAATCTCCTTTAACCAATTTCGTCCCAGGAGGCTTGACCTTTCACCTGCTACCACCATCAAGGGTAACTTTGCCAATTGGCTTCCATAATGGACAGTTACCCTACTTATGCCTTTTACTTGAATGTCTTCACCCATGTATGTTCTTAGTTTAGCGGCTGTTTCTTCTGAACTTAATTATGTTCACCATTATTCAAATACCTGAAGGTATGTTCCCCAAATACTGTAGTGGAAGCTTTCATGTCCACTTCCTTTCTAACATGGTTTGCCATTTACTTTCACTATGACAAATATTGGTTCTGTCTTTCCAACTTTCCGATTAAACAACCAGTAAATGTCTGAATTTGATGTTTCAGGCTCTTCTACATTGTAGATTTCACTGGGCTGCTTCTTTTGTTTACATGCCAGATTGAACCTTTCCTTGCATTGCCGCACTATTTGTCCATTTCTATGACAATAGTAGCATTTAATTTTTTAATTATTAAAAGTTGTTAAAAGACTGCTTGTTTCCACCTCTATTAAAATTATTCTTCGATTTCTGCTAAGTTATTTTTCTTTATGCTTCGGCTAGCTGTGGCTGCTTCCTGCTCATCAGCGAAGTCTCGCTTTTTCAAGCCTCTTTTGGCTGAAGTTTCCCACCCAGTGTGGGGGACGGCGCCATTTTGCGCACCTTGATTTGCTTTTGAATTATTGTGCTTTCCATAGCCAGCCCTATCCCTAGCGCCTACTTGAAATCCAGATTCACTTCGGACGATAATCTTTCTTGAATAGTGTTCCCTTTCACACCACACACTAAACGGTCTCTGAGCATTACGTTCAGAATTGTACCAAACTCACAGCTTTCTGTTTCAAATTTGCCACATAGAATGCAAATGTCTCACCCATGGCTCTATTTTGCAAATTAAACCTGAACCTCTGCATCATGACTGAGGGCTTGGGTTGAAAATGACCCTTCATGAGGTCCATCAATTCATGCAAATTCTCAAATTTGGGGCACTAGTTACCGTCAAACTTTGAATCAGACTGTTGGCGTTGCTCCCACAAATACTGAAGAGGATCGTTCAGCTCTCTCTTCATAATCTCATTATGTAATGTAATTTCAATTGCTTGAAAAAAGAACATGAGGCATTCTATGTATTGAAACCAACCATCTGGGGCTGCTCAGAATGATCAATTTTCCCAAATTGTGCATTTTGAGAGGGGACAAATTCTTCAATTCTAATGGAGTTTGCTACTCACAATCACTGATCAAGGTGCAGTGCTGATTTCTTTCTAACTTGATTTCTGCTGTTCAATCCTGTTTTATCCTCATCACCAGTTTGTTGTAGGGTTGCCAAGTTGTACTATTAGTGATGGAGTTGGTCCGCAGAAACTTCTTGGGTGAAAAAATTAAGTTTACTTACAATGTATTCAGCAGCAACTACACAAGTGCTTTCAACGCCAACTCTAAATCTACACTGACTGCTGATGTAGCCTGCGCTACTTTCCTATTGGTTACTAAAGATCAATTGATCTTCTTTAACAAGTATTATTCTTGAAAGCACATTACACACTAAATAAAACCATAATTACTACACTCCTGCAGGATGAAAGAGAGAGGCATGTGGGTTAGCTTGGGTGTTCTAAGAACCTCTCTTAGTTATCTCTGAAGGCCCCTTTACGCATCCCGGTGAGTGTTGGCCGCCACTTAGATGGCTAGAGTTTAGTGCACTGCATGGCTGCCCAAAACCCCACCCACCTCCTCCCCATTCCACCTGACTGATTGGCAGCGGCCTTGCCCATTGGACTGCATGCTGTGCTCTCAGCTAAGGCACAGGCATTCTCCTAACCCACACTGCAAGGTTACACTGTTGGCTTGAACCATGGGGGAGACTTGTCCAAACATGAAGACATTGTAAAGGGCTGTGACCACCTCCACCAATGACTGCTCAATGGCCAGGTTTCTCAAGGAGATTGTACAACTTGCCCAGTTGTCCAACTGTTCTGCAGGCCACTAAAATGTTCATTAGTTTGCAGTCTGTACCCGAGGGGGAAAGAGCTCTGGAGCATTTGGTGGCACTTTGATGCCACTGCATTGCTTGAATAAGCAGAGTAGCTAGAAGCCCAACTCCATGCATATCAATGTGGCTATGCCTGAACTGTCTCAGCTGCAGAGGATTTATACAAAGTTTCCCTAATGCATGGCTGCTTCCCTCCTCCCACAGCCACCTGCATGTGCTTGTGCACTATCATCAACCACAGGGGAACGCTTGCCCCAACCAGCAAGTCACCTCAACCAGAGGGCAGCCCTTGTCCCCCACCCCCCAATTTACATCAACTGCATTGCAGCCCTTGCCCCCTCCACCCCTAACTCGCCTCAACCGCTGGGCAGCCCTTGCCCTGGCACTGCACTGTCAGCCAGCTGGGGGAAAAAATGACCTGCCTGTGCCCTCACATGAAGCCACAATACCTCAACCTTGAGATCCAACAGGTGACCCTCGCGAGTGCCGCGCAATGTTACTGTGCATTCACCTCCGAGTTCCCCTCGAAGCGCCGCTTGCCAGGTACACGCCTTATACATGCTGCTGTGAAATACATTGGTGTGCAATCACGCCAATGTGCTCGGCTGATCCAGCATGAGGGGATGATTCCGGCGAGCTGGACTTATAATGACATGCAGATATATTACAATGAAGTTCCCAATGTCCAGCAGTGGGAAATATAGCCCGTCATTGACAGGCCACAATTTTTGGCCTTCCCACCATATTGTTCACTCGCGCCCACCATGATGTCCAATGTCAATGGGTGTGGAAAATTCCACCCAATGTCTCTTACAGTGCTGACCCTCCCTATGACCATAGTTAGCACCTGCCTGTGAATCCCAAGAGAATTGACATCAGCAATCAAATTTAAGTAGTTGCAACATTTATCTGGTCGGTCTGCAGACCTCTCACTGATGTTATGGCAGTTAATTAGGAGAACTCCAGTGGAATTTGCAAGCTAGCATTCTGTCTTGGATAGTAACACAGAACAATCATGGGATGCTCCTGAACCTGTGCCACAATCGTCAGCTGTACTGGCTGAACAATGTGAATGGCTGCAGTAATATATATTTTCCATCTCACAACACTATCATAATAAGGTGAGCCTGCGTCTTATACTCTTCATTCTAAAGTCCGACCTGAACCCAGCCTGGTGGAAAAAATGGTGAAGGCTCCCAACCTGGTATGCACCAGTATCCTTTTAATGGTTTATTGTGCCAGCAATAACTTACAAACAACAGTACCCGCCAATTACTTCCAAAATTATCAGTACCCTGCTCCCTTCAAGTTAAATCAATACTCACAAATGCTATTTCCTTAATTTCCCAATTGCGCTCAACCTGCTGATCACTCAGAGGAGCATGTCCCTTGTGTACCGGTGATCAATCCCTTCCACAGTTACCTTGAAAGTCACTGCCCTTGTTCCTAAACACATGTTTCTTAAAGTTCAAAAATAGCATCCATGATAATGATTTCCACAAAACCCTCTTGCAACAATCCTACATCCTGGGTTGGTGAATAGGCCATTAACATATGAAAGTGTTCCAATGGGGAAGATTCTGGTTTATCAGCATCATTAGATTGGTGACTGAGTTTTCCTCATATGAAACAGTTTTGAGGGTTAGCAATTGCAAGGGGTGTTGGTGTCCATGCAAACTTACTGGAACCCACAACTCGTTACCTTGTGCATATTATTTATGGTTCTACAGTTTGGCCACAGAAGTTCAATAGTTGATTCAAATCATTTAATTCTTGGATAGACACATGTCATACTGTGGCCTGATTTTCTATGCCATCTCTTAACTAGTATATTCAAGACGCCTGTATTTCATTTCAAAGTTCTTTTGTTAGTCCAGTCCCAAAATCCTGTGGAAGGCTGGGTGGCAAAAATTGGCCAATTTCTGACAAAATATTCATTAAAAAAGGCTTTCATCACAATACCCTCCCTTGAATTTTACATGTTGGCTCCCTTTATTAAATTGAGTCCATTCTTGCTGAGGACTGGCTACACAATGGCCGGAAATTTATGGCCCCGTTGGTATCGGGCTTTATGGTGGGCGTCGGGGGACAATATGGCGAGAAGGCCAAAAATCAGTTTCACGCCGGCATCAAAGCACAGCGGGATCATCCAATGGTGCCCGCCATGTCAGAACGCCAATCCCGCTGGAGGCCAGTGTGAACCTGATTTGCATCCCACTAATGGAGTGCAAAGTAAGGCATGACCGGAATTGTCCCCCAATGCCAGATTTACCATCATGCCGGTGGGAAAGTGTGCTGACCCAGAACACTTCTGGACAAGTGTGACGTGCAGAAGTCAGGACTTACTGTTAGGGCCTTGCTCAGATCGCGGACATCCAAGAAGCAGAAGATGCTGGAGCCCTACAGCAACTGGACCCTGGAGGAATAAGTGCATCACATGCTGGATGGGTTCTCATGGACATGGCTCCACCGCAAAGCCACGGAGGGTGGGTGGTCTCAAGTCTGCTTCGGAACATCACGTGCAGGCCATGGGCTGCTATGGGTGATCAGTGACGCAGGGGGAGAGGAAGGTCGAGCTGTGAGTGGGAGATGAATGTGTACCAGCTGGGGTGAGGTTGGGTAGGGGAGGACAAAGGTGTCAAGGGAGGGTGAAGGGTCGTAGAGATGGAGATGTCGGGGGGTGATGTTGGGAAGGTGGAGGACGGAGTATGGAGTGAAGAGAATGTAATGGGGAGAATGCAACAAGTAGGGAGGTAGGTGTAAGGGGGGAGGAAGGTGTAAGGGAGGGGTTTTGGAGGGGGGAGGATCTCAGTGGGGAGCAGGAGTTCGGAGAGGGGAAGGAGTTCGGAGGGAAGAAGGTATATTGAGGAGGATGAAGTTCAGAGGGGGGAAGGTGTCTTGGGGGAGGAGGGAGTAAGGTTGGAAGAAGGAATAAGGGGTGGGGGATGCGCAGGTGAACATGCAAAGGAGGGGTCTGTGTAGTCAATGACTGGCTCCTGGGGAGCAAAATGAAAGTGGGTGTGGTAGGATGGAATGGTGAGTATGAGAGGGGGTGGGAGGGTGAGCGTGCATTTATGGTGGTAGTAGGGAAAGCAAGGGTGGCTGGTGAGGACTTGGAGCTAGACACAGACCTTGGGGTGGGAAGGAGAAGGTCAGGAAGGTTACTATGGATAGGGGTGTGTAGTAATTATAGTTTTGATAAACATAGGACTGTAGTTTTAAGAATAATCCTATGTTGTAAATCACCTGATCTGTGTAGACCAGTGAGTTAGGAGTGCAGGGAACCTCTAGAGAGAGAGTTCTTCTTTAGTTATGGAGTTTGATGCACCCATGTAGTTGCTGCTGCTATCTTGTAAATAAAGTTAAATGTGTCCACCAAGGAAAGTTGCCTGAAAAATCAACTCTATAACAAACTGGCGATGAAGATAAAAAAGATGCATTGCTGTACCTCACCCAGCGATTGTGAGTATCTAAGATAATTAAAAAGAAAGGAAAACATACTCATCCGAGATGCCAGAGTTTTGGTAGAATCTGTTGCTTTGAGCCAGCCAGATGATTGATCTCAACATATAGAATGTCTTGTGTTCTTCTTTCAAATCAACAAAACCACTGGGCAGGAAAAGAGGAGAGCGATTCTCTTGAGTATTTGTGGGAACAAGACCTACAGTTTAATTTGAAGCTTGATGACCCGCAGTGCCCCAGATTTGAAGACTTTCAGTGAATTAGTAGACCTCGTTAAGGGACATTTCCAACCCAAGCCCTCGATCACAATGCAGAGGTTCAGGTTCTAATGACGGAATAAAGCCCCGGGTGAGACTATTGCTACCTACGTGGTGAAATTAAAACAACTAATAGAATATTGTGATTTTGGTGAAACCTTGAGTGACATACTCAGAGATTGTTTAGTATGTGGCGTGCAGGAGGATTCTATTCAGCAAAGATTGCTGGATGAAATGGATCTTGATTTTTAAGAAAGCGTTAGAAGTAGCAGTTGTGATGGGGTGCAAAATGACGCTATTCTCCTAGTTGGGTGGGAACAGTCATCCGAAAGCTGGGACTCTGCTGTGAAGTGGGAAACAGCCCCAGCTAACTGAAAATTTAGAGGAAACAGCTTAGTAGCAAAATCATAAACTAATTTTTATCAATGTGGAAACAATCATTCTCCTAATGATCGGCAATTTAAAAAGGTTGAGTGTGATTATTGTCACAAATATGGACGCATATTGAAACGCTGCAAAGCGAGACTTAAACAGGCTTCCAGGCAACAATCGATGTCCAATGAAATATATAGAGTAGAAGAGCCAGAAACAACCAATTCTGACATTTATTCATTATTCAACATGAAAGTTGGAAAGGCTGAGCCAATAACTGTCACAGTGCAAGTGAACGGTAAACCATTAAAAATGAAACTGACACGGGTGCTTCTACCACTGTAATAGGAGAACACACTTTCAGATATTTAAATGAAGGTGATCAACAATTAAATTTGGAACAAACATCTTCTAAGTTGAAAATACACAGGCAAAGAAATCCAAGTAAAAAGTATCACCAGAGCAACTGTTCATTATAGAAACCAATCAGCACAGCTACTAGTGATGGTGGTAGAAAGTGAAAGGCCAAGCCTTCTCGGTTGTGATTGGTTGAAAGAGATTACATTAAACTGGTCCGAAATCTCCTAGTTGAGAGCAAGGGGACTGCCAGAGCTGTTAAAAAAAATGACACCATCTTCAACCATGAAGGGATCATGGAGAAAATCAAAGGCCTACTGGCCAAGATTTATGTGGGCCCAGAAGCAACCACTTGCTACTTGAAAGCAATACCGGTGCCTTACGCTCTGAGAGAGAAGGTTGACGCCGAGTTAAACCAGCTAGAGAGACTGAGTGTCACAAAGATGGTTCAGTTCTCAGAGTGGAAAACACCCATAGCTCCTGTTACTTAAATCAGACCAGACCGTCCAGATCTGAGGGGACTATAAACTAACAGTCAACAGCGAAACTGGACAGGTACCCTATTCCCAAGGCTGGAGACCTCTATGCCAAGCTAGCAAGAGGGACAACGTATACAAAGTTTGACGTGAGTCACACACATCAGCAACTGGAACTGGATGATGCCTGCTGAGAATTTGTGAACATTAATACCCACAATGGGTTATATCAATATACATGCCTGCCCTTTGGTGTTTCCTCAGCCTGCGCCATTTTTCAGATGACAATGGAGAGCTTACTACAGGGACTATCTCAGGTTGTGGTTTACCTGGATGATGTACTGATAACTGGATTCACAGAAAAGGAATACTTGGCTAATCTAGAGGAAATCCTGAAACAATTTTTAGTGGCAGGAGTGCGCCTAAAAAAGGAAAATGCACTTTTCAGACAAATTATGTCATTTATTTGGGCCACTGGGTAATGCCCAAGGATTACACCCTGTTGAAGAGAAGGTCAAAGCAATAGGAGAGGCATCTGCACCCAAGATCACCTCTGAACTTAAATCATTGTAAGGGATGATAAATTATTATGGCCAATATCTACCAAGTTTATCAACAGTACTAGGCCCTCTACATTCACTGCTAAAGAAAAACTAATGTTGGATTTGGGGGTCACCATAAGAAGAAGCTTTCATGAAAGTAAAACAGCTCTTGCATTATGACCCAACAAAGGAATTGGTGCTAACCAGCTGGACTGAGAGTGGTACTATCTCACAAGATGGACAACGGTACAGAGAGGCTGATAGGCTACATAGCCAAGACACTTACCACAGCTGAGAAAGGATATTCTCAGATTGAAAAGGAAGACCTGTCGATTATTTTTGGTGTAAAAAAATCCACCAATGCACACATGGGTGATATTTCACTAATACTATCAGAACACAAGCTACTTCTGAGTCTGTTTAGCGAGGAAAAGGCTGCACCTTCCATAGCTTCTGCACGAATACAAAGATGGGCCCTAATTTTGGCAGCATAAAAATACACCTTTGTACATAGACCAGGGATTCATATAGCAAATGCTGATGCCTTAAGTCTCCTCCCTTTGCAAGAGAACAATGATCATGTCCCAATTCCCCAAGAGCTCGTATTAGTGATGAATTTTCTAGATTCCTCACTAGACTGTGCCAGGCAGGTAAGAAAATGGACGAATCGTGATCCAGTCAAGTCTCGAGTGAGAGACCAAGTGGTACATGGTTGGTCCCAGGATCCAGCCTCTTATGAATTGAAGCCATTTTTCAACCAAAGACAAGGGATGAGCGGTCAAGGCGGTATTCTATTTTGGGGTGCATGAGTAGTAGTTCCTTCACAAGGAAGGGAACCACTCTTAGTAAAGCTAAACAGTGCACATCCAGCAATCTCACGAATAAAGATGATAGTGCAAAGTTATCTTTGGTAGCCGGGGATGGATGGCAATATTGAAAAGGTGGTAAAACACTGGGCAGAATTTTGCCTTCATTGGGCGGGCATGGCAGGTGCAGTTGGGAAGCTGACTGCCGCCCGCGATTGGAGCCAGGCTGTGAATTCATGCCAATCCTGGCCCGCCCAGCATGAACCTCATGCTGCAGCGCTCAGTGCTGCCTGTGTGGGGAGTGGGGCAGCAGGGCAAGCGCGAACTTTGCACATGTGCACGCATACAGTTTTGAAAATGAAAACTAAAGAATTTTAAGGTGTAAAAAAAAGTCCCCTCATGTGACTCTACCACATGAGCAGGCACACGTTAGAAATTATGATGAAACTATTTTTTTTATTTTTTAAAGACAGATTGAAACCTCATCCTGCCCGTTGTTGAGGTTTCGTAAAAAATGCAAAGGCCACCTGGCCTTTTCGCCTGTCCGCCAACCATAACATTGGACAGGCAGTGAAAAATTTTAATCAATTGGATTGTTAATGGCCTTAATAGGCCTTTTAATTGTTGACGGACGTGCTGCCAACTACTGCGTGCGCCTGTCGACCGAGTGTGCGATGATGTCAGGACACTTGCCCAAATCATTGCACTTCATTTTACGCTAGATCAGGTCAGGCACACGCCCATCCAGTCAGCAAAATATCCTGGCCACTTCAACAGCTACAAAAGCTGCCGGTGGCAGTCCCATTACACACATGGGAGTGGCCTGGTAGACTCTGGGTGAGATTGCATATTGACTATGTCGGTCCTTTCCTTGGAACCCTGTTTCCACTGATTATAGATGCTCATTCCAAGTGGTTAGATGTTTATGAGGTAAAGTTGCCAATGTCAGGCGCAACCACAGAAAACCTACACCAAAGCTTCGCCATGCCATCCGTGGATTGCCAGAGGTAATCGTCTCAGATAAAGGTACTATGTTTACAAGCACTGAGTTTCACTGATTTGTCAGCCTCAATGGTGTCAACCATTTGAAGACTGTACCGTACCATCCATCTTCTAATGGACTGGTGGAAAGAGCAGTGCAAACTTTTAAGGCGGGAATGAAAAAGTTAACAGGTAAATTGTTGGAAGCTAAACTTGTTCATTTCCCATTTCACGATAGAACAACCTCCCCCCCACACTATGACAGGAGCAACACCTGCAGCATTACTGATGAGGCATTGTCTTCAAACAACACTAAGCCTCACTCCCCAATTTGGAGGGGAAGGTGGAGAAATGTCAAGGGAACCAAAAAGGCGACTCTTGATTTGCATAATCGTGAGAGACAATTTATTATTGGAAAAGCAATATATGTTAAGAATTTCAGTGGAGGACCAAAGTGGTTACCTGGTAAAGTGAGTTCTGTAACAGAGCCATTATCATACCATATGGAAGTGGAGGGCCGGATTACCCATAAGCATGTGGCTCATTTAAGAAAAAGAGAGATACCCCAACAAAATGATGTTCCACCTGTGGTTCCAGTTGAAGTTACTCAAGGAAGGATAGGCATGCCCACTGTCTCTGTTGAAGTGGAAGACACTGAATTGCCTGTGCCTAATGAGGAACCTGATGTAAATGCAGTTCCAGAGAATGTAGTTCCTATGAAAGAATCTAAAGTCGTGGATCCACTCGGATCAGGAAACTACCTGAAAGACTGAACTTGTAATTTCATGAAGTACGTAAATATTGTAAAGTCATGAGATCAATATCCTTGTAAACACAAAATGTGCAGAAAAGTTAAAGGGGGGGGGATGTTGTAATTTTAGTTTTGCTAAACATAGGACTGTAGCTTTAAGTGTAATCCTGTGTTGTAAGATCACATGATCTGTGTAAACCAATGAGCTAGCAATGTGGTGAACCACTAGAGGGAAAGTTCCTCTTTAGTTATGGAGTTTGATGCATACATGTAGTTGCTGTTGCTGTCTTGTAAATGTATCCACCAAGAAAGGTTGCCTGGAAAATCAAGTCTATAACAGGGTGGGATTCTCAGGAAGGTAGGGAACATGCACGTTCACCTGGACATCCTAAAAAGACAGGTGTTCAGGTTGGTAGGTGATTGTGGAGAGTTGGAACGTGATACCAGGAGTGTCGACAGTCACAGGGGAAAGGACGCAGGCGACTGGGGGAGGGCAAAGGATGGGGAAGCTGATCAAAACCTTGACTACGACCACTGTTGTCGAAATTGAAAGTGAGCAGAGCCTCGTGTTGGACAGGCACAGGTGCTGCACAGGAGTGTGATCAGTGGGTTGGCAGAGATGATGGTCAGCTCAGATGGATAACTGAAACTTAACCCCAGTAGGCAGCACTGAAAATGCTTGTGACAGTAAGATGAGTGTGAAGGATGAAGGCTCCGTATGCATGGGAGAGTGCTTACACAAGGCTCTGAAAGGCCCTGCCACACACACACACACACGCATACACACACACACACTTCCCTCCAGAATCACTCCTGGTCCAGCTGAGTGCAACTGAACTGCTAGTGGGGGCGGGGGTGGGAGAATGCAGCAGGAGGATTTGTGAAGTCTCTAAATTAAGCTGAAAGATAACATTACACATTATTCAGTGAAAGGGAATATATTTTCAGATTATAAAGTAGCAAAATGTGTTCACCTATGCAACCACTTGTGGATCGTAATTTATTTTTTTCTAGGTGCTGCCCTGACATCCGCAGCAAGGGTGGAGACAGGCTGTGCAAATGTTGGCCCTATTGCCCCTGATGACTTCAATGTGCATCCTCTAGAGAGCCAAGGCCTTGAGTGCCCCAACTTGCTTCGGCTTACTTCTGTGGGCCACGTGCTCCCTCTGCGGTGACAGAGGACAAGGTTGACACGGTCAAAGGGGACGCAGAGGGAACGGACAGTCTCTGAGATTCCTGAGAGGATGACCAAGGGGTGTCCAGCTGCCACTCCAGCTCCCTTTGGGTGTTCAAGGGCCCCAGCTTGACTCATTGAGGTGAAGGAGCACCTGGAAGGGTGTTGAGGTGTCCCGTCTCCCTCCCGCAATGCCACTGCAGGAACTCACCCATGGCTACTGTACACATCTCCACATTCTGCTGAACCAGGATCTCCATGGCATCCGCCATCTTCCTCATGAGACCACCATATATACACATGTGGGCACCAAAGAACAGGCGGACACATTCCTCCAAAGCATGAGTCACTCTGTTGAGGGCTTCCAACAGCTCTGCGTGATGTTCCTTGCCTTCTGCTGACTCTCCAGTATGAGTTGGAAGGCCTAACCCAAAAGTTCATCATTTGACTTGGGCCTCTTCCCCAGCAGTTCTCCAAGTGCTGGAGAGATTGGCTGAACCTGCCTCCTCCACCATCCTTCCCATAGAGACTTCAATGAATGTATATCTGGGCACCACTTCATTAAAGAGCAGGCAGACACACTCCTCCAACTCAAGTGCCACTCTGTTGAGGGCTTCCAACAGCTCTGCATGATATTCCCCACCTTCTGCTGACTCTCCACAATGAGATAGAAGGCCGAATCCAGAGGTTTGTCATCTGACTCGGACCTCACAGACACCTCTTCCCCAGTTGGGGAGCTCAGATGAAACTGCCTCCTCCTGCTATGGACATGTGTATGTGTGGTGGCCGCCATATTATGAACCCGAGCCCGCTTTAGTTCTAGGTCCCACTGAGGTGTTTGTCTCCGCACTAGTGGAGGATGTGGGTAAGCACTGTGATGGGTCTTCCAGGCTGCTTATTTCCAGCTCTTCAATGGAGGAGGTGTCCTCTTGGTTGGCGGTGAGGACCTGGATGGAGCTGAGGGACTGGCTGTCTGAGGGTGTCGCTCACTTGGCAGAGCTCCCTGTGAACCAAAGTACAAATAATTAGTGCATGGCAGCAGAGTCAAAAGCAGGAGAGAGAGCACTCACAGGTGCATTGAAAGAGGGATGATGTGCTGCAGGATCAACACGTGGGTGGGTGCTCACCAATGTCCTCACCGTCACCACAGGCAGAGTCAATGTCCTCATCAGTCATTGCAATGGCACACTCCTCAAAGTGAGTGAGGGGCCTAATGTGGACCATTCCACCTCTGGTCTGGGACCTCCCCCTGCTGTTTGAGCGGACTTCACCTGCATGAAAGCAGATGGAGAGAGTGTGAGCAAGTCACATGACACTGCGTGGAATGTTTGTAAGATGAGCGGAGCCATGGACAGAATGAAGTGTGAGATCCCTGTGGATGTGTGATCGGTTTGTGAGTGTGTGAGTTGACTTGCCCTGGAGGAACGGATGAGAGAATTCATCCTCTTCCTGCACTGGATGGCTGACCTCCCCTGTGCTCTGGTGGCACCGTCTTCCAGACCAGATTGGTGACCCTGGTAGGTCTCCTGCAGCCAGGGGTGGGGGTTGGGGTAGAGGACATCACAGCGGCCATGCACTGCATTCTGCAGGTGCCCCAGGAAGGCAGTTCTAAATTTGGGGTCTGCTGCCTTCTTTGATTTCAGGGCCATTTGTTACCTGGAGCAGTCCTGGTCCATAGACATGAATTAGGCATGCACTCTGGTGCTCTTTAAGTATGGCACCCGAAGCGAGGAAGCGCTGAGGTCATGGCGCTGCTGGCAAATCTGAGCCAGCCCGCCAGTTTCTGTGAATGCATTTTTAATGAGGTGGGATACACCGGGAATGGAACGATATGGTGCAAAAACCTGCCATAGCGGCCGATGGGTAAAAGGGCTTTTTACCCCACCTGCTACCGCACATAGTGCTACTCTGGGACGATTCCATCCTATGGACAGAATTCTCCCTTCCTGCCCACGGCTGGTGGGAGTGGTGAATCCAGCGGGAGGCAAAAAATTGGAAACCCGCCATTGTTAAAACAGGGAACAATTCTCCGGATGGTGTTTACATGGCGGATCATTAAAACAGCCGCTCACCGAAGTCTTGTCGCACCTTCCAATCTTCCATCAAATCCATTCGAAAAGGGATGGCGTGCACAAGGTGAGTGGAACATATCTGCTGCTGAGCCAGTCTTGTGGTGATGCACACCACTATCCTGGGATTGGAGGCTTGGTCTGGTCCTGCTCTTTGCTTTCGTTGTCCCGAGGAACACCACTGTGCTGTGCTACTCATGCTGGCCTCCACTTTCAGAGACTAGGGGTAACATGTTCCCTCCATCAGGAGGGATGTGCTGGAGCGGGCACAGGCGGGCAGGTTCCCAATTGGTGCCCCTGGTCAGGGGCGTGCCACCATTTTACTTGGGCAGGCCAATTAAGGCCCACCCAGTGCAGCCTCAGGGAGATCGGCTCAAATGTGAAAAACAGTTTAAAGAATAGAAATAATTTTACTGACATTTCCCCTCATTTGACACTGTCACATGAGTTGGGACATGTCCATAACTATTATCGTAAAATATTCTGAAATTTTAAAATCCCTCATGAAACCTCATCCCACCCATGGATGAGATTTTATGTTTTTCAGAAGCCCAACAGGGCTCCTTAAGGTTGGACGGGCAGGTCCATTAAATGGTTTAATTTCTCATAGGCCTTAAGTGGCCATTGACAGTTCGGCAGGTGCACAGCTGAATTGGCTGTATGCCCATCAAACTGAAAATCACAATCACTGCATTTCAAGTATAACACACTGAAATGTAGAATTTGGGAATGCACGCAATAGTGAGGGAGACACAGCTGTATCAAAAATGACATTCCATCAATGAAGGCCTGTCACGTGTTTACCAGTTGTGACACTCCTAATGGGTCAAAGGGCATCCACTCATTGACCATGAGCAACTGATTGGTCATTAATATGCCATATGAGAGATTGGAGCACAGAGTTAGGTTAGGTCAATCATCTCACTTAAACTTCAGTATTCCACGCAGGGCTTAAGATGTTACATATCTGCAATGCCATCTTGGTCACCTCGATGTGTATGCTAGTGTCCCAGGAACAAGGTGGCATCAGCCATCATGCAAGAAGGGCAGGAAAAACTATGGACATGTCATCTTCTGAGCTTCACTTTCTTGTCTTTGAGTCTTTAATGTCTTTAATGTTTCCTTTCAGAAGGAAGGCAAAAGCAGATATGGATCCAAGGCTCAATGTTGCCTTTGTCAGGGTCCTAATACAATGGAGGGGGCAAAGGAAGGAGAGGCGACTCCACGCACAGCTCCAGCAGGAGGTACATGGTCAACTGCAGCAACAGCATGAACAGATGGGTCACGAGAAGAGACCCAAACAATGGGGGTGACTCGACAGAGCTAAGGTTTATCGTAGGAGAGTTTCCTATTTACAAATGAGTGACAGGCAATGCCATGAATGTCTGCGCTTGTCCTGAGATCACACTGACACTCAACAGCATCCTGAGGTTCCTGTGCCTCTGGATCTTCATCCTCTGATGAGCTCTCATCCTCCTCCAGGTCATCCTTTGGCACTTCTTTGCATAGCCAGAGCTGGTGGAGGGTGCGTGTGAGCGCTGTGATGGTTCTTCTGGAGTTTCTTCCTCAGATAAGGTCTGGAGGCTTTCACTGGTGGTGCTGGAATGGTTTGGGGACCTTGGTGTGCTTGCGCCTAGAAAGTAGAAAAGAGAGTGTCAGTTAATGAGTGTGATCTAGATAAGGCTGCACGTGATTCACTGTGATTGTCAGGATTTGATGAGATACTGGAGCTGTGATCTGTACGAGGTTGCTGGGAGAGACCGATCTCCCCTTCCCCACAGGAGCGACCCCTGTCGTCTCCAGCCAGCTCGGCTGAAGCCACCTCGAATTCATTGAGGGTGAGGATGTTGGCCGCCTCTCCCTTAGTCTGTGCTCTCTTGCGCCTGTTGTGTGCCAGCTTGACCTGGATGAAGAACAAAGAGAGGTATGTGATGAGAAGGGATGGAGCAGAGATTGGGTGAGATGCATGTCCCCTGTGTGTGGTGACCCCTCCCCAGAATGGCCAGAGGACGGAGAGTGAGCAACATGATGGATGGGATGGTGGTGATGTGAATGTGTTGGTGAGAGAACAAGTGTTGATATGTGTCCCTCGCTAATGGTTGCATGGAACACCTGAAGACAGCAGTCATTTGAGTGCATGATGCCATGATGAGTGTTTGATATTGGAGGGTGTTGAAGGATGACTTACCCTGGTGGAACGGATGAGATCACTCATCCTTTTCCTGCACTGCGTGGCACTTTGGGTGCAGGTGTCTGTCGTGCTGACCCGCTACGGTCCCCCAGGCCCGAGAGGTGAGGCTGCTGTTCTTCCTGCAGCCATCTGTGGGTCGAGCATGTGCCATTGTTCCTGCGCCCCTCTGACCAAGGCCTGGAGAGCCTGGTACATGAAACTGGGTGCGGATTTTGTCCTGAGGCTCATGGCCTTTCTCTTAAGCAGGTGTCTCTGGTGGGCTGGATAAATTGAGATTGTGAGTTGGACTGGCATTTAAATATAGCGCTTGGGTCTTTGAACCCGCCAGCTGATGGTGGGCAGACAAACCAGTTCCCGATCCGCCAGGTGATTCAGAGCGAAATGCATCTCTGCATAATTAATGAGGCTCCAAGAGCAGAATTGGGAGCGAGTTGCCGCCATTACAGATGGTGGGCTGGGTGCTGCCAAAACCACCCACCACTGGACTTAGTTTCATTTTGGGAGAATTTGCCCTATGTTTCGTTTAACTGCCACAGTAAGTCCACATATCAAGTGAACAAGCCAGTGGCTGCTGAAACATATAAACCTTTCAATTGTCATTATAAACAAAAAAGTGTTAATAGATAACCTACCTTTCTCTTTTATAACTACCTCTGCATGCCAGCAATTGTGTATTAACATACAATGACAAAGGCAGCCTGAAGAAAACAGATAGAATGTGTACAACCAACGATTTTAATTAGGCATTTTTAAAAATGGAAGAAGCATAATATAACTAATAGCAAGCATCTACATGGAAATGAATATAATCTCACTCCTGTGGCTTATGATGCTATCTGAGCCTTTGATTGGATTGCTTCCTTTATTTCCTGTTTGATATTGTCAATCTAATCTTGTAATCTTGTATTTGCTCTATTTTTAACGCTCTCTGATAATGGCTTTGTTAAAATAATGTAGATGGAAAGTTAACAGAAATACATGAAATACTGTGCTAAAAATAAGCACAAAAGCAGTGCCATTCCCACTGCGATTTAGAGCAGTCTTCAATCAGTTAAGAATGGTGTTATGAATTCATATCTACTGCAGATCCTTCTCAGGTTGAGTGGCATGTTCCCGAGGGAGAGGGAGCTGACAGGCAGCAGTTGGTGTGCAGAAATCTCCCTGAGAGTGGAGGCTGAGTAAGTAATCTGAGTACCTTAATATCATGGTAGTTGAATCACACAGCATTATATGTACTTGTATGATAGCATAACCTAGGGATCTAACAATGCCATCCCTTTATGATCTAGATCAGATCCATGTGTCTTCTGCATTTGTATTTCTTCAGTCTCTCTGAAGGCAGGATAACTAACCTGGTGTGATTTTAACATTTTGTGTTTCTCCTGTTTGTAGTCCAAAGAGTTCAAAGACCTTACAGCATGACGGATGTGAACTGTTTATTGATTATGAAAGCAATTGCTTACCATTTGCTGTGTCTGAGGAAATGACATTAAGGCTAGTTTATTAACATCAAAACTGCTCACCATGCAAAATTCTTTGTCTTTTACATACAGAAAAGTATTGCTGGAAACTTCTGGAAGATTTTCCCTGTCCACCACGCTAACTTTGGCAGAATTTCTACAAAATCCTGTTAAAGCAATTGATAAATTGAGCCAGTGTTGTGCTTATTCTGCAGAAAATTGTAATGTTAAGGCTACTTGACTGTACCAAGCCACACGGTATAAATATAAGTTAGTCACTAATAAATACAATAGGGAATTCAGGAGATACTTCTTTACCAAGACAGCGGTGAGAATGTGGAACCTGCTACCAGAAGAAATAATTGGGGCAAATAAAATAGATGCATGTAAGGGGAAGCTAGATGAGCACATGATGGAGAAAGGAATGGAAGGATATATTTATGGGGTTAGAGGAAGAAGGGTGGAGGAGCCATGTGAAGAGCATAAATACCAGCGGGATCCAGGTGGGCTGGACAGCCTGTCTCTGCAATTTAAATACTTTGTAATGCTTTGTAAAAGTATATGACCCAGGTGTAAATTATCTGTCAATACGTTTCACATTAACTGCTGTTCCAGGCAAAAACAGGGTGACTACTGTTCCACAGTTTATAACCTAAATCCTTAGCTCATTGACATCTGAAAAAAGCTTCACAATAGCAAACAAAAGCAACACAATATAGCACCAAAATGCAGCCTCACTTCCTGTTATTCACAGAGGGTTGCAGGATAGGTGTTTTGGTGTAATTGTATGTGTTCTTCATACTTCTTTCAACTCATAGTTGGTAATTGCAGAGAAATACCCAAAAGACAAGAAATAAAAGAAATGCTGACATTTACAGGACAAAACAAGTATGTCAACTGAAACAATACAAATGATAGTTGACAATAACCCACCTGTGATATCATTATTGGATGTTTATTGTTTCTCATTGCTCCTTGATGATATTCATATGAATTCATGTTTCTGGTAATTCCTCTATGTGTGTCTTTTTATTAATCAATTAACCAAAGACACAATGCATTATTGCACATTAATTAAAAGACAATTAAGTCAGTATTCAACTGGCAGGGTTAGTTAAAACACCATTGTTTGAAAAATTTCTCCTTTGATTGGTGGGAAGAGTGAATTCAAGCTTTGACATAATTTGTTATTGTGCCAATTATTTCTAAACAAATAGAGAAAGGATTTATTTATGGTACAACATGGCCATATCCAAGCTTATTACTTGAAATTGTTTCAGTATTGCAATGAGATTCTATAACAGTTTCTTTTCTGTGTCTTTTAACTCTAGCTCACAGTTTTGAATTATATGCAGTTCCTTGCATCCTGGCATCATGCTTCTCCTGTCCCAGTGTTTGTCTTGAAGTAACTCCCAGCACTGGATCAGCGCAGATCGATTTTCCTCCTTAATGAACAGCCTGGAGCTTGGATTTAGCTCTCAGGCAGCATTTAGATACTTCATCGCTCTCTGCAGCTTCATTAACCAGACCAAGTAGTACTGCTATACTTTACATTGTACAAAGAAACAGGAATCATTTTGCAGCCAGCTGGATGAGCTATGGATAATAAGTTGGAAAGCATGTCGTGTGCAGTAGCTGCTGAACTTCAAGCCTGCCTAGCCTCCAAATATGCACACTGTGGAAATGAGTGCCACTGTTGGACGTTACTCTACAACAGCTTGACTGGAATTGCATCACTTGACATCAGTGACAATCCTAAGCGGTCCCTCAAACATATGAAAAAAATGCCTCAAATCAAAAAAAAATGAATAACATTGTTAATCAAAGTCAAATAAATCTGCCCTAAATAGAAGACTGCTTTGTAGCCTGTGGAATAAGGGTTCACTAAAACTATTTAAAATATTAAATGGTTATGTGATTCAGTTCCCTGGTTGATAATTTTTATATTCTTCAAAAAACAAAGTAAATATGTTTTGTAAATGATAATTGCATACGTGAAATGTATTTTTATAATATATATAATATATTCACAAACAGACACATAAACTATCAAAATGGTGAGAAGTCACAATATTCAAATAGTATTGTGCCTGTAGGCGGCGCTGGGTCCTGCGACTCATTAAGTACAATGGGCTCATTACATCACTTACTCAATAGCCTCACTGTTCTGATCCAGCAGAATTTTGCATCCACTGACTGTCTGCTTAATTGCTTACCTCCCTCCCCCATATAAACAAATATTTGATGAACGAAACTCAGAGCTCTTTCATGGTTATTGACAAATGATGTTGTGATGCTCAGAACAAGGGATATAAAAACTGCTTAAAAGATGTTCTGAAACAGGATGAAATAGACATCAATAGGTGGGAATGACTTGCTCAAGGTAAGAAGACTGTATGAAAAATCATCCATCCATGAAGACACCTCCTACTAAGTGCCCCATTGCACTTTGAATGTCGAACTTAAACAACTGAGCAATCCTCCCTTGAAAAAATAAGATTTCTAATCTGGTGTGTCCAAGATCCACTGTTCAATCAGTGGACACTCAATCTTGTAATCACTGCAAAGAATGAGATGATGTTTGACTGCAGTTCAGGGGCAGGGGGGTGGGATAGTGAAAGGTGAGGGAAGGCTGCGAAATTTGGCATTGTGTCATGGATGCCATTCCCACCACCTAACAGCTTGTCTCTGCCCCATCACAATTTTACCCATGGCAGGAGAGGTGTCAAGATATCTGCCAGCACATGGGCCACTCGATGCCTTAAGTGGCCAATTAATGACGACTGACATTGCCATATGGGGGTGGAAGCCCTGGCTCAAGCCAATTAATATCCTGACAGCCGTTAAATGGCTGCAGGATGAACCGGCTATGCCAGGCAGGCTCAACCTTAACTTTTTCACCAGGTCAGCCACCTCGATCTCAGTGTAATATCCCAGTCATAGATTATTTTATTGTTTTCAGTTTCCACATATTGGTCTTAATGAAATAGGATATATCTACATTCTGTACTATAGTGTAAAACAAGTAGCGACAAAAATTGGGAGAGGTGTAAAATCTATCATTCATTTTACACTATTGTACTAAATTGAAATTGTCCATATCCTGTTGTCATTTGTCCATTGTTCTATGTGTAACACTTGTGATAGTCTATGAACTTTAAAATGATTAGGTAAACAATTATGCAATTCTCGCGTGTATATTGTGTATTGCCATATTGCTTTAGGTTGTACTTTCATAATCAGCTGCAATATCATCACTTCTTCATTTCACTGTCCCAGCTTCACAATCACACCCAGTAGCAAGGAAAACACATTTTTAATATATAAAGATGTATTACTGAAAATCACATAGATATGAGAGGAGGTTTAAGCTTGTAATCCAGTCTGAGGTTTCACAAAGCATTCATAAGTGCTTGAGGTTCAATCTTCTGGTCGAGCACATCATCTGAACTCTTTGATTGGATTATTGCCTCATAATTCCCTTCCATAAATCTATCATGCTACGAGAAAAGCAGAAAATGATAGAAGTACAGAGGAGGTCTGTCAGCATCTGAAAAGAAGGGGATTAACTTTTGCTTGTACAACTGGGAAGGAGAGATGAGAGTTGATTACTTATCTCCCAAACTCCTAAAATGTTAACCCGTCTTTATGTTTACATGTATTAATGGGCTAACTGTTTATTTGCAGTATCTTCTATATCATTTTCTTTAAATTTCCCATTTTGCTCTTTTACGCTCTATTGTGCACTTGGTTTATTCAGCAAATATATGAAAATGCTTTTCATTTAATCATATTTCACATTAGCAAACATAAACTGCCTACTGAAGTTGGATTTAGAATTTCTATTTAATAATGTGAATTCACATCTCTAGGAGCAGGATTTTTCGCTGAGTGGGCCAGCGTGCACCCGACCTGCTCGAGTGTAAAGTGATGTGCGATGACATTGGGCGAGTGTCCTGATGTCATTGCGCACTCGCCCGATATTTCGGTGGCCTGGCACGTGAAGAAGTGAGCATTGCACCCGCCAACAATTAAAAGGCCTATTAAGGCCATTAAGGTTATAATTGAGAGAAATGTTTTGCTGCCCGTTCAACCTTACGGTGGGTGGGCAGGCCGAAAAGGCCAAGCGGCTTTTGCATTTCTCAGGAAACCTCATCCATGGGCGGAATAATGTTTCCAACAGCAGAGTCACATGAGGGGATATGTTTTATAACATTTTTAAAATGTTTATTTTTAATTTTTCATATCTTCATCTCCTTGAGACAGTTCTGTGCCTCAGGGAGCTTTTCCAGCGTGCACCCGCATGCATGCGCAAAATTGCACTCTTGGTCTCTTCCCCTCCCCACACATTTCACACTGAAATCGCAGTCCAGCCCCGGTCGCGGGCAGCAGGCGGCTTCATGGCCGCTTCCCCCCACCCCCACTGAGTCCGCCCGACAAGGGCAAAATTCTGCCCTAGAATTTCACAAAGTTCTTCACAGGCAACAAAATGCTTTTTAAGTGTAGCCTTTGTTTTAATATGGGCAACAGAGGAACCAAGTTGCACACAGTAAGGTCCACAAAGAGCAATGATATAAATCATCAGATAATCTGTTTTAAATGTTGATTGAGAGACAAATATCAGTCAGCACCCCTGGGAAATCTCTCCTCATCATTAAATAATGCTTTGGGCCTTGTATGGCCACCTGACAATAGGGTGTTACACACCACTCTCCGCAGAATTGCAGACTTTACAGGCACCAGTCCAAGGTTACTCCCAGGTTCCACCTCTGTTTAACGTCTCATCTGAAAGGCAGCACCTGCAATGAGGCATCAGCCTGGTTATGCTCAAGTCTCTGGAGTGGGCCTAAAATCCAAGGCATTCTAACTCAGAAGTAAGATTTCTACCACCTTGCCAAGGCTGGCACCTAATCTAACTAAAACTTTTAATGAGGAGGGGAAAAAAGAACTTTGATCTCTGCTTCACCCTCTTGCATGCTGCATCATTAATCTATGAAAATCATATGACTGAATAAACACTCAAGTCAGTATTATTGAAAACGTGGATACCTGTTCTTTGGCAAACATGGGAGTAAATTTAATGCTCCCTCGCCAGTGAGTTTGAAGGAGGGAAGGGCCATGTAAATGACAGTGGACACTATGCCCACCACCTAACCACCCCTGCCGCAACCACAATTTATCAGCAGCGAGGCATCAGGCAGCTCCCTTCCTAGCCATGCCAGGGCAAATTTTGCTGAGTGCTTTAACCAGCACAAGTCCTGTCTCTTTGACCAGAGAATGAGCTCCCCCCAACATCCTGCTTCGTAGCCAATAGAAAACAGCCTTTTTACCTCTGTTGTTCAAAAACCCATTTCTATTCCTCTATTTTACCTTGAATTAAAGGATACAGTTTAAAATATAACAATCTCATAAAACCTCGCGTTCACAACAATCTGCTGAATACAGCTTAAGCAAAAAACATAAGAATTTAATTTTAAATTAGGTACACAGTTTTATAAAATTTTCTTGACGTTGGGAGGAATGTGATGTTATGCTTTTGCACAATTTATTGACTCGAAAGCATATTTGTTTAAATAGTTTGTAAACTTCAAAGAATTATCATTGAGGCCCACCTGAGTTTTATATGTACTTAGTCACATGCTATTCTGTGAATGTATGCTGAATATAAAATAAGGTCCTAAAAATGAAAGGCAGCATTGGAGTACACTATAATGTCTATTTTAAGGTGAAATTTCAATACTGGTTTTAATGTTAAGAACAGAATGTTGTTCAACTGTTAAATTTTATTATGTAACTGAGTAGAGAAAGAATCAAAAGCAGTTCTGTGTAATGTTGTTCTCTCTCACTTGGAATTAGGCTGCAGCTATTGTATAATGTTATTTTCTTGAAAGGAGAGCCAAAACTTCCATCGTTGGAGTGATAGATAGTGGGCAGAATCAGCAACAAAATATGTGATTATTAATGATATCCACTAACCCCCTGATGAAGTTAATAAGCAGTACAGAGAAACATTGTTCTTTGAAATATCCCTCCAGGGTATCAGAAAGATGTCCATTTGTCAATGAACTGGTATTTGTAGCCTCTAAACATTACTGTTTGGATTGTGAAAAATAACCAGTCTGATGTCACATCTGACTTGCCATAGTCATGTGACCCTGCCATGAGGCAAAGTCACTGTGGGCTACCATTTATAACCAATTCAATAAACCCTCTCACAGTGATAGACACTGATGAAGACCCTGCTGTCCTTATACATGAAACATGGGGCGGAATTTTCCATGCCCGCTGGCTTCAGGTATGTTCGGTGGTGTGAGCAGACAATGTAGGGTGATCGTTTGCAAGATGGTGTGAAACCAGTTCGTGATGTCGGGAATTCCATTGTCATACATCAGCATATCATTATCAGGTCATGTCGCCAAAATCGTCCCTGCCCGCTGGATCGTCCGCCCACGTGCAACTTTGAGGAGAACTCGGAGGTGAGTGCACAGTAGTGTTGTGCAGTGCTCTCCAGGGTCGCCTGTTGGACTTCAAGCTTGAGGGGCACTGGGGGTCAGGGTAAAGGGCAGCCCTGCCATTGAGGCAACTTGCGGAGTGGGGGGGAGGGGTGGAGGGGTGCGCAAATGGCCTGCCGTTGAATATAGCACACAAGTATTCAGGATGGGGGTAAGGTGAGCGAGGGAAGTGGCCACACATTAGGGAAAGCTATATAAATTGACCATTCCTCTGCAGCTCAGACAGTTCAGGCGCAGCCACATTGATATGATTGGAGTTGGGCCTCTAGCTTATCTGCTCAATGCAATGCAGAGGCATCAAAGCGTCACCAAGTGGTCCAAAGATATTCACCCACCCCGGCATGGACTGCAAAGTCATAAGCATTTTGCTCATGAGCATGAGCAGTGACTGCAGAACAATTGGACGACTGTACATGTTGTACAATCTCCTTGCTAAAGCTGGCCATGGAGCAGTTACTGCTGGAGGCATTCACAGCCCCTTGCAATGTCAGCATCCTGGTTTGGACCAGTCTCCCACATGGTTCAAGCTAACAGTGCAGCCTTGCAGTGCAGGTTAGGAGAATACCTGCACCTGAGTTGACAGTACAGCATGCAGCCCAATGGGCAAAGCTGCCACCAATCGGTCGGGTGATCTGGGGTGGAAGTGGTGGGGTTTCGGGCAGCCATGCGGTGCACTAATCCAAGTGGTGACCAGCACTCTCCAGGAAGTGTTAAGAGGCCGTCACACTTAACCAGGACAGGTTCTTAGTACACCCATGCTAACCACGTGTCTCTCTCTTTCATCCTGCAGGAAGAGTACACCAGGATCATGGATCCTGGTGAACTAGCTGTATGCCTGATGGCCTACCGAGCATGAAGAAACAGAGGAGAGAGCGACTGAGGCTCCTGCCTACATAGAGGCAGGAGCAGCAATCTCAGGAAGAAGAAGTGGCTTGGGGTCCTGCACACACCGCCCAAGAGCCACAGTGAGCCATCATAGTCCGGTGTCTAGCGACACCCAAGGTCTATAGACACCACCTTTAATTCCTGCAGATGAATGAGAACCAGTGTCGCCGGAGACTGTGCATGTCTATTGAACTGGTCAGTCACATCTGTCAGCTACCGCAAGATTTGGTGCCACGGGGACATGGAGGGCATCCACTGCCAGTGGCTGTGAAAGTGACCACAGTGCTCAATTTCTACACCAATGGCTCCTTTCAGGGTTCCACAGGTGACCTCAGTGGGATCTCATAAGCCTCCAACATGTGTGCCATCTTCACGAGGGCACACAACATTGTGCATTTCGCCCAGTACGGGGACAGCTAGGATGCAAGACCAATCGGATTCACCCAGATCTCGGGTTTCCCACAGCTGCATGGTGCGACCGGCTGCACTCATGTGGTGCTCAGATTTCCATCACAACACACAGTGAACTATATCAATCGCAAGGGGTTCCATTCACTGAATGTGAAGCTGGTGTGTAAACACCAGAAAGGCAACCTGCAGGTCTGTGCACGGTTTCCAGGGAGTGTGCATGATGCCTACATGCTCAGTCGGTCACAGATCCCTGGAGTGTTCCAGGGTCCACAGAGGCTGCAGGGATGGCTCCTCGGGGACAAGGCCGTGGCTATGACATCCGTGCGGTGGCCTCAGACTGCAACAGAGCGACGCTATAATGAGTCTCATGCTCCAGCTCACAACTTGGTGGAGCAGACCATCGGGATGCTGAAGATGCGGTTCCAGTGCCTGGAACAATCTGGTGACAGCCCTGCAAAACAGCCCACAGAGGTGTCAAGCATCATCGTGGTCTGCTGTGCCCTTTACAAACTGGTGCTGCAACAGGGAGAGGAGCTGGCTGAGGAGGAGGTGCAGGAGCTGGAGATCTCCTCTGATGAGGAGGATGCCAATGGAGATGAGGGTGAGGAGGTCCTCAGAGGCGACGATAATGGGGATGAGGCCCTCGCACTGGGTAGAAAAGGCAGGTGTGCTTGGGAGACCCTCATAGCTGCTAGATTTGTGGAGGGTGATGACGACATGCACTGAGGTGACCCTATAGATCCTCACGGTGCATCTGTGAACGTTTTACTTCAGTCTGGCTTATGGCAGCGTGAATACCCTCTGTGAGAATGCTCCTGTCATGGAGATGCAGTGGAGGCCCTAATAATCACTCAATTGCAGGAGGATGATGACAGCACGCAGTGAAGGCACACCATAAATCTTCACAAAACCTCTGAGAATGTCTGACTCCTGTCTGGCTGAGGGCAGATCGTTTATGCCCTGTGATCAAGGTCATATCATAGAGAAGCAGACATGAAACTTTAGAAGCATCTGACCCTTTGTCTGCCTTCAGCACCTGACCACTTCAGGAGCACAGCATCAGTGGTTACAGCTGCTGAAGAGATGGGGCCTGCCACACCTTAAAGTTGCTGAGAGCATCTAGAGAGAATGAAAGAATTCTGTGGCACCTGCCCACTACATTCTGGCAGCAATGACAAGCACCATCATGGTACAGGCATCAGTAATGTTTCCATGGAGTGTGAGGCCAGACCATCACTTTGGTCTGAAGGCTGCACAGAGCACAGGGAGCAGGCCCTACACTGAGACACCTGCCTTTATCTTGTGCAGAAAAGTTTCACATCTGAGTGACGTGAACACCGCTCATCAGAACAAGGAGCCATAGGCAGGGAGACATTCTTGGGAGTGTATTGACAATAGTAAACAGTACGTACAAGTGATTAACACCCGTGCCCAGGCTGTGCAACTAATTCTCTTTAATTTTCACCCGGTGCAGGGGGGGGCCAGGAGGGAGGAGGACCTCCTCGTGAACTGCTCCTGGGCCTGGCCAAGTTAACCATTAAAGGTCCAGGCAGCGGGCGATCGACTGGGTCGTCCCACCCGATTGTTTGCCCCTCTCCCATGGCTACATTCGCAGCCGGGTGTCGCCGGAGAGAGAGCACGCAGTGTCTGTCGGCACCGTTGAGGCCTTCCATGCCCGGTAGGCACTGTAGGGACTGGGGTGCTCTATTGACCCTGATAATCACATTTTGATTTGATGTTTGTAAGTTTCCTTTAAAATTTGTCTTTGGATTTGTAATTCCCCAATTTAGGGGCTGTGTTTATTTTATCCCTCATTTTGTTAATTTAGTTTATTTGGTTGACTCTAAAAGAGTTAATTCTCCTCAATTTTCCCAACCCTGCCACTACATCTTGGTGCTCCCTGGACATCCACAGCGGTGGAGGCAGCCTGCTGACTGCGACACCCTGTCTATGATGACCTTGGTGGGCGTCCTTTAGAAGGTCAAAACTTGGAGGGCCCCAGCCTGCTCTTGGGGCCCTGCTATGTGACAGTGGCACCCTCCTCGGACTGTGGAGCTGGATCTGCTGAGATCACAGGAAGAGTGAAGTCGGATGGGCCGGACACTCTCAGAGTCACCTGAATGGAGGGGTCCGGAGTGTGCACCTGCTAATCCTCCTCCCTATTGGTGCCTGAGTGCCCCAGACTGACTCTTTGTGGAGCAGGGGTAGCTGGAGTGAGATCGAGCTGCCTGGCACCACTCTTGCGTGCATGCTGTTGGAGGCCAACAATGGTGTCAGCGATGGAGTTGAGCCTATGCAGCAGTGCAGGAGCCAAGTCTTGGACCAAGGTCTCCATGGCGGCCACCATTCCTACCAGCCTTAATCTCCATACGTTGGCATGCCAGCGCTATCACCTCAGAGTGAAGGTGGACGGACTCCTCCATCGTGCCTTGCAACCTGAGAAGTGCAGTGGACATCCCTTCCTGATGTTCCCGAGCTTGTCTTTGCAGCTCCAATAATTGGGCTATGACCGGGTCCAGAAGCTCGTCATCTGACTCGGACTCAGCAAATTTCTGAACTCCAGCAATCCTCTGAGTGCCGAACACCAGGATGTTCCTGCCACTGCCTACTGTGGATCAGACAGTGCAATGTGCTCACCAGATTGTGATCCCAAGGTTATTCTAAAGCTAGGTCCCACCGAGATGTGTGTCCCTGCGCTGATTGAGGGTGTGGGTGAGCGCTGCGATGGGACTTCAAGGAGGGTGCCTTCAGATTCCTCCTCAGAGGTTTCTTCAGGGCTTGATTGGAGGCCCTGGGTCATGGGCTTCATCAGCTGTTTCCCAGATGCGTCTGTGGAAGCATTGCGAGATAATTAATACATGGCAGTGGCCTGTGAAACAGGACACATCACTCATGATTGTCTGATATATGCCTCACTGCTGGACCCTCAGTTTGCAGAGCACCACCAACCTCATTGTCAGCACAGGAACAGTCTAGATCCTCACCGGCCAGCTGGATGGCTCTGATTTCGAGCACTCTGCTACCGGTCTGCGACCTCTCCCTCTTGTGTGCCAGCTTGTCTTGCATGAATAAAGGTGGAGAAAGTGTAAGCAGGACACCTGCCAGGCCAGGTGATACGTATGCCTGGCCTGTGTGGGTGGTGAGTGGTCCTATGGTCGGGATGAGGACAATTACAGTGAGTGTGAGAGAGTGACTGGTGATGTCCCCTGAACTAGCAGTGAGTGAAATCCCTGTGGACGTGTGATGGGCTTGTGAGTGTGTGAGTTGAAAGTGATGAGAAGAGTGACTGGTGATATGTGACAAAACTGGCAATTTTTCCACTTACAATGATAAAACTATGAGACTGTAACAAACTTAATTAACAAGTCAGAACTGATAAGAGTAGCTACACTTTTAACACTACTGTGAAGGGACTGCTACAAAGCTCATACCACCCTAAATTTTACTGATGAATAGAGAAAACAGATGACAGATTCTGAACACACATTTTGAACCCCGAGTGAGTGCTGCATATGAACGCTATACTCAACAGTAGAATTCAGGGTGAAAATGAAATAATTGAATGGTATGTGACTTCAGTAATGCAGCTGCCAGCATCATGTGAATTTGGACAGCCAAAAGATGATCTGATTAAAGGTAGACTAGTCTTAGGCATGAGAGACCCCTCAGTGCGACAAGTCTATTGAAAGCTAAGAAACTGATGCTAAAAAAAGAGCGATAGAATTGTGTTGAAATACGGAAGTTGTGAAGTATCAGATAGAACATATAGAGCAGCATAGACCAGGAGGTACATTATGCTCAGAGACATTTCTGGCCAAAAGAGTGGAGCAATCACAGACAAATGGCAGGATGCTAATACTCCGGATGACATCAGAGGAAAAGAAGGATTGCTTAGCATGGGGAAAGCAGCGTTTTAAATGCAAGAAGCAGAATCATTTCACACACAAGTGTTTGATTAGAAAGCAGCAAAACAAGACTATACAGGTGGCCACAGGAGAGATATCAGCAAATGAGTCTGATGAAGAATTTTACATGATACAACAGGTTAATTCAGTCAAGTCTATAAGCAACAAATGGTTTGTGACTGTTACCATGATGACCACAGAGGAAGATTATCAAGCAAACAAACAGTGTCAGATAGACAGGGGTGTCAAGCAAGATAATGACCTTCACAGACCTGAAGTGGCTCAAAATGGAGATCCAGAAATGAAACCCTCGAAAGTAAGGTTGAGACTATATGATGACACAATACTCACACCAGGAGGACAAATGAGTCTGAGAGCCCAATTCATATCAGCAGATGAGTCTGATGAAGAATTTTACATGATACAACAGGTTAATTCAGTCAAGTCTATAAGCAACAAATGGTTTGTGACTGTTACCATGATGACCACAGAGGAAGATTATCAAGCAAACAAACAGTGTCAGATAGACAGGGGTGTCAAGCAACATAATGACCTTCACAGACCTGAAGTGGCTCAAAATGGAGATCCAGAAATGAAACCCTCGAAAGTAAGGTTGAGACTATATGATGACACAATACTCACACCAGGAGGACAAATGAGTCTGAGAGCCCAATTCAATAGCAAGAAGGAAGACCTAGAGTTCCAGATCACAGATGGGTCATAACACCACTCTTTTCAGCTGAACCAAGTCTAAAGCTTGGACTGGTAACCATGACATGCCAACAAAGATTCACAACATGTCACAGCACACAAAACCATTGAGGGCAGAACAGATCCTAGAGGAGTACAACAATATATTCACAGGTTTGGAATGTCTACTATTAGGAAAAGGAGATAATTTAAGTAAGTTATATTGGTATTTGTGGATGTTAGGAATGAGTTTTAGCATTAATGTTTAAGTTTGATTTGTATTTCTGTATCGGTGTGTTAAGAAGAGGTCAAGCTGAGTTTTAGTTTCACTTTAAAAGGTGCTCGCATTTCTAATGAGTATTTTACAACTGTTGCAGCTAAGTTAAACAGACTAGAGAAACTGTGCTGTTGCCCTGCAATAAAGTGCAGAGAGGCAGATCCCTCCCAAAGACACACACAGAAGAAACTAGAAATGGCAGTTTGATTACGAAGCTGTTTGAGTTCAGTTAGTTTTGAAGACAGCTGCCAGGAGAGACAAGAGCAAAGGGGACAGATAGCCAGTCCCAAGCTAAAGAAAAGTCAAAAAATCCAGGGGGGTGGAACAGGAGAAAGTCCTAAGCAGATCCTTTAGTCAAAGGAAGGTTTACATTGACTGTGTATTTACTGTGAACATTAAAGTATAAGGAACCTGGAAAAGGTCCTATTATGTGAAGTTAAGAGTGACGGGCAGAGAGAAAGGCTCCATACTTCAGATTTTAAGAGAGAAAAGCTGCAGGAAGCAGATTTAAGGTGAGAACAGCATGCAAGAGGCAATAAGGTTCAAAGAGACAGCTGAAGGTCTGTAACTCTTTGCTATGGGCATGTGAAGCAGTGGTGCTGTTGACAGCTGAGTCAGTGAGAGACAGTGCTTGGAAGACAGCTTGAATATGTGTGGTGACCCAGGGGAGAAGAACATTGGAAGGAGAGTTCAAAACCCTAGAGGTGAACCCTTGCGGAAGGCGTTGGTTTGGAAGAAGATTCCAAGGCGAGACCTTGGAAAGGAGTTTGGAAACCCTCGTGTGAAATACAGAATGCAGAGAGACCGGTTGGCTCACGGTGTGACAAGCGTCTCGGGGGAGTTGAAGAGCGATCCATAACCTCTGGCCGAGGTGGCGTCTGTCACTTGGTTTCAGACTGTGGTCTGTCTGACCACAGGGTGCCTATTGGTTTACATGTTCTGTGTATTTACTGTGAGCTTTAAAGTATAAGATAGCTTTTGTAACTTGTGTTATCCTTACAAATCTGTATACATCTGTAAAGGTATAGTTGTGGGTGAAGGAGTATTGTAATATAGTTCATCTTTTCTTGTTTAATAAATATTTTATGTTTTTCATTTGCTGAGTCTGGTGACTTGGGATGTAATTTTACAGCCTTGTCTTGGTGGGGCTGGTGCCGTAAACTGCGGCTAGCCACTCAAAGCTCTGTTGACTTCTGCGGGACCATAAAATCTCGCCGGTGTAAAATTCTGTACTCTGTTCAGCAGCCCCTCTCCACATATCTAAACAAACAAATAAAAGTTAGGATCTATCGAGCTGGGTTCCACCCTGGGATCAGGTTTGTCCAGTGGTAACCTCAGCTGTGGATCAAAACACTACCAGGGGGATATCATCTAGAAGTAGATGAAAGTATAAGACCAATTCAGCATCTGCCAAGAAGAGTTCCAGCTGCCCTCCAGTCAAGCCTAAAATACAAGATAGTAGAACTGGAAAAGAGGGGAATAATTAAAAAAGTGACAACTCCTACAGACGGAGTTAGCAGCATGGTAGCAGTTAAACAACCTGGAAAGCTGCAAGTATGCACAGTCCCAATGGACCTAAATAAAGTGTTGAAATCATCTCAGTACCCCTTGCCAAACATCAAAGGAATTTTGCTATAATTTGCCAAGGCAAAGGTATTCACTTTCCTAGATGCAAAGGATGGTTACTGGAAAGTAAAGCTGGATGAAAGCAGCAATTTTTTAACTATATTCTGGATGCCATTCGGGAGATACAGATGGTTGCACATGCTGTTTGGCATTTCTGTGGCTCCAGACGAGTATTAACGCAGACAGCATGAGGTAGTCAGTGATCTTCCCGGAGTAGAAGCCATAGTGGATGATCTACTAGTCTATGGATGTGGAGATACAATGGAAGAAGCTGTAGCTGATCATGGTCAGAATTTAGTACGACTGCTAGAGAGAGCTCGCCAGATTAACCTGAAGCTGAACAAAAAAGAATTGCACCTGAAGATTCCTGAAGTCAAGTACGTAGGTCATGTATGGACAGCAAAAAGTCTTCCCTCGGATTCTGACAAGGGGAGAGCTGCAACCAACAGATGTGAAAGCAGTGCAATGATTTGTTGGATTTGTGAACTACTTAGCTAAATTTTTGCCTAATTTGTCCGTAGAGTGTGAACCATTATGCAAGCACACTGCCTAGGATATGCAGTGGTAATGGGTCACAAAACAAAAAGCAACGTTCACTAAGATCCAACAACTAGTGATAACAATGCCAGTGATGAAGCAATATGACATCAATGATAAAGTCACCTTGCAGTGTGATGCCAGCAAGATAGGTCTGGGAGCAACTCTGATGCAGCAAGGACAACTGGTCACATTTGTATCCAGGGCACTTAAGCAAATGGATTGACGCTGTGCTCAGATTGAGAAAGAGTGCCTGGTTATTGTTTTAGCCTGTGAACATTTTCATCGTTATCTGCTTGGGAGAGACAAAGTAACAGTGGAGTCCGACCACAAGCCATTTCAAAGCACTTATCGCAAACTACTGCTACCTGCTCCAAAGCAATTGCAAAGAACGTTACTTTACTTACAAAGATATCATCTGGACGTGACATACAAGCAAGTAAAATAGATGTACATTGCAGACATGCTGTTGAGAGCAGCGCTGCCCATGAGGAAAGTAGAGGAGACTACAAAAGAATGTGACATCTTCCAGATTCAAGGTGAAGCAGTAGCTCAACATGATCTGGAAGTCATCAACACAGCAGAGTCAAATCTGACAGAATAGCACTTTGCTCAAATCAAGCAAACCACCCAACATGATGCAATTCTAGACTATTATACTGACTACTGGGAGTTAGACCAGTTGACTTTAACAACAACAAGAAAAATAGTAGAATGCCTGAAAGCCCACTTCAGTCATTACGGCATTCTAGACATTGTGATGAGTGACAATGAACCTCAGTTCACAGGTGAAGAATTCAGCCAAATCAAAGAATTGGGAAATTCAGTGCTATACTTTGTCTCTGCACTATCACCCATCAAATGAAAGGCTGAGGTGGCAGCAAGAATTGCCAAAGGACTCATCAAGAAATCGAGCAAATCTAGCACAGATGCATATAAGGTGATCCTCAAGTGGAGAAACACACCGACTGAAGGCACAGAAAGTAGATCTGTCCACAGACTAATGTCATACTGCATCCAAACTACTCTTCCAATAGCAAAAAAAAGCTACTGAAACCCGACACCAGAAGTGGTAACTGACGTGAATGAAAAAATCAAGGTGAAACAGCAGAAAGCCAAATTTCAGTTTGACTATTACCGGAGCTGAGCATTGGAGAGCCAGTCAGGGTACAAACCTTCAATGCTGTCAACAAGAGTCAGCCCACATGGAAACTTGGCACATGCGTAGAGAAATTGTGGCCTCGACTGCAGCAGTGGGAGTGAACTACCAAATATACTGGTGCAACTGCAAGCATATCCAAACAACTAATGAAGCTGTTCCATCACAGCAATCAGGATTTGGGGAGAAGGGATCTCACCAGCTGTACTGAACACAGAACTACCATCAATCCCAGAGGTCCGTGAGTCCCCAAGAACAGCAATGGCACAACAACAGTCACCATTGCAACAAGTGCCATGGGAATGACACTCTCTGGACATGGAACATCATTCAGACAAATAGCCAATGACAACATGCACACGTTCCATTAAGAGACCTGCATAGTTTAGAGACCGTGTGTGCAATGCATGTGCAGAGACTGACTAGTAGAACAAACAGTTGTCAATGCATGAGAACAGTGGATGTATAGAGGCTAACTTGGGTGACTCACAGTCACACAGGATCAAGCATGTGTGTTATGTTCACTAGGAAAAGGGGTACATTTGTGTCTTTTGTTCAATATGGAAAGGGGGATGTTTGGGTTGTGAACTGTAACCAATCTGATGTCACATCTGATTTGCCGTAGTCATAAGAAAATAAGAAATAGGAACAGGAGTAGACCATTTGGCACCCCAAGCCTGCTCCACCATTCAATAAGATCATGATTGATCATCTTGTGTTTCGATTTCCACATTTCCATCTAACCCCGATAACCTTTGATTCCCTTGCCCATCAAGAATCTATTTACCTTTGCCTTAAAAATATTCACTGCCTCCACGACATTCTGAGGCAGACAATTCCAAAGTCACTCAACCTTCAGAGAAAAAATTTCTCCTCATCTCTGTCCTAAAAGGGTGACCCCTAATTTTAAAACAGTGCTGCCTAGTTCTGGACTCACTCACAAGAGGAAACATCCTTTTGATGTCCACCTTGTTGAGGCCGTTCAGGATTGTGCATACTTCCATCAAATCACCTCTCACTCTTCTAAGCTCCTATGGAAACAGGCCCAGTCTGTCAACCTTTCCTCATAAGACAGCTGATTCATTCCAGGTATCAATCTAGCAAAACCTCCTTTGAACTGCCTCCAATGGATTACATCCTTCCTTAAATAAGGAGACCAAAATGGCACACAATATTCAAGGTGTGGTCTCACCAATGCCCTGTATAACTGAAGCATAACATCCTTATTTTTATGTTCAATCCTTCTTATAATAAAGGATAGCATTCCATTATCCTTCTTAATTACTTGCTGTACCTGCATACTATCTTTTTGTGACTCATGTACTGGGACACCTAGGTCCCTCTGCACCTCAGAATTATGCAGCCATTCTCCATTTAAGTAATACCCTGCTTTTTTGTTCTTCCTGCCAAAGTGAACGACTTCACATTTCCCCTGTGGGATGCCATTCATCATATCCAGCTAATCAGAAAAAGAACCATTTTTACATACTCTCTGCCTTCTGCCAGCCAGCCAATCTTCTATCCATACTAATATGTTACCCACTACACTATGTGCTTTTATTTTCCGTAATAAGCTTTGATGTGGCAACTTATCAAATGCCTTCTGGGAATCCAAGTATAATATGTCCACAGGCTTCCCTTAATCCACTGTGCATGTTACACCTTCAGAAAAACACCAATAAATTGATTAAACATGATTTTCCTAGTCATGTGACTCTGCCATGAGGCAAAGTCACTGTAGGCTGCAATTTCTATTCAGTTCAACAAGGCCTCTCACAGAGACAGACACCGATGAAGACTCTGCTGTCCTTACACATGAAACATGGAGAACCAAAACTTCTATCGCTGGAGTTATAGATTGTAAGTGGAATCACCAACAAAAATGCGATTGTTAATGATATCCACTAATCTGTTGATGAAAGTAATAAGCAGTACAGTGAAGCATTGTTCTCTGAAAGATCCCTCCAGGGTATCAGAGAATTGTCCATTTGTTAATGAATTGGTGTTTGCACTCTCTAAATATTACATAAACACATACAAAAAAGGAGAGAGAGCAGAAAAAACAGAGCCTATCCATGCTGAACTATCTACAAAATAGTGTACTCTCATGCACCGCCCTCGAAAACCACTAATAATTCTAAATCCTGTTGGAGAGATAAAAACCTGTGGACATTCCTCCAGTGCTCCAAGGCTCCCAACTGCTCACTCCCCCATCTGTTCACTCCCCGACCTGCTCATTCCCCGACTGCTCACTTCCCCCACCTACTCATTCCCAGACTGCTCATTTTCCCCACCTGCTCTTTCCCTGACCTGCTCACTCCCCAACCTGCTCACTCCCCAACCTACTCACTCCCCATCTTCTAAACTCTAGAGAATACAGACCCTGCATCCTCAATCTCTCCCCAAAAGACAGTCCCCCTATCCCAGGAATTAGTCTGATGAAGCTCCATTGTACTCCCTCGATGGTAAATGTATCCTTCTGTAGGGAAGGAGACCAAAGTTGTACTTAATAATCAAGGTGCAGTCTCACCAAGGCTTTACATACTGCAGCAAGACATGCTTACTCCTGTACTCAAATTCCTTTGCAATGAAAGCCAACATACCATTTGCTTTCATAATTGCCTGCTGCACCTGCATGTTAGTTTTTAGTGACTTATGAACAAGGACACCCAGGTCCCTTTGGCCATCAACACTTCCCAATCTCTCACCATTTAAGGAACTCTCTGCACCTCTGTTCCTCCTACCAAAATGGATGCTCACACTTATCCACATTATATTCCATCTGCCATGTCCTTGCCCACTCACATAGCCTGTCCAAGTCCCCTTGAAGCCTTTTTGCATCATCCTCATAACACACATTCCCTAGTTTTGTGTCATCCGCAAATTTGGAAATGTTACATTTGGTCCCCACATCAACCTTTATTCCCTGAGAGGTCAAGTTGCTCCCCCATGTCATGGTCCGCAGAGCTGTGTATGATACTGAAGGTAGGGTTGGTGCTCCATTGTTTTATTCAATCCAGTTCTCTGCCAAAATGTCTCCATTTCTAGGGCACAAGGTTCAAAGTATCATAAGAGAATGGGTCAGATTTAAAATAAGTATACCCATTAAAGGTGTAAGTTGATTATCCCTCCAAAATGTTATCTGTGAATTAGAAACATAGGAATGGAACAGGCCATTCATCCCTAGAATTGGAAAGACTGCCTTTGCACAATTAAGAAGTTGTCTGATGTTATTTTGTGATATTGTTGCTTTTCTATAGCACTCTCAGAAAATCAAAGTATTAGTGCTTTAGTATTATTAGTCTTGTCAGTATCTTTGCATATATCATAGTTAACAAGCTTTACAGGAGCAGCTGTATGGCTATGATTTAGAATTTTTGTTACCTGGATGTAATCAATAAAAAAAGATTTGATTTACACAGAAAATTAAGCTAAATGAAGTTTTGTTTAATGGCTCCTCACAGCCAAAATGGCTTAATGGAACTGTAAATCTGATTATTGCCACTTAATGTTTTGTGTTTAACAGATTTTATCGACTTGATCCACACAGTCCATTTAATACATTATACTTAAGATAATGAGAAAGATTGGAGAATTCCACCCCATACTGAGTTCAGCATTAAATCAAGTAATAATAAAAAATAGGTCTTTTTTTAAAAAGCAAAAAAAAAAATCAGAAAATGGCACATGCTGAATGTTAAACAAGAATGGAAAATTCTGGAAACACTTGGTAGCTCTTTCACCAATGGCAGAGAGAACAGGTCAGTTAGTGTTTCGGGTATAATCCCTTAAGCAAATTGGGAAACAAAAAATTATAGATGAATAGTATTTAAAAGGGAATAGTACAAAATTGTTGTAGGGTGGCTGAGTAGTGCTACTAACGATAGAATTGATACACAGACACTTCTTGGGTGAAAACATTAAGTTTATTTACAATATACTCAGCAGCAACTAAAAGTGTGCTTTCAACTCCAAATCTATCTCAACACTGAATACTCTCCTATAGGTTACTATAGATCATGTGATCTTTCCTAAAAAGTATTATTTTTAAAGGTGCATTACACACTAAATAAAACCATAATTACTACATTATTTCACTTTAACTCAGTTATACATATTATATTTACAAGTACATATTTTTCAAGCCACTTGGTTAGGAATTTACAAGTTCAGTCTTTCAGGTGGTTCCCTGGTATACGTGGAATGTCACAGCTCCAAAACATCAGATGCTTTGTCAGGAACTCCTTTTCCGGAGTTGCCTGAACGTCAGGTGCTTTGGTGGACCTTGCAGTTCTGTATCCTCAACTCTTACAGGAACACCAGACATGTCAGTCCTGGGCTAAGTGTTCTCAACATGAAACACAGACCCGGTCATGATCACTGGTAGAACCAAATCTTGGTGATTTGTCTCTCTCTTCCTTAAATGGTCATATGTTTATGGATGACCCGGCCTTCCACCTCCATATGGTAAGATGGTCCAGTCACCATGCTTATTTAATCTGGTAACCACTTTGGTCCTTCCTCGAAATTTTTCACATTTACCGGCTCTCCCACGGTAAATTTCCTCTTGTGCCTATGCCAATCGTGTCTAGTTTCCTGGCTTCCCTGACTCCTTTCCACCTTTCCCTCTAAATTTGGCATTATTAAGTTCAAGCGCATCCTAAGACGGAGTTTCAAAAATAACTCCGCAGGTATGACACCTGGTGTTGTGTGAGGGGTAGTCCTCGTGCTAGCTTGGTTGCCAAGGAATCACCAGTTAGCTTTTTCATGCCTTTCTTGAACATTTGAACTGCCCTTTCGGCCAGTCCATTTGAGGAAGGGTGGCATGGCGCAGTTTTCACTTGAGCGATATCGTTGAGGCTGATAAACCGTTGAAACTCAGCACTCGTAAATGCCATGCCATTATCAGAAATGAATATTTCTGGTCGTCCGTGAATGGCAAAACTCTGATGTAGGTCCTCAGTTGTAGCGGATGATGTTGGTGACGTTACCTCATATACGTCTAATCTTTTTGAATAGGCTTCGACAATGAGCAGAAACATTGTTCCCAGGAAAGGTCCAATGTAATCAATATGTAACTGCACCCAGGGTCTACCTGGCCACTCCCATGGGTGTAATGGAGCTGTCAATGGCAACTTTTGCAGTTGCTCACATTGCACACAGTGCCTTACTGAACTCTCTACTTCGCCATCCATCCCAGATCACCATAGGTAGCTGCGTGCTATGGCCTTCATTCAGGAAATTCCTGGATGGGTACTGTGTAGTTCAATCAAAAGTGACTCCCTTCCCTTTGGAGGAACTATCACTCACAGTCCCCACAATATGATGCCATCCTGGCTGGTTATTTCATGTTTTTTTGTTGAAGTACGGTTTCATTTAATCAGTTATGGGCTCCTGTGACCAACCTTATAGCATGTGCTCTCGTACCTGAGACTTAAGCACCGATCTCTCATCTGGTCATTATGCACCAATATATTGGACGAGTGCAACAATTGTTTCACAGTCATAAAAGCTTCTTTCTGGGGTACCTCTCAAGATCAACGTTGTTCTTTTGGAGAAGAGATTGCAGGGAGGCCAGCTGGTTAAGAACCGCCCATAATAATTTGCCATTCCTAGGCATTATTTGAGCTCTGAGGGATTCTTTGGTGCAGGTGCCTCTCTTATGGCTCTCACTTTCTCCTCAACTGGGTGGAGGCCCTATTACTATTTCTGTATTTTCTTTCTATGTGCCTTCTTCTTTATAGCGCAGACTTTAATCTTGGCCTCCTTTTTGACTTCGCTATTGGCCAGGCTTCTCTCGGATGCTTGCTCGGCTTGTCTGAGCTTTGTAGCAGAGTCTCCCAAAATTTAATTATCTGTCTGCTTCTTGGGCAATTCTGTGACTTTTGCTTCCAAAGCCTCTTTGGCTTCATTTAGCTGGTTCTTCAGCTCTTTGCTCAGCAGCTAGCTTCACTGAGCTGGCATTGCCTTGGAGTTTATCTGAACTCCTGTCTCCTGACTGCATCCAGCTATACACAACTCCCAGAGCTTCTTGTGAACCCTCTTCAATTACCAGGGCTTCCCCTGAGTCCTCTTCACATTTCTTCTGCTGTGCTTCCATTCTACTGTTTAAGGCAGCCTTCATTTCTTCATGTTGCTGAATGGTTACACATTCCTTTTGCATTTGATCTTAAGGGACAATCAACTGTTCTTTCAACTGTTTATTTTTTTGTTGCCCTCCCTCTGAGGTCTCTTATTCCCTTCAGCAGAGTTGCCCTCTCTCTCAGGTCTCTTCTAATTTTCTGTCCATATCCATTTCTCTTGTATTTATCATTTTAAATGTATTGCCACTTTAAGAGCAGTCACTGATTTTTTTCCTCGGGATGTCTCTGCAGTTGTCTGCTGTTCTGCACTGTATTTCCTGTGCTTTTTGAGTTTTGGAGTGATCTCCACAATCGTTGGCCTTCTTCTCCTTCAACTTCGTAAAACCTCATTTCCGCTGGGGGAAAAAAAAACAATGCAACAATTTCCTCTCCCTTTTCTGGGTGATTCTGCAGGACTCCCTTTTTTCTAAATCTAAATACTGCATGACTGCTTTCTGCTCTGATCATTCTTCCCCTCCAACCCGCAAGCTTTGTGTCAGCCTCTCCAACCCATTGAGCATGCTGGGCTGCTGATCATTCCACAATGTAAGTACAGATTCTCTTTTTTTGTTTGCTTTGCTCCCCTGTCTTGTGGTTTCTCACTCAGGGGTCTTGCAATTTTGGTATTTTTTTTTAACGTCGGGAGTGCTGTGGGAGATTTCTCAGCCATTTGGTTTGGGGCCTACTTCTCCTTTAACTTAAAGCAACAGCATACCCGGTGAGTATATTTTCCTTTCTTTTTAACTTGATTTCTTCTGCTCAATCCTATTTTATCCTTGTCTCCAGTTTGTTGAAGGGTGGCCAAGTTGTACTATTAGTGATAGAGTTGATCCACAGACACTTATTGGGTGAAAACATTAAGTTCATTTACAATATATTCAGCAAGAACTGCACGTGTGCTTTCAACTCCAATCCATCTCCACACTGACTGCTGAGGTAGCCCACGCAACTCTCTTATTGGTTACTACAGACCATGTGATCTTACCAAACAAATATTATTCTTAAAGGTACATTACACACTAAATAAAACCATAATTACCACGAAAGTGAAGAATGAAAACACATGCACCTTCACAAGCACACCCCTGCAGACATGAACACCCACTTGTGCATAAATATCCTTCTGCATACCGATACGTACACTAACATGCCTGCACACGCATGCACCCACCTATGCGCATGCATACCTTTATATACATGTGCAACACCGCTTTTATGTACATTCACCTGTGCACATGCAAGAGAGAAAATAGAATCACCTGTAAAGTGCTTAAGTGAAAAAGAAAGAAGAGGGAATTACATTTTTATCGTACATTTCACTCCATTTGGACATCCCAATGCACTTAACAACCAACAAGATGCTTTTTATTGAAGTGTAGTTAATCTTGTAATTTAGGAAACATGACATCCAAGCTGCACACAGCAAGCTCCCATTTACAGCGATGGCAGATAATGACCAGTGAATCTTTTTTTAGATGGACAAATGGATGTCATATTAGCCTGAGACAATAACAGACATAATAAGCAAATTCAAACAAGCTAAGAGACAAAGCGGGGATCATTCTTACTTTTGGTGAGGACAAAACACAGCTGATTGCTGATCAATAAAAATAATATCGGACAGGGTGTTTAACAGGTGGTAAATCTTCAACTGCCAGTGTTTTGCCCACTTCCATGTGAGAATGGTCCCAAGAATCTCTAAGTAGCTGATGGAAAAGGGGCTAAAACAGGTAGAATTGGAAACATGAAGAAGTGGCAAAGCAGCTCAGACTCCACTGTCTGATGAGTAGGATTAAAGAAACAAGTAGAATTTTTCTTTGTGAGGACATTGAGGGTTATATAAAATGTCTTTTTCATATTTCACCATTTTTCTCCCAATGGATTCTGTGAGAAGAATTACTTTAAATGCCGTGTTTAAAGCAGTTCACTCATGCAAGTAAATTAATTTAAGAGAAAAGGATTTGAGATAATAGGTCATCATTCACCAGCTAACTTTGATGTTCTCTCATACTAAATAAGCAATTCCTTTGTCTGGTTCAACGATCAGAAAACACTTCACACCCATCATACTGTATTGGAAACTCTTTGTACTTTTCTGAATCAAAGATGTTTTTGGAAACACTGCTACAAAGCAGTGAGGAACTTTGAGAAGGGCACAATGCAGCAGGATTTAGTGTTTAGAAATTAGTTTAAGTCAAGTAAGATGACTTACTGATGTAGGGACTATTGACAATCATCTGTTAGTTGACCTCCTTCCTCCTTTGGTTCATATCGTCACTCTGAGTAAGTACAAGGCACTTAATGGTGGTGTTTATGAAGCAGACTTTATTGCTGTCCAGTATAAGCGCTTGGTCCAATGAGCCAGACAATGATCCCTCCTTGCCCTAAAAGCCCAGAACTTACCTGGGTCCAGTGTCCATCTTCGATCTTCATGGGCCTGCTTGCACACTACTGAGTCCTGATTCTGCTGCGATTGTTGGGCTGCCACCCTATCAGATTGGCCGGCAGCTCTTGATGGCAGGACTTCCTTTCACTGAGGACCAGAAGTCTGACCATCAGCTTGTATAGTCCCCACCTGCTATCATGTTTACACTGTGGGGAATCTTTGTTTTAAAGTTAGTCTGTGAGGAACCAGCTTTTCTTCTGGAGGGGGTGGTGGGTTGGGGTGAGCAATATGCCTCCTCCCAAAAAATCTAGCCCTATATCTTTCAAAACCATTGAAAATAAATATTGAAAATCAGGTTCCTTTATACACCACATTTTGGCTACATCAAAGGTATTTGTCACAGATAGGGTCTCATAGCATATCTGTTCACAACCCTTTGAACTGTGTCATACTCATGTCACAGGCCAGTGAAAGTGTGAAGACAACGAACATTTTTACTTTTTAAAGGAGCTTAGGATATGAACAATTTACCTTGACAAAAATGGAGTCCAGAGGGTAAGGTGACTTCTTTTGCGGTTTCTGTATAGACAAGGACAGACACATCTGAGCATGTGTCTGGAAAGGTATTAAAATATAAATGACCAGAAGGACATTCAACTGAAGAGGCTTAAAATAACAATGACTGTTAGGCTTGCTGGCCCAATGAAGATTAAACTACAAATAAATACATTTTGGAGGCTATTCATAGCTGGAATGTTGACAGGTTATCCAAACTTCTCCACTGTATAACAAATTACTTAGCCATCAACCTGCTGTGTGGACAAAGAAAGACATTAATACTGTTGTCACATGACGGAAACTGGCTTGTGATAGGAATTCACTGGAAGCACCTTATTAATCCACAAGGATAGACTAGGAAAAATTAACCTGGGATATGAAGAGCAGAGGGAAGCTATCCTGTCCAACACAAGAAAGGACACTGCCAGAAACAATCCACCGTAGGAAGAGAAGTGTGGATAATTCATTCTAACTGCAAGATTATATGTCTTCACTACAGTGGCATGATCACAACTTTGACTGAAAAGCCAGAAACCTGCTATTGCTCGGAATACCATTGTAGGTTCATCACGAAAAACCTCCAAACTTCATTTTTTTCTTCTTCAGTGAACTAAAAGGGAGAATTCTCAGGCATGCAATGTTTCCAACCACCATCTTAAAGGGCTAAACTGTTATTGACTTTCTTGAATTCTTCCTAAAGTTATCAGTACATGCTACCCTTTTTTTGCAATCATCTTTTCCTGTGTGTGTGTGTGTGTGTGTGTGTGTGTGTGTGAATAAGGAGTGTGTGATTGTTGCATATATTTTGGGTACCGTGAGGAATAAACATTTATCCTTTCTTTTAATTTAACTTATCAGGAAACCTGTTTTATTTTGTGTCCATTCTTAAAAGTCACAACACTCAAAGTCTTAAAACCCTTCAATAAAAATACATCTTGTTGCAGTCAGTCAAGAGGTGGGAAAAAAGGAAGAATTTATCCTACATCTCTCCCCTGTCTGTAACAACAATCTATTCATGTAAATTGTGGTGGTTGTTGACTCGAAAGTTACTCCACCCAAACATGACTTCCTGGCTTAATTTCTTTACCAATTCATCGCATTGGCATAACCTCGCTATACTCTGGTTTATTGGATCCCTCTACTTTTATTTATTATCCTAGCCACTAAAGTTACACCTTTGCCACTCATGGCTGACACAAGTGCTGTCCTTACTTCCATGTATAAGCACTTTTCATGTGCAATACTCAGGCACTAAAAGTAGAAGAAAAGCTCTGCTGTCCTCTTAAGACACTCGGAAGCCATCCTGTTTATATTGGAAACTTAGTTACTCTAAGATACAATGTTGATTATTAACCCATAAATCACCTGGATGTCCAACATATAACTCTCCAGCAGGAGCCATGATGTGTTCAGTGTGCACATGAATTTATATATTTCACATTTCAGGCATTATTTTCTCAGTTAAATTTTATTACAGATATTATCAAAAGGATTAGGCATTTGTGTTTGCAGCAATGAAAGGTGGGAGTGGTGACCTGTCCACAAACGGTTTTCTTCTTTTTTTCTTAATTCTTTCATGGGATGTGGGCATCACTGGAAAGGCCAGAATTTGTTGCCCATCCTTAATTGTCCTTAAACTGAATGACTTGCTAGGCCATTTCAGAGGGCAGTTAAGAGTCAACCATGTTGCTGTGGGTCTGGGGTCACATGTAGACCAGACCAGGTAAGGATGGCAGATTTCCTTCCCCAAGGGGCAAATGTTGAGGCTTTAACTTTCTAAGAGTATATGATACTGGTCAAGTAGAGTCCTGCAGCTATTTCTGTTTTTTTTTATTCTCCTTTGTAGCATTTAGTTCACACATTATGCTTCATTATGAATATCATTTGTTCAATGTTTGCATGATAGTATTGTGATACATCTCATCAACAGTTAGAGCATCCAATGTGTTAGAAATTGATACAGTTCAGACTTTTTGGTTTGCTATATTTTACATTCACAGCAGAAAGGCACTTTCCCTAAGCAGGTAATACCAACAGTCCTACACCTGCATTTTTATTCCATGCAACAAGTTAGTGTGCCACAGGGCTCATAATTTCTTCTGATAGATAATGATATTCATACTGTCAAGTCATTTTGATCAAGCTAAACCTAACTATATACTTTATTTATAAATAAAATAATATGCAGATTCTTAAAAAGAATACAAATATAAACAGTACACACAAGATTAAAATATCCTCTTTAGTACATTTTCTTATACACACAGTCTGATACTCATGAAGGCTTTTTGATGAAACCAGGCTGTATGTATGTTGGAGGTGGAACATTCAGGCCCATCTAGCAAGTTACATTTAGCTAAGTGCCTGAGTTATATTTGAAGAACATTCTAGTCTGTATATAAAGTGGCTCACAATACCACAGTCGTAGCGGGCTCTCCACTTACTTAAGTACCATTAATGTCCATACATTACTGTGCTTATTACTGAGTTTAGAACAACAACAATTTGCACTTATATAACATCCTTAACATTGTAAAATACCTCACGGTGCTTCACAGGAGCGTAATCAGACAAAAATTGAAACAGGGCCAAGAAAGGAGACATTAGGACAGGTGACCAAATGCTTGGTCAAAGAGGTAGATTTTAAGCAGAGCCGCAGACACCTTCCATCCTTTTGTTGTGGATTGAGTATGGACTGATAGGGTGGTAATTGGCCAGACTGGTTTTGTCCTGCTTTGTTTGACAGTATGACAGGACATACTTGGGCAATTTTCCACATTGTTGGCTAGAAGACAGTGTTCTAACTATGCCAGTATAGCTTGGCATCAGTTGTGACTAGTTCTGTAGTACTAGTCTTTGGCACTAAAGCTGGGATATTGTCAGGGTCCATAGCCTTTTCTGTACCCAGTGTGTTCAACCACTTCTTGACATCATGTAAAATGAAGTGATTTGGTTGAAGACTAGCATCTGAGATGGTGGTAATCTCAGAAGGTCAAGATGGATCATCCAGTCAGCACTTCTGGCTGACAATATGAATACTTCAGCCTTACGTTTTGCACTCAATCCACACAAGATAAGAGCTCATGGTGTTGGGGATAACATATTAGCATGGATGGAGGATTGGTTGGTTAGCAGGAAGCAGAGAGTCGAGATAAATGGGTCATTTTCAAGTTGGCAAACTGTAACTGGTAGAGTGCCATAGGAATCAGTGCTGGAGCCTCATCTACTTACAATCTATGTTAATGACTTGGATGAAGGGACTGAACGTAAGGTAGCCAATTTTTTTAATGAAATAAGGATAGGTAGGAAAGCAAGTTGTGAAGAGGACACAATGAGTTTGCAATAGATAGGTTAAGTGGGTGGACAAAAATTTGGCACATGGAGCATAATGTGGGAAATTGCGAGCTTGTCCACTTTGGCAGGAAGAATAGGAAACATTTAACTGGAGAGAAATTGCAAGAATCTGTAGTACAGATGGATCTTTGGTACATGAATCCCAAAAAGCTAGCATATAGGTGATTGGGAAGGGAAAAGAAATGTTGGACGTTATTGTAAGGGGAATCGAGAATATAAGTAGGCAAGTGTTGCCACAGCTGTACAGAAGGGCCTTGGTGAGACTGCACTTGTGTACAGTTTGGTCTCCTTGCAGGGAAATAATTGGAAAAAGTATCAAGGATGTTCACACGGCTGATTCCTGGGATGAAGGAATTGTCTTATGACTTCTATTCTTATTGGGGTTTAGAGGAATGAGAGGTGATCTTACTGAAACGTATAAGATTTTGAGGGAACTTGACAGGTTGGATGCTGGATCCTGGATGGTGGATGCTTATGGGTGTGCCTAGAACCACGGGAACTGTTTAACAATATGAGGCCTTCCATTTAAAATGGAAATAAGATTTTTTTTTCTCACAGATTTTGGAATTCTCTTCCCTAGAGAGTAATGGAATCTGGATTGTTTGATATATTCAAAGCTAAGTTAGACAGATTTCTAATTGTCAAGGGAGACAAAGTGTATAGGGGCAGAGAGAAAAGTAAAGTTAAGGCCACGATCAGGTCAGCCATGATTGTCAGAGCAGCCTTGAGGGGCCAAATGGCCTTTGCTTGCTCATATTTCATTTGAGCTTATGATCTTATTTGCTGGACTCTGCCATTTTTGTGGGTAGGGATGTTCATGGACCCTTCTGTTATTTATTTGATTGGGGTGGTGGGGCAAAACATCTGACTGTGAACTGTGTGGAAAATAGAAATAGACTTCAAGAGGCTGTAAATAACTGGTGCAATAGACATGTGACTGATGAAGTTTAATGCAGAGAAGTGTGAAGTGATACATTTTGGAAGGAAGAACAAGGAGAGGCATTATAAAAGAAAAGGTTTAATTCTAACAATGATACAGGGGCAGATAACCTGGGGGTATATCTGTACAAATTGTTGAAAATGGTAGAGCAGGTTGAGAAAGTTGTTAAAAAGGCATAAGGGATCCTGGGTTTTATAAATAGAGGTATAAATTGCAAAAGCAATGATGAACCTTGATAAAAACACTGGTTCTGCATCACCTGGAGTATTGTGTTCAGCCTGGGTACCTCCCTTTAGGAAAGATGTGAAGTCTTTAGAGAGGCTGCAAATAAGATTCATAAAAATGGTTCAGGAATGAGGTGCTTCAGTTACTTGGATTGGAGAAGTAGGGGTTGCTCTCGAAAGAGAAAAGAAGGTTGAGATGAGATTCGATAGAGATTTTCAAGATCATGAGGGGTCTGGACAGAATTGGCAGAGATATGCTGTGTCCTATCATTGAAGGGCTGGAAGCCAGAGGGCATAGATTTATATAAAAAAAAACAGTGCCATGAGGAAAGATGTTCTTATACTGAGAGGTTAGGATCTGGCATGCACTGCCTGAGAGTGTGGCAGAGGCGGGTTCAATCAAGGTTTCCAAAATGAAATTGGATAAGCAACTCAAGAAAAAGTATTTGCAGAGCTGTAGGGAAAGTGCAGGGATGTGGAATTAGTTAATTTGCTCTTGTACACAGCTGACATGAACACGATGGGCCAAACAGCCTCCTTCTGTGCTGCAAACATCCTATGATTCTATGATGAAGTCAGAGGTTCGGCTGATAGTTGAATAGGATGTTATGGCCGGGAAGGGTCTGGTTCATTCAGAGACAGTGGGCAGAATCGCCCCAGGTTTACACTGTGGTAACCAGCGGGTTTTACCCGCCGGCCTCAATGGCAGCTTTTCATGTCATGTCATCTCAAACACATCGTATTAATTATGCATTCCCAGGAAACACGCTGTTTCCCTGGTGGGCGGGCTCTCATTCGTTCACTACGGCATCATTTCACCACTTCATCATGCCTGCCGCCATATTTAAAGTCCAGCACACCTCTCAGTGCTTCCAGCCTATGGCAGGATGACCCAGAAAGGCAAAGAGATTGCAGCCCCCAGATTTAATGATGGGTCTCTCGAATGCCTTTTGGATGCCGTGGAGGCCCGCTGGGATGTCCACAAGCCCGCTCTGGCTGCAGGAAGGGCAGCAGCATCACCAATCCAGCAGGGGAGGGGGTGGCAGCAGTGGACAGCACCAATTCCCTGCAAAAGAAAACAGCCGCCCAGTGCTGCTACAGAATAAATGGTCTCATCCGTTCCACCAAAGAACTCACTTTTCTCATCACTCTCAACTCACACACTCACAAACCCATCACACATCCACAGGGATCTCACACCTCATGGGACAACACCACTAACTCTCACACACACCCTCACATCTCCATTAGGCTCATATCCTCTCGAGCTCGGGTCCTCATCTCATCCATGGCTCCGCTCACCACACAAACATTCCACACAATGCCATGGTCCTGCTCACACTCTCCCCATCTGTTTTCATGCAGGAGAAGCTGGCTCACATCAGCAGGGAGAGGTCCCAGACCGGGGGTGGAATGACCGACATTAGGCCTCACTTTGAGGAGTGTGCCATCACGCTGATTGGTGAGGATGTGGATTATGCCTGCAGTGACAGTGAGGTCAGCGGTGAACAGCATGTGAGGATCCTGCATCACATCATCCCTCTCTCAATGCAAATGTGAGTGCTCTCTCTCACTCCTGCTTTTGACTCTGCTGCCATGCACAAATTATCTCTACTATGGTTCACAGGGAGCTCTGCCAAGCAACTGACGCCCTCAGCCAGCCAGTCTGTCAGCTCCATCCAGGTCCTCACCTTCAGCCAAGAGGACAGCTCCTCCATTGAAGAGCTGGAAATAAGCAGCCTGGAAGACCAGTCACAGCACTTACCCACACCCTCCACCAGCACAAAGATACACACCTCGGAGGGACCTAGATCTACAATAGGCTCAGGTTCACAATCTGGTGGCCACCGCATGGACATGTGTCCGCAGCAGCAGGAGGCAGGTTCAGCTAAGCTCCCCGGCACTCAGAGGACTGCTTGGGGAAGAGGCATCTGTGAGGTCTGAGTCAGATGATGAACCTTTTGGCTAGACCTTCCAACTCATCCTGGAGAGTCAGCAGAAGGCAGGGGAACATCACGCAGAGCTGTTGGAAGCCCTCAACTGAGTGGTTCACGGATTGGAGGAATGCGTCTGCCTGCTCTCTGATGAAGTGGATGAAGTGCCCCCCCTACCCCAATTCCCCCGTCCCCACTTAGTCCTCCCATTCCCCTGGACTACCATGGTCCCTCCCACCACAGCTCCCAACCCCTTCCTGACTCCACACTTAATACTTCCTCCCTCCCAACTCCTTCCTCCAGCTATATCACTTCCTGCAGCCTCAATTCTTCCTCCAGCCTTACTCCTTCCCCCTTTCTGTCTCCCTCAGACACCTCACTTCTTCCTCCGCCTTTACTCTCTCTCCCTCCGTAACCCTTCCTCCCACTGGACTCCGCCCCCTTGCCTCACTCCTCCCTCTTCCTGGACTCCTTCCCCTCTCTGCACTCCTTCCCCTCCTGGACTTCTTCCCCTCTCCACGCCCCTTCGCCCCTCCAAACTCCTTCCCTTACACCTTCCACCCCCCCCCAACATCTACCTCCCCAGTTGCCATCTTGTCCCCCCATTAACCAGTCCTCCTCCCGTATTCCCTCCCCCCTCCCAACATCACCCCCCACCCCGGCACCTTCTTTCCCCCTTCCAAATCTCATCCACCCTGACACCTTCATTACCTCACCTCCCAACTTCACCCTCAACCACATCCCCCCCCTGCCCTCAACACCTCTTACGCTCCCAGTCTATTCTGGACCTTCCTCTCCCACCCCCTCGAACATCATCCATTGTAAGCATCAACGGTGACTTTCCAGCTTCTGTGAGCTGCTTCTCAGCAGAGCCATGTACAGGAGAATCCACCCAGCATGCCATGGGTGTTCCTCCAGTGTGCTGTTGCTTTTGGGCTCCAGCATCTTCTTCTCCTCATATGTCCGTGATGTGAGCAAGGCCCTGGCGGTAAGTCCCAACTTCTGTACGTCCCAGTTGTCAAGACGTGTTCTACATCGATGTGTTTACCCGCCAATATGGGCGGATGATTCAGCAGGGGCGGGGGAATGAGACTGGGGGGGCTGACCTTATAATGATATGCTGATGTATTACAATAAGGTTTCCGATGTCCAATGGTGGGGAACGTGGCCCACCATCGACGAGCTGAGTGGACGATCACAAACTGGTTTTACAATGTCATGAAATTGATTTCTGGCCTTCTCGCCATTTTGTCCGTTCACGCCGTCAAGCACGCCCCACGCCAGCGGACACGAGCGATTCTGCACAGACAGGGTAGGAGAAGCAGCCATTGATGAGGGTGCAGAGTGTGTGGTCAGGTCTGAATATGCCTGCTTCAGTCTTCAGAATTTATAGTCAAAGGAGATTGCAGTTCATCTAGGGTTGCATATTGCACAAGCAGTCTGACAGCACAAAAAGCAGGAGAAGGGTCCAGGAAGGTAGTGGATAGGTAGAGATGGGTATCATTAGCATACATATGTAGAGGCTGACTACGTGAGGATAATGCATCATAGTAAACATTACAGAGAACATTTCTCATGGCCAGGATTTTATGGTTCCTCCCGCCCTGTGTGATATTATGGTCCCGCCGAACTGAATGGAGATTTAAATGGCTCACCCCATCCACGAGGTAAGGCATGCTGCAGTGGGGTCATAACATTCTGGCCCATGACTTGGTTCATGATTTCTTCTGTTGAGCCCTTATCAGATTTCTGCTCGTTTACATCTTGAGCTCTAAGTTGTTTTTTTCTCCAATACTAAACAATGGCTATGAATGGTAAACATTAAGTGTTCTGTTTCTCTTGTAATAGTACAACACAGGATAAACCTCAATTAATTCAGCACAAAATAAGTTACAAGTTAAAATGGCAGATTTTGTGGCATGCCAACTTGAGCAGATGTTTGCCATTCAATGTTGTCTTTTAGCCTTGCACTAGCAGCTTTTTACCAAGTCGTGCCTTGCACCACTGGAATCTCCATTTATCCTTTCAGCTATATTTTCCCAAGCTTGTTGTACTAGTTGCCTCTGAAAGGAAATATTCAATAGTGTACAGTACAGACCTCTATTCCTTCACTTCTTTAATAAACCCTTCAGGTTACAAAAGCTCTTAATTCTTGCACCTCTAAGCAATTTTGCTTTGTAAACCCTTGGCCTGCTCTCTCCCACAAAACTGCAGGGGTTTAATGCCTCTTGAAGCATTTAATGGCTGGTCTGCCTTGTAATGACTTCCAAAGTTCCATTAATGGGCCCATGATGCGGGGGTTGTATAATTCTGCAGCTCAATTCAGTAATACCAGGGGTTACAGCAGAAATAAATTCTCCCTAAACCTTTTTATAGCTATATTTTATTCCAGAATGACTTTGCAGCAAACTATAGTTTGCTGGGCTACAGATATCATAAAATTCAAAGTGATCCAATAGATGGACTGTGGGATGTAATTAATGGAAAAGGATCCCAGCTACATTGGGATCTAAGTAAATCAGTTTAAGGAGAAACATTTCCCCACCAGGAAAGTTGAACCACCCATGTGACGTTTCAGCAAATCAAGTAAAATAACAGTGACACATGTAAAGCAGTCAGATAGATAACTTTAGTCTATAGCATAGGTGCTTTTAAGGGGAAGTTAGATAAAACATGAGGAAGTAAATATTCAAATGTTATACTGGTACGGTTAAATGGTGAGGAGTGGGAAGAAGATCAAATGGAGCATTAACATTGGCATGGATGAGTAGGGCCAAGCAGTCTGTTTCTGTGCATATATTTTACCTCATTTAAGCCTCTCTGACTATTGAAACATATGCAACCAAACAACTAAATACCGCAGACACTAGAAATATGAAGGTTTTGTAAATGTTATATTTCTTAGATTTCATTCATTGTGCCCCATTATTGCTACATGCTTGCATCACTTCTGCGATTTAACTATCTCTTTTCTTCATTTAAATACTTTACAGACCATCCTGCTTATTTTCCTGAGTTTGTATTTGTGCTTTAGTTTCCCCACTCCTACATATTTTTGGCTCATTTTTAAATACAATTCTTCAGTAATATTTTCCACTTCTGACAATGGGTCCATCTCTGAAACATGAACTTGCTTGTTTTCTTCACAGCCTGATCTGCTGAGCATTCCCACTTTTTACTTTTTCATTTCCCTTGATATGGACACAAGAAAAATTAAGGAAGGACTCACTGCAAGGTTCCTCTGGCAAATAAGAGCCGACTCTACAAATATCCTCCATAAATACTAACAACAATGTTACTTTTCTCTATAGGCTTTTTATGTTCTGTGAAGAAGTTGGGAGCTGCTGGTTCTGGCCTTCTATTCCATTAAATTATTAGGTTTACGTTGGCAACTACTGATAGTAGACTATGACTTTGCTCACGGATTCTTATTAGCCATCAAGGTAAGTTCCTCACTGCATCTATTAATTCTATTTATGAACCTTTTCACAAGGGAGAGTTTTTTATATTATTTTGCAGCACACGAAACATTATACTTCTATCAGTTATACAATATACTTTGATTGTCATATACATTATGACTGAATCAATATCAGTGCTACTAGGACTGTGGCTTATTGCTGATTGCAGTCAGCATCAGCTTAAGTGATAAATTATCTTACATCAGGGCAACCTATAGACTAGTTTCTCTAGTGGGCTTTGTCAGGGCTTTGCTCTGGTGCCCTGGATTTTGTTTGAGTATTTTACTCTAATGAGGAAATCAACTGAGGCCATTTATCATTAGCATGTAATTTGTCTTGTTAAATGTGTTAATTGCATGAGGGATGTGATTGACCAAATTAAACTGAATTAAAGCAATTCCCATTGCATCAAAAATTGCTATTTATTTATAAACATTTTATGTACAATGCACTTGGATTTAGATTGTGATTTACATTTGCACCATTTTACTTTAACCTCAGTTTTTATATGTCATAGGTCACATAATGCCTGCACTCAGAGCAACAATTTCAACCTACATTACAATTATATATCAAAATTATATGCTGTAATATTAACAATTTAATAAATAAAGAATACAAAATAAGAAGTTCAATCAACATATTCTTATCAGTAAGAATATTAACAGCAGGGGATATAATGCTGTTCCAAGCTTAGCCAATAGTCACAGCTTCATATGGGCCCTGAACTTCTGATCTCCATATGGTTGTATCACAGAGGTACACACAAAATGCACTGGGGAACTACTTACACAGTGACTATATGGGAATTGCCTGGGAAGTTCTGACTTCTGATGGGCAATTCCCCTGGGTCTGGAATATTTTGAAACTCTGAGTTGGGGTCAGAGGCTTTGGATGGTTCAGACTCACCTATAGAAGAGTTAACCAGGAAAAGTTAGGATTGAAACCAACTCTAACTTTGGATAGCTATACTAATGACCCCCAACTCCCCACTGGACCACCTGACTACCCCCGCCCCCGACCACTCGACTACCATACCAACCTGGCTACCCTACCCAACCTCCCAACTCCCCATTAGAGCCCCCCCCCCAACCATTCCCTGTGTTCCCGACCACCCACCCAAACACCATATTAGCCCCCCAACACAACTTCACCCCAACAGAACTTCACCCCCAACCCGACCACCCCATGACCCTCCCTACCACCCCGCTACACCCCCCACCAACCAACTAACCCCCCCACCTACCCCCAACCCAATTATCCCCTGACTATCCCCCAAACTTTCGACAACCCAACCAACACCCCCCACCAACTACCCCCCAACATGACTATACCCCCCCAAACCAACTACCCCAACCACCCAACACCTCCTGACCCACGACCCCACTGACCCACCCTACCCTCCCACCCTGACCTCTCATCCACCCACCTGCCACCCTACCCTCTCACCTGCTCACCTGAAACCTTCCCCCTCCCCCAATTACCTGCCATCCTACCCCTCACGCACTTACCTGCCATCCTACCTCTCACCCACTTATTTGCCACCCTACCTCTCATCCACTTACCTGCCACCCTACCCCCTCAGCAACTTACTTTACATGCTGCTCTCTGTAGCTTCTTAAAGTGGCTTTGAGATCTCTACTTACCAGAATATGGCAGCTAATGCTGTAAAAATGGAGTGTGGCTTGGCTCCTCCGGATAATCCTGCATTATGAAGAAGGGCTCCCATAACAGGTACTTTTCTGAAGAGGCTTGGTTTGGAAGTCTAGGCCAGAATTGCAGAGCTCCATCTTAGAGAAAAAAAATATCAGTGGAGTGGCAATCCGATAGTGAATACCACTCCTCGGAAGATTTGGCCCATGATCTTGCATCAGCTTGGTATACTTAAGGGGTCCTTTTCCACTTTGCACCTGGACATTAATCTTTCAATCTTATATCGGCTGTCTTACATCCTCACTGTAGCTCCAAGTTCCAAGATAATGAAGAATAGTCATTGGTAGTACAGAACTTGAGTATTGCTGAAAAAAAGAGACTTTTTGTTGAAGATTTTTGTCTTGCACTCATCAGGGCAATTCACAAAAAAAGACCAATGTCAGGGGGCAACAACATATTTATGCTGTCTGAGAAGAGAGTGCTGATTGGTTGGCAAGTGGACTCCAGGGCAATGTCTTGACCAATCAAACTGCCTGGTTTAAACTTCAAACAAAGCTTGACACTAAGCTGTCAGTCATTATCAACTGGTGCATCCTCCATAGTAATGCCTCTACCACTCAGTGTCCACTCGCCAATCAATCAGCGCTCCCTTCTCATATAAAGTATACAGTTTCCCCCTGACATTGGTATTTTCTTGTGAATTGTCCTGATGGGTGCAAGATGAAAAGCTTCAACAAGAAATCTCTCTCTTTTCAGCAATAGTGAAGAATACATTTTTTTCTCCTTGGAAGGGAAACATGTTGAGCTGATTCCAAAACCCTTATGATTGTAAATTACTGGCTCCAGTGTCTTTGGAATGTCATAACAATTCTTGCAGCTTTCTTGTAGCTTTTGTGTTTTGTACTACGGGCTAGAGTTATTAGTCAGCATGGGAAAAAATTGCATTCATGTTGTATTAAAATGTTCATAAATCATACACCCTTAATTACTATCTTGAAATTAATAAATGATTGCCCTTTCATTCTTATTGAAATGTGCACTACATATTCTGCCTGTAATTTTGCAAATAAATTGAATTTAGTGTATGATTAAGCTGGTGCAAAGAACTCCCTGAAAGTACTTACAAAAGCTGTAGGGTTCAAAATGTTATCATTCCACAATCCCAGTAACTGGAGGACAGGGAACAGATAACAGGGCTCAGTTAATTCAATTACATTTCCAAGGATCAGATTTCCCTGAATGGAGCCCAATTGAAAGTTGTTGCTTAGCTCCAAATATTGACAATCTCATTGTCCTATTTCAGGATTTTGATTCTTTCTCCTTCTACTCAGAGAGCACTTGAGAATTTTTTTTAAATGTATTCTTGGGATATGGGTGCTACAAGCAATGTCTGGTATTAATACTCATCCTTAATTGCTCTTGTAAAGGTAGTAATGAGCCTTTTTCTTGAAGTGCTGCAGCCCATTTGGTGAAGGTGCTCCCAAAATGTTGTTGGGTAGAGAACAACAACTTTGGCCCAATGATGGTGAAGGAACAGTTATATAGGCCTGGATTTCCATCCACAAGGCAGGTAGTGGGAGTCAGGAAAATTCCTAGCTTGGCTGCCTGCCTCAGGAAAAAGTGCTTGCAAGGATGGAATTTTCATTGTGGGTGATGGGGGCCGGTGCAGACTGGAGTCGGGCCAGCTAACCACAAAAAAATTTACAGGTAGCCACAGAGGCAGCAGGCACCAAGGTGGGCTGTTTGAAAGGTCTGCCTCAGTGTTGTGATTAAAATAAAAACAGGAAGGAACCACAGTCCTCACCTTCAGACCCCCTCACCCCCCATATACTGCAATGCCCTAGCCTGTTACCCCATGCCTCCCACCCACCCCCTATGGCCCCTCATTACCCCCATGCCAAGTTATGCCCCACAAAAAAACCCTGTGGCCGTTCATGCCCCCATGCTAAGCGTCCATGCCCATTGACCCACTATAAAACCAATGAACCCTATGAAGGCAATAGGGTGTACAAACAACACTTTAAAAATCAGTCATTCATTCATAAATTTCCACTATGTTAAAAAAAGTTATTGCTTCAGAGCAATAAAAGTGTCAATCATTCAAACCCTTCAGAGCTTCAATAGTTGAATCTGCAAGTACTTGAAACATTTAAGCTTCTGTAATAAACATTGTGCAATTGACAGAAGAGATCAGAGAGCCGGTGCTGAGAATCAAGTAATGTTTTCTTTGGCATTCAGGCATTTTACAACTCTAATGGGCATCTGGACTCTCAGCTAATAATACATAATGAGGCTCGTTGAGAGCCCAGAAATCCACTAGCCTATTCAAACATCCAAGCCCCAGAGAAAGTATTACTTGATTGACAGCTCTGGTGTTGCGATTATTGCTGTCAATTGAGCATTGTTTATTTACACAAGGTTAAGAGGTGTCAAGTTCTTGCAGTTTCAGTTAATGAAATTTTAACTTGTCTAGATGATTGTTATGTTTATTGCTCAGAAATAATAGGACTTTCATAACATAGTGGAAATTTATGAATGAATGACTGTTTTTAAAATCTTTTTTTCATACATCCCATTGTCACCATAGGGTTCATTTGTTTGCTACAGTGTATACTGGGCCGATGGGCAGGAGGGCCACAACTTGGCATGGGGGGCATGGGGTGAGTGAGGTCATAGCTTGGCATAGGGGTCATGAGGGGCCATGGGGGCATAACTTGGCATCGGACGGCATGAAGAGGACCATTTGAACTTACCTTCCAGAAGCTTCCCTCAAGCAGACTATGGTTAATGACACCTCTGAGGTGCCATGAACTACGACTCATTGAAAAGCTAGCCCGACTCCATGAAAATTGCAAGTGACAAGGACATACCCATCCCTACATTGGAGCCAGGCAGGTCGAGGGTGCAGGATGGGGGCTTTTGACCCAAACCAAGCCGCACCCTTAAAAGGCACTCCTGAAAATCCTGGGAATGGGATTGGGAATCTTGGAATTGGGTCCCTGCTGCCACTTTTAAAGAGCTCCCAAACACCCTGACCCGGTGAAAATCCAGCCTATAGTTTCAAGTCAGGATGGTGTGGCGTTGCAGCAGAACATAGAGGAGATGATGTCCCATGTACTTGGTGCATTCGCCCTTCTAGATGTAGAAGATCATGGTTTTAGGAGTTGATATCGAAAAAGCCTTGGTATATATTAGCAGTGTTTCCTATAGATGGTACACACCAATCAAATTGACTACTTAGTCCTAGATGGTACCAAATTTCTTTATAGCTGTGTCCCATCTAGGCACTCCTGATTTGTGCCTTGTAGGTGTTGGAGGGCCTTTGGGGAGTTAGAGGTAAGTCAATCATTCAAGAATAACCAACCTCAACTTGCTGCAGTACCAGCCGTATATGTGAGTTTTGGGTCAATGGTGACCCCTGATATATTGATGGTGGGGGATTCAGCAATGGTAATACTGTTGAATGTCAATGAGTTGAATGAGTTATGTTTAAGATGTATGTTTTAAATGATTTGAATAAAGTTCAGGCAGCAATGTTGAGACAAAGGTTTCTTAATATGTTAATAAGCCATTTACTGTTGTTTAGTGACAAGGTACACTGAGCAATTTGTAATGCCATCTCAAATGGCCTAACAAAACAACCATATTAATTATGGTGGAAGAATTTCATTCATCTGATATCAATGAAAATTAAACTTGAGCAAGTTTGATAATGGGCAGATGCACAAGCTCCACTAGTTCACTGGCCAAGCGATGCAGGTGAAAATGACTCCCACAATACCCACTCACAATGATACATGCAACAACTATTTGAATTTAAATAATTTTAGTGCAGAAACACATCTCACGCTGCTTCACAGAGGCCCAGCAGTTGCAATCTGTCTTTAAAATGCAAAACACGTTTCAAGATCATTAACCAGTATTGCACATCCATGGAACTTAATAGATAATCCAATTACTTCTTTTGAGGGAAAGAATGCAGGCTAAATCCAAACTGAGTTGGCAAAGGTTAAGGGATGTTTCATTAAGGTAATCAAATAACTTCTTCCTGAAAGATGGGATGAGTTTGGGTTCTGGTTTCAGATTGATTAATGCTCATTTCTTTGAATATTTCCAAAATACTAATTGTCTTAGAGAAATGTAAAATATGCACAGGCAACAACATAAAGCAATAAATTGCAGTCAGATGTAATGACCTGTTCCTTGTTCCCTGGGGCATATATTACATGCCTACTGACATTTCAACAGGTGTGTAATTCAGGGCAGTGAGGTTTTTAATGAAAATGCTGACTCTGATTTTTTTCCTTAATGTTAATCTTTTGGTCATTTTAGGTGATTTTCAAGAATTGTGAATGTGGTCATCAACTAAATGAATACTTATTGTGTAATCACAAGAATTCATAGCATATGTTACAAAAAGGGTTGCAGCAACACTTTTCCAGGGTTGGGTTAGACTTCATTTAATTCCTCAAAGCAATTTGTCAGCTGTTGTTTGCAAAATTGAAAATTGAAACGAAGTAGCACTTCCTTAACATAATGATATAAACAGATCTATGAATAATTAATTCATTTAAGGTGTAAACAGTTATTCTATACATTAAGCTAGCTTGCCAGAATCAGTTTGAAGCTACTGAATTGTATTTTTATACTGACAGACATTGACGCACTTTAGATAATTCCTGTAAGCAGTTACTCTCCAGGTGCGAATGCTACATTTTTCCAAGGCACAGCATTATAGCTTCCTGCCAATAGCAATTTAAGACAGCCCATTAGATTATTGAAATTACTGTGCAACACATGGGATTGAAGTACCTTGTCTATACTATGGAATGGCAGCAAAAAAGTGGAAAGTGGAAGTATAAAAACATTTTCGTGAAGCTGAACCTTATGGTGATTACAGAGGGGTTTGTACATAGAAATGACCACGTCAGATGCAAATATAAGACTGTTTTAAATCTATGCTCACTACGAACAGGCATACCAAGAAGGCTTCATTGCTGATTAGCGAGTTAGCTGCTCTAACCTGGTGCATTGATAGGGATAATACAATTAGCTTCTGTATCCTGGTGCTAGTGGGGAGAAAATTGGGTGATATTCTTGCTTTTAATGCTGTTCAGTGGTCCTTTCCAGATACAGCATACACATGGGTACCAGTTGAGGCAGGATTCAGCTTTGGTCTGAGAGTTAAAGATCATGCAGATAATTCCTATCTGGACATGAAGAAAGAATCATTCTGTGAAACACAGGATGTCTGTCGCATCATACCTGATCATGAAGAGAGCAGATATTTGGGGGAAGGATGCCCCAAGCAATCTGTAACATCAATTTCTGTAATGTACACAGTGTAAGATCTGAACTTAGCTTTTCTGGATCTTAGTTCCCATATCGTAGAATCATGGGGCTGGATGTTACATTGCCCAGGTGGGTGACGTGGGCAGAAGCTGAAGCGGGCAGCTCATCCGTTTCTGCCTAGTCCTGTGGTCCCTTAGTAACTAAATGCTGCCCAGCTAATTAATGGTCGACAATCGGAACTCCTGGTGAAAAGCCCAGAGCAGGCTGGAATGTGACGGCGGGCATGAGTGCACGAACGTGAGCAGATGCCGGCGGGCAGGTTAAAGGGGGTGCCAGCAGTGAGCATGAGAACAAGGAAGACCCTAGAGGAGAAGGGTAGAGAGCAATGCAGGGGCAGACTTTGAAGATCAGCTGCAGGCAGAGGGCCTACTATGATGCTGTGAGCCCTGGTCTTCCTGAAGCACTCAGAAATACTGGTCACTGAGGATCAGTCTTGGCACATTGCAAAGGCCTGTAGAAAGGCCACCAAACCATCCTACCAGCAGCAATGACAAAGGCATGATCAAAAATGTCTCCATGCCATCAGTGAACAGTGGGAGGTTCTCTCTTCACTCAGTAGGGATGGCAAGAGGAGACAGCCCCATCTGACAAAGAAAGTTTGGATGGAGGTGGCAAAGGAGGTCAGTAGCTGTTGGATCACCCATCGGACATGGCTACAGCGCAGAAAAAGGGTAAACATGTTTCTACAGGCTGCAAGGGTGAGTGAGGATTCTAATTCTCAAAGTATGCAGACAAATGTGGGAGGGCATGATTGTGGTGAGCATAGGAGGTGCCTGCCAGGGGAGTGGATGAATGGTTCTTACATGCCCACAGTGTGAACTAAAGGAGTCTCAGCATCTTGCAAGGGTCTCAGGGACTGAAGTGTGATGACCAGAAAGAGTACCTGCATGGGTGGCAGTGCCATAGTGTGCAACATAGAAGCATAGAATGTGGGTACCTAACTGAGATGTTAATCCAGAAATGGAACTCATCATTCTCCCATTCTCAGCACAGGATGAGAGGGCCCACAGTGCCTGTGGAAAGTCATGGACAGGTGGGAGAGCGCTATACTTGGCACTGAGAATGAAGATGGAGGAGGGAAACCTGGATCTGACCAGTCAAGAAGATGTGAGGCTGGGATTAGTGCTGGGGGTGGTAGTTTCCTCATGCCCCTCTTTCTGCAATGGGGGGTGAGGGAGTGTTGATGGGACGGGGGATGGGATGGGCATGTGTGTGTGTTGCAATAGGTGGAGATGTTCACCTCTGTGGCAAGTATGATCTGATATGGGTCTCTGCCCAAGATGCAGCTACTTTTACTCAGTCTTCTTCCTCATTGTTGAGATGTAATCATCCATGTTATTCCTTCAGCAATTCAGTCATCGGCCCTAGCAGGCATCATCCCCAAAGGAGTGATGTTAACCTCTGAGGAAGAGGAAGGGAACTCTGAGGGAATGGAGTATTAAAGTAGGGAAGTCTTGCTAAAACTATACATGGTACTAGTTAGACCACACTTAGAATACTGTGAACAGTTTTGGTCCCCTTATCTAAGGAAAGATATACTAACATTGGAGGCAGTCCAGACAAGGTTCACTAGGTTGATCCCAGGTATGGAGCGATTTTCTTATGAGGAGAGGTTGAGTAGGTTGGGCCTGTACTCATTGGAATTTAGAAAAATGAGAGGTGACCTTATTGAAACATCTCAGATTTTTAGGGTGCTTGACAGGGTAGATACTGAGAGGTTTTTTTCCCCTTGTGGGAGAGTCTAGGACCAGAGGGCATAATCTCAGAGTAAGGGGTTGCCCATTTAAGACAGAGATGAGGAGGATTTTCTTCTCTGAGGGTAGTTAATCTGTGGAATTCTTTACCGCAGAGGGCTGTAGAGGCTGGGTCATTAAGTATATTCAAGGCTGAGATGGGCAGATTTTTAATCAGTAAGAGAATCAAGGGTTATGGGGAAAAGGCAGGAAAGTGGAGTTGAGGATTATCAGATCAGCCATGATCTCATTGAATGGTGGAGCAGACTTGATGGTCCAAATGGCCTACTTCTTATGGCCTTATGGTCTTATTGCCCCCTCCCTGCTCTGCACTTTGCACCAGATCAATACTAACACCTCAGTCAGTAATGCATGTTGGTCCAGCACACTCTGAGGCAGTGCTTTCGAGATCCTAACCACTCTGCATAAAAAAGCTTTTCACCATGTCACCACTGCTTCTTTTGCCATTCACCTTAAATCAACGCCCTCTGATTCTCGATCTTTCCACAATGGGAACAATTTCTCCCGATCTACTTTGTCCAGACCCTCATGATTCTGAACACCTCTGCCAAATTTTCTCTTAATTTTCTCTTTTCCAAGTGGAACCTCAGCTTCTCTAATCTATCCATATAAATTAAGTTCCTCAACCTGGATCAATTTTTGTGAAGCTGTTACACACCCTCTGTAATGCCTTCAGGTCCTTCCTAAAGTATGGTACCCAGAATTGGGGACAATATTCCAGTTGAGGCTGAACCAGTGTTTTATACGGGTTTATCATAACTTTTGTACTCTATGCCCCTACAGTAAGTCCTCACTTAAAGTCATGGGTGCATTCCTGAAAATTGCAACTTAAAATGAAACACCTTGAATGGAAGGTTCCCATAGGAATCAACAGTTGGGTTCTGTAGGAACTTTCTTATCGGAAAAAAATATATACTCTGTAAGCTGAAATACTTAACATTGCTAAATTCTGATATTGGTAAATGAAATAACTTCTCAAATAAAATAAATTTAAAAATATAAAAGAGAAATGTAACATTTTACTTATAATATCTCCAGCTTGTCCTGATCTTGCTTCCAGAACCTTCTGTTGCCTGATCCCCGTGATCGCTGCAGATCCTGCCCCTCCCTGACAATCTGACTTGTGGCCTCTCCCCATCCCCAATCCTCTGATTTGTGGCCTCTCCCCTTTCCAACCCTCTGACTTGTGGACTCTCGTCAGCCCCGATCCGCTAACTTGTGGTCTCTCCCCATCCCCAACAAATTACCAAATGTAAAGCCATCTAGTGAACAGTGCCCTGACTGGCTAAAAGCTGGACAATCCCGTGTGAAACCAGATGAATGGCTACCCAATCAAGTCTAATGGTTACATAGGGTTTCAGCAGCAAATGAGCTGAGGCCTGGGTGGGGGGATGTTGGGTGCTGGAGCGTGGGGTGGGGGTTGGAGGTACAGGGGGAGTGAGGTGATGCTACAGAGGTACAAACAGATGGTCTTAATGATAGCATGAGCTTGCATTTCGAAGCTCATCTTGGGATTAAATATGACACCAAGTTTGAGAGCAATATGGTTCAGCCTCAGACCGTTGCCATGGAGAGGGGTGAAGTTAACGGGTAGGGAACGAAATTTGTAGAAAGGATCGAAGATAATGGCCTTGCTCTTCCCAATATTTAATTGGAGAATAATTTTGTTCATTCACTGCTTGATGTTGGATAGACAGTCAAGCTAATAGAAATGAAATGAAATACCCTGTAAGAAAGAGAAAGAAGCTTAATGAATTAATTGAAAGTATGTAGGAATGTTTTTATCATTATCATTATTTCTTGTCAAATAATAATTTAGTGAACGTGGAGGAGTCAGGAGGTGGTGATGTGGAGCTGGATATTGTCATGTGAAAACTGATGCTGAGTTTTTGGATAATGTCACTGAGAGGCCGAATGTAAATGACAAATAGCAGGAGGCCAAGGATTGATCCTCCGGCGACACCTAAGGAGCTGAACTGCAGTTGAGGTGAATTACTGTGGGGACAAGGGATGCACTGCAGTTGAGGTGAGTTTGGGGGAGGTAAGGCTGCATAGTGGTTGATGGTAATGCACAAGCAGGTGTGAGAAAAGTGGGGGAAGGGAAACAGCTGTGTAACCTTGTATAAAGTAGTGACCATTCCTTTACACCTGAGACAGTTCAGGCACCGCCACATTGACATGCTTGCAGTCGGGCCTTTAGCTTATCTGCCCAATCTAGCAACGCAGATTCCTGAAAGTGCTGCCAATGCTCCAGGGCTTTTCACCCCTCAGGCACAGACTGCAACCTAATGAGCATTTCAGTGGACTGCAGAACAATTGGATGACTGGGCACATTGTACAATCTCCTTGCTAAAGCTGGCCATAGGGCAGTCAATGGTGGAGACATTCACAGCCCCTTGCAATGTCATCATTCTCGTATGGATCAGTTTCCCCTGATTCAAGCTAACAGTGCAGACTTGTAGTGCGGGTTAGGAGAATGCCTGCATCTGAGCTGAGAGCACAGCATGCAATCCAATGGGCAAAGCTGCTGCCAATCATTCTGGTGGAGCGAGGTGGAGATGGGCGGGGTTTTGGGCAGCCATACAGTGTATTAAACTCTGGTCATCCAAGTGGTGGCCAGCAGTATTGGGATGCAAAAAGCGGCCTTCCTGCTTAACCAAGAGAAGTTCTTAGTATAACCAAGCTAACCCACATGTCCCTCTTTCATCCTGCAGGAGGAGTACATCAGGAACATGGAGCTTGGTGACCTAGCTGTATGCCTTATGGTTTACAGAGAGCAGAGACGAAGGAGGAAGGAGTGATGGAGGCACCTGGCTGAGCAGAGGTAGGAGCAGCACCCTCAGGAAGAAGGGGCTGCTGCTGAAGAGCCACAGTGAGCTATCGCTGGTCGATGCCTAGCTAGACCCAGGGCCTATAGGCAGCACTTGTCATTCCTGCAGATGACCGAGAACCAGTGTCGCTGAAGTCTGCGGCTGTCTAGGGAACAGGTCAGTCACAGCTGCCACCTGCTACAGGATTTGGTGCCACAGGGGCATGGATGACATCCACTGCCAATGGCCATGAAAGTGACCATGACACTCAATTTTTATGCCTGTGGCTCCTTTCCATAGGTGACCTCTATGGGATCTCACAAGCTTCCACTCATAAATGCGTCCACGAGGTCACAGACGTGCAAAGGCGCACAACTTTGTACATTTCACCTGGGGTCAGGAAAGACAGGATACAAATGCACAGGGATTGGCTCAGAGCTCAGATTTTCCACAGATGCAGGGTGCCATCGACTGCATTCATGTGGCACTCAGATCTCTGTGGCAGCAAGTGGTCAAACATATCAACCGCAAGGATTTCCACTTGCTGAATATGCAGCTGGTGTGCAATCATCAGAAACGCATCCTTGCAGGTCTTTGCACGGTTTCCTGGGAGTGTGCACGACTTCTACATTCTCAGTAGGCCTCAGGTTCCTGACGCCTTCCAGAGTCCACAGAGGCTGCAGGATCAGCTCCTCAGGGACAAGGGCTACCCTCATAGGCCATGGCTGATGACACTCATGTAATGGCCTCAGACTGCAGCAGAAAGAAGGTACAACAAGGCTCATGCTGCAACTTGCTCCTCGGCGGAGCGATCCTTCGGAATGCTGAAAATTAGATTCCAATGCCTGGAGTGGTCTGGTGGAGCCCTGCAATACAGTCCACAGAGGATGTCACGCATCATCATCACCTGTTGCGCTTTTCACAACCTGGCTCTGCAGCGGGGTGATGAGCTGGCTGAGGAGGAGATGGAGGAGCTACACGTCTCCTCCAATGTGGAGGACGTCGATAGGGATGAGGATGAGGAGGTCCTTGAAGGCGAGGATGATGGCGATGAGGCCATCACATTGGGCAGATAAAGCAGGTGCGCTCGGGAGGCCCTCATAGCTGCTAGATTTGTGGAGGATGATGATATGCTGTGAGGAGATGCCATGGATCCTAACATTGCACCTGTGAAGGTTTGACCCCAGTCTGGCTTATGGCAGTGCCCATAACCTCTGTGATAAGGCTCCTGTTATGGAGATGCAGCCGATGCCCATAGTCCATACATTCCTGGATAATGATGATGACATGCAATGGGGACATGCCATAGATCTTCAGGGAGCTTATGTGAATGTCTGGCTCCTGTCTAGCTGATGGCAGCTCCATAGGCAAGGAGACATTCTTGAGAGTCTATTAACAAAGTGAACATTATGTACAAGTGTACAGTGCTATGCCCTGCCTGTGATGAACTTGACAGGTGTCCTCTGGAAGACTGAGACTGGGAGGGCCCTGGCCTGCTTTTGGGGTCCTGCTGTGTGGCAGTGACACCCTCCTCAGTCTGTGGAGCTGGAGCTGCTGGGGTCACAGGAAGAGATGATTCAGGTGGGTTGGTCGCACCTAGAGTCACCTGGGTGGATGACCAGGGGTATATCCCTGCTGATCATTCTCTCTTTGGTTGCCCAAAGGCCCCAGGCTGACTCCTTGAGGAGAAGGGGAAACTGCAGTGATATTGAGCTGCCCTGTACTCCTCTCACATTGACAATGTTGGAGGCCAACTATGGCATCAGCAGTGGAGTTCAGCCAGTGCAGCAGTGCAGAACTAACGTCCTGGACCAAGGTCTCCATGGCGGATGCTAGCCTACCAGTGTTGACCTCAGTGCGTTGGCATACCCATGCTATCACCTGAAGGCGGATGGACTTCTCAGTTGTGCTTTGCAATCTGAGGAGTGCAGAGGACATCTGTTCCTGATGTTCCCGAGCTTGTCTTTGCAGCTCCAGCAACTGAGGTGTGACTGAATCCTGAGGATCGTCAACTGACTTGGACTCAGCAGATTTCTGGCCTCCAGCAGTTCTCCAAGTGCTGGAAACTTGGGAAGTCCCTGCCTCCGCCTGCTGTGGACCAGATAGTGTGATGTGCTCACCAGACTGTGATGCCGAGTCTACTCTAAAGCTTGGTCCCACCAAGATGTGTGCCTCTGTGCTGGTGGAATGTGTGGGTTAGCGTTATGACGGGACTTCATGGAGGGTTTCAGCAGATTCCTCTGCTAAGGTGTCTTCACAGCTTGAGTCAAGGAACTGGGTCATGGACCCCCTTGGCTGTTTCCCAGATACGCCTGCGAAAGCGAGGAGAGAAACGGGACAGAAACTTCACTTACAGCAAGGTTGCCTGATAAACGTTGCACTGCTAGACCTTCGCTTAGTTGAGCACCGCCAACTTCACCGGCAGCACAGGAATGATCCAGGTCTTCGGTGGCCGGCTGGATAACTCTATTTTCAAAGCCTGAGGAGACATTGATTTCAGGCATGCCTCCACCAGTCTCTGACTTCTCCCTTTTGTTCTGTGCCAGCTTCTGCTGCATGAATACAGATGGAGAGAGTGTAAGAAGGATGCCTGCCAGTCCAGATGATAAGTATACTAGATGAGTGAGTGAGTTGGTAAACAAGATACTACAGGCACTAGGGACCAATGTAAGATGGAGCGCATGCTGTTTATTAACACAAGAGCATTAACACATGTGCTTCTCAAACCAGACCCTTTTCTAAACTATTGATTAACATTGTAACCCATGCTACACACCAGTTGGGTAATATAGTCAAGTGGTCAATCAGCTCACATTCTCTTAAAGGTGTTTTGCACCTCAGATTACCACATCCCTTTCCCTTTACGCAAAATTACAATTTACAATCTTTACAATATATCAAGTATTTACGTAAATGAACTATTTACAAATTGAGTCTCTCTGGAGGCTTCTTCAAACATTTCGACCATTGTAGTTCTATGACTTCAAATGGCTTATCCGAGGCCTCCCTCTCAGGAGTTACCTGTCTACTAGGCTCTCCAGTAGGAACCTGTAAGTGTGTTCCTTCAGCTCCCTCAGGCTCAATGGATCCTACAGGCACTTCCGAACCCAGTGGAGTTTCTTCCACATGTGGTATAGACTCCAACGGGAATGGTTGGCGCATCTTTTCTTGTAGATCTGTTTCCCTTTTCCTGAGGTAATCTACGTGTCTCCTAATTATCCAACCTTCAACCAATAGGAAAAGGTCCTGTCACTGCACTAACTTCACTAATAGCTCATCTCCAAAGTTCTTTGCAAAAACTGTGTCTCCAGTAGCGAAGTTTCTTTCACGCCTATGGTAATCGTACCCATTTTTCTGGGCCCCCTGATTTCCCACTACCCTCCTCCCCAAATTTGATCTCATGAAACTCAAACATGTCTTGAGACGTCTCTTCATGAATAACTCTGCGGGGGGCAATACAGGTGGCGTAGTCCTAAAGCTGAATAGGTAATGTGATAATCTAGTTGCAACGGAGTATCCATCCAGTTTTATCATTCCAGACTTGTAGGTCTGGACTGCCCTCTCGGCCAAACCATTGGATGCAGGGTGGTATGGCGAGGTCTTAACATGTGTTATGCCACTGAGACATGTAAATCTTTGGAATTCCCCGCTGGTGAATGCTGTTCTATTATCAGACACTATTATCTCTGGTAAACCATGGATCACAAAACTCTGATGCAATCTGTCTATGGTGGTGGCAGATGTGGGTGATGTCACCTCATATAAACCCATCCACTTCAAGTCAGTGTCTATAATCAAGAGGAATTTTGTGCCCAAAAAAGGCCCCACGCAGTTAACATGGAGGCGGACCCATGGCCTTCTGGGCCATTCCCAGGGATGCAATGGAGCAGAAGGGGGCAATTTCTGTACCTGTTGGCACTGTATGCAGCTCTTGACTAAGTTTTCGATTTCTGTATCCATTCCTGGCCACCATAAGTAGCTGCATGCCAACATTTTCATTATAGGGATGCCAGGATGAGCACTATGCAATTCAATCAATTATGGCTCTCTTCTTCTTGGAGGCACAATGACTCTTGCACCCCATAGCAAGATATCATCTTGGCAGGTGAGCTCTTATCTCCTATTAAAACAGGGCGTAATTTCATCAGACTTTGGTTCGTTAGACCACCCCTGTAAGACTTGTTCCCTTACGTGAGACAAAACTGGATCACGGTCTGTCCCCTCTCTTATTTGTTTGGCATGTATTGGTGACGAATCCAGAAAGTTTAATAACAAGGCAAGTTCTTGAGGAATTAGGGTGATCACATTGCTCTCATTTAGAGGTAATCGACTCAGTGCGTTCGCATTTGCAACCTGGCTTCCCAGCCGGTGGATAAAAGTGTCTTCGTAAGCAGCTAGAATCAGTGCCCACCTTTTGATGCCTGCAGAGGCAATTGGGGGTATTGCCTTATCTTCCCCGAACAAGCCTAGTGGTAGCTTGTGATCAGATACAATGGTAAAGTGGTGACCATGGCTGTATTGCTGGAGTTTCTTAATGTCATATACAATGGATAAACCTTGTTCCTCTATTTGTGAGTATCTTCGTTCTGCAACACTGAGTGTTCTTGAGACATAACCAATGGGCCGTTCAGAGCCATCCACCATCCGGTCTGAGAGTACCGTCCCTACTCTGTAAGGGGATGCATCACAGGTCAAAATTAATTCTCTCTTTGGGTCGAAATGTACCAACAGGGCCAATGAATGTAGCAACTGCTTTACTGCCATAAAAGCCTGTTGTTGTGGAACTTGCCAAGTCCACCTGTGGTTTTTCTTGATTAACCCGTGTAATGGAGCCAGTACTGTTGATAAATTTGGGAGAAAATGGCCATAATAGTTAATCATTCCCAAGGAGGACTTGAGTTCTATCACGTTTTTTGGTGCTGGCGCCTCAAGGATAGCTTTCACCTTGTCTTCTACTGGGTGAAGGCCCTGCAAGTCAATGACCCAAGAAAACCACTTCTTTTGCTTGGAAGATACATTTTTCTCTTTTCAAATGTACTGCGGCTTGTGAGAAATGCTTCAATACCTCTTCCAGGTTAACCAGGTGTTCATTATCAGTTAATCCTGTTCCTAGGACATCATCGGGATAAACCACAGCATGGAGCAGACCTTGAAGTAAATTTTCCATAGTCCATTGGAAAATGGCTCAAGCCAATGAGACTCCAGAGGGTAACCTGGTATACTGCTATAACCCCCTATGTGTGTTGATAGTCACAAAATCCCAAGAGGCCTTTTCTAGCTCGACTTGCTGGTAATGCATAGGGGACTGGCCTCGCCTTCAAATATCTGGGAGCTGCCCCAGGATCCACATGGATTTTAGTTTGCAGCCCCTGAATCTTCCCAATTACTTCCCTGAAAACAGAGGCATATTTCTTTAATAATTCTTGCAGATCTTTCATTCTGAGTTGAAAAATCTCGGTCTACTCCAACTTTATTTCCTTAAGCCAGTTCCGACCAAGTGGACTTGGACCCTCTCTTGCTACCACTATCAGGGGTAAATTGACAGATTGTTTCCAAACTGTACTGGAACCTTGCATATACCTCTTACTCGTATGCCTTCACCAGTATACGTCTTTAATTTAGCATCTGAATTTTCCAGATTTAATGAGTGATCTCATTCGTTCAGATAGTTGAACATATGTTCCCCTATAACTGTTGTGAATGCCCTTGTATCCACCTCCATTTTGGATGGGTTTCCTGTTGACTCCCACTGTCACATAGATTGGGTCTGTTTTACCCATTTTTAAGTTGTGTAATGAGTAAATGTCTGACTCTGCTTCTTCTGGTTCCTCTATTATGTGGATTTCACGGTTTCTACCTTTTTGCTTAAAGTTTTGCCTTAATCTGTCTTTACAATACCACATAACGCGCCCAACACTATGGCAGTAGAAACACTCGATTCTTTTAAATTGTTGTTCACTTGCAGGCTGTCTGGTTCCATTTCTGCCATTATTATTGTGCCTTTTCTCTGTTAACCCATTGCTTTTTGGTGGTCTGTTAATGGTTGCTGTTTCCCACCTTGCCGCCGAGACCTGTGCTTCCCCGCCTTTCTAAACTTCTACTGATTAATATTGTAGCCTGGCTGACACAGCAATTGGGTAATACGATCACATGGTCAACCTGTTCACGTTCTCTTAAAGGTGAATTGCACCTCAGATTACTACAGGTCTCATGGAAGGGATGAGGACAATGACGATGTGTGTGAGAGAGTGAATGGTGATGCCCCTTGAACTGGCAGTGAGTGAGATCCCTGTGGATGTGTGACAGATTTGTGGTTGTGTGAGTTGAAAGTGATGAGAAAAGTGGCTTACCCTGGCAGAACAGAGGAGATCATTCATCCTCTTTTGGCACTGGGTGCCTGTTCTCCTTCACAGGGCAGTGGCACTGACCAATGCTGCCAATGCCTCCCAAACTGGATTTGTCACCTTGATTGCTGGCCTTCACCCAGAGCAGGAGCAGAGGATAGCATAGCGGGTCTCCATGGTGTCCAAAAGGTGCTCCAGGGATGTGTCACTAAATTGGGGGGCTGTAGTCCTTTTGCCTTTCAGGTCCATGTCTTCTGTTCAGCAGTCCTGGGCTGGAAGCATTGAGAGGTGTGCGCGTGGCTGCACTTCAAATATGATGTCCGGTGTGGGAAAGCGGCGAGGTGATGGCATCGCAGGCAAATTAGAGACCACCCACTAGCAAAACGGCGTGTTTCCTGGGAATGCATGATTAATGAGGTGGGTTTTGAATGATAGAGCATGAAAAGCCGCCATTGCGGCCAGTGGGTAAAACATTCTTATTCCCACCCGCTGCCACACTTAGTTCAAATCTAGGACAATTCCACCCCAGACAACATTCAGGCTTGGGCTGATAAGTGGCAAGTAACAATCACGCCACACGAGTGCCAAGCAATGACCATCTCCAACAAAACAGAATCTAACTATCACCCTTTGACATTCAATGGCACTGAAACCCCAATATCAACACCCAGGGAAGTTACCATTGATCAGATACTAAACTTGACTAGCTATATAAATACCATAGCTACAAGAGCAGGTTAGAGTCCAGAAATTCTGTGGCAAGTAACTCACCTCCTGATTCCCCAAAGCCTGTCTACCATCTGCAGGAGTGTGATGGAATATTCTCCACTTGCCTGGATGAGTGCAGCTCTCACAACACTCAAGAAGCTCAACACCATCCAAAGCAAAGCAGCCCACTTGATTGGCACCCCATCCTCAAATATTCACTCCCTCCACCACTGATGCACAGTAGCAGCAGTGTGTGCCATCTCTGCAGCAACTCACCAAGGCTCCTTAGACAGCACCTTCCAACCCCACGACATCTACCATCTAGAAGGACAAGGGCAGCAGATAGATGGGAACACCACCACCTGGAAGATCCCCTCCAAGTCACTCACCAACCTGACTTGGAAATATATCACAGTTCCTTCACGGTCATTGGGTCAAAATCCTGGCACCCCCTCTGTACCTAAGCCACATAGATTGCAGTGGTTCAAGAAGGCAGCTCACCACCACCTTCTCAAGGGCAATAGTGATATTCAGCTGACTTTTCAGGAAATATTTACATCTATTCCTTCCATGAGCACAAAACCTAGGAATATGCAGTGGAAAGGTCACAGTATGCTGATCGCCTTGGGTGAAATGCATTTACATATCACATTGAACACAACTGTAGTTCCTCCAATACATATAATAAATAAAACTAGCATTACGATAAACTTGGTTGTCATTGAATTTTTTCAAAATGCATGTTTTGCAGATAAGGAGTAGTAATGGAAGTTAACTTGAATAAAAAGAAAGAAAGAAAAAGACAAAGAACTCCTCAGTGGCCCTGATGAATCAGTATTTGTTCCTGCTTTGGCTGTGTTTCTACTGCTAGCTCTTTGTCAGTTTTCTCCTCAGTTACCATAGTTTGTTACAATAGAATTCCTCAATCACACATTGCTCTATGTCTCTTTTTCTGGCGACATTGTGCAGAGTGCATCACACTTCTACCACTCTGGCAACTGTTAACTTGGTTCAGTGGCAGTACACTTTAACCTTAATTGTTGCTTAATGAGCCCTCAATAGGCCCAAAACTCATTAATGCTGGGATGTGCATTAACACACATTAAACTGGATCACTCCCTGGAGGAATTTTGGGAGTATGGGCAAAAATCTGTTAGTGCTTTGTTAACGCTGACACAAGAAATTAATATACATTAAGGCAAAATGTTGTGAAGCTCCAGTTCTAATTTGCAGTATCCTTGATTTTATGATGAGTACAATAAATTATTGGCTATCCGGAAGTGTGAATTCAGTATAGTGACCACACTCAATTCTCTGATCTGCTTCCTGTCAAGTGAAGTTTCATGCCTGCAACATAATCCTACAAATTGGTGTACATGTTAATTGTAATGCACAGAGGAATTTCACCAGTACATTTTAATAAGTCAAATAGTCTTCATTACTTGCATGTGTGTAATTAAACAAATATGCAAGGCATGTTTAATTTTACCTGGTAGTGTAAATATTAATTTTGAAGTGAACTAACCTAGTCTGGATCAGCTACAGACCATTGAATTCTCTAACAACTCAATATTCATGCAGAAAACATAGGCCTTGAATTTCCATAAGGGTTGCCCCATGTACTGACATAACTCCAACAGGAAATCAATGGAATCCACAGAGATACAAGCATACAGCCTTTTGTTTCATGCATTTAAACATTTCACTGGTGCTTTCACCAATGTTCCATTGAAATTATGTTCAGAAGGCAAGACAGCTCCCACAGAGGTTCAGGATCAGGCTATCTACATTGACTAACACCAGCAATTTATATTTCTATCATGCCTTGAGTGTGGTATAATGTCCCAAGGCAGTTCATAGGAGCATTGTCAAACAGTTTGACACCAAGCTACGTAAGGAGATATTATGGCAGACTTGGGCAGAGCGGTGTGATTTTAGGAACATCTTTAAGGAGGAAAGAGAGATAGATTGAACAGTTTAGGGAGGGAATTGCAGGCTTTGAGTCTCAGCAGCTGAAGATTCAATCTTCTATAGTGAAGCAATTAAAATCAAGGATACACTAGAGACCAAAATTGGAGAAAAACAAATATCTCAGGGAGTTGTAGGGCTAGAGGAGGTTACAGCTATAAGGAGGAATGAGGCCATAGACAGATTTCAAAACAAGGATGGGAATTTCAAAATCCATGTGCTGCTCAACCGGGATCAATATACATCAGCGTATACAAGGATGATGAGAGAACAGGACTTGGTGTGAGTTAGGATACAGAAAGCAAAGTTTTGGGTGAGTTTAAGTTTATGGAAGATGGGTGGCTGTTCTGAAATTCATTGGAATAGTCAAATCTAGAAGTACCACAAGCATGGATGAGGAGATGCAGAGAACTGTGAGCCTGCATTGGCTTGGGTCCACACAACTTATTTAATTTGATGGTGAAATTTTATAAAAACTAACAGACCTCAAAATTCCATAGATCTTCTGTCAGTCTTCCTTCATTCCTAAGGTGAGAGGCAGGCAGAACCCTCAAGGAAACATGCATGTTGGATCTCAATTGTTTCTGGGAGTTCCCATATTTGACTTGTCAGGGTATGGAACTTTTGGCTCTCCTTTATAAGGCAAATGATGAGCCAAAAGTCATGGCCAATGTGGGGACTCCCTAAGCTGGGGGTTCCTGATCGTGAACTTGAATGGAGGCCAGGTGTAAATCATCATGATCTCACTCAATTGTTTACCGTACATTTGGGTTCCCTGCAATCTTCTAGCCCTATAAACTACTCAAGATTCTCCATTTCTCTGTGTCTTGCCTCTTGTCCATCCCCCAATCTTTTGCCCTATCATTGGCAGCCACACCTTCCATTGCCCCATGCTGTAGAACTACTACTAAACCCCTCTGCCTCCGTATCTCTCTCTTATCCTTTAAAACCCATCGCTTCTATCAAGTGTTTAGTCACTCCCCCTGTTAATCTCCTTCTTTAGCACAGCTCATTTTTTCCTTATTCTTCTGTGAAGTAGCTTGGACCTTTTTATCTACATTTTTTTTATTGTGCATTCATGGAATGTGGGTGTCACTAAAACAGCCAGTATTTATTGCTCATTTCTAATTACCCTTGAAGATGGAGCTGAGTCACATTTTCGAATACCCCTGCAGTGGTTTGCTAGGCTATTTCATAGAGCAGTTAAGAATCAACCACATATAGGTCTGGAGTCATATATAAGCCAGGCTAGGTAGGGAAGGCAGGTTTCCTTGCCTAAAGGACATTCCTGAACCAGATGGTGGGGGGCTGGTTTTTAATTGATATGACAGGGGTCTTGACCACTGGCTGGAGAGTTGGCAAGAGCCCCACATGACCTCCTTTTGGGAAGGCCTGCCGCTTTTAAGTGCTTCTCAGGCACTTAAGTAGCCAGTGGTGAGCTTCCCCTGGGATCAAGGAAATCCTATCCCACAAGAGCTATCCTCCAAGAGCTGCCGGTCAATCAGAGGCCGATAGCTGTCCATTGCAGGCAGCACCAGCGGAAGCAGTGGCAGCTGCCAACAATGCACCAAGGGAGAGGCCTAAGATCACTGAGGGACCTAGGCCACAGGTGAGTTAGGGCATGATGGGGGTCATGGGGTGGCGGTCTTGGGAGGATGGGTATTGGGGAATTGGCAGCAAGGGTTCTCAGTGGGCCCTTGATCAGGCACTGAGTTCCTTTGAACAAGCGACCCACGCAAGAGCCCACGAGCAAATATGACATCTAGTTGAATACAAGCAGCGATGGAATGAGGCCCTTAAGAGGACATTAATTGCCATTCATGAGCCTTCCTGCCCCAAACCTAATTTTGGCAGAGGCAGGGAGGAAAGAAACAACGCACAAAAAGCCATAGGTGATGGCATACTCTAGATGAATACTTTAAAAACCAACTGAGTGCATAGACATGTGCAGAAAAAATTATAAAGAGGGTTGAAAATAGACATGGGTAGAAACTACAGAAGAAGGTTGTTGAAACAAATGTTTATATCAGATTTGATTAACCAATGCAATTCTAGTTTTTAACAGAAATATAAAATGAACACCTAACTCATTTTGCAGGCTAGTTAATTAAAAACCTGAGACGTACTGTAAAATAGAGTGACCCCATTGAAGAGCCTGTACTGAGCAGTAGCCTAGTGATAGAAATGTTGGGAATGGTTAGTCAGTCTGAAAGCCTTCTTGTCACAGCCATCATGGCCTGGTGTATAATTTCAGGAGGTGAGCAGCAGTGTAAAGCTACTCTGTAGAAGTGGCCTGATTGGCAGGAGTTCTTGTTTTTTTAACTCATATATATGACAGGCAGTTAACAAGAGTTAGCAATACTTATTTCTTATTGCTGGGTTGTACAGGGACATGCTTGTATTCTCCTACTTACTGCTGGGCTGCAGACAAAAAACCTGTTGAAGCCTCCCTGGTTAGAATCACACAACCAAATCAGTTCTGAACACTAAGAACTAAAGTCTTTTAATTCAGGATTTAAACAAAATTGTCATAGATTAGCCATATTAATTATAATGTAGAGAACACTAAACCAGTAGTGATATAAAGAAATTATTGAAGGAGTTGTATACTTAAGAGTAACTTTGTCTTAAACTACATTAAACTAGCCTTAGAAGTGTTTTGCTTTATACCATCACTGCGGTTAATATAGTCTCAATTTAGAGTCAGCTATAAATGAAGAATGAGACAAATGATACCACATACTCACTAACCTACCACTTTCTACAGCCATTCCATCCTTTCCCACATTCTACTGTTCTTTATCCCACTTTCTGGGATTGAGTGATATTTCAGTAAAAAGTTGTGAATTCTGGATAGTCTACAGCTGAATGCACAATCACAAGTCCGAGGATATATCTGTGTTATTTAACTTTGAGACAATCCTTCGTCTTTCTATAACTTCAGGTTTGCAAAGGAAAATGTCACCCATAATCAGCAGCAACAACGTATCACAGGAAAATGAAGAACAACCATCGATTCTTAAAGCAAGAACGAGAAGGGAGCCCGACAGCCTTGGGCAGGCATAATGGGAAGTACTAAGAGACATGAAAGGTGGAGAAGAGTTCCTGGGTCCAGGTTGGTACTGGAATGACTTATTTGAAGTACTCTGAGCAGTTGTAGTCTCCACATATTCTAAGTAATTGAAAAGGTGCCTATCATTGCTCAGTCACTTCTTCTAAATCAAACGTGAGGATACATTTCCAAGAATGAATGAACTTTGTGTCCCTTTCAGGCTCTTTACAGAAATAATAGAATCATGGAATCATAGAAGCATAGAATGGTTACAACACAGAAGGAGGCCATTTGGCCCATCATGTCATGCCAACTTTCTCCAAGAACAACTCAGTGAGATCCACTACCCCACCCTTATCCCATAGCCCTGCAGAACCCTTTATTTTGAAGTGCTTATGTAACCCCCTATTGAAAGCCATGATTGAATTTGCCCCCACTGTACTTTCAGGCAGTGCTTTCTGGATCCTAAACATTCGCTGTAAGTAAGAGCATTTTCCTCTGTTGCTATTTGCACCTGCAGCTCACCAACTTTCTTAATTATGCTTCAACTGTTTTTATTTATGCACTGTGAACTGAAATTAGACCTTATCGCATTTATTCTTACTCTGAACTCACAAAGCGCACCTAATACTAGTGCTATTTGTCTCTCCCAATCCTTTGTGCACCTTGTTACTCCTTTCTAATACTACACCCTGCTTCCCATTCTCCCGCCAAGTTAATATAAATCCTCTCCATCATTAATAAACTGCCCCATGAGGACATTGGGCCCGATTCTGCCAAGGTGCAACCTGTCCAGCCTGTATAGATCTCACCTTCCCAGAACTAGTCCCAATATGCCAGCAGCTGAATTATATGGGCACCTTGGACCCCGCCACCACTCCTGCCACCCCTCACCCTCCCAGCTAAAATGTTGGATGGGAGCCCGGACCGGCTGCCCCACAGTCATTTAATAGAGAGCTGCCAGCCAATCAGAAGTGGGTAGGAAGGCAGCAGGCATGCTGCCAATGGTACGGCAACCTAACTTATGGGTACATGCACCTGTTTTCCTGGTCTCGGGTGTCCCGTATTATTCAGCCCCAGTAGTCTTACACTCTACCTTATTCACCATCTGTGTCCACACATTCATTTGCTTTATCTTCCTCTTTCTTGTTCACTACATTGTGGTACCAAGGGTAATCAGGAGATTATCACTCTCAAGGTCTTGCTTGCTGGCCTTCTTCGTAGCTCCTTAAAATCTGTCTGCAGAACCTCATTCCTCTTTCTATTTATGCCTTTGATACTGATTTGGACCATGATGTCTGGCTGTTCACACTACTCCCCTCAGAATTCCCTGTACCTGATCAATGACCTAGATCCTAGCATCAGAGAGGCAACATAACATCTTTGAATCTTGTCTGCAGCCACAGAACATCCATCTCGTCCCCTAACTATAGAATCCTCTATCACTATTGCTTTCCCAATTTTCCTCCTGTCCTCTCTGTATAGCTGAATCAGCCATGGTGCTGTGCATTCAGCTATGGTTACAACTCCCAGATGAACCACCAATCACACAGACATTTAGAAATGAATTCGAGTTGGAGAGCTGAATACACTCAAGGAACTATTGCACAACCTGCCTGTTCCTCCTTGACTGTGTAGAAGTCACTCACATTCTTTCTACCTGAACATCATTAAGATGCAAGGTGACCACCTCTAGGAATGTGCTATCCAAGTAGCTCTCAGCCTCTCATTATGTATTATTGGCTGAGAGCCAAGAAAACCATTAATCCCATGAAACACCTCAGCCCCAGAGAAAATATTGCTTGATGGACAGTTCTGGATCTCTGATCAAAGCTGTCAATTTCACAATATTTATTTACACAAGATTAAGAGATTTCAAGTGTTTGCAGTTTCAGCTATTAATACTTGAAATGGTCTGGATGATTGACATTTTTATTGGGCTATAATAAAAAGGAGGTTTTTTTTAAAGTAATTTGGAAGTTAGCAATGAATGATATTTTTAAAGCTTCTTTTACACATCTTGCTGTCACTGTATGACTTATTGATTCTATACAGTCTATAATGGGTATGGAATTACCATAGCTTGGCATGAAGGACCATAAAGGTTGTTTGGGAAGCATAACAGTGCATGGGTGGAATAAGGAACCATAGGGGTTAGTTGGGGGCAGACATGCCTTGACATGGAGGTCATAAAGGGTCCATAGGGGTGGATGAGGCACGCACCTTAGCATGGGGGACATGAAAAGGACCATTTGAACTTACCTCAAAGGTTTCTGCCATGCAGACTAGATTCATGACACTTCTGAGGTGCTGTGAAGCAAGATTCTTTGAAAAACTGGCCTAAATCCATGCCTATCCCTGCAATGGAGCCAGCCAGGTTGGGAGTGTCAGCTGTGAGCTTGCAACCCGAACCAATCTGCAGCCTTAAAAGGTGTTCCTAAAAATCGGAAAAACCAGGAATGGGGTGGGAAATCCTGGAATCGGGACACACCCACCATTTTTAAAGGGCTTCTGAGTCACCCCAACTTGGTGAAAATCCAGCCCTCTATATCTTGTAAACACATATTTTAGGCCCAAAAATCTCAATAGTTATTTCCACCCAAGAATTGTGCTATCCTTTACAGGACCTTGAGGGTTCCTTCACTTCTCTTGGTACAAACCAAGGTGCATCACTGCTCTCAGGGATCTACTCTGATTCTCCATAGTGTTCCAGCTATTCTCCAAGGTATGAGGTTGTTTTGGGCCCTTGCCCAAATCTGGCTAGGCAACCTCTGAACCTCTGCAAGCACATCATGATTGTGGACACCCTAGCACAAGCATGAACCTCACTGTTTTCTTGCTAAGGGACTCCAAAATCATAACATAAAACATCCTTGATTCAGATAGCCTTTTGCCACTGGTATCAGCTACCTCCAAGCACCAGCTGCTGGCAGCTTTCTCCCTCTGCTTGTTTCCAAGTTGTTTCAGCACCAGGCATAAACTGCCTGATTTCTGTGAAAAATCACACAGATAAACCCAAAACAAAAGGGTACCTTCAAGAAAAATATCCCCATGGCAACCATCAAGCCTGGGATGTCCCCAATAGAGATTTCAACTAATTAGCTTAATTCCAAAACCTGTCCTTTGATCCAAAAATATATTGATACTTTAAGACCCTCTCTTGTTTACCAGTGTCGTAAGGGTGGCCGAGTTGCCACTATTAATGATAGAGTTGATCTGCAGGCACTTCTCGGTTGGAAACATTAAGTTTGTTTACAATTTACTCAGCAGAAACCACATGTGTGCTTTCAACTCCAACTGTACCTCCATGCTGACTGCTAGAGGTAGCCCACGCTACTCTCCTATTGGTTACTACAGATCATGTGATCTTCCTTAACAGGTATTATTCTTAAAGATACATTACACGGTAAATAAAACCATAGTTACTACATTCCTCCCCCTTTAATTCAGCTATACATATTATATTTAGAAGCACATACTTTTCAAGACAACATTTACATTGGCTAAGGAATTTACAAGTTCAGTCTTTCAGGTGGTTTCCTGGTACATGTGGAACATCACAGCTCTACAACTTCAGATTCTTTGTCAGGAACATCCATTTCTGGAGTTGCTTGAACATCAGGTGCTTCAATGGGCACTCGCAGTTCTGTATCCTCAACTCTTACAGGAACATCAGACATGTCCTGTACCCTCAACAGGAAACACAGACCCGGTCATGATCACTGATGGAACCAAATCTTGATGATTTGTCTCCCTCTTCCTTAAATGATTCACATGTTTCCAGATGATCTGGCCGTCCATCTCCATGTGGTTCCAGTAACCACTTAGGTCCTTCTCTGAAATTTTTCATGTATACCAGCTCTCCCACGGTAGATTTCCTCTCGTGGCTATGACAGTTGTGTCTAGTTTGCTGGCTTCCCTGACTCCTTTCCACCTTCTCCACTAAATTCGGCATTATTCAGCTCAATCTTGTCCTGAGACAATGTCTGAATGCTAACTTCACAGGTGTGACACCTGTTGCTATGTGAGGGGTAGACCTGTAATGAAAAAGAAAGCATACTAGCTTGGTTGGTCTTGAACCTTTGAACTGCTCTTTTGGCCAGTCCATTTGAGGAAGGGTGGTGTGGTGCAGTTTTTACATGAGTGATACTGTTGAGGCTGATAAACCGTTGAAACTCAGCACTCGTAAATGCTGTGCCGTTATCGGAAATAACTACTTCTGGTAGTCCATGAATGGCAAAACTCTGACATAGTTTCTCAATTGTAGCACCCAATGTTGGTGACTTCACCTCATATACATCCAACCATTTTAAACAGGCATTGACAATGAGTAGAAACTTTGTTTCCAGGAAAGGTCCGGCATAGTCAATGTGTAACGGTACCCAGGGTCCACCTGGCCACTCCCATGGGTGTAATGGTGCTGTCACTGGTAACTTTTGCAGTTGCTGACATTGCACTCAGTGCTTTACTAAACTCTCTATTTCACCATCCATCTCAGGCCACCATAGATAGCTGCATGCTATGGTCTTCATTTGGGAAATTCCTGTATGGGCATTGTGTAGTCCAATTAAAAGGGGCTCCCTTACCTTTGGAGGGACTATCACTCATGCTCCCCACAATAAGATGCCACCCTGGCTGGTTATTTCATATCTTTTGTTGAAGTACTGCTTCATTTAGTCAGATACAGGCTCCTGTGACCAACACTATAGCACCTGTTCTCATACTTGAGATAGGACTTGGTCCCGACTTGTCCTGTCTCTGATCTGTTGAGCACACACCGATGAGGAATCTAAGAAATTTAACAGTAAAACAAGTTCCTGTGGAACTGGGATGTGCTTATCATTTTTTTGTAAAGGCAAACGACTAAGGGCATCGGCGTTTGCAATTTTATTGCCAGGCTTATGCACAACACTGTATTCCTATGATGCCAGAATTAAAGCCCTATTAGTACTTTTATGTCTTTGTTCTATGTGCCTTCATGTTTCTTGTGCAGGCTTTAATCTCAGCCTTCTTCTTGACTTCATTGTTGGCCAGACTTCTCTCAGATGCAACCTCAGCTTGTCTGAGCTGAGTGGTTGAGTCTCTCAAAATTTCATTATCTGCCTGCTTGTTGCAAAATTCTGTGACTTTTGCTTCCAAAGTCTCTTTGGCTTCATGTAGCTGATTCTTCAGCTCTTGCGTCTCTTTTGTGTATTTGTTTGCTGCCTCCTGGAAAATTGAGCATGGTTATGTCGTCTTAGCCAAGTCATTGGGTAGAAGTTTCTGCCTGTTGGGTGGGCAGTGGGGAATGGGTGCGGGTGGGTGCGGACCCGATCGCCGCCCGCAATTGGATCCCCACCACCATTTTACACGGACAGGCTAATTAAGGCCCGCCCAGTGTGAATCACAGCTCCCGAGGACAGCGGGGAGTGGGCGGGCGGCGGTGGGACTGCAGTGACCGTTGGGTCCAATGGCGGCCCCACGGCTTGTTTATAAAAGCTGCTGCAGCCTTTCCAAAGCTGTGAATCACGGCCTGTGGAAGGGCTCCCAGAGTGCTGCTGCTGAGCAGGCCAGGCAGGAGGGTAGGGCAGAGGGGCACTGTGCCCTTCATTTCTCAGGTGATTGTCTTGGTGCCCTCCTCAAGGAGGTGACAGCACGGCAGGAGGTCCTCATTCCCAGGGACAGGAGCAGGAGAAGGAGCCCCCCAACATGACCAAACGTGCCTGAGAGGAGGTGGTGGAGATAGTGAGCTCCCGCGATGTGGTGCGATGCACCTGGGTCCAGTGTCACAAGTGCTTCAACGGCCTGTTGCACTTGGGAAGGGTGAGCACCATGTTGGCTTTTCTCACATAACCCAGCAGGTAGGCTTTCCCCACTGGCGCCACCCCCGCACCCCCCCACCCCACCCCCATGTCTGAGTGTATTGCCAGCATTGAATCATTGTCAGCATGTGTCCTTCTCTGGGTGGCCAGCAGATATTGTCCATGCCGAGGTCACCCTGAAAGGGTGGTAATGAGATGGGTTCTGCACCCGCAACATGTGGTACACTGAGACCCACATGACCGTTTTGGGGGCAACCTGGAGGAGCTGCACCTCGGCACAGTGCTGGAACCCCAGGACATGTCAAAGTTAGGGTGATGACATGCTGGGAGGGGAGCTTCAAAGTGGCATGGCACCGATCGATATGCTGCCCTCTGCGCTCCATGTGGTTGTGCCTTCTTGCGATGGAAGGATAGACCGTGTGAGGCCACATGTGATGTAGGCAGCATTTGGCCAAGGGGGTGGTGGTTGGGGGGACAGGCCTGGCATCTTTGTGTGAGTGATTGGCAGCAGCGGGGTGAGGAGGCACTGGAGCTCTGCAGTGTCCCAGTCTGGTTGGGGTGGGCCGTCCACGAATAAAGTCCAGGTACAAGTAGCACTAATCAATGCTCTTCTCTCCTTTTCAGGAGAAGAATGCACATAATGCCACCGAGTGGGTGAGGACTGGCGGCTGCCCAGCACCATTGGTGACTCTCAGCCACTTCGAGCAGGAGGCCCTGGATTTAGAGAGGCACCATGCGCCCAGTTCCACTAGTGTCGTTGAGGCTGGGGTGCCATGGGCAGGTATGTTTGCCCAGCAGTGAGGTCACCATTGTTCTCCCAGCAGCCATGGCAGTGCTGAACGTTCAGTGATTTAAGTTTGTAACAAGACTTGACTATTGCTTATGGAAGGATGAGCACATAATGATCAGGGGGACAGGGATGCACATTGACATTGTCTCCACATTAACTGATCCAATGTCCTTGTTCTTCCTTTCAGCATCAGCAGTGCAGAGGCCCCCTCTCACACCTGAGGGCCATGAAGTCACGGACTCACCAGCGTCACACCATCTCTGCCAGGCACGCACCAGTGCAGATACTAGCACCTCGGTGGAAATTAGAACATCGTCTAGTGTCCTGGGGCACAGCGGTGAGGGCGCTTCACAGTCGCTGGAGGAGCTGGCATAGACAGAGAGTGCCCATGGCGCCAGCAGTCAGAGGACTGCAGGGGACCAGGCACATGCTCAGTTGGTGACTGATGATGTGTCTCTGGAGTTGTCCGCGACGCAGCAGGGGCAGGAAATGCGGCCGGGTTTGCGGGAGCATCAAAAGGAAACACATGAGACTATGCTTGGCTTGGCGTCCGTGGTGGAGGGGTCTATGTGGATTTTAACCGATGCAATGAGCCTCATAGCCAAGTGCCATGCGTCCTCCATGGGGAGAGTGGCGACTCTCATGGAGAGGCTCCTCCAGGAGACCAATCAAGTCTTCCTGGGGATGCGCTCAGACCAGCAAGCCATAGCATCAGCATTGATCTCAGCTGGTCAGTGCCAGTGTAGGAGATGGTCTGGGCAACAAGTTTCCCAACTCGGTGTCCACCCATCCTTGGTAAGCAGGGAGGTCCAAAGCAACCTCAAATCGGTGCAGCAGCTGCCTGTCGTCTCTGCGGGCTCCCTTCAGGGTGCTTTGGATGAGGGTTGCAGCTCCTCCGCCCCTCTGCCAGTGACCTTTGCACCTGGTGAGGCTGCGACGACTGGGGAGATGCCAGCTGTGGAACTGGCAGCTCCCTCCCAGGCGGAGCCAGCACAGGCTGCACAGGCCAAAGGACGACCGCCAAGGTCATCAAGGCCAACAGGACAGCGGAGTCAGCAGGCTGTCTCAGATGCCACTCTGACCGAGGGGGCAGCACCAAGACGTAGCACCTGTAAATGTAAACATAAGGCACCTTAGGCACACCATGGGTTTATCACTGGTGCTTTTGTGTTGGCCGTCAATGAGATCTTTATGAGTTCATGTGATTTTTAACATCTTTGTCATTTTGTTTTCTTAAGTTCCTTTGGTTGTAATATTAACTTCAAACATGTCACCACGGCTGAGGGTGTCTCTTTTCTTCTGCAGGTGGATGGTTTCCAATAATGACCTGAGTGTTTTGTGGGCCATTCAGCTTTAATAACAAGGCAGTTAGTTAATGTTCCTATCCAGGCAGATTATGTACTTAGGCATTGAGTATGGAGCCTTCAGCCCAGGCTTGTCCTGGAGGCCCATATGTAGTGGGCTAGCTAAAGATTAATTAGATTAAAGCCTCCTGGGTGTCCCTGCCTCCCTGGAGTATGCTGGGTCAACGCCTACCCCCTCAGCCTCTCCCTGTGCAGCTCATCCTTGGACCTTACTGCTGGACTCATCGTGTGCAGCCGCAGACACTGTGTCGACACTTTCATCGTCCACAGTGTCCCCCATCCAGTGCAAGATTATGGAGAGCGCCACATGCAACCACCATCAGCGACACACGATCTGGGGGTACTGGTGTGCACCCCCTGAACGGTCCAGGCATCAGAAGCGCATCTTGAGAAGACCGATGGTTCTCTCCACCACAGCCCTTGTGCAGGCATGGCTCCTATTGTACCATTGCTCAGCTTCTGTTCTTGGATGGTGGAGAGGCATCATGAGCCACCTTCTGAGGGGATAGCCCTTGTCACCCAGCAGCCATCCATCCAGCCAGGCTGGAGAACTGAAGAGCCCCGGCACTTGGGAGTGTCTGAGGATGTGGGCTTTGTGGGAGCTGCGTGGGTACCTTGCACAGACTTGTAAAATCAGCATCCTGTGATCACACACTATCTGCACGTTCATGGAGTGGAATCCCTTCCTGTTTTTTGCACCCTGGACGTTGGGGAAGCCAGCAATGGCCGCTAAGCCTCTGGCTCGCTGTGTCTGGCTTGCCTGGTCCCAACGGTAGTGGATGAAGGTCAATGCACACCTGAACAGAGTGTCTGTAACCTGCTTGACACAAGTGTGGACAGCTGATTGGGAGACTCTGCAAAGATCACCCACTGAGCCCTGAAAGGAACCAGAGGCATAGGAGATGAGGGCAGCTGTGACCTTTAGAGCCACTGGCATGGGGTGTCCACCCACACAGTTAGTGGAGATCTTAGGCCCAATTATCTGACAGATACAATTGGCTGTCTCCCTTGAGAGACGGAGTCTCCTTCAGCACTGCACCTCAGACATATTGAGGTAGCTGCTTCGCTGCCTGTAAACCCTGGCAGCAGGATAGTGGTGTCTTCTGTAGCCCCTTCCACCTTGGACTATCTCTTGGCCCTGCACCCCTTATGCCTGCACCTGTCCTCCCAAAGGTGGCTCCCCTGGAGGCAGAATGTGCACTCCCGGTCTCCTCCCCCTCCTAGCCCTCCCTTCCTCTTCAGAGGTGCCTCCAGTGATCAGTTCAGCTCCTATTCCCAGGCTAAGGGAAGGCTTCCTGAAACCTGCAGGCCCAAAAAGGATTCCTCACTGCAGATTGCTGACCTGAAGGTTGTGGGTCCAGACCAAGCAGCTGGCATGTGTTTTGAAGTATTGCAGATCACACAGGCAAGTATCAGTAACTTTGAGAAAAACAATATTTGTCAGAGCACACTCGCTACCCCACTGAGCCCTCTTATCCCGCCCGTGGATGAAGTTTAAGCAAATGTGTCCTACCTGCCTGCCCATTGCCCCGGTGCGCCAAAGATTTCATCGGCGCTGAGAACTCAGTATTGATTGGTGAATCAAGGGTCTTAAGTGGCCCATTAATTAATGGCAGGCTCACATCGGAGATCATCGCACATCCGCCGAATGGAATATCATGATGGCGGGCGGTGACATCGGGATGCTCGCCCGACATCACCACGCGTCATTTTAGGTGCGGGCTTGTGGGAGTAGGCCCCACTCACCAATGAAAAAATTCTGGCCATTGTTCTGTTGGTTCAGCAAAGTGCTGAATTCTTTCTGTTTCTCTTCATACTTTTCCAGAAGTACGAACTTCGATCCAAGGGAATCTTGTAGTGCGTGAAGGTATTTCAACAGGTTTTCTTTTTCCCTGCGAAGGTTGCTCAACTCATCCCGAACCCTGTCATCAAGCAGGGTCTCATGGAATTTCTTCTGCTGCCCTTTCAGGTTTTGGCTTAAGACAGCCTGCATTTCTTCAGGTTGTTGAGTCCTTACTCGTTTTTCAAAACAGGAGGTTTTGCAGCTTCTTTTTCGAATCTCTGGCCAATCAAGGTTGACTCCCCTTGGTCAATTTTGCCACAGGAGGCTTGGTCCTCTGACTCTCAATATCAAAACTGGTATCTTTGCCGATTTAAAAAAAAACATTCACGGGATGTGGGCTTATGCCTCTTACTTGAATGTCTTCACCCATGTACGATCATAGATTGGTGGCTGTTTCTTCTAAACTTAATTGATGTTCACCATTATTTAGATATCTGAAGTTCTGTTCCCGAATTACTGTAGTGGAAGCTCCTGTGTCCACTTCCATTCTAACATGGTTTGCCATTTATTTTCACTGTGACAAATATTGGTTCTGTCTTTCTAACTTTCAGATTAAACAACCAGTAAATGTCTGGATTAGTTGTAGATTTCATTGGGCTTCCCCTTTTGTTTACAAGCCTGCTTGAATCTTTCCTTGCATTGCCTCATCATATGTCCATTTCTGTGACAATCGCAGCATTCAATTTTTTTAAACTCCTAATTGCTAAAAGGCTGCTTGTTTCCACCTCTATTAAAATTTTGCTTCGATTTTGCTGCGAAGTTATTTTGCTTTATTCTTCAGCTAACAGGGGCTGTTTCCTGCTTCTCAGAAGAGTCTTGCATTTTTGTGCCATTTTCAGCTAGGGTTTTCAGCCCGGTGTGGAGGATGGCACCTGTATTGTTTTTGAATCGCTTACTGCACTTTCCATGGCCATCTCTATCCCTAGTACCTTCTTGAAATCTAGATTCACTTCTGACAATAATCTTTTCTGAATAGTGTCTTCCACACCACACACTATTCGATCTCTGAGCATGTCATTTAGAGTTGTACCAAACTCACAATGTTCCATTATCTGCTTCAAATTTGCCATGTAGCTTGCAATTGTCTCACCCTGGGAATTAAACCTGAACCTCTGCATCATGACTGAGGCTTTTCGTTGAAAATGACCCTTCACAATGTCCACCAATTCATCACAATTTTTCAAATCTGGGGCACTGGGTGGTATCAAACTTTGAATCAGACTGTAGGTTTTGCTTCCACAAGTGCTCAAGACATTTGCTCGCCTCTTCTCTTCCCCTGTAATCTTATTCGCTTGAACAAAGAACATGAGGCATTCTATGTAATGAAACCAATCATCTGTGGCTGGTTCAAAAGGATCAATTCTCAAAAATTGAGACATTTTGAGACTGGGTAACTTCTTTAATTCTAACAGAGCTTGCTACTTAAAATCACTGGGTGAGGTACAGTGCCAATTTCTTTCTAACTTGATTTCTTCAGTTCAATCCTGTTTTATCCTTGTCACCAATTTGTGGTAAGGGTGGCCAAGTTGCTACTATTAATGATAGAGTTGATCTGTAGACACTCCTTGGGTGGAAACACTAAGTTTATTTAAATTGCACTCAGCAGCAACAATTTGTGTGCTTTCAGCTCCAACTCTATCTCTACACTGACTGCTGGAGGTTGCCCACACTATTCTCTTATTGGTTACTACAGATCATGTGATCTTCATTAATAAATATTGTCCTTAAAGGTACATTACACACTAAATAAAACCATAATCATTAAAACCAATTCCTTTTCAACCTTTTTTTTATTCTGGGAAGTTACACAAATACTCTAATCCTCTTCTGAAGACAACTGTAGGCATCTTGTCTCCACGAAGAAATGCAGAAAAGGGACATCCATTGTTTAATGTTTTCCATCACCCATTTTTGACCTTTTTAAAAATGCACAGGCTACACTTTGAATGATAATTACTTTAGGTCAGTTAACCATGTTCCCACCAGGTGTTTCAATTCATCTTACATTTATCAGTTGAATCCCCAAAGTAAAAGTTATACGCCTCAACATCTGAATCATGAAATCAGACATTTTCACAACAAGATCCTTTCCCCTACAAGGATGGGAATCACAGACCAAGATTTATAGGATGGCGGAGTTTCCTTTCATGCCATCAAAGGAGTCAGTGGAGAACACATCTCCCTTGAAGCTACCTGCCCTGCAATCACTTAATGCCATAACACTTTAATTGGCTGGAGGCAGGACTTCCACCCATCACTGAGGAGGAACTTCCCCTCAGTCTAAGTCCCAGGGGTCCAGCACTAGGTAAGTGTGTCGGTGGGGTACGGGGGGTGGTGGTGGAGCGGGTCACCTGCCAGGAGCCAGTCCTTTTGTGGGGAGGTAGTGGGGGGCCAGATGTTAAAAGGAGGCTGATGATGGACCTTCATCCCTCCCAAGGCCTGAACCCAGTTCATTTTCGGGCTTCCCCCCCTGCCCCCGAACTCCTCCCACCAGGCTGAAACTTGAGGGTGGACAGGAAATGGCCCTTAAATGGTCAATAATAGGCCAGTTAAAGGCCTCAACTGGGACAAGGGCAGGCAGACTGGCCGAGGCCTTGCCTTTCCATGTGTGAAATTGCAGTGAGGTGGGGGCGAGCGGGAGCACGGTGGGAAGGCCATCTGAGAAATGCTATGGTCACCCATCCTGTCTACAAACACACCGGTGGGGGAACATAAAATTCTGCCCTTAATTCTCATTATTTGTGAGCATTTCAAAGTTTTTTCAACAGCATCATCATCTGTAAAGAGGTGAGACATCTTTTGGTTGGAAACCATTGTTCACAATTTCCTGCCAAATATCAGGTGCTGATGGTATTGTATTGCCCTGTGTCATGTCACCTCATTTATTGCTGTCCTTGTCTTGATGAAGGGTGGCCTCCTTCTTCATCACCTTTAGCAGATGGAAGATTCAATCTCACCCAACATATCAAATTATAAAACATCTAGCATACAGCCATAAACCTTAATGTCCTTGTAGCCTGGACTATATTGCACTGTTGCCATTGACCCACCCAGGCAACAGAAATGGGAAATAAGATTGGAAGTGATCTGTTCGCACACAAGAATTCATTTGACTTGTTTCTACTCTTGATCCCTAAATGTTATCATCAGAGAAGCGGGTTTTCTTTTTGTTCATTTATGGGACGTGGGCATTGCTGGCTAAGCCAGCATTTATTGCCCATCCCTAATTGCCCTTGAGAATGTGGTGGTGAGCTGCCTTCTCGAACCACTGCAGTCCATGTGGTATAGGTACACCCATAGTGCTGTTAGGGAGGGGGTTCCAGGATTTTGATCCAGTGACAGTGAGGGAACGGCAATATATTTCCAAGTCAGGATGGTGAATGGCTTGGAGGGGAACTTCCAGGTAACCCTGGTCTCCAAGCAATCACCCAAACACATTGACCTTGCTGAAGGACACAGTCATCTTGGATTGTCAGAACAGAAAAAAATCATTGCAGCTTCCAGTGTAACATGTGTTCAATACAGAATGTGACTGGCATCACTCACAAGCTGCACATTCATGACCATTCTGTGATCTTGTTAAACAGAACATCCATTACCTGTTTAAAGTGATGCACTGTTGATCGATTTACATCACTTCAAACTGAAACATTTTGGTGGCATAAGGAATTCAGAGCCGTTGCTTTGTTCCTAGTGGAAAGAGACTTTAGGTTTGGAGCCAACAGCTGGTATAACTCAGCATCTGCCCCTGGACAAAACCACAGCTTCTCACTCAGTGCATTCAGGTGAATTCTATATGTGAACTAAAAGCAAAAAAAAAACCTGGAAAAACTCAGCCAGTCAGGTAACATCTATGGAGATAAACAGAGTTAACATTTCAGGCTAATGGTCTTTCTTCGGAACTGACGGAAAATGGAAATGCAAGACTCTTAAGCTGGTGGAAGTGGGGAAGGGGCAGGAAGAACAAGGGAGAACGTCTGTGATAGGGCAGAGGGCAGGAGAAATTAAATAACAAAAAAATTTCATGATGCAACAGCCAGAAAAAGCAGTAATGGATAAAGTTTAAAAAATAAAGGTTGTGTCCAAATGGGGTGTCAATTGCTGCATCTAAACCACCTGAATGCAACATGAAGGGATATATAAAAGAAACAAGATAAAGACAGATCTGGCAAAACAAAAAAAAACACACAGAACAAGATGGAGGCAGAGGTTATGATCTAAAGTTGCTGATTGCACTGTTGAGTCCTGAAGGCTGTAGACTGCTGAGCCAAAAGATAAGGTGCTGTTCCTCAAGTGTGTGACTATACGAACTCTTTGGTCTGTAGGTCCTCTGTCACTGTTACCTAGTTTTCCGTTGTGCCTGTGTACGTGATGCTGAATTCTTAGTACTTCTCTCTTCCTTTCCTCTGTGTCCTGAATATCCTCTTCCTCAAAGGCCCTTTTATACAGGCAGTGCATTTTCTAGGTCTGAAAACTCAGTACAAACACAGGAAACTGGTGTGGGCTACTAAAACTCACCCTTTCACCTTCATCTGCATGCAGCAGGCTCACTCATAAACTGGATAATGATGAGGTCAGTGAAAAAGATCGAAGCAGCTCTATTTTGGGATAGGGTGCAGCAGTAGATTATCCAACCTCATTTACCTTGCCAGACCACTTTTTCATTGTCCATACTTGGATGGATTTGTACAGAAGAATCGATCAAAATCACCTTACTTATCAGTATTCTTAACACTGTCTTTATCCCTTTGACTTTTAACATGTTACTTTGGTTCTTGCAATGCAGCACTTCTATATTTGTATCAATACTTATTCCGGAGAATTACTTTAAATGCACATCACAATCAAAAAAACAAAGACTGCAGACAATGTCAAGATGAAACAACAATGGCATTACGGGTACGGGATAGAGAAAAGGTCTTCTATAATTAAATTTTAAATATACCATCATTCATTTTCTGTTGGCATCCAATTTAAAATACATTACAGTTTGTTTTACAATATTATGGTAATTTTCAAATTGACTTCTACTGCTTTTTCAGAGTATGCAGAGACAGAGCATACTGATGAACACGAGTTCCAGCTGACAAATGATGCCTGAAACATCTGTGCCTGCTAATTCATTTTTGATTAGGACATGTAGGTCTAATGAATCTATGGAATACATTAACTGGGCAAATGGTCATCAGCTTTTAACATGTGACTCTATGCTTCACTGATATCCAATGTTTTGAATAATTCTAATTTTTTGTGTAATTTTACAATGTTCAAAGCAGCAGTGCAGTAATCAGGATTTGAATGATTTCTGCAACATTATTAATAACACCTGCATAATTACTTGTCCTATGTAATAACACTGTCCACACTTCAAAAGTAATTAATGTGTTGCCAAGTGCTTTTGGACTTGTTGAGAATGTGATAAGATGATATATATAAATGAAAGTTCTTTTTGTTTCAGGAAATACTATTTTTTTTTCCTTAATTTAGGCCTGTACCTTTTTTTTTTTTGGGATTTTTCATTCTTTAAAAGAAATACACAATTATCTTTCTTATTAGAAAAATGTTGTACAATCTGACTACAATGGGCACAAATTTCCTGGGCCATTTTTCCAGACGTCTACTGTAAGTCTGACAGGAGCTCAATGGAGGAGCTCCAAAAGGGACTGGAATCATGTCTGCTGGGTTCAGACCTAATTAACCACCAGGACTGCAACCCGCAGATTTTGAGCCCTTATTTATTCTTCTTCCTATAGGCCTGTGTTTGTAATTCTGAAGTGCCTTCCTGTTTTAACTCCCTGCATGACAGTTAGACTACAAAACTGCAAAAGTTTGAAGGCATGCTGGTTACCTATTTGCAGTGGGATTGTAAAAAAGTGTTCTGTTATCCATAAAGGGAGCCTAAATAAACCCCAATTGACAATTTGATCAATATACACACATTAAAACAAGCCACAGTACAAGTACGATGATGACACATTTTCCCTCCATTGACTTTAAAAGTATGGTCTTACTCAAAGCAAGGGATGGGTGTTAAAAGTAGACTTCCTGGCCTGAATTGCACACTTGGTGTGTGCGCCAAATTGGCAGGCCCGAAAGCGGACGCAAATTGTGCTTCCACCCACAATCGGCCCCTGAACACAATTGCAGGCCAATTAACGGCCAGCCAGCGTGGAACACGCGCTGAGAAAGCCTCAGCGCTGCTGGGTGGGTGGGGGCAGGCGCCGACAAAAGTGAGGGTGCAGGTGGGCGCTTCTAGCGAGCTCCCTGAAGTCAGACAGCCGCTGCAGAGCTGCCTCAGGGAGCTGCAGACCTGGAGAGATTAAATGTCAAGAAAAAAATGCACTGTGTCACTGCAACACATTCAAGCATCTGACAGCAGAATTCAAAAAACATCAGCCCCCAGATATCACTTTTTATTATATTTCACCCCGGACAATTCATTGCGCCCTTGGACGAGGTTTAGTTAAAAGCAGGCTGCCTGCCTACCCATTTTGCCCATGCGATGATCGTGAAATTGCGTGTGCAATGTAAAATCATAGCTTGCCATTGTGAGATTTGAACTCTTGATCTTGGCGTTACAAACCCAGTACAATAACCACTTGGTTATTTAGGTCAAGCCAAGCCCAATGTAACTTTTTCAAGTACAAACACGTTTCCATCTGTTCCTATTCAGATGAAGTTACATTGTTTCATAGTTTGCCATTGTGAGATTTGAACCCTTGATCTTGTGGTTACAAACCCAGTACCATAACCACTTGACTATTTAGGCCAAGCGCAATGTAAAATCATGGACATAGAGTTTTTAATAGCCTTAATTGGACTTTTAATTGTCGGCAGGCATGGCTCCAAATCCCGTGCGCACCTGCCGATCTCAATGTTGCTCATGTGTACGATGACATCGTGAGGCATGCCTGATGTTGTTTTGAGCACTTTCACGTGCGTTCGGGTCTGGCACACACCTGCCCGAACAACATAACATTCTGGCCTCTTTTACCCCAATCCAAGAACATAGAGAAAGAAAAAGAAGCTGCAGAGAGCATAACCAGCACAAACACACTTACTTGTGATACCCTAAACAATAGGGTGAACTTAATTGTAGGAATGCTGACAGAAGTCTACTTATTGGTCTGTCCCTGCCTCCACCTTACCTTCCTGATATCAGCTACTTAAGTATTCTTGGTGAACTTCCATTCTTACGGATGCTTTTCAGTGGGGTTCCCCCTTTGCAGGTAATGGTACTGCTATGCCGCTGCAGCAACTTCAAGGGGCTGCCAGAAACACCCCTGGCAAACACTTGTGACCAATCATTAGGAAAACATATGCTTCACAATATGTTTGGAAGTAGCACTACTGTTTTGTGAGCACATTTCAAAAATATTTTTCATACAATGAGAATCAATAAATTTAGAATATTTTATGTATTATAGTTAGATGCAATTGATTTAAGTGAAATATCCAGCCAGAGTTTTGCCCTGTTCCGTAGATCACTTAAAAGGCATCATCAGCAATGGAGCTGTTGGCAACAACAAGGTGGTGACAAGTCCCTTGGAGACATAGGGGAACGTGGGTGGAAGGATACAGGTCTGCTGCCTGCAATGCAATGTAGTGTGATGGGTATTTACAGGAAATAGGATGAAATATCACACCTATATTTTCCCCCATGCCCAGTTTATATTTGACAGAAAGGAAAAAGGTGAATGTTGGGACATTTGAACCAATTCTAGAAAACTGTCAGGACACCAGGGTATTTAAAGAAAAACAAGTGCCATCCTGGCAAAATACTAAGAAAAGAAGTGTTGCCCCATATTATTGTCATCTGGCTCCTAGTACATCTCTGTAGACATTTTCACAAGGGGAAAAACAGAGACATAAGGTGGGATTTTCCACTCCCTCCTACAGAGGGCATCATGGCAGGTGGGAGCAGAAAATATTACAGGAGCGAAAAAATCGGTTTCACGTCAGCATGAAACGAGGCTGCAATGGTCTGCTGCAGAACTTCAATGGCAGCACACATTTCCCACGCACCATGACTGGAAGGAAATTTGAATAGATTTCAGTGTTATTATTACTCATAATAAAGGACCCACACCGGAATCACTCCCCAGTTTTGTATCAATTGGCTATGCCGATGCCTAATTAGACTGACGTATTTCATAACCATACATTGTACACCTGGTGACCTGCATTTTGCTCATGAATTTGAGGTTTGTTCAACCACCTTACATCATGCAGCACTCATGGCACCTCGGATTCTGTGCCAGGCTTTGCAGGCAGCACCAGATTTCTTTCAGGTGGCTTTCAGAGGCAAGGCTCCATATACCAAACCAACTGTAAGGCGGGGGCGCTACTTAGCAGGGGTTGGGGGCGGAGAAGACACGACGAGGGCAAGAGATGGAGCTTCAGGGCAAGGGCTCAACTTGGAGTGTGGGTAGACTGGGAAAGGTTGCACTCAGACACATGACTGAGGGAGGTGTGGAGGAGAAGCATCCTCTGGGCCACAACGGGGAAAGAGTATCTTACAGAGGGACATAAGTGAGTTGGGGCTAGAATGGGAGAATGGTGGAATGAAGAAGCACTTCAGTGTACATTGCTGAGCTTGCCAAGACTGTCCTTGGCGCTGTCCAGGGAGGGGAGGACATATCAGTCCAGTGTCAATTGTGCTCAGCATGTTATGTGCAGGTTTTGGTCGTAATATCATGTGCATGGCCCAGGGGGCGGACTCTGGCAATAATTCTGGGCCACAGATAGCACACTCACAGGGCTGAATTTTCCTCCCTTCAGGGAGGAGGTTGATGGGCGGGCACATACGGGCACGTTTCCGATCGGCGGCGCGACGTCATTTTACATGGGCGGGCCAATTAAGGCCTGCCCAGCGCGATGCCTGCATAGAAGCGCAATGCACTCCCTGTGCGGGTGGGTGGGAACCCCAAAATCGAGAGTGCGCTCTTTCACGCATGTGCATGAAAGAGCACATTCATCTCCCTGAGGCTAAGTGCAGTCTCAGGGAGATCGCCTCTACATGTAAAAAAGATAAAAATGGAAAAATAAAATTTCCCTTGCATGTCCCCTCATGTGACAATATCACATGAGGTGGGACATGTCCATAATTTTTACAAAATCTATATTAAAATTTTTTAAAGCCTACATGAAACCTCATCCCGCCCCCCACCCACCCCACCCCACGCCGTGGATGAGGTTTCATGTGTTATCTATTTGCCGCCGGGGCTCCTGGTCTGCTCACCAACCTTAAGGTTGGATGGGCAGATCCTTTAATTACTTAAATAATCCTGTCAATGTCCTCAATTGGCCATTGACAGGTCGGCAGGCGCACAGCTGATTTTGCTGCGCTCCCACCATCCTGAAAATTTAAATCAGGCGTGATGATGACTGGAGTTCCCCCTGACGTCACCACGCATCATTTTACGCATCAGCGAGTGGGCCCCACTCCCGCTCACCAACTCATAAAATTCTGCCCACAGACAGGGGAGGCATCTGAAACCTTTGGATGGGGAAAGGCAGGAAACTTAGGAGCACTGAAAAGTCACATGGGGTTCGCTAGTTGTCACAGCATGTTAGGCATCAAGATGGGGAGGGATAAGGTCCACATGGGGCATCGGCACCTCCACCTCAAATGATTCAGGGGGTCATACAGAGATTTCTGCCACCATCACAATGAGATTAAGACTGACAGGGGGAAGGCCAAGAGTTTTTGGAGGCAGGGAGAACTGAACATTATGCTCCTGCAGGACGATGGGAGGGGTGCAGGCTGGCCATGGCACCATGGTACAGGAAACCATTCAAGCGGGGGGGAGAACAGGAATGTAGTGGTAGTAAAGGATAGTATGGTGAAGGGGATTCACACTGTGCTCCACAGCATAGAACGAGTATCCAGAAGGCTGTGTTGCCTGCCCGGTGCCAGAGTTCGGGACATCTGCTCAGAACTGGAGAGAAACTTGTAGTGGGATGGGGAGGATCCCGTTTCATGGTTCATGTAGGTACCAATGACATAGGCAGGACAAGGATAGAGGTCCTGCATAGTCAGTATGGGGAGCTAGACACCAAATTAAGCAGCACCCCAAAGATAATAATCATTGTATTATTACCCAAATCATGTGCAAATTGGCATAGGACAAATAAGATTAGAGAGATGAATGCATGGTTCTAGGAGAAGTGGGTTCTGGTTTAGGGGCACTGGCATCAGTACTGGGGAAAGTGGGAGCTGTACTATTGGGATGGTCTACACCTCTACCATGCTGGGACCAGTGTTCTAGTGAACTGCTTAACTAGGGAAGTAGAGAGGTCTTTAAACTAAACAAGGTGGGGTGAGGGATCAAGCTAGGGTAGATGCAGCAAATCAAAGGGTTGTGTCAAGGCAGGAGAACAAAATAGTAACATGGGAAATGAGGATAAGAGAATGGCAGGAAGGGATAGAGAGGAAAAAAATCTAAAAATACACCAACAGTCAAGACTAGACATTACAAAGATAACAAAAATACAAAACTAATGCGCGTAGCATTCATAACAAAGTAAATGAATTGATAGTGCACATTGAAGTAAATAAGTATGATCTGATAGCCATTGCAGGATGTCATGGAATGGTGCTGAATGCCGAGGGGTATATGGCATTCGAGAAGAATTGGAAGCTAGGTAAAGGTGGAGGGGTTGTTGATCAAGGATGGCATTGGTGCAATAGTTAGAAATTACCTTGGTTCAGGAGATTTGGATGTAGGATCAGTTTGTGTGGAGTTGAGGAATAATAGGGAAAAGAAGTTACTAGTGGGGGTGGTCTACAGGCCCCCTAATAGTAGCTGCAATGCAGGACAAAATATATAAGAAGAAATATTAGGCGCATGTGATTAAAGGGACGGCAATAATCATAGGTGATTTTAATCCCCATCCCATAACCTCCACGCAAAGATGCGCTGGGGAAATTCATCTGGCAAGTTCCCAGGTAAGGGTTTGCATTGCAATTGCCCAAAAGCGCTCACTTCCTCTGGACAATTGCACTGCACTGGGAACCATCGGAAAATGCGATTTAAATCGTAAACTTTGGATGATTCCGTTGGGGTTATACCAATAGTTACCGAGAAAAAGTTAGAAGAATTAAAATCTCTTCTTGGCAAACGGAAGTGTCAACACAATTTTCTAGACCCAGGTCAGTGTGCATTTATTTCTTCTAATTCCTGAGGGCCAGCACTAGTTGGAAGTTATGACCCATAAACTGGAAATACCACATTGGCAGTAGTAGTCTGAATGAGGAGCCCATAGAATGCTTTTGAGATAGTTTCTTAGAGTGGTACATTCTGGAACCAACCAGAGAGCAGGTTATATTAGATTTGGCACTGCAAAAAAGTGACAAGATTAATTAATGACCTCAGAGTAAAAGTAGCAGCGACCACAATATGATTGAATTTCGCCTCCAGTTTGAAAGGGAGAAGAATGGGTCTAAGACTAATATTTTAAACTTAAATAAGGGCAACTATGTGGGCATGAATGCTGAGCTGGCTGAAGTGAACTGGGATACTAGGCTGGTGGATAGATCAATAGAGAAGCAGTGATAGACAATGGGCAGAATTTTCCCAGAATTGCACTAAGTGTGGTAAAATGGAGTCCCGCTTGTTGGTGAAAAAGACGGGTTTTCACATAGTATCTTCCCGAGCGTGCCTCATTATAAATTCACTCCCGCGAAACACACCATTTCCATGGTGGGTGGACTCTCATTTGCCCGCTCGCCATCATGCCGCTGTTGCATCAAGCTGGCCGCCATCTTTAAAAGGCAGCTGCCAGCAAAGCACTCATCACCACCAGCTCACCACCGCTGCCTGGGAGACATGGCCAGCAAAGGCAAAAAGACTGTAGCCCCCCACTTCAACGACGGCTCCCTCGAGCAACTGGATGCCATGGAGGCCTGCCAGGATGGGTAGCAATGTCATCAACCAGGCTGGGGAGGCGGTGGCAGTGGTGGTCAGCGTGAACACCCTGCAGAGGAGAGGATGAATGATCTCCCCGTTCCACCAGGGTATGTCTCTCTTTTCATCACTCCCAACTCACACACTCACAAACCTATCACACATCCACAGGGTCCTCACTCATTGCCATTACAAGTCACATCACCATTCATTCTTTCACACTCACCATCATTGTCCTCGTCCCATCCATGGGACCACTCTCCACCCACACAGACCGGGCATACTTATCAACTGGCCTGGCAGGAATCCTGATACGCTCTCCTCATCTTTATCCATGCAGGACAAACTGGCTCACAACAGGAGGGAAAGGTTGCAGATCCTCCATCTCATCATCTGATTAGTCACCCAACAGCCTTCCGGATTTAATATTGAGTTCAACAACTTCAGACCATGAACTATCTCCTCCATCCTCACCCCCTTTTTTATCCCCTTTTTTGGATATTAATTTTTTCTTTTTAGTTTTATCCTATTTTCGATCTTTTTTCCCACCACCATCCCCTCCCCCACCCTACAAGGGCCATCTGTCACTTGTTCATGTTCTTTCCAAAGTACTTACCCTTGTCCTGATATTATCACATCGGCTTTCTGACCTTAATGCCACCATTCGCACCTCCCTTAGCCAGTATCACTACTATGAACATCCCTTTGTCCTTTTGTTCATGACATCTTTGTCAATCTCTCCTTTGTCTCCACCTATCGCTAGCCTTCTATCCAGCTTCACCTTCTCCATCCCTTAAACAGTATACATTTCATCATATTTTTACTTCACTTTAGCTTTCAAGAAGAATCATATGGACTCGAAATGTTAACTTTTTCTTTCTCTCCATAGTTGCTGTTAGACCTGATGAGTTTTTCCAGCATTTTCTATTTTTATTTCAGATTTCCAGCATCTGCAGCATTTTGCTTTTATAAAAGTAAAGATGTTATGCTTCAGTTATACAGGGCTTTGGTGAGACCACATCTCGAATACTGTGTGCAGTTTTGCTTTCCTTATTTAAGGAAGGATGTAAATGCATTGGAGGCAGTTCAAAGGAAGTTTACTAGATTGGTAACTGGAATGAGTGGGCTGTCTTATGGGGAAACAAACGGAATGGGTTTGTTTCCACTGGAGTTTAAAAGAGTGATTGGTGATTTGAATCAAGTATATAAGACCCTGAATGGTTTCGAAAAGATAGACATGGAATGGCTGTTTTCTTTTATGGGTGAGTTCAGAAATGGGGGGAACTGTTTTAAAATTAGGGGTCGCCCTTTTAGGGCAGAAACGAGGGGAATTTTTTTCTCTCAGAGATGCAACTTTGGAATTCTCTGCCACAGAAGACAGTGGAAGCAGGGTCATTGAATATTTTTAAGGCAATTGTGGATAGATTCTTGTTAGGCTAGGGCATCAAAGGTTATCAGGAGTAGATGGGAATGTGGAATTCGGAACACAAGCAGGTCAGCCATGATGTTATTGAATGGTAGCGCATTCTTGTAATAGCTTGATGGAGCAGCATGTTTGGTGAAGGAAAGGCTAAACTTTACTTAGGAGACATGTAGAGGTGCTTGCATGTGAGACACTAGCTCTCTGTTGGAAGCCCCACCCACCGGATTACCCGTACAATAAGCTTATTGGTTGAAACCCTCGTAACCGCATCACATGACAAGTGATGGACAAGAGGGAGGGATAATACATCTTGTTACTACACTTCCTCCCCTTTTAAGTTTCTTATATTTATATTTTTAAAAAGTCAGAAAAACCAGCAAACAGTTGTACAGTCTCTGGTGATTACAAATCAAATCTCTGAGGTGCCTGCTGAAGGCGGTTAGAGCAGCATAGCTCTATCAAAGGAGGTTCCTGAACAGGATTAACAGGATCTGGAGCTGCCCTCGGAGATGCATTGCTGGAACTGGGTAGTCCAGTATTTGGCAACTCATTAGGTACGTCTGGAATATCAGCTCTAGGATGATCACACACATCAGAAGTCAGCGATGAAACATTAAACACAGGTTGTTCTTGCTCTCATTGGGAGACTTCTCTGGATATGATTTATGTGCTTATGTACAATTATATCGTCAATTTGCATCTGAAAAGATAATGGACCAGTCTCTGAAATGATGGCTCCTGGGGTCTAACATGGTCCACTTGCAAAATTACTCACGTACACAGGGCCGCCTCCATGGAACGTACGAACCTTGCTGTGTAGATTTTCAATTTTTGATTATTTTGGCTCTGTGTCACCTTCCCCTCTAGATTTGGAAACACCAAGGCCAGAATCTTCTGTTCGGCATGCAGGGCCCACCCCCACACGCTGATGCGTAAAATGACACGCGGTGATGTCGGGCATGCATCATCCACGGGTGGGTTCAGGCTTCATGAAGGTTTCATTAATTAAATATAAATTTTATGAAAATTCATAAACATGTCTCAGCTCATGTCTCATGAGGGGACATGTCTGAATATTTGTTTTTCCCCCACTTTCAAGCTGAAGTTAATCTCCCTGAGGCAGCTCCATGCCTCAGGGAGATTCCTGCACTCTTTTGCGTGCATGCGCAGAAGAGCACAGGCCCCGAATCACCCTTCTCCCCCCGCCCGCACAGGTAGCGCTGAGCACTTCTGGGCTTGCGTTAATTGGCCTGCCCATGTAAAATGGCAGCACACAGCAGATCGCAGGCAGCGATCGGCCTCCCGCCCATTCCCAATCGGCCCACCTGACGGGGAGAAAATTCTCCCCCAAGTCTAAACGCGTATGCAAATGGTGTTTCATCAGTAACTCTGACAGTATCGAGCCCGTAGCAGTATGTGGTGTTGTACAATAACTTAGGAGAAATCTGGAAAGGCGAGACTCCAGAGTACCTCCAGATAACTCCTGCATACCAGCTTTAAAGGTTTGGACAGCTCTCTCAGCGAGGCCATAGGATGAAGGATACTAGGGAGCGGCCTATATGTGTCGGATACCGTTCAGGTCTGTGAATCTCTGAAATTCCATGCTGGTGAGGGCTGTTGCCTTATTGGAAACAATAATCTCAGGTAAGACAAGTATACTGAAAGAATGATGCAGCTTCTCAACAGTTGCAGCTGAAGTTGGCAATTTTACTTTGTACACATCAAGCCATTTTAATAGGAACATGGTGCCTAGAAACAGTCCCACGTTGTCAGTGTGCAGTCTAACCCGAGGTCGACCAAGCCATTCGCATGGTGAAGGGGAGCTGAAACAGGTAGCTTCTGGTGTTGATGGCAAAGGGAACAGTGTTTAACCATGCTCTTGATGCCGCTGTCTATTCCTGGCCACCAGACGTAGCTTTGTGCCAGCATCTTCATCTTCAATAGGCCTGGGTGAGCACCATGGAGCTGTGCCAAGAGTGACTCTGCGCCATGATGGGACCATGACTTTTGGACCCCGCAGTAAAATTCTGTTTGATAACTCAGTTCAGTGTTTCTGGAATAAAATGACCGTAAGTCATCAGACACGAGTGTTCTTGACCATCCTTGTAAAACAAAGTCTGACTTTTGACAGTACTAGGCCTCTGTTCATCCAATTCGTGATCTGTCTGGCACATATAGGTGATGAATCCAAGAAATTTAACAATAACACTAACTCTTGTGGAACAGGTGTATTGACAAGGTTACCCAGTAACAGAAGACAACTAAGTCCATCTGCATTATATGCGAGCCAGGGCAGTACATGAATGTGTACTTGTAAGCCGATAGCACCAAAACCTAATGTTGGATTCTTACTGAAGCTATAGGTGGAATAGCTTTGTCCTCGCTAAACAAACCTGTCAGTAGCTTATGGCCAGACACAATTGTAAAATGTCGCCTGTGTAGGTATTAGTGAAACTTCTTGACACCAAATACAACCAATAATTCTCCTTCTTCCAACTGAGTAGCCCTTTTCAGCTTGGGAAAGTGTTCTTTAAATGTAGCCAATGGGTCTTTCTGATCTGTATTGCACTTGATGTGAAAGAATGGTTCCTTAGATGGGTCATAATGTACAAACAAGTATGATGAATGAAGCAGTTTCTTCACTGTTACAAAAGCTTCTTCTTGCTGTGAACCCCATGACCAGTGATGGTTCTTCCTCAGCAACAAATGTAGTGGTACCAGTACAATGGATAGATTAGGTAAAAAATGGCTATAATAAAGCGATTAGAAGGTGGTGGTGCATCTTTAATTGCTTGGATCTTGTCCTCAACAGGATACACCCCATTGCATCCACTCTGTCACCCAGGTAGGTTACCTCCGATGCTTGAAATGTGCATTTTTCTTGCTTCAAACACACACCTGCTTCCATAAGCCTTCTCAGCACTTCCTCAAGGCTGGCTAAATGTTCAGCTTTGGTCAGTCCAGTGAGGTGACCGTCACCTAAATGAATAATCGCACGTGGAAGTTCCTGCAGGAAATTGTCCATGGTTCACTGAAAAATAGAGCATGCGAATGAAGCTCCAAAAGGTAATTGGGTATACTGGTAGAGGCCTTTATGAGTCTTAATTGTTCTCTTGACTTGCTATCCAATTCCAATTGTTGATAGGCATGACTCATGTCTAGTACATGACTTGCCTCTTACTAATTTGGCATACAAATCATCGATTCTAGGAATGGGGTATTTGTCTAACTTTGCTGCTTTTTTGACTATCAGTTTGTAGTCACCGTACATACATATAGCTTGGTCTGGCCTATCAACTGAAACTATGGGTGAGGCCCACTAGGAAACATAGGCTGAATTATTCCCAGGTTCCTCAGCCTGCACAACTCTGGTTCCACTTTTTCTTTTAGTGAGTAAGGCACTGACCTGGCCTTGAAGAAATGTGGTGTTGCCTGGGGATCGAAGTGTATTTTGACTTGCATGCCCTTCACTTTTCTCAATTTGTCTTGAAAGACAGTGTAAAATTTCTTCAAGAGCTCTGGAATTCCATAGGACTTCAAATAGAATATTTCTGACCAGTGAAGTTTTATTTTCTGCAGCCAATCTTGACCCAAAAGATTGGGCCCCTCCCCCTTTACACTTATCACAGGCAGTTGGGCTGTCTGTTGTCTGTAGCAGACTAGGACAGCAGCAATGCCTTTGTCCTGAGTGGATTCTCCAGTGTCAGTTCTCAACTTGCTGGGCGTCCCCTCCAACGTCAATGGTTAACTCCCTTCACTGATGTACTTGAACATGTGTTCCCAACAACAACAGCTGAAGCACCAATATCCACCTCTATCCACAGTTGCTTGCTATTCACTTGCATTGTCATTGTAATGGATTCAGATTTAACAGCAGTCACACAATACAAAGATTATACACCAGCAGTAGCAGCCTCAATCTTTGCTGCATCAGCTTAATTAGATTTGTTTGTTGTTTTGCTATTTGCTTATCCTTTGTTCTGCACTGCCTAACCAGGGCCTGAATTTACCCTTGGGGATGGGCACGATCAGCGGGCCCAAGACCTGTCAGGAAACAGGCCACCACCCGTGATGGGCCTCCGACTGCGATTTCACACTGGCACCATGATGCAGATCTCAATTGTCTCACCAGGGCTCCTGGCACAGTGACAGCCTGATGAATTAAACTAATGACATGTCGTTGTTCTCCCTTAGATTCGCCAGCACCCATTCAATCGCAAGACACTGAAGAGCCACCCTTGATGCCAGAGGACCGCCAGGTTTCACGTGCACCTGCATCACACCCACTCTCTGAAGCAGGCACCGGCACAGGTACTAGCACCTCAGTAGGCAGTAGATCCTCGGCTAGAATGTTGGAGTACTGCGGTGAGGGCACTTCACACTCCCTTGAGGAGCAGGGCAGAGGCAGACTGCCCAGGGCTCAAGCAGTCGGAGGACTGCTGGAGACCAGAACATTGCTGAGTCGAAGGCAGATGATGAGCTTCTGGAGTCGCCTATGAGGTGGCAGATGCTGGATGTCCAGCGGGATATGCAGGAGGATCAGGGGGAGATCCATGAGGGTCTGTGTGCCATGGTCTCTGTTGTGGAGGAGTCCATGCGGAGTATGTGCACTGTGTTGACCCTCATGGCTGAGCACACTGCTTCCTCCATTGTATGAGTGGTGACTCTCATGGAGAAGCAGCTCCAGGAGCAGAATCAGAAGCTCCTGGGGTTGCGCTTGGGCCTGCAAGCCCTCACACAGGCACTGACCTCAGGAGGTCAGTGTCAGTGTGGGAGGTGGATGAGCCACCCTGTAACCCAGCTAGGCGCTCGTCCATCAATGGTGAGCAAGGAGGTACAGAGCGACCTCATGTTGGCACATGAGCTGTTTGTCATCTCTGCAGGCTCCTCTCAGGGCGCTCTGGATGATGGAAGCTCCACCACCGTGCCAATGACTGTGGCATCAAATGAGGCTGTGATTACTGGGAAATGCCAGCCGTGGCACTGGCCGTTCCCTCCCAGGCAGGGCCAGCACAGGTTCCGTGGGCCAAAGGACGCCCGCCAAGGTCATGAAGGCCAACAAGACACCAGAATCAGCAGGCTGTCTCCAATGTCACTGCCAGTGAGCGGAGGGAGGCAGGCACCAAGGCGTAGCAGTCAAAACATAAGTTTAAGGCACCATGAGCACTAAAGGGATGTGTCACGGTCAATCTTGTGTTGCATAATGATTTGTTTCTGTTTTCTGGTCTGGGAATGAATACCAAATGTGGTGTTAATGTTTTTAGATTGTCAAAATAAAGTGAATTTTGTTTTTGTACTAATGACTTAACTATGCTTCACCTTTGAGTTTTTTTGGTGCAGGGTACACTAGTATGTAACGCTGGATGTGAATAGCTCTAACCTTTAGTGCACAGGCACCGAGTGGACTTTGGGTTCAAATGAAAGGGTCGGTTCAAACATCCGGGATGGAGGTGACAGCTCTGGCGTGAGGTGGAAGCAGATCTTTGGCAGCCTAACTGAAAGAGCGTTTGATCAGGGCGTCTCTGGTGTCCCTGCCTCCCTGGAGGTTACAGAGGTCTGCCTCCACGCCCTCAGCATTCTCCTCACTATGCTCCTCTTCTCACTCACTACTGGATCCTCTGTGGCCTGTGGAGCTGCCTCAAGATACCCTTCATCCATTGGGTCCCCCCTTGCCAGAATCCAGATTGTGGAGAGCGCAACATGCAGCCACTATCAGTGACATCTGCTCTGGGGGGTATTGTAGTGCACCCCCTGAACAATCCAGGCATCAGAAGCACATCTTCAGAAGACCTATAGTCTTCTCTACCACCGCCGTTGTGGATGCATGACTCCTATTATAATGCTGCCCAACCTCTGTTCTTGGGTGGCGGAGAGGCATCATGAACCACCTTTTCAATGGATAGCCCTTGTCACCCAGCAGCCATCCATCCAGTCAGTCTGGAGTACTGAAAAGCCCCAGCAACTGGGAGTGTCTCAGGATATCAGCATCATGCGAATTGCTAAGGTGCCTTGCACAGAGTTGCAGAATCTGCATCCTGTGGTCACACACTATCTGCACGTTGATGGAGTGGAAGCCCTTCCTGTTGACGAAGGCACCCGGCCCTCCCACTGGCGCCTTGATGGCCACATTTGTGCAATCGATGGCACCCTGGATGCAAAGGAATCCATAAATTACTGCAAAGCCTCTGGCTCACTCAGCCTGGCTGGCCTCGTCCATAAACGTCATTATCTGTCTGAATCGAGCTTCTGTCAGCAGCTTGATGCAACTGTGGACAGCTGATTCGGACACTCCATAAACATCCCCTACTGAGCCCTGGAAAGAGCCAGAAGCATAGAAGTTGAGAGCCCCCATGACCTTCAGAGCCACTGGCATGGGGTGTCCACCCAAACAGTTGGAGGTGATCTCAGGCCCAATCATCTGACAAATGGAGGTCACAGTCTCCCTGGAGAGGTGGAGCCTCATTCAGCATTGCACCTCAGACAAGATAAGGTAGCTGTATCGCTGCTGTAACCCTGGCAGCAGGATAGTGTCGTCTTCTGCGGCCCCTTCCATCTTGGACTTCCTGCTGGCCCTAACCCCCTTGTTCCTGCGCCTCTCCTCCCACAGGTGCCTCCCCTGGAAGCTGCATTGGGACACCTGGCCTCCTCTCCCTTCTGCCCCTCTCTTCCTCCTCAGAGGAGATGCCACCAGCAAAGACCACAGGCCCTATAACCAGGGTAACAGAAGGCTGTCAGATACCTGGAAAGATCCACATGATGAAAATCCTCTGGGGGCCTTGGAGACACCAATGATCCTGGAATGAAGCCTAGAAATGCTAAGAATGAAATTCAGAACAGAGATGAAGCTGTCAAGTTCAAATAAGCAACCAGCAGCAAACTATCTCCTAAACTCCTCACAACTCACATTGGAAACTGCTGACCCTTTTTACCCCGCCCTTGGATGAGGTTTTTGCAAAATGTGGGCTGTCTGCCTGCCTGTTTTGCCCATGTGATGAGCACGAAATTGCACAGGCAATGTAAAATCAGCTTCAATTGGGTTTTTAATGGCCTTAAGTAGCTTCCTAATTGATGGCATTCGCGGCTCCGACTCCCGTGTGCGCCCGCCAATTTGAAGATTGCACACGTGCAGGATGATGTTGGGACACTCGCCTGACGTCTTCTCGTGCTATTTTATGCCCGATTGGGTCGGGCATCGCCCACCCGCAAGGCATAAAATTCTGGCCCATTGTTCTTCCCTGTGGCAATAATTGCATCCTGCCTCTTTGAATCTACAAACATCTGTTCCATGATTTCCTCCTTATTTGTAGTAAATGCATATCTTGTTAGCTGACATGTTACCATTAGATTTCCTAAGTCTTTGTGTAGTGGGCGTAGAATCGTGTTTAAAATCTGCTGGTCTGTTTTTTGCCCCATGTTCAGTGGCAGGTTCCCACCTGACATGGAGTATGGCACCATTATCCACATGCTGCAAAGCCTGCACGTTTTTCGCTGCACTTTCCATAGTGAGAGAAAGTTCCAGGGCACACTTGAAATTGATGTTGGATTCAGCTAGCAAGTGGAGCTGAATGGCATCGTCCTTGGCTCCACAAGTCAGTCCCACAGCACATCATTCAAGGCATCCCCAAACTCTCAGTATTCTGTTAACTATTTCAGATTCACCACAATAGACTCTCCCGGGGCACAAGCTCTTGAATTAAACTTGAAGCACTGCATGATCACAGACAGTTTGGGCTGAAAGTTCAATTTCACGAGTTCCACTAACTCACTGTACAATTTAGAACTGGGCGGGTTTGGGGTTATAAGTTTTGCTTCCACAAGCGCTCAGCAGGATAGCTTTACGTTTCTCTTCATTCACAATGAAATAGAACCCAAGTCACTCGACATAATGACTCCAGTCTTCAGTGTCAGCATCATACGATTTTATTCTTCCAAACAGCAGCATGACTGGTAGGTATTGTTCAACTTCGTTTTGCTCACATCAACCAGGGCAAAATGTACAGCAGAAGTCGGTTTTATCCTTGTCGCCACATGTAATAACTTGTTAAAAGCAAGAGCTCAGAATCTTGGAGCTGGCAGGTTCATATGTGGAAACCCTCAGAGTCCCCTGAAATAATCTCACTCCCTCATTAAACATTTGCCCTCATGTGTATTCCAACAAAAGTAGTCTTATAAGCAGCACATCTAAGCGCCAGGCTAAAGCAACCTAATTGCAATTGGTTATGTGAAGAGTGGGGAGGGGGTGTAAAGCGGCAGGGGAAGCATAGTGTGATCTATGAAATGGACATTGTGCTGGCAAGGATTTCATTAGTGAATTAGTGTCTTACTTATGAACACATGAATTAGGAGCAGGATTAGGCCCATAGGCCCCTTGAGCCTGCTCCACCATTTAGTAAGATCATGGCTGATCTGAATGTAACCTCAACCCCACATTCCTCCCTACCCTCAATAACCTTTCACCCCCTTGTTAATCAAGAATCTATCTAGCTCTGCCTTAAAAATATTCAAAGACTCTGCTTCCACCACCTTTTGAGGAAGAGAGCTCCAAAGACTCACTACCCTCTGAGGGAAAAAATTTCTCCTACTCCCTGTCTTAATTGAGGGACCCCTTCTTTTTAAACAGTGACCCCTAGTTCTAGATTCTCCGACAAGAGGAAATATCCTCTCCACATCCACTCTGTCAAGACCCCTCAGAATCTTAAAGGTTTCAATCAAGTCACTTCTAACTCTTCTAATCGCCAGTGAATACAAGCCTAACTTGCCCAACCTTTTCTCATAAGACAACCTGCCCATTCCTAGTATTAATCTGGTAAATCTTCTCTGAACTGCTTCTAACACATTTACATCTTTCCTTAAATAAGGAGACCAGTACTGCGCACAGTACTCCAGATGTGGTCTCACCAATGCCCTGTACAGCTAAGCATAACCTCCTCACTTTTGTATTCAATTCCCCTCACAATAAATGATAACATTCCATTAGCTTTCCTAACTACCCGCTGTACCTGCTTACTAACCATTTGTGATTCATGCTCTAGGACATCCAGATCACTCTGAATCTCAGAAGCTTTGTTTTTATTATTCCTGCCAAAATGAACAATTTCACATTTTCCCACATTACACTCCACTGCTCCTCACTGGCATCAAGCCCTTGAACCCACAGTCACTCACTAGTGACTGACAGAAATTGAAGCTTTGGAGGCTGATGCTCACTCATACCTTCTTTTCATTGATCCTTCAGAGATGAGACCCTCAGGAAGGTGGAGGCTGCATTTATTGCAGCTGCATAATCGCATACAGGCAGGAGGGAAAGCGGAGAAGATTGCAATGGTGCGCCAGGCTCACCAAAGGAAAGAGCTTCACCCTGAGGAACAAGGGGCAGCATAGCCCCCTCCGGACACAGAGGATGATGTTCAGGGAACATTGCATGTAGGCTGCTTCCAAGACTGAGGGTCTACAGAGCACGCATGTTTTTTTCTGTCGTTGAGCAAGAGACAATGTTGCCAATGCCTCTGCATGTCCAGGGACCTGGTGCTCATATCTGCCACATTCTCTATGAGTTGATGCCGCAGGAATTGGGAGGACCTCCTTTGCCAGTGACTCTAAAAGTCCCCGCTGCTCTTAACTTCTACGTGAGAGGCTCTTTCCAGTTTCCTGGGGAACTCTGTGTGATCTTTCAAGCTTCCACCCACAAGTGTATACAAGAGGTCACCTGGCACCCTCTTTGCCAAAGCCCACAATTATGTTTGCTTCGTTAGAGATTAAGCTAGACAGCACGCCAGAGCACTGGACTTTGCTGCTTTTTCTGGATTCCCCACAGGTGCAGGGTGCTATTGACTGCACTCATGTGGCGATAAGAGCTCCATGGCAACAGGCAATGCATTACATTGACAGGAAAGGCTTCCACTCATTCAATGTGCAGCTGGTCTGCAACCACCAGAAGCAAATCATGCAGGTTTGCACAAGATACCCAGGAAGCTGCCACGACTCCTACATCTTGAGTGGATTGCAAATATCAGACATCTTCAAGGGACCACACAGATTCCAGGGTTGGCTCATCAGTGACAAAGGCTACCCACAAAGGATGTGGCTGATGACGCCTGTGCAGCAGCCACAAAATCCAGGGGAGGTACAACAATTTTCACACTGCTACCTGAACATTGGTAGAGCAGAGCATTGGCATCTTAAAGATATGATTCCAATGCCTGGACAGACCCAGCAGACCACTCCAGTACAGTCCCCAGGGGGTCTCACAGATCATTATGAATTACTGTGCACTGCACAACCTGGCACTGCAAAGAGGAGAGGACTTGCCAGATGCCAACATGGAGGATCTGCACATCTCCTCTGCTGAGGAAGATATCAAAAGGGATGAGTGCGATGAGGTCGAGGAAAAGGCCATAGCATGAGCCAAATAAGGCAGGCCATACATGTGAGGCCTTCATTACCACCAGGTTTCATGAGCAGGATGATGAGTAGCACGAGTTTCCTCTTGGACAAGTGCCCTCCTTCATGGGCCAATGTGAACACCAGCGTTGCTATCCCTCTCATTTCAACCATCTATATCAATCTGAGTGAGCAGTTACACATTAGGCTCACCATTGTCCTCATCCGTTGAAGGATGATGAAGCCTCGGAAGCATGTGTCCTTGTTGAGAGTTGGTGCTACCTGGAGGAGGGACTCCCAGCATCACACATCAGAAGGTGTTGGGTCTTCAAGCGTTTCTCCAGCATCTCAGTTGTAATGGTACTCTACAAGAGGTAGGTGCTGTTCTACTATACTCAGCAAACTCATAGAAGTATGCTTTCAGTCTGACAAAGCCCCTCAAGGAGATCCAGCTCCAGCAAAAGAACAACATAGCCTGTGTAACCTCGATGGTGATACTGATAGTTGACATTTGTGCTAAGGCAGTTGTGGACATTACACAGATGTTCATCCATTTTGAGATGTCACCCTGTCTCACCCCGCCTAACCTCATCTTACCCTGTCTCATCTGCATCATCATCACATTGATATCCGGCACTTTCAGGTAGGGATGCGGGCCTGCACTTAGCTGGAACTTCAATGGAGGACATGAGCACCTCCATGACCATGCTCACAGACTTGCCTACCACTTATCAAAATACCTCCTCTATACCACAATCAGTCTACCCCAATGGCCAGCCCTGACCCTTGCGAACTCTAAAATGCAAACATGGAGCCCTCAAGGTGATACCTTCTTGATATAAAGAGCACCCATCAGCTTCATTACATCCTTGCCCCAGCCCATTGCTACCCTCAACACGGTCTTCCCATCAAGTTAACATATGCGCATTGAGAGCATGCTCAAAGGCTCCATTGACTGCAAAACATTGTTATAAGTGTTTAGGTGAGGGGAAGCTAAGCAGAATGTATGGCCCAGTGCTGCATCCCTACATTGTGATGAGTGCCTTGAAGGCACAATACGGATAACTACAAGGTAGGAAACAGTCAGTGCTGTACGTTCAAGTGACAAGACAATAATGTGGCTACAATGGGCAGGTTTCTGGCTTAATGAGGTGGGAAGGTGCTCACACTTATTGATGAGCTTAGCAGATGTAAAATCAGAGAGTCTGCAATGCATTAGGCAAGAAGGAACACGCACGAGCTCTGAGAATGGGCTCATAGGTTCACGACCATGCCGATGACAGAGAGTATATGGAATTCCAGGAACTATTCCCCTTCTCCAGGCATTTCGCCATCTATCCTTCCACAGTACACCTTCATTTTTCAATAATACAGATGAGTTGGGCAAACAGCCAAGAATGAACATGACATGATCCAGCAAAACATGTGAACGAGGTGCCTTCAACAAGGATTCTTTTACATTGAGGGTGAGGCATCACTGATGTCAGGAATGATCTAAGAACGGACACACAGTGTGGTGAGATGAATGTAAACATGATAGCGACATCTGCCTTAAGTAGAGGGAGGGCCCGTGGTTTTACACCTGATTGAATATAACACAGCTAAGCATAAAGAGGAGGTATACACAAGAGGAGATATGAAATGTGTGCCTTTCTATTTACAGTACCAAGATATATATACATGTGGTGAACACCAGTGCCACCATTGCACTCCTAATATTTCTTGACCTTCCTAACTCTACCACTATGTCTTGGTGTGTCCCCAACATCCACAGCGGAGGTGGAGGCAGCCTGCTGACTGTGACACCCTGTCTGTGATGACTTTGGCCGGCATCCTCTGGACGGCCGAGACTTGGAGGGCCCTGGCCTACTTTGGGTCTCCTGCAGTGGACCAGCTGCACTCTCCTCAACCTGTGGATCTGGAGTTGATGGAGTCACAGGAAGAGGGGATTGGAATTGGCTGGACAGTCCCCAAGTCACCTGTGGGAATGGTCCGAGCGGGGCCCAGCTGCTGGTCCTCCTTCCGTTGGGTGCCTGAGGGTCCCTGGCTAACTCCTTGAGGAGAATTGGCAGCTGGAGTAAGATCGAGGCACCCTGGCCCCCTCTCACATCGGCACCACTGGATGCCACCAATGCCTACAGCGATGGAGTGCATCCCCTGCAGCAGCATGGGCGCTATGTCCTGGACCAAGGTCTCCATGGCTGCAGCCATCCTACCAGTGTTGACCTTGGTGCGCTGGCATGCTGGCGCTATCACCTCAGACTGAACGTGGATGGACTCTTCCATTGTATGTTGCAAGCTGGGGAAAGCAGCTGACAATCCTTCCTGATCTTGCCCTGACTGTCACTGAAACTCTACCAAATCAGTTAGGACCGAGTCCAGATGCTCATCATCAAACTCCGACTCAGCAGTCCGGGCCTCCAGCAGCCCTCCTATTGCCGGCTACCTTGGATGTCCCTCTCTCTGTCTGCTGGGGACCAGATTGTGTTTTGTGCTCACCAGTTTGTGACACCGAGCCTGCTCTAGAACCAGATGCATGTCGCTGCGCTGGTGGAAGGTGTGGGTGAGCGGTGTGACTGGTATTATGCACGCATTTCTTCAGCATCGTCATCCTTAGAACTATAAAGCCATAGAAAAGTTACGGCACAGAAAGAGGCCACTCAGTTCATTTTGTCTGCACTGGCTGAAAAAGCTAGCCGCCCCTTTTAATCCCACCTTTCAGCACCTGGTCTGTAGTCTCGCAGGTTACAGAGCTTCAGGTGTAGATCCAGGTACCTTTTAAATGAGCTGAGGGTTTCTGCCTCCACCACCAATCCGGGCAGCGAATTCCAGACACCTACCGTACTCAGTGTGAAAAGGTTTATCCTAATATCCCCTCTAGTGCTTCTGCCAATCACCTTAAACCTGTGCCCCCGGGAAATTGACCTCTCCACTAGGGAAAACAAGTCTTCCCTGTCTACTTTATCTAGGCCCCTTGTAATCTTGTACATCTCAATCAAGTCACCCCTCAGCCTCCTCTGTTCTAAGGAAAACAACCCTAGTCTACCTAGTTTTTCCACATAGCTGCAGTTTTCAAGCCCTGGCAACATTCTTGTACTCTTTCCAGAACAATTATGTTCTTCATGTAATGCGGTGACCAGAACTGTGGTCTCCAGCTGTAGCCTAACCAGCGTTTTATACAGTTGCAGCATCACATCCCTGCTTTGGTATTCAATGCCTCATCCAATAAAAGAAAGCATTCCATATGCCTTCTTTACCATCTTATTTACCTGTCCTGCCACCTTCAGGGACCTGTGGAAATGCACTCCAATGTATTTCACTTCCTCTATCCCTCTCAATATCCTCCCATTTATTGAGTATTCCCTTGATTCTCTTGCCCTCACAAAATGCTTTACCTCACACTTCTCTGGATTGAATTCCTTTTGCCACTTTTCCACTCACTCAACCAAATCATTAGAGTCCACAGCTATCCTCTTCACTATCAACTATGCAACAGACTTTTGTGTCATCTGTAAATTTCCCAATAATGCCTCCCACCTTGAAGTCCAAATCATTAATATACTACAAACAACAGGGGACCAACACTGAGGTGTCCTCAGGGCTGGAGATGAGGGCTGGCTCAAGTTGCCTAAGAAAAAGGGTAGAGAAAATTATTGCAAGGCAGGCAACTTGAAAACAGGAAAATTGACTCACAGAATTGTTGTTTGAGGGATCAGCTGGGGCAGGATCCTCACTTGAGTGTGCTGCTAACCTCACTGTCACCACATGATCGTTCCTGGTCCCCTCCCCCAACTCAATAGCTCTCACCTCTAAAGGAGTGTGTTTTGATCTCAGACCTCTCCCCTCCTATTGTGGGTGAGCTTCTCCTGCATAAAGGCAGATGAAGAGAGTGTGCGCAGGACACATGCCAAGGCAGGTGATAAGGATGCCTGTCTTGTGTGGTTGAAGAGTGGAGCCATGCATGGGGTGAGGACACGAGTTACACAGGAAATGAGCCCAGCTGAAGATGTGAAGATGTGTGTGAGGGAGTCAGTGGTGATGTCCCTTGAGCTGGTAGTGCGTGAGATCTCTGTGCAGTGTCATCCTGTGAACGCACGACGGACTTGGGGAGTGTCTGAGTTGGGAGTGAGTACCTGGTGGAGCAGATGTGAGATGATTCATCCTCTTTCTGCACCGGATGGCTGATACCTTCTGTGCAGCACTGGCGTTCACCACCAAGGATACCATTCCCAGGCCTCAGTTGAGAGGTTAGTGGACTTCCTCTGGCCATCACTGGGGTAGAACATCTACTGGCAGGCCTTTACAGCATTCAGAAAGTAGCCCAGCGAGGCATCACTGGAAGAGCCCTGGGATGCAGACATTGAGAAAGCTGTGCATGGGTGTTGTTTAAATATGGTTCCCAGAGAGATGATCCACTGGGGTCATGGCAGGGTGGGTGAATCAGAGGCTGCCCATCCAAAATGCAATGTGTTTTCTGTGCATATTTAATGAGGCGGGAAGCGGACAATGTGACGTGAAAGCCCGCCAATGCGACCGGCAGGAAAAATATCGTTTTTCCCACCCACCGCCGCACTTAGTTCATGGAGGGGAAAATCCTGCCTATAATGAAAGGAAAGTGGAGCACCAAGCCCTGCATATTTGTTCCCCTTGTATCTGCAACAAGGTGGGATATGCTGTTGATGATTCAATCAGTTCCTGAGTGCAGTGAAAAAAATATCTACAGTTTTTGTTAGCAACATGGATTCAATAGAAGGTCTCCCTGCCCCATGTTCTAATATTCTTTAACCAGAACCACCCATTAATGTGTGACTTTCCCAAGGAAAATTATCTTTTAGTGCAGCAAAGTGATGAATGATCCAGATTTCAGAATTTACAATGTTATGTCATGACTAGTATGGTATATCTGCCTGGTTGGCAGAACAGCATTTTACTAGTGTTGCATTAAGAACCCACCATCTTTGTCATCTGAATTAACTGGGTTTGTCACACAGTTAGAAGATGAGCTTTATTTATGTTCCATCTATTCTTCAGGAAAATCAATAAAGTTCTTGAACTGTTGAGGTCAAGCATTCATAGATTTTCAAACTTACAGCATCTGTAATAATACTTAAACATACACTTAAAAGATAGCACTTACAAACACTGTGGTTGTGGAATTAAACATACTCCATTTCTAACCTCAGATTCTTGGCTGATCAATTCTTTTGAATCATAACTTTCCAAACTCTCACTTATTATATATTTCTGTCACTCTGGCTACATGGCACTTCATATGTTTCTACATGACTTGATTATGCAAAAACTTAAAATACGAATTCATATAAAGAGAATGTAATTGAAATTATCCTTTATTGATCATTTCAATTGATATGCTGGTTTTATTACTAATTAATTTTTATTCCATCAGGATAACAAGATCAGCAGAACTCCCTTACTTCATTATCTTCTCAGTAATTTTGTTCTTGTTCCGTATAATTGCTATTCCACCAAATAAAACCTTTAATTCTAATTCTGTCTTTGATTCTGTACCATTCAATACCAGCTAATTCCCTCAATTTCCAGAAACCTCAATTAAAAAGACGTTTTCCATTTGCAGGACTAACTGTTGTCCTTGCATCCATTATCGATGATTACAGCTCCCTGTGATGTAGGAACTACTGTGCAATGACATGCCTTTAATTAAATTCTCTCGGTAAGAAGCTCATTACTTAATATTGAAACCTACCAGTGCCATAGGCTTTAATATAACTCCCCCAGCTCACCCCTGCCTCGTGACGGTGTGCAGGAGAAGGTCAGGGTGTGGTACGAGAAATGAAAAAGTGGAGAGCACAAGCCCAACCTTCCATATACAAGCCTTCCACCATTTTAATGGCAGCAGTTTTCTTGATTTGCATGTGTCCCACATGGGGAAATGGAACACTTTATTAACAAACTTAAATCAGGCTTCCACAATGCAATTAGCAGCCTGATTTGAAACTCTATATCTGCCATGCCAGTTTGCAAGGAGTTCAAAAATGCACCAGCAAAAGGGAGACAGGAGCTGCTGACACAAGATGGCAAATGCATTTAACAGCATTTCTTGAAGGCAAAGAGGAGCAGGAGTGTATCTCCTGGGCCCTTGTGGAAGCCTATGCCTTCCCACTTTGTATTGTGGCCTCTCTCTCCCAGCTACTGTGATCACAGACTTCTAACTGATCACCAGCCTTTGCCCTTCCCATTGCTGGGGGCTATTTCCAATGAATCCTAACAGTGGCATTCTCCTGTTGGTTTTCTTGCCCAGCAGTTGGCCCATCAATTTGGCCAGCTGCCAGGCAGGCAACAGAAGAAAAAATTATAATAAGGTCTGGCTGTTAAATTTAAGAAAACTTTCATGTCCCCAGCCTTGCTTTGTCCCCTGTACCCTCCTCTTCTATTCATTAGTATCAGGGCTACAGAGTCAGTCTCAGTTCAAAAATTCAATGGTCACTACTTTAAAATTAAATCATATTTCTTAACTTAGGAAACAAAGGATATTACTTCATTGTAAAGAAAAATCAATGGTTGTGTTACACTAGCAAACTTCAGATCAGTCTGATCAACTCTTTTCTTAAACTTGTTAAAATTTGGAGAAAGTAATTGACTAATGTGTGCTCTGGATCATTAATGCATTCCATAAAATAAAGGAAGCCAGACAATGTTTTAAAATGCTACAATATCGAAGTTTGTGCAAGTAAAGTCCAAGTTACAATATTAAAAGAAAATAGAAGATGTGCCATACTCTAATTTTCTTCTCACATGACATGGGAAACAAGAGACAAAGAAATGCAGAATGAGTACCATCATTTTTGTCAACCATCCCTCAATTCAATGCTGACATCTACTCAGGGTTGCAGGCTCATGCCATGGGTCTCCATGTGACTGAGCAGACCATTTATTGACCCACAGACCTTTGGGCACATGGGACAGAATGGCCCACAAAGTAGTGGGACCTAAAGTGCAGGATTTGTTCCATTTCCTTTTCTTCTCTGCCACAACTCTAACTCTTCATTAAGACATTCAAATTTGAAGCATGATGCAGTTTGATGGACAAGTTATCGCCATCCTGAGCAGTTGATAGCTAGCTCCTCCCAATCATTAATATCAAAGGTGCCACGCTTCAAGGAAGCTTCAGAGTGTCTTTGAATCAATTGCTTTGTCCTCCACTGGAACTTAGGCCATTTGAGCGTTGGAAAGACAGGACTTGGCGGGGAAACTATTTTCAGCCGTGCAAATATAGTGACCAGCCCATCAAAGTTGATTTTGCTGAAGTTTGTGAACATGACTTCAAAAATTACATAAGTGTTTGTTCAACAGTCCTCCCATTGAATCAGGAGAATGTGGCAGACATTGCTGATGAATTTTCTCTGGCACTCTTATGTGTCGCTCATACACCATCTAGGACTGGTTGCAGTACAGGAACATGGTGACTGTAATGATATGTCTAGGTAGAAACATTAGTCATAGAAACTTTTGTACTCTGGGAGTGCCGCTGTGTGAGGCGATATTGTGTGACACATTCCTCACTTCAGGAGAAATAAATGAAAAAAATAAATATAGCAAAGCAATCAATTAATGCCAAAGCTTTACATGAAGAACTTGACTTTCATTTTTTTCTTTGTGCGTGTATGTATTCTGTGCATATATTCAATAAAGCACTGTTCATTGTCATAAATGTCTCCGACTATTACAACTAGGAAAACGTCTTAATAGTGACGACATCTGCTGTGTATACGAGCGTTTTTGTTGACTTGTGAAGGTTGTTGCTGTCAAACACTTGTAGTAGCTTGTAGGCATTGGATCTCCTCATCAATGCTGACTTTCTGGGAGAGGTGACTGCCGAGGTATTGGAAGTGCTCAACATATTCCAGAGCAAGCAATAACAAACTTATTTTTTCTCAGTCGATAAAGATTAATCCAAGGTACTACAGAGACTAAAATAGAATCAGGTTAACGCAGTGGGAAATCTAAAGTACAATATGGTGCTTTGATGAACCAGTCGCATGATTTATGGAGATTGAAGAAAATGGAAAGGTAGATAAGAGCAGAGGCATCAGTCCTGCAAAGCATTGGCATTGAGTTGTTCCTTGTAATGGGACTCCCCACTAGGAGAAGTGCTGTTATAAGTGCATGAAGTAAGTGCCTGCTGATGATGATGATTGTTAATTCTTAGGCAAAAAAATGAAAGTCAAGTTCTTCATGTAAAGCTTTGGCGTTAATTGATTGCTTTTCTATATTTATTTTTTTCATTTATTTTTCTCAGTTTATTTTATGTATTTATCCCCAAATACTCTCTGTTACATTTTGCTTCAAGACAATGAATATATGTCAATTCGTCTCAGGCACTGCAGCCATATTCATGACCTCTACTAAATTATTCTATGGCTGAAACTGCCTGATATACTGAAGTGCAAAGTGAATTGCAATGTCCAGCTGATTTCACTCCTCCCTAGCAACTCAGCATTTCAGCTCTACTCTTGGCACCTTGAGATTGACATAGTGATAGTGTAGCTCCGTGTATGAGATCTCAGGTGTTGAGTCCCTGCTCCCTTCTTATGACTATGAAATTGTACAAAATGGGCAGAAGCTCCAGCCCCAAAAGGCCATCATGGAAACTTGGAAACAAAGTCAGGATACAAGCCTGGCATGTATGTAATCTTGCTGCCATTGCGAAAGGATATAGGAAAGCAGGCAGCAGGTTATCATGGTATAGGACTGGAATTAGGACAAAGTGGTATCTGAGACTTAAGAAGTGAGGTAAAGGTGAGCAGTATGAGGAAGAAGGTGATTAGTTGCAACATGATCATTGGGCTGGGAGCGGGGAGATTGATCTTGGCAACCAGCTATTGCATAAATGTTTGGGTGTTTAGCAAAGACATTATAAACAAATATTATAAGATTGTTCAATGAATATTGTTATGACTGGGATGGGAGGAGTGCACAAATTATCAAGCCTCACTGCTCCGCAAGCCGTACCATTAATTTAAGTGTTTAATTTTCTCACCGAAATGGCCTGTTGTGTACCTATACCTCTAGCATCCAGAAGAAGAGGCTCTGACCAGTGTTCTTTCAAAAACTCAGAATGATTAATTTATTTTAAAACAAAACTTCTTTCAGCAAGTTGCAAATACTGGTGAACACACAGTTATAATCTGGAAGTATAACTATCTATCTCTTCCTAAAGAATTCCCCTAGCACACACACAGACACGTGCATAAGCAAACAAAGAATAAAGGGCAAAATTTGGTGGACGCGCACCCGACCTGGATGAACATAAAATGATGCGCGATGATGTCAAGTGAGCCTCCCAACATTATTGCGCACCCACGTGATATTTCAGTCGGCGGGCATGCCCGAGATTTGGCAGCGCACCCGTCAACAATTAAAAGGCCTATTAAGGCCATTAATAATCTAATTGATTTCAATTTTTCACTGCCCATCCATCCTTACAATTGGCAGGCAGGCTAAAAGACCAAGCGGCTTTTGATATTTTGTGAACCCTCGTCCACGGGCAGGACAAGGTTTCGATCCATCATTAAAAATTTTTTCTTGTTCACAAGATGTAGGTGAGAGAGTGCTGGAAGGACTGCAGATCCTCAGCTCTGATGTTCTTAGGTCAAAATGTGCACAAAATACTTAAGTTAGCTGTGCTTGCATTACATGTTAAGATTAATTTTAAACCCCATAGGCATATCCAGTGTCTAGTGAACAGTAGTAGCTATTTTAACAATTTGTTATGGGAATTGTCTGTTTGTTTATACAATGAAAAGTTCCTATTTCCTGGAAGGTTTTTCTTGTACTTCTGCACTGGATGAAATATGCACTCCCTCATCATATGCATTTCAGAGGTGGGTGGATCTTTGATGGTGTACATTGTTTAATAAGGAGCACATATGACGTCCATTAACAATGCTGATCAACCTTCTGGAGAATGGCAATCAATCTGGCCTTGATTCATAGGTAAATATTATATCAAGCAGTTCTTTGCCTTTGAATTTTAGTTTTAATTCATCGTCTTGTTTAACTGTGAGAAGGAACTTTTGATATTCCTTTGTTTCAGTTTTGATTTCACATCAGGAATTGAGTATAACTGATATCGGTCCAGACTCCTAAGTGAATTTCTGCTTCACTAAGCTGCTGATGAGTTGAGGCCCGTAGAACACACCATAAAACATTTGATTTCATCGTGGAAATGTACAGGTTCAAGCAAAGTGCAGTATCTGAGATCTATGAGAATTTTGATATATTTTATTATTTAGAAACAAGGATTCAGTTGGTCTGACAAACTCAGCCCCTTACTTCAATTAGAGTTAAGTCATGCTGCCCTATATGCATGTGGTAACAGGAGTGAGTGTAAGAAAAAAATTCCCTTATGAACTGAACCAGATCGCTCTGCCATAAACATGTGCAATTTTTAATAAGTAACTGCTCTTGGAATGAACACAAAGGACTAAGTCAGTTTTATTGTTGCAATGAAAGCATTAAGTGTCAACCAAAAAGTGTGGGTCTTCAATCACATGTAGGCCAACTGGTTAGAGATGGCAGGTTCCCTTCCCTGAAGGACATTAGTGAACTAGCTGTGTTTTTATGACAATCTGTCAGTTTTCATGGTCAGTTTTTCTGGCACTAACCCACAAATGACCAAATTTATTGAACTTATTCTCACAGCTCCCTATGATGAGATTTGAACACATGATATTTAGTTTGACAGTCTAGAACCATGGCCACAGGGCCGCCATACTTGTTTCCATTTATGAAAGACCTCAGTAAACACGCAGTTATCCCAAGGCAGCTCACCACCTTTGACTCAAAGGAATGTCAGCCGATTGGGGCATCAGAAGTAGATCTGGCACATTGGGTGGTAGTGGGGGGGAGGAGTTGCTAAGGGGCTGGCAAGGCTGGCTTAGGCCAGCAGTGCCCCTCAATTGTTTTGTGGAACTCCATCATCTCTGGGGCCAAAAAAAAAATCATTTCAAACTTAACTTTTCAGAACCGCTTTAGCTCTATCTATCAACAATGGAGCAGATCAAAGAGTGCACTACAAACATTCCAACCAGTTCTAACATCTGTATGTTATAGGATTCCAATTTGCTTATTGAGCTGGTGAGATCCCTGCTTTTATTGCTCCATCATTAGTGGCTGTGCATTCAGTTTCCAAAGCCCTAAGCTCTCTAAACCTCTCAGTCTTTCGACTTCTCTTTCCTTCTTTAAGACTCTCAAGCTTTTAATCATCTGCCCTAATATCTCGGTGTCAAATTTGCTTTCTTATATCACTTCTGTGAAGTGTCTTGGGATGTTTTATTACGTTCCAGGTGCTATATAAATACCAGTTGTTGTTGTTGTTATTATAATTATTAAAGGGAGCCTGTCTCTAGATATAGGCTGACATTGGCTACATAGTGTAAAGGGACACATTCAAAATGATCACAGCCACATTATCAAGTTTCCAAGATGGTAAGGCTGTAGAGCTTAATTTGAAGGTTAGCATGCCTGATTGGAGAGGGCTGCCTTTTCCTCCTGCCAAAGAATTAGGTCTGGGTTGCAGATAAGTACTTCAGGAGGAGAATTTTCGGCTCGGCAAGTGGGGGCGGGGCCTGCTCGCCGAGGCATAAAATGACGTCACCGCGCATCATTTAGATTTTCAGCTCAGCGGGCGAGCAGCCGAGTTGGCTGCGCACCTACCGAACTATCAGAGGCCTACTTAAAGACATTAATTAACTAATTAAGCCTATTGAGAAAGCTGCCCATCCAACCTTAAGGTTGGCGGGCAGGTGAAGAGCCCACGCGATCTTTGCATTTTTCATGGAACCTTATCCATGGGCGGTATGAGTTTTCATGAAGGGTTTATAAATTAAATACATTTTTTCATTAAAGTTCATTGACATGTCCCAGCTCATGTGACACTGTCACAGAAGGGGACATGTCTTAAATGTTTTTTTTCCTTTGTTAAAATTTTTAAAACTTAAAACTTAAATCCCTGAGGCACATCTGAGGCTTCCGGGCGCATGTCACATAAAATGGCGGCGCGGATCCGATCGGGGGCGCCGACCAGGTATGCGACAGACTGTGCCCTCCCTCGCACAACCCCCCAATAGGGGAGAAGGTTCTCTCCCATGCGTCTTTACTGATGTCCTTGGCAACATCAGATCTGCTCTCCCACAGACTGGTAGCTATTTGGAAGCAGTACCCACCACTAATGACATGATGATGTACATATTTCTGCTTTCTGTCAGCATGACAGAATATTTCAGTCTTCCATCAATCTCCTCCACTGCTCACACATGTTGCCAAAAGAACACAGAACCAGGCTACCAATGCAGCCACATAAGGTGTGAGCCTTCAGCAAGACTATTTCAGGATCTACGTAACATTAGGTTATGGCCACTCTAAACCAAGGACAGAATTTTCACCTCAGCAGGTGGGCGCACATCCAACATGCTTGAGTGTGAAATGATGCGCGTTGATGTCGGGCGCGCACCCCAATGTCAACATGCAGTTGCATGGTAGTTCGGTCGGCAGATGCGCGCGGGAATAGGCAGCATGCCCTCCGACAATTAAAAGGCCTGTTAAGGCCATTAAATTATCAATTAAGTTAAATTTTTTGCTGCCTATCCAACCATATGGTTGACGGGCAGGCAAAAAGGCCAAGCGGCCTTTGACCTTTTTAGAAAGCCTCGCAGGTGGGGTGAGATTTCCTAAAGCAAATAAAAATAAAATAAAACTTTTTAAATTTAATTCAAAACATGTCCCTGCTCATGTGACAGGGTCACATGAGGGGACATGTTTTATAAAATTTTTAATTTCTTTATTTTTTTTATAAAAACTCTTCATCTCCCTGAGGGAGCTCTGAGCCTCAGGGAGATTATCAAGCGCACACTCGCGGGCATATGCAAAGTCTACACTCACCCATCGCCCTCCTCCCCCTACCCGCACAAGCAGTGCTGAGCGCTGCCGCTCGCATTTCACGCTGGGCAGGCCTTAATTGGCCCTCCAGCGTGAAATTGCCTTCCAGCCTCAATTGCGGGTGGCAATCGGCTTTCCACCCATCCCCGCCAAGCTCACCCAACAAAAGCAGGATTCTGCCCCTGGAGACTCTGGAAAATGCAACTATCAATGCCTCACATAGTTTGTTATTCAGAGAGCTCAAACATGTATTAGAGATAGGTTTAAGACCTCACACATTACACACCAATACTAAATAGAAACATGGTATTAAGAAGAGCTAGGCATGCCCACAATATAATTTTAGATAAATTGTAGTTATACTATATGTAGATTTTCGGCTCTCCATTGTGGCAAAAATTGTGGAACTGCTTGAAAATTGCAAGTCCTGCCACTAAACACGTCTCTTCCCATTTCACAGGGTGGTAATTGGGCAGCGAGGGGAGGTTGTGTTTTGCATAAGTGCAGTTTACAGAAGCAGCTGGCCATTTACATCATCAGCTGCCTCCACACATGAGATTTTGGTAGGCTTAGAATATGAAACCCAAAGTGTCAGGTTAGACCTGGTAAGAGCAGGTCTGAACTTTGTGGACTCGTTTGGATAGCCAGGATACCGCTTTGAAGAGATAAGGCACTCCTTTGGATCTGGGACACCTTTGGTGAAGGTAATGTGCCCTTTGGTGGACGTCATGTGCCCTTTGGGCTGGTCAAGTGCCCTTCAGTGGAGGTAAGGTGCCTTTAGAAATTGTTAAACAAAGGCTTAAATGTGTGCAAAAATGGCATAAACTTATTACTGTCAAGCTCATTGGAACAGTCCTGTCAAAATCACCAGTCAAATTGTAAGAAGCAACTGTTAAGAGGACTTGCAAAGCTGTCAAAATTGTCAAGAGAACCTGTCAAATGGAGCTGTCAAGGAATTTAAAAGTCCTGCCTTGTAATCTTTGAAAATAAATGTCTGGAGTGTGAAACAAATGCTTGCTATTTCACTCTGCCTGTTGACATCAACCTGAGAACTTCCATTACTGGATCAGTACTGCATGACTGATTTCACAACCATTCATTATCACAGTAGACTGCCAGCCATTTCATAGTTCAATTCACAGCCATTGCAAGTGATTATCGACTCTTTGATATGGGACAATGAATTCCAATGGCTGTTGTAAGAAGGGTTTTTACACTTGAATGAAATGTTTGTTGTTATAAGGTTTCATTTAGTTGAAGGAATGTAAATGTAGTAATTTTTTTTTAATGAATGAGTGTTATTTTTAATATGGTGAAGTGTGCAATAGTTAGAACTTTATCACACCTGTGCATGGGTCTTGAAATATTCCCATGGTGGACCCATGGTGGATACTAGGTGAGTTGGCATGGTAGGCAGATGCAAGTGAAAAGGGTCCTGGGTGGGAGCATGTGGTGGCATGAGTTAGCACAAAGTTGGCTTGGACTGTAAAGGGCCATGGAGGTGGGGCTTCATAGGTTAGCATAGGAGCTGTAAAGGGCCAAGGGCATGTGTGAGGGATGTACCTTGGCAATGGGATCATGAAGGGCCATAGGGGGTCAGTGAGGAGCATACCTTGGCACATTGCTAGTGGGGACATAGATTGTGCATGGAGGACTTGAGGTGGAATAGATTGGCATGGGTGGAGCGTGGGGAGTATGTGGGGGGTTGAGGGGAGTGAAGGGTGAGGGCTGGAGGGACGTTTCATGTTTTTTTTTTAATCTTGGACACAATGCCAGCTCCCTGTGGCAGGCCTTCTGCCCAGTTTTCCTCCGCAGCCAGCAGCCTCAGTTCTTTCGGGGTTGCCAACCTGACTTCTAATCCAGCCGCAACCCACCCCAGCTCCCCCACCATCCTGAGCCCTGGACTGAAAATTTGATGTCTGAGCAACTATTTTTAAAGGCTGGTTTCATGGAGGCAGGAATTGCCCCATCTCTGTGCACCCAACCTGGGAGCAAAAATGAAGGCCATCGTTCTTCATAAGATTTGGAAGTCACTTTGATCAGATGTCTTGAATGGAAGTTAATTGAGGCACTCAGAAGAATGCCTGCAGTTCATGCCACACTAGTAGTGGGACAGGAAGATGTACTGAGGACTGTTCATACTGTGGTTGAATGAAATAATCAAGGGGCGATATCAGAATAACGCAAGTGTCTCATACAGCCAGCATTGGGCTTTAGGCAAGGTGTTTTGTCGAAATGCTTTCCCTGGTGATGATTAATGCCTGCTATATGCAAGTTCCAAGCATTCTGCTCTTTCACGGTGCTCCACTGGTGTCTGTTGTATGTTAGGATCTGGCTGCTGCTTTTGAGTGGTGTACCTTTAGATTCATGTGGTCATTTGCCTCCATGAGCTGGATCATGAAGTCTCTCTGCAACTGGTTCTGTCATATCTGCTAATGCAATACCTGGCTGTCTTGCTAGCTTTCGGACACATCTTATGTCATGGGTGAGCAGTGTCCAAAAGGGCCACACAGCATCAAGCTACATATGACAGCAGCACTATGCACGTCTCATTCAGCTATGTTTCTGCAGCCGAGTCCTCTCTCAACAAAGTTGCTGATCTGCATGGAAGCAGATCCTTTTGACAAATACGAAGGCAGTGGATTGATTCTCACCATCCATTCGCCTAACACAGAAACCAGACCAAATGAACCCTTGAAGCTGCAGCCTGAGAATTCATGGCACAAATTCTGATTTGGTTTTGAGCATCTAATACTGATTGCTCTGTTGTGCACATCCCCAATGGGGCATCCCATGCTGGGTGGAATTATGAAGAACTAGTCATGTATATCTGAATATAATATGTAGATTCCTCTGCTTTCACCCTCAGACTGTGCAGAGTATTTGCAAAAATCACCAATCACTGCAAAAGCTGTTTCTCTGAGAGCACAGTTTTTGTAGTTGACTTGGTAAGGCCTCTGAACTCTTTCTTGGTTTGATGCCATATCCTCTGAGTAGTTGAGACCTATTGGCAAGCAACGAGCCCTCTTTGGGCTGAATTTATTGTGCACTGAATGGACTCTGGCAGCAGCCTCGGAAGTGGGTGGCATTGCCACATGAGAGCAGTATGGCCAGTTGACTGAGATAACAACCTGGAGATAGAGAATTCTTCTCATGTTTGAGTGGGGTAGGGCAATGAAACACTGATCTCAGTGTAATCTGATGTGGAGTCAGGTACTGGCACTATTTTTAAAGGCCTGTCTACCCTGTATTCAGTCTTTGCTTGTACATTGCAATTGGCATAGTAGCCTCCAGTGTGCTCCCCTCCAACTCTGCACCTGGAGTCTGGAATCCTAAAGAAGCCGAGGTTCAACCAAGGAAGTGAACCAGGAGCCATCAATCAGCCTGGCATTTCCGTTCATCAAGTTTAGTTGGCGTGAACAGTAAATGCTTCAAATCGAGCCATTGTAATGGAACCAAGCTGCCTAGAAGAACCCATCAGATGCAATCATTTTGGGCAATGAACCCTGGCTCAGAAACGAAGTCCCCTAGCCATAACCTAACATTGTCTAAGCCATGGACCTGGAATCAAATTTCTATGACCATGTTTGGATAACTGGTCAATCTGTGAGTGAGTGCAGCAAACATGCTAGAGATAAGACCCCAGGTGGCCAATGGTTTAGCAATGCCCCACTGCACTAAACTCCTCCAGGCTACAAGGGCAAAGCTGGAGGCCCTCTTCCCAAGAAATGACAAGAAGACACCCTCCTGCCTGACAAAGCAAGGCTGTTTGGATATTGCACAGGAAGTCACTTCCTAGGTATTGTCAAGCACGTGAACATTGTTTTCAAAGATCATCAGAAAGACTAGGCCTTTTGTGAAATTAAACTTGTCAATCTCAATCTTAAACCCAGAGCTCAAGCTACACCTAATTTGGCAATAATATGAATCAAATAGAAAACCTCACTCAGAGAAGACATGGGATGGTTGGTGTGGACAATTAAAAATGTCACACTGATGAACAACCTTCTGTAAGGTTGGGGCGGAGGGAGGTCAGGACAATTTTTGATATTGGCTCTGTAGGGTTGATTTTACAAATTCACACCTCAACCAGGGCCACGTATCAGAATCCAATTGCATGCTCTCAGTGACTGAAAAGGAAGAAATCCCTCTTGATCACCGCTCTGGTGTTGAAGTGCTCAACCATGTTTTTGTCACCTCCAGACTTGGTTATTCCATTTTCCAATTTCACCTAACCAGCGAGCGAATATTCACAGAAAATGTTAAAACAAAACACCTTAAACTAACTTGAGCTGTAATTGTAATCATTATGAATTGCTTCACCTAACAATTTAATTCATGTGCACATATTTCCATTCAGTTTCTAGTGGAACAGGTATACTGTTGCTTTGAGGGAACAATGTGCTTCTTCCCTTTTGGCTTCGTGCATCTTGCTCAGAGTTCTATAATGTAGTTGAGACTGAATTTGTACTTTATTCTGACATGTGGGAATGTCTTCAGAAATATATAAGGGCAGATTAATAACATTTAGAATAGATCTTTGTCCAATTCTATAAATCCAATAAATTCTTTGCTACAAAACATATCTAAAGCATATAAATGGTAAAATAATTTCTCAGACAATCTATTCAATTTACTTTGGCATTATCTACTATTGCCTTTAGGGGGGAAGAATAGGCATTTAATGAAATTTGAATGAATGCATCTAAATTTACTATAAATAAGAAATAAATATTTATTTTTCTTTGTAAAATTAAATCCATACAGTTTTTTTTCTGCTGTAGTACTTCTCATGACAATTTGCTGAATTCTATATTTGGTTTTATTAAAAATAAATGATACTTTTCATAGTTCAATATAAGATTAATAGTGTGAATTCTCCTAACAGTTGAACAGACTGATGCAAAATCATATCTCTTATACTCCTTGAAACATGTTGTCCTTTTTAGTACTTCCTGTAATTTGTAAAATCATGACTTAAAATCGAGAATTTCTTTTCATGCTTGCAGAACAGAACTGAGTGGCAGCTCCCATGAACTATTCCTTTACTAGGAGTTTCACTAGGCCTGGTTTTACCCAGTGTTATGTTGAAAATTAAAGGGCCTGTGGTAGCAGTTTCGAAGGATGGACACTCCTGGTAGCAGAAATTGTACAAATCAGAAGCAAATGCCTAGCAGAGCAGCCAGGTTAATTAATGTACCTATAGAGATACTGCTGGAGCAAATGGAGCCTTGAATTGGCAAATATGTCAAATGCTCAAAGGCATGCAAAAGGCCTGAACTTTATGAGGCTTGCAGGCGCAGGATAGGAGATGGCAAGAGGTGGGGTTTCAAAATTGGGATGGGATGTGCTCATCCCAACCCTCAACATTGTGATGTTGTGATGTTGTTTCTGCATTTTGCCAGTGGCAGGAAAGGTCCACACCAGGGTAGCTGCTACGACACAATGGGACTGTAATTAAGCTCATTGGGAAGGTAATTAAGATGAATTTGCATGGATCGGAATGTGATTCTACGCAGAGTTTTGAATTTAACAAATGGGAATCACAGGCCTTCAGTTAAAGTTGGAGTCCTCATCTCCACTTCTGGAAGTCAGCCATTGCAATGTTGTTGGTTTCCTTGAAGGGGAAAAGTGGGGAGCTGAGGCCATTGCTGTCCAGTGTAACATTCACACCACACAAGTGCCAGACAATGACCATCTCCAACAAGAGAGAACTAACCATCGCCCTTTGACATTTACTGGCATTACCATCACTGGGTTCCTCTCTATCAACATCCTGAAGGTTACCATTGACCAGAAACTGAACTGGACTAGCCATATAAATACTGAGTGGACAAGAGCAGGTCAGAAGCTAGGAATCCTGTGGAGAGTAACTCACTTCCTGACTCCCCAAAGCCTGTCCACCATCTACAAGGCAAAGTCAGGAGTATGATGGAATAGTCTCCACTTGCTTTGATGAGTGTAACTCCAACAACACTCAAAAAGCTTGACTCCATCCAAGACAAAGCATCCCGCTTGTTTGGTATCCCATCTACAAACATTCACCCCTTCCACCACCAACGCACAGTGGCAGCAGTGTGTACCATTTACAAGATGCAGCAGGAACTCACCAAAGTTCCCTAGACCACACCTTACAAACCCATGACCACTACCATCTATGGAGCAGATACATGGGAACTCCACCACCTACAAGTTCCCTTTCAAGCCATACACCACCCTAACTTGGAAATATATCACTGCTCTTTTACTGTCACTGCGTCAAAATCCTGCCTTCCTAACAGCACTGTGAGTGTATCCACACCACGTGGACTGCAGCAGTTCAAGAAGGCAGCTCACCACCACCTTCTCAGGGGCAATTAGCAATGGGCAATAAATGCTGGCCTAGCCAGCGATGCCTACATCCCAGGAACGATTGTTTTTTTAAAGTGGTGGGAGGCTTCTAAGGGTTGGAGCTGCTTAGAGTGATAGGCTCTCTGCAAGGGACATGGAGGTGCATTGACAGAGGAGAGGAGATTAACAACGGGGAAGTTCTGAGGAGGTCAACTTCAAGGATATCACCTGAGAGGGGGCGAGGCCAATAGTCATGAGACAGACACATTCAGTCTTTGCTGCTGCCCCCATTTGAAGGAGAAGCAGCTCACAGGGTGGGAGGGCCAGGCACTGGAGGCAGCAAGAGGGTTGCTGCAGTCCACGTGGTGTGGATACACTCACAGTGCTGTTAGGAAGGCAGGATTTTGACGCAGTGACAGTAAAAGAGCAGTGATATATTTCCAAGTTAGGGTGGTGTATAGCTGGGCAAGCTACAGTGTGCATGGGAAGTAACAGATAGAGTTTCTCTCTATCTAGACCTCTCATGATTTTGAACATCTCTATCAAATCTCCTTCTAACCTTCCCTTCTCCAAGGAGAACAATCGCAGCCTCTCCAGTCTATCCTCATAACTGAAGTCCCTCAACCCTGGAACAATTCTCACAAATCTTTCCACACTCTCTGTAAAGCCTCACATCCTTTCAAAAGTGTAATGTGCAGATTCAGACACAATACTTCAGTTGAGGACAAACTAGTTTTTTTAAATGTCATTGCAAATGCTTTCAGGTGACATTTCCTCTTTTTTTTATGGAGTGTGCAGTCTTTTTAAATTTTCTTCCTTACTATTGTACTCTGCACCTCTATTTGTAAAACCCAGGGTCCTGTAAGCCTTTTGTTATTATCCCCATGGAGTTCAACAAATGAAAAGAACTGAATTTACTGAACGACCCCAATGAAGAAACCAATGGACACAATTTCCCTTTTTATAACTTTTACTTTAACTATCAAAGCAAAATCAACCTAAATTAAACATGAATTGCAGTCAAGCTAAACTATGAATTACACAGTAAATAGCAGATACAACAAAGATAGATCTTAAAATTTTTCAAGATTCTGATCTTCCTCACGTAGAATTCCAGCTGCTTTGCTTCACCAATTAACCTTTGATTCTCACCCAACAGCAGTTCCCAACCAACTGAGTTCCACGGATACTATCTTGCATAAAATATCCAGAACCTTCTCAGCCCTGCTCATAACAGTTTTGATGGTGTGGATCCACAAATATTACCTTTATTCAAACCGTTAGTGATAACACTGTGCATTGTATAGCGGATTCTGCTCAATCAGTTTCTTTAAAGTAACCGAACACAGCAGTAGCAGCCTTATTTTCCCCTCAGCTCCATTCCCAGATCCAGTATTCACATTCAGTTATTTTTAACTGCGCAACAACCTCTCCATTGCAAAACCCATTCACATGTGCCCCTTGAGTCATGTGGGCCTATTTTCACGTCACACCCTCCGGGAACAGGATCACAACTTTTTGATTAGCAAGAACTACCAGAGATCCTGGAATATCTCTGCAAATCTGACAATCCAGAAATATCATCATTGCCAGACTCTATGACCAAGTCCTTCTCCAAAATCAATAGCACTTCCAAAAACCTGAGCTTTCACCCCGGGCCCATAACAACAGTGCCTCGCTCTTCAACTCCAGCTCTGCCCAATCACTGCAACTTTCAAAATGAACTGAGTGAAAGCAGCCCTGCCAACAGCCACCATTCTCACCGCACCTGGTCTGAAGCCCCTGCTTGCACTGATTCTGCACAAAATAACACTGGCTGCAGCCCACCGGACACCATCACACTTTCTTACTGCTTTCTGAACCTACCCAGCCGCATTCAACAATTTGTGTACATATACCCCCAGGTCCCTCTGTTCCTGCACTGACTTTAGAATTGCACTGTTTATTTTATATTTACTCTTTTCATTCTTCCTACCAAAATGTATCACTTCACAAATTTCTGTATTAAATTTCATCTGCCACATGTCCAGACATTCCAACCAGCCTGTCTATGTTCTCTTAAAGTCTAACACTATCCTCTTCATACTTCAAATACTGCCAAATATTGCATCATCTGCAACATTTGAAATTGTGTTCTGTGTACCCAAGTCTAGGTCATTAACGTATATCATGAAAACCAGCAGTCCTTGCACTGACCCCTTGGGGAAGCCCCCTCTATACCTTCCCCCAGCCCAAAAAACAACCATTCCATCATTACTGTCACTCAGCCAACTTCATATCCATGCAGCCATTGTCCCTCTTATTCCATGACCCTCAATATTGATGACAAACCTATTAAATGGCACTTAATCAAATGCTTTTTGGGAGTCTACATACACCACATCAGCTGCATTACCCTCATCAACCAACTCAGTCAAAAACCTCAATCAAGTTATTTAAACATGATTTTCCCTTAACACATCCATTCTGACTTTCCTTAATTAATCTGCAATTTTCCAAGTGACTGTTAATTTTGTCCCAGGTTATCATTTCTAAAAGCTTTCCCACCAACAAGGTTAAACTAACTAGCATGTAGTTGCTGGGCTTATCTTTATACCCTTTTTTGAAAAAGGTGTAACATTTGCAATTCTCCAGTCCTTGGCGCTCCTGTATCTAAGAAAGATTAGAAACTTAGGATCCGTGCCTCTGTAATTTCCACCCTTACTATCCAGGGATGCATCTCATCCAGTTCTGATAATTTATCAACTTTAAACACAGCTAGCCTACCTAATACCTCCTTTTATTTTTATCAATTCCTAGCCCATCCAGTGTCACAGTTGCTTCCTTATTCACTATAACTTAGGCAGTATCCTCTTCCTTCGTAAAGACTGATACAAAGTATTCATCTAGTACCTCAGCTATGCTTTCTGCTTCCATGCCTAAATTTCCTGTTTGGCCCCAAATCAGCTCCACTCCTTTACCAACCTTTTGCTATTCATATGCCTTTAAGAGATTTTTGCATTCCTGTTTATGTTAGCCGTCAGTCTCTTTTCATATTCCTTCTTTACTTCTCATTTTTCTTTTTCACTTCTCCTCTCCACTTTCTATATTCAGCTGGGTTCTCAATTGTATTATCCACCCGACATCTATCCTAAGAACCCTTTTTCTATTTTATTTTACTCTCTATCTCTTTCATTATCCAGGGAGCACTGACCCTGTTTGTCCTACGTTTCCCCCTCATAGGAATGTACCTCTTCTGTATTTGAACTATCTCTCCTTTAAAACCAGTCCTTTGTTCGGTTACGGTTTTGCCTGCCAATGTCTGTTTTCAATTTATCTTGGCCAGGTCTATTCTCACCCAACTGAAGTTGGTCATCCCCCAATTAATTATTTTCACTCTGGATTGCTACTTGCCCTTTTCCATAGCTAACCTAAACCTTACGATACTATGGTCACTGTCTCCTAGAAGTTCCCCGACTGACACTTGATCCACTCGACCTACTTCATTTCCCAGAACCTGATCCAGCAACGCCTCCTTCCTGGTTGGGCCATATTCTGATTGAGAATATTCTCCTAAACACACTTCATAAACCATTCCCCCTCCCTGTCCTTCACACTATTACTATCTCAGTTTTTATAATCCGAATATATTTTTAAAAAGAAAGGAATCTCCATGATGCCAATGGAAAGAAAACCGCTGGACAAAATGTCACTTTTTGAAACATTTACTGTAACAAACCAACAAAAACCAACACAAATTAAACATTAATTAACAGGTAGAGGTTATTTTAAATAAAAAGTCAAATTTTGATTTAAATAGTCAATGCAAAGATACACCTCACATAGTAAATAGCACTCACATTACTTCCTACAAAAATAGGGCATCATGTGTAATCTCAGTTTTTCCAACTCAGCCTTCATTTTGTAGGAAACTTTGCTTCCCAAACAACCATTTCAGCTCCTGAGCTGCATTCACCAGCAACCGTTGTTATGACCCACCCCAGGTGAGGTTTCCCAAAGTTGTTGTTCTAGGCGAGACCCCTCAATTTGTTATTGTCTGGCTGGGACACCCCCAGATTGTTATGCCCCGGGTAAGGAGTGATGAATTGGCTCCCTGTCTTTATTCAGCTGCCCACCCCCACCCTGCCTTCTGTTGGTCGCAACAAGACTTAATCTAAAAAGGATCCCTTTTTCTCAGACCCAAACATCCTGGTTTCGAAGGAGCCAATTTGATCACACCAATTTCTTGAATTAAAGGTAAGAGTAAGTTTATTAACTACTAAAAGCAAGAAAGGATAAAACACATGCATATATAGTCATACAGGTTAAAAATAAGAATTTAGCTTGAAGTAAGTGAATATATATATATATATATACACACATATGTATATAAAAAAAGGTGTATGGAACAGTCCTTGACTCATGGCGAGTAGATGGTTGAGTGTTGAGGCCATTGCAATTCAAGATTCCAGTTGAATTGACTCCTGTAGACAAATGGTCGGTTTCAAGATTCCAGTTGAATTGACTCTGTTAGATGAACAGTCAAAATCAAGGTTCCAGTAGTGATGAATTTGGTAGAGAGGGATAATCAGTTTCGAGGTTCCAGTGGTGTTGAATTCAGTAGAGAGGGAGAGAGATTGGGATACCTGCAAAATGCCAATCTGCAGGGGCACTATCTGTGGCTGTTACTTCTGAGTCAAACTTCCAGCATTTTCTCTCTCTCAGAACACCCACCAACAGACAGACACCAGGGCAGCTTTTCAGGTCACTTTTAACCCCTCCTTTGTATATTCCAAGTGGAAAGTGAATTCACAAACCTGTCTGGGCAATGCACATAGGATTTCTTTATGAGATGATATACATCTCCCATTAAGTCCCATTTAGTTTGTGGATGCCTTTAGAAGTACCTTGTCTGGCAACAGGGTTGGGTTCCATTGCCTCTTAGGGTGTCACCCTGCAGCATTCCAGCCAGTGGCTTGTGTGCATTTTTAAAACCCCAGGTCTTATTTTTAAACTCCAATGTTTCTGGATGCAAGTCGGTGTTTTTCCTTCATTATCATGACACTATATTCCATCCCATGTTGCCAGACACACTAACAACCAATAAGATGCATGTCTATCAACCCTCTCCCACTCAGTTCACAAATTTCCTAGAACCCCTTCTGCAATCCTTTTGAATGTTCTGCTGGGCTCTGGTACTGCTTCAACAGCAGCAATGGATATTAACCAACCCACAATTCCTCGCTCTTCCTGTCTTCAGTGCTTTTTCCGTTTTAACTGCATAACACGCATAGTAACACAGTCTCCATTCTCAGAGTCCTGCTTCAACACCAGGGCATGTTCAAAGACTGCCAAACAGAAAACTGTTCCACACTGGAAGAGGCTGTCCTGTTCTCTCTTTGCACCAATTCCCAGTCTCCTGAACTGCCAAAACAGAGAAATCAGCTGACCCCTCTCACTGCAATTAGCTTTTCATTTACCCTTCACTTCTTAGCTGTTCATCCCCATGACCATCCCACGTCACATGGGCATTTCTAGGGCCTAATGATGTCATAATCAGGAAACCAATTCACCCTCTTTCAAAATTCTTCCCAGCCCATTTTAGTCTTAAAGGAGCATTGCACAAAAAGAAAATATATGCATCCCAGAGCACATGGGTAATCAGATAGTCTTTATTAGGTTAATCTGCAGGACAGATGGGAAACTGTTCAATCTGAAACCAAAACAACTCCAGCCTCAGTCATAGAGCTTCAATATGCAGATGACACTTGTATGTGCGCTCACTCAGAAATTGAGCTCCAGGTTACAGTCAACTCGTCCTCCGAAGCAAATGAGAAAATGGGCCTTTCACTAAGCATCTGGAAAACTAAGATTCTTTTCCAACCAGCTCCCACAACTCAATACCTCCCACCATCGATTAAGATCAACTGCGGGATCCTGGAAAATGTGGATTATTTTTTATATCTACCAGCCTCCTCTTGATGAAGGCAGGCATTGTTGACAAAATTCATCATCATCTCCAATGTGCCAGCTCATCGGCCAACTGAGGAAAAGAGTATCTTAGGACTAGGGCCTCAAACCCAAGGTTAAAATCATAGTTTACAGGTATGAGGAATCCATTTTTGGAAAATCTGAAGGACATTGAATTTTGGACATTCTTCATCCTGAGTTATTTTTAAAAGTTTGCAATATTAATTCGGGTCTGTGACTATGCCATTCTTCAAGAAACCACAGGTCAAGATAAATGTCCAGCAGGGAACAGCTGGAGAAGGAAGAGGTACATTGTATATCTAAGTTAACAAAGAACTGCTGTTGCCAGGCTAAAAACTCTTGTTGATTGGTTAAAAACACCTGGCCTGAGGGGAGCACTCTTTGAACATCTTAGTCTTCAAAAATCTCAGTCAGGGAGAGCGTGTGGGTGTACCTTAGAAGCAGGCAGCAAGAAAAAGACTTTCTTTCCCTCTCTCTGGCCCACCTTTGTGTTAACTTCTGCTCAGAAACCTCTCATCAGGTTCATTCATCTGTTCATTCTGAGAGTTCACAAAATTATGATAAGTAAGAGTCATCAAGGACAGTTTCACAAAAAATAAAATCTGTCTGAAAGAACTTCCAGATCCATGGGATGAGGTTTCCTAAAGCAAATAAAAATGAAATAAAAAATTTAAAATTAAATTAATAGCCTGTCCCTGGTCATGTGACAGAGTCACGTAAAGGGACATGTTTCATTACATTGTTTATTTCTTTATTATTTTGTTTGAAATGTTTCATCTCCCTTGCAACTCAGTGCCTCAGGGAGATTATGAAGCGCGCACTCGTGTGAAGTTTGCGCTCGCCCTGCTTTCCTTTCTCCCACTGTCTGCACAGGCAGCATTGCCACTCGCGTTTCACGTTGGACGGGCCTTATTTGGCCTGCCAGCATGAAATTTCCTCCCAGCCTCGATCACGGGAGGAGGTCGGCTTCCCGACCGTCCTCACCGGCCCGCGCTGAGCCCACCCAACAAGGATGAAGTTCTGCCCATGGAAAAGTGGGGCTAGAATTAACTGCACACTCCTCCCATCTCAATCTGTAATATAAGGTTGGGGTCTCTCACGAGGTTTGAAGCATGGACAACAAATGATTGGATGCAGATTAAAATAATTATTAAAGGATAAAAAGACAGATACCAGGTTTCTGATACATTGGTAACTGACATGGCTTTGCAAATTGCTGTGACTTTTTCAAAGATGGAAGATTTATCCCTGATTGGTTTACAAAAAATACCCAAGGCCAAGGTAAGGGAATTGGCAAATAAATTGAAGTTAGAATTAACTGAAGAGGTGAGGAAAGCAGACATTGTTGAGGTAATAGTGCAGAACTTGAAATTGGAAGGGATACAAGAGAGGCCATGTTCTCCAGGGGGTGAGTTAATTGAGTAAGCTAGGACTTGGTTACAAATGAAGCAGCTTGAACATGGGGCAAAAAAAGGAGAAACTTAACCTTGAACAAGAAAGAGCAGAAAGAGAAAGAGCATTTAAGCAGCTAGAAAAGAAGTTTCAGGCAAGAGAAAAGGAATGAGAAAGGAAATGCCAGCTTTAAAGGCTGAAAAGTAAAACAGAGGCACCAGATGTTGGGGAAAATCTTGCAGATGGAAGAACTAATCCCTGCCCAGGGTCCAGTGGGGAAATGTTTAAATTTGTAAATGCCTTCCAAGGTTTGAGGAAAGAGATGTAGAGGCATTGTTTATTTTGTTTAAGATGGTAGCTAAGCAAATGAAGTGGTCAAAGGAAACTGGACATTGCTCCTGCAAAATAGATTAGTGGGTTGAGCTGATGAGTTTTATGCATCACGTTGGAATAGGTGTCAATGGATTACGATGCAGTAAAGAAGGATATTCTTAGTGCATATGAGTTGTCCCTGAGGCATACATGCAAAGGTTTCAAAACATAAGGAAACAGCCCGGGTAGGCCTACATTGAATTGGAGAGGGTAAAGCAAGCTAGATTTGATCATCAGATATGGGCACTTAAGGTAGAGGCCATGTGTGAGATCCTTAGGAAAATAATTCTACTGGAGAAATTTAAAAATTCACTCCCTCCAGTAGTAAGAACTCATGTAAAGAACCAGAATGTTTCAACAGCTAGACAGACAGCAGAGATGCCTGATGATTATGAGCTTGTCCATAAATCCAAACCCTTTTTCCATCACCCCCACAAACCGGAGAAGGATTGAAAGTGGGAGGGTGAAAGGAGGGCAAGTAGCCAGGGAAGAGAAGGGACAACTGGGAATCTGCTGAAACCTCCTTCTCAGACCAGAAAGGAAAGCCCTGAGAGTGGGATTGATGTCCAATGGCCTAAGTATCTCCATTGTAACAAGCTGGGACACATTCAGGAAAATTGCTGGCAATTGCGTGGCAAACCCATGGGGCTTATTGGGGTACTAAGGATGATTCAGGTAAAAAAAGCTTTTTACTCTGCTGCCATGCACTAATTACCTCTACTTTGGTTCACAGGGAGCTCTGCCAAGTGACCGACACTCTCAGCCAGCCAGACCCTCAGCTCCATCCAGGACCTCACCTCCAGCGAAGAGGACACCTCCTCCATTGAAGAGCTGGAAATAAGCAGCCTGGAAGACCCACCACAGCATTTACCCGCATCCTCCACCAGAACAGGGACACACATTTCAGTGGGCCTAGATCTGGAGTAGCTTTAGGTTCACAATCTGGTGGTCACCGCACGGACATGTGTCTGCTGCAGGAGGAGGCAGGTTCAGCCGAGCTCCCCGGCACTCAGAAGGCTTCTGGGGGAGAGACATCTGTGAGGTCCAATTCAGATAATAAGCCTCTGGATTCGGCCTTCTGTTTTATTGTGGAGAATCAGCAGAAGGCGGAGGAACATAACACAGAGCCCTCAACAGATTGGCAGCGAGCTGGAGGAGCACATCCGCCTGATCGCTGATGAAATGGTATCCACATGTGTGCATTTGGAGGTCTCCATGGGAAGGATGGCAGGCCCCATGGAGATACTGGTCCAGGAAAACGTGGAGATGCTGGCAGACCTGTACTCCGTTGTGGTAGCCATGGGTGAGTTCCAGCAGTGGCAATGCGAGAGGGAAACGGGACACCTTGATGTCCTTCCAAGTGCTCCTTCTCCTCGGGGAGTCAGGCTGGGGCTCTCAGGCACCCGATGGGAGGAGAAGTGGCAGCTGGACACCCCTGAGTCATTCACTCAGGGATCTCAGAGGCTGTCCTCTCCCTCCAAGTCCCCCTCAAACTCATCCTTTGACATTCCAGAGGGAGCAGCTAGCCCACAGGAGGACAGTCAAAGCAAGCCGGGACTCTCAAGGCCTTGGCTCTCCAGGCGCCCCATGCTAAAGGCATCAGAGGCAACAAGGTCAACCATTGCACAGGCTGTCCCTTTCCCTGCTGCAGCGCCAAGAAGAAGTGGTAGACCTAGAAAACTTAAGTTAAGAATTTCTGATCATAAGCGGTTGCAGGGGTGGACACATTTTTTCACTTTTTAATCTGAAAATATATTCACTTTCACTGAGTAATGGGTAATGATGTCTTCTACAGGCTTCACGAGCCCTCCCGCTGCACCCCCCACCTTCCGCCCGCTACCCGCCCCCCAATCCCACACATGAATGGTTCAGCTGCACGCAGCCAGATCACAAGTGACCCTGGAGGAAGAAGTGTGTGTCTGTGTGTGCGTAGCAGCATATTTTGGAGTCCTGTGCCAACACCCTCCCGCGCACACAGAGCCTTCCTCCATCACATTCATCTCGCTGTCCCGAGCATTTTCAATGCTGCCTGCTGGGGTTCATTTTCAGTTGTCCATCTGAGCTGAGCTGCATCTCCACCCACTCACCGATCACACTCACATGCAGCACCTGTGCCCATCCAACATGAGGCTCCGCTCACTTTTGATTTCAGAAGCATGGCAGCTGTGAAGTATGTTTTCAGATCCCATGTCCTTCCCCTCCCCCAGTCGCCCACGTCCTTTTCCCGATCACTGTTGACCCACCGACCTGGCATCGCCTTCTACCTCCCCACCATCACCTACCAATAGATCCCCTTTCTTTCCAAGGTGTCCAGATTAACATGCACATTCCCTATCTTCCCGAGAATCCCAACCACATCCACATTGGCCTCCCTGACCTCCTCCTTCCCACCTTCAGGGTCCATGTCTGCCTCCGAGTCCTCACCAACCACCCTCGCCATCCCTTGTACCACTACTGTTACACTTTCACCCTCCCACCCTACTGGCTCACCCTGCCTTCTCTCATACCCACCATTCCTGCATACCACACCCACCCTCATTTCGCTCCCCAGGAGGCAGCACTAACTCCCTTAACACATTCAGCTGGACATCCTCCCACTTACTCCTTACTCCTTACTGCTTCCTTCACTCTTGCCCTATCCTCCTCCTTTACTCCTTCCCCTCTCAGACCCCTTCCTCCCCCTGGGCTTTTTCCCCCTTTGAACTCCCTCCTCCCCAAGGACTCCATCCGCCATCTGAACTCCCACCTCCCCGCCAGAGTCCTTCGCCCCTCAGAACTCCTTACCCCCTCCGAACCCCTTCCCTTACAACTTCCTTCCCTTTTACGCCTACCTCCTCAGTTGTTGCATTCTCCCCATTACACCTTCCTCCCCCTGTGCTCCCACTACCAAACTCACCCCCGACCGACACCGTCCTTTCCACCTCCCAACCTTACCCCCCAACACCATCATTCACCCCCTCCCAGTCAAACCTTACCTTCATTTCCAACCCCTTGACGCTCATCCGTAGTAGAACATGGCCAAGAGTCTGATGTCCCAAATCAGACCCCAGACACCAACAGAGACACCCCCACCTTCCATTAGCTGCTTTGTGGCAGAGCAATGCCCATGAGAATCCACCCAGCGTGCAATGTATGTGTTCCCCAGGGCCTGGTAGCTGTAGGGCTCCAGCATCTTCTGCTCCTTGGATGTCTGTGATGTGAGCAAAGCCCTAACAGTAAGTCCCGACTTCTGCATGTCGCACTTGCCAACACGTGCTCTTGTTTACCCACTGACGTGGGTGATAAATTTGACATAGGGGAGAACAGGGCTTATAATTAGATGCAGGTGTATTCAAATGGTGTTCCCGATGCGTAGGGCAGGAAAGGCCACTCGCCATTGACGGCTGGAGCAGATGATCACAAACTGGTTTCACAACAGAGTGAAATCGATTTTTGGCCTTCCCGCCATATTGTCCGCTCATGCCCACCATTACATCTGGCGCCAATGGGGACGAAAATTTGGGCCAGGGAATCTGTATAAGGAGTGTGTGAGATTGGGTGAGCGAATGTTTAAAATTTTTTTGTATATATTGTGTGTGTTTTCCTAATATGTTTTGTAATGAAATGCATTTGAAATTAACGTTTCATTCTTTACAGCTGGAGGCATGTAAGGAACCCATTTTTGGAAAATTTGAAGGGCATTGAATTTTGGTCATTCTTTCTCCTGAGTTATTTTAAAAGTTTGCAATATTAATTCAGATCTGTGACTATGCCATTTTTCACGAAACCATGGGTCAAGAAAGATGTTCAGCAGGGAACATCTGGAGAGGGAAGAGATACTTTGTGTACCTAAGTTAACAAAGAACTGCTGTTGCCAGGCTAAAGACTCTTGTTGATTGGTTAAAAACACCTGGCCTGAGAAAAGTACTGTCTGAACATCTTAAGTCTTCCAAAACTTTCAGTTAAAGAGAATGTGTGGGCGTGCCTTAAAAGAAAGCTGCAAGAAAATGACTCTCTCTTCCCCTCTCTCTGCCCCACCTTTGTGTTAAACTTTCCTGAGCAACATCTCATTGGGATGACTCATCTGTCTGAGAGTTTGCAAAGTTGTGATAAGTAAGAGTCATCAAGGACAGTTTCACCAAAAATAACCCATCTGAAAGAGCGTCCAGATCTATTGTGACTATAATTCTATTTGATCAACAGTGTTTAGATCTCTTTGAATTTTATCCTTAAAAAAAACCTTCCCATACTCCAAACTCTGCAAGGAATTGTGCTTGTTTTGTCCTCTTTTGTGCTTGTGTGTGAGTGTATGGGGGCTTGAATATCCTTTTTTTCCAAAAAGGGAAAACTCGTTACACTTCTAAATTACAACTTGTATGTGAACTAGTTTATTGACTTATTTAAAAATAGTTTGTTTTGTAATATGTTAATTTTTGGGGGATTGCTGAAAGAAGCCTAATTAGAGTCTTTTTATGCTGTATCAAAGGGTAATAATTGGCCAGTTTTGTGGGCGAATTAAACATTTAAACTATTGCTACCTGTGGAGAAGTGGGGCTAGAATTAACTGCACACTCCTCCCATCTCGTTCCATAACACTGGGCAGCAAGGATCCCCATGATCCCACGTGCTTTGGAGACTTGAATAACTTCTAGCAACCACCTCAAAGCATTGGAGTTGTAACATCAGCAATACCTTCGTAAGACCCTACAAATCCAATGGCAAGAATGGCAGTCCAACAGCAACATCGTCTCCCAAGCCAATATGCCCAGCTTCAAAGTACTAATTACTCAACAACCACTTTGTCACATCCAAGGAAGTGCAGTGTTTGCATGACTTTTAATTATGGAGGCCAGTATAACAAAACAAATTAGCCTACTTAGTATCTCTTGATTGCTGACTTTTTTTATTCTTTCAAAGGATGTGGGCAAGGCCAGCATTTATTGCCCATTTCTAATTACTCTTGAACTGAGTGGCTTGCTCAGCCATTTCAGAGGGCAGTTAAGAGTAAGCCACATTGTTATGAATCTGTAGGCCAGACATAAACAGCAGATTTATTTCCCTAAATAATATCAGTGAATCAGATGGGTTTTTACAACAATCAATGCTAGTTTCATGGTCACCATCACTGTGACTAGCTTTCAATTCCAAATTTGTTATTGACTGAATTTGGATTCTACCAGCTACTAAGGTAGGATTTGAACTCATGTTGGCAAAGCATTAGCATAGGCCTCTGTGTTACTAGCCCAGTGACATGACCACTACACCAGCATCTCCTCACTGTTTGCCTAGGAAAATATTTTTGACTGAGTATGAAACCAGGCTGGGATGATCAAGCTGCTCCACCTATTTTCCTATTTTTTTAGTTCACATATCTAAATCATTATATTAATGACCTAGGCCTTGATGTACAGTGCACAATTTCAAAATTTGTAAAGATTACAAATCTTGAAAGCATTGTGAACCATGAGGAGGAGAGTGTAAAAGGATATAGATAAGTTGGGTGAATGGGCAGACAAGTGTCATATGAAGTTCAAAGCAGAGAAATGTGAAGTGATTCATTTTGGTAGGAAGGACATGGAGAGACAATATAAAATAAAGGGTACATCTCAAAAAGGGGGGGGGGGGAAGGAGCAGAGGACCTGGGTGTATTTGTGCATAAGTTGTTGAGGTGGCAGGACAGGTTGAGAGAGCAGTTCATAAAGAATATGTGGTATCCTAGGCTTTATTAATAGGGGCATAGAGTACAACAAGAGCAAGGAGGTTATGTTAAATTTTATAAGACACTAGTTTGGCGTCAGCTGGAGTTTTGCATTCAGTTCTAGACACCGTACTTTAGGAAGGATGTAAAGGCATTGGAGAGAGTGCAGAATATATTCATGAGAATGGTTCCAGGGATGACGAACTTCAGTTATGAAGATAGATTGAAGAAGTTGAGACCTTTTCCTTGAGAAGAAGGCTGAGAGGAGATTAGATAGAGATATTCAAATCATGAGGGGCCTGGAGAGAGTAGATAGGGAGAAACTGATCCCACTCGTGAAAGGATCAAGAATGAGAGGGTGCAGATTGAAAGTAATTAGCAAAAGAAGCAAAAGTGATGTGATAACAAAAAAACATGTTCATGCAGCTAGTGGTACTAAGGTCTGGAATGCACTGCCTGAGAGTGTGATGGAGGCAGGTTCAACTGAAGCATTCAAAAGGGAATTAGATTTATCTGAAAAGAAAGAATGTGCAGGGTTACAGGGAGAAGGCGGGAGAATGACATTGAGCAGATTGCTCAATCAGAGAGCCAGTGCTGACACAATGTGTCGAATGGCCTCCTTCTACATTATAAGAATTCTGTAATTCTGTGATACCTTACTAATGATTGATAGGTTTACTTATATAAATAAATGTCACTCTTAAACAAATATGAGTTATTTTGCCAAAATTCTGGTGAAGATCTTTAACTATTTGTGTTCCTTAAGCTAAAATGAACAGCAAAATTAGACAAGACATCTTCCATCAATGCCCATCGCCTCAAACCTTTTTAGCATAGAATCACATAATGGATGCCCTGTAAAAATTGCTTTCTCAAAGTGATACCTGGAATATGTTAGAAATAAAAAGTTGGCCTCATTTTTCTCGACCTTTCTCCTGCCACTGACATGGTCGAGATTGTCGCACATTTACACTAAGTGCGATAATGGACGTGAAAAAAGATGCTTTACCCACTGGCCACAATGGCAGGTTTCTGAGTCTTTCCACCTCTACCCCGTGCATCCTGCCTCATTAATAATGCATTCACTGGAAACACGCTGGATCACTGGGTGGCGGGCTCAGATTTGCCTGCCACGCCATGACCTCAGTGCTTCCTCACTCTGGGTGCCATATTTAAAGCACACCAGAGCGCAGCCTAAGTCATGTCTACAGACCAGGACTGCTCCAGGTGACAGATGGCCCCGAAAGCAAAGGTGACAACAGCCCCAAAATTTAGTGACTCTCCTCTGGGGCGCCTGCTGGACACAGTATAAAGCCGCCACAATGTTCTCCACCCCTGATCTGGCAGCAGGAGGTCCACCAGAGTCACCAATCTGTCCTGGGAGGTGGTGGCAATGGGGGTCAGCGCCATCGGAGCACAGTGGAGGTCAGCAGTCCAGTGCAGGGAGAGAATGAATCCGTTCCACCAAAATAAGTCAACCATCTCATCTCTGTCAACTCACACACTCACAAACCCATCACACATACACAGGAATCTCACACCTCAAGGGATAACACCACTAACTCTCACATCTTCCACAGACTCATATCCTCTCAAGCTCATGTCCTCATCCTGCCTATGGCTCCGCTCACAACACAAACATTCCATGCAGTGCCACGTGTCTTGCTCACACTGTCTCCATCTGTTTTCATGCAGGAGAACCTGACTCACATCAGCAAGGAGAGGTCCCAGACTGAGGGTGGAGTGGTCCGCATTCGGCCCCTCACACACACTTTGAGGAGTGTGGCCTCGCGCTGACTGGTGAGGATGTGGACCTTGCCTGCGGTGACAGTGAGGTCAGTGGTGAACACCCACATGAGGATCCTGCAACACATCATCCCTCTCTCAACGCAACTGTGAGTGCTCTCCCTCCTGCTTTTGACTCTGCTGCCATGCACTAATTATCCCTACTTTTGTTCACAGGGAGCTCTGCCAAGTGACTGATGCCCTCAGCCAGCCAGTCCCTCAGCTCCATTCCAATTCCTCACCTCCAGGCAAGGGGACACCTCCTCCATTGAAGAACTAGAAATAAGCAGCCTGGAAGACCCATCACAGCGCTTACCCACACCCTGCACCAGCACAGAGACACACACCTTGGAAGGAAGGGAGAAACAGAAAGGGGGTGGGGATGGAGGAGGGAGCTCAAGACCTAAAGTTGTTGAATTCAATATTCAGTCCGGAAGGCTGTAAAGTGCCTAGTCGGAAGATGAGGTGTTGTTCCTCCAGTTTGCGTTGGGCTTCACTGGAACAATGCAGCAAGCCAAGGACAGACATGTGTGCAAGAGAGCAGGGTAGAGTGTTAAAATGGCAAGCGACAGGGAGGTTTGGGTCATTCTTGCAGACAGACCGCAGGTGTTCTGCAAAGCGGTCGCCCAGTTTACGTTTGGTCTCTCCAATGTAGAGGAGACCACATTAGGAGCAACAAATACAGTAGACTAAGTTGGGGGAAATGCAAGTGAAATGCTGCTTCACTTGAAAGCAGTGTTTGGGCCCTTGGACAGTGAGGAGAGAGGAAGTGAAGGGGCAGGTGTTGCATCTTTTGCGTGGGCATGGGGTGGTGCCATAGGAGGGGGTTGAGGAGTAGGGGGTGATGGAGGAGTGGACCAGGGTGTCCCCGAGGGACCGATCCCTACGGAATGCTGATAGGGGGGGTGAAGGGAAGATGTGTTTGGTGGTGGCATCATGCTGGAGTTGGCGGAAATGGCGGAGGATGATCCTTTGAATGCGGAGGCTGGTGGAGGTTAAGTGAGGACAAGGGGGACCCTATCATGTTTCTGAGAGGGAGGAGAAGGTGTAAACATAAACTGGGTGACAGCTTTGCAGAACACCTGCGGTCTGTCCGCAAGAATGACCCAAACCTCCCTGTCGCTTGCCATTTTAACACTGCACCCTGCTCTCTTGCCCACATGTCTGTCCTTGGCTTGCTGCATTGTTCCAGTGAAACCCAACGCAAACTGGAGGAACAACACCTCATCTTCTGACTAGGCACTTTACAGCCTTCCGGACTGAATATTGAATTCAACAACTTTAGGTCGTGAGCTCCCTCCTCCGTCCCCACCCCCTTTCTGTTTCCCCCTTCCTTTTGTTTTTTTTCCAATAAATTATATAGATTTTTCTTTTCCCACCTATTTCCATTATTTTAAAATATTTTTAAATCTTCTATGCTCTCCCCACCTAGAGCTGTACCTTGAGTGCCCTACCATCCATTCTTAATTAGCACATTTGTTTAGATAATATCACCAACTTTAACACCTATGTGTTCTTTTGTTCTGTTGTTTGTGACATCTTTTGATGATCTGCTTCTATCACTGCTTGTTTGCCCCTACAACCACACCAACCCCCTCCACTTCTCTCTCTCTCTCTCTCTCTCCCCCCCACCCACACACACCTTAAACCAGCTTATATTTCAACTCTTTCTTGGACTCAAACTCAAGTTCTGTCGAAGGGTCATGAGGACTCGAAACATCAACTCTTTTCTTCTCCGCTGATGCTGCCAGACCTGCTGAGTTTTTCCAGGTAATTCTGTTTTTGTTTTGAATTTCCAGCATCCGCAGTTTTTTTGTTTTTATATTATGGTCACTATCTCCAAGATGGTCCCTCACTGCTACTTCATCCACATGCCCAGCTTCATTTCCTAAGACTAAGTCTAGAATTGTGTCCCCTCTCGTTGGGCTTGTTATGTACTGGCTAAAAAAGTTCCCTTGAATGCAGTTCAATAATTTTGCGCCCTCTGTGCCCTTCACACTGTTCAAATCCCAATTGATATTATGGTAGTTGAAGTCCCCAACAATTACTGTGGTTTTTGCCTGTCTGTATATGTGCTCTTCCAACTCCCTTCTCCTGTTTGGGGGTCTATAGTACACTCCTAGTAGTGTAACCATCTTTTTTTTATTCCTGAGCTCAACCCATATGGCCTCATTTGATGCTTCATTTGGATATCACTCCTTCTCACAACTGTAATTGATTCTTTAACCAATAATTCGTTTTTATCTTCCTCCCCACCCTGTCTGAAAACTCCATATCCAGGGATCTTGATCTACTACTTTTGCTCCTCCTTAAGTCAAGTTTCCATGATAGCAATGATATCATGCTGCCATGTGCCTATCTGTGCCCTCAGCTCATCAGCTTTATTTACTATGCTCCTTGCATTTACATATATACCTTTTAACAATGCCAAATTCCTGTGCTGTACACTTTTTAACCTGTGTTGCTTCTGACTTTCAGAGTCACTCACTAATTCTCCATCTCCCATTCCCTGCTCTGAATTTGCCCTCAGGTTCCCATCCACCTTCCAATCTAATTTAACCACCACCCACCCACCCCAAGCCCCCACAACAACTCTATCAAATTCCCCTGTGAGGATAATTGTCCTAGCCTTGCTCCCAGTTTGGCTTGTACAGGCCCCACCTTCCCCACAATTGGTCCCAATGCCAACGAAATCTGATGCCCTCCCTCCTGCACCAGCTTTCCAGCCATGTGTTCATTCACTCAATTCTCCTATTTCCATATTTGCTTGCATGTGGGACAGGGAGTAATCCTGAGATTACTGCTTCAGAGGTCCTGCTTTCCAATCTCCTTCCTAGCTCTATTTAGTCTGCTTTCAGGACCTCATCCCCTTTCCTACTTAACTTATTGTTGCCAACATGGACCACGACCTCTGGCTGATCACCCTTCCCGAGAAGAATGTCCACAGCCACTCTGTGAAATCCTTAACCCTGTTATCAGGGAGGTGGCATACCATCCTGGGATCATGCCTATGGCCACAGAAATGCCTGTCTGTTCTCTGAACTAACGAATCCCCTATTACTACTGCTCTTCCCCTCTCCTTTCTCCCCTCCTATACAGCAGAGCTGCCTGTGGTGCCACAAACCTGGCTCTGAATGCACTCCTCCAAGGGACCAATGCAAAAATGGAATACCGATTGGTGAGCAGGATCCCAGAGAACTCCTGCACTACATGCCTAATTTTCTTGGACCCTGACTCCTTCACCCCATGTACCCCTCCACTTCATCCCTGACCTGATATCTTCGTCCCATCCCACCCCAACCTCACCCCCCCGACACTTTCATCCCCCCTCCCAACCTCACCTCCCAGGCACCTTCATTCACACTCCCACCGTCACCCCACAGACACTTTCATCCCCCCTCACCCTCACCTCCCAGATACCTTCATCCTCCCCCCACACTCAAACCCCTCCGACTCCTTCTTCCTCCCCTCCCAGCCTCAACCCCCCAACACCTTCACTCCCCTCAACCCCCCAGAATCTTCATCTCCCCTCCCCACCTCAACCCCCTCTGGTACACCTTCCTCTCCCACTCACACCTAGACTTTCCACTCCCGATCCTTCTCTGATTGTCCATAGCAGCCCATGGTGAAGACTGTGATGCTCTGAAGCAGGACTGAAGCATCAACAGAGACCTCACACCTTCTGAGAGCTGCTTCATGGCAGAGTCATGTCCATGAGAATCCACCCAGCATGCGATGCCCATGTCCTTCCAGGGTCCGCTAGCTGTAGGGCTCCAGCATCTTCTTCTCCTCAGATGTCCGCGATTTGAGCAAGGCCCTAAAGGGAAGTCCTGACTTTTGCATGTCACCTTTGTCCAGATGTGTTCTGGGCCAGTGTGTTTTTCTACTGGTGTAATGGCAAATCAGGCATGGGGGGACGATTCTGGCCGGGCCTTACTTTGGATACAAAGCGGGTTCACACCGGCCTCCAGCGGGATTTGCAGTCTGCCATTGGATGATCCCGCTGTGATTTCATGCCGGCGTGAAACCAATTTAAGTCCTTCACACTGAATTTTCCCTCCCCTGCCACCACCAGGGGGACCAGACGATTCCATACCTTCATACATGGTTTCCATACCTTCCTCCTCCAATGCCTTTCCACTGTTGTCCAGCTGGGTGGGACTGCAGTTGCATGGTTCCATCTTTATCTATCCAGTCATTGCCAGAGAATCACCTGCAATTGCTATTTTTCTCACTCCTGCACTTTTACCTCTGGTGTTCCCCAAGGCCCCCTCTTATCTCTCATCTACATGCTGCCTCTAGGTGATCTTATCTGAAAACAGGGTGTCAGTTTCCACATGTACACTGTTGACCCCGAGTTCCATCTCACCAGCTACTCTCTCAACCCCTTTATTGTCTCTACCTTTATTTGACTCCTAGCACTGGACCAGCATAAATTTTCTCCAACTGAACACATCGGGAAGATCAAAGCCATTGCCTTTGGCCCCTGCCACAAACTCAATTCCCGAGCCACTGATACTAGCCCTTTCCCTGGCAAGTGTCTGGGATTGTTTGGGATCTTTGTGTATTTGATGAACTTTGGATCATATATCTACATCATCACTAAGGCTGCCTACTTCTGCCTCTATAACATTGCCTGGTTTTGTCCCTTCTTCAACTCATTTGCTGCTGAAACTCTTCCTTGCCTTTGTTACTTCTAGACTTGTCTATTTTAATGTACTCCCTGCCAGCCACCCAAGTTCTACCCCTCATTAAGTTGAGGTCATCCAAAAGTCTGTTGCCCCTATCATAACTCACCCCAAGATTCATTGACCCATCACGTTCAATGTGAACTTTAGTTTGACAATGTTCCTGTGAAGGGCCTTGAGGAGCTTTGCTATGTTAAGGATGCTATATATGTACAAGTTACTGTTGTGCTGAGAATTATTTTCAAATGCACTCTTTTGTGTACTTGAAACTGCAGGTTTAAAATTATTTGTGTTTTCACAAAGGCTCGGACAAGAGGTAACAAAGAAATGATTTCAGACACACACTTTGCACATGCAGCCATTAGAACTGAAGCATCTATTTTCAATGAGTTCCAGTAAAGGATTTTACCATTTTAGTATTTGTAGATACTGTATTGATATGAGTTTGTGACAGTTTGATTTATCATTTCAATGAACCAGTTTTGCTGACCTGACAACTATTAATAAAGCAAATGAGAAAACAGATAAGTGTCAATTGTTACACAGAAGTTGATTAATTTATTTACATGACAGAAGCAATGTTAAGGGAGTGTAATCAGCAGCAGTATAATTAGAAAAAAAGGTATGTATTATTTTATCCATTAGTATACTTTAAAAAAATACAAATTCATTTTTTATTTTATTGTTTTATTTTGTTTACATCTCCAAATCAAACATTGGAACATAGAAGCAGGAGTAGGGCATTCAGCCCATCGAGCCTGCTCCACCATTCAATATTGTCATGGCTGATCATCCACTTCAATGCCTTTTTCCCATACTATCCCCATATCCCTTAATGTCATTAGTATTCAAAAATCTGTCAATCTCAACTTTAAGCATTCTCCATGACTGAGCTTCCACAGCCCCTTGGGGTACAGAATTCCAAAAATTCACAACCCTCTGGGTAAAAAAAAGATTCTCCTCTCTTGAGAAACTACTGAGAATTCTGTATCTATAGAATTTTGGTTTGCCTAATACAGAGAACATTGTCTTCTCTCAAGGGGATATATTTCACTTACCCAAGTCCAGAGAGCTAAGGTGCACATTGGCAGCATCAAAGCTTTGGTCCCCCAAAGTATGTACAGCAGATGAAACGCATAGCCCCAATACAGAAGATGGCAGATATCCTGCTGTTTACCCAGTCGGGATTATACCCGCTAAGGTATTGACTTGTGGGGCTATCTGGAGCATTTGAGGGAATCAGGGTTGATGAAGATTGCAGACATATGGTGGGAAGAAACCATAGAGAGACTTAAAATGCGGATCTGGGCCTTGAGGTTAATACACTGTAGTAAGGGATACAATTGTAAATCACAATGGCAGTGGTAAGGGATGAGCAGCGGAGTTTTGGTCAAGTTAGAGTTTAAAGAAGCTCAATATGCACCCTGTCCACCACCTGCATGGCTGTAGTATTGATAGGAAGCACTGTAGCAACTTGCCAAAGCCTCTTTGGCAGAATCTCCAAAACCGGCAACATTCATGACCTAAGAAGACAAATGCATGAGAATGCCACCACCTCCAAGACATACAGCACTGTGGCTTACATAGAATTACACAAAACAAGGCCATTTGGCCCCAAGAGTTCCACACAAAGAGTTCTCCCACATTATTTACTTCATCTCAACCTATCAACCTATTTATCCAGTTTCCCCTTAAATGGTCTGTGATATTTGTCTCGACCATTCCATGTAGCAGTGAGTTCCACATTCTCAACAGTCTCTGAGTAAAGAGATTCCTCTTGAATCCCTTATTGGATTTATTAGTGATTTGCTTATGTTGTTGACCTCCAGCTTTGGACTCCCCTACTTGGTCATATATCACTGTTCCTCCATCATCATTGAACCAACGTCCTAAGGTGGTCTAAGAACCTTAACCACATGGACAGCATTGGTTCAAGAGGTTGGTTCTCTGTAACCTTCTCAGGGCAATGAGGGGTGGAAAATAAATCTTGGCCTTACAGCAACACCCAAAGCCCATGAATAAATTAAGAAAACAATGAAAGGCCAGCAATAAGCATTTTGAGATAGTCAAGCATGGGAGTGACCAGGACATATTTAAGGATCTTAGCAAAATCCTGAGATGGTAGCCAATGCCTCAGTCTAATATCTCATCTGAAAGATGGCATTTCTGACAGTGAACTGAGATGTCACCCAACAATAATGAGGGGAAAAGAAAAAGCCAGCCATTTTGTGCCATCCTGATGCAACTCCCAGTGGTGGCTATGGATCAACATTCACAGAGGCCTTACAATAGGTTCCAGCATCTCTTCCCAGCTCAGGAAGAAAGGGTGGTAGACTAAAGTTCAAACAGAGGGAAGGAGAACATAAGCAATGAAATTACATTAGAACTTAAGTGGTCAACTATCTTAAGCATTTTGTTATGTTATTATTTAAGAAATTCAGTTAATTTGATCATTTATATATATGTTCTAATGCACACATTTATTTGTAATAATGTTAAACATCCATAAAGTCTATTCATGTTTTATATTGAAAATATTCAAAATATAGATTATATCTGTTAAAAATGACAAAATTCGTTATAAGCATCTGTAGTGAAATGTGGGCCAGATACTCCAAGGAATGGTAATCATCGTTGGATTGCCTCTCTGCTTGAAAATCCCCTGCCTCGAAGCTGTATTGCATTTCTTCCAGGACCTTCTGAGCCCGGCTTTTCCAGAAACGCACAGCGCAGCTTTATTTGGGGAACTCTTTTGAAGTGGAGTAGTGTCGGGGAAGACAGGTCATGCCCCCATTTTACAACACTTGCTGCCGTAAGGTAAGTTTAAGTGTCCAGTCTTTGAATGTTAGCAAATGGATGAGCGAATGGGTGAGTGGATGAATGATTGAATGGGTAAGTGGGCAGGTGGGCAGGGGTGTAAGTGGGTAGGTTGGGTAAGTAGGTAGAGTGTGTAAGTGGATAGGGTAGGTATAGGGTAAGCGGGTAGGTGAGTAAGTGAGTAGGTGGGTGAGTTGGGTATGGCAGATGAGGTGGGTTGGTGGGTGAGGTGGCTAAGTGGGCAAGTAGATGAGGGGGTAGGCAGGTCAAGTCAGGAGGGCTAGTTATGTTGGGGGTTAGTCAGCTCTGGTCGGTGGGGTAGTTGGTTGTTGGAGGGTAGTCAAGTCTGGTTGGTGAGGTTATCAGGTGGTCGATCGGCACCATATTCAGGAAGAACAGTCGTGCCAGATTGCAGGGGAGGGGCAGGGTAGTGTAGTCAGGGAATGATTTTGCATGATTTAAGGGTCAATTCTGGAGTTATCCAGGAGTTAGACTAGGTTTTAAACTGTCCACTATTTCCTGGATAACTATGCAGGTAAGTAAATTCGAACTGTCTGAAGTCTCTGGGCTCTGACCAAAGTCGGAGATGTTCGCAGAGTGTCCCCGGGACCATGGGAATTGCCCGTCAGATGCCCAAATGTCCCAGGCAATTCCCATGGAGGTGAGCATGATAGGACTCCGTAGGGTCCGAACATCTATTTTCGGTTAGCTGCCTGGTCTCCAATGATCCAGAGGGCAGAAGATTTGACCTATTGGCTAAATCATTGAAAACACAATTTATGTTATGTCTACTTGGTGGTATATAACAAAAAAAGTTCTCATTATCTTATTAGTAAAGAATAGCTAGAATGTGCAGCTCTGTCAAATACACATTTGGCCAGATTTTGCTGTAAAAATAACAGTGAGATGATTAGCAGTTGCAGTTATTTACTTTGAAATTGGACAACTTCCGATGACTGCACATGTGCAGTTAAACATGGAAATCCAGAAGTTACTGTCTGATACATTCTCAAAAATAGCATCTCACATTAAGGTACCCACTTAAATGTATTGAACAGTGTGTAGTGGTGTATTTACCTCATAGATACAAACTAAATTCACCAGAAAATATTCAGGGCCTGACTTCTCAGCTTGGTGGGCAGGTGCGATTGGTGGGCCCAAGGGTGGTTGAGAATTAACGGCCAGCCAGAATGAAACGCATGCTGAAAAACTTAGAACTGCTGGGCTAGGGGCAGTAGGAGGCCAGGCGATGACGTTTCTGTTGTTAAGTGCTGAGAGAAAGCTCCCTGAAAGCAGAGAGCTTCCTCAGGGAGCTGCAGACAGGAAAACCATGAAATAAAGTTTTGGAAATCAGGTAAAAAATGTCCAAGCATCACAATCAGGCACCTGAACATATAACTGATAAAAATGCTTTCCGTAGATTTTTATTTTTATTTTATTTAATAATGGAAACCTCATCCCGCCCTTGAGTGAGGTTTCGTGAAAACTGCAAAGTCCAGCTAGCCAATTCACCCATCTGCCAACTGTAAGGTTAGGCAGTCCATGAAAAATCAGAGACAATTGCACTGTTAATGGGCTTAATTGCCCTCTTAATTGTCAGCGGATGCGCTTCCGACTATTGCGCGCACTCCTGTGAACTATCGCACGAGCATGGGGTGACGTCGGGACGCTTGCCCAATGCCATCTCATGCGATTTTACACCAGATCGGCTCGGGCATGTGCCTGCCCGCGGGACATAAAATTCTGCCCCAGATTTATCCATTCCGGTGTAAATGCCCTTTTAATGGTGAAGAAAATGTTAGTTATTGACAAACGACCCCTCTGGTATTGAAAAATATTTTTTTACAAGTGTGGAGCCTCATTTCTTCAGATGTTAATTATTATCAGAGATTTAAAAAATAAAATAATTTACATGATCTTAAAAACTTTTTCTTTCTGTCTCTTTTGTCTCTCTCTCTCTATCAGCCCATCTTCTTTCCCTCTCTTTATTTCACTTTCCATATTGAATTTAATACTCCATCTGGTACTTTCTCATTCAAACTCTGTGCAGCTTGCTAATTCCTCAATTTAATTTGGTAAAGACATTGCTTGCCTGTTCACGCAGATCCCAGACGCACTGTAGAGTGCCCTGGACCCAAGTAACTATCTAATATATGATACATTCCAGTGCAAAAACCCCATAGAAATTCTCTGAGCAATGCAAGTGTAACAAACAGCTGGCAACATTTGTTTGCCACTGGGAGCACAGTCATTCCCGTTATATTTCTGTGTAACTCATAGGGATAGACATTATGAATTACTGAAGCTAAATATTTAATCTGTTTTAAAGCATACTTGTCATCTTGATCAGTTTTAAAGGGCAATTGAAAGCAAAATTATTAGTGAATTTGAGCTGAAATGTCACTTCTCACTCTGGTCAATATTCATCTTTCAGGCAGCAGACGAATGCTGCCATTGGGAATTCATGCACGTGTACAAGGGGTGTTTTTATAAAGCTGAGTCATTATCCCTTTGTGTGGCACAGAATTCTTGATTCTGACTCACGTTAGTTAGAAAAATAAAATCTTTGCTGCAAATCTGCTTGCAGTAAATACAATTCTGTAATAACATCAACAATAATCAAAATGTTTTCAATAGGTGATCCAGTCCCTGTATGTTTTCAACCTACAGAAAGAAAAATGTTAAAGAATAAGGATCACAGTCCTTTGACTTGACCTGACTTTATTGTAAACAATAGTGCCTAGAAATTGGTTTAGACCAATTGTTATGCATGAAATAAACAATGCACTCAGAGCCCATGACAGAGGCTGAATGCCTGAGGGCAACTGTCATCTCTCTCAGAGTTACCTTCCCGGTCTTTGGAGCTCCAGTTTGGGCCAACTGACATGCCAGCAACCATTTTCATCCATGCGATGGGGTGAAGGAGAGAAGGAAGGGGGGGGGAGGGAATGCAGGCCAGCAGTGGCCCTTAGTAGTGCTGTGGCACCAACAGGAGTGTTCCTGTTCATACTGGTTCTGCATTAAGGGCAGCATTTTCTGTTCATTGGGCAAGCGCATGCCCGACCTGAATAAGCATAAAATGACACGCGATGACGTTAGGCGAGTGTCCCGACATCATCATGCACTCGCGTGATGTTTCGATTGGTGGCCGCGCGCAAGAGTCGACAGCGAGCCTGCCGACAATTAACAGGCCTATTAAGGCCATTAAAGATGTAATTGAATTAAATTTGTCGCTGCCCATCCATCCTTATGGTTGGCGGGCAGGCACAAAGGCCAAGCGGCCTTTGGATTTTTTCACGAAACCTCATCCACGGGTGGGATGAGGTTTTGATCTGCCATTAAAAAAAATACATTTTCAAACTAATTTCTAACATGTCCCTGCTCACGAGTCAAATGAGGGGGCGTGATTTTAACATTTTTAATTCTTTTTTATTTTTCAAAATCTTCATCTCCCTGAGGCAGCTTTGTGACTCAGAAAGCCTCTCCTGTGTGTACTTGTGCTCACGCCTGAACTTGCGCACTCGCCCTCTGCCCCCCAAACCCCCCCAACACACACAGGCAGCGCTGAACACCGCACCATGTGTTTCCGGCCTTAATTGGCCTGCCCAGGGTGAAATTGCGGTGGGGCCCCTATCGCCAGCAGTGGTCAGCTTTCCGACTGCTCCCGCTCACTCACGCTGAGCCCGCCCACCGAGGGCAAAATCCTGGCCTAAGTTACGATTTTAAAAATTGATATGCCTCAAACTCATTGCTTACGAGCAGAGACAACTAATTATTTCAAAAGTAATTTGGAATGGATAAACTTGTAGGAGATAGAATAGGGGAATGAGAGTGACCACAGACAGCCAGCATGGACTCAGTGAGCCAAATGGCCTCCTCTGCATTGTAATGACTCTATGATTCCATGGGCTGGATTTTATGTTGCCCTGCTTGGTGTGTTTTGGTGGGAGGAGGGAGGAAAACATGTAAAATAAGTTGGGTGCCCGGCCCACCTCCTTTCCGCCCAACCCCAACTTGTTCCCCATAATATGAGGGGTGGGTAAGTCACCCACCAGGCAACCTGCCCTTCGGTCTATTGAAGCCCTTAACTGGCCAATTGGCAAATAAGAACCTCAATCTGCTTCCAAGGCCAAAAAAAGCTGAGCAGCGGCAGACAGGCCAGAGTGCAAAGGCAGGCTTTTGCAAAGGTTCCTTTGAAAAGGCAAGAAGGAACGGGAACTCATCAATTGGGGGTGCCTTGTTCATATTGGGGGCATCCCCCATCCTGCCCTCCAACTCATTGCTTGCCACTTCCCTTTTCCACCCTCCCTAGGTCTCAAATCCCACCCTGTCTTAAAGGTCCAGAATCTACCTGAATCTGCATGCCATTGATGATCTCTGTGGGCCTGCTTGCAGTCTCAGTAGTGCCCACTACTGAGCTCTGGTGCTGTTGGGACTGCTAGAGTTGCTGGCAAATCAGACTGGATGGAACTCTCCATGGTGGGAATTCCTGTCCACTGGTGAGTGGAGGTCCGATCCTCAGCCTGTTTAGCCCACCCCTAGCGTCTTATTGCTGTGGGACAGGCTTCCAGGTGCGAGCAGTCTACCTCCTCCCTCCTCAGCTCCCCTCCATAAAATCCAGCCAAGCGACTCTCTATAATGAAATTCCTTCAAGGAATGCTGGTTTCAAAAGAACCAACAATCTGAACAGAGCAGGCCTAGCATCTGCTCCACTCAACATTGACCAATGCCCTAAATATGGTCTTTGGGCGAACACTTGAAAATTGTCCGAGCCAATATGATGTCTATGTATTTCAAATGCCCTTGGAGCACATGACATATTCCCCACGGGTGAACTATTCGACCCAGTTTCACACCCAAAGTGCTGCAGAGCAAAGTCCAATTTCTACCTTTAAAGACTTTACAATCCCAAGAATTAGGTCAAATAATGAATCCATCAGTCTTAATACGGGATGGATTAAGAATAAAGATTTTCTCTCTCCCTATTTTGGTCAAAGCAGGCATCTTCAGATTTTAAAAAATAATGATGCACACAGTTCTTGGAAAAACTACACACATTTATTAGATCAATAGCTCCTTAATTTTCCCTCTGATGTGTCATGGTAGGATATCCATGGATAGGTCAAGCAACTTTATTCTTTTATTGCTAACAGCTATTTTATAATTCCATTTTAAATAATGTGCCATCAAGACAGGAATTCATTTCATTCACTTTGCCCAGCCTTGTTAATGTGTGGCTACCTTCCATTTGTGCTGATGGGTCTTTTTTGGGGATTTTGCTTTCTGTGGCACACCACAGTGTTTTGATACTGTTGGTTTGGCTTTTGTTTCTAATTTGTCCTTTCTGGGCATGTTTACCCTTTGATGATGTTCACGGAATCCATGTCTTGAAGCTAGTGTCAGAGTTTATTGACTAATCAGCAAAACAATTTAGTTCCTGATTGGCTTCATTTGTACTCTGATTGAAATGGTCAGATAGGGAGAAATGGACAGATTAATTAATTTCTGGTGGGAACCTAAACTGGATATAAGGGACACTGTCAGACTGATTGATGGTTCAGTAGAAGCAATACTAAAAGCACATAAAATGGGAGCATGATTGTACAGCTTAGCTTCCTTAACCTGTTGATTGCTGAATCCTGTGTATTTGAGCTACAAAAGCGTGCTTTATTTCAGAAATACTTAGTGTGATACTACCTAACTTTTGTAAGTTTAAAAATTCCTAACAAGGGAAAACACTAAATACCATGTTGTGATTTGGGCTTTGCTCACATTTCTGTCTAAAATGATAGGATAGCAGCAGAGAAGGAGAAGAAATTTAGGCGATGAGATTAGGGCTGCCTCACCGTCTGATTGCATTTCACTTTCCCTACTGGGATCATAAGTGGTAGCATCACCCCCGACCTGTCACATAAAAACAGCAGTGGTAGTGGGGCAACACCATGGCTATTGGCCTATTCTCCATCCATCTGTTTCAGTTACTTCACATGAGGAGCGCCTGATAGAACATAGCAGAAGGCTCAGAGTAATGACAGGAATACTGCTGAAGTCCCCCAGTGAAGGGGGACTGGGCCTTGCAGTGACATCCATTTCTTCCATTAGTTATCTGCAGAAGACCAGGGCCTTCAGTTGGACAGTTCTTTCAATCTCCAGAGCTCTTCTAGCCCTTTAATGCACCTCCTGCTTTTATGGTGCCACAGCACCAAAGTCTTCTTGTTTTGTTAGACAAAAGCATCAAGGGATAGGGATCAAAGATGAGTAAATGGAATTGTGCTTCTGATCAGCCATGGTCTAATTAAATGACTGAACAGATTGAATGCCTGTTACCCTTCCTATGACCACCAGGTTCATAACAAATCATTCAGAAAAAAAGTTAGCTACCAATTTTTAAGGAAGTTGAGGCTTCCAGTTTTAGATCCCACCCCACCCAATCCAGTTTGGTCTATATTCCACCAGATGAATTAGGTTAAAATTACCCCCAGAACAACTGCTGTTTAGTAGTGAGTACATATCATCCTGATTATACAACATGGCTCCCATATCCCAACGAATTATTCCAGAAGGATAAACTTTAAAAGCAATCAAATCCTCTTTGGGGAAAACAGGTAGGAAAGAAAGGGAGGAGAGGAGGGGAGCTGGCTGATGGTGAGGGGCATCAGGCTTATCTGGACTGACAATTGGAAAATGGGAGTGAGCAGATGGAAGCTGAAGGGCGATTGACAGCAAAACAAGAGGTGGAGAGTGGATAGAAAGGTTGAATGGGCAATTCAAAAGGGTAAAATTAGATATGGTGAAAGGAGTGAGGGAGAGGTAGAAAGGATAGTGAGTGGTGGGAAGGAGCAGAGGTAGGGGACATGATGGGAAGAAAGTAGATGAAACATGTAAATAACATACTTGGTGGCGTATCATGACCACTATTAGCAATCTATGTGCGTGCTCCACATTGAATTTACACATTGAGCCCCTTCGTACAGTAAGTCACGAGCAGTATTGCAGTTACATTCTGACTGGTTCCAGCACTATGCATTATTTGTAATACGTTTGATTGCCAACAAAGTGTTGCCAACAAACATGTGCATTCCCATAAGTGCAAATAAGTCTGATAAATGATTTAAACTCTTATTGGTGCATATCAGTCAGTGTACAAATAGGAAATTAAACCTCAGAGGAGGAATATGCTGAATTATAGGAGAAACTGAAAGGAGCTAGACAGCCCAGAGTATATTATATTTTATTATGCATTTACTTTATCATCTTCCTTAATACTTTTCCCCAACCTCTCCTCGTACTGATTCACCTTTCTTCATTCAACTGAAAAGTTCTGCCTTATAGTCTGCTCAAGTAAAAAGGGTGGAGCTGTAACTGTGCATGCTTCCCCTCCACTACTTTTTCCCTTCTAGGGAACATTCCCCTGTAATAAAAACCAGCAACTCAGAGAAGACCAGTCAAATATCTCTCCCAAAGGATGGTAGGTATCAGATTATGCATGCTTAGGCTCAGACGGCATACCATAGGTATTATTGATTATTAATCCAACCATATTAATTTGTTTTACAGGTGCTTTTGCAGCAAAGAAAGCGACAAGCTACATAAGGGTATCTGAAATACAATATATTGTTGAAGTGGTTTGTTGTGTGGATGGATGATACAGGAAAAAAAGTGCAGAGAAATGAAATGTAGCCTGTAATACTTGGAAAAGTATATTTTAGAGAAGGGCAGTCCCTCTTTTTGACTTGACTTGGATGCAGATTTGAACTGCTTTTGTCACCTGTGGTAATATTTATAAAGTGTAACTGCAGCTAAATGCAAAGCAAAGTTTAAAATGTTTCCAAGCAAATTAAATATGATTAATATCATAGAATGATGCAATAGTCAGTTTTTTTTTCTAGAATCAAGTTTAAACTAGCAGATATTTCCCCTAGCCAGTGAGCAATGCAAAGCTGATAGTATAACTCAGGTCTTCTAGCCCATTTCCATTGCCCTCCAACCCTAGTTTCAATCCAATATTTCCAGCATGACAACACACTAAATTACTGCAATTAAATTTGTAAAACATTAAACGTTTGTCCATAAATGCTGACATTTTGCTATAATTCATTCTTTAACAACCATTTTAACATTGGCATCAAAACAGTTTATGGGTTGAATTACAGATAATAGCTATTATTCTTTCTTATAGCTTTAACGTAAAAATATACAAAAACCTAAGATGGCACATTTAAAAAATAAAATTATACAGACCATAGATTTCTGCAGCTCCAAAGCATGTGAATGAATATGTATAGCCGAGTCCACAGAGAGTTAAATTACTACCAAGGATTATAAACAAAATAAAGTTACAAAAACGCAATAACTGCACCCATAAAACCTAAATAATTCATGCAGCATGGAGCTGGGTGGAAGATTGCCATCAAGTGATTCTGAAAAGCAGCTTCTAGAAATAGAATTCAGTTTTCTCGGGTGCAGGTAAAGGCCTCCCACATTTATCTCTCTGGGCCATGGCAACCTCCAATTACATGTTGCATCTTTGTGTGTCCCATAATCGCCTTCCCCAGTTATCAGGTACACATGATGTCAATGGTGCAATTATAATGTGAACAAAGACATTTATTAAAAGCATCAGGGAACCAAGTTATATAGAGTTTTGCAGGGCTATTTAGCCACACATTTTTGCAATGCTGTGCTGTATACAATCCTAGTGTTATGGAACCAATTATCCTCATCCTTTTGTCCACAGGATGCATTTCTGCAGAGTGCAGCTTAACTTCAGCTGAGACTAATTTGTCTTCAAAGTGTAGGTAGCTAACATTTTGTTGAGCATATGAGAAGGTACCACCTTAAAACTGGGTCCTGACTCCAAATCTGGAAGGAAAGTTATGTACTACTGTATATTTTGAAGCCTGTAGCAGCGGAAATTTCAGATAGTTTTTGTCTACAGACACAGCATCTAGATGGCCTCCAATTATGTTGTGTGACACTTAGGTATTAAAATAAAAATTACTTTCATTTGGATGACATTGATGGCGGCTTCTTTGCATGACCTGCCATATGAAGGGGGCAGTCACGCATCTTTTACTGTCCAGTTTGAATGGGTTTGGAAGCCCTGTGTGATCCATGGAAAATAAGACTAGAGGCATTATGGCTTCACCCCCATTGTCATTTTAATGGTCTTGCCTATTTGGGGCAGAGCTTCCACCCTGCAGAGCCTCTACAGGGAACGTGTATCAAGGCAAATGGACTGGAAAGGTCACAGGACGGACCTCCAATCCTATTTCCTTTCCTTGATGCATCAGAAACCGATACATAAAGAGTGTGAAGCAGAGGACAATTAGCTCATACATATTTTCAGGTCTGTCGCCAGAGGCTCCAACTTTTAAAAAAAGGAAACATAGTAAAACAAGTACTTTCCTTTGAAACGTACTTCACAGCCATGCTACTTTGTTACATAAGCTATCCATCATTTGGCCTCCAATATATTCCATGCAATCTCAGGGCTGAATCACCTATCCAACTTGGTAACATAGCATTCAGTTAATGCCTGCACAACCTGAGAATGAGAAGATAGAAAACAGAACAGAGAAGAAAAATACAAACAGAAGATGCTGGAAAAACTCACCAGGTCTGGAAGCATCTGTGGAGAGAGAAACAGAGTTAATGCTTCGAGTCTGTATGACTCTTCTTCAGAGCTAAAGAGAAGTAGAAATATGATGGATTTTATACTGTTTAAGAGTGGGTGGAGCAAAATAAAAGGTCAGGGATAGGTTGGAGCTAAGGAGAAATTTGACAAATATGTCATGGATACGGGACGAGGGGAGTGTTAATGGTAGTATTAAAGACTAAAGAAGGTGCTGATAGTGGCATAAAGCTAAGATGGCGGAATATATTAATAGCTCTGTGAAAGCAACACATAAAAGCAAATGACAGATGGTCCTATGTGGGGATGGGGAGGGTCATGAGGAAAAAGGATTTAAATTTTTGTTTTTAAATAATAAAATAAATAAAACATTTTTTTTAAAAAATTGAATTTAAAAAGGGGTAAAGATAAAGGAGGAAGTGCATGACCTGAAATTGTTGAACTCAGTGTTAAGTCCAAAAGGCTGTAAAGTGTCTAGTCGGAAGATGAGGTGCTGTTCCTCCAGTTTGCGTTGGGCTTCACTGGAACATTGAAGCAGGCCAAGGATGGACATGTGGACATAAGAGCAGGAAGGTGTGTTGAAATGGCAAGCGATCGGAGGGTCTGGGTTTTGCTTGCGGACTGAGCAAAGATGTTCTGCAAGGCAGTCACCCAGTCTGTATTTGGTCTCTTGAATGTAGAGGAGGCCACACTGGGAGCAGCAAATGCAGTAGACCAAGCTGAAGGAGGTGCAAGTGAAGCACTCCACTTGTACTGGAAGATGCCGTGGGAAGTTGAGGAGTTGAGGGTGATGGAGGAGTGGACCAGTGTGTCACAGAGGGAACAGTCCCCATGGAATGCTGACAGGGGCGTGAGGGGGAGATGTGTTTGGTGGTGGCATCATGCTGGAGTTGGTGTAAATGGAGGAGGATGATCCTTTGAATGCGGAGGCTGGTGGGGTGAAAAGTGAGCACAAGGGGGGCCCTAGTATGGTTCTGGGAGTGGTGAAGGGGTGAGGGCAGAGATGCGGGAGATGGGTCGGACATGGCTGAGGGCCCTGTCAACTACAGTGGGGAGGAACCCTCAATTAACAAAAAAGGAAGACATGTTAGAAGGTTTCATCCCCTCACACCCTCACCTCAAAGAATTTCAGGCTCGGCACAATGCTGAACTCTTCATCTGTTACCTTCATCTTCATGCTCACTTCTTTGAGCAGGAGAGTTCCTCCGTTCAACGGATCCTTTCAGCCACCTCCAGTTTTGTCCCTCTACCTGAACCCCTCCCTCTGGCCTCTTAGCTGCTCTCGATATTTACATTGAGAACTGTCAGCATGACACTGGCCATCTTAATTTCTTTGCCCCCCTCACCCACTCCAACTTGTCTGCTTCTGAACCTGCCATATTCTGTTCTCTCTGGTCTAACCCTAACTTTGTTATCAAACCTGCCAACAATGCCATTGATGTCTGGTGTACTGACCCCTACCTTGCAGAGGCAGAGCGCCAACTCTCAGACATTTCTTCCTACGTTCCCCTGGACCATGACCCCACCACTGAACATCAAGCCATTGTTTCTAGAACTGTAACTGACCTCATCTCCTCTGAAGATCTTCCAACCACAGCTTCCAACCTCATAGTCTCCCAACCCCTCACAGCCCACTTCCACCTCTTTCCCAAAATCCACAAACAGGACTGTCCTTGTAAACCCATTGTTTCAGTCTGTTCCTGCCCCAGGGAACTCACTTCTTTCTATCTTGACTCTGATCTCTCCCCCCTTGTCTAGTCTCTTCCCATCTACATTTACAATTCCTCTGACGCCATATGCACATTAACAATTTCCAGTTTACTGACCCTAACCACCTCCTCTTCACCATGGACAACCAACCTCTTTACACCTCCATCCACTACCAGGATGGTCCGAGGGCTCTTTGCTTCTTCCTTGAACAGAGGCCCAGACAATCCCCACCACCCAGAAGCTAAAGACAGTTTGGACCAGTACTCTTATTTCCTAGTTTTTTCTGGTGTTCCAATTTAAGGTATACAAGGCCAGTTTGGTCCAGTATTCTTATTTCTGTGCTTTTACTGTTTTTCCCTTCTGGGCACTCTCCTTTATCTGGCTGAACTAGTTCTCTCACTGAACAATTTCTCCTTTAACTTGCCTCACTTTCTCCAAATAAGAAGTGTGACTATGGGTACCCACTTGGGCACCAGTTATGCCTGGCTTTTCGTGGGGTATGTGGAACATTTCTTGTTCCAGCCCTTTCAGGCCCCCTCTCATAATTCTCTTTTTTGTACACTGATGACAGTATAAATGCTGCTTCATGCTTTCATGGGGACCTGGAAAAATTTATCGATTTTGATTCCAATTTTCACCCTTCTCTCACCGTCGGAAAGTATAGATTTCCCATCCTCTAAACAAAACAGTCAAATAGATTTGAGTCCTTCGTTGAGTTCTAGGTACAACAACACCAATTGCCAACAACATCATCTGAATTGGTCGGAGGCTCATAGAAGTTTACAGCACAGTAGGAGGCCATTTGGCCCATCATGTCTGCACTGGTCAGCAAAGATCTGACTACACTAATCCCATTTCCAAGCGCATCGCCCATAGCCAACTCCTCTGTTAGCCTTTTACCTCTTACCTTCAAGGTATGCCCCCTGGTTATTGACCCCTCTACTAATGGAAAACATACCTTCCTATCCACCCCATCTATGCCCCCCATAATCTTATACAAGTCTATCAGGTTTCCTCTCAACCTTTGCCACTTCAAGGAAAACAATCCCAGCCTATCCAATCTTTCTTCATAGCTCAGACCCTTTAGCCCTGGCAGCAACCTAGTAAATCTCCTCTGCACCCTCCCCAGTGCAATCATATCCTTCTTAAAATGTGGTGACCAGAACTGCACGCAGTACTCCAATTGTGGCCTAGCCAGCATTTAATACAGTTCCAGCGTAACCTCCCTGCTCTTATATTCTATGCCTTGGCTAATAAAGGCAAGTATCCCATATGCCTTCTTAACCACATTATCTACCTGCCCTGCTGCCTTCAGGGATCTGTGGATATGCACACCAAGGTCCCTCTGACTTTCAGTACTTTCTAGGTCCTACCATTCATAGTATAATTCTTTGCCTTGTTGGCCTTCCCCAAGTGCATTACATCACACTTTTCTGGGTTGAATTCCATTAGCCACTGCTCTGCCCACCTGACCAGCCCATTGATATCCCCCTGCAGTTTATGTCTATCCTCCTCACTATTTACCATCCTACCAATTTTTGTGACATCCACTGACTTCTTGATCATACCCCCTACATATAAGTCCAAATCATTTATGTACAGCACAAATAGCAAAGGCCCCAACACTGAACCCTGCATAATCCCACTAGAAACAGACTTCCAGTCACAGAAACATCCCTGTACCATCACTCTCTGCTTCCTGTGTCTCAGCCAGTTTTGGATCCAAAGTGTCACTTTGCATTGGATCCCATGGGCTCTTTCTTGACAAGCCTGCCTTGAGGAACCTTGTCAAAGCCTTGCTAAACTCTATGTAGACCATATCAAATGCATTACCCTCATCAACACTCCTGGTTAACTCCTCAAAAAATTTGATCAAATTTGTCAAACATGACGTTCCTTTATCAAATCCATGCTGACTATCCCTCATTAATCTGTGTCTCTCTAAGTGCAGATATATTCTGTCCCTCAGAATTCTTTCTAGTAACTTCCTCACTACAGAGGTTGAACGACTGGCTTGTAATTTCTGGGTCTATCTCTTCCTCCCTTTTTTAATAGCAGGACTACATTAGCAGTCCTCTGGTCCTCTGGCACCTCACCTGTGGCCACAGAGGATTTGAAAATGACTGCCAGGGTCCCTGATATCTCTCCCCTTGCCTCCCTCAACAGCCTGGGATATACATCATCTAGGCCTGCGGATTTATCCACTTTTAAGGCCGCTAAACCCATTAGCACCTCGTCTCTCATTATGTTAATTTCCTCTAATATTTCACAGTCCTCCACCCTGAGGTCTATATCTGCACCGTCATTTTCCATTGTGAAGGCCAATGTAAAGTATTCATTGAAGGCTGTAACTATGTCTTCTGAGTCCACACACAGATTACCTCTGTGGTCCCTAATTGACCCCACTCTTTTCCTAGTTATTCAGCTGCTCTTTATATGTTTAAAAAAAACCCATTGGGTTTTCCTTTATTCGACACACCAATGCTTTCTCATGCACTTTCTTGTCTTTCCTAATTTCCTTTTTACATTCCCCTCTACACTTTTTATGCTCCTTTAGGGATTCTGCTGTATTGAGCCCTCAGTAGCCATAAGCTTCTCCTTTTTCCTTAATCTTAACTTTTATGTCCCTTGACATCCAGGGTTCTCTGAACTTTGTCCCCCACTTTGTCTTTACGAGAACATATTTGCCCTGTACTCTCGCTGTTTCCTCCTTGAATACCTCCCACTGCTCTGACACCATTTTATCTGTAAGTAGCTACTCCTAATCCACTTGGGCCAAATCTTATCTCATATTAGTAAAATTAGCCTTCCCCCAGTTTAGAACTTTCATTCCCAGCCCAATTTTATCCTTTTTTGTAACTATCCTAAATCTAACTGAGTTATGGTCACTGTCTCCAAAATGCTCCCCTACTGATACGCCTTCCAGCTGCCTGCACTCATTTCTGAATATTCGGTCCAGAACTGCTGCCTCCCTTGTTGAGTTTTCTACATATTGACTAAAAAAGTTCTCCTGGATGGAACTTAAGAATTTTGCTCTGTCCCTACCTTGCACACTAAAACTATCCCAGTTAATATTTGGGCTGTTAAAATCCTCTAATATTACTGCCTTATTATTCTTACACTTCTCTGAAATTTGATTACATACTTCAACCAGTGTCTCTCCCTGACTGTTTGGGGGTCTATAGTACACACCCAATAGTGTGTTTGCCCCTTTTGTGTTTTTTACTTCTACCCATATGGCCTCATTTGATGATCCTTCCAAGATATCATCCCTTTTCATTGCTATAATTGATTCCTTGATCAATATTACGACTCCACCCCCCCACCCCCAGCTCATCTATCCCTCTTTCTATCTCACCTGAATACTCTATAACCAGGAATGTTGAACTGCCAACCCTGCCCTTCCTTTAGCCAAGTCTCGGTCATCACTCTGATATCTTACTCCAGCCTGCCTATCGTGCCCTCAGCTCATCTGTCTTGTTCCTCAGATTCCTTGCATTAAAATATATTCCATTTAGCCTTGTCAAACTCACTTCTTTCTTATTTAGCCTATGTTTCCTCTGTCTTCCAGACTCACTAGTGTTTTAACTTCTAATTCCATTTCAGCTTCTTTCCCCTCTGAACTATTTTCCTGGATCCCATCCCCCTGCCAATTTAATTTAATTCTGCCTCAACAGCATAGACAAACCTCCCTGTGAGTATGTTGGTCCCATTCTTGTTCAGATGTAACCCGGTCAACTTGTACAGGTCCCACCTTCCCCAATGCCCCAGGAATCTAAAGCCCTCCCTCCTGCACTATCTCTCTAGCTACACATTCATCTGCTCTATCCGTCTGTTCCTATATTCACTACTACTTGGCACTGGGAATAAGCTGGAGATTACTACCTTTGAAGTTCTGTTTTTCAATTTCCTACCTAACTCCCTAAAGTCTACTTGCAGGACCTCATTTCTCCTTCTTCCTATGTCATTAGACTCAACATGGACCAGGAACTCTGGCTGTTCACCTCCCCCTTCAGAATGCCCTGCTACCATGCCATGACATCCTTTGCCCAGGCAACCTGGAGTCACGTCTATGGCCACAGAAACACCTTTCTACTCCCTTCACTAATGAATCCACTGCTAGTATTGCCTTTCCACATTTCTTCCTCCCCCCACCACCTTGAGCAGATGGACCACCCACAGCGCCATGGCCTTGGCTCTGGTTGGCTTCCACAGAGGAACTGTCAATCTCCAAGGCCGACAAACAGTTTGTGAGTGAGGTGCACTCGGTAGGTTCACTCACTACCTTCCTGGTCCCCTTCTTCTGTCTGGCGGTCAGCCACTCTGTCTCTGCTTGCATTTCCATAAGCTGCAGAGTGACCATGTCCTGAAACATACTATCCACGAACCTCTCAGCCTCGTGAATGCACCATAGTGCCCCCAGCTGCTGCTCAAGCTCCAAACCCCAGAGCTCAAGTTGCTGCAGTTGGAGGCACCTCCTGCACACATGGCCACCAGAACACCAGGACCTTCTAGGATTTCCCGCATAGTGCAGGATGTGCAAATCATGGGACTGAGCTCCCCAGACATATCTTAACTGAATAGAATATGGACCTTTTTTTTTATTTTACCCTTACTCCTTGCTGTTTTAACCTCTCCTGAATTCTTGCTGTTTTAATCCTCTCTCCTGAAGTGTCACTGTTTTAACCTCTCTCCCGAAGCCTCACTGTTTTACTCTCTCTGTCCCAAAGTCTTGCTATTTTAACCTCTCTCCCAAAATCTTGCTGTTTTTATCTCTGACTCCCAAAGCCTCCCTGTTTTAACTCTCTCTCCCAAAGCCTTTCAAGTTTAAGCTCTCTCTCCCGAAATCTTGTTGCCTTAACCTTTCTCTCCTGAAGTCTCGCTGTTTTAACCTCTGTCTCTCAAAGTCTCACTGTTGTAACCTCTCTGCCCTGAAGTGTCACTGTTTTAACCTCTCTGTCCTGAAGTCTTGCTGTTTGAGCCTCGCTTTCCCTAAGTCTCGTTGTTTTAACCTCTCCCTTCCAAAGTCTCATTTTTTACATCTCTCTGTCTCAAAGTCTCGCTGTTTTAACCACTCTGTCCCGAAATCTCGCTTTTTTAACCTCTCTCTCCCGAAATCTCGCTGTTTCATTTGCCTTTAGTTTTGAATCTTTATTATTTTGTCTTACTTTGTATGCAATACATTACTGAAAACAAAAAACTGATAATGTAAAGGGCTTTATCCTAAAATCAGATTACAGTTATGTCCATTTTTCATTCCTGGTTTTTCCAAATAATTATATTCAAAATTATCATATCCAAAACAGAATGTTCTATTTTTAACTGGGGAGTATCAACACAGGGTTATAAGGATAACAACATCCAATTACCGCTGAGCTGGTTGCATCCTTCTATGTTTGGTTCAATGAGTTTGTTGGCCAACTGAACTAACTGCATGCCTTCCTATGTTCTCCTCAATAGCTGCTTGCAATCAATAATGGGGAAAAACTGATGTATGAATAAACAGTGATGGTTTATTGAGACATAGCACAGAGCACCAGATCATACGTGCTCATTCAGAAATCTCCAGAACTAGACTTACAGTTTCCAGTTACCCGTGCTGTACAGTGATTCATCAGTGCTGTCACATGATCAATACACATGCATTCTCTTAAAGGGACAGGGTACCTCACTTTACCACAGATCTCTTTCCAACTGTCTGTATTTTAATTACACTGTAGTGGTATGATAAGGTGCCCAATAGGAAAAGGTCAGCAGTAAACAACTTAACAGATAAGTCTTTGAACCTCCCCCACACCCCTGTAAATAATGTCATTGACAAAACTGGTGAACCATCCTAAAACCAGAAGATATGTTATATTGAGCTGGGAGTAATGTTGAGAGAGGAGGCAAAAATATAGAATAGCAGCCATCTTTAGCCCACGAGTGTCCTGAGCCAAACCCAGAAGCAAGAAGTAGTTCTGGGTGGAGATTGCTGAGTGGTTGAAAGCAATCTCAGGAAATAAACGAATGTAGCAAGATACCCAGGGTAAGATTCAATGATATGAAGCAGACTACAAAGCTGTAGGTTACCTCCAACTATCACACCAGAAAAAATGGGAAATAATCCTCAAGCCTGCAGAGCATACTGCAGACAGAGCTGCTAATGACTAATCAACTCAGGTTAGCAATTCTGGCAAAGCTGGTAAACCAAGATTATGGCATCCAAAACCTCTCTAGAGATGAACTTGAACCTGGAACAGACTAGCAGACCCAACACTGTGTAACATATCCACATCTCACATGGTACAGAGAGAATAATGCCACAAGTACAGGAAGCGAAATTTGACAGTCCTTTGTTAGATCGTGACTATCACGGACCTCAGATATATGGTTCATCAGGCAGGTGAAGAAATAAATAAACATGTTCTAATGGTTTCAGGCTAATGCAGCATTAAGATATATGCAATAACAATGCATAGCTCTGAAAATAATTGCTCAGAGAATGAACACCCTCTACGGCTTTAATATTGAGACATGTACTCTGCTGAGCAACAGAACAACTACACTGGACTCAGCCACTACGGAAAATAAAAGTGCATGGTGTAGTGGGTAACATATTAGCATGGTTTGAAGATTGGCTGGCTGGCAGAAAGCAGAGAGTATGTTTAAATGGGCCTTTTTCTGATTGGCAGGACGTGATGAGTGGAGTCCACAGGGGTTTCTACTGAGGCCTCAACTTTTTATGATTTACATCAATGACGTAGATGAGGGGAGTGAAGACATGGTAGCTAAATTTCCAGATGATACAAAGATAGGTAGCAAAATATGTTGCGAAGAGGACATAAGGTGGTTGCAGATGGATATAGATAGGTCGAGTGAGTGGGCAAAGATCTGGCAAATGGATTTTAATGTGGGAAAATGTTCACTTTGGCAGGAAGAACAAAAAAACAGAGTACTACTTAAATGGAGAATGGCTGCATAATTCTGAGGTGCAGAGGGATCTAGGTGTTCTAGTACAAAAAGCTAGAATGCAGATATAGAAAGTAATTAAGAAGGATAATGGAATGCTATCCTTTATTATGAGAGGGATTGAACATAAGAGTAAGGATATTATGCTTTGGTTATGCAGACCATTGGCTAGACAGCACCTCAAATACTATGTGCAGTTTTGGTCTCCTTATTTAAGGAAGGATGTAAAAGCATTGGAGACAGATCAAAGGAGGTTTACTAGCTTGATGAGTGGGTTGTCCTATGAGGAACGGTTGAACAGGCTGGGCTTGTTTCCACTGGAGTTTAGAAAGTGAGGGGTGATTTGATTGCTGTATACAAGATCCTGAACAGCCTTGAAAATGTGGACATCGAAAGGATGTTTCCTCTTATAGGTGAGTCCAGAAGTAGGGGGCACTGATTTAAAATTAGGGGATGTCCTTTTAAGGACAGAGATGAGGAGAATTTTTTTTCTCTCAGAGGATTGTGCAACCTTGGAATTCTCTGTCTCAGAAGGTGGTGGAGGCGGGGTCATTGAATATTTTTAAGGCAGAGGTAGATTCTTGTTAGGTAGGGGAATCAAAGGTTGCTGGGGTTAGATGGGAATGTGGAAATTAAAACACAAAAAGATCAGCCATTATCTTATCGAATGGCGAAGCAGACTCAAGGGGCCGAATGGTCGAATCCTGTTCCTATTTCTTATGTTCCTATGTTCTTAACCATGCAAGATTTTGGTAGTTAAAGTGGAATCCTCAGTGATTTACAACATAGTAACACTACGACTGAACTGCATTGTGATTGCGACTGTAAAAGACAAGGAACCAACTTCCATGCAACTATTTGAATAGAATTGGTAGATATTAGTGAAAAATTGCAGGGATTAAAAAGGGACAGGTGAGAAATGCAATTCAATCCATGTCATTTAAATCAATAGCAGCATTCAAAACAAAGAACAAAGAACAAAGAAAAGTACAGCACAGGAACTGGCCCTTCGACCCTCCAAGCCTGCGCCTATCATATTGCCCATCAACTAAAACATTTTGCACTTCCAGGGTCTGTATCCCTCTATTCCTATCCTATTCATGTACTTGACAAGCTGCCTCTGAAACACCACTATCGTAACTGCTTCTACCACCTCCTCTGGCAGCAAATTCCAGACACTGACTACCCTCTGTGTAAAAACTTGCCCTGTACATCTCCTCTATAGTTTTCTCCTCTCACCTTAAATCTATGTCCCCTAGTAATTGACTTTTCCACCCTGGGAAAAAGGTTCTCGCTATCTACTTTGTCCATGCCACTCATAATTTTGTAAACTTCCATCAAGTCGCCCCTCAATCTCCGTTGCTCTAATGAGAACAATCCGAGTTTCTCCAACATCTGGCAAACAAAGATCTGCAATATGATTATGCTTTGGGCCTTCATAGACCAATTATCTCAAGGGAGAGCAGAGGCCTTACAGTTGATATGGATGAACCCCAACCAGAGCATTTGTCTATGCTGGAGATCAGCCACAGTGATCAAGAGAAGCCAACACAGGATATTTGACAAAGCCAGCACATGTCCGGTGTGGGCAGATGGTACTACCTGCCTACACATCTGGCAATATTGTATTAAAGAGGAAATCCAAGCTCTGCTGTCACCTGTATCTGCTATTATTTTATCAGTTTTTGTTTTAACCTTTGTTCTCCAATGTTCTCATTATTTTACTTTTTATTTTGCAAACTTATTCCAAGAGCTACTATTCCAATTCATGGAGCAGAGTGCTGCTAAATATTTGAAGAGTTTCACCTGTACAATAAGGGGTAGTACATTTTGTTCAGTTTATTTATAGAATGCTACAATTTAGGTTGGGTCCTATGGCATCATATATTCAGCAAATTATTTGTCATTGTGATCAGCATTTCAAAAAATCCCTGATGAGAAAGTTTTGTTGTAGCATATCATGTAAATTACAAAGGATCCTCAGTCCAGAAGAGGTTAGTAAATTTCTCCTATCTTTATTATTTTTATGTTTTTGCCAATTAACCAAATAAAAGAAATGTCAGTAATGCTTGCAGAATTATAGGGCTGGATATTCAATTGCCAGTGGGGTTGAGAATGGATGCAGACGCAATTTGAAAATTGTGTTCCCAGAGGGTAGAAATGGGTCCCACAGCCTCGGAAACATGGTGAAATTTTCAATGGGAGAGCAAGAATGGTGGGGGGTAGGGAGGGTGGGTGTCTGGAACCCGCCACACCACCAATTAATTGGCTATTAAGCTAGTTGTAGAGGTAATTAACCAGCCTCAATGGACCAGTTTTGTGAGCCCGCAGTGTCTGGGGACACATCAGGGTGCACCTGGCGTGCACACAGCGAGGAGTCATCAGGGCTAATCGTGGCACTGGCCAACTCATATGAAAGATGGACAAACATGCTCAACTGCTCAACTAGTGGCACAGATTTGCCATTGCTAGTGCTGAGACATGAACTTCTCACTAGTGAGAGGTTGAGGTCCTGAGAGGGCCGTCAGGCTGCTGGCTTTGCCAGGGCAGCAGAGGTTGGCAGAGAAAGCCCTTGCTGCACAGTCCACTGGCAGCTCAGGGACTGGAGATGATGACAGGCTATTCTGTCCTCAGGTAGAGTGACAAAGAGCAGCTATATGCAGAGACACCTTCTTGGTCAGGACAAGGTTAGGGGAGCAGAGAGAGTGTGCGACATTGTGTGTACCCACCCAAGAATCAGCTACCTGCAGATGACAGAACACCAGTGTCAGAGGAGATTGTGCCTATGCAGGTAGATGGTCAGAGATTTGTGGTATGGGTGCACAGTGACCTGATGCCTTGCAAATCCCATGGTCATCCCTAACCTTCAGCTTTCAAGGTCACTGTTGCCCTGAATTTTTATGCATCTGAGTTGTTCCGGGGTCAGCCATGGACCTTGATGGAATTTAGCAGTCAGCAGTTCATCACATCATCAGGTAGGTCATGGATGCCCTATTCAAAAGAGAGAGAGCAATGGAACACATTCATTTTCACAAAGAGGCACCAGATCAGGTGGCCTTTGCCACCAGGGGTCATCGATTGCGCCCACATAGCCATGGGGTCATCACAGCACCAAGGAAAGAACCAACCAGATTCCTCCACAGAAAAGGATCCTGCTCAGTGAACATGCAGCTGGTCTGTAACCACATGAAGGGCACCTAGCAGGTCTGTGATTGATTCACAGGCAACTGTCATGTTTCCTTCATCCTGAAAGAGTCCCAGATGCCGCACCTCTTCAGGTCAGTACCCAGACTCTGCGAGTGGCCACTGGGTGATGAGTTATTCCCTGAGGAGTTGGCTCCTGACGCCTGCCTCGTACCCAGACATGGAAACAGAGACGATCTACAACCAGAGCCATCTACTCATGGTGCATTATAATCTCCCCTTTTTGGGACAATCTCAGATCAGGAATACCAAATGCCAAATTTCAAGGGAGCAACAATTTATACTGCATGAGAAAAAGGTGCTGGTTAGCAAGTTGACTCTGATTGGTCGAAGCATTGGCATAGGGAATGCACCAGGGAACTATTGTTCCCCATGCATTTGTTTATTTCAAAAAAGGCAAAATACCTGGACTTGTCCCTTTTGCCTACAGACGACATAATAATATATGTAGCTTCTAGCAAGTGTAAGTGAGCTCCAGGTGCTATAAGATTGGCCTTATCAGCAATCTCGTAAACAGGGCCTGAGCTATCTGCTCACCATTCAAACCTGATGCCAAAATAGGACACAAAGCTATCCTGAGGGATAATGGCCACCCCACTCAAACCACTGCTGACTGTGAATCATGCATGCTCGTGAATGGGACTAATGCCATCACTTTTGGACCTGGAAAATACGCCGTTTACTTCAAATTACCCTGCACAGGTAAGGTATCTCAAAAATCTAAGCAACAGGTGAAGCTAGCCATTTCACACTGTTATTATACAGTAGCAATACAAGTGGTATTTTCCACTAACAGGATGCTACCATCAAGCCAAGAAGACATCCTACCAACCACAAAAATGAGTAGTGTGGTATATGAATTTCAGAGCTGGTGTGATGCCAGGTATATAGGCCGTACGTCCCAATGACTGGTGGATTGTATCAAACAGCACATCCCTTCGGCTGTTTGCAAAAGGTACAATACTAACCACACTCGGCCAAACCATGCTTGCAAACCTCAGAACATAACGTTTAACATTAGGTATGATTCCATGATTGCTGAATTATCCCTAAGAATTACAATAACAACCAATTTAAGATTATCGGTTGGGCTTGCTGGGAGCTACATATATTCATTCGCAGGGCCCTGTCCAATGCAGGCAAAATTAATATGTCCAGGCATTTGCCTTTTTTGATTTAAATATTTAATTAACATTTAATTAACATCAAAGGAGAGTGCAAGAGGAAGTCCCTGGGACAGGCAAACAGCTGCACCTAGAGGAGATTGCAAGAGGATGACCCTGGGACAGGCAGTCAGCAGCACCTAGAGGAGAGTGCAAGAGGATGACCCTGGGACAGGCAGTCAGCAGCACCTAGAGGAGAGTGCAAGAGGGTGATCCTGGGACAGGCAGTCAGCAGCACCTAGAGGAGAGTGCAAGAGGATAACCCTGGGACAAGCAGTCAGCAGCACCTAGAGGATTTAGTCTATCTAGAGGATCTAGCATCTAATCTACCCTAAAGTAGGAGTAAGGGTAAAATAAAAGCAAGGGTCCATATTCAATTTAGTTAAGATATGCTTGGGGATCTCAGTCCTGTGATTTGCACATCCTGCACTATGTGGGAAATCCTAAAGGGTCCTGGTGGTCTGGAAGACCATGGGTGCAATAGATGCCTCTGACTGGAGCAATTCAAGCTCCAGGTTTTAGAGATTGAGCAGCAGCTGGGGGTACTATGGTGCATTCATGAGGCTGAGAGGTTCGTGGATATTTCATTTCAGGACATGGTCACGCCACAGCTTAAGGAAGTGCAAGCAGAGAGGGAATGGGAGGCCGCTAAACAGAAGAAGGGGATCAGGCAGGTAGTTAGGGAATCCCCCGAGTGTATCTTGCTCACAAACCATTTGTCGGCCTTGGACAGTTCTTCTGTGAAGCCAAACCAGAGCCATGGCTGTGGCACTGTGGGTGGTCCAGCTGCTCAGGTGGGGTAATAAGAAGTGTGGAAGGGCTATAGTGGTAGGGGAATCGTTAGTGAGGGGAGGAACCAGACACTTCTGCGGCTATAGAGGTGATTCCAGGGTGGTGTGTTGCCTCCCGGGTGCCAGGGCCAAGGATGTCACTGAACGGTTGCTGGACATTCTGAATGGCGGGGGATGAACAGCCAGAGGTTGTGGCCCATGTTGGGACCAATGACATAGAAAGAAAGAGAAATGAGGTCCTGCAAGCAGATTTTAGGGAGTTAGGTCGGAAATTGAAAAGCAGCACTTCAAAGCTCATAATCTCCATATTACTCCCGGTGCCATGCAGTAGTGAATATAGGAACAGCAGGATAGAGCAGATGAATGCCTGGCTGGAGAGATGGTGCAGGAGGGAGGTTTTTAAATTCCTGGGGCATTGGGATTATTTCTGGGGGAGATGGGACCTGTACAAGTTGGATGAGTTAGATCTGAACAGGAACGGGACCAACATCCTCGGGGGGAGCTTTGCCTATGCTGTTGGGGTGGATTTAACTAAATTGGCAGCAGGATGAGATCACGAAAAGTAGTTCAGTGGAGAGAGAAGCTGAAATGGAATTAGAAGTTAAAACATTAGTAAGTGAGTCTGGAAGGCAGAGAAAACATAGGCTAGATAAGAAAGAAGTGAGCTTATCAAGGCTAAATGGAATATATTTTAATGCAAGCAGCCTGAGGAATAAGACAGATGAGCTGAGGGCACAGATAGGTATGTGGGAGTATGATATCATAGCTATGACCAAAACTTGGCTAAAAGGGCAGTATTGGCAGCTCAACATTCCTGGTCATAGGGTGATCAGATGAGATAGAGAGGGGGATAGGAGAGTAGGGGGGGTGGAGGTTGCACTATTGATCAAGGAATCAATTATAGCAGTGAGGAGGGATGAAATCTTGGAAGGATCATCAAATGAGGCCATTTGGATAGAAGTAAAAACACAAAAGAGACAAACATGCTGTTGGGTGTGTGCTAAAGGCCCCCAAACAGCCAGGGAGAGATAGAGGATCAAATATGTAATAAAATTTCAGAGAAGTGTAAGAATAATAAGGCAGTAATAGCAGGGGATTTTAACAACCCAAATATTAACTGGGATAGTTTTAGTCTGCAAGGTAGGGACCGAGCAAAATTCTTAAATTGCATCCAGGAGAATTTTTTTAGCCAGTATGCGAAAGCTCAACATGGGAGAGGGCAGTTCTGGACTTAATATTCGGAAATGAGCCCAGGCAGGTGGAAGGCGTGTCAGTGGGGGAACATTTTGGAGATAGTGACCATAACTCAGCTAGATTGAGGATAGTTACGGAAAAGGATAAGTTTGGGCTGGGAATAAAAGCTATAAGCTGGGGCAAGACTAATTTTACTAAGTTGAGATATGATTTGGCCGAAGTGGACTGGGTGTAGCTACTTGCAGATAAAACGGTGTCAGAGAATTGGGAGGCTTTCAAGGAGGAAATAGCAAGAGTACAGGGCAAATATGTTCCTGTAAAGACAAAGTGGGGGACCAAGTTCAGATAACCCTAGATGTCAAGGGACATAAAAGTTAGGATTAAGAAAAAAAGGGAAGCTTATGGCAGATACTGAGCACTCAGTACGCCAGTGTCCCTAGAGAGAAGTATAAAAAGTGCAGAGGGGAACGTATAAAGGAAATTAGGAAAGCTAAGAGAGTGCATGAGAAAGCATTGGTTGGTAGAATAAAGGAAAACCCAAAGAGTTTTTTTTTAAATACATAAAGAGCAGGAGAATAACTATGGAAAGAGTAAGGCCAATTAGGGACCATAGAGGTAATGTGTCTGTGGACCTGGAAGATGTGGTCAGGTGGGCAGAGGAGTAGCAAATGGAATTCAACCCAGAAAAGTGTGAGGTAATGCACTTGGGGAAGGCTAACAAGGCAAGGAATTACACTATGAACAGTAGGACCCTAGAAAATACTGAAGATCAAAGGGACTTTGGTGTGCAAATCCATGGATCCCTGAAGGAAGCAGGGCAGGTAGATATGGTGGTTAGGAAGGCATACTGGATACTTGCTTTTATTAGCTAAAGCATAGAATACAAGAGCAGCGAGGTTATGCTGGGACTGTATAAAGAGCTGGTTGGGCCACAACAGGAGTACTACGTGCAGTTCTGGTCCCCACATTATAGGAAGGATGTGATTGCACTGAAGAGGGTGCCGAGGATATTTACCAGGATGCTGCCTGGACTGGAGGGTCTGAGCTATGAGGAAAGATTGAATCAGTTGGGGTTGTTTTCCTTGGAGCAATGAAGTTTGAGAGGGGACCTGATAGATGGGTATGAGATTATGAGGGACTTAGATAGGGTGGATAGGAAGGCACATTTTTCATTAGTAGGGGGGGTCAAAAGCCAAGGGGCATAGATTTAAGTTAAGAGATAGAAGGTTAAAAGTGGATTTGAGGAGAATTTTTTTTCACCCAGAGGGTGGTGGGAGTTTGGAACTCACTGCCCAAACGGGTGATTGAGTCAGAAACTTTCGTAACATTTAAGAAATATTTAGATGTTCACTTGCTATGGGCCAAGCGCTGGAAAATGGAATTAGTGTAGTCGGATCTTTGTTGACCGGCGCAGACACAATGGGCCGAATGGCATCCTTCTGTGCTGTAAATGTCTCTAGGTCTATGAGCCTATTTAATTTTTGAATTAAACATTAAATTTAAATGGGGGACATTAGTCCCCTGGTGCATTCCCCATGCCATTACCTTGACCAGAGTTGGCATGCCTTTTTCTCATGCAATATTAATTGTTGCTCCCTGTGAAATTAGGGATTCTGTGTCCGTCCTGATGAGTGCAAGATGAAATGCTTTGACAGCGTGTCTTTTTTTTCAGCAACATGTAAGTTTATTAAAAAACAAATGCACAATTCAAAGTCGTGGTTGAAACAGTAAATCACAATAATAGATAACTTCTAGGATAAAGAGAAGAGGTACAATCTTCTCGTAGAGAATCCAGTTTTAGATTTCAGTTGTTACAATAAAAATATTTCAAGTTGGATCTCCACCAATTATTGAAATAACATTTACCTCAGTCTCTGAGTGAGTGAGAGACACCTAAGCTAATTGAGCAAATCTGGAAATCTAATGTATGCTCTCAATACTTAGTGTGACTTGGGCTGCATAACTAATTGCTTACCTATAGGTGTAGTCTCTTAGTTGTAATTGGATCCCCCCTCTGATATGTTCCAAATTTGGTTTTTATTACTGTTAATTTCTACTCAAGGATAGTTCTTTTTGATTCGAAGAGAACTGTCAAATTCTAGTAGCTCTTTAATTGTAGGAAGGCCTAAGCTTGCAAGTTCCTGTGTTGGTTAATTTCCATTAGTCAGGAGTCTGCGTTCTAGCATTTTCACACGGTTTCAGGTTGTAAATATTCGAGTTGAGCATGGGCTAGGACCATCAGTATAAACTCATCTTATTAAATCCAACATTGTGTTGCCTTCCCTGACAGTGTCCAGCAATATGTGCTGGTGTGCAGTTTTTGGGTGTGTGACTTTTTTATTTTCTTACTGTTGCAAAAAGACATAAGTCTCTACGTGTAGAGTCCTGTGGCCAGGCATTGTGAACTGTATTTATCCTTTGACAAAAATAAGCCCGTTTAAATTCTTTAAGCTCTTAACTATAGGAAAATAACTCTTTTAACCTTATAACCCTTCATTCTGGCTCTATCTCTTTACATGAATTTCTTCACATACATGAGCCTACATTGAGCACAATATCGGCATGCTGATGCACTTTTGTGCCCTCCATGGTGTGGTGTATTATGGCTGTATGCTGCATTCTGCACAACATGTCTATTCAAAGAGGCTTGCAACTGGATGAGGAGACAATGATATACCTGTCTTCCTTGGAGGATGATGGGGAGGAGCAAGAGGAGGATGAAGGGGTGCTACAGAAGAACCCAGCGGCCACTAGGAAATGTTTCTAGCCAGCATATACATCTGGATAATCCTAGTGCCATCCAGAGACAAGGGGCAAAGGGTCTCCATCACGACAATGAGCCCAACTCACATACCCAGCACCTGCAACAAGGGCACCCCGCACCCCCTTTTCCCTCAGCCTTCTTCCCAGTCCCCACCACAATCCATGAACATGCAGAAGCCTGAGCAATACCATCAAATAATATTTTTATAACTACCCCCATAAATCAGTGCAAACACAAACAGAACAGACATGATCCAAGTGACCCATAAAGTGAAAATAATAGACTGACACTCATGCCTAGCCCCATGGAGAGCACTCCTGTGGCTGAGGATAAGATGGATGCAACCTGTTCCATTGTACCTGCATCTTGTTGAGATGATTGTGACTTTCATCCTCATTTAGGGAGTCTCCATGGGGGAGCCTCATTTGGAGAGCTGGTGCAGACACGATGGGCTGAATGGCCTCCTTCTGCACCATTGAAATTCTCTGATTCTATGATTCTGAGTGTCTTGCTTCCAGGCCACCTTTGGCATTGCCGATTAGACACCAACCCAATCCCAAGTCAATGAGATAAAAGCAAACATCTGTAGATGCTGGAAGTCCAAAACAAAAACAAAAATACCTGGAAAAATTCAGCAAGTCTGGCAGCATCTGCGGAAAGAAACACAGTTAATGTTTTGAGTCCGAATGAACCTTCAACAGAACTAAGTAAAAATAGAAGAGAGGTGAAATATAAGCTAGTGTAAGGGGGAGAGGGGGTGGGATAAGTAGAGCTGGATAGAGGGCCAGTGATAGGTGGAGATAACCAAAAGATGTCACAGACAAAAGGACAAAGAGGTGTTGAATGTGGTGATATTATCTAAGGAATGTGCTAATAAGGGTAGAAAGCAGGACAAGCAAGGTACAGATAGCCCTAGTGGGGGTGGAGTGGGGTGAAGGATTTGAAAAAGGCTAAAAGGTAGAGATAAAACAATGGATGGAAATACATTTACAAATAATGGAAATAGGTGGGAAAAGAAAAATCTATATCAATTATTGGAAAAAAAGAGGGGGTGCTGACCGGAAAGGGGTTGGGGATGGAGGAGTGAGTTCATGATCTAAAATTGTTGAACTCAATATTCAATCCGGAAGGCTGTAAAGTGCCTGGTCGGAAGATGAGGTGCTGTTCCTCCAGTTTGCATTGAGCTTCACTGGATCAATGCAGCAGGCCAAGGATGGACATGTGGGCATGAGAGCAGGGTGGAGTGTTGAAATAGCAAGCGACAGGGAGGTCTGGGTCATGCTTGCGGACAGACCGAAGGTGTTCTGCAAAGTGGTCACCCAGTCTACCTTTGGCCACTCCAATGTAGAGGAGACTGCATTGGGAGCAGCGAATGTAGTAGACGAAATTGAGGGAAGTGCAAGTGGAATACTGCTTCACTTGAAAGGAGTGTTTGGGCCCTTGGATGGTGAGGAGAGGGGAAGTGAAGGGGCAGGTATTGCACCTTCTGTGGTTGCATGGGAAGGTGCTGTGGGAGGGGGTTGAGGAGTAGGGGGTGATGGAGGAGTGGACCAGGGTGCCCCGGAGGGAATGATCCCTGCGGAATGCCACCGGGGGAGTGAAGGGAAGATGTGTTTAGTGGTGGCATCATGCTGGAGTTGGCGGAAATGGTGGAGGATGATCCTTTGAACATGGAGTCTAGTGGGGTGAAAAGTGAGGACAAGGGGGACCCTATCTTGTTTCTGGAAGGGAGAGGAAGGTGTGAGGGCGGATGCGTGGGACATGGGCCAGATGCGGTTGAGGGCCCTGTCAACCACTGTTGGTGGAAAACCTTTTTCCAAGTCCAGATGAGATCATGAAGCAGCACCGAAGAAATCATCGATGTACCGGAGAGGAGTTGTGGGAGGGGGCCGGATTACGACTAGAACAAGATTAAGAAAGAGGGAAGACATGTCAGAGGAACTGTTTTTGAAATTGCCATCGTCAGAACAGATGCGACGGAGGCAAAGGTGAGAGAATGGGATGGAGTCCTTACAGGAAGCGGGGTGTGAGGAGCTGTCGTCAAGGTAGCTGTGGGAGTCGGTAGGCTTGTAATGGATATTGGTGGACAGTCTATCACCAGAAATTGAGACAGAGAGGTCAAGGAAGGGAAAGGAAGTGTCAGAGATGGGCCATGTGAAAATGATGGAGGGGTGGAAATTGGAAGCAAAATTAATAAGTTTTTCCAGGTCCCGATGAGAGCATGAAGCAGCACCGAAGTAATCACCGATTTACCAGAGAGAGAGTTGTGGGAGGGGGCTGGAGTAGGACTGGAACAAGGAATGTTCCACTTACCCCATAAAGAGACAGGCATAGCTGGGGCACATGCGGGTACTCATAGCCTTTTATTTGGAGGAAGTGAGAGGAGTTTAAGGAGAAAATGTTCAGTGTGAGAACAAGTTCAACCAGACGGAGGAGAGTACTGGTGGATGGGGATTGTTCAGGCCTCTGGTCGAGGAAGAAGCGAAGAGCCCTCAGACCATCCCAGTGGGGGATGGAGGTAGAGAGGGATTGGACGTAAGCGGAGAGCCATCAGACCATTCCGGTAGATATCAACTGAAGTTCCATCCCTCATGTTTCGAACCCATCCAGGATTAAAGGTATCTCCGGGACATACAACGGTCCTCAAACGACTGTCCTCATCGCATGCTGAGATCCACACTCAGTGCCATGAGCCGCCATATGAATACACTCAACCTCTCCCTCCAGCAGCACCACCGTACCCTTTTTCGAAGCTGCGCGTGCCCCCAGTTTAATTTTATTCTTCGTCTCACCCGACGCCTCAGCAAGAAACTTTGTCTCTTTCTTTCAGATGCAAAGGAACGCAAGCTCCAACAACTCGACACCAACACCCATCCAGGACCCTCCACCCCTGCCTGTCCCTCTGTCCCCACCCCATCTTCCAATCCCAGACCCGGCTGTGTATTCACTATACCCCCTGACCTTCCCCTCTCCGACGCTGAACATTCAGTGCTCAGCAAAGGGCTTAGTTTCATACCCTTACGCCCTCATCTCAATGAATTTTGGGCTCGGCATGTTGCTGAACTCTTCTTCCGCCGCCTTCATCTCCGTGCTCACTTCTTTGGGCAGGAGTCCTCTCCCCATTCAACAGATCCTTTTACCCGCCTCCAATATTCTCCCTCCACCTGGACCCCTCCCTCTGGATTCTTACCTTCTCTTGATCTTTTCAATGAGAACTGTTGGTGTGACATTAGTCGTCTCAATTTCTCTGCTTCTCTCACCCACTCTAACCTGTCTCTCTCTGAACTTGCTGCACTCCATTCTCTCAGGTCTAACCCTGACATTGTCATCAAACCCGCTGACAAGGGTGGTGCTGTTGTTGTCTGGTGCACTGACCTCTACCTCGCAGAGGCTGAGCATCAACTCGCAGTTGGGCCCAGGGAACTGGAAATTGTTGATATGATGTAGGGTGTCAGAGGGATCACGGATGGGAAGGGACTGGACAAGGGAAGAGAGAATGGAGTCAAAATAGCAAGAAATGACTTCCGTGGGGCAGGAACAGGCTGACATGATCAATCTGCCGGGACAGTCCTGTTTGTGGATTTTGGGTAGGAGGTAGAAGCGGGCTATCTGAGGTTGGGAGAATATCAGGTTGGAAGCTGTGGAAGGAAGATCTCCAGAGGCTCTCCACCAATCCCTCTACACCTCCATCCCCCACTGGGATGGTCTGAGGGCTCTCCGCTTCTTCTTCGAACAGAGGCCCGAACAATCCCCATCCACCACTACTCTCCTCCATCTGGCTGAACTTGTTCTTACACTGAACATTTTCTCCTTAAACTCCTCTCACTTCCTCCAAATAAAGGGTGTGGCTATGGGTACCCACATGGGCCCCAGCTATGTGGAACATTCCTTGTTCCAGTCCTACTCCGGCCCCCTCTCACAACTTTTTCTCCGGTACATCGATAATTACTTCGGTGCTGCTTCATGCTCTCGTCGGGACTTGGAAAAATTTATTAATTTTGCTTCCAATTTCCACCCCTCCATCATTTTCACATGGTCCATCTCTGACACTTCCCTTCCCTTCCTTGACCTCTCTGTCTCAATTTCTGATAATAGACTGTCCACCAATATCCATTACAAGCCTACCGACTCCCACAGCTACCTCGACTACAGCTCCTGACACTCCGCTTCCTGTAAGGACTCCATCCCATTCTCTCAGTTCCTTGGCCTCCGTCAAATCTGTTCTGATGATGCCACTTTCCAAAACAGCTCCTCTGACATGTCTTCCTTCTTCCTTAACCGAGGTTTTCCATCCACGGTGGTTGACAGGGCCCTCAACCGTGTCTGGCCCATCTCCTGCTCATCCGCCCTCACACCTTCCTCTCCATCCCACTTATCACCCCACCAGACTCCGCATTCAAAGGATCATTCTCTGCCATTTCCGCCAACTCCAGCATGATGACACCCCCAAACACATCTTCCCTTCACTCCCCCAGCGGCATTCCGCAGGGATCATTCCCTCCGGGGCACCCTGGTCCACTCCTCCATCACCTCTACACCTCAACCCCCTCCCACAGCACCTTCCCATGCAATCGCAGAAGATGCAACACCTGCCCCTTCACTTCCTCTCTCCTCGCTGTCCAAGGGCCCAAACACTCCTTTCAAGTGAAGCAGCATTTCACTTGCACTTCCCTCAATTTAGTCTACTGCATTTGTTGCTCCCAATGCGGTTTCCGCTACATTGGAGAGACCAAACGCAGACTGGGTGACCACTTTGCAGAACACCTTCGGTCTGTCCGCAAGCATGACCCAGACCTCCCTGTCACTTGCCACTTCAACACTCCACCCTGCTGTCATGCCCACATGTCCGTCCTTGACCTGCTGCATTGTTCCAGTGAAGCTCAACACAAACTGGAGGAACAGCACCTCATCTTCCGACTAGGCACTTTACAGCCTTCCGGACTGAATATTGAGTTCAACAATTTTAGAACATGAACTCTCTCCTCTATCCCCACCCCCTTTCCAATCCCCCCCTTTTTTTCCAATAATTGATATAGATTTTTCTTTTCCCACCTATTTCCATTATTTGTAAATGTACTTCCATCCATTGTTTTATCTCTACCTTTTAGCCTTTTTCAATTCCCTCATCCCACCCCACCCCCACTAGGGCTACCTGTACCTTTCTTTTCCTACTTTCTACCCTTAATTAGCACACTCCTTAGATAATATCATCACCTTCAACACCTCTTTGTCCTTTTGTCTGTGACATCTTTTGGTTATCTCCACCTATCACTGGCTCTACTCATCCCACCCCCTCACCCCCCTTAAAGCAGCTTATACTTCATCTCTCTTCTATTTTCACTCTGTCGAAGGTTCATTCGGACTCAAAACGTTAACTGTGTTCCTCTCTGCAGATGGTGCCAGACTTGCTGAGTTTTTCCAGGTATTTTTGTTTTTGTCCCAAATCAATAAGGCCATTTCCATTTGAAAATTGCTTTGCATCAATGATGCTGATGTGAGAACAAATTTTAGTAATACAGTTGAAAATATGTTTATCGCAGAAAATAAGATTTTTTAATCAGAGTGTCAATCCACCATGAGTAACCTGATTTTAAATGATGGAAAATGACTTTTTGAAAATGTACTGAACCATTTGCTAGTTCTTTTGGGGTACAGGTAATCAGTTTTAGTAAATTAGTAAAAATGTATATATATGTATATATCCTAAATCTTTTAAATGTTGACTATTAGTGTCCTTGCATCCAAAAGAACAAGCTTAATAATATTAGCCTCCTTGAAGTCTTGCAAGGCGGTGTAATTAGCAAAAGCTCTCAACAGTAATTAATTTGCCCTGGGGCCATGGTCAGTTTTGTGCGCAGGGCCAGCTTCTCATACAATTTTTCTTAAACTAGTGCCAAAGATTGCAGGAATTCGATTTGCACACAATACACAATCTTTTGCACAGGTTATGCTGACTTTGAAAAAAAACATAAACAAATGGAAACTCCATCCAGTATACTTCTTTTCTCACTTTTGATGATGATTTTAATTTAAACCCTTTACTTCTGACTCATTGACCAATAGTAGTAGCTTTTCTTGCAGTATGGATACCTCTCAAAATGTTAAACTTCTCTAGCAGAGCTTCTTAATTTTTCTTGTTTCAATAAAAAAGACATAGTTTCCCATCCCATTTCTTGCCTTCTACCCATCCAAATACTGCCATAAAAATTAGATGATGTAAAAAGAAAAATTCAATCTGACATGTTGAGCACAACTTGTATAATCCAAGAACACCTATCTCAAATCTTCTTTGCTCACCCGTGCCAAAATTGCTCTATACTGAACATACTAACCCACACAATCCTGCACAAAATAAGTTGGTTCTCTTCAGCTTGTGCAGAATTGCTGTCTGGCAATAAGCAAAACAACCCATTACAAGCCATTTAATATCTGACAAGCCATAATTTCACAAGAATGACAAATCATCTGGCTACTTAGCCCAATAAAATTAGATTAATAGTTTAGACCTTAATGCCTTTATATAATTTTTGACCCTTTGTATGTTTTCATTTTGATTCCCCCTCACATTCCTTCACAAACATGCTCATGGGACAATGAGACAACAATTAGAAAAGGTTTATACTGGGATGCCCATGAAACTAAGCAGTAAAAATGACTAATGAACATCACCTTTTGGCCTTCACTGAAATTTGCTAATGTTAAGCTATTACTCATGTTTTATCGGCCTTTTGTGTTTTCCCATAAAAATAATTTGTTGTAAAGAAGTGTCTTTATGTTGAGACAGTAATTATGTCTCTGAACAGGCCAGCTGTGCTTTCTTTTCTTCAAACAGGTATACCAACGTGCTTTTAAAAAAATAATACCAAAGAGTTTCCTAGTCCTGACCTTTTCCCTTTCACCATGGATATCCAGTCTCTCTACACCTTCGTCCCACACAAGGACGGCCTAAATTGCTTTATCCTTGAACAGAAACCTAACCAACCTACATTCACCACTGCCTGGCTGAACTTGTTCTTACATTGAACAACTTCTCCCTTGACTCCACTCACTTTCTCCAAATAGATGGTGTTCCTATGGGAACCTGAATGAATTGCAGTTTTGTCTATCTATTCATGAGATACGTGGAACATCTTTTGTTTCAACCTGACACAGATCCCCTCCTTCACCTTTTCTTCCAGTACATTGATGACTCTATAGGTGCTATTTCCTGGCCTCACCCCAAACAGGAAAACATCATCCATTTAGTTGCAATGTCCACCTTCACCTACACATGGGGCAGCATTTTCCTTTTGGCAAGCAGGGGGGTGGGGCTCGCTCGACGACGTGTAAAATGACCATGGTGACATCGGGCAGGCGTCCCGACGTCACTGCACATCATTCAAATATTCAGTTCAGTAGGTGAGCAGCTGAACTGTAAAAGACCTATTAAGGCCTGTTAAAAAGTAATTGACTGAGCTGCCTGTCCATCATTAAGGTTGGCGGGCAGGCGAAGAGCGCAGGCGGCCTTTACATTTTTCATGAAACCTCACCGACGGGACGGATAAGGTTTTGTGAAAGGATTATTATTTAAATAAACATTTTTGAAATAAATAATGGACATGTCCCAGCTCATGTGACAGCTTCACATGAAGGGACATGGCCTTAAATTTTTTTTCCCACCTTTATTCAAATTCCCATAACTTAAACAAATCCCCTTGAGGCATGGAGGTGCCTCAGGGAGAACACTGCACTCTTATGTGCGCTTGCGTGAAATAGCGCAGGGAACCAGTCAGGGAATCCCACCACCCCCCCAGCCCACACAGGGAGTGTTCAGCGCTTCCGGGTGCAGGTCACAGTAGGCGGACAGTAATTGGCCCACCCCATGTAAAATGGCGGCACGGACTCAATCTGGAGCGCCGATTGGGATCGCGCCCACCCCACACACGCCCGCCCCTGTCAGCCCCTGCACAACCCCCAACGGGGGGCATATTTCTGCCCACGGTCCCTTTCCAAATCTTCCCTTCTGTTCCTCAATTTCTCTGTCTCCATTTCTAGGGAAAGGCTATTGAGCAATATCCACTACAAGCCACCGATTCCCACAGTTTTTGATTATATTTCCTCTCGCCTTGTTATCTCTAAGGACGCTATTCCATTCTCCCAATTTTTTCATCAGTTAGCTGACGATACCAACTTCCATACCAGTGCTTCTAATATATCTTCCTTTTTCCTCAACCAACGATTCTCCTCCAAAACAGTTGATAGGGCCGTCAACTCTGTCCCATTTCCTGCACTTCTGCCCTTAACCTTTCCCTCCCTTTGTCCTGACCTTCCACCCCAACAGCTTTCATGTTCAACAGAATATGCCATTTTCACAATGTCCAGTGCAATGCCCTCCGTTCCTCTTTCAGCATTTCAAAGGAACCATTTCCTCTGTGTTGAACTTGGTCCACCCTTCAATCATCCCCAACACTCTTCCCATGTCACCTTCCTGTGCAATTTTGCCATTTCATCTCCTTCCTTTCCAGCATGCAGGGGCCATAAAGTGTCCTTCCAGGTGAAACAATGATTTATTTGTAATCCTTTCAATTTAATATTATATACACTGTTTGCTATGCGGCCTCCTCTACATTTGTAGACTAAATGATGATTGTAAGATTGTTTAGCTGAGCACTTCAGTCAGCAAGCATGACCTGGAGATTCCAGTCACTTGTCATTTTTCTTCTCTGTCCCACTCCCACTCTGATCTCTTTAACCTTGGCCTCCTATACAGTTATAATGAAGCTCAATAGAAGCTGGAGGAACAACATCTCATCGTTCGATTAGCCACTTCACAGCCTTCCAAATTCAATGATGTGTTCAACTATTTCAGACATTGCTCCCATTTTGTCAGACTGTGGGTGTTAGTAATGATTCTACCATTGTTACTTACACTTCCTTTTGTTGTTTAATCTCTCCCGCCCTCTCCCTTATCATGGGCCTTTCCTTTTGTTCTTTCCTCACCCCCTTCCATTATTCCTCATCTCTATACTTGCTTAAAACCTGTTACATCTCACACTTTACCCAGTTCTGACAAAAGATCATTGACCTGAAAAGTTCTGCTTGATTGTCAAATCAGGATCATGAAGGCGACATCCGGATAAGTTCTGGGTCCCGACCCCGCACCATAACTGCATCGCTCAAGCTACATGATCCTGAAATTAAAATGCCCTAATCAGGCCAAAGGCGATCTCAGCACCCTATTAGTGTTGCCTAGTGTTACCAGGAGGTGGAGGATTGCCGAGGGTGAGCCACAAGACAGCAGGCACCCATGATTGGACCTGTAGCTGTCTCACAGTTAGTGCAGGCAGCACCTCAGAGGCCCAGCAGCCAAACCGCATACAAAAGTGGCCATTTTCTAAATGTGATTTAATGTGCGTGATTCCTAGGAGCATGGGATGAGTAGGCAATTCAGCCCTTTGAGCCTTCTCAGCAATTCAATAAAATCATGGTTGATCTGGCTGTGGTTTCAACTCCACTTTGCCATCTGTCCCTCATAACCCTTGACTCCATGGCCAATCAAAAATCTGAAGAGTTAGACAATGACCCATTATCCACTACTTTCTGGGAAAGAGAATTCCATATACTAACAATCCTCTGAGAGAAAAAGAAGTCTCCTGATCCCTATCTTAAAAGGAAGACCTCTTACTCTTCAACTGTGTCCCCTAGTTCTAGTCTCCTCCACAAGTGGAAGCATCCTCCCTGTATCTAATCTATTGTTAGGAAATAAAGAAAATTTAAGTAAGTTATATTTATATTTTGGGGGGTTAGGAATGTGTTTTAACTTTAGAGTTTAAGTTTGATTTGTATTTCTGTATCTGTGTGTTAAGAAAATGTCAAATTGAGTTTTAGTTTCAATATAAAAGGTGCCTGCATTTCTAGTGAGAGTTTTACAACTCTAGGCTAAGTTAAACAAACAAGTAGGGATGCTGGGCTATTGCCTAGCAACAGGGGGTCCAAAGAGGCTGGTCCCTTCCATGGACACGCAGAAGAAACTAGAAACATCAGTTTGATTTGGAAGCTGCTTGAGTTCAGTTGGTTTTGAAAATAGCTGCCAGGAGAGACTGGAGCAAAGGGGACAGATAGCCAATCCCAAGCCAAAGAAAAGACCCTAAAATCGAGGGGAGTGGAATAGTAGATAGTCTCAAGCAGACCTTCTAGTCAAAGGAAGGACAGGAACCTGAGAAATGTGCTGCTAAGTGGAATTAAGAGTGAGGGTCTGAAAGAAAGGCTCCAAGTTTCAGATTTAAAGAGACAAAAGCTGCAGAAAGCAGATTTAAAGTGAGAACAGCTTGCAAGAAGCCAGAAGGTCCAAAGAGATGGTTGAAGGTCTGTAACTCTTTGCTTTGGGCGTGTGAAGCAGTGGTGTACTGTTGACGCTGAATCAGTGAGAGAGAGTGCATGGAAGACAGCTTGAATGCATGTGGTGACCCGGGGGAGAGGAACATTGGAAGGAGAGTTTGAAACCCTGGAGGTGAACCCTTGCAGAAGACATCTGAGAAAAAGTGTCAGCTTGGGAGAATATTCCAAAGTGAGACCTTGGAGAGTGGAAATTGGAAACTCTCATGTGAAAAACAGAGTTCAGTGAGACTGGTTGGCTCGTGGTGTGTTAAGCATCTGGGGGAGTTGATGAGAGGCCCATAGCATCTGGCCGAGGTGGCATCTATATCTGTCACTTTGTTTCAGAGTGCAGTGTGTCTGACCACAGGTCATCATAGGTTTACATGGACTGTACACTAACTGTGAACATTAGTGTATAAGATAGCTTTTGAAAATTGGGTTCTCCTTACAAATCTGTATATATCTGTAAAGATATAGTTGTGGGAGAAAGAGTATTGTAGTATATTTCATCATCTTCTGTTTAATAAATGTTTTATTCTTTTGTTAAAAGTTCATTAGCTGACTCTAGTGACTTTGTTCAGTCACCACTCTCCACGTATCTAAACAAACAAAATAAAAGTTAGGATCTATCAAGCTGAGTTCCACTGTGGGGTCAGGCTTGTCCAGGGATAACATCAGTTGGGGATCTTAACACTAAGATCACTTCTCATTCATTCAAACTCCAATGGGTTCAGGTCCCACCTGTTCAACCTTTTTTCAAAAGACAATCCCTTAATCGCAGGAATTAATTGAATGAACCTTTTCTGAACTGCTTCTAGTGCAAAACTGTATACAGTGTTCCAGATTGGTAAAAGCCCTGTACAGCTGCAATAAAACTTCCCTGCTTTTATATTCCATTCCCTTGCAATAAATGCCAACATTACACTTGCGAACCTAATCACTTGCTCTATCTAACATACTAACTTCTGTGATTCATGCACCAGGACATCCAGGTCCCTCTGTACCACTGAGTTTTACAATCGAAGCGAAATGTAATGTCCGCTGTCAGAAACATGAAAAGGCCGAGTAGAAATACTTCATCAACAACTCCAAGATTAAGTTGTTATAGATGTGGAGGTGACCACGGAGCAGACACCTGAAAATTCAAGGAGGCAGAATGTCATTACCGCCATAAGAAAAGTCACGTAGTAAGGCAATGCTGGGCAATGTCGAAGCAGCCTGCAAAGCAGCAAACCAGCATGATTGAATTAAAGAACCTGAAGCTGCCGACATTGATATTTATTCCATGTATAATATAACCACTGTAAAAACCAAACCTGTCACTGTCACAATCCAAGTTAATGAGAAGCCACTAATAATGGAGGTGGATACAGGTGCCTCATCTACAGTGGTGGGAGAACACACTTTCAAATACCTTACAAAAGTTAGACAGCCAATAAACCTGGGGTGGCCAACCACTAAATTACGAGTATACATGGGATAACCTATTCAGGTAAAGGGCATCGCCACAGTACCAGTGTCTTACTGGCAACAGACAGCTCAGTTGCCTGTGATAATAGTGAAAGGAGAAGAACCTAGTCTTTTAGTCCAAGACTGGTTACAGGAGATCAAGCTTGACTGGTCTGAAATATTTCACCTGAAAACAGGAGGAGTTCCTGAACTGCTGTGGAAATATGACACAGTATTTCAGGATAAACTATGGAAGTTAAAAGATGTGCAGGCCAAGATATATGTGGATCCGCAGGCGACACCACGTTTCTTTGAGGCCAGGCCTGTGCCTTATGTATTGAAGGAGAAGGTGGATGCAGATCTGTGCCGGTTAGAAAAACTGGACATCATCCAACCTGTCCAATTCTCAGAATGAGCAGCACCCATAATTCCAGTGGTGAAGCCTGGCCAAACCATGTGCATTTATTCAGACAATAAATTGACCGTAAATAAGGCAGCAAAACTAGACAAGTACCCCATTCCAAGGATTGACAACTTATGTGCAAAACCGGCTGGCGGCAAGTCCGACACAAAATTGGATATGAGCCATGCCTACCAACAATAAGAACTGGATAGCATGTCAACAGAATACGTGACTATTAACCCACACAATGATCTTCATCAGTGCACTCATCTACCCTTTAGAGTCTCGTCTGCGTGCGCTATTTTCCAGAGAACAATGGAGAGTCTTTAGCAAGGACTTCCCTAAGTGAGAGTATACATAGATGATGTTCTGATCATGGGGCCAACCGAGACCGAACACTTGGCCAACCTGGAGGAGGTGTTAAGAAAGTTCATGGAAGTCGGCATGTGATTAAAGAAGGAAAAATACACATTTCAAGCTCCATAAGCTACTTACCTGGGTCACAGGGTGGATGCCATGGGTTTGTATCCTGTAGAAGAGAAAGTTCGGGCAAAAAAAGATACACCCTCACCATCCAATGTAACCAAACTCAAGTCCTTCCTGGGTATGATTAACTACTATGGCCGCTTCTTGCCTAACTTATCAACTGTGTTGGCACCGTTACACTTGTTGTTAAAAAAGAATCACCATTGGTCATGGAATTCACAACAGGAAGAAGCTTTTGTGAAAGTAAAGAAACTGTTGCATTCGTCGTGTTTATTTGCACACAATGACCCATCGCAAGAGTTGGTATCAACATGTGAAGCCTCCCCTTATGGTGTAGAGGCCGGGTTGTCACATAGAATGGAAAAGGAATCTGACAGGCCCATTGGCTGTGTCTCGAGAACCCTCTCCATAGCCGAGAAGGGTTTTTCCCAGCTAGAAAAGGAAGCTTTATCGGTGGTATTCAGAGTGAAGAAATACTACCAGTACCTACATGGATGATATTTCACCATTGTGTCGGACTATAAACCATTAATGGGTTTATTCAGTGAGGGTAAGGCCATTCTGTCAATAGCATCAACAAGAATTCAATGCTGGGCGCTGATATTATCTATGTATGAGTACACTTTAATGTACCGCCCTGGCTTACACATTGCAAATGCAGATGCACTCAGTCATGTCTCATTACCAGATAGCATTGTACATGCTCCTTTTCCACATGAAGTTGTGTTCCGACTGAATTCACAGAATCACACAGAATCACATTGCAGAAGAGGCCCTTCGGCCCATCAAATCTGCACCAACATGTGAAAAACAACTGAGCTACCTACCTAATTCCATTTACAGCATTTGGTCCATATCCTTGAATGTTATGACATGCCAAGTGCTCATCCAGGTACTTTTTAAAGGATGTGAGGCAACCCGCCTCCACCACCCTCCCAGGCAGCGCATTCCAGACCGTCACCACCCTCTGGGTAAAAATGTTTTTCCTCACAACCCCCTAAATCACCTACCCCTCACCTTGAACTTATGCCCCCTTGTGACTGACCCTTGAACTAAGGGGAACAGCTGCTCCCTATCCACCCTGTCCACGCCCCTCATAATCTTATACACCTCGATAAGGTCGCTCCTCAGTCTTCTCTGCTCCACTGAAAACAACCCAAGTCTATCCAACCTCTCTTCATAACATAAATGTTTCACCCCAGGCACCATCCTGGTGAATCTCCTCTGCACCCCCTCCAGTGCAATCACATCCTTCCTATAATGTGGTGACCAGAACTGCACACAGTATTCCAGCTGTGGCCTCACTAAGTTTCTATACAATTCCAACATGACCTCCCTACTTTTGTAATCTATGCCTCGATTAATAAAGGTAAGTGTCCCATTTGCCTTTTTCACCACCCCACTAACATGCCCCTCTGCCCTCAGAGATCTATAGACACACACGCCACATTATAGGAATGTGGCCAAGGTTCCTTTTTCCCTCAGAACTTCCCAGTGTCATGCCATTCATTGAATACTTCCTTGTCAAATTACTCCTTCCAAAGTATATCACCTAACACTTTTCAGGGTTAATTTCCATCTGCCACTTATTTGCTCATTTGACCATCCCATCTATATCTTCCTGTAGCCCAAGACACTCAACCTCATTGTTAACCACCTGACCAATCTTTGTGTCATCTGCAAATTTACTAATCCTACCCCATACATAGTCATCTATGTTGTTTATATAAATGACAAATAATAGGGGACAGAGCACAGATCTCTGTGGTATGCCACTGGACACTGACTTCCAGTCACTAAAGCACCCTTCTTCATCACCCTCTGCCTCCTACAACTAAACCAATTTTTGAATCCACCTTATCAAATTACCCTGTATCCCATGTGCATTTGCCTTCTTTATAAGTCTCCCATGAGGGACCTTGTCAAAGGCTTTGCTGAAATCCATGTAGACTACATCATCTGCACTACCCTCATCTACACACCTGGTCACCTCCTCAAAAAATTCAATCAAATTTGTTAGGCATGACCTCCCTCTGACAAAGCCATGCTGACTATCCCTGATCAAACTTTGCCTCTCCAAGTGGAGATAGATACTCTCCTTCAAAACTTTCTCTAATAGTTTCCCTACCACTGACATGAGACTCACTGGCCTGCAGTTCCCTGGCTTATCTCTACAAACCTTCTTAAATAGCGGAACCACATTAGCTGTTCTCCAGTCCTCTGGCACCTCCCCCGTGGCCAGAGAGGAATTATAAATTTGGGTCAGAGTCCCTGCAATCTCCTCCCTTGCCTCCCTCAGCAGTCTTGGACACAAATCATCTGGAACTGGATATCTGTCCATTTTTAAGTCTTCCAACACCTCCAATACCTTGTCACTCCCTATATCAATTTACTTAAGAACCTCGCAGTCTCTCTCCCCAAGTTCCATACCTTCATCCTCATTCTCTTGAGTGAAGACGGATGTGCAGTATTCGTTCAACACTTTAACGATGTCCTCTGACTCCACCCATAGATTGCTCCCATGGTCCCTAATGGGCCCAACTCTTTCCCTGGTTATCCCCTTCCCATTGATATACTTATAGAATATTTTGGGATTTTCCCTACTTTTACCAGCCAGAGATTTCTCATATCCCCTCTTTGCTCTCCTAATTGCTTTCTTAAGCTCCACCCTGCAACGTCTGTACTCCACTAATGCATCTGCTGATTTGCTTCCCTTGTACCTGCTAAAAGCCTCTCTTTTCCTTCTCATCGTAATTTGAATATCTCTCGTCATCCATAGTTCTCTGGGCTTGTTATTCCTTCCTATCACCCTCGAGGGAACATGTTGAGCCTGTATCCTCCCCATTTCCTTTTGGAACACCCCCCACTGTTTCTTTGTAGATTTCCCCACAAGTAACTGTTCCCAGTCTACCCTGGCCAGATCCTGCCTTATTTTACTAAAATCCACTCTCCCCCAGTCCAAAACATTTTTTTGCAACTTGTCAATTTTTTTGTCCATAACAAACTTAAATTGTACCATGTTGTGGTTGCTATTACTAAAATGCTCACCCACCACCACCTCAGCCACCTGTCTGGCTTCATTCCCCAGAATTAGGTCCAGCAATGCACCGTCCCTTGTTGGACATTCCAAATATTGACCTAAAAAGTTCTCCAGTACACATTTCAAGAAATCCACTCCATCCAAGCCCTTAACACTATGTTTATCCCAATTAATGTTGGGAAAGTTAAAATCACCTAAAATAATTACCCTATTATTGATTTTACACACCTCCACAAATTGTGCACATATTTGCTCCTCAATTTCCCGCCGACTATCTGGGAGTCTATAATAAATACCTAATAATGTGGCTGCCCCTCTTTTATTTCTCAGCTCTACCCACAAAGCTTCATTCGATGCCCTCTCCAAGATATCATCTCTCTTTACTGCAGTAACTGACTCCTTAACTAATAATGCAATGCCTCCTCCTCTTTTGCCCCCTCCCCTGTCTTGCCTGAAGATTCTATTTTCTATATTCCCTGGATTCTTCGCTTGTGTTTGCAAAGCAAATTAGAAATTGGACAAACAGAGATCCAATATTGTTGAAAGTCAGAGACTTTGATGTTCAGGATGGTCAAATTCATCTGTATCTAAAGATTTGAGACCAAACCATAGCAAAAATACAGAGGTTAAGCTGTTAAGATGGAATTTTGTTGTGGAGACCAAGAATCATCGCCACACTACAAGGTAGAGAACAACTCTTGACAGAGCTTCACGATGCTCATCCAGGCATATCAAACTAGGGATGTGCAACTAGGGATGGGCAATAAATGCTGGCCCAGCCAGTGAAGCACATCCTGCGAGTGAATTGCAAAAAAATGAAAAATGCTTGCGTGAAGTTATGTTTGATGGTCGGGCATTGACAGTGACATTGAAAGCATGGTCATGCACGGCCACGGAGAATGCGAGAGCAGGACCCCGAGCCAGGCAGTCAGCAGCACCTAGAGCCGAGTGCCAGAGGAGGACCCCAAGCCAGGGATTCAGCAGCACCTGGAGGAGAGTGCGAGAGAAGGACCCTGGGATAGGCAGTCAGCAGCATCTAGAGGGGAGTGTGAGAGGAGGGCCTTGAGCCAGGCAGCCAGCAACACCAAGAGGAGAGCATGGGAGCTATAAAAACAGTGCAAGAAGTGGTGAGAGTTTGAGAGCAGAGGTGACTGAGGGAGTTTGGTGAGGAGGGAGGAGGTACTCCTTTCCTTTTCTACCTTTCCTCAGAAAGAAGAGTGGTGGTCTTGGTAAGTTGGAGCTGATGAGTAAATTAGAAATGTATAATATTTTTAAACAAGTAGCAATACTTGGATTTAACTGAAATGCGCCAGGGATAAGGGAAAGTTAGGGCCAATATAATAAATTCATATAAATAATCCTAAGTAGAATAAAGTTAACGTAAGGGAAGTAAAAACATGGCAGGGCAGCTCAGTCAAGTGGAATGTGTATCCTGTAATATGTGCGAAGTCATGAACGCTACTGATGTCCTAGATGACCAAATGTGCAGGAAGTGCTGTCAGCCGCAGAAATTTGAGCTCCAGGTTTCAGAGCTCATGCAGCAGCTGAAGTCACTGCGGTGCATCCACGAGGCTGAGAGCTACATGGATAGCATATTCAGAGACCTGGTCAAACCGCAGCTTAAGGGCCTGAAGACAGAGAAAGAATGGGTGACCATCTGGCAGTCCAAAAGAAGTAGATGGGTAGTGCAGGAATCCCCTGGGGTCCCGTCCACCAATTGGTTTTCTGTTTTGGAAGCTAGTGGTTCCTCAGGTGAGTGCAGTCAGTGGCACCATGAGTGTCTTGGCTGTACAGGGAGGGGCGAAGAAGAAAGGAAGTGCAATAGTGATAGGGGATTCTTTGGGTAGGGGAATAGACAGACATTTCTGTGGCCGTAGGTGTGACTCCAGGATGGTATTGTTGCCTCCCTGGTGCCAAGGATATCACAGAGCGGCTGCAGGATATTCTTCTGGGGGGTTGTGAACAGACAGAGGTCATGGTCCACATTGGTACCAATGACATAGGTAGGAATTGGGCTGTGGTCCTGCAATCAGAATTTAGGGAGCTAGGCAGAAAATTAGCAAGCAGGACCTCTAATATAGCAATCTCTGGATTACTCCCAGTGCCACATGCCAGTGAGTACAGAAATAGGAGGATAAGGCAGATGAATGTGTGGATGGAAAGATGGTGCAGGAGGAAGAGCTTTAGATTGCTGGGACGCTGGGACTGGTTCTAGGGAAGATGGCACGTGTACAAACCAGACTTGGTTTGGCAAGCCAGACTTGGTTTGGCAAGTCAGGTTGCACCTGAACAGAACCGGGACTGAATTCCTTGTGGGTTGTTTTGCTCGTGCTTTTGGGAGGGCTTCAAACTAGCTCAGCAGGGGTGTGGGGACTAGGAGAGAATATTAGAGAGGAATACCAGGGTTCACAAAATACTGGGAGATACAGATAGCACTAGAACAGAGAATTGTAAGTTAATAGGTGGAATTGGGTTGAGGGAGAAAGTAACAAAATCTAAATCAGGGTTACTATGCATGTATGTGAATGCACGGAGTATAGTAAATAAGATTGGGGAGTTGCAGATGTAGGTTGCCATGTAGAAATATGATGTTGTGTCAATAACAGAGATCTGGCTCAAACAAGGGCAGAATTGGGTGTTAAATATTCCCGGGTACAAGGTGTTCAGAAGTGATAAGAAAGGAAGGTAAGTAGGAGGGGTGGCAGTATTAGATAAGGAGAGCAGTGCAGTGCTGGAGAAAGAGGATGTCCGAAAGGGTTAAAGGACAGAATCAATTTGTCTAGAGCTAAAGAATATAAAAGGTGCAATTATATTGCTTGGTGTAGTCTTGAGACTGCCAAATAGTGAGAAGGACTAGAGAAACAAATCAGCAAGGAAATTGCAGAGAGATTATAGAGTGGTTATAATGGGTGACTTTAATTACCCGAATGTAGACTGGGACAGTGGTAGTGTAAAGGGCGGAGAGGGGCAAAATTTCCTAGATTGTGTTCAGGAGAATTTTCTACAGCAGTATGTGTCCAATCCAACAAGAAAAGATGCACTGTTGGACATGGTCCTTGGAAATAAGGTGGACCAAGTAGATCAAGTGTCAGTGGGGGAACATTTAGGAGACAGTGATCATTGTACTGTATGTTTTAGGATGATGATAGAAAAGGTTCATAGGCAATCCAGAGTAAAAATAATTAACTGGACAAGAGCTGACTTCAATGGGGCAAGAACAGAGCAGGGCAAGATAGACAGGAATGAAAGACTGCCAGGAAAAGCTGTAGCTGAACAACGGGCTACCTTCAAAAAATGAATTGGCTCAGGCACAGTCAAGGTATATACCATCGAAAGGGAAAGGTAGGACAAACAAATCCAGAGCTCCCTGGATGAAAAAGGAAATAGAAATTAAGATAAAGAAGAAAAAGTATGCTCATGACAGGTGTCAGGTAGAAAATACAATTGAGAACCAAGAGGAATACAGAAGGTTTAGAGGGGTGCTGAAAAAGCATATTAGAGAAGTGAAGAGGGATTATGAGAAAAGACTGGCAGCCAACATAAAAGGGAATCCCAAAGTCTTCAATAGGCATATAAATAGTAAAAGGGTGGTAAAAGGAGGAGTCAGGCCAATTAGGACCTAAAATGGAATTTACACATGGAAGAAGGGGCCATGGCTGAGGTGTTAAATGAATACATTGTATCCCTTTTTACCAAGGAGGTAGATGCTGCCCAGGCCATGGTGACAGACGAGGAAACTCAGTCACTAGAAGGGTTCAAAATTGATAAGGAGGAAGCGTTGAATAGACTGTCAGTATTTAAAGTTGACAAGGCACCTGGACTGGATGAGATGCATCCAAGGATGTTGTAGGAAATGACAGTAGACATCGCAGGGGCACTGGCCATAGTTTTTCAGGCTTTCCTTGACTCAGTGGAGCTGCCAGGGGGCTGGAAAACTGCAAACATTATGCCCTTGTTTAAAGAAGGTTGTAAGGATAAGCCCAGAAATTACAGACCAGTCAGTTAAACTTCAGTGGTGGGCAAGATTATAGAAACAATTATTTGGGATTGAATTAGTAGTCACATGGAAAAATATGGGTTGATAAATGTAGTAATTATGATTTTATTTAGTGTGTAATGTTTTATTCTTAAAGGTACATGTTAAGGAAGATCACATGATCTGTAGTAACCAATATGAAAGTAGAGCAGGCTAACTCAGCAGTCAGTGTAGAGATAGAGTTGGAGTTGAAAGCACACCTGTAGTTGCTGCTGAGTATATTGTAAATAAACGTAACGTTTCCACCAAAGGAGTGTCTGCAGATCAACTCTACCTTCAATAGCACAACGCAACCACTCTACAACAAACTGGTGGCGAAGATGGGATAAAACAGGATTGAACAGAAGAAATCGGCACTGTACCTCATCCGGTGATTGTAAGTAGCAAGCTCCATGACAATTGAAGAATTTACCCCCTCTCAAAATGCCACAATTTGGGAGAATTGATCCTTGTGAATCTGCCACAGACGATTGGTCTCAATACATAGAACAACTCACATACTTTTTTCAAGCGAATGAGATTACGGGAGAAGAGAATAGGCAAGTGATCCTCTTGAGTATTTGTGGGACGAAAACCTAGACCTTGATTCAAAGTTTGACAGCTCCCAGTGCCCTAGATTTGAATAATTTTGATGAATTGGTGGACCTCGTGAAGGGTCATTTTCAACCAAAGCCCTCAGTCGTGATGCAGATGTTCAGGTTTAATTCTCGAACTAGAGCTCTGGGTGAGACAGCTGCATGCTACATGGAAAACTTGAAGCAGCTAATGGAACATTGTGAGTTCGGTACAACTCTGAATGATATGCTCAGAGATTGTTTAGTGTACGGTGTGAAAGAGGACTCTATTCAGAAAAGATATTTTTCCGAAGTGAATTTGGATTTCACAAGGCACTAGAGATAATGCTGGCCATGGAAAGCACAGTAAGAAATTCAAAAGCAAAATGGCGCCGCCCTCCACATCGGATAGGAAACCTCAGCTAAAAGAGGCTTGAAAAAGCGAGATTCCGCCGAGAAGCGGGAAACAGGCCTGCTAGCTGAAGAATGAAGAAAAATAACTTAGCAGCAAAATTGAAGAATAATTTTAATAGAGATGGAAACAATCAATCTTTAAGTGATTGGCAGTTTAAAAAAATCAAATGCTACTATTGCCGCAGAAATAGACGTATAATGAGGCAGCAAGGAAGGATTCAAGCAGGCTCATAAACAAAACAAGAAGCCCAATGAAATGTACAGTGTAAAAGAGCCTGAAACAACAAATTCAGACCTTTACTGGTTTTTTAATCTGAAAGTTGGAAAGACAGAACCAATATTTGTCACAGTGAAAGTAAATGGCAAACCTGTTAGAATAGAAGTGGACATGAGAGCTTCCACTACAGTAACTGAGGAAAATACCTTCAGATATCTGAATAATGGCAAACATCAATTACATTTAGAACAAACAGATGCCAAGCTAAAAACATAAATGGGTGAAGACATTCAAGTAAAAGGCACAAGCAGAGTACCCGTCCAATATGGAAGCCAATTGGCAAAGCTAACCTTGATGATGATAGCAGACAAGGCACCAAGCCTCCTGGGGTGAAATTGGTTAAAGGAGATTCAGTTAGAATAGGCTGAAATTTTCCAGTTGAGAGCAAGTGGGCTACCAGGGCTATTTAGAAAGTGTGCCACCATTTAAGGACGAACTGGGGAAAATCCAGTGTCTGCAGGCCAAGATTCATGTGGATAAGAAAGCAACGCATCGCTTCATGAATGCGAGACAAATACCATATGCCCTGCAAGAAAAAATTGACATTGAACTGAACAGATGAGAGAAATCGGGTGTTATACAAACTGTTCAGTTCTCAGAATGGGCAGCATCCACTGTCCCCGTCCTGAAACCCAACCAAAGCTTCCTAATTTGTGGAGACTACAAACTGATGGTTAACAAAGTTGCTAAGCTAGACAGGCACCCATTCCAAAAATCAAAGATCTGTATGCCAAGCTGCAGGAGGGACAATGTATACAAAGCTTGACATGAGTCATGCTTATCAATAACTAATGTTGGATAACGCCTCTCGGGAATTTGTCACAATTTATACCCACAAAGGGTTGTACCAATATATATGATTGCCTTTCAGTGTCTCCTTAGTTTATGCCATCTTTCAGAGAACAATGGAAAGCTTACTGCAGGGACTTCCTCAGGTTGTAGTCTATTTAGATGATGTACTGTTGGCGTTGAAAAAGAGCATTTGACAAACTTAGAAGAAGTCATAAAATGTTTCTTGCAAGCTGGAGTGCGTTTAAAAAAAGAAAAGTACACGTTCCAAGCACGGGAGGTAATCTATTTTGACACCGGGTGGATTCACAGGGCCTCCACCTGGTTGGGGAGAAGGTGACAGCCATAAGGGAGGCACCTGCACCAAAGAATGCCTCAGAGCTCAAATCATTCCTAGGAATTATCAGCTATTATGGGCAGTTCTTACCCAATTTGATTACAGTGCTGGTTTCCCTGCATTCTCTACTCAAAAAGGACCAACATGGTCTTGGTAGGTGTCCCAAAAAGAAGCTTTCATAAAAGTGAAACAATTGTTGCATTCATCGAATCTAATAGTTCATTGCAACCAGAGGAAATAATTGGTGCTGACATGTGATGCATCTTCCTACAGGGTGGGACAGTGCTCATTCATTGGATGGAGGATGGTAAGGAATAGCCAATAGGTTATGTATCAAAAACACTCACCACAGTGGAAAAGGGATACTCGCAGTTAGAAAAAGAAGGCCTTTCCATCATCTTTGGTGTCAAGAAATTTCACCAGTACATACACGGCCACCATTTTACAATCGTTTCAGACCACAAACCATTGCTAGGATTGCTTAGTGAGGACAAGGCTATACCACTCATAGCCTCAGTGGTATGGGTCTTAATTCTGGCAGCATATGAATACACTTTCTTACATAAGCCTGTCAATCAAATCGCAAACGCTGATGCCCTTAGTCATTTGCCTTTACAAGAAAATGATGAGCACATCCCAGTTCCACAGGAACTTCTTTTACTGTTAAGTTTCTCAGATTCCTCACTGGTGTGTGCTCGACAGATTAGAGGATGGATAAGTCGGCACCCAGTTCTATCTCAGGTACAAGAATGAGTGCTACATGGTTGGTCACAGGAGCCCGCATCTGATGACATGAAACCGTACTTCAACAAAAGGCAGAAAATAACCAGCCAGGATGGCATCTTATTGTGGGGAGCACAAGTGATAGTTCGTCCAAAGGTAAGGGAGCCACTTTTAATTAAACTACACAGTGCCCATCTAGGAATTTCCTGAATGAAGACCATAGCACACAGCTATCTATGGTGATCTGGGATGGATGGCGAAATAGAGAGTTCAGTAAGGCACTGTGTGCAATGTCAGCAACTACAAAAGTTGCCAGTGACAGCTCTATTACACCCATGGGAGTGGCCAGGTATACCCTGGATGCCGTAACACATTGACTACGTTGGACTTTTCCTGGGAACAACTTCCTGCTCATTATTGATGCTCATTCAAAATGGTTGGACGTATATGAGATGAAGTCAACAGTATCGGCCGCTACAATTGTGAAACTACGTCAGACTTTTGCCATTCACAGACTACCAGAAGTAGTCGTTTCCGATAATGGTATGACTTTACGAGTGCTGAGTTTCAAATGTTTATCAGCCTCAACACTATGACCCATGTGAAAACTGCACTGTACCATCCTTCCTCAAACGGTCTGGCCGAAAGCGCGGTTCAAACATTCAAGACAGGCATGAAAAAGCTAACTGGCGATTCCTTGGCAACTAAGCTAGCACGTTTTCTTTCTCATTACAGGACAACCCCTCACATAACAACAGGTGGTACACCTGCAGAGTTATTGTTGAAACACGTCTCAGGACAAGATTGAGCTTAATAATGCTGAATTTAGAGGGGAAGGTGGAAAGGAGCCAGGCTAGCCAGAAAACTAGATACGACTGCCATAGTCATAAGAGGAGATTTACCGTAGGAGAGCTGGTATATGTGAAAAACTTCGGGGAAGGACCAAAGTGGTTACCAGGTGAAATAAGTGCGGTGACTGGACCTCTACCTTACCATGTGCGGGTGGAAGGCCGGGTCATCCGTAAACACCTGACCATTTAAGGAAGAGAGAGACAAATCACCAAGATTTGGTTCCACCAGTGATCATGACCGGGTCTGTGTTTTCTGTTGAGGATACTCAACCCAGGACTGACATGTCTGATGTTCCTGTAAGAGCTGAGGATACAAAACTGCAAGTGCCTACCAAAGCACCTGATGTCAGGCAACTCTGGATAAGAAGGTTCCTGACAAAGAAACTGAAGTTGTGGAGCTGCGACGTTCCTCATATACCCGGAAATCAACTGAAAGACTGAACTTTTAAATTCCTTACCCAGTTTAAATATTATGTTGGTTTGAAAAAGATGTATTTAAAAATATAATATGTATAGTCGAGTTAAAGGGAGAGGAATGTAGTAATAATGGTTTTATTTAATGTGTAATATACCTTTAAGAATAATACTTGTTAAGGAAGATCACATGATCTGCAGTAACCAATAGGGGATCAGCGTGGGCTACTTCAGCAGTCAGTGCAGAGATTGAGTTGGAGTTGAAAGCACACATGTAGTTGCTGCTGAATATATTGTAAATAAACTTAATGTTTCAACCCAAGATGTGTCTGCATATCAACTCTATCATTAATAGTACAACTTGGCCACCATACATCAATAAGGAAGAGCCAGCGTGAATTTTTAAAGGGGAAATCATGCTTAACTAACTTGCTGGAATTTTTTTGAGGAGGTAGCAGCAAAGGCCAATGAGAATAATGCTGGTCATATGGTGTACATGGACTTTTAAAAGGCATTTGATACAGTGCCACACAACAGACTCGGGTGAAAAGTTATTGCCCAGGAAATAAAAGGGACAGTAGCATCACAGGGGTCAATTTTCTCCCAGTCGGGGGGTGGGGCAAGTGTGGGCAGCAATCGGCTGCCCGCTGCCATTTTACGTGGGCAGGCCAATTAAGGCCCACCCAGTATGACACACATCCAGAAGCGCTGAGCGATTCCTGTGTGGGCGGAGGGGAGGAGGCTGAGTCGGGGCCTGCCTCAGGGAGTATGATTTCATTGTGAAAAAGTCAGTAAAAGATTTTTTTAAATTATTCAGACATCTCCCCTCATGTGACAGTGTCACATGAGCTGAGACATGTCAATGAATTTTATAAAATTTTTTTATTAAAGTTTAAAAACATTCATGAAACCTCACCCCGCCTGTGGATGAGGTTCCATGAAAAATGTGAAAGACCCCTGGGCTCTTCGCCTGCCCGCCAACCTTAAGGTTGGACGAGCAGCCCTGTTAATTGTTTTAATTACTATTTAAATGGCCTTAATAGGCCTTTGGCCTTTGACAGTTCGGTGGGTGTGCAGCTGACTCCGGTGCGTGCCTGCCAAAGTGAAGACGCATTTTACATATTGGCAAGTGGGGCCCGCCCCCGCCTGCTGACCAGAAGATTCAGGCCATGGATACAAAAGTGGCTGAAAAATAGGAAGCAGAGAGTAATGGTCAATGGATGTTTTTCAGGCTGGAGGGAGATTTGTAGTGAAGTTCCCCAGGGGTCCCTTGCTTTTCCTGATATCTATTAATGATCTAGATCTTGGTGTGCAGGAGACGATTTCAAAGTTTGTGGATGATACGAAGCTTGGGAGTATTGTGAACTGTGAGGAGGATGGTGTGAAACTTCAAGAGGTCATAGACAAGTTGGCGGAGTGGGCAGACAGGTGGCAGATGAAATTCAATGTGGAGAAGTGTGAGGTGATGTATTTTGATGGGAAGAACATGGTCGGACAATATAAAATAAAGGGCAAAATGTTGAAAGGGGTGCAGGAGCAGAAAGACCTAGATGTATATGTGCATAGATCATTGAAGATAGCAGGACAGGTGGGGAGAGCAGTTTATAAAGCATATAGTATCCTGGGCTTTATTAATAGGGACTTAGAGTACAAGAGCAGGGAGACTATGCTGAACTTATAGAAGACACTTGTTAGATCTCAGCTGGAATATTTTGTACAGTCCTAGATAACACATTATAGGAAGGATGTGAACACATTGGAGAGAATGCAGAAGAGGTTTGCAAGAATGGTCCCAGGGATGAGAAACTTCAGTTACAAAGATAGATTGGAGAAGTTGGGACTGTTCTCCTTGGAGAGGAGAAGGCTAAGGAGATTTGATAGAGATGTTCAAAATCATGAGAGAATTCAACAGAGTAAATAGGGAGAAGCTGTTCCCACTCATAAAAGGATCAAAAATGAGAGGGCACAGATTTAAAGTGATTTGCAAAAGAAGTAACTGTGTAGTGAGAAAAAATGTTTTCACACAACTAGCGGTTCGGGTCTGGAATGCACTGCCTGGAAGTATGGTGGAGGCAGGTTCAATCAAGACATTTAGGAGGGCATTAGATAATTATTTGAATAGAAACAATGTGCAAGGGAATCGGGAAAAGGCAGGGCAATGGCACTATGTCATAATGCTCATTTGGAGAGCTGGTGCAGATATGATGGGCCGATCAGCCTCCTTCTGTGCAGTTAAAATTCTGTGATTCTGTGATTCCACTGTCAGCAGCAAAGAGGTTGCCTATTTCAGCTCCCCTGCATCCGTGGCAGTGGCCTGGTTAATTCTGGGTTAGACTACATATTGATTATGTAGAACCATTCTTAGGTACCATGTTTTTGTTGATTTTAGATGCATATTCTAAATGGATGGATGTAGACGAATTCAAATTGCCAACATTGAGCTCAACTATTGAGAAGCTGCATCACTGTTTTAGCACACATGGCCTAACTGAAATTGTCGTTTCTGATAATGCTACAGCCTTTACCCATATAGAGTTTCCGAAATTCGTGGATCTGAATGGAATCCGCCATATAAAGACTGCCCCTTGGCATCCCTCATCAACTGGTTTGGCTGAGAGAGCAGTACAAACTTTCAAGCCTGGTATGAAAAGGTAATCAGAAAGTACTCTAGAATCTTGACTTTCCACTTTCTTTTCAGTTATCGTACAGCACCACATTCGACTACAGGTTCAACACCATCTGAATTATTGATAAAACGCTGCCTCCATACACTGTTAAGCCTGGTGTTTCCAAATTTAGAGAGGAAGGTGGAGTTGAGTCAGAGTTATCAAAAATTTAACTACAACATACACAGCAAAGCTTGCATATTCAGTGTAGGTGACATGGCATTCATGCAAAATCTCGGAAGTGAACCTTTTTGGGCTCCTGGAACTATTGTCTCAGCAACAGTCCCATTATCTTTCTAAATACAAGTGGAAGATAGAATCATCTGTAAGCGCGTGGATCATATTCATGCTAGAGAGGTGTTCCAACAACCAAGTATTCTGCCTGTGATTAATGTTGAACAGTCAATTTCTGAGGTGACCGATCAACCCAGAATAGACATGCCCGATGTCTCTGTAACCAAACCCTCAACTGCCTCTTTCTGATGACGGGTCTTATGCTGCATTTCCAGATCCTGTAGATCCTGTTAAGGAACCTCAAGTGGTAGAGCTACGCCACTCTAGCCATATAAGGAGAGAACCTCAGAGACTTGTTCTTTAATCACCTGAAGTTGTATATATGTATATGTTGTCGTATATTCAAATGTTTTTCTGTAAGTAGAAATTGTGAAAAAACTAAAGGGGAAGGAAATGTAGTAACTGAGGATATAGCCCCTCTTGCTTTCTATTAGGGGTCATGAGATGTTCTAGGACGCTCCGATCAATGAGCCCTAAGCGTGCGTAATACAGGGTGGGGGGGGGGTGCTCCTCGTTGTGGACCTGGTTCAAGGATGTAGCATCTGAAAAGCCCTTTGTAATTAAGTCTATCTGTTTCTTGTTGAAACCTGTCTGCTCCATCGAGCCATTACACCTTTGTAGGTTCTCCACCTCCTCTTCACAACTTACTTTCCTACCTATCCTGGTGTCATCAGGAAATTTAGCTACCACACATTTGGTCCCTTCATCCAAATCATTGAGATCAAGTGTAAATAGTTGAGGGCCCAGCACTGATCCCTGTGGCATTCCACTAGTTACAGATTGCCAACCAAAACATACCCATTTATCCCTGCTCTCTGCTTCCTGCTAGCTAACCAATCCTTTATCCATTTTAATATGTTACCCTCTAAACCATACAATCTTATCTTGTGTAGTAACCTTTGATATGGCACCTCATCTTTGGCACTTTGGGGTTGATCAGTAAGTTCACGGATGACACGAAAATTGGTGGGGTGGTAAATACTGAGGAGGATAGACTTAGATTACAGGAGGATATAGATGGGCTGGTCAGATGGTCTGATCAGTGGCAAATGGAATTTAATCCAGATAAGCATGAGGTGATGCACTTGGGCAGGACAAACAAGGCACGGGAATACACGATGAATGGTAGGGTCTTGGGAAGTACTGAGGATCAGAGGGACCTTGGTGTGTGTGTACACTTGTTCCTTAAGGTAGCAGGACATGTAGATAAGGTGGTTAAGAAGGCACATGGGATGTTTGTCTTTATTAGCCAAGGCATAGAATATAAGAGCAGGGAGGTTATGCTGGAACTGTATAAAATGCTGGTTAGGCCACAGCTAGAGTATTGCATGCAGTTCTGGAATCTGCATTAAAGGAAGGATGAGACTGCACTAGAAAGAGTGCAGAGGAGATTTACCAGGATGTTGCCTGGGCTGGAGAGTTTAAGTCATGAGGAGAGATTGGATAGACTGGGGTTATTTTCCCTGGAGCAGAGAAGATTGAGGGGGACATGATTGAGATGTATAAAATTATGAGGGGCATAGATAGAGGAGTCAGGAAGGGACTTTTCCCCTTGGTGGAGGGATCAATAAACAGGGGGCATAGATTTAAGGTAAGGGACAGGAGGTTTAGAGGGGATGTGAAGAAGTTTTTTTCACCCAGAGGATGGTGGGAATCTTGAACTCACTGCCTGAAAGTGTGCTACAGGCTGAAACCCTCATAACATTTAAGAAGTATTTGGATATACACTTGCGATGCCATGGCATACAAGGCTATGGGCCTAGTGCTGGAAAATGGGATTAGAATAGTTAGGTACTTGTTTGACCAGTGTAGACTTGAAGGGCCAAAGGGCCTTTTTCTGTGCTGTGGACCTCTATGACTCTATGAATATCAAATGCCTTCTTGAAGTCCAAGTACACCACACCTACAGGTTCCCCTTTATCCACCTTGCTTGTTACTTCTTCAAAAATGCTAATAAATTAGTTAAAGATGATTTCAATTCACAAAGCCATGTGGACTCTGCCTGATTACTTTATAATTTTCCCAGTATCCTGCTATAACCTCCTTAATAATGTGTTCTAGCAATTTCCCTATGACAGATGTTAGCTTAATCGGCCTGCTGTTTCCTGCTTTCTGTCTCCTTCTTTTCTTGAATATAGGTGTTACATTAGCTATTTGCCAATCCACTAAGGCCCTTCCAGAATCTAAGGAATTTTGGAAGATTATAACCAATGCATTTACTTTTCCTGCAGCCACTTCTTTTAAGACCCTAGCGTGCACACCTTCTGATCCTGGGGACTTGGTGGCTTTTAATTCTAATAGTTTTCCCTGCTCATTTTCCCTTGTGATAGTGACTGTATAAGTTCCTCGTTCCCGTACGCCTCTTGATTTTCAAGTATCTTTGGGAAGTTTCTAAGCGTGAAATCGTCCCAGATTTGCACAAAGTGAGGTAGCGGGCGGGAGAAATGTTTTAGCTGCCAGCCGCAATGGTGGATTTTCACGCCTTATTGCCTCATTCATACTTCATTAGTTCTGCAACCACAGGAAGCTCGCTGTATCGCTGACAGGCAGCCTCCAATTTGCCTAACACGCTGTTACCTCGCCACTCCCTCATGCCAGGCAAAGCATTTAAACTGCAGCCGCGGGTAAACTTCTCAATGCTTGCAGCTCAGGACCGCTTCGGTGAAGATATGGCCCCAAAAGCCAAGATGAGTGCAGCCCCCTGATTCCGCAGAATATCCCTGGGACACCTTCTGAACGCTGTGGAGGCTCACTGCGACATCCTCTGCCGCCTTCTCTGGATACAGGAGGCCCATCAGTCTCACCACTGTGGCTTGGTCAACCTTTCCACCAGGGTAAGGCAACCATCTCATCACTCTAAACTCACACACTCTCAAGGCCATCACATATTCACTGGCATTTCACTCACTGCTAGATCAAGGGATATCACCACTCACTCTCTCACACACACCCTCACATGTCCATCTGGCATCATCTCCTCTGGAGACTTCCACTTGACCCTCACTATCTTGAGGCCACTTGCACAGATCAACATGTGGCCCCACACATACCATGGGTTACCCCCCTTCCCCAGTATTGTCCTAGCCCTGTAGCTGTTGAAAAGCCATCCCTGCCTTACGGCTGGTCTGATAAATAGAGACCTGACCGTGAGCCCCCCTAAAAGTGATGTGGTGCTGCCTGTGAAGCCTGGCGCTGATGACTGCGAGTGCTGCCTGAAGCAAGGTAGGTAAACAAACCTCAAAGTCCCGAGCGAAGTGCAGCTCACCAGATGTACGGTTGTGAAACATGTCAGCGTACAATCATACCAACGTGCCCAGATGGTCTAGTGTGGGGGGATGATTCCAGTGAGCAGGGCTTATAATGAGATGCTAAAGGATTGAAATTAGGTTCCTGACAAGCGGCGATGGGAAATGCAGGCCATCATTGACGGGTGGAGCGGACCATCGCAAACTGGTTTCATGACAGCATGAAACTGATTTTTGACATTCTTGCCATATTGATCTCCCCACTCCTCACCATTCTCCATGACACCTAATATCAACAGAACCAGAACATTCCAGCCTAAGTCTTGTAAATTGAAGGCAGACACAAAGTACCTGTTCAATGCCTCTGTTATTTCCTTGTTTTCCATGATCAATTCCTTAGAATCAATCTCTAGAGGACCAACATGAGTTTCAATTAATCATTTCCTATTTAAATACTTTTAGAAACTCTTACTCTCTGCTCTTATATTACTAGCTAACTTTTTCTCATGCTTAACTTTTTTCCCTCTAGTTTCTTATGGCAATTCTTTTCTGGTTCTTAAAACCTGACCAACCTTCTGACCTCCCACAAATCTTTGCAGATTTGTACAATGTTTCTTTCAATTTGATACTATCCTTGATATCCTTGCTATCCTTTGATGCTATTCAGTGCAAGATTGAGCAGCAACCACGGTTTTTCATCTGATCTAAAAAAGACTTCCACTTCTCCCGTGATAAACCTGACAGCTGTGCACTAACATGCAGACTGCTTGGCTGGCTGATTTCTGAATTGAAAATCACATTCCAACCCTTCCTCGCCATTAACAAACCCCACAAGCAGCTTAATCAGCCTTTAATTGAAGGCGAGCGGGTGCACACTACCCTCCCTCCAACCCTCGCTATGAAGGCTGGAGCACATCTCGGAGGGGTCGGGATTCAGAGAACACGATCTTCGAATCCTGCTTGCATCCATTCCCGACTCCACTGGCAATTTAAAAACCTGGCCCATTAACTCCATTCCTCTCTCCACAGGTGCTGCTAGACCAAGTGAGTATTTCTAGCATTTTCTGTTTTTACTTCAGGTTTCTAGAATTCACAGTATGTTTCCTTAATATTAAAAAGAGCTTATTTAACATAAAAAATCACAAAGAATTGAAACTGATGTTGAAATTATTTTCTTTTTAAATTGATTTTATTTTCATTTAAAGCAGGGTAATACTGACATCATTGGATCAAGAGCCTTTATAATTACTGTTTGCTGTGAAGCCCATATTATTTTGTGGGGCGGATTGGGTGTGGTGGGGTGGGGTGGGGTGGGTGGGTGCGGGGGTGGTTGTCATTGAATAGTAATGTCAATAATGCATATTTGCACATCATCTCATCATAAGACATTGATGTTAAACATGTGTCTTTCTTGCATGGCTGCACTAATGACAGATTAGTCATGTTAGCTTGTTATTACTGATATAAAGCTACTTAAAAGAAAATCAGACCAAGGCTAACATTTTGCATGTACAATGCATTCCCTTTGACTTTGTGTTAAGGTCGAGCAAGAAATAATTAAAACACTAATAACTTTTCACAAATATTTGGGAACAGAATTTTTTGCAAAGGATTGGAAGGTGGCAAATATTGCACCACATTTAAGAAAGGGGAAAGGAATCAGCCAGGGCAGTTAATCTTACCTCACTGTTGTGTGTCCACCTGTGATCCAAAATATGGGATTAATACTACTGAATAATTAGGATGGCTTGGGCTCATTATTAACAGTGTTCATGGAGTTATATCATGTAGCCTGAACAAGAGATTCTAGTTATGGCTTTCAAAAGGGAATTGGTTAAGCATCTGATGAAGAAAATAATTACAGGATTCCAGGGGAGGGCAGCAAATAGGACCAGCTAAGAAGCTCTTGGAGAGAATGAATGGCCTCATTCTGTGCTGTAACCATTCTATTCTTGTATTGAGAGGCTAAAACATTTGGGCTTCATTTAATATAGCAAAAGTTAAAGAAGGATGAACACATTTTTTAAAAATTAGAGGTTAAGCAGGAAATGTTTGTTTCTACCGATTGGCAAATCAATAATAGCATACTATAGACTTGGAGTAACACTAAACAAGAAAATAAGAGGGAAGTTAGAAAAACTTAAGAGTATGGAATGCATAGCATTGACTATTAAGGCAGAGACTGGAAGAAAAGAAATCGGGGAAAAATCTATATAAACTCTGAGGAAAGGATGGGAAAATGGTATCAGACAAGATGACAGCACATGAAAATCTGATGTTAGGTGCAATGGAAAATGGCCTCCTCTGAGCTGTGATGTTTATCATTCCATTTGTGCATTGATGTGCTTCATAGGCTGGATGTTGCATTGCCTCATGAGGCTGACAAAATGATGACAAGTTGAGCTTTGGCAAATTCACCTTTCCATTGAAATGAATGGAAGGAAAAATAGAGCAGGGTGTACAATGGACAGCCAAATTGATATTTCACATTTTATATTATAACCCAAATATAAGATTATCTTCATTATCCATTTATTTTAGATGTATGCAGGCTGGAGGGCACCTTCACTGACTTGTATGAGACCAGAGATTTGGGAAGTCACAATGTTTATTAATCCATGCCCCAGCTTTGTATTTATCAGATATCTGGGCAGGTTGAAGCCTACCAGGCATATCTTCTCTAAGATTGGACCCAAGTCTTCCGTAACACAAATGTGATCCCACTGTGCCTATGGCTCTATTGTAGTTGCGACATGATTTGTCATGACAGACAGAGAGCCTTTCATTTCTGCCTGCACAGAACTAAATAGTTGATTTTTCTATGCTCCCTAGAAGACCTCACAGCATATTTTGGCACTGGTACATGACTCATGTAGACGATAATCCATAACCAATCTCCTTTGGAGCCGCTTGAGGTTAGGAAATCTGGACATGTCAACAGACGTAGGAAACATGCTGTACCTCCAACAACAGAAACTGCTATTCAGAAGTCTTCAGTACCTATTCCTCCTCTCCCGTGCTATATGAATCATTCCATGCTACACACGTATCTTACCATTTAGATTATGCATCTGTGCAGGTGCTTTGCAGAAGTTGTAATAGGTGCCAGCTGCTGACTTCAGAGCATTGGAGTCGGTTGCTTCTAAAGTAAAAGGCAGAAAAAACAATGGGTAAGTTTTCATCTTCAGCAACTGGATGGTAATTTGGCTGAATGGATCACCCACTCATTGCGAAATTTGCCTGATCTTTATGGGATGGAAATGAGACCAGTTATATAATGTGCAGGTAACTTGCTTCACCAGATCACCATCTAAGTGGTGAAAATTACGTAAAAGTATCTCCATACCTAAGGAAGGATATTCTTGCCTTAGAAGGAATTAAATAAAGGTTCACGAAATTGATTCCTGGGATGAGCAGGCTGTCCAACAAGGAGAGATTGAGTACAATGGGCCCATATGATCTGGAATTTAGAAAGTGAGAGGTGATTTTTTAAAAATTAATTTACAGGATGTGGGCTTCGCTAGCTGGGCCAGCATTTATTGCCCATCCCTAGTTGCCCTTGAGAAGGTGGTGGTGAGCTGCCTCCTTGAACTGCTGCAGTTCATGTGGTGTAGGTAAACCCACAGTGTTGTTACAGACAGAGTTCCAGGATTTTGACTCAGCGACAGTGAAGGAACAGCGATATATTTCCAAGTCAGGATGGTGAGTGACTTGGAGGGGAACTTCCAGGTGGTGCTGTTCCCATCTATCTGCTGCCCTTGTCCTTCTATGTAGTAGTGGCCATGGGTTTGGAAGGTGCTGCCTAAGCAGCCTTGGTGAATTCCTGCTGTGCATCTTGTAGATGGTACATACTGCTGCTACTGTGCATCAGTGTTGGAGGGAGTGAATGTTTGTGGATGTGGTGCCTATCAAGCGGACTGCGTTGTCCTAGATGGTGTCCAGCTTCTTCAGTGTTGTGGGAGCTGCACTCATCCAGGCGAGTGGGAAGTATTCCATCACACCCCTGACTTGTGCCTTGTAGATGGTGGGCAGGCAGGGAGTCAGGAGGCAAATTTCTCGTCGCACAATTCCTAGCCTCTGACCTGCTCTTGTAGCTACAGTATTTATATGGCTAGTCCCGTTCAATTTCTGAACAATGGTAACCCCCAGAATGTTGATAGCGGGGAATTCAGTGATGGTAATGACATTGAACATCAAGGGGCAATGGTTGGATTCTTTCTTGTTGGAGATGGTCATTGCCTGACACTTGTGTAGTGTGAATGTTACTGGCCACTTGTCAGCCCAAAGCCTGGATATTGTCCAGGTCTTGTTGCATTTGGATATGGATTGCTTCAGTATCTGAGGAGTCATGAATGGTGCTGAACATTGTGCAACCATCAGCGAACATCAGCACTTCTGACGTTATGATGGATGGAAGATCATTAATGAAGCAGCTGAAGGTAGTTGGCCCTTGCAGTGATGACCTGGAGTCGAGATGACTGACCTTCAACAACCACAACCATCTTCCTTTGTGCTAGGTATGACGCCAACCAACAGAGAGTTTTCCCCCGATTCCCATTAACTCCAGTTTTGCTAGGTCTCCTTGATGCCACACTCAGTCAAATGCTCCCTGGATGTCAAGGGCAGTCACTCTCACTTCACCTTGGGAGCTCAACTCTTTTGTCCATGTTTGAACCAAGGTTGTAACGAGGTCAGGAACTAAGCGGCCCTGGCAGAACCCAAACTAGGCATCATTGAGCAGGTTATTGCTAAGCAAGTGTTGCTTGATAGCACTGTTGATGACCCCTTCCATTACTTTACTGATGATGGAGAGCAGACTGATGGGGCGGTAATTGGCTGGGTTGGATTTGTCCTGCTTTTTGTTTCCAGGACATACCTGGGCAATTTTCCACATAGCTGGGTAAATACCAGTGTTGTAGCTGTACTGGAGCAGCTTAGCTAGGGGCGCAGCAAGTTCTGGCACACAAGTCTTCCATACTATTACTAGAATGTTGCCAGGGCCCATAGCCTTTGCCGTATCCAGTGCCTTCAGCCGTTTCTTGATATCACATGGAGTGAATTGAACTGGCTGAAGACTGGCATCTATGATGCTGGGGACCTCCGGAGGCCGAGATGGATTATCCACTCAGCACTTCAGGCTAAATATTGTTGTGAATGCTTCAGCCTTAACTTTTGCACTGCTGTGTTGGGCTCCTCCATCATTGAGGATGGGGATATTTGTGGAGCCACCTCCTCCAGTGAGTTGTTTAATTGTTCACCACCATTCACAACTGGATATGGCATGACTGCAGAGCTTAGATCTGATCCGTTGGTTGTTGGATCACTTAGCCCTGTCTATCATTCGCTGCTAACACATTTGTTGTTGTTGCTGCCGTCTTGTAAATAAAGCCAAATGTTTCCACTAAGAAAGATGGTCTGAAGATCAACTCTATTACAAACTGGCGATAAAAATCAATCAGAATTGCGCTGTACCTCACCCAGCAATTGTGGGTATCTAAATTTGTTAAAAATAACAGAAGATATACTCATCAGAAATGCCACAGTTTTGCAGAATCAATCTCTTTGAGCCAGCCGCAGACGATTGGTCTCAGTATATAGGACATCTTGCATTCTTCTTTCAAGCAAACAAAATCATGGGGGAAGAAAAGAGAGCGATCCTCCTGAGTATTTGTGGGAGCAAAATTTACAGTTTAATTCAAAGCTTGACGGCCCCCAGTGCCCCAGGTTCGACGACTTTCAGTGAATTAGTAGACCTCGTTAAGTGATTTTCATTTTCAACCCAAGCCCTCAGTCATAATGCAGAGATTCAGGTTCAATTCACGGAATAAAGCCCCGGGTGAGACTATTGCTACCTACGTGGCGAAATTAAAGCAACTAACGGAATATTGTGATTTTAGTGAAACCTTGAATGACATGCTCAGAGATCTTTTAGTATGTGGCATGCAGGAAAACACTATTCAGTGAGGATTCCTGGCTGAAGTGGATCTTGGCTTTTAGAAAGTGTTAGAAATAGTGGTGCTGGTGGAAGGGGTAAGGGATTCACAAACAATTCAAGGGGCAAAAAATGGTGCCACACTCCAAATTAGGCGGGAACAGTCAGCCTAAAGTATGGCAAAAAGCCAGGGCTCTATCGTGAAGCAGAAAACAGCTAACCAAAAAATGAGAGGAACTAGCTTAGCAGTTAAATCGAAAAATAATTTTCAGTGACATGGAAACAACCTGTCTTCTAGTGATTGGCAATTTTAAAAAGAAGAATGTTATTTTTGTCACAAAAGTGGACACATAATGAGGTAGTACACAGCAAAATTTAAACAGGCCTTCAAACAACAAACAAAGTCCAATGAAGCCTATCGTGTAGAAGAACCTGAAACAGCCATTTCTGACATTTATTCACTATTCAACATGAAAAATTGGGAAGACAGAGCCAATTATTGTCACAGTACAAGTGAATTGTAAACCATTAAAAATGGAAGTAGACACGGGTGCTTCTACTACTGTAATAGGAGAACACTTTCAGATATTTAAGTAAATGTGACTAACAGTTAAATTTGGAACAACCATCTGCCAAGTTGAAAACGTACACAGGCGAAGATATCCAAGTAAAAGGTATCACCAGTGTAACTGTTCAATATAGACACTGATCTGCACAGCTAACATGATGGTGGTCGAAGGTGAAGGGCCAAGCCTTCTAGGGTATGATTGGTTAAAGGAGATTAAATTAAACTGGTCCGAAATCTTCCAGTTGAGATCAGGTGGGCTACTAGAGCTGGTAAAAGAAATGACACCATTTTCAAGGAAGAACTGGGGAAAATCCAAAGCCTACAGGCCAAGATTTACATGAATCCAGAAGCAACCCCTCACTTCATGAAAGCAAGACTGGTGCCTTATGCCCTGAAAGAGTAGGTTGATGCTGAGCTGAACTGGCTAAAAGCACTTCAGTTCTCAGAGTGGACAACACACATAGGCCCTGTCTTTAAACCAGGCCAGACTGTCCAGATCTGTGGGGACTATAAACTAGCAGTCAACAGAGCAGCCAAACTGGACAGGTACCCTATTCTGAAAATTGAGGACGTCATTGCCAAGCTAGCAGGAAGGACAACATATACAAAGTTTGATGTGAGTCACGCACATCAGCAACTGGAACTGGATGATGCCTCCGGGAATTTGTAACCGTAATTACCCACAATGGGTTATACCAATATATAAGCCTGCCCTTCAGTGTTTCCTCAGCCTGTGCAATCTTTCAGAAGAAAATGAAGAGCTTGCTACAAGGACTACCTCAGGCTGTGATCTACCTGGACAATGTACTGATGACTGGATTCACAGAAAAGGAAGACTTGGCTAACCTAGAGGAAGTCCTGAAACGATTTTTAGTAGCAGGGGTGCACCTGAAGAACGAAAAATGCACTTCTCCGGCAAATTAAGTCATTTATTTGAGCTACTGGGTGGATGCTCAAGGATTATACCCAGTTGAAGAGAAGTTTAAAGCATTAAGAGAGGCACCTGCACCTAAGAACACCTCTGAACTTAAATCATTTTTAGGGTTGATATTATTATGGCTGATTTCTACCAAATGTATCTACAATTCTGGCCCCTCTGCACTCATTGTGAAGAAAAAAACAGTGTTGGTTTTGGGAGTCACCCCAAAAAGAAGCCTTCATGAAAGTAAAACAGTTCTTACAGTTTTCAAATTTTCTAGTGCATTTTGACCGGACGAAGGAATTGCTAACCTGCAATGCCTGCCCCTGTGGAGTGGGAGCATAAAATGGACAACAGCACAGAGAGACCAATAGGCTATGTATCCAGAACACTTACACAGCTGTAAAAAGATATTCTCAGATTGAAAAGGAAGATTATTTTTGGTGTAAAAAAAATTCCACCAATACACGCACAGGTAACATTTCACAATAGTATCAGACCACAAACCACTTTTGCGCCTGTTAGTGAGGAAAAGGCTATAAAGCACATAGCTTCCGCAAGAATACAATGATGGGGGCATATGAATGTACCTTTGTACATAGACCAGGGATTCAAATAGCAAATGTCGATGCCCTGAGTCACCTTCCTTTGCAAGAGAATGATGACCATGTCCCAGTTCCACAGAAACCTCTACTAGTGATGAATTTTCTAGATTCCTCACCAGTCTGTGCCAAACAGATAAGAACTGGATGAATTGTGTAGTAATTATAGTTTTGGGAATGTTGGACTATAGCTTTAAGAATAATCTTGTGCTGTAAGATCACATGATCTACGTAAACCATTGTGTTAGCAGTCAGGGAGCCTCTAGAGTAGAGTTCTTCTTTAGTTATGGAGCAGAATTTTGCCCTTGTCGAGCAGGCTCGGTGGGGGCGGTCGGGAAGCCAACTACTGCCTGCGATAGGGGCTGAACTGCAATTTCACGCTGGCGCACCAATTAAGGCCAGCCCAGCATGAAGTGTGAACGGCAGTGCTCAGCGCTGACTATGCGGGCGGGGAAGGAGGGTGGCTGCGAACTTCGCACATACGCACAAGTGCACACTTAAAAATCTCCCTGAGGCATGGACCTGCTTCAGGGAGATGAACAGATTTATTTTTTAAAAAAAGATTTTAAAAATGTTATAAAACTTGTCCATTCATGTAACTCTGTCACATGAGTAGGGGTATGTATAAATGAAATGTAAAATGTTCTTTTATTATCTTTTATATGCCATTGGAAACCTCATCCTGCCAGTGGATGAAGTTTCCTAAAAAATGCAAAGGCCATTTGGCCTTTTCGCCTGCCCACCCACCATAAGGTTGGACGGGCAGTGAAAAATGTAAGTTAATTAATACTTTAATGTTCTTAATAGGTCTTCTAATTGTCAGCGGGCACGCTGCCGATTCCTACACGTGCCCGCCGACCGAACTATCGTGCGACTGTGCTTTGACATTGGGACACTCGCCCGATGTCAACGCTTATCACTTTACACTCGAATGGGTTGGGCATGCCCCTGCTCGTCAAGGTAAAAATTCTGCCCATGGAGCTTGGTGCACACTTGTAGTTGCTGCTGCTGCCTTGTAAATAAAACTAAATGTTTCCACTAAGAAAGTTTGTCTGAAGATCAACTCTATAACATATAGCTTAAAAACATAGATTAAGACAGCTACTGAAAGGACGTAGAGTAGTGACAACTTTGGACAATTGCACAGCTTCAGGAACACACTACACAGCACAAATGGATGGTTGTGAAGCCCCCTTAAGAATTGGTGTTTTCTACATGGGTCACCATAAGAACAACCTAACTGTGGGTAGTTCATATGTCCTAAATGTCCTATATATAGAAGCATTCTTTAATCTGCTAACATTATGGTAAGGACGGATTTGGATAACCTCCTCTTGTTGCTTTATTTCTTACAATATTGAGCTGTTAAAATGTTAGAGGTAATTTCTTCCATATTCACTTGTAGCAGGTGATTGTATGACAAATTTTGCTTATTCTGCCATACCTTCCCAGTGCTTGTTGTAAATTGATGGGTTTTGACAAACACAAAATAAGGGATAAAGAAAACGTTAACTTGAAGGAAATTTTGGAAGGAGCATTCCTATATTCAAGAAAGGAGGGAAATCTTTGGATAAAAGTTTTAAAGTTAGTGACACTAAGTACTTTTGCAAAATTGTTTTTTGAAGGGGAAATGGCCTGTTTCTGTACTGCAACTTTCCACTGGCTAATTTTCATCTCCTCTACTGGACAGGAATGAAGGAAAAGTCCCATTAAAACAGCAGCACAGCACTTACTATTCTGTTCCTGTTGAAGTTCAGTTCTTTATGACATCTGTGGAGTCCTGGATAGAGTGACCTGGCTGCCTTCAGGAAACTGGCAGAAGCATCACTGGGCAAACAAGGTGAAACAATGTAAATAGGACTTCAATAAACTTTTGAAGTATTATTGGATAAAGAGACCATGGTGTACATGGTACCCATTGGTATTTGAAGATGAGTAGCTTAACCAATGAGTTTCAAGTTGCTCAAAGCGAAGAGAAAGGTTTATAATCACAGAGGAGTATTAAAAATTGACCCCATTCCTGCTCACGCCACCACCTCTACCCCACCACGCCCTCTCCCCACCATATGTATAACCTCCTCCTGGGTTGTTGTCTTTCCACCAGCATTCCCCCTTAACGGTGGCTGGGCTGTCACACCCTCCAATCAGGGAGCCACTCTAAAAACCAAAGCAGCTCACTGACAAAGGCTAATAAAGGTCCAAGTCTAAGTCAAAAACTCTGTCCCTAATTCCTGAATTCGGAAAATTACCTTGACTAAATTTATCTGTTGACATTCCCTTAGCTTCCGATGAAAGACCGGTTTAGCAGGTCCCAAAAGAAGAGCTTGTGCCAGTCTGCAAATCTGATTATATCCATTTTAAAAATTAAGAGGAAAGAAATTAATCTTCCTTCTTTACCATTGATCTTATGGTAAGCCACCCTTTTAATATTTTACTTACGAATGTCAGATGAATGTTTTGTCTTTGCAGTGATGGGTGGAATTATCCCCAGTCTGCACTAAGTGCAGTAGTGGGTGGGTAAAATGATGTTTTACCCGTCAGCCGCAATGGCAGCTTCTCACGCCGTATCGTCCCAAACCCGCCGCGTTAATTATGTATTCCCAGGAAACATGCCATTTCCATTGCGGGTGGGCTATCATTCACCCGCCAGCCCATCACCTCGTCACTTCATCATGCTGGGCGCCATATTTAAAGTGCAGCCAAGTGCAAAGCTCTCAGTGCTTCCAGCCCAGGACTGCTGCACAGAAGACATGGCCTCGAAAGACAAGAAGACTTCAACTCCCAGGTTCAATGATGTGTCCCTCAAGCACCTTTTGGATACAGTGGATGCTGTCCTCTGCTCATGCTCTGGCCGCAGGAGGGGCAGCAACATCATCAAGCTGGCTTGGGATGTGCTGGCAGCAGTGGTCAGTGCCAAAGCCCTGCAAAAGAGGACAGCCACCCAGTGTCGAAAGAAGATGAATTATCTCATCTGTTCCCCCAGAATAAGTCACTCTGCTCATCACTCTCAACTCACACACTCTTAAACCCATCACATATCCATAGGGCCCTCACTCGCTGCCAGTTCAAGGGACATCACCATTCTATCTCTCATACACACCGTCATTGTCCTCATCCCATCTGTGGTACCACTCACCACACACACATTCCAGGCATACTTATCATCTGACCTGGCAGGCATCCTGCTTACCCTCTCTCCATCTTTATTTATGCAGGACAAGCTGGCGCACAACATGAGGCAGAGGTCGCAGAATGGTAGACAAATGCCTGAAATCAAAGTCCTCACAGACTTTGAAAACAGACCCATCCAGCTGGCTGGTGAGGATCTGGACTGGTCCTGTGCTGACGGTGAGGTCGGCGATGCTCTACCAAGTGAGGGTCCAGCAGTGCAACATCCATCAGACAACCATGCTGAGAGTGATGTGTCCTGTTTCACAGGCCACTGCCATGCACTAATTATCTCCCCTTGCTTTCACAGGCACATCTAGGAAACAGCCAAGACAGTCCACAACCCAGGGCTTCCAATCAAGCTCCAAGGAAAGCTCAGAAGAGGAATCCATTGAAACCACCCCTGAAGTCCCATCACAGCGCTCACCCACACCCTCCTCCAGCGCAGAGATGAACACCTTGCCGGGACCTAACTTTAGAGTGACCTCGGGATCACAATCTGGTGAGCACATCACACTTTATGATCCACAGCAGGTGGCAGCAGGGACTTCCCAGGTGTCCAATATTGGAGGCCAGAAAATTGCTGAGTCCGAGTCAGATGATGAGCCTCTGGACTTGGTCATGTCGCTGTTGCTGGAGCTGCAAAGGCAAGCTAAAGAACATCAGGAAGGGATGTCCGCTGCACTCCTCAGATGGCATGAAGGAGGAGTCCATCTGCCATCAGGCTAATGTGATAGCGTCGGTATGCCAACACACTGGTCAACACGGTAGGATGGTGGCTGCCATGGAGACCTTGGTCCAGGACGTCGGCCCTGTGCTGCTGCATGGGCTGAACTCCATCGCCAACACCATAGTTGGCCTCAAACAGTGAGTACGCAAGAAAGGTGTGGGGTAGACTGATCTCACTCCAGCCACCTTTACTCCTCAAGGGGTCAGCCAAGGGCCCTCGGGTACCCATAGGGATAGAGGATCAGCAGGTCACACTCCGGACCCATCCATCCAGGTGACTGTTCCTGTGACCTCAGCAGCTCCAGCTCCACAGGCTGGGGAGGGTGCCACTGCCACACAGCAGGATCCTGAAAACAGGCTGGAGCCCTCCAGGTCTCTGCCCTCCAGAGGATGCTGGCCAAGGTCATCACAGACAGGGCATAGCAGTCAGCAGGCTGCCTCCACCTCTGCTGTGGATGTTTGGGGAGCACCAAGTCAGGGTTAGGAAGGTTGGTTAGGAAGGTTAAGAAGATGTAGTTGCACAGCCTGGGCACGGGTGTTAATCGCTTGTACATAATATTCATTATTGTCAATAAACTCCCAAGAACATCTCCATGCCTATTGCTCCTTGTTCTGATGAGCAGTGTTCGTGTCACTCAGATGTGAAACCTTCCTGCATAAGATAAAGGCAGGTGTCTCAGTCCAGGGCCTCTTCCCTGTGCTCTGTGCGGCCTTCAGACCAAAGTGATGGTCCAGCATCACACTCACTGGACACATTACTGATGCAAGTACCTCAATGGTGCTTGTCATTGCTGCCAGAATGTCATGGGCAGGTGTCAAAGAGTTCCATCATTCTCTCTGTGTGAGCTCAACAACTTGAAGGTGGGTCTGGCCTCCGATCTTCAACAGCTGTGAACAGCGATGCTGTGCACCTGAAGAGGTCAGGTGCTGAAGGTGGACAAAGGATCAGATGCTTTTAAAGTTCGCGGCTGCATCTCTATGATATGACACTGATCACAGAGCACAAGTGAGCTGCCCTCGGCCAGACAGGAGTCGAGTGTTCTCAGAGGCTATGTGAAGATCTACAGAGTGTCCTCACTGCATGTTGTCATTATCCTCCTGCAATCGAGTGAATATTATGGCCTCCACTGCGCCTCCATGACAGGAGCATTATCACAGAGGGTCTGTGCACTGCCATAAGCCAGAGTGGAGTCAAACATTCACAAATGCAATGTGAGGATCTATGGGGTCTCCTCACTGCAAGTCATCATCATCTTCAAATTCTAGCAGCTATGGTGGCCACCCGAGCACACCTGCCTCATCCAGCTAGTGCGAAGGCCACATCCCCATCATCTTCACCTTCGAGGACCTTCTCATCCTCATCACCTCATCAGAAGGGACCTCTGCATCTCCTCCTCAGCCAGTTCATTTCCCTGTTGCAGCGCCAGGTTGTAAAGGTCGTAGCAGGCGCCAACGATGTGTGACACCCTCTGCAGGCTGTATTGCAGGGCTTCACCAGACTGTCCAGGCACCAGAGCCTCATTTTCAGCATGCTGATGGTTTGTTCCAGCAAGGTGTGTGTTGCAGCATGAACCTCGTTATACTTTTGCTCTGTTGCAGTCTGAGGCCACCACACAAGTATAATCAGCCACGCCCTCTGCGGATAGCCTTTGTCCCCATCTGCAGCTTCTGTGGACCCTGGAAGATGTCAGGGATCTGTCACAAATTGAGAATGTAGGAGTCGTGGACATTCCCTGGAAACCGTGTGCAGACCTGTAGGATGCATTTGTGGTGGTGACACACCAGCTGCACATTCAGCGAATTGAGGCCCTTGTGTTTGACTTGGTTGATCTCTTGTTGTGACAGAGATCTGAGCACCACGTGAGTGCAGTCAATGGCACCTTGCACCTGTCGGATACCTGAGAACTGGGCAAATACAATCGCTCTTGCATCCCGGCTCTCTTGGTCCTTGGGAAATGCAGAAGGTTTTGCTCCCTCGCAAATATGGTATCTGTGACCTCATGGGTGCATTTGTGAGTGAAGGCTTGTGATATCCTACAGAGGTCACCTGTGGAGCCCTGAAAGGAGCCGCTGGCGTAAAAATTGAGCACAGTGGTTACTTTCACAACCACTGGCAGTGGATGCCCTCCATGTCCCCGTGGCAGCAAATCCTGCAGTAGCTGGCAGATGTTCCTGACCAGTTCCCTAGACATGTGCAGTCCTTGGCAATGCTGGTTGTTGGCCATCTGCAGGAATGAAAGGCAGCATCTATAGACCCTGGGTCTAGCCAGGTGCCAGCCAGCGCCAACTCGCTGTGGCTCTTCAGCAGTGCATGTGGGAACCCTAGTCACCCCTTCTTCCTGAGAGCGCTGCTCCTCCCTTTGTGCAGCCAGGCACCTCCATCACTTTCTTCTCTATTGTCTCTGCTCTCTGTAAGCCACAATTCATACAGTTAGTTCACCAGGCTCCATGGTCTTGATGTGCTCCTCCTGCAGGGTGAAAGAGAGAGATGGTGAGCTAGCATGGGTGTACTAAGAACCTCTCTTGGTTAAGTCTGAAGGCCCCTTAATGCATCCTGGAGAGTGCTGGCCAACACTTGGATGGCCAGAGATTAGTGCGCTGTCTGAAACCCCACTCACCCCCTTCCCACTCCATCTGACCAATTGGTGTCAGCTTTGCCCATTGCACTGCATGCTGTGCTCTCAACTCAGGCACTGGCATTCTCCTAACCCACACTGCAAGGCAGCACTGTTAGCTTGGACCATGGGATGCTGATATTGCAAGGGGCTGTGAACGCCTCCACCAGCGACTGCCCCACAGCCAGCTTTAGCAAGGAGATTGTACAATGTGCCCAGTCGTCCAACTCTTCAGCAATCCAAAAAAATGCTCATTAGTTTGCAGGCTTGGGCAGGCGATCCAGCTGGTGGCAGGGGGTGGGATGATTCCAGCAGGCTGGCCTTATAATGGTATGCTGATGTATCACAATGAGATTCCCAACGTCTGATGGCGGGAAACGTGGCCCGCCATCAATGGGCTAGGCGGACATTCACAAGTTGGTTTCACAACATCGTGAAACCGATTTCTGGCCTTCTTGCCATATTCGTTCACACTGCTGAGTATGCCCGATGCCAGTAGGCACGGAAAATTCCACGCGAAATTTGACCATAGATAAGACAAATAACAATATTAGGAGAGATGAAACTGGCCTATACCAACAGCGTGAAATAGGCTCCTCGCAAATGGGCAGCTAATTTTTCACCATGTCAGATCTTCTTTCTACTGAAGTTCACAGAATGATAGCTCAAAGTCTTTTTGGAGGCTCATTTCCTAGTCTCACTGTCGCTTTTACTAGGTTTGAAATTAAAAATCTTGGCAATATTTTCCAAATGAATGGAAAATAAAAACTGACATGGTGAAAAATTGATTGCTAGATCACTTTGTACTGCTGGCATAGTCCAATTTCATCCTCCCAGTGTTAATTCTTGCATCATGACAGTAGTTGACCTTTTTGATATCATATTCCTCTTTTGTCTATAGAATAGGACCTGTTTGCAATTCGCTTGAGAACTGATTCCTGGAATTACCCAAGCTTTCTGAATGATGGTGGCCTTTTTATGCATGCATATGAAGTACTTCACTTTGAGCCAATATAATTCAAAGAGCAGGTTCATAATGGATCAAGGGATTGATTAGATCACACAGTGGGTTTATCAGCCATCTTAGAGCATATCGAATCGGAGTGGAAGCAAATGATCCTCAATCCCGACCTAAGGCGATCTTAGGGACTGCCTAAGAAGAATGGATCAAGAAGAGCGTGACTCATCTCAGCATGTATTGCTATCTAAGTGAAGATCTGATCCTATCATCATCAATAGGACAAAATGACTGATGTTAGATGTAAGTACCAATTGCTATAATTAGCTTGTTAGATTCTTTACAAAAACAGAATTACCTGGAAAAACTCAGCAGGTCTGGCAGCATCGGCGGAGAAGAAAAGAGTTGACGTTTCGAGTCCTCATGACTCTTCGACAGAACTAGGTGAATCCAAGGAAGGGGTGAAATATAAGCTGGTTTAAGGTGGGGGGGAGGGTGGTAGGTGGGTTGGGTGGGGGGAGAGAAGTGGAAGGGGTGGTATGGTTGTAGGGACAAACAAGCAGTGATAGGAGCAGATCATCAAAAGATATCACAGACAACAGAACAAAAGAACACATAGGTGTCGAAGTTGGTGATATTATCTAAACGAATGTGCTAATTAAGAATGGATGGTAGGGCACTCAAGGAATAGCTCTAGTGGGGGTGGGGGGAGCATAAAAGATTTTAAAATATTTAAAAATAATGGAAATAGGTGGGAAAAAGAAAAATCTATATAATTTATTGGAAAAAACAAAAGGAAGGGGGAAGAAACAGAAAGGGGGTGAGGATGGAGGAGGGAAGTCAAGACCTAAAGTTGTTGAATTCAATATTCAGTCTGGAAGGCTGTAAAGTGCCTAGTCGGAAGATGATAATTCTGGTAATTCCAGGTAATTCTGTTTTTGTTTTGGATTTCCAGCATCCGCAGTTTTTTGTTTTTATTTTTGTTTTTATCTTTGTTAGATTCTTTGCTTGTCATCACTGAAAAGCAGCTGTTTCTCTGGGAGGAGATCAAATAAATAAGGAAGAGTTTGTGGGAGTGTGTTAAGGCCAAGTGAGAAGAGGTAGAATGGCTTTGTCTTTTCCCACTCCTTGTTTAACCACAACAGATTTATCAGCACACAATCTGAATGAAAATAACTTTTAAAACGCTGCAGTATACATTCATGCATACCTGGCATGCATATACATACATACGTTCTCTCTCTCTCCCCTCACCCCCCACCCACCCAGCCCTCCCCACCTCCCCCTCCCCCCTCCACCTCCTTCCCCGAATATAATTAACCATTATCTGCCCATACAGTGATATGTATTTCATACATCTGAAAAACCTCAAGGTTTTCACCTTTGTCACATTCAAAAAATGTCCCCAATGTCAAGTCTGTTACATTTGCACCTCGTTGGATCCACCATCAAATTCATAAAACAGGAACAACTCTCAATTTTAACATACTTTAACAATTACTGAAAAAGAAAATTGATATTTCCCTGCTGCTTCTATGTGTAGTAATTTCTTGGTAACCTTGATAACTTGGCTCATCTGCCTAAAAAAGGAGCCAGAGATTTACAAGCAGTCAAAGAAGTGGATTGCTGCCTCAAAGCAGCTTCCGCTACAGATAAACTTGCTTAAGCAACAACAATTAACCTTTAATTGACCCCACCGTGTGCCTATTTACAACACTTGCCCACAGGGAGTAGATGAACAGGTAGAAGATGAATCTTCTGTCCTGGTGGAGTTTGATTTTGAGCTATGCTTGTATAAGGACAATCAAATGTTATTGCTGTTCTACATTTGGGAGAATAGCAAATTCTTTCTCATATGCTATAACATTCCTCACATTATTGAACAATGACTTATAATAAGTATTGTCATGCGTAGTCCAAGGTATTTCAGAAAAAAAAGTCAACGGAACATTTTAATTTTACATCTCATGTCCCGGTCTGGATTTTAGCTTGTAGGTACATTCCATGTTGGGGATTGGGGGGTCCAGGGGCTGCCGTTTCAGGTCCAAGAAACCCAGAAGAATGCGTTGCTTTGATTTTTGTTTCTCTGTCGATTTTCCACTGCAGGCCCCCGATTGGCAGTTTGGAGGTCTGTTGGACAGGAAGCTGCTTCAAGAGGCCACAGTCAAGATGAGCATTAGGTCTAATGGGGGATGGAAGAGATCTTGTTTGGCGGGGGCGGGGTGATGTGGGTGATGAGGATTGCAGTTGCACAGGGGTCCCTACCGCAAGGTTTGATTGCAGGTTTGACCCAATACGGTCAGAGGGCACCAAGCTTATCGCCGGGGTGGGGGCTTCAGTTTTCTATAGTGATTGAGGGGTGTGTTGAAGGATAAGTAAGTCTGATAGTGGGAGGGGAGAGCATGTGGTTGAATGGGTCTATTGCTAGGGCCAGTCGATGGGGTGGGGGGGGGGGGTGGGGGAGAGAGCGGGGTGTGATAGCAAGCAGATCATGTAGCCTGTTGGGTATTGAGAAAACAGTCCTGCTCTTCCTAGTCCACAAGCAGTGCTGTAAAGGCACCTACCTCATGGATTCAGCCCTTTTCACCTCCTTTCGCTTGTTGGATTTGCCAAGGCCTGGGAAACCTGGTCAACAAGAATTAAATATAGAATAACAACTAAAATGAAGTGATGCAGCCTCATGTTGAAAAGTCCAGGTCCTCCTCCAAGCATATTGGTTACTGACCACTCATCCTACCTCTGTTAAAACTGGAAGTGGGGGGGTTTTGTTTTATTCATTCATGGGATGTGGGCTTTGCTGGCTGGATCAGCATTTATTGCCCATCCCTAATTGCCCTTGAGAATGTGGTGGTGAACTGCCTCCTTGAACTGCTGCAGTCCATGTGATGTAGGTACACCCACAGTGCTGTTAGGGAGGGAGTTCCAGGATTTTGACCCAGAGACAGTGAAGGAACAATGATATATTTCCAAGTCAGGATGGTGAGTGGCTTGGAGGGCAATTTCCAGGTGGTGGTGATCCCAGGGTGAGTTAGTTCCTGTTTCAAGTCTTTTTGATTTTTAACCTCTGACCAAAACCCCCACCCATTTTGGGAGTTGAGGTTCAACCGATGTCTAAGAACTCATAATTTTTTCAAACCCGGCTGAGAGCTAGAGTCGTGAGAATTGAGACATCTTCAGTTTTCACCCTAAATGGCTGTTGGGTATGAATTACACTTCTCCAAACGCACGTCTCCAAAAAAAATACCTGAAATGAGGCAATAGTTGCACTGAACCAAGGTACCTTCTCTCATTCTCTGTACCGAATTCTTGATCCAAACATAACAGTGGTGGGGTGTTGTCGTTGAGAGCAACACTTGCAGTGAGAGGGCATCAGGAAATCTGAGGTTCCACAGCAGCTAACTTTCCATCTGTCAATTTTACTGGCTGCCTTTCTACAATTTCCCAAACACAGACACTGGATAGTAGAATTGCTCTTAACATTTAAATACAAAATAATTCCCAACCATCTATCTTCAGTGCTCAACTCACTAAATTTGTAAAATCGTTATCAAATTTCACCGAAAGGTAGTGACTCATTTTGGAACTCCAGATGTAGTTCATATTGAGTTTTTTCTGCTCATTCTTTTGAGAATGAAGAGCAAAATGAATATAATTAAAGAATAGTAATTCAGTCATTTAGAAAACAGTTATTTTTTACTGGAGTTGAAAAAAATCCAAATTGAATATGATCTATTTGTTATATTGTTTACAGAAATAATTTTCTATATTATATGTAACAATATAGATTAAATTTCTGTTTAATGGGACCAAACCACAAGCTTGTACATATTTTTGGAACAAATGTAGGTGCTAATTGAAGGCAATGGAAATGAAACTTGGGAGCTGTAAAATGGGCTGCCAGTTTGCTATCATTTATTTCACACTGTTGTCCAAAATCATTAATTACCCCAGTGATCCTTTGGATTAAAATTTCTCTGATATTCGTGTCCAGCAGATTTTCTAAAAACCTTATTCTTAAATCATGAACAGGAGAATTTTATAAGAATGTTTTCTCCCCTTTGTTACAAATTTTACTGTAGTGTTTAATCAATTAGTTATGCTTGCAGCAAAACAATAGCTTTCATGTACAGGTAATTCTTTTCACTTGAGTAGTTTCCTGGATATCTAGCGGCCAAATTCAGGTACTGATTTTTTTCTTCCACATTTAGGGCAGAATTTTCCCAGAATTGCACTAAGTGCGGTAGTGGGCAGGTAAAATGGAGTCTTACCCGCCGAAGAAAAAGGCAGGTTTTGACGCTGTATCGCCCCGAACCTGCCTCATTATTTATTCACTGCTGCGAAACAAGCCATTTCCATGTCAAGGGGGCTCTCATTTGCCCACCAGCCATCACCCTGCTGTTGTATCATGCTGGCCACCATCTTTAAAAGGCAGTATCAGCAAAGCACTCATTGCCACCAGCTCACCGCTGCTGCCCAGGGCACAAAGCCAGCCAAGGGAAAATACTGCAGACCCCCGCTTCAACAACAGGTCCCTCAAGCGACTGCTGGAAGCCGTGGAGGCCCGCCGGGATGTGGTGTATCCCCCCCGCTCTGGCCACAGGATGGGCAGCAAAGTCACCAACCTGGCTTGGGAGGTGGTGGTAGCGGTGGTCAGCGCAAAGGCCCTGCAGAGGAGGACAGCCACCCAATGCCGCAAAAGGGTGAATGTTCACCTCCCGTTCCACCAGAGTAAGTCACTGTTTTCATCACTCCCAACTCACACACTCACAAACTCATCACAGATCCACAGTGCCCTCACTCACTGCCAGTGCAATAGACATCATCATTCACTCTTTCACACACAACGCCATTGTCCTCATCCTGTCCATGGGACCGCTCACCATCCACACAGGCCAGACATACTTATCATCTGGCTCGGCAGGCATCCTGATACACTCTCCCCATCTCTATGCATGCAGGACAAACTGGCTCACAAAAGGAGGGAAAGGTCACAGACAGATGGAGGGATGTCAGAGATCAAAGTTCTAACAGAATTCAAAAACAGCCATCCAGCTGGACAGCAATGATTGGGAATTGGTGGGCCCTGCCCTACTTTCAGGGTCCTGCAGTCTGGCAGTGGCACCCTCCTCGGCCTATGAAGCTGGAGCTGCGGTTGTCACAGGAAGAGGGGATTTGGATGGGCTGCCAGGGGGGACTTAGGGGATGATTGCGACCAGCCTTCATGCCGTCATGAAAAAGGTCGCGTCATATTTCCTGCGTACGCCATAGATAATGCCTGCTGCCAGCAGGCTCGGAAAACTCCGCCCTTATGGTCAGTCACTAGATGCACACTTAGACTATTTTCAACCTACCAGGTGAGACTAAGGCAGCGTATTATTACTTATTTTAAATGTTAAATTAATACAGGCTATTAGCAGTTTCTAAATCAATCTAACCATGTTGAAAATAAAAGTATACACGGGGTTTAAGGACAGTGATTTACAATGGTCCAATAGCCTTTCAAACATTTTGGAAATGCAATGGAAAATATAAATTGGGAAGATATTCCCTATTATCTGTGCTTTTTAATATACACTTTAATTCCATGATTTGAAGACAATTAAGTAATTTATTCATGATGGATGGTACAATGACATGTGTAACAAGACAATGATACCATCCGTGGATTAATTTTGCTTCAGTGTTCATTAAAATAAATTAAAAATAAAGAGACTGCCTTGTAACATTTCAGACTGCCCAAATTCAACAGCGGGTTGTGACACAAACTTGACATAATCATCTGCTACAGTGAAGATATCAGAAGGGACTCACTTCTGGTCCGTTTGAGGAAATGAAGCAATTTCCCCTTTTTATAAATATTTGTGTTATCACTCTTTAAAATTAGAAGTGATTGAAAAAGCAATATCAAAAACTAACCAAACTGTACCTTGACATTCCGTTCATTCAGGCTGCTGCCTGCAAGTGAAAACTCAGCTTACCTGCTAATGATTAACGTCAATTTATTTCTCCTGAATATCAGAAAATGTTGCCTTTTTAATAATGATTAACTGATCCATCCAGGGAAATATGACAACCAATGCTACAGGTATTGAGATGTACATGGTCAACATTAGACAAAAATCAGCCTGGTGACAAAGAATTGGGGGGCAGCCTCTACCCGTATCAACTAGGATCTTTAATGTAAGGAAGGATAGGGCTAGAGATAAGAACACCTACATCTTTTGGGCTTCCATTGGAATTGGGTATATGGTTGACACAGGTGAAATCAATCACACTTGCCACCCAGGGGATGATATGGGGACCATATGGGGTTGACCAGTGCTGAGATGTGCCATACTGTGGATTTTGGGGATCCATTGTTCTCTTAATGTTTCTGGTATTGTTGCTAGGGGGAGGTTTCATGGTGCACTATGTTGCGTCCCTACCTTTAAGCCAGAACCTCTGGGTTTGTGTCACACTCCAGTACTTAGTGGCCTTGGAAAGTGAGTTCATAATGTGGCCAAAAATATTGATTGTCAACCTGCAAATCCTTCCAACACCTTCCAAATCCACCTAGGGCGGGTGGTAAGAGTGGGAGAGATCCTTGGTCAGTTATGCTTGATGCAGTGTAACGTCCCTCAAGCTATAGCCTCTGGCTTCAGGCTAGTGACCTGTTCCAGGAAAAACAAGCTATGGAAAACAAACATGTGCTTTGTCTGCCTCATGCATCTCAAGATGTGGGAAGTCGTCTAAGTCTAAAAATGACTTAAGATCACAATTTTTTTTAGAGGTCATCTCTTCTTCAATCTTCAGCAATGATGGCATCCAAGATGAATTCATTTTACCTAAATGGATCATTAATGAACGTAATCTAGGATCTTCATCCTCAGCTGCTTGTATTGATTATTTAGATTCTAGCCATCTGAAGTTTGTTTCTAATTGAATCAGTTCCTTCATGCCATCATTAATCTGTTGCCTTCAAGCAGTCCTCTACAAAAACTGAAAATTGCCAAAGTGTATCTTTATAATTCAGGAAGCCTAGATAATGAAATTAGTTGTTATTCATCTACCAGGGCTCAAACTAAACATCAATTTTAAAATTTCAAGAAGTGTACATAGTCTATTTGCTGGACTGATGTTTGATTATCACCTATTTTTGGATGGCCATGTTTTCTGACATGCACCTACAGCAGCAATTATCCTGTGATTATGTTATGTAAATGTAGGGTTCAGCATCGGTAATCACAACTTCCTAACCATCACTGCCCATTCCAGTGCAGTTGAACAGTACTTCTTGCCAAGTAATCACAGAGCCAACTCAGTGGTGACCTTGTAAAAGTCAGCAGCACCAAAATTTCAGATACAAATACTCAGACCAGCATATCACAAAAAAAGAAATGATTGCATACAAACTGGTATAGAAAATAACCAGATCAATCGAAAGTATAAAAAGGATGGACTATGGGAGAAGATTTGAGGAGCTTAAGGTTAAGAAGGGGTGAAAAATGCATACACTGTTACATAGGTAACTTTTCAAAATTGCACCCCCAGGAGCCTCAATCATTGGAAGCTGGAATTCAGACAAAGCTCAATCCCTGGAGTACAATTTGATAAAATTATCCCTTAAAGGGTTTAGATAAATAGCTTGCATTATTATATTATAATTAAATGTTCAAAGCACTTTAAAGTAAACCAGGATCATAACACTTATGAGTAAAACCAGAAGATATAAATGGAAATCAGCTAAAATAAATATAGAATAGATATCAGAAAAAAAGTTTCAACTGAAAGTGTGATAAACATCCGGAATAATTTACCAAACAGGATGATAGAGGCAAAGGTTTTAGGACTATTCAAAATGTAAATACTTGCCAAGCAGGAACAGTTAATGTGATAGAGGGATGTGCTTTTGTGGGACAAATGGCCTTTTCTCAGCTTTACCCTTTCTTGCATTCTTATGAATTTATCCCATCATGTTGCTAGGAGAAAGTTTATATACCAAGTGTGAATAAATAACCGGGAGATTGGTTAGTGGCCAAAAATACAATCTGGAACCTGCAGGCATTATGCACATTCATTGGCAATGTTTTGTTGTTCAGGAGCAGGGTGAGATTATATAGCAAACAGCATTGGTTTACAAGAGAAATCCTTTTTCTGTCCACCAGCTACATTGCTTACATTAAAACATCTGTTGAAAAGTACACAAATCTGCTAAGTTGCAGCTGGGTTACTGTTAAATGCAGAAGTAGAGAATGATCAGTTATGTAGCAGATGGTCTAGACGGAGGTTAGGAAGTGGCATAGTTAATTCCACCAGATTGAGAGCTTTATTTGTGTGGCAGTAAGTATAGTCTGAAGTGAATAATGAAGTCCGGGTAATAATTGTGTAAGTCCCAACATTATTAAATTGATTCAGCTGGGGGATTTTAATATGTGGGAAGCAGTTGATGTTTTCTAAGTGGCACTCTTCTTTGCATGAACTGTGTTCATTAACTGTTATTACATTATTTCCTGTAACCCCCACACACCAGCTGAGTAACAAGTGACTCTAATGGAAAGAGTTTAAATTAGTTTTTGATGTACTCTTTTTATTTGTTTTTGAATTAAAATAATACAATTTTTAAAAATGCCAATTATTATTTACTTTAATGATATGGATTAATATGCTGAAGCAATAACTATTATAACAAAATGGGAATGTGTTCACTTAATAAGGCAGTGGTTAATTATGCAGCTTTAGACCCTGAATTAGAATTAATCAGAGCTTCCTTGTAACTCTTCTCTTCTGCAGAACACCAAGTCCAGATGGTTTGACTGCAGTTTCCAGGGATTTAAAAACAATGCATATAATCAAAGGTGTCAGATCATCCATTGCTTTCTGTTCAGTCAAAATCTTGTATTCATAGAGAGGCTTTAGTGTTAGTTTATAAATGCTATTCCATTTTTATTTCACATTTTTATTTGGTATTGGAATTTGAAGGCTGTAAATAAATAAAGACAAGGCAAAGTGCAACAATTTGTAGTGCTGACTGGTAATTTGGCTGTTGACTAATGTTGGCATCAGGCACCAATATTCTAGAAAATATATTAGAAATGTCACTCATCGATCTGCATTGTTAATCTAGTGAATAACAAAGAGTTTCTAAGACAAAGTTTGAATTGAAGAGATCATGGGCCACATTTTTTTTATTCTTTCATGGGTCATGGACAAGTCTAATCTATATTACCCATCCCTAATTGCTTTTTTTTATATTTTTGGTTATCAGGATTGTTTTGTCTGGTGAACGCTAGCTACACCCTTGATATTAACATATTAGTTGGTGCTTGAAACAATACAGGCAGACAGACTGATTAACTGAACAACACTGGTGGTTTATTGGAACTAAGAACAGAGCACTAACACCATGTGTGCTTCTTCAATCACCTCCAGTTCTCGACTGACAGTCATGCAAGAAGTCTGTGCTGTATAGCGATTGGCCACTGCAGCCACATGTTTAACCAACTACGTTCTCTTAAAGGTATATAGCACTCCACCTTACCACATCCTTCCTCCTTTACTTGAAAGTACAATTGACAAGCCTTACGACATCCCAATTATTTTTATGAATAACATTTTACAAGTCAAGTCTCTCAGGAGGCTTCCTCGGACGTGTCGAGCATCATAGCTCAACAGCCTCGGCTGGTTTTTCTGAGACTCCCTTCTCAGGAGACAACTGCCCACCAGGCTCTCCGGTGGAAGTGGGCAAGTTTGTGTCTTCAACTTTCTCAGGACCGACAGCCCCATCAGTACTTCCAAATCGTATGACATTTCTTCCAGGTGCAGTACAGACTCAAACGCAAATGATGACGGCATTCCTTCTTGTGGGACTGTCTCTCTTCTCTGGAGATGATCCACGTGTCATTTAATTATTTGGCCATTTACCGGCACATTATAGGAGAGAGGTCCTGTCATGGCACTCACTTCACCTAATGGCCAATTGGGCCCATCTCCGAAGTTCTTCACGAAAGCTATGTCTCCCACCATGAAATTTCTTTCATGATTATGGCCATCATGTCTCACCCTTTGGGCCTTTTGGCTTCTTTCCATCTCCCCACTAAATTTGGCCTGATAAGAACTAAATGGGTTCAGAGATGTCTCTTCATTAGTAATTCAGCGGGCGCAATACGGGTGGTCGTTTGTGGCATCGCTTGGTATACGAAAAGGAACTGTGACAATCTGGTGTTGATAGAATCCCCATCCAGCTTCTTTATCCCAGATTTAAAAGTTTGGACCACCCGCTCAGCCAAACCATTAGAGACGGGGTGATAAGGCGGGGTTTTGATATGAGTTATTCCATTGAGGGTTGTAAAGCTGTGGAACTGCCTGCTGGTAAATGCAGTCCCATTGTCTGATACAAGCACCTCTGGTAACCTAAGCACTGCAAAACTCTGTCGCAAACAGTCTATGGTGGCAGCAGACGTGGGTGATTGAATTTCATAGACATCTATCTACTTGGAGTGGGCGACTATTAGTAAAAGGAACATCATGCCCAAGAAGGGCCGCATGCAGTCGATGTGGAAGTGCACCCATGGCCGCCCTGGCCATTCCCAGTGGTACAATGGTGCTAAGGGGAGTATCTGCTGGCATGGAAGACAACTTTTGACTAGGGTTTCAACGTCTGCCTCAATCCCTGGCCACCATAAGTAGCTGCGCGCGAGCATCATCATTCTACTGATGCCAGGCTGAGCGCTATGTAATTCAGCCAGCAATGGCCTGCGTCCTCTAGGGGTTGCTCCCCAGAACAATATGCCAGTCCTAGCGGGTGAGCTCATATCTGTGTTAGAAATAGGGCTTCATGTCATCAGACTGTGGCTCGCCTAACCATCCATCTAAGACCTGCTCCCAGACATGAGAATAAAGTTGATCTCGGCTTGTCCACTCACAAATTTGTTTGATCTGGAAAGGGAGGAATCCAAAAAATTTAGTACTAAGACAAGGTCCTGAGGAATTGAAACCTTCACATTGTTATCTGGCAGGGGGAAATGGCCCAGCCCATCAGCGTATGCGATCTGGCTTCCTGATCGATGAAAAAAAGTGTTATTTGTAAGCAGCTGGTATTAGTGCCCACTTCTGGATGTGAGCTGATGCGATGGAAGGGGTTGCGGGGGGGTGGGGAGGGGGGGGGGTGGTGGTGGTGGGTGGCATATTGCCATATTCACTCCAAAAAATCCCAGAAGTGGCTTGTGGTCATGTATAATGTGAAAATGGTGACTGTGGAAATATTGATGGAATTTCCAAGCACCAAACGTAACAGACCTCCCTTCTTCCTTAACCGGGATTTTCCACCCACGGTGGTTGACAGGGCCCTCAGCCGTGTTCAGCCCATCACCCATGCATCCGCCCTCACACCTTCCTCTCCCTCCCAGAACCATGATAGGATCCCCCTTGTCCTCATTTATCTTCCCACCAGCCTCCGTGTTCAAAGGATTATCCTCCGCCATTTCTGCCAACTCCAGCATGATGCCACCACCAAACACATCTTCCTTTCAGCCCCTCTGTCTGTATTCCAAAGGGATCATTCCCTCCAGGACACCCTGGTCCACTCCTCCATTATCCACTACACCTCAACCCCCACCTATGGCACCTCCCCATGCCCACGCAAAAGATGCAACACCTGCCCCTTCACTTCCTCTCTCCTCACTGTCCAAGGGCCCAAACACTCCTTTCAAGTGAAGCAGCATTTCACTTGCATTTCCCCCAACTTAGTCTACTGCATTCGTTGCTCCCAATGCGGTCTCCTCTACATTGGAGAGACCAAACGTAAACTGGGCGACCGCTTTGCGGAACACCTTCGGTCTGTCCACATGCATGACCCAGACCTCCCTGTTGCTTGCCATTTTAACACTTCACCCTGTTCTCATACCACATGTCCGTCCTTGGTCTGCTGCAATGTTCCAATGAAGCTCAACGCAAACTGGAGGAACAGCACCTCATGTTCTGATTAGGCACTTTACAGCCTTCCGGACTTAACATTTAGTTCAACAACTTTAGATCATGAACTCTCTCTTCCATCTCCACCCCCATTCCGATCCCCCTTTTTCCAATAATTGATAATTTAAAAAACATTTTTTTTTACTATATATGTTTCTTTTCCCACCTCTTTCTATTATTTTTAAATTTATTTCCATCGATTGTTTTATCTCCACCTTTTAGCCTATTTCAATCCCTTCCCCCCAATCCACTAGGGCTATCTGTCACTTCCTGCTTTCAACCCTTAATGTCACCATTAGCACATTCCTTAGCTAATATTGCCACCATCAACACCCCTTTGTCTTTTTGGCTATGGCATCTTTGGAAATCTCTTCTTTGCCTATTGCTGATCCTCTATCCAGCTGTACCTGTTCCACCTGCCTCAGCCAGCTTATATTTCACCTCATTTCTATTTTTCCTTAGTTCTGATGAAGAGTCATACAGGCTTGAAACATTAACTGTATTCCTCCCTGCTGAAGCTGTCAGACCTGCTGAGTTTTTCCAGCTTTGTTTGTGCTTATAGCAGACAAGCTCTCCTTCTCAATTTGAGAATATCGTCGCTCTGCAGCACTGAGCGTGTGAGATGTATAACCAATGGGTCATTCGGAACCATCCGCCATCTGATGTGAAAGTACAGCCCCTACACCATAATGGGATGTGTCGTAAGTTAAAATCAATTCTCTCTTTGGGTCAAAGTGGACCAGTAGGGCTGATGATCTTAATAATTGCTTTACCTTCAGAAACGCATCCTAGTGTGGAACTTGCCAAACCCATTTGTGGTTTTTCTTAAACAATGCATATGACGGAGCTAGTACGGTTGATAGATTTGAGAGAAATCGTCCATAATAGTTTATCATGCCTAAGATTTAGATGATTAAGATTTAGTTCTGTAGTGTTTCTTGGTGCAGGTGCCTCGCACCTTGACCTTTTCTTCCATGGGATGCAGACCCTGCGCGTCGACTTTATGGCCCAAGTAAACTACCTGTTTGGCTTAGAAAAGACATTTTTCTTGCTTCAAGCGCACCCCCACTTGTGGGAAGCGTTTCAGCACCTCCTCCAAATTAGCTAAGTGTTCTTCGTCAGTTTATCCAGTGACTAAGACATCATCCAGCTAAACAACGACATGGGGCAGTACCTGAAGCAGATTTTCCATGGTACACTGGAAAATAGCACAGGCCAGTGAGACCCCAAAGGGTAGTCAAGCATATTGATACAATTCTCGATGTGTATTGATGATCACAAATTCCCTAAAGCCTTCTTCCAACTCTACCTGCTGGTAGGCATGGCTCATGTTGAACTCCAAATATGCGCTGCCCCCTGCCAATTTTGAATATAATACACCAATTTTTGGTATCGAGAGTCTATCAAGCTTGGCCACTCTGTTTACAGTTAAGTTATAGTCACCGCATACGCAAACACTTTGGTCTGGCTTCAGTATGGGTACTATGGGTGCCACCGGTTGTAAGATACCTAGCTTTTTCAACCTGTTTATCTCAATCTCAACATTGTTCCGTATAGCATAAGGAACTGCACTGGCTCTGATAAATCTGGAGGTTGCACTAGGGTCTACGTGGATTTTGGCTTGTAGCCCACGAATCCTTCCTAGCTCGTCACTGAAAACGGAAGCGTACTTTTGCAACAATTACTGTAAGTTTCTCGTTCTGATTTGGAAAATCTCAACCCATTGTAATTTAATCTTTTGGAGCCAGTTGCGACCAATTAAATTGGGGCCCGCCCCAGCTACTAGTATATGGGGTAAATTTGCATACTGATCCCCATACTGCATCAGGACTTGATATATCCCTTTCACTCTTATCCCTTCATCCCTATCTGTTTTTAATTTAGTGTCCAATTCTGCCAAACTTAAAGGATGGACTCCTTTATTCAAGTGTTTGAACGTATGTTCTCCTATGACAGACATTGATGCCCCAGTATTGATCTCCATCTTGATGGTTTGTTCATTGACTCTAATGACTACCTGGAATGGCTCAGGTCTACACACTCTCAGGCTATATAATGAATAGATGCCAGATTCTGCTTCCTCTGGCTCTTCAATGGGACAGATTTTGTGATTTCTACCTTTGTTATTAAAATGCTGTCTCAGCCTATCTTAACAGTGCCGCATTATGTGACCATTGCAGTGGCAGAAAATGCATTCGATATTCCTGAACTGTCGATCACCTGCAGGCTGCCTGGATGCATTTCTCTCATTAATGTTGTGGGTTTTCACTGTAGTATTGTTGTTCTTCAATGGTCTGTATATAGTGGGTGTTCCCCACCTTTCTGCAGAGTCCAACGCTTTCGCGCCTTTTGTTATCGGCCCTTCCCACCTTACGAGATGGACGGTGCCATTTTGTGTATCTTTTATTGCCTCCGAGTCTCTAATAGCGGTCTCCACGGCTGTTCCCATTTCTAATGCCTAACTGAAGTTTAGATTAGTTTCAGCTAGCAATCGCTTTTGAATAGCATCATCCCCGATTCCACACATCAATCGCTCTCTCAACATGTCATTAACTGAAGTTCCAAATTACAATATTTCGTTAATTCCTTTAAAGTAGCTACAAAGCCAGTGATTGTCTCTCCTGGAAGCCGATTCTTCAAATTGAATTTAAAACACTGCATGGTGACTGAGGGCTTTGGCTTCAGGTCATTTTTTACAATGTTTACTAACTTGTCGAAATTCTTCGTGTTGGGGGTATTAGGTGACGTGAGGCTCATACAGTCATAGAATCATAGAGGTGTACAGCACCGAAAAAGGCCCTTTGGCCCATCAAGTCTGCGCTAGTCAAACAAGTACCTAACTATTCTAATCCCATTTTCCAGCACCAGACCCATAGCCTTGTATGCCATGGCATCGCAAGTGCGCATCCAAATGGTTTTAAATGTTATGAGGGTTTCTGCCTGTACCATCCTTTCAGGCAGTGAGTTCCAGATTCGCACCACCCTCTGGGTGAAACAATTCTTCCTCACATCCCCTCTAAACCTCATGTCCCTTACTTTAAATCTATGTCCCCTGGTTACTGATCCCTCCACTAAGGGGAAAAGTTCCTCCTTGTCTACCCTACCTATGCCCCTCATAATTTTATACACCTCAATCATGTACCCCCTCAATCTCCTCTGCTCCAGGGAAAATAACACCACTCTAGCCAATCTCTCCTCATAACTATAACTCTCCAGCCCAGGCAACATCCTGGTAAATCTCCCCTGCACTCTCTCTAGTGTAATCACATCCTTCCTATAATGCGGATTCCACAACTGCACGCAATACTCAAGCTGTGGCCTAACCAAAGTTTTATACAGTTCCAGCATTACCTCCCTGCTCTTATAGTCTATGCCTTGGCTAATAAAGGCAAGTATCCCCTATGCCTTCTTAACCACCTTATCTACATGTCTCGCTACCTTAAGGGACCGGTGGACACACACACCAAGGTCCCTCTAATCCTTGGCACTTCTCAGGGTCCTACCATTCATCGTGTATTCCCGCGCCTTGTTTGACCTGCCCAAGTGCATCACCTCGCACTTATCTGGATTAAATTCCATTTGCCACTGATCAGCCCACCTGACCAGCCTGTCTATATCCTCTGTAATCTAAGGCTATCCTCCTCACTATTTACCACCCCGCCAATTTTCATGTCATCTGCGAACTTACTGATCAACCCTCCTACATTCAAGTCTAAATCATTTATTTATACCACAAACAGCAGGGGACCCAAGACCGATCCGTGTGGAATTCCACTGGACACAGGCATCAAGTCATAAAAACACCCCTCGACCATCACCCTCTGCTTCCTGCCACTCAGCCAATTCTGGATTCAATTTGCCAAAATGCCTTGGATCATTATCAATCGCCCATGTGGGGCCTTATCAAAAGCCTTGCTGAAGTCCAAGTAGACCACATCAAATGCATTGCCCTCATCTACATAATTGGTCACCTCTTCAAAAAATTCAATCAAATTAGTCAGACATGACTTCCCCTTAACAAAACCATGCTGACTGTCCTTGATTAATCCCTGCCTCTCCAAGTGTAGATTAATTCTGTCCATCAGAATTGCTTCTAATAGTTTCCCCACCACTGAGGTTAGACTGACTGGCCTGTAGTTTTCTGGTTTATCCCTTCCTCCCTTCTTCAATAACGGTACCACATTGGCTGTCCTCCAGTCTCCTGGCACCTCTCCTGTGGTCAGAGAGGTATTGAAAATTATTGCCAGCACCCCTGCTATCTCTTCCCTTGCCTCACTCAACAGCCTGGGATACATTTCATCCGGGCCTGGAGATTTATCTGCTTTTAAGCCTGCCAGACCACTTAGAACCTCCTCCCTTTCTATGCTAATTTCTTTAATTATTTCACAGCCCTTCTAAATGATTTCCATACCAACATTGTCCCTCTCACTTGTGAACACCGACACAAAGTATTCATTTAGAACCCTACCTATATCTTCCAGCTCCACACACAATTTACCAGTATGGTCCTTAATGGGTCCTCCTCCACATTCTATACTCATCTAGGGCTTCCAATGTTTTGAGCCCTTGGTATCTGTCATAAGCTTCCCTTTTTCTCTATATCCAATCCTGTAAATCCCTCGACATCCAGGGTTCCCTGGATTTGTTGGACGCACCCTTTACCTTTACTGGAAAATGTTGGCTGCCAAAAGCCCATACATTTCGCTCCCGCATGTGGACAAAAGAATCGCCCTCTTCTTGTCCTCCCCCACAATGTCATTAGCAGTAAAGAATAAAGCTAGACATTCGACGTGTTGAGACCAGTCATCAGAAATGGGGTCAAATGGTTCAAGATTCCCAAATCATGACATGCTCGATGACTAAGGAGACTGAACTTTCAAACAGCTTTCAAGGTTGTGGCGAAGTAATGTAGTTGGTTTACCGCAGCCTTTTTGATTGCCGTCAATTGACCCGGTTTATCCTCGTCACCAGTTTTATGTTTTTGGTTATCAGGTTTATTTTGACCGGCTGACTGCGCCCTCAATATTAACACATTAGTTGGTGCTCGAAACAATACAGGCAGAGAGACCAATTAATTCAACAAACACTGGTGGTTTTTTGGAACTAAGAACAGGGCACTAACACCATGTGTGCTTCTTTGATCACCTCCAGCTCCAGACTTAGAGTTACCCAAGAAGCCTGCACTGTGTAGTGACTGCTCAATAAAGTCACATGCTGTGTGACTTGGGGGGAGCTTGCATTCACATTCACATGCATCTGCTGCTCTTCTTCTAGGTGGTTGAGGTCATGGGTGCTTTCAAAGGAGAGTTATATGAGTTGCTGCTGTGCATCTTAAAGCATTGCTGCCACTGTGCATCGCTGGTGGAGAGAGTGAATTTTGAATTTTGAATGGGTGCCAATCAAGCGGGCTGCTTTATCCTAGATGGTGTTGAGCTTCTTGAGTGTTTTTGGAGCTGCTTTCATCCAGGCAATTGGGGAGTATTTCATCACACTCCTGACTTGTGTCTTACAGATGGTGGACAGTCTGGGGGAGTCAGGAGGTGAACTACTCACCGCAGGATTGCCAGTCTCTGACTGTATTTATATGGCTAGCTGAATTCAGTTTCTGGTCAATGGTAACCCCCAAGACATAGAAGGTAGAGGATTCAACAATGGTTAGGGGTAGGGTTAGGGGTAAGGGGAGCTGGCCACTTCTCAGTGGACAATTGTTACAGATTCAATTTATAGCTGCAACTCCATTGAAAAATCTTTCCTAATGTTACCATAAATGAGGGCAGTTAACGCTGACGTCCTAGGAGACAGACCTCAGAGTCTGCACATAGGCCAGGGTTTTTCCCTCATCGGGCAGTCTTGACGGGGGTGGGCAGGAGCAGTTGGGAAGCCGGCTGCCGCCCGTGATTGGAGCCAGACCATGATTTCACAATTAAGGTCCATCCAGCGTGAAACACGTGCTTTGGCAGTCAGCACTGCCTGTGTGTGTGAGGGGGAGGACGAGTGCGAACTTCGCGCATGGATTTGGGTACACATTGGAAAATCTCCAAGGCTTAGAGCGGCCTCAGGGAGATCAACAATATTGAACATTAAAAATAAAGAATTTTAAGGTGTTAAAAAACATGTCCCCTCATGTGTCAGTCACATGAGCAGGGACATGTTAGAAATTAGGATGAATTTTTAAAATTTTTTTTAAATGATGGATCAAAACCTCATCCCACCGTGGATGAGGTTTCACAAAAAAAGCAAAGGCCGTTTGGCCTTTTCTCCTGCCCGCCAACTGTAGGCTTGGATAGGCAGCTGGAAATTTAACTCAATTACATTTTTAATGGACTTTATAAGCCTTTTATTGGTGGTGGGGGCACTGCCAACTCCAGCGCTCACCTGCTGACAGAAATATCATGCGAGTGCGCGATGATGTCAGGACACTTGCCCAACACCATCACATGTCATTTTATGCTCAAGCGGGTCGGGTGCGCACCCGCCCACTCAGCGAAAAATCCTGCCCATAGATCTGATGCCCCTTGAACATCCTTCTTTTCAATTGAGTACCCATGAGATTTGGATCTTACAACTCCAAACCATAGAAACACAGAATTACACAATGGTTAAAGCACAGATGGAGGCAATTTGGCCTGTTGTATCTGTGCTGGGTCTCTACAAGAGTCACTCAGCCAGTCCCACAGGCCTGTCGCCCTGCAAATTTTCTCCCTTCAGATGCTTATCCAATTCCCTTTGAAAGCCATGATTTTATCTGCCTCCACCACCCTTTCAGGCAGTGCATTCTAAATTTGAACTTTTCACTGTCAAAGAAAGGTTGTTACTCATGTCACCGTTGTTTTTTTTGCCAATTACTTTAAACCTGTGCCTCTGGTTCTTGACCTTTCCACCAATGGTAATAGCTTTTCCCTAACTACCATGTATTGTCCTCTCTTGGTGTTGAACACTTTTATCAAATCTTCTCTCAACCTTTTCTTCTCTAAGGAGAAAAGCCCAGCTTCTCCAATACATCCACATAATGGGTCTCCTTGACAGGAATCTCAGTTTCTTGACTTTTCTGAATACTAGAATTGGACACTTAAGCAACTACAATTTGAGAAGCCATTCAATTTAAATTGAAGTGCAGAAGTGAGTTAAATTGTAGCAATCCTCTGCTTGATACATTGTTCATCTTAATAGTGTTAGAAGGCACAGTAGTATTGGATAACCCTTGTCTCCAAGAAGCCAGCTGGCATCTTTCAGTTGGGGTTATTATTGTCAAAAAGAGTGAAAGACAATCTTGGTCTACAAATGTTAAAAGGTAAAGGTGTTGTGATTGGGTTGGAATGTTGCAATCGGATATGCTTGTGGCTTATGGGTCACAGCAAGTATGTTTCATCACTGAAATCAGGCATAAAATGGTGGGTGCATATTAGAGAGACAAAGTTGCACCCAGCCCCTTAATAAGTTAAAGTCTCCGGGGGCTTAAAGGTGGTCAGAATGATACAGGGTAATGCGATTAGTTACTCTGAGATCTCAGATGATGAGGTGACCCTGGTACAAGCAAGGAGGCTGGATATAAACTGGCCAATGTGGCCCATCTGTGTGCCATTAGATCTGAAAGTGATTTTGACTTCCTGAAGGATGAAAATGCATAACTTTGCAGGGATCAGCAGGATGGGAAAACTATCGTGCTGCAACCTGCCCCCTTCTCCACCAAGGAGAAGTCTTGGCAGTTGAACTTTGATTGGCCTCACAACATGACTATCAGTATTATGAAGATTATAAGGCATTAAAAATTAAAAACAAATCTCTGACCTCCCAACTGGAGGATGCAAGAGGAGTCTTCAGAGAACCATGTGAAAAACGTACTCTGGTGGGCATCGATCAAACCCACTGAGAGTTAAAAATTTCAGAGTTACAGGATAACTGAGGAGGCAGTTCACTATGGTTGCAACCACCAGCCATGTTAAAATACAAGACCCCTAATCTCTCAATTTCTGCCAGGCGGCTGCTACCTCTCCACTTTCGACATTTCAGATGGAGTATTTAATGTTAAAGATATAGGGGAGGTGGTGGCATAGTGGTATTGTAACTGGACTAATAATCTAAAGGTCCAGGGACATAGAGTACAAGAGCAGGGAGGTTATGCTGAATTTATATAGGCTCTCGTTAGACCTCAGTTGAAATATTGTGTATAGTTCTGGGTACCACATTATAGGAAGGATGTGAACACATTGGAGAGAGTGCAGAAGAGGTTTACAAGAATGGTGTCAGGGATGAGAAACTTCAGCTATGAGGATGGATTGGAGAAGTTGGGACTATTCTCCTTGGAGAGGAGAAGGCTATGAGGGGATTTGATAGAGATGTTCAAAATCATGAGGGGGCTGGACAGAGTAGATAGGGAGGAGCTGTTCCCACTTGTAAAAGGATCAAGAATGAGAGCGCACAGCTTTAAAGTGATTTACAAACAAAGTAAGTGTGATGTGAGAAAATTTTTTTCACACAACGAATGGTTTGGATTTGGAATGCACTGCCTGGAAGTGTGGTGGAGGCAGGTTCAATCAAGGCTTTCAGGAGGGTATGAGATGATTATTTGAATAGAAACAATGTGCAAGGGTACAGGGAAAAGGCAGTGCAATGGCATTAGGTCATAATGCTCATTTGGATAGCTGGTGCAGACATGTTGGGCTGAATGGCCTCCTTCTATGCTGTTAACATTCTGTGATTCTGTGGTTCTGTGCTTTTTTGTGACAGTAGCAGCCATATTATGTTATGTTAAATAAAAACAAAATACTGCAGATGCTGGAAATCTGAACCAAAAATAAAAAATGCTAGAAAAACTCAGCAGGTCTAACAGCATCTGTGGAGATGTTATGTTATGTTTCTTGTTTGCAACTCTGGTAAAGATATAAATCAAGATTTTGTTTCAGTGCCCTGAGTACCTTATGATAGACAGCAGGGGCAGTAAACTTTATTACAGAGGTTGTGAGACGACATTGGTGTCATGGGATTTCCTCCTAGAAATGTGTGTGAAGAAGGCAGCACCCTTGCCATGAGAGTGAAGCCATGCCCTGGCAGCCTAGCTCAAGGTGTGTTGAATCAATGCCTTCCTGGGACTCCTGCCTCCCTGAATGTTCTTTAAGTCTGCCTCCGCTTCTTCACCCTGTGCCTGCCCGGGCTCCTCATCAGATCCATCAGCAGAGTCATCTTCTGAGGCCTGTGGAACTGCCTTGCTATCCTCATCCTCCAGTGGGCCCCCCCCTTGCCGGTGCCAGATTATGCAGAGAGCAGCAGACAATGATGATAAGTGACACGCGCTCTCGGGGTTATTGCAGTGCACCCGCTGGTCGGTCCAGACAGCAAGACCTCATCTTCAGCAGCCCAATGGTCCGCTTGGCCTACGCCCTTATGGAGGCATGCCTCCTATTGTACCTCTCTTCTGTCTTTTTCCTTGAGTGCCAGAGTAGCATCGTAAGCCACCAGTTCAAAGGATATCCTTTGTCACCCAGCAGCCAACCATCCAGTCAAGCTGCAGCCACAAGCAGCTTTGGCACCTGAGAGCATTGCAGGATGTATGCATTATGGTTGCTGCCAGGGTACCTTACACAGACTTGTAGAATCTTGGTCTGGTGGTCACATACTATCTGCACATTCATGGAGTGGTAACTCTTTCTGTTCACAAAGGCACCCAGCTGATCTGTTCACACCTTGTTGGCCACAAGAGTGCAGTCTATGGCACCCTGGATGTGGGGGAACCAAGCAATAGCTGTGAAGCTTCTGGCTTGCTCAGCCTGGCTGACTTGGTCTATTCGATAATGAATGATTGTGAGGACCTGTCTGAGCACAGTGTCAACGATGAGCCTGACGCAACTGTGGACAGCTGATTGGGACACTCCACACGGATCCCCCATTGACCTCTGGAAAGATCCAGATGCAAAGAAATCGAGGGCGACTGTGACCTTTAAAACCACTGGCATTGGATGCCCACCCACACAGTTGGAGGCAATCTCCAGACCAATCATCTGGCATATTGATGTCACGGTGTCACTAGAGTGGCAGAGCCTCCTGCAGCACCGGACCTCAGATATTTTGAGGTAGCTATATCGCTGCCTGTAAGCCCTGGCAGCAGGATAGTGGCATCTTCTGTGCCTCTTCTGCCTTGCTCTCCCTGCTGGCCCTGCACCCCCTGTGTCTGCACCTCTCCTCCCACAAGTCTCTCCCTGCTACACTGCCTGTGGACACCTGTCCTCCTCTCCCTTCTGCCCCTCTTTTCATCCTCAGAGGAGGAGGTCCCTCCAGTGGAGTACACAATCCCCATCTCTTGAAATTCAGATGGCACTGCCTTATGCACTGAAGGCAGAAATGCTGCAAGAGAGTTGACAAAAAAAGAGCCCTTAAAAGAAAGCCAGCAAAGCAAGTATTTCAGAAGAAACCACAGGAAAAGGTCTGAAATCTCGGTGAACATGCAGCAGCAAACTCTCACCTGAACTCTTAACAATGCACACAGGCAATGCTCTGCTCCCCTTCTATCCAACATTGGATGAGAAAAGTGAAAAAAATGAGTTGGCCGCATGCCCACCCACGTTGCCTGTATGACGAGCGCAAATTTTCACAACCAACGTAAAATTGCCTTCAACTGCATTTTTAATTGCCTTAAGTGGCTGCTTAATTGTCAGCGGGTGAACTTCCGAGTCCCACGTATACCCGCCAACCATAATATCAAGTGAGTGCACTATGACATCAGGATGCATGCCTGACGTCTTCTCCTGAGATTTTGCGCCCTTACATTGTAGCGCGCCTACTACTACCATGTAAAATTCTGGCCCTGGAACTCCCTCCCTAACAGCACTGTGGGTGTATCTACACCACATGTACTGCAGCCCTTCAAGAAGGCAGCTCACAACCATCTTCCTAAGGGCAATTAGGGTTGAAATGCAGGATAAGACAGCGGCACCCAAATCTAATGAATGAATAAAAAAAAAGATGCTTGTGTAAATTTATTGAGACCAAAATTTACTTGTACAAATGCCAAAGTATTTATTTTATAAAAGCTTAACACTGCCTTGAAGGTAGATTTGCTACGGTGTCTGGTAGAAATTCAGTTTGAACTTTTCAGAACACTGCTTTAATTGGCCATTGTCTAAAAAAGACTTATTGCTTTACAAATTTAAATTAGAATGTGTCATCTTATTACAAATCATTTGATCTTGCCTGACAAGTATTGTTCTTAAAGGTACATTACACACTAAATAAAGCCATAATTACTGCAACTATGTAAAACATCCTCCAGCACCAGTTACAGAACAGTTGGATTTTAGACTGCTCTCAAATTATCAGTTTTTCCATGGGCAACAATCCTTATCCCATTCCTTAGAGAACTAGGTGTTTATGAACCATGGCCAGAATATTGCTGTCAGTATTTGGGGATGGGCCCAACACGGCAAAGCGCAAAATGATGCGAGATGATGAGATGATGTCAGGTGTGCGTCACGACATCATCGTGCATCATTTAGACCTTTCATTTGATGGCTGCGTGCCTGCCAAACTGTCAACGGCCTATTAAGGCCATTAAAAAGGTAATTAAGCTTATTAACACTGCTGTCCATCCAGCCTTAAGGTTGGCGGGCAAGCGAAGAGCCCAAGCGGCCTTAGCATTTTCCAGGAAACCGCATCCACGAGCGGGATGAAGTTTCCTGAAGGTTTCAAAAAATTAATAAATACATTTGGTGAACTTGACAAACATGTCCCAGCTCATGTAGCATTTCACATGAGGGAACATGTTTAAATACTTTTTAATTTTATTTATAACAAAACATTTTTAGCAACTTAATCTCCCTGATGCAGCTCCGTGCTCTTTTGCGCGCATATGAGAAAGAGTGCAGGCCCAACTCTCTCTCCCCCCCCCCCATCTGTACAGGTATCGCTGAGCACTACGGAACCTGCATTACATTGGGCAGGCAGTAATTGGCTCCCGCCCAGCCCCCCCGACATAGGTAAGATGCAGCCCCATGTTATACCATGAATCCAAGATTGGAAGGGAGTAATTTTACTTAACTCACAAGGCAGGAAATCAAGGGGAATGGTTGGAATGTCAGTTTTACACCCTGCCCAATGTTACTCTTTACTGATTTAATTCGAATGTAAAATCAGGCAGGGTGTAAAAATCAATATTATATCCTATTTCAATTTCCTGATGGCCGGCTGGGTCAGGTTAAAGTTGATTAATTGAGATTTTGGTAATTAGAATGGGCTATTCAATGCTTTTGTTCACTTGCACAATCTCACCAGAACTGAATGGAGGTGACTGTGCCTTCCTCCTGCTACTGTTGTTAATAGAACTGACACAGAGCAATTTACCTGCTTTGTCTCTGAGCGCGTAACAACTCTGGTGAGTGAAGCAATGTGCCTCTTTGCCCAGTGTGAGATTAAGGCATCAAATTCCCTTCTGACATAAATTACCTCCTGGTGATTCTCATCAAAATCATTCAGTTTCTGTTTAAGCTCCAGGAATGATGACCTGTCTACTTGGATGTTTTTTTTTGTGTTACAAAAAGCCTTTATCTCAGCAGCTTCAAAGATTCACGATGGTTCCTCTCAATACTTTGATTTTTTCCTACAGAGGCTTTTGAACAGCTAGCGCATTGCTTTTCTAAGTTCTAAACAAATCACATTTCATCTTTACAAATGACATCAATCCAAGTATCCAAACGAGATACATTGAAGCATCAGTAGTGGCATGGTGCTATCACATCTCCTATGTAGATGTCCTATATTCTATTCTCAAGCAGAACAGAAGGAGTTAGCATGCATATGTGTGTGTGTTCTAGTCTGTGGGATTAGAACTCTATAATGAGTCAGTAGTTCTAGAGTATGGTCAGAGACTGAAACCTTGTATTACATTCAAAATTGCATCCATGTTCTCTTAACTAAGTGAGTTAGCTTGGAACCAACCAGAGGGGTAGGGAGTGATCACCTACATTGTAGCTCTGATTTGAACAATACATACTCGGGGTTGGCAGTGTGAGTAGTGAGAAAGAAACCCCTGCAGAGAGCTCAGCATGAGGTCCGGCCATTTTAATTTGTGCGCATCATTTGAACATTGCAATGCCAAGAAGCAGGCAGGAATGTCACAGCCTGTGAGCGGGAACAGGAAATCAGTTTGGAGGCCCACGTCACTGAGGGTCCATGGGAAAGGTCCCAGGCATAATGCTTGAATGGGCTCTGCTGCAAGTGATGGGAAAGAATCCTCACAAAAATGTAAAAAAAAATACTTAACCTGCCCTCTTTCAGCCACTCTACATCCCTGAAGGTTTCACTGGCGGGTTTGACACTGTGTAGGTGAAAATTTGTGCCATGTCACTTATTACATTGTCAGCCTGCTTCTTCAGCATCTATGCCTGGAATGTCCCTGGTTAATATGGTGACAGGCGGGAATGGATTGCAGTACAAACCCTCAACTGACATTTTAACCACCTGTTCATTTTGGACAAGCTGGGTATTCAAAAATTAGGGTTTGAATATTCACCCATGATTAGATGCAGTTTATTGGATGATTACATCTACCTAACTCTATATGCTCCTGTGCACAATTGTGGTGCATTTCTGCAGTGGGGATTATGAATGTATTGTTTGCCTGTGAGCATTTGCAACGATTCAGGCAGATGCATAGCTGCTTCATAAGAACAATGACGATGCCTTTAAGAAATTCAACTGTTCCCTCATTACCTGACACAAAAAAAGCGCCAGGTTGGCTTCCCAGGGGCCAAAGAATGGAACGCTCTGTAGCCTGGCTCATGACGATGCTATGAGGTATAGGTTTCTGTGAGAAACACACCACAGATACATTAAAGCAGAGATCCAGGCCCATAGATCGACTGAGCAAGAGTTTACTGAAATTAAACCTGTCCAAGGTTTCCCGCATCAGAGAATGCTGTGTGCCTCACAATATCTCAGTACAATAAGGTAGCTCTCACTGCTGACAATGTGCAGCAGCAAGTAAATGAGATACAATGAACAGGAGAGAATGAAGGTGCAGACACAAAATTATTTTCTTGAGGATTCCAACCATTATTTCAACTTTTACCTTCTGTTTACCCACCATAATATGATATGATTATAGAGAGGTGAATGTTTAAGTGTAGAAGTGAACAAAACCATCACTTTCAAGATATTCTCCACTCGCAGTTCCTCTCCTGAAGTCACTGGTTTGTGCTCATTTGCAGTTTATACATTTATTTTACAACACTATTACAGTAATGACACTGGCTATGAAGATGGTATGAAAATGAAACAAAAAGAATAGGAGTCAGAGGTCACAAATGGAGTGAAGCAAAAACATTTGTTGGGGCAGGGGGTGATTTACTGGCCCAGGTCTTCCAGTCAATGGCAAAATGCAGAGCAAGCATTGAAGACCGAACTTGTGAGGCACTGATATAGCGAAGCCGCATCTTTTTCATGTCATGGGGAAGGTCTCAGCATTCTCTGCTATTGGGAATAGAAGGTCTGGGCCATTGTTTCAACACGGATGCACTAGTAAATGTCAATTTACTGGACATGTTGGAGCACTAAGAGAAACAGTGATAAAGGCCAAGGAAGTTTAAAGCCATAAGAGACAGAGCACCAGCATCAACTATTATCCAAGTAAGCTTGTCTACCTTAAGTGGCAGAGCTACCCCAAACAGAAGGAATGAGTGAAGAGGCCAGCAATAGTGGAAATGGCACTAAACTTTTTTGTTCACAGGCTCCTTACATCCAGAATCAAGAAGCTTGGCAAGGATCAGATTTTTGGGATTCACCGATAATTTATTCAGGAGACAGGTAACTTGTGCTTAATTCAACACTCAGTCCAGCAGCTGACAGAGATTCACAAAAAATGGGACACGGTCAAATGATAGGATATCATTGACTACACCCGTTTACTCTTCCACTATCTGTGTAACATTCTATACTATTGATAAACATAAAAGGATGCAAGTCTTTGAATGTTTAAAATGCCTCTGTCCATCACAAACCCAGCCTGATTTTTTCTGGTTTTAGGACATGCCCAAAACATTCCAGCATTGGAGATTCCCAAAAGATCTGGTGAGGATGCATATGTGATTCAACTATCCACGGGCAGGTTGCAGAATCTGATAGTCCTACTTCCATATTAGAAATAACCTGTACTGTTCTGAGTATTGGGGCCTTCTGAGTTTCAGAAGCTGATCCCATCTAGAGGCAGATAGTGGTAAGTGGTGTCAGTGACTTGAGAGACCCCTCCTCAATCTTTATCTGACTTTGCCGGAGGCCAGTTCACTACAGCATCCACTCATTTATATAAGCACTAGCCATGCATTGACATGCAGTCTCTAGAATGTTTTTGTGAAGCTGCTAATGCTGCCTATTATTGTTACCTGGATTTTGGACCACATAATCTCAAAAACATCAGTGAAAATTTTCCTGAGAGGTGCTCCAACCGTGTTTGCCACCTGCGTGCCTCAGGTCTCATTGCAGAAACCACTGAGGGCTGCATGTTTTTTAATAGTAGTCTGCCCAGCAGACATCTCAAGCTGCACATCATCACTCAAGTGAGCATAGTTTGCATCACACTCTGCAAGGAGGCAAGTAGTTCATGCACCGATTCATACCCCTGAATTATTCCGCACTTTATATTTGCCCTTTTAAGCGTTAAACCAAAAATGGACTCAACAGGAGCATGAGGTTGGTAACTTTCTTTCAACTCCTATCTTTGCCCTTCACATGTCATTGAGAAGTGACTCATCCTGTACTTTCTTTGAACTATGTCTCCGGGCTACTGTCTGCTTCATCCCATAAGGGCACTTGGTGCTGTAGTGAGACTTGTTACTACAAGATCTGACTTCCTGCACTGTTTATCCGTAAGCAAAAGGAAAGGGCACTTATAAGCACAGACAACACATGGGGGATTTTTATGGTGCAGCACAGTCATTGCTTCACATCTGCTGAAATACATTAAATGGACATGGTGTGAAACTCTAATTATGCAAACCAGCAGTGCATTATTTCTCCTGATGTGCACCTTACCTGCTCGTTGTTTTGCTGTCCAGCTGTCCCCATTATTGCCTTTTCAAAAGGAGGATATTTGACCTGCCGAATCATGTTGCCTTCCTATATATATATGTTGTAAACCACATTTTTCTGTAAAATGAGATATATGCATTACATGCATGGATGCTTTGTATTGTTATGCTACAGTGGTTTTAGTGCCTTATGCATCAGTTACATAAAAATATTTGACAGCAGAGAGTGTATTATAAGTATCCATTGTATGTGAACAATTATAGTTGGTCTTCAGTCCTTCTGAGTTTCATCTTTCGAGCTGATCTTATTTGAATCCTTCTGTGCTCAGCCATGTTCATGACTATCTTTGTGCTGTACTTGCCTTAAGCTATTGACTGTCAACTGCAAATCATCACTGAATCTGGGCTCTCTAGGAATATTTCTTTTTACATAGTGCTATTGATCTCTGCAACAGATTATCAAAATGTATGATTATTATGGGATCATTGTGGTTGTTTAGCAGAGAACTGGATGAGTTAATGAAGGTGGAGGGCATCTCATAGCATTGAAATATGTGAGGGGTAACTGAGATTACTGATCAGTTACTGCAGTCTCCTAGAACTTAGATTGATTGCCTTTGAGGACTGGAGAGGAATTTCTCACAGGTATTCGCATTTCTTTATCTCTTTTTTTAGCTGCTCTCAGGACATTGCGTGACCTGGGTGTAGCTCATGTCTGGATAGACTAATTTAGAGCTGGACACATCTAATTATGGACCCAAATTTATTTACTTCCATGTTTTATAAATGTTTCCTCATGGTCAGTCCCACTCAAAATTATAAGTTCATATGTGACTGCAAATAGCAAAAATCCCTTTGTGCATTTGTGCATTTGTGTTTTACTTCTATAAACCTGTTTATATGTTTTTCTCTATCAAAAGGAAATGTGAGGTTATTCACTTTGGTAGGAAGAATAGAAAATCAGAATTTTTTTTAAATGGTAAGAAATTTGAATTGTTCATTTTCAGAGAGGCTTGGGTGTACATGTGCAAGAAACAATGAAAGTTAGCAAGTGATTAGGAAGGCCAAGTGCATGCCAGCTGTTTTTGGAAGGGGATTGGAGCACAAGATTAAGGAAGTATTGCCACAACTGTAGAGATCTCTGGTGGGACCACACCTGAAATACTGTACAGTTTTGGTCTCCTTACCTAGGGAAGGATATGCTTATGGTGGAGACGGTTCAGCGAAGGTTCACTTGGTTGACTCGTGGGAAGAGAAACTTGTCCAATGATGAGAGGTTGGGTAGATTGGGCACATACTTTCTGAGGTTTAGAAGAATGAGAGGCGATCTCATTGAAACTTAAAAGAATCTGAGGGGGATTGACAAGATAGATTCTGGTAGATCATTTGGCCTGGCTGGAGAGCCTAAAACTGAGGAGCATGGTCTCAGGATCAGTGGTTAATCATTTAAAACTAAGATGATGAGCGATTTCTTCACTCAGAGAAACGCGAATCTTTGGAATTCTCTATTCCAGAGGGCTATGGCTGTTTAGCCGTTAAGTGTAGTCAAGGCTGAGATCCATAGATTTTTGGATGCTAAGGGAATCAAAGAGATAAGGGGGTTGGGTGGGAAAGTGGAATGAAGATGAAAGATAAAAAATGATTTTATTAAGTGGCAGAGTGGGCTCAAGGGGCTGTACGGCCTACTCTTGCTCCTATATCTTATGTTCTTGTGATCTATTTTTACAGATGGGAGAGAGATGATGGAATAATGTCCCCCTTTACTCCTCAATGCTCGGTCATCCAGATGTGTATTTTATAGGAAGTATCTTTAAAACCCTTTTATAGCATTTGGACTTTTAGTAATAGACACAAAGTATGCTTTTGGGTAAGTTTAAATCAGAAGAAAATATAACATTTACTCACATAACACCCCAAAATATAAATGCAACAATACAATACTCATTCCTTTACATACACAGACACATAAACCCAAGTATAGATGGATTCTAGAGATGCAGCATGCATTTAGGTCATTAACAGAAATACAAGAAGTAAATCACATGTTTAAATGTAATCCTTTAAGATATGTACATTGAAAGCCTGGATGGATTCTTTCTCTTGGTTCTTTGGATGAATGGAAGTTGGAAGCCTTTGAGTTTCCAGACAAAATCATGGCTGAGCTTTTGTAGAATACAGTGAAGACAAGTCAGCCGCTCTCTCTTATTGCTTGGGGAGACTGGTTGTTCCAGCAGGGCTCTATTCTTATAGCCAGAGGAATGATTCCTCTTATTCTATTAGTTTCTAAACTGCTTTGCCTCTGGCTGTTCTTGGAGTAATATGATTTCTTACCTGAAGCCAGTTTCAATCATTAGACCACGTGATCAATAATTGTCCACACAAAGAATTCAAAGTTATAGGCCATTGCTACACAATGTCGTTGGGTGGGGGGAGGTGGTGCTGAGTGGTGGCTGTTCACACCTGCTTATGATACACTGGTTTGTCTGTACCACTCTTTATTAAGTGCCGAGCTTACAGGCACTGAGTCTGGAGGATATTGATTTTGAAGTTTCTGTGCCCTGTCAATAGGCAGTATAAATTCATAAGCGGTCTTGCATTTTGAATGTCTTTTCAAGAGACAGCATTCCACCCATGGTCATTTAAAGTTTAAGAACTTTCCAGAGACATGACTTAATTCTTTGTCTGTGCAGAAATCACAAAGGGTGATTTCTCAGCAGCCATCTTTGCACCACATAGCCCACTTTTTAATGTAAATTTCAAAAAGTCCAAATTGAATAAAGTCCGGATCTTGAAAGTTAAGATTATGATATATTTACCGGGCAAGATATCTATTTTTCTCTGTGTGCATCTAGTTTGTGTTTATGAAAACACCGGAAAAGGGAGGGTTTGGCTCTGTTTATCCAAGTGGAAACTAACTGGAAAGGAAATTAAATTATAGAGCAGCATTTTCCCTTTTTCAACACCAGTGGCTATTTGAATGTGCTTGAGTTCTTGGGCAGCCAAAGCATCAGCCTGATTCAAACACTGCAAATAGAGAGAGAAGACTTAACAATAATCTCTTCTCCTGTCAACTCGGTGCCCAGCTCAGAGATTAGGATCCCACCCTCATTGTGTTCCTTTAAGATTTTAACTTCAAGATATTTGGATGTTTTATCATTCAGCTGAGTCTCTGGCAGTGTCCAACTCCTGACAAAATATGCCCTTTAACCTTCTGCCAGGGCGTCATTCCTGTTGGCTTTTGGTGGGGCACAGATTAGTAGTTTTAACATGAGCCTGGGAGTTAAAATGGCCCAGACCTCATACCGGCAAGTCTCTGAGGGCTTTCTCTCACCCCGTCACTCCACCCAAACCTGCCCAGGGTTTTAGATCTTTATAGTTGGGAGCATGGGTAGAAATAACCACACAAAGTCAAATTGGATTCTGGGTTTTAAATATGGAGGAGTTAGATGATTTAGAATATTTTTAGTAAGCTCCTTTTACTTCCAATGATCACTGTAAATGGGCTTTGTGCTTTCTTATGATCCAGGTCTCTGTCCATGCGGAGGATCTTTGTCCTAAAAAATTCACACAAACCTTAGTTTGTGAATGGAACCAGCACTTACTGCTCAACCTTCTGGCAGATGGAAATACCAATGCACGAGTCTTGAATGAATTTCTGGTTCCAAATTGAATCACTAAATTTATTTATAATCATTTAACAAGGAACAACAATGATTAGTTACTAACTGCCAGATTGTTAAGCATGTACTCTGCTCCTTCAGCTGTAAAGTACATAAGTAATTTTCGAACTTTGTGCTCCCAGTGCAGATTCGCCCGCTTAATTGGGAATCCAGGTGATGTATGATTTTTGAATCATTGAAATTGAGGGCCTGAAAATCATGCACAGAGAGTGTTTGACCTCAGCAGGCAAGGTTGACTAATTGACGTCTTTTGCACCAGAAATTTCTCTCTCACTTCATTTCTGGGACCACAGCAGTTCCTGAAGATGTTGGAAGCCAAATTTGATAGTTAGTTTGCTGGGAATCCTATAGGAGATAATTCTGACCTAGATAGAAGGGTGGCTGAACATGGGACAAACTGGCAGCCAGGCCTTCCAACAGGTGGTGCACAGGTGAGGGCAGCAGGAACAAACTGCAAGGGAACAGGTGAGCCTGTATGTTCTAAACCCCATTGTGGAGATTTTCTTTTTTATTCATTTACAGCATGTGGGCTTTGCTGGTTGGGCCAGCATTTATTGCCCATCCCTAAATGCCCTTCAGAAGGTGGTGGTGAGCTGCCTTCTTGAACCGCTGCAGTCCATGTGGTGTAGGTACACCCACAGTGCTTTTAGAGAGGGAGATCCAGGATTTTGACCCAGTGACAGTGAAGGAACAGCAATATATTTCCAAGCCAGGATGGTGAGTGACTTGGAGGAGAACTTCCAGGTGATGGTATTCCCATCTATCTGCTGCCCTTGTCCTTCTAGATGGATATGGTCATGTTTTAGAAGGTGCTGTGGTGCCTTAGTGAGTTGCTGCAGTGCTCCTTGGGGTGGAATTGTCCCACATGTGCACTAATTGCGGGAGCAGGCAGGGAAAACAATGTTTTACCCATCGGCCGCAATGGTGGCTTCTCCCGCCGTATCATCCCAAACCCTCCACCCTAATTATACATTCCCTGGAAACACGCCATTTAAATGGCTGGCGGGCTCTCATTTGCCTGCCATGGCATTTAAAGTGCAGCTGCGCGCACACCTCTGAGCGCTTCCAGCCCAGGACTGCTGCACAGAAGACAGGATGGCCCCAAAAGGCAAAAAGAGTGCAGCCCCCTGGTTAAGTGACACATCCCTTGAGCACCTTTTGAACACTGTGGAGGCATGCCATGATGTCTCTACCCTTGCTCTGACCGTAGGATGGACAGTGGCATTACCAATCCAGCTTGGGAGTAAGTCACACATCCATAAGCCCTCACTCGATGACAGTTCAAGGGTCATTGCCATTCATTCTCTCACACTCATCTTCATTTCCTTCATCCCATCCTGCCAGGCATACCTATCATCTGGCCTGGTGGGCATCCTGCTTAGACTCTCTCCATCTCTATCCGTGCAGGACAAGCTGACACACAACAAGAGGGAGAGGCTGCTTACCAGTGGAGGAGTGCCTGAAATCAAGGTCCTTATGGACTTTGAAAACAGCCATCCAGCTGGCTGGCAAGGATCTAGACCGGTCCTGGCCTGGCGGTGAGGTCGGTGCTGCTCTACCAAGTGAGGATTCAGTAGTGCAACATCCATCAGATAACCATGCTGTGACTGATGTGTCTTGTTCCGCAGCCCCCTGCCGTGCATTAATTACTTCTTGTTGCTTTCACAGGCACATCTGGGAAACAACCAACAGAGACCATGACCCAGGGCTTCCAATCAAATCCCAAAGAAATCTCTGAAGAGGAATCTGAAAGCACTTTCTCTGAAGTCCAGTCACAGTGCTCACCCATACCCTCCAACAGCTCAAAGTCACACACCTCAGTGGGGCCCAGCTTCAGAGTGGCCTTGGGATCACAATCTTGTGAGCACATTGTACTGTCTGATCCACAGCAGGTGGTGGCAGGGATTTCCCAGGTCTCCGGCACTCGGAGAACTGCTGGAGGCCAGAAATTTGCTGAGTCTGAGTCAGATGACAAGCCTCTGAACTTAGTCATGTCACAGTTGCTGGAGCTGCTAAGACAGACTTGAGAATATCAGAAAGGGATGTCCGCTGCACTCCTCAGATTGCAAGGCACAATGATGGAGTCCATCTGCCTCCAGGCTGGGGTGATAGCGCTGTCATGCCAACACACTGAGGTCAACACTGATAGGATGGCAGCCACCATGGAGACCTTGGTCCAGGATGTCACACCTGCACTACTGCAAGGGCCTCATCCCCATCCTTGCCTTCAAGGACCTCTTAGCCCTCCCCCTATTGATGCCCTCCTCATCAGAGGAGAAGTGCAGCTCCTCCATCTCCTCCTCAGCCAGCTCCTCTCTCCTTGGCAGCACTAGGTTGTAAAAGGTGCAGCAGGTGATGATGCATGACACCATCTGTGGACTATATTGCAGGTCTCCAGGCACCAGAACCTCATTTTCAACATCCTGATGGTTTGCTCCATCAAGGTGCAGTTTGCTGCATGAGCCTCAGTGTATCTTCGCTCTGCTGAAGTCTGAGGTCGCCACGCAGGGGGTCATCAGCCACGTCCTCTGTGGGTAGCCCTTATCCCTGAGGAGCAGCCTCTGTGGACCCTGGAAGATGTCAATGGTCTGTGACCAACTGAGAATGTAGGAATCGTGCACACTTCCTGGAAACCATGCACAGACCTGCAGGATACGTTTGTGGTGGTCACACACCAGCTGCACATTCAAATAATGTAAGCCCTTGCGGTTGACATAGTTGACCCCTTGTTGCCACAGAGGCTTGAGCACTATGTGACTACAGTCAATGGCATCCTGCACCTGTGGGAAACCTGAGATCTGGGAAAATCCAATCGCTCTTGCATCCTGGTTGTCCTGGTCCTGGCGAAATGCACAAAGTTGTGTGCCCTCACAAAGATGTCATCATTGACCTCATGGGTGCATTTGTGGGTGGAGGCTTGTGAGATCCCGCAGAGGTCACCTGTGGAACCCTGAAAGGAGCCACTGGCATAGAAATTGAGCACCGTGGTCACTTTCACGGAAGTTGACAGTGGATGCCCTCCATGTCCCCATGGCTTCAAATCCTGCAGCATATGTGACCAGCCAGTTTCCTACACAGGCTCAGTCTTTGGCAACATAGGTTGTTGGTCATCTGCTGGAATGAAAGGCAGTGTCTATAGACCCTGTGTCTAGCTAGGTGCTGACCAATGATGGCTCTTCCTGAGGGTGATGCTCCTCCCCATGTGCAGCCAGATGCCTCAGTCACTGTCTTCTCCATAGCATTTGTTCTCTGTATGCCGCAATATATTTAGCTAGTTCAGCAGGCTCCATACTCCTAATATACACCTCCTGCAGGATGAAAGAGAGATACGCTTAGGTGTTCTAAGAACCTCTCTTGGTTTATTCTGAAGGCCCCTTAACGTATCCTGGAGAGTGCTGGCCACCACTTGGATAGGCAGAGATTAATGTGCTGCATGGCTGCCTGTAACCCCACCCACCTCCGCCCTACTCCACTTGACTAATTGGCGTCAGCTTCGCCCACTGGCCTGCATGCTGTGCTCTCAGCTCAGGCATAGGCGTTCTCCTAACCTGTGTTGTAAGGCTGTGCTATTAGCTTGAACCATGGGGGAGACTGGTCCAAACCTGAATGAAGACATTGTAAGGGGCTGTGAGCACCTCCACCGGTGACTGCTTCATGGCCAGCTTCAGCAAGGTGATTGTACAGTCATCCAACTGTTCTGCCGTCCACTAAAATGCTCATTAGTTTGCGGTCTGTGCCTGAGGGGTGAGAAGTTCTGGAGCAATTGGTGGCATTTTCATGCCTCTGTGTTGCTTGAATGGACAGATAAGCTAGAGGCCTGACTCCATGCCTGTCAATGCAGCAGCGTCTGAACTGTCTCTGCTGCAGAGGAATGGTCACTTTATACAAGCGGCTGAATTTTACACTGATCGGGCAGGCATGTGCCTGATTGCGTATGAAATCACACAAGATGATGTTGGATGAGCGTCCCGTGTTCGCACGATATTTCGCTCAGCGGGTGCACGCAACAATTGGAAGTGAGCCCGCCAATAATTAAGAGGGCAATCAAGCCCAAACGGCGTATTTGCCTGTCATTTTACCTGGCGTGTCCAACGTTACAGTTGATGGATGGGCAAATTGGCAGGGCAGCCTTTACATTTTTCAGCAAATCTCATCCAAAGGCGGGCTGAGTATTCCATTATTAAATAAAATAAAAATAGAAACCTGTGGACACCATTTTTATAAGCTATATGTTGAAGTGCCTGATTATGATGCTTGGACGTTTCTTTCCTGATTTTAAAAACTTTATTTCCTGGGTTTCGGCTCTGCAGCTCCCTGAGGCAGCTCTCTACCTTCAGGGAGCTTTCTTTCAGCGCTCGCCCGCGTCCGGGCTAACATCATCGTCCACCCTCCTCCCAACCCCACCCCGGCAGCGCTGAGATTTTCAGTGTGTGCTTCACGCTGGCTCGCCGTTAATTGGCCATCCAGCGTGAAATCGCGGCCGGGGGTCGATCACGGTCAGCGGTCCATTTCCCGACCACTCCCAGGCCCGCTGATTGCGTCCTCCCACCAAGCTGAAAATTCAGGCCAAGGGTTCCTTAATGTGTGGCCACTTCCCTCGCCTCCACCCCACATGTGCTTGTGCACTACCTTCAACTGCAGGGCAGTCTTGCCCCGCCACCCCCAAAGTTGCCTCAACCGCAGGGCAGCTCTTGCCCCTATCCCAAGTCACTCAACCTTGAAGTCCAACAGGCAACCCGCACGAGTGCTGTGGAACAGTACTGGGCACTCACCGCCGAGGTCCCCTCAAAGCGCAGGGCACCAAATGCAAGCCCTATATATGCTATTGTGAAAGATGTTGGCGTGTTTTCCCACCGACGTGGGTGAAGGATTGAGCAGCGAAGCTGATTCCGGTGGGTTGGCCATATAATGATATGCAGATGTATTTCAATGAGATTCCTGACATCTGATAGCGGGAAACGCGGTCCACCATGGACGGGCTGAGTGGATGATTGCAAAGTGGTTTCACAATGTCGTGAAACCGATTTTTTGGCCTTCTCAACACGTTGTCCGCTCACGCCACCGAACATGCCCAACACCACTGGGCACAGAAAATTCTGCCCCTTGTACTTGGTATACACGGCTGTGTCAGTAGTGAATGGAGTGAATGTTTAAGGTGATGGATAGGGAGCCAATCAAGCGGGCTGGTTTATTCTGGATGGTATTGAGTTTCTTGAGTGTTGTTTGAGCTGCAGTCATCCAGGCAAGGGGAGGGTGTTCCCTCACACTCCTGACTTGTATTTTGTAGATGGTGGACAGGCTTTGAGGAGTCAAGGAGTGAGTTACTCACTACAGAATTTTTAGCCTCTGACCTGATCTTGTAGTCACAGTATTTATATGTCTGGTCCATCTCAGTTATTGGCAATGGTAACCCCCAGGATGTTGGTAGTGGAGGATTCAACAATGGTAATGCCATTGAATGTTAAGGGGAGATGATTGGATTCTCTCTTGTTGGAGATTGTCATTGCCTGGCACTTGTGTAGCACAAATGTTACTTGCCACTTAGCAGCCTAAGCTTGAATGTTGTCCACGGGCAAAATTTTTAGTTTGGCAGGCAGGCGTGCATCTGACCCTCTCGAGTATAAAATGACATACGTTGGCGTCTGGTGAGCGCCCCACATCAACGCACAGTTGCACGATATTTCATCTGGCAGTCATGTGCTGGAGTAGGCAGCATGCCCGCCGATAATTGAAAGCCCTGTTAAGGCCATTATCAATGTTATTAAATTTAATTTTTCACAGCCTGTCCAACCTTATGGTTGGCGGGCAGGCGAAGAAGCAGAGCGGCCTTTGCTCATTTTAGGAAACCTCGTCCTCAAGCAGGATTAGGTTTCCTGAAGCAAATAAAAATAAAATAATATAATTAAAATGTAATTATTAACATATCCCAGCTCATGTGTCAGAGTCACATTAAGGGACATGTTGTAATACATTATTTATTTCTTTATTTATTTTTTGAAAATGCTTCATTAAGCTGAGGCAGCTCTATGCCTCAGGGAGATTCTGAAGCACTCACTCACCCTGCTCACCCTCCTCGCCCCCTGCACAGGCAGTACCAAACGCTGCCGCTCATGTTCCACGCTGTGCGGTCCTTAATTGGCCCGCCAGCATGAAATTGCCTTTCCGGCCCCAATTGCGAGCGGCAGTCGGATTCCCGGCCTCAGCTGCCCACCCCCGCCAATCCCACCCGACAAGGACAAGATTCTTCCCCAGGTCTTGCTGCATGTGGGCAGGGACTGTTCCAGTATCTGAGGGGTTGTGAATGGTGCTAAACATTTGATGCTGTACATTGTGCAATCATTAGTGAATATCCACACTTCTGGATTTATAATGGAGGGAAGATCATTGATGGAGCAGTTGAAGATGGTTGGGCCTAAGGAACTTCCCTGAGGAACTCCACAGTGATGTCCTGGGCCTAATCTGTCAACCTTCAACAGCCACAACCATCTTCCTTTGTGCTCCAGCCAGTGGAGAGTTTCCCCCTGATTCTCATTAACTCCAGTTTTGCTAGGGCTCCTTGATGCCACACTCTGTCAAATGCTGCCTTGATGTCAAGGGCAGCCATTCTCACCTCACCTCAGGAGTTCAGCTCCTTTGTCCATGTTTGGGCCAAGGCTGTAATGAGAGCAGGAGCTGAGTAGTTCAAACTGAGCATCAGTGAGCAGGTTGTTTCTTAACAACCGCTTGATAGCACTATCGATGACGCTTTCCATCATTTTACTTATGATCGAGAGTAGACTGATGGGGAGGTAATTGGCTGGGTTGGATTTGTCCTGCTTTTTGTATACAGGACATACCTGGGCAATTTTCCACATTGTTGTAGTTATATTGGGACATTTGGCTAGGGATACGGCTAGTTCTGTAGCACAAGTCTTCAGTACTATTGTCAGGATGTGGTCAGAGCCCATAGCTTTTGCAGTATCCCATACCTTTAGCCATTCCTTGATCTCACATGGAGTGTATCGAATTGGCTGAAGACTGGCATCTGTGATGCTGGGGACCTTCGGAGGAGGCCAAAAGGGATCATCCATTCGGCATTTCTGGCTGAAAATCATTGCAAGCACTTCAGCCTTGTCTTTTGCACTGATGTGCTGGGGCCCTCCATCATTGATGTTGGAGATGTTGAGCCTGCTCCTCCAATGATTTGTTTAATTGCCCACCACCATTCATAAGTCCATTGACTTCCGCAGGGCCGAAAAATCCCACCGGTGGGAGGGCTGGAAAATTCCAGCCAGAGTTACAGTCACCTCATAGTCACTGGCAATCTGTGCCCTGCTCTGAGGCTGCAGTTGTGGCTGTAGCAGATGGCGAATTTAAATGAGCACCATCTTAGAGAAGCAGAGATGTCTGATACACTGAGCTGGGTTTTACATGGTGCCGTGTTCCCCACTCTGAGAAGTTGGATGAAAGTCTGCCCATGAGAGAGTTGGCTGCCCCGCCGCCATTTTATGTTCAGAGGGGCGTAATTTTGGCTCAGGGTGAGACTTCTGCCCCCATCTCCAGAGGGAGTCCCACCTTAGAGATCAGCTGGCCATTTGGACCACAGCTCTGCCATCCCAGCAATACCAGGTTTGAGCATTGGTCATTGATGGGACTACAGGCAGTTCCCGAAGAAGAGGAGGTTATGGAAGCTGGGCTGAAAGTAAGTCCAGAATTTTGGCGGGCCTTGGCTGACAGACCCCAGTGAGGGCAAAGAAGGCGGTGACGGGCCCGGAGGGTTAAAGCGGGTCATGGCCTTGAGGTGGGGTTCCCCAAAGGGCACAGGAGACTTCTAGAGGAAGTCGTCCCCCACCTTGCCCAACACCAGCTCAAGCAGTAAAAGCTGCCAGGACACCTGCTCAGCCTGGCCCTCCCCTTCTGCAAGTAAAATAATCACTGGGGCATTGAGGCACTTAAACGCCATTAATTGGTCACTTAAGGGCCTCAATAGGCCCAAGGTTGACGGGTGTCCATAGCATGGGAGACAGATCAGGGGGGTGGCGAGTGGGAAGACAGTGGGCAGGCCCTGCCCTGCATTTTATGAGTAACCCCACCTTCAAACACACTGGTTGGAGAGCTGTAAAATCCAGCCCACTGACCCCTCGCCGAGGCTGAGGGAGGAGAATTGCTCCTTGAACATCCTAAGTGGAGGTGGCCTCCTGCTGGGAAACCTTCATCCCTTCCTCCTCCTGCTCCTTTCAACAACATGTCCTGTTCTGTGTGTCTTCTGCTCATTCTCTCAGCCGTGCTGTATTGCAAGGGGAGTGCCGACTGGTGCAACAATGTCCGAGAGCAACCTGTTTGTGCAGAAACTTTGAAGTTGGCAAAAAGTATTTCATCACTTGCTTGTACTTCCTACAGACTTTTGAAACTAGAAATGGCCCATGGGAAGCAACAAAATCCTGTTGATTTGTAGTAATAGTCAAAACAAACCAGCAACCCTAATCTCCAAGTAGTTCTTGACCCCTTTAAATAATACAAGTGAGGGGAGCCTCCTGTCTCTAAATGCATGTTCTGTGTGCGTGTTTAAGAGACAGAGTTAGCTGAAACGTTGAGCTCCAAAATAACAGGCCCAGTGTCAACCTGCATGGCATCATATTGTTCCTGCTGTGCATACAGCTGTCAGTCACTCAATGCCTGCATGCTAATGACTTCACCAAGATGGGGCCTGATGCTGTTTGTGTTGCAAGTGAGTGCACACAATGCAGACACCATTTTGCAGCCCTAAAGTATCATGATAATAGTTGATTGTGGTAGTGGATGCCAGCATTACTATATGGTACTCTGTATTAGATAGGGGAGTCACTTGACCTGGGGGTTTGAAGGTCAGATAGCACATGTTGAAGCCTGCTTTGAAAGAATTCAATTACTTCAGAGTTACGTGTTTATGTTAGGAACATGTGTTATCAATAAAGTCAGCTCAACTACAATGTTGATGGCCTGTGTGTATCATTAAAACAAGAAACAAGACTTGGTGTCAGAAGCAAACTAAACGCAACAATGAAGGTTCTGAAACCACCGACAGAGCTCAGTTTGGAGGGAAATCTCACTGAAAACTGGAGGAGGTTCTGGCAGTGATTCAAGCTGTACCTCACAGCGACGGGCAGTGATGATAAAAAGACCATCAGGTACAGTCTTCCATCCTTCTTTACACAGCAGGGGAAGCAGCCCTAGAAGTCTATAACACATTCATGTTTGAAAGTGATGAGCAACAAAATGACTTGAAAGAAATAATGGAAAAATTTGAAGCCTACTGCAGCTCTCAGGAAAAAGCATGCATGAAAAGTATTTTTTTTACGTGCAGGCAAGGCAGTGACAACATTAGTCAGTATGTAACTGAGCTAAGAAAACAAACTAAATTGTGTGAATTTGGAGGGCTTGAAGAATCACTCATCTGAGAAAGAATAATTTGCGGGATCGCAAATGACTCTCTGAGAGAACAACTTTTAAAAGAAGTTGATCTCACGCTGGATAAAGCAATAAATATCAGCAGAGTGGCAGAGACAATGAAATTCCAGATTAAACAGATGACAGAAGATGATAAGCATGGGCAAGCAGTTAGATGCAGTTAAACAGAAATGGCCTCAGGAAAGAACAAATAGACAGCCTGACGTAAAAAGAATAAGACTGCTATTAAAACATTTAAATGCACCCGATGCAGACACAGAGCATTTACTACGTAGTTATCCAACTTATGGAAAGCAGTGTAAGAACTATGATAATCTAAATCACTTTGCTAAGATGTATAAATCGAAGAAAGTGCACGATTGACACAGACACTGAAACTAAACTTCTCATTGGTGCAGCAATAACAAATTCTAAAGAAGACAAATGGAAGGTCAATTTAAAAATTGCCGACATGATGATGAATTTCAAGCTTGACACAGGTGCACAAACAAATGCCATTCCCATAAGCCTGTATCGTAAGATAAGCAAAGAAAAACAGCTAACTAAAATAAAAGTGAAGCTGCCTACTTATACAGGTGAAAAAATTGCTGCAGAAGGCCAATGCACTCTTAAAGTGAACTACAAAATACAGGCTCAAGCACTTCCATTCATAGTGTTGAAAACTGATGCAAAAACCCATTCTTGGAATCAAAGCTTGTGAAAATCTTAAGCTAAGAATAATAAGTGCCGCCACTGATGGCAACTTGAGTGAGTATAAAGATGTGTTCCAGGGGATTGGCTGCCTAAAAGGAGAACACACCATCAAGATTAACGAAATTGTGACACCCAAAATACACCCACCCAGGAAAATGCCAGAAATGCTGAGAGACTGACTGAGAGCAGAGTTGGGCAGAATGGAGAAACTTCACATCATCAAGAAAATTAAAGAGCCGACAAAGTGGGTTAATACAGTTGTAATTGTAGAAAAACCAGGTGAGAATTTGCGAGTCTGTCTCAATCCCAGAGACATAAACCACGCAGTGCAAAAAGCATTACCAGCTGCCTACAGTAGAAGAGATCACTGTAAGCTAGCTGATGCTAAATACTATTCAGTCTTGGATGCGAGTCGAGGCTCCTGGCAGGTCAAACTGGATAAACGCAGCTCCTATCTCTGTACCTTCAACACACCATACAGGTGATACAGTTTTTTACACTTACCTTCTGGTATTAATTCAGCTCCAGGGGTGTTCCACAGAACAGCGAAGCAGCTGTTTGAAGGGTTAGCGGGCGTGGAAGTCTATATCAATGATGTGTTGGTCTGGGGAGCCTCACATGAAGAACACGACCACAGACTGAGGCAGGTGCTGGCCAGAGCTAGAGAAAGGAATCTCAAGTTGAAGAAAGAAAAGTGCGAAGTAATTCTTCATGAAATCAAGTACTTGGGTCATGTGCTAACAAGTGAGGGACTGAAGCCGGACCAGAGTAAAATCGAAGCAGTCATGAACAAGCCACACCCAGAATGTAAGAAAAACTTGGAGAGGGTTTTGGCAATGGTGACGTATCTTTGAAAATTCATTCCGAACATGTTAGCCCTCTCAGACAACTTCGACAAAATGATGTGGCATGGCGCTGGGAACAAAGTCATCAGGAAGCTTTGGCCAGTCTGAAGGCCCAGGCACCAGCATTAAAGTATTATGATGTCAGTCAGCCGGTCAAGATCTCAGTGGACACTTCAAAGTTTGGCCTGGGAGCTGTCCTCTTGCAAAATGAGGCATACACTGTAAAGGCAATGACTGAAACACAGCAGCGGTATGCCCAAATAGAGAGAGAAATGTGTTTGGCCTAGAACACTTCCACCTGTTTGTCCATGGCAAAGACGTGGAGGTAGAGCCTGACTGTAAGCCTTTGGAAGCTATACTTAAAAAGCCCCTGAACTGTGCACCACTAAGAATCCAAACCAGGCAAGGAAATGTACATTGCAGACAGTCTGCCATTGCACACCTGCTTTCATGGCGGAAGAGGATAAAGAAACGGAAACTCAGGTCCACACACTGACAAAGAACTTACTTGTGGCTGTAACCAAACTGAATGAGATCAGGGAAGTGACCAAGAACAACGCCACTCTGAGAAAACTGCAGCAGATTGTGCAAACTGGCTGGCCCACACATCGGAGTGGAACTCCTTCTGCTGTACAAGAGTACTGGAACTTTTATGAGGAACTTCCTGTTGCAGAAAGAATACTTTTCAAGGGAGAAAAGATCATAATTCCTGCAACACTGAGGAAAGAAATGCTGCAGAGCTTACATGAAAGCCACCTCGGCTCAGAAAAATGCAGGAGAAGAGCTCGAGATATAATGTAATGGCTTGGAATGGGAGCACAAACTGGTGAAGTGGTGAATGCGTGTGCAGTGTGTGAAAAGTACATCAAAAAGAACCACTTCAATCACACACTGTTCTAGAGAGGCCCTGGCAGAAAATTGGAGTGAACTTGCTCAGATTTGACAACAGTGAGTGCCTACTAGCAGTAGATTATTACTCAAAGTATTTTCAGTCTGTGCTCCTGAGAAATTACAGTAAGAGCATCACTGTAATAAATCATTTAAAATCAATTTTTGCTCTCCACGGTATACCTGAAGTGCTCATCTCAGATAACGGTCTACAATTCTCAGGCTCTGAGTTTCGCAAATTTGCGCAGGATTGGGAGTTTTGCCACAATAGTCAAGTCCCAAATATCCATAATCCAACAGAATGGTGGGATATACCGTGCAGACCATAAAACACTTGTTGAAGAATGCAAAGGCGGACGGAACAGACCCCTAACTGGCTCTGCTGGATTTCAGGAATACTCCATTTGAGGGCGTTGGATCATCTCCAGCATGGCACCTGTTGGAGAGAAGACTTAAGAACTGAGCTTCCAACTGTGCCTCAACTGTTATTTCCATAGCCAGAACCTGCTCAAACTGAAACAGCAGAGGCACTTTGATCGAGGTGCCTGACCTTTGTCTGACCTGAACAGGGGAGAGACGGTGAGGATTCAGCATGAAGGGGTCTGGAATCCTGCTATTGTCACAGGAGAACCAAAGTCTTACATGGTGCAGACTCCAAATGGACATCAGTACAGGAGAAACCAGAAATTCTTACGGGAAACAAATGAAACGCAACCCTGCTCTGGACCAGAAAGTATAACTGAAGATCAAAAACCAGAATGCACCAGTGAAGCAACAGATAACCAGAAAAAGCCTGGGAGTCCTGAAAACTCTCCAAGGGGTGATAGTGACACAGAGCTGGAGAAAGCCCCTTGTCCTTCAAAATCACCTCTGTCACCATTCAGAACATCCAGTGGAAGAATTGTGAAAAAAACAGAGATACAGAGGTGAGTAAAAGACAAAACAGACTGATCAAAACAGAGTGAGAAAGAGTAGATAAGAGACTTTGAGTTGTATAAAAGTTTGTTTTCTTTAAAAAAGGGAAATGTCATGATAATAGTTGATTGTGGTAGTGGACTCCAATATTAGGTACTATATGGTAGGCTGTACTAGATAGCGGGTCACCTGACCTGGGAGTTGAATGCCAGATGTCACATGTAGAAACCTGTCTTGTTATAGTTCAGTTACTGCAGATATGTGTTTTTGGTAGCTCAGCTACAATGTTGACAACATGTGTGCATTATTGAAACAAAAAACAAGATGCGAAGGGTGCTCGTGACACCCAAAAATGACCACTACAGATCCTAGTTTCTCTGCATTACCTTCTTGCTTTTTTTTTACTCCTCAAACCTGATCTTTACATATTCTGTTTCTCTTTGATTTAACCAGAGATCAGAGTGAATTCAATACGAAATACAGACTTAGCTTTTGGACAGAACAAAAACAGAATTAACTGGAAAAGCTCAGCAGGTGTGGCAGCATCAGCGGAGAAGAAGAGTTGACGTTTTGAGTCCTCATGACCCTTCCACAGAACTGAGTGAATCTAAGGAGAGGGGTGAAATATAAGCTGGTTTAAGGTGGGGGGAGAGAAGTGGGGGGGGTGTGGTGTGGTTGTAGGGACAAGCAAGCAGTAATAGGAGCAGATAATCAAAAGATGTCACAGACAAAAGAACAAAAGAACACAGAGGTGTTGAAAGTGGTGATACTATCTAAACGAATGCGCTAACTAAGAATGTATGGTAGGGCACTCAAGGTACAGCTCTAGTGGGGGTGGGGTGGAAAGGCTAGCAGGGCATAAAAGATTTAAAAATAATGGAAATAGGTGGGAAAAGAAAAATCTATATAAATATTTGAAAAAACAAAAGTAGGGGGAAGAAACAGAAAAGGGGTGGGGATGGAGGAGGGAGTTCAAGATCTAAAGTTGTTGAATTCAATATTCAGTCCGGAAGATGAGGTGCTGTTCCTCCAGTTTGTGTTGGGCTTCACTGGAACAATGCAGCAAGCCAAGGACAGACATGTGGGCAAGAGACCAGGGTGGAGTGTTAAAATGGCAAGCAACAGGGAGGTTTGGGTCATTCTTGCAGACGGACTGCAGGTGTTCTGCAAAGCGGTCGCCCAGTTTACGTTTGGTCTCTCCAATGTAGAGGAGACCGCATTGGGAGCAATGAATGCAGTAGACTAAGTTGGAGGAAATGCAAGTGAAATGCTGCTTCACTTGAAAGGAGTGTTTGGTCCTTTGGACGGTGAGGAGAGAGGAAGTGAAGGGGTAGGTGTTGTATCTTTTGCGTGGGCATGGGGAGGTGCCATAGATGGGGGTTGAGGAGTATGGGGTGATGGGGGAGTGGACCAGGGTGTCCTGGAGGGAACAATCCCTACGGAATGTCGCCGGGGGGGGGTGAAGGGATGATGTGTTTGGTGGTGGCATCATGCTGGAGTTGGCGGAAATGACGGAGGATGATTCTTTGAATGCGGAGGCTGGTGGGGTGATAAGTGAGGACAAGGGTGACCCTATCATGTTTCTGGGAGGAAGGAGAAGGCGTGAGGGCGGATGCGTGGGAGATGGGCCGGACATGGTTGCCATTTTAACACTCCACCCTGCTTGGCTTGCTGCATTGTTCCAGTGAAGTCCAACGCAAACTGGAGGAACTGCACCTCATCTTCTGACTAGGCAATTTACAGCCTTCCAGACTGAATATTGAATTCAACAACTTTAGATCTTGAACTCCCTCCTCCATCCCCACCCCCTTTCTGTTTCTTCCCCCTTCCTTTTGTTTTTTCCAATAATTTATATAGATTTTTCTTTTCCCACCTAGTTCCATTATTTTTAAATCTATTATGCCCTGCTAGCCTTTCCACCCCACCCCCACTAGAGCTGTACCTTGAGTGCCCTACCATCCATTCTTAATTAGCGCATTGGTTTAGATAATATCACCACCTTCAACACCTCTGTGTTCTTTTGTCTGTGACATCTTTTGATTATCTGCTCCTATCACTGCTTGCTTGTCCCTACAACCACACCACCACCCCCCCACTTCTCTCCCCCCACCCAACACCCCCCCCAACCTTAAACCAGCTTATATTTCACCCCTCTCCTTAGATTCACTCAGTTCTGTTGAAGGGTCATGAGGACTTGAAACGTCAACTCTTCTTCTCCGCCGATGCTGCCAGACCTGCTGAGTTTTCCAGGTAATTCTGTTTTTGTTTTGGATTTCCAGCATCTGCAGTTTTTTGTTTTTATGGCTTTTAGACAGTCATCTTTGCTCATCTACCTTTCTGATAACACCTATTCCGATGTGAGTTTGCATGGGAAGGGTGTGATTCACACTTTGGGAAGCTCATTCTCTGACTCACTTGGTGCATCAAGCCAGCTTGAGGACAAACAACAAAGAATATTGAAGCGGTTCAGATGATCTAGCACCCATAAGATAAAGCCCTGCCTTAGCTTTTAAGGGGCAATTTTGTGACCCTGTACTGCTGCTATTTAGGTCAGTAAATCATGAGCACTGCATGTCTGAATCTCCAGTATTCTTGGCCAGAGGCGAATGTTCCCTCTCACCAACAAAGGTGCATTAAATTACCCCATTTGTTTATATAAAACTCAGGCACGTATATGAGTTTTATATATGTTATATTCAGCACAATTTGAACAATAGGCCTGTTACAATGTTATAAATTCCACGGGCCTGAACTTCCGCAGAGTAGCAATCAGAGTCAGATTGCCACTCCACTCCTACTTTTTTACCTTGAAATCTTTCAAATCTTTCTCACCCAACCTTCCAACTCAGGCCGGGCAAGAACTGTGCAGGGCAGCGTGTACCCTGGGCCTCCTGTCAAGGGCTTCAGAATCAGACGCAAGGAGGTAATGCCCCCTTTTTTACGGCACTGGCTGCTGTAACTCAGGTAGGTTTAGAGATGCAGCCACTTTCAAGCCATAGATGTAGGTTTATCAGGTAAGTGGTTAGTATTTGGTGGGGTAGTAGGCACTGAGTGGAGTGGGATTGGGTTCGAGCACTGGGGTGTTGGGCACTGGGGGGGAGGTCTGGGCAGCTGGGGAGCTGGGGGCGGTCGGGCACTTGGAGTGGGGGTCAGGCACCCACGGGGGGCCAGCAGTCAGGGGTGCCGCCAGGCAAGGAAGGGGAGGTGGTCGGACAGTAATGAAGATTTTCAAAATTCTGTAAGGTCCTGGAAGAGAATTGAGGAAGGCTGATTTCCCAGTTGGTGAATCAGTGATGACAGGCTCCAACAATTTTCACCGGGAGAGCAAGGAGGGAATTTAGAAGATTTTTTTCAGAAAAGGTTGTAGGAGGATGTCATTCTTTTCCGTGGTTGTTGACACACAGGCAGGAGGAGGAATTTTTGTGGTCGAAACAAGGAACTTTTCCTTCAGCAAAAAGTCAGAAAATGAGCCCAAATAACAGAATTGAAAAGAAGATTGGAGAAATATGTTCAACAATAATAATACGGGATGAATTGGAGGCACTGGGACAGATGTACCTGTTTTGAATTTAGCTACAAATAATTGCCCAGTCAAAGCACACAGAGGGAAACCAGTTGGTACCTGTAACCTGAAGCCTATGACTCGTCTGCAGAAAATCACCATGGAGATTATGTGCTGCCAGTCTATAAAGACGATTTAAATGGGGCTTGCAGATGGTTAATCTACATTTTCAGACTAGTAATGCAAAATTTCATGTATTCATAAAGTACATTCCGCATCTTCAGAACATCACAAAACCATTTGGACAATATTAATCACTTCTGAAGTGCAGTCACTGTTGTGTTGTAGACAAAGGCATCTGTTAACTTGCAACAAACGGCAATGAAATAAATGTCTAATTTATCAGTTTTGGATTACATAGGATATAAGGCACAGAAACAGGCCATTTGGCCCAACCAGTCCATGTCAGCGTTTATGCTCCACCTGAGCCTTCTCCCATCTTTTCTCATTTAATTCAGCCATCAAAACCATCTATTCCCTTCTCCCTCAAATGCTTGTCCAGCTTCCCCTTAAGTGCATCAATGCTACAGCAAATCTCGTGGGGCTTACACCACGGGACTTTGCTGTAGTATATTGGGAAAAGTTGATGTGTAACGGGACCTGGATGTCCTTGTACACCAATCACTGAAAGCAAGCATGAAGGTACAACAAGCAGTTAAGAAGGCAATTGGCACGTTAGCCTTCATTGCAAGAGGATTTGAATAGAGGAGCAAGGATGTCTTTCTGCAGTTGGACAGGGCTTTGGCAAGACCGCAACTGGAGTATTCTGTGCAGTTTTGGTCTCCTTACCTAAAAACGGATATACTTTCTACAGAGGGAGTGCAGTGAAGGTTTACCAGACTGATTTCTGGGGTGGCAGGATCGTCAAATGAGGAGAGATTGGGTCGACTAGGCCTGTATTCACTGGAGTTTAGAAGAATGAGAGGGGATCTCATTGAAACGTATAAAATTCTGACAGGGTTAGACAGACTGGATGCAGGGATGATATTTCCTCTGGTTGAGAGGTCTAGAACAAAGAATCACAATCTCAGGATACTGGGTAGACCATTTAGGATTGAGGTGAGGAGAAAGTTCTTCACTCAGGGGGGTGGACCTGTGAAATCCTCTACCACAGAGGGCTATGAAGGCCAAGTCACTGAATATATTTAAGAAGGAAACAGATTTTTAGGGACTAAAGGAGTCGAGGGATATTGGGAGAGAGCGGGAATATGGTGTTGAAATAGAGGACAGCCATGATCATATTGAATGGTGGAGCAGGCTCGAAGGGCTGAATGGCCTATTCATCCTCCTATTTTCTATGTTTCTGTGTTTTATGGGATGGAATATTTGGTGAACCAGCAAAAAGCCCATTGACTTTCGGCAGGAATTTCACTAGACCGGAAAATCGTGGTCTATGTTCTTTTAAATATCTTAAAGCCAAGTTTACGAGAGAGATTGTTTAACAAAGCAATAAAACACGAGCAATTTAAAATTTGTCACACTTACAGTACTGTACTTTACTTGAGAAGGGAGGTGGAGGGAGTGGGTGAACTGGCTGAGGTAGATGTTAATGTGGTCACCTGTGGCCAGGTCTTCGAATCCCTTCCCTCCAACTTCTTTTGCCAGCTCAACAATCTTGGTCATTTCAACATCCACATTTGGAAATTCTGTGAAATCATTCTCAGCCTCAGGCCAAGTGTTTTCCAGCAGGCATTTATGGTTCATTCTCTAACCTCATCCCATGAGTCCTTAATTACCCCAATCGCTGTGAGGATGCTGAATTCCTTCCAGTAATCACTGACTATTGTCAAAGGGCTTGTTTCCATAAGGTTGTGAATGTGGCTGAATCTTCTAAGGGTGTAGTAAGCTTTGAAGGATGCAATGACCCCTGGTCCATTGGCTGGATAAGTGAGATCGTACTTGGGGGTGAAAACAAAATGTCAGTGTCCAGATGGCCCTCTGAAAGACAGTGTAGACATCCAGGTACATTATCAGGATAAGTAAGACCCTTAAAGGACAAGTTATTTTCCCTCAGATAAGTCCTGACCTCATGCAGAAAGCAATTCTCAAACCAGTCTTCAACCACTACTGCTGTAACCCGGGCATTGCTGTTACCCTTCCAAAAGACTGGCAGATGAGATTTATTTTCCCCTTTAAGGGCTCAAGTGTTTTCTGACCTATAAATCAGCATTGATTTACATTTAAAACCAGCCACACTGGCACATAGTAAGAGTGTTAGCATGTCCTTTGCAGCTTTAAAACCAGGAGCTGTCCTTTCTTCTATGGGTATGTAAGTCCAATTTGACATTTCCTTCCAGGACAAGCCAGTTCCATCTGCATTAAAGATTTGCTCTGCCTGGTAGCCTCTCTCCTCAATGCATTCCTGCAACACCTTGGGAAACTCTCCTGCAGCTGCATAGTCAGCTGATGCAGCCTCCCCCACCAACTTCACATTGCGTAGCCCAAAACGTTTTTTAAAGCGATCAAACTATCCTGCACTGGCTGAGAATCTTTTGGAAGGCAAAGGAGAGGCATCATCTGTGCCCCCTTTATTATCACTATTATCATCAGTAGTGCCAGCACTACCCTCTTTACTACTTTTTATATGTTGGTACAATTCAAGCACCTCATTTCTAATGATTGGACCATTACACTGCCGCTTATTTTATCTCCAGACTGCCTAATATACCTAATTATAGATTCATTGACATTGTATTCCCTGGCCAGCATTGTAGCACTTGCACCATTTTTCAGTCTATCTAATGTTGTCACTTTTTGGGCAAGTGTTATCATTTTTCTAGGACGTTTACTGCTTGGTTCTGACTCACTAATTTTTAAATACAGCACTGTACTGTATGGGCTTAAAGATCACCCACTTACTGCACTGTGAGCAGGAAGTAAATCTCAGCAAGGAACAACCATGTGCAAAAAGTGACAGACATGTATGTGCCATGCGCACTTCCTACTGTAGGAAATACAGATACCTTCCTTTTTAATTTATCTTCATTTAGGCTGTTTTTCTTTTCTTTCATCCAGTGTTTTCTAATGTTGGCTTTTACAGTAGTTTTTATGTTTAAAAGCACAGATAAGCAAACATTTGGGCCTGCAATGGGCAGTCTTGTGTACAAAGACTTTTGTGTGGGTAAACAAATGCATGAAGAGGAAAGTTAAGGTGGAACTTTACTGTATTCACTTCAACCAGTCCTTGTGGTAGTGCATTCTGTATTCTTACTAATCTTTGTGTAAAGGAGGGTCTTCTGAATTCTCAGTTGGATTTCTTGGTGACTATCTTACGTTGATGCCTGTAGTTCTGCTATTCCTCACACGAGGGAACGTTCTTTCTTCATTGACTCTATGAAGACATTTGATAACTTTAAAGACCTCTATTAGGTCACCCCTCAGACATTTTTCATTATGAAAGAGGCCCAGCCTGTCAATCCTTTACTGATATGTATCCCCATGCATTTCCACTATTGTCCTTCTGTGCACCCTCTCCAATACTTCTTACCTTTTTACAATATGGTGACCAGAACTGCATGCAGTACTCCAACTCTAACCAAGGTTTGATACAATATATCATCACTTCCCTACCTTTCAATTCCATTGCTCTAGAAATAAAGCCAAATGCTTGGTTTGCTTTCTTTCTTATGGCCTTGCTAAGCTGTGTGCTGCTTTTAGTGATGGCATTTGTACTCCAAGTTCCCTTTGTTTGTCTATCCCACATCAGCTTGCACTTTTCAAGTCATAAGCAACCTCCCTATTTTGCCTAGCAAAATATATTAAGTCACATATATCTATATTCAATTACATTTGCCAATTAATTTCCCATTTTCAGTTTATAAATGGCCTCCAGTAATTTGTTGTCGTCCTCCGCAGTATTGACCATCTTCCCAATGTGGTTTCATCCATATTGGCCAGGGCAATTGTGCAAATGGAGTCCAGCTGAATAACTGAGTGAAGACTTGGAGTTTGGTGAGGTGGGAGTTTTAAATGTGAATTTTGTTTTTAAATTTTGCTGTTAAAATCTAATCTAGTCTGTAATTAGCAGTAGCTGGAAAGTACTGTGTAAGCAGGCTAAGTTCTTTCTTTCTTGCGGTTTAGACAGGGTAAACTCACTCTATGCTGTAGGAGCTTAGCTAACTGGTTGAATCTGGTTGTAGCCCCAGTTCGGTTTACTATAAATTCAGGATTCTTTAGTGCAGCCTTGGCAAATGGAGCGCAGCCAACTAACTGAGTGAAGACTTGGGGCAGAATACTAAGCTCAGCGGGCGGGCGTGCACCTGACCCGGCTGAGTGTAAAATAATGCACGATGACGTCGGGCAAGTGACCCAACATCATTGCGCAGTCCCATGGATGAGGGAGGTGATGGTGTAGTGGTATTGCCGTTGGACTAGTAGACCAGAAGACCCAGGTTAATGCATGGGCTTGAGTCCCGCCACGGCTGATGGTGGAATTTGAATTCAATAAAAATCTATAAGTGTGAGGTGATGCACTTGGGCAGGACAAACAAGGCACCAGAATACATGATGAATGGTAGGACCCAGGGAAGTAGCGAGGATCAGAGGGACCTTGGTGTACATGTCCACTGGTCCCTTAAGGTAGCGGGACAGGTAGATGAGGTTAAGAAGGCATATGGGATACTTGCTGTTATTAGCCAATGCGTAAATGATAAGAGCAGGGAGATCACGCTGGAACTGTATAAAATGCTGGTTAAGTCACAGCTAGAGTATTGCGTGCAGTTCTGGAATCCACATTATAGAAAAGATGTGATTGCACTAGAGAGAGCACAGAGGAGGTTTACGAGGATGTTGCCTGGACTGGAGAGTTTTAGTTATGAGGAGAGATTGGATAGACTGGGGTTATTTTCTCTGGAGCAGAGGAGATCGATGGGGGACATGACTGAGGTGTTTAAAATTATGAGGGGCATATGTGGGGTATACAGGAAGGAACTTTTCCCCTTGGTAGGGGGATCAATAACCAGGAGGCATAGATTTAAGGTAAGGGGCAGGAGGTTTAGAGGGGATGTGAAGAAGAGGGTAATGGGAATCTGGAACTAATTTCCTGAAAGGCTGGTAGAGGCAGAAACCATCATAGCATTTAAGAAGTATTTAGATGTTCACTTACGATGCCATGGTATACAAGGCTATTGGCCTAGTGCTGGAAAATGGGATTAGAATAGTTAGGTATTTGTTTGACCGACACAGATGCGATGGGCTGTAGACCTCTATGACAATGACTCTATGACTCTATGACTTATCGTTCAGCAGGTGTGTGCCAAATTCAGCAGCATGCCCACCAACAATCAAAAGGCCAGTTAAGGCCATTAAAAAGGTGATTAAATTCAAATTTGCATTGCCCATCCAACCTAACGTCTGTCAAGCAGGCAAAAAGGCCAAGCAGCCTTTGCACTTTTTAGGAAACCTCATCCGCGGGCGGGATGGGGTTTCCTAAAGCAAATAAAATTCAAATAAAAATTTGACACTTGAATTAAAAACATGTCCCTGCTCATGTGACAGAATCACATCAGGGGACATGTTTTACGACAGTTTTATTTTCTTTATTTTTTTTTAAACAGCACTTCATCCCCCTGAGGCAGCTCTGTGCCTCAGGGAGATTATGAAGAGCTCACTCGCACCCACGTGCAAAGTTCATGCTCGGCCCACTCACCCTCCTCCCCCTGCCTATAACAGGTAGCGCTGAGCGCTGCTGTTCACATTCCATGCTTAAGTGGCCCACCAGCCTGAAAAAGTGGTATGGTGCCAATCATGGGCAGCAGTCAGCTTTCCGACCACTCCCGCCCGCCCCCCACCGAGCCCGCATGACAAGGACAACATTCTGCCCTTGGACGTTGGTGAGAAGGGACTTGGGAGAAGCAGATATTTGTTTCCTCTTTCAATATTTCTCACACTATAGAAATTGGTTCTTGCTCTACTATAAGGAAAGGAACTAACTGTTTGGTGAGTATCTGGTAAGTTCACGCTCGGCCCGCAATTCTATTCTATTCTATCCCTAAGCTTTTAATACATATTTTGGTGGTACAGTTAATAAAACATATAAAAAAGCAACATAAATAAGTTATTAATATAATTAAATAATTATTTAAAACACATTAAGGATGGCAGGACAGGTGATGTGTCAAGGCTGCAGCATTTGGGTGTTCCTGGATAACGTTGTGATCCAGGGCAAACATGCCTTCGGTAAGTGTTTGTGGCTTGAGGAACTTCGGCTCTGAGTCATTGAGCTGGAGGCTGAGCTGCAGACTCCACGACACATCAGGGAGGGGAAAGTTACCTGGATGCTTTATACCAGGAGGCAGTCAAACCACTTATGATAGGGTCTCCTGATTTGGTCAGTGGCCAGGGGCAGGAGGGTGTGCCTGTGAGTGAGGCAGGTAAGGGGTCGCAGAGGGCAGGAGTGCAGGAGTGTGAGCCTCTGCAATGGTGTAATAGTCAGGGGAGAAAAAAGGAATGTAGTGGTAGTAGGGGACAGTATTGTAAGGTGGATTGATACTGTTCTCTGTAGCAAAGAGCGAGTGTCCAGACGGCTTTGTTGCCTACTTGGTGACAAGGTTCGGGACATCTGCTCAGGACTGGAGAGGAACCTGGAGGGGGAAGATCCAGAGATTGTGGTCCATGTAGGTACCAATGACATAGACAGAGGAAGGGGGCTCTGCATAGTCAGTATGATGAGCTAGGCACAAAATTAAGAAGCAGAACCTCAAAGACACTAATGTCTGGATTATTACCTGAGCCTCATGCAAAGTGGCACAGGACAAATAAGATTAGAGAAATGAATGCGTGGCTTAAAGACTGGTGTGGGCGAAATGGATTCCGGTTTGTTGGGCAGTGGCACCAGTATTGGGGAAATTTGGATCCGTATTGTTGGGACAGTCTATATCTGAACCATGCTGAGGGTGGTGTCCTCGTGAGCCACCTAACTAGGGAAGACGAGAGGGCTTTAAACTGAATAGTTAGGGCAAGGGATCAAATTTGGGAAGATATGGTAAACCAAAGAGTAGAGACAAAGCAAGAAAGATAGACATTAACATGGAAATGATAAACAGACTGTGGCAGGACAGGACAGAGAGTACTAAGGGACTCAGCATAAATCAGCAGATAAGGCTAAATGCTACAAAATAATAAAAGGACAAAATTAAAGGCTCTGTATCAAAATCCATGTAGCATTCAAAACAAAACAGATGAACTGATAATGCGAATAGAAATAAATAAATCCAATCTGATAGACATTACAGAGTCATGGTTACAGGATGACATAGATTGAGACCAGAATATTGAAGGGTATGTGACATTTAGAAAGGACAGGAAGTTAGGAAAAGATGGAGGGGTGGCTCTGTTATCAATGATGGTATTAGCACATTAGAGAGGGATGCCCTAAGTTCAGGAAACCAGAATGTAGAAGCAGTTTGGGTTGAGATGAGGAATGATAAAGGCAAGAAGTCCCTTGTGGGAGTGGTGTACAGGCCCCCTAATTGTAACTACACAGTAGGACAGAATATAAAAAATGAGATAATGGGAGCTTGGTACAACAATAATCAGGGGGGATTTTAAGCTACATATAGACTGGAAAAATCAGATGGGCAAAGGCAGTGTAGATGAGGAGTTCATAGAATGTTTTGGGGATAGTTTCTTGGAGCAGCACATTCTGGAGCCAACCAGAGAGCAGGCCATTCTAGACCTGGTATTGAGCAGCAAGATAGGATTAATTGATAACCTCCTGGTGAAGGCACCCCTAGGTAGCAGCGATCATAATATGACTGAATTTTACATTCATTTTGGGGGAGAAACGAGTCCTTCAAGACTAGCATTTTAAACTTAAATAAGAGCAATTCCGCGGACTTGAAAGCAGAGCTAGAGAAAGTGAACTGGCAAATAATGTTAAGGGACATGCCAATAGAAGTTCAGTGGCAGATATTTAAAGGAATATTTCAGAATACACAGAATAGATACATTCCAATGCGAAAGAAAAATCCCAAGGGGAGGGCTCATCATCCGTGGTTAACTAAAAATTTAAAGACAGCATCAAACTTAAAGAAAAAGCAAATAATTACGCAAAGACAGGTGGCAGGTCAGAAGATTGGAAAGAATAAAAAGAACAGCAAAGAACGATGAAAAGATTAATAAAGAGGGAAAAATTAGATTATGTGAGAAAGCTAGCTAGTAACATAAAGATGGATAGAAAGAGTTTCAATAGATATTTAAGTAAGAAAAGAGTTAACAAAGTGAGTATTGGCCCTACATAGAGTGTGTTTGAAGAATTGATAATGGAAAGTAGGGGGATGGCAAATGAATTAAACAGGTATTTTGCTTCGGTCTTCACTATAGAGGACACAAGTAACATCCCAGAAATAGCTGTAAATCAGGAAATGAAGGGGATGGAGGAACTCAGGAAATTTACACTCACCAGGAAAGTGGTATTGAGCAAATTGTTGGGGCTGCAGGCTGACAAATCCCCAGATCCGAATAGACTTCACCCTAAGGTCTTGAATGAAGTGGCTAGTGAGACAGTTGATGCATTGGTTTTAATTTTCCAAAATTCCCCAGATTTGGGGAATGTTCCATTAGATTGGAAAATAGCAATAAACTCCTTTATCCAAAAAGGGAAGAGAGACGGAAAGCAGGGAACTATAAGCCAGTGAGCCTAACATCTGTCATAGGGAAAATGTTAGAAGCTATTATTAAAGATGTTATAGCAGGGTACTTAGAAAAGTTCAAGGCAATCAGGCAGAGTCAACATGGTTTTGAAAAAGGTGTTTAACCGATTTATTGGAGTTCTTTAAAGGAATCGCATGTGCTGTTGATAATGGGGAACCGGTGGATGTACTGTACTTAGGTTCCAGAAGGTATTTGATAAAGTGCCACATCAAAGTTTATTGCAGAAAATGAAAGCTCATGGGGCTGGATTTTCTCCTTGTCAGGTGGGGGTGGCAGGCAGGCCTGGGAGCTGCCACAAAATGGTCTGCTGCCTGCGATTGGCAGTTAATGGCCAGCCAGCATGAAACACCCACTGAAAGCATCAGAGCTGCCGGGGTAGGGATGGGAGGAGAGCGAGCGCTGAAGTTTGCGCATGCGTGGGGGCGCACTCACTGAAAGCTCAGTGAAGGTACTGAGCTGTCTTAGGGAGCTGAAGATTTTTAAAATGAAAAATGAAGATTTCACAAATAATATAAACATGTCCCACATGTGACTCAGTCACATGAAGAGGGACGTGTTAAAAATGGGTTTAACAAAACATTAGTTTTTTTATTCATTGTTGGAAACCTCATCCTGCCCATGGATGAGGTTTCGCAAAAATGCAAAAGCTGCCTGGTCTATTTGCCCACTCGATGGGCAGTGAACATTTCTACTTAATTAGCTGCTTAAGGGCCTTAGTGGGTCTTTAAACTGTCAACAAGTGCGCTGCTTACTCTTGCACACGCCTGCCGACCAAAATATCGCGCGAGTGGGTGATGACATCGGGGCGCTCGCCCAACATCATCACGCATTATTTCACACTCGGGTTTATCGGGCATGTGCCCACACGCCAAGCTGAAAATCCTGGCCATGGTGTAGGGGGCAACATATTGGCATGGATACAAGATTATCTAGCTAGCAAGAAGTAGAGAGTTGGCATAAATGCATCTTTTTCTGGTTGACAGGATGTGATGAGTGGTGTGTCACAGGGATCAGTGCTAGGCCCTTAACTTTTTACAATTTATATAAATGACTTGGATGAAGGGACTGAAGGGATGGTTACTAAATTTGCTGACAACACAAAGATAGGTAGGAAAATAAATTGTGATGCGGTTGTAAGAAGGCTGCAAAGTGAAATAGACAGGTTAAATGAGTGGGCAAAGATCTAGCAAATGGATTATAATGTGGGCAAATGTGAAATTGTTCATTTTGACAAGAAGAATAAAACAGAAGCTTATTATCTAAATGATGAAAGATTGCAGAGCTCTGAGATTCAGAGGGACCTGGGTGTCCTAGTGCATGAATCACAAACGGTTAGTGTGCAGGTGCAGCAGCTAATTAAGAAAGCTAATAGAATATTATCATTATTGTGAGGGAATTAATTACAAAAGTAGAGAGGGTTCAGTTGTACAGGGCACGAGTGAGACCACATCTGGAGAATTGTGTACAGTACTGGTTTCCTTATTTAAAGAAAGATGTGAATGCATTAGAAATAGTTCAGGGTAAGTTTACTAGATTAATACCAGGAATGGGTGTGTTGTCTTATAAGGAAAAGTTGGATTGGTTAGGCTTGTATCCAATGACATTGAGGGAAAATTCAGTCTTGTAGACAATGATACAGAATTTCCTGTAGAAGCATTGCAGATGGAGGCCGGGTGTTCCATGGGCAGAGCTCCTTGTCTGTGAGGCTGTGAGTCAGATAATAAAGAACAGACTGTGCTCTTCAGTTCAGCAGGCAATATTATCTGTTCAACAAGCCAGAGGCCTATGCTACATTATCCCCAACTCTCCACCAGGTCTTCAACAAAGGGTGTGTATTCATTGTCTGGAATCCGGCTGGCTCTCAAAGACTGCTAAACATCCCAATCATTATGAGTTGAGTAATGTTCTTAGCAGACCCTCAGTCTCCTGCAGGCAAGCTTGGGTTATTAAATGCAAATGGCCTTTGTATAGCTCTCTTTGAAGTTGGGCTGTGCAGATCCCAGGTGATCATTAGTTTCTCCTCAGAGATAATGAGGTATGAGTTTTTCCGACACTGCAAAGGGGCTTCTTTTGTTCTCAGGTCACAGACAGACATAGGTTCAACTATTTTAAGGATCTTCTTCAGCCAAGGTCCAGTCTTAATTTTTGAAATAGATCACACTGCATGAGGACACCATTCTTTCAATGTCTTTGCAGATGTATATCCAGTACACAGCTGATTTTGCTCTGAACTTACACTTCTCCATTTCCATGTGGCCTTCATGTACCTTCTGGAGAAGATCTCCCTGCATCGTTTTGAGTAAAATTATTTTAGAGTTGGCTAGCAGAAAACCATCTTCTAGTGAGGTGTCATCTCTGATAGGCCAGTAATAGTGTATTGCTGAACGTATCAGGCCATCCCTGGATAACATGTTGAGATAGCATCTGCAATTTTTTGCCTTTTCTTTTCTCATATCTAATCTGACTCAGTTTCAGTGGTGTTACGTTCACAGTATACTGGACTTTATACCTGGATCTTTTGTCTCATGTTTTTTCCATGGTAACACATCTGCTAGCATTATTCCTCTTCCTAGCTTGTATTCCAGAGTGGAATCTTAAGTCTGAAGCCTCAAGACTAACCATTCCGTCTTGTTGCTGTCCCACACAGATTTTTCTTGTAAATCTGATCCAGTGGACAATGATCACTCTCCGCTATGAACATTCTCACATAGAAGTATGTATGGTATTTCTCATATCCATATAAGATTACCAAAAGCTCCCTTTCTATGTTGGCGTATCTTGTCTCAGAGGATGTTAGAGCTCTGGGTGCAGATGTGGATGCCCTCTTGTGCCAGGTCTCCTCCCAGTCCTTTTGTAGAAGCATCTACTTGCAGAGTGCCAGGTTTCTTTCTGTCATAGTGTGACAAACTTGTCTGTCCTTGCATTCTGCTTCTTTGAGTTTGTTGAAACTCCTCTCAAGTGACTCTTACCACTGGTACTCAGCACCTTCTTTCAATAGCTCTCTTAAAGTTTGTGTGTGTTTTGAAATGTGAGGCGTGAAAGAGCTCGTGTACTGGTTCAAACCAAGGAAGCTTCTTAACTCTCTCATCCCTTGGAGCTCCCATCTCAGAAATGGCTGTGACTTTTTCAAGACTCCACTTGACTCTGAGAGGTGTGAATCTGAGGGACTGGCATTCTGTCACCTTCACAATGCATTTGTATGTCATAAATGATCAGCTGTCTTTTTTTACTAACAGGCAGCTTGATGTTCATTCTTGATCATGCACAACTTAGAATTATCAGAAAGCTAAGCATGATTTTCTTTAAAAAATTAAAAAAATAAAGTTCAGGATTGAGATCATCAGGTTTTAAGTTACAGCCCAAAAGGAGCATGAGAGAAGCAGATTTGTTGCTGACATACAGCAGGTTGTGGATCTAATTTGATCCCAATGTTCCTGACACTCTCCATAGTAGCCATGATCTTTTTCACCTACACCTTATATCTGCATATCATCAACTATGGTGAGTGCTCCTTTATATCCTTGGTATGTTTCATTTAGTTTCTGATGAACACATAATGGCTCACTTTAATGTCAAACAATAGACGCAGGAATTTGTATCGGCTAAAGGGTGTGTTGAATGTTGTCAACAGCAAAGATTCCTCATCCACCTTCATGTTCCAGTAAATGTTTTGAAAATGTTTTCCCTGCCGGTATTGATGTGACCTCTCCCAATCTTGGAATAGGATAGTGATCCCTCTTTATGGCTTGATTAAGATCTTAGGGATCCAGGAAAATTGATAGCTGTCTATTTGGCTTCTCTTTCACAATGATGGAATTTACCCAATCTATAGGCACTATGACCTTGACGATCACTTTTGTTTCTTTCATCTCTTTGATCTCTTTTGGAAGTTTTCCTTTCAGTTCTATCGGTACTTTAAGTGGGGGATGAATCATTGGTGTCTTCTCTGGACCAATAGTGATGTGATACTCAAAATCTTCAAAACATCCAACCATTTCATCAAAACACTGGATACATTTGGACCTGATCTTCCTTGATTCTGAGCATAGGGTGCTTTTCAATGGGTGTACTACCTTCAACCCTCAGTGATGCCTCCCCCATTCAAGGTTTACTGTGATCAGCTGCAGCTCTTCACAATTGTTCAACCCCAGGGTAACAGGACCATTTGTTTCAATGATATAGAACATACACTTAATGTATTTTCCTTTGTGCCCCACTGATTTGGGTCATTCTCAGCTTTCGATTCTCATTTCCACCATATATACCATTAGCACGACATTCCACAGCATCTTTCCTTGGTTAACCATTGTCTTTCAAATTTTCAGGAAATCTCTTCCGGTATAGTCTGAGTGGGATGATGTTATTTTTTGTGTTCTAGTATCAATATTCACTTTATTTCTGACCTTCGTCAGGATCTGAATATTTTGTGAATTTCTTTTCTCTGGGAACTGTCACATCCAGACATTTCAATTGCAACGTTTCCATGTCTATGGTATCCTCAAACTCATCATGTTTTGGTTTCTCTTTTTTCTCATTTGTCCTGTTGTTCTGTCTCTGATAGCCCATTTGCCATCATCTTTCTCTATTCTGTGTATTTTTTCCCAGCAGTTGGGGTTTCCACATGCTCTGCAGTTTGATCCTAATGCTGCCTTACTTTAACAACAACTTGGACTTAAAAAACACCTTTAACATAGGGTAGAATTTTCTGTGCCCATTGGCATCAGGCATCATGGCGGGCATGAGCTAACATTATGGCAAGAAAGCCAAAAATCAGCTTCATGACGTCATGAAACCAGTTTCCGATTGTCCGCTCCACCCGTCAATGGCGGGTCACCTTCCCATCACCAGACGTCAGCAAATTCATTCTAATACATCTGCATCTCAGTATAGGCCCTGCTCACTGGAATCATCCCCCTACACTGGATCATCCGAGCACACCGGCGTAATTGCACGACGACATGCTTCACAACTGAAAATCAGCTGTGTGCACTTGGCAAGCTGCACTTCACTCAGGACTTTGAGGATTGTTTGCCTACATTGCTTCAGGCAGTACACGTGGTCATCAGCGCCAGGCTTCGCAGGCAGCACCACATCAGCTTTAGGGGGGCTCATGGAAAAGTCTCTACTAACGAGACCAGCCGTTAGGCAGCGGTAGCTTTTCAATGGCTGCAAGGCTAGGGGGCTTGCTTGAGGAAGGGGGAGAAGTGGCCCCAGACAAGGGAAAAGGCTGGAGGGCATTGCTGGGGAAGTGGGGTATAACACTGTGTGTGTGGGACACATGTTGATCTGTGCAAGTGGCCTCAAGAGGGTGAGGGCTGAGGAGGCAGTCTACAGAGGAGATGAAGCCAGACAGAGATGTGAGGTTGTGTGTGAGAGAGTGAGTGATGATGTCTCTTGAGCTGGCAGTGAGTGAGATGCCAGTGAACGTGTGATGGGCTTGAGTGTGTGAGTTTAGAGTGATAAGATGGTTGCCTTACCCCAGCAGCATGATGAGATCATTTATCCTCTTTATGCACTGCCTAACCCACTTCTTCTGTCCAGCATTGGCAATGAACACCACTTCTCCAACCTCCCAAAGCTAGAGTGGTTAAATTGTTGGGTCTCCTGCGGCCAGAGTGAGGGTAGAGGACATCGCGGTGGGCTCCAACGGTATCCAGAAGATGTACCCAGACGTCACTGAATCAGGGGGCTGCAGTCCTCTTGCCTTTCAGGACCATGTCTTTTGTGCAGCAGTCCTGGGTTGGAAGCACTGAGAGATGTGCACGGCTTCACTTGAGATATTGCGCTGGCATGAGGAAGCGGCGAGGTGACGGTATTGTTGGCAAATCAAAGGTCATCCTCCAATGAAAGGATGTGTTTCCCAGGAACGCATGATTAATGAGGCGGGATTGGGATGATACAGCATGAAAACCCACCACTGCGGCCAGCAAACGTCCTTTTTCCCGCCCGCTACCGCACTTAGTGCAAATTTTGCCCATAGTAAAATGTCGCAAGGTGCTGCACAGGAGCATTATCAAACAGAATTTGACACTGAGCCACACAGGGAGATACTAGGACAAGTAACCAAAAGCTTGATCAAAGAGGTATGTTTGAAGGAGGGAAGAGAAGTGGGAGGTGGAAAGGTTTGAGGGAGGGAATTCCAGAGCATAGGGCCCAGCTAGCTGAAGGGACGGCCACTAATGTTGTAGTGATGAAATTTGAGAATGCAGAAGGACCCAGAAATCGTGGAGCACAGATATCTCGGAGGCTGGAGGAGGTTACAGAAATACAGAGACGTTGGAGGGATTTGAAAACAAGAAGGAAAATGTTAAAATTGATGCATGGCTCGATCGGGAGGCAATGTAAGTTAACAGGCACAGGGGCGATGGGTGACTGGGAGTTGTTACAAGTTAATAATGTCTAGAATAAAGTCCAGCGGGTATCACCTTCATCTGAATCAAGTAAAATATTTAAAACTGCAGAACTGACTCTTGGGATTGTCTGATGTTCAAGAGTCCAATTAGAATTACCTCCATTGAACACTAACTTTTGTTTCCTATTATTTCAATGACAATTCATTACTTCCTCCTTTGTACCAATAGCTTTGTACCAATTGTACCTCAGATCTAAGTCTCTATAAAGATTTTTATCAAATCATCTTTGAACGTGCAATTAAGGCTCTTTAAGGATGAGAAAGAGAATGCAATGGAGAGGCTATAAATACACAAAAGCTTTCAGGTAATTCTTCCGTAAATGTTTTCAGTCTGGAAGGATTTGAAATAATTATAATGAAGGCAAATATGAAACTTGGGGATAGCAATTTCCAAATTTAGAAAGAAAGTAGTAATGAAACACTCATTAAGACACTGAGGCATTAAATACCATATGTAGAGGGATGTGGGGATATGTCTCATAGGACAGAAAGGGCAGAATTTTCTGGCTGACGCGCGGCTGGCGGAGCCCGCACATCAGCGCTTAAAATGTCGCACCAGCGTCCTGACATCAGCGTGTGGCATTGCGATATTTAGGTGGGCGGGTGTGCTATGCAGCACGACGTGCGCTCGCCGTTAATTAAAGGCCTTATTAAGGCCCTTAACTCGGCAATTGATGCTGATTTTGAGGAGCCTGTGCAAACTTCGGCTCAGTGCACGGGCCTAACGGGCAGGCGGGTAAGTGATTTTTTAACAAAATTCATGCACTGGCAGGTTATGTGGGGTCAAAAGGGTTTTTCATGTTTTTTGTGAAGTATTTATTGCAGAAAGTGTTTTAATCTTGCCTATGTGGTTGTTAGTAGTTCAAATCGATTTCCAATAGCTTTCTCTGTACTTTGAAGCTTCAGCTCAGCAGTTTGCAGACGCTAATCTTTATCGGGCCTGCAGCTTTCCGGAGGCCTCCATTTGGTCTGGGTATGGGTTCTGACCTATCCACTGGAGGCAGCTCCTCTGAGGAGGAAGGGAGGGATAGAATAAGGAGGAGGCCAGGAGTGGACAATCAGCCTCCAGAGGAGCCACCTTTGGGAGGCCAGGTGCAGGCACAAGGGGCGCAGGGCCAAGAGGTTGTCCAAGGCAGAAGGGGCTGCAGAAGACGCCACTATCCTTCTGCCAGGGTATACAGGCGGTGAAGCAGCTACCTCAATATGTCTGAGGTGCAGTGCCAAAGGAGGCTCCGTCTCTCAAGGGAGACAGTCAACTATATCTGTCAGGTGATTGGCCCTGAGATCTCCCCTAACTGTGTGGGTGGGCACCCCATGCCAGCGGCTCTGAAGGTCACAGTTGCCCTCCACTTCTATGCATCTGGCTCCTTCCAGGGTACGGTGGGTGATCTTTGCGATGTCTCCCAATCAGCTGTGTACACCTATGTCAAGCAGGTTACAGACGCTCTCCTCAGATGGGCATTGACCTTCATCCACTTTCGCTGCAACCAGGCAAGTCAGGCACAGCGAGCCAGAGGCTTCGCAGCCATTGCTGGTTTCTCCCATGTCCAGGGTGCTATAGACTGTACACACGTGGCCATCAAGGTGCCAGCAGGTGAGCCCAGTGCCCTCGTCAACAGGAAGGGCTTCCACTCAATGAACGTGCAGATAGTGTGTGACCACAGGATGCACATTCTGCAAGTTTGAGCAACATACCCAGGCAGCTCCCACGATGCCTACATCCTCAGACACTCCCAGGTGCCGGGGCTCTTCAGTGCTCCAGCTCAGCTGGATGGTTGGCTGGTGGGTGACAAGGACTATCCCCTCCGAAAGTGGCTCATTATGCCTCTCCGCCACCCAAGCGGAGCGCTACAAGGGCTGTGGTGGAGAGACTCATTGGTCTTCTCAAGATGCACTTCCGTTGCCTGGACTGCTCAGGGGGCGCACTCCAGTACCCCCCATGTCGCGTCTCTGAGATGGTGGTAGCGTGCTGCACTCTGCACGATCTTGCACTGGAAAGAGGGATGCAGTGGACGATGAAGACCTTGACGCAGTGGATGAGGCTGCACATGATGAATCCAGCAGTGGCTCAGAGGATGAGGAAGCACAGGGCGATGATGAGGGGCAGCACGCTGACCCGCTACTACACCAAGAAGGCAGGGACACCTGGGACACTTTAATCCAACGAACCTTCAGCTAGCTCCACACACATGGATCTGCAGGACCAGCATTGCCTGGCACTTCCACACGTGGCACTTAGGTGCTACATCTTCCACCCCATCAGCTGCAACTAAGGGCTTAGTATAGAAACATCAATGTCCACTCAAACACTCAAGAGATGTCTGTGAAAATTACAAATGCAGCACAAAGGAAACTGCCTCAACCAAGGTCAGAAAAGTGGGCTTTATTCAGTCCAACATAAAACACAAACGTCACTCTGACGTACATAACTATTTTTTCCCTAATTTAGGGCCATCACAAAATCACCAGTGACAAACCTGTTGAGTGCCTAACGTGCCTTATGCTGACATTTGCGGGTGCTATATCTTGGTGCTGCTCCATCATTCAGAGTGGCTTGTGAGACAGCCTGCTGACTCTGCTGTCCTGTTGGCCTCGATGACCTTGGTGGCCGTCCTCTGGCCCATGGAGCCTGTGATGGCCCCGCCTGGGAGGGAGTGGCCAGTCCCAGTTGTCGCAGCCTCAACAGATGCAACGGTCACTGGCAGAGAGGTGGAGGAGCTGCTTCCCTCATCTGGAGCACCCTGAGAGGAGCTCGCAGCGATGACAGGCAGCTGCTGCGCCGACTTGAGATCACATTGGACCTCCCTGCTCACCGCAGATGGATGGGCACTGAGCTGGGACACTTGGTGCCTGGAACATCTCCCACATTGTGAATGACCACCTGTGGCCATTAGTGCTATGAGGTGTTGCAGGTCAGAGTGTAAGCCAATTAGAAGATTCTCAATCTGCTGGAAGCCCCTCTCCATGAGAGTCGCGAATCTCTCAATGGAGGAAGCATGAAGCTCTGTCCTGAGGTTCATGCCATCACTGACTGGACTCCTCCACCACTGAGACCAAGTGAAGCACACCCTCATGCAACCCTGCCAGATGCTTCTGCACACCCTGCTGCTTGTCCTGCAGCTGCTGTGTGGCTGACATCTCCAGAGGCACATCATCACTGCCCAACTCAGCATGTGCCTGGTCCCCTGCAGTCCTCCGGCTGCTGGCACCATCGGTACTCTCTGTCTGTGCTATCTCCTTCAGCGATTGTGAAGTGCCCTCTCTACTGTGTCCCGGGACACTAGCCGATGTTGTATTCCCCATCTAAGTGTTTGTTGCTGCGCTGGTGCCTGGCTGGCTGAAATGATGTGCCGCAAGTTGCCAGTGTTGGCCCTCAGGTGTGGAGGGGGGGGTGCTCCGGAGTTGTTGCTGGCAGTCATGCAGTGGTGATACTGAAATTAACAACAAGGGCAGTGTATCGGTTAGCGTACAGTCAGTAACACCATTCATCCCTGTAGGAAGTCATGACGATTCCAGGGACCTTCCTGGGCAGAACCGATAAGGTAGCAGAACAGGTACATAAGGCGTTTAACAAAGTCGAAGGCAGACTTGCCTTTATTAGCTGAGGAATAGAATGTAGAAAAAGGGAGCTCATGTTGCAAGTGCAGAAAACACTGTCGAGGCCACATCCACACTTCTGCGTCCAGTTGTGACCTGTGCTTCATGGGAGGGATGGCATTGGAATGGGGAGAGTGCAGAGGTTCCTGACCAGGATGCATGCTGGCCTGGAGAGTTCCAGTGATGAGGAAACATTGCATACACTTGCGACATTTGCTGTGGAGCACAGGAGATTGACAGGTCACATTATTGACCTTCACACCATTAGGAGGGGCATGGAACGGGTGGACAGAAGGCAACATTTCCCCTTGGCACAGGGATGATTGACGTGGTGGCATTTATTTAAGCTGAGTGCCATGAGGTTGACAGGTGAGGTGCTGAGGACCTTTTGGACAGAGTAATGTGGGACGCAGTGGCTGAAAGGGTGGTGGAGGTACAAACCCTCCTAAGATGCAAAACATCTTTGGATGTGCAGCAGCGATGCTATGGCATGTTAGGCCATGGGGATAGTGGTCATAAATGGGACAAGGCGTCTTTGGAAGGTGCTGGAGACGCGCATCCGCAAGGGGCAGAGGGACCTTTGTGAATGACCCACACGTCTGACTGGATCAGTCTGCGTATGAGCAGTGTTGCTGCATTAATGATTGCAGCAATCATCAGTGCTTTGGATGGTGGGGAGACAGAGTGGATGGGACTGTGGACCTCAAATACCTGCCCGCTACACCCCAGCCTCATCGACACCTGCTGCCCTGGCTGCCTGCCTCCTCCCCAGCTCCATGGCCTGCTCCTCATAAGTGGTGAGGTGCTGCAGCATGGTGTGGCCACCCCCAGTCAGCTGGTGCTCCATCAGATTGTGCTCTGTTTGCATGCAGAACAGAGAGCAGGATTTTTTGGGGCTGATTGCTCATGTACTCTGCACGTGCACGCCACACCACAACCACAGTGTCTTATCTGAGGCCTCCAGTGGCTCCTGTCCACACTACTGGTGATCAATCCCCAGAAGATAGTACAGCTGCTCCCAACCCCCTCCCCCAATGATCACCTTGGACACATTCGGTGTCCATCACTTTCAATAACACACAGGTCTTAGCATCCATGACGAGGAGGTGCAACTAGGTGTGACGCCGAGGCCAGCAGATGGCTCTTGGCCATCACACTTTGAGGCTCCCCTTCCACCATCTCAGCACCATCAATAAGACGTGTTGGAGTTCTGAGTATGTGTCTAGCTGTCTCCCCTGCAGGTTGCCCCCAGACTACTCAAATGCAACAAACACCAACATAGGTTGCAGGGGAAACACATCTTCTCCTCAACCACTAAGGCTGATGTAGGCATGATCACTATCTGTTTGCCCAACCAGCGTGCGCCAAATGCCTAATACAGGAACGACACTAAGACATGGCATGGGGGTGGGGTGGGAGGGGGGCCTCAAAGGATAAGGCTACCTGCTGGGTCAAATGGCCAAGGCCAACATGGTACTCACTCTTCCAGAGGGCAGCAAATCATTGAAGCACTTGCGCCACTGGGTTTCTGTGCGCTGCACATCATCATGGGTGCTTACAGCCACCGCCACATCCTGCCACGCCTGCCTGGTGACGTGGGGGGCCCTCCTCCTCCCATCCTCTGGATACAAAATATCCTGACATTTGGACACCTCTTGGAGGAGGACAGCAAGGCAGGCATCTGAGAACCGAGGGGCACAGTGGCCCCCTGCTGACCTATCCTGCAGCCTGCCCCCCTCCTCCTCCTCCTCCTCCTCCTCTGCCCTCAAACCAGCACGTCCTTCTCTATGAGTGGCCATGGTGCACTGCCTTAAGGAGGCTGCCTGGCCACTCTTTATACAGACTGCTTGTTCCCCATTGGAACTGGCGGTCTGAACACGCCCGCCGCCGATTCGATTTTCCCGTTGTACCCAGGATTCGCAAACCCGCTGGTCAGGCCTTAGTTGGCCCACCTGTGCAAAATGGCGGCATGGCCCGTTTCGGCAGCGGGGATCGGCTGCCCACCCGCCGCAGAGTTGGTCGGGCCTGCCCGCCCGTCAAGGGCAAAATTCTGCCCAAAGAAATTGGGGGAGGAGCTGTGTGTGTGGAGTGAGGAGGGGGCAGGGAGGAAGGCTAATGGAATATTTGCAAAATATAATGGAAACACAAGAACAGATTTTTGTGTTTTATTGAATAAAAAGTGAAATGCCCATTTTTCATCATAATTAATGTCCTGCTAATACAGGGAATACTTGGTTTTGAAATGTGCAATTCCTAAGATTGTGAGTTTGATTGTGGTAACAAAAACATAGTCAATCATTTTGCACCTGAAATAGTGATCCTTTAACACTTCTCATGCAGCTAATGAGCCAGTTAACTGCCCTAATAAATATCAAAAAGTTTGATTCATCCAGCTGTGGTGAACACAAAAATGGTTCAACAACAATTAAGAAAATCACAATTTTCCAACTAGGTGCTGTACGTGCTTTTTAGTACAGCCATTTGTACAGTGACACTTCCAAATCTTCTCATATATTTGCCTGATCAACAATGTCTATAATCAGATAAAAATGGCCTCTTACTTTTTATAAATATTTGTTAATCCATTTCTAAGATTAAACTATAAAGTGCAACATTACTCTAACTTGAGATAATTGTCTTGACATTGTCTGAACCCTGTTTGTTTATTTGATTGTCAGAATTTAGCAAGATATTTGAATTTCCAGTGACTGACTGGAAGGATCAAACAACAAGTTTTAGGACTTTTACTGCAACAAGCAAAATAAAAGTAACTGTGACTAAATACCATTTTCAAAGGCAACTTATTCTCTAAACTAAAGAAAACCTTCCCCATTTAACTATTAGAAATATCAAAAACCCCCTCCACAGTTATACTTTACTTTGTCCCTTAAATGGACACTTCATTCTCCAAAAAACGGTCAAAAGCTATTCTCAGCTCCGAATGGCTTGCTTCCTTTGCCCTTTTCCAGCTGGATAACTTCTAATCCCCAGACTAAGATCCCTTCGTCTAGTCAAAGTTAGGTGAATATTTTTTAAATCCTCACAAACTTGGTCTCTTCAATTTGAGCATGAGTTCCCACCTGAATTCTACATGATGAAAAATTGAGACTGGCTATGTTACTGTGCTCTCTTTCTCTCTCTCTCTCTTTCTCTATTTTCTTGCAGATTGTCCTCTCTGTGAAGTTCAGCGATATCTTAAGAAAAACACTGTAACCTGATACCACAATGGCTTTCTTTGCACTCTTCCCCCTTCCGCTTTGGACTGCAGTGGTTCAAGAAAGTGGCTCACCACCACCTTCTCAAGAGTAATTATGGATGGGCAATATATGCTGGTCTAGCCAGGATGTCCACATCGTATGAAGGAATAAAGTAAGCCAATCACCATAGCAACATGAATCACATGGGCATTGTATCCAGGAAGAAATGTTAATTGGCTACCCTCTAGACTGCCAACCCATTCTACCTTGAAATTTAATAGACAGTTTAAAGTATGACCATTTACAAAATCTAACATTCCTAACATTTCCCTGTGAGACTTGAAGACTAATAGTCTATTCAGAGTCGTCACAGATGCCTTTGCCATTGTCCACAAGTGGGAACATCTCACACCTTCTTCCTTGGTCCCCCTTTAACCTTCAGCAACAAAGCCACCCATTTTATCCTAAATGAAAGAGGCAGTCATAAAACACAATAATCTTAGGAACTTAATATGTGTAACAGAGAGGAGGTGGGGAACACAAGCATCAGGCCACAAGGTCGGGAATGACACACAGTTGGGATGTAGGAAGAATCCCATGGTGCAAAAGGGACACAGGCACATAAATACAAACAACACTGGGGGCAGGGATTTTGGCTTAGGAGAAATCAGGGGATTAAAAATAGGGATATAGGTCCAAAATCATTGCTTGGGGAAGGGGTGTGGCGATCAGAGATCTGAACACAGGGGCAAAGAAGCTGTTTGATGGAATGTGATTGCTGGGCTTTGGGCTCTGTGTTGCAAAGGATGCCTACTCTCTTGGGGAAGAGATTGTCAAAGAGGCAGAGGAAAACAATCTCAATGAAGATTGTCAATGAAGATCACTTAGATCACAGGGACTAGGAAATCCAAGTACAACAGCAGACCTCAGAAAGAGGTGGAGCCAGAGAAAAGATAGGGTTACAGGAAAAATGAACCTCTGAGCTTTGAAGAACAAAATTGGACCCGTTTGCATGTGATTTTGCAGGCTTAAAAATGTGGACAATGAAGACCAATTTCATAGACCTGTTCATAGACCATTGTCCTGTTCTCAAGGATGTCTGAAATTTTTACAACCTGAAATTGGGTTCAACATTTTTCAGATGCCCCTAATGGTCGCTTATAACAGGCATTCGACACTTTATTTATGTAACTGAGGAGACTAACACCTGTCTAAAATCTCCTCACAGAAATGGGGCGGTAATGAGAAGATTCTTTTAAAGCTGTTGTAGTCTAAGCAGAAGCTAACAATTAAATAGGCAGAAGCTTATTTTGGCTAAAGGGTGCAACAGGTACTAAATTGAAACTTTGTGAATAAGGCTGTTTGAAAGTCTAGATTTAGCACACAATTTTGGTCCTAATTTCTGATGTCCATAATTTAAACATGGCAGCATGTGATAAATCAGACACCAGCATGTTTAGCCTTCAAATGCTGATTAGATACAATTTTCATGGAACAATATATATCAACTACTCACACTCGCTTCACTGAAAATTTGGAATGTTCTGCCTGGCTCAAGGAACATGATGCAGGATGTCCCGGGACCAAGGGAGAAGGTACACAAATTCTCATTCCTGGCACTGGAGGCCCTGATGGAGGATGTTCAGAGGAGGAGGGGAAAGGACACCACCTTACCCTCTGGTCCATCCTGTCCTTCTTTGCTGCAGCAGCTAGGACTGCTGTGCCTGGTGCCATGACTGCCTCTCATTCCGTGTCCATAATAAGAGGGGCTCCTAAGCAAGGGGTTCATGATGACTCCTGTAAGGTGACCACTAAGATGGAGTAGTACAGCATTTTCACATTTTGGTGAAGTCCTCAGGGAATTTCCAGAATAAATGTTGCTTGGGTGTTGGTGAAATCTTGATAAAGTGTTTGAGAAAATCTCCTGATGTGTTTTAGAGGTCCAGGAGCAAGTGAAAATGAAATGGTGAACAACCTTTTAAGCAGCCCTTTATCAAGATGCGTTTGCACTAAGTTCAGGATAAATCGACATTTCAACTTACAACTCCATCTTGGCCATCTCCTGTGCCTAAAGCACTCATGAAAATCACCCTACATTTTTTTAACAAAATTCAAAAATCCTTGTTTTAGAGCCACAATCATCATGATCACTCCCTCTCTCCACCATGCACCCCCCCCCCACCCCCACCATTGCCCATTCCAAACCTTTTCCTAGGACTTACTGATGGGCTACAACCAGCGACTCAAGAGGCCTGATATTTGTGTTTTCCCAATGCATGAACTGCCTGTGGAACAAAAGGTGCCTGCAACTTCCACAAGAAATGTTCATGAGTCCCAAAGCATGAAACAGGGCTGTATGACTTTTTTTTTACCCCATAATGCATTGTATGTCTGTCTATGCCATACAGCAGTTTGTTGTGCCCTTGAAAGGTGTTTTTGCACTAATTTCAGTTCAAAGTATGATTTATGGAAATAATTATGAGCAGTGCCTTTAATTGGATAAACACCAATGAAGTAGGATATTGGCCAACTGTGAGATTCAAGTATCTTAACTCGTTCGCAACAGGGTTGGTGATTAGCAGGATGGAAGAATTGTTCTCAGTTGTTTTGTCAAAAGTTAGCCCCCATCGCTGAGTTTCAGTAAATCTACATTTTTGAGAGAGCTTGCAAACAATTCAAGCAGCAGAAATGATACACAACGGTTTCAATAAGTTCATTTTAATGTATTTATGGCTATTTTAAATCTTTATGCTCACATGGCTATTTTAAATGTTTATGCTCACCACTCTGTCTCCTTGTGCTACTTTTTGCTGAATAAATAAAGTGGAACCATAGAACAAAGAGTTAATCAAAGTAGATTCATTTCAAATAATAAACCCAGATGTTTATTAGTTAGAGCAAGCAACATATAATTCATACAAATGTTAGAACTAATCAATTATGGCATTTGAATATGGCTAAATATTGAAATAATAGCTATTGTTGATTCCTTTCCTCTCATTTTCCATAGCTGCCTTCTTCAATCATACACTATATTATTCATAATTCTAGACCAGTTTATGCCACGAACTTCAGGAATTTGAAATACGCTCCAATTCACATGATGTAATGCCTGATGAAATTCAGAATAGATATCAATCACTGTAGTTAGCACAGTCAGAAACATTTTGAGACAAAAATCCTCGTTTTTCTTTAGGTGAGTAAAGTGATTATATAATAAATTAACCGCTAACAAAATTGCAGGAACTTATGTTTTTCAATCTGAAATTCATGAAAAATGTCAGTAGCCAATGATAGCGCACACACCATATTTGTGACCCTTGATACTGCTCAACAAGTCAATGAGGCACTCAACTGGTCAGAGCATCAGTAATTATGAAAAAGGGAGGAAGAATGAACTTGCAATTATGGCAACTCTGACTGGTTGAGTTGAAGAGCCTGTTTTATGGCATAATTTCTATACAGTTCAAAGATAGCAAAAATTGAATATTCGACATGGAATGGGAGCAGAGATTGTAGTTGATCAGAAGCAAAGCAGAGATCCAGCATAGTGGGCCGTAACTTCCAACTAGCGTCGGAAAGTGCTGGCCTGCAGAAATTAGCAGAAATAAATGCACGCTTACTGCGTCTTGAAAATTGCATTGCCACTTCCATTTGCTGGAGCTGCATAAAAAGATTCCTCACAGGCCCCAGTGCAGTCTAGCTCCGGTGAATTCAAGGAGGTCATGCCCCCTTTTTTACAGCACTTGCTGCCGTAAAGCAGGTAAGTTTAAAGGGCCAGGGAAATTGACAGGCCAGTGGAAGGTAAGTGTCTAAGGTAAGTGGATAAGATTTGTGGGTTGAGGCTGTACAGCGGGTGGTCTGGGGCTCCGAGGTCAGCCTGGGCCTTTACAACAGTTACCCAGAAGATGTTTTAATTCTTCAAACCTTTTCTGGGTAACTATTGGTACAATCCCATCCGAACCATCCAAAGCTTATGATGTAAATTGCATTTTTGGATGGTTACCAGCGCAGTGCAACTGTCCAGAGGAAGTGTGCACTTCTGGGCAATTGCCATGCAAATCCTTGCCTGGGAACTTGCCAGAGGGATTCCCCAGCACATCTTTGGGGTATCTCCTAAATCTGACATTGGAGAGTGCCAACTGAGTGCCCCTAGTGCTCATATGTAGATACAAACTTTAGTTGGGCCAGCATGAAATGGAGTCTGCAAGCAGATGTGTTATAATACTGAACGATTACTTGCCTCTACACATAGCAGTGCAAATTTGTCTGGGTTTTCTTTGGCTGAGCCAACACCTGTATATGCAGTGCCAACTCCCACACCAGTGATATTATGCAGCAGTAGTTACCTGCACTGCAGTATGCCATTAAGCATATGGCACAAACAGCAGCATCAGCAGTGAATGCATCAATTAAGCTTGTCATAGGCACAGAAGGAGAATCCCTCATGTGTGTGCCCACTAATGTAGAGGCTTTGAGGTCTTAACTCTAGAATGCAGTCACGGCCAGGTTCAACTCTCAGAGAACACTTACAAGAAGCCATTAAATAGATCTGCACCAGCACAGATCAGTGAACACATTGAGAATCTGCCTTGATGCAATGGCCTACAGCATGGAAGTAGCACAACAGCACTCGCACCTGATCTGCAAAAGTGATCATCCTGGAAAGGCCTGAGCCCACAAAATCTGCAGAAAATGATCCCCTGTGACTGGCGCAGGACTATCAGGGTCGACCAATACAGATACAAGTGGATAGTCTTCCATATCTACTGCAGCTAGCTGGTTGGGTATTCAGCTGACCAGCCTGGCTACTTCAACTGGTCACATAGGGCAGAGTTTTTCGTCCCGTGGGCGGGCATGTACCCAACCTGAACAGAAGTGAAATAATGCGCGATGATGTCAGCTGAGCGTCCTGACGTAGTGCATAATCATTTTTAGAGGTACTGAGTTTTAAAAAAATACTATTGACTTAAATATACAAAATAAGTTAACAAAATATTTGGATATGTAATAAATAACTGGATTAAATAGACTATGAAGATGATTATGCACTACACTTATATGCATTCTCATGATCTTTTGGTCGGCGGGCGCATGTGAGAGGTGGCACTGTCACCGCCGACAATTAAGAGGCCTGATAAGGCATATAAGCAATTAATTAAGTTGTACTTTTTGCTGCCTGCTCAACCATATGGTTGACTGGCAGGTGAATAGGCCAGGCAGCCTTTGCATTTTTCACAAAACCTCATCCGTGGGCTGGATTAGGTTTCCAACAGTTACTAAAAAAAAGTAAAAAATGTTAATATCATTTTTTACATGTCCCTCTTCATGTCACTGAATCAAATGTGGGGGCATGTTTATATCATTTGTAAATAGCTTATTTTTTTATTTAAAGTTCCTGAGCTCCCTGGGGCAGCTTTGTGCCTTCAGAGAGCTTTCAATGAACACTCCCCGCGCATGCACACACTTCAGCGCTCGCGGTCCTCCTGCCCCCACCTTGGCAGCGCTGAGGCTTTTAGCGCACACTTTACCCTGGCTGATCGTTAATTGGCCAACCAGCATGAAATCGTGGTTGGAGCCCAATCACAGGTGGCGGTCAGTCTCGTGGCCATTCCTGGATAGCCCACCGCACCCACCCGACGAGGGGTAAATTTGCAACAATTTAAGAAAAGTACACAAGACACAATCAAGTGCATCGACAAGCCAAGCTAACCAAATACACCACTGCAACTATGCAAAGTTGCGATGATTTTTTTCACTTTCAATGTATCTTGCAGTCTTTTTATTCTTATGGTGTGCTAACCAAGGGTTCAATTACCCAAAATTAAGCATTACTGAACACAGTCATGACCTGGTGCAAGTTTACTAATAGGCAAGGCCTGTGCCCAGGATGTCCAGAGACTCAGCTGCTGCCGTAGGCCTCAAAGGCCTGAAGCAATCATAATGGTCATCTCCTGCAAGACTCCAGCACTAGGTGGCCCCTATGATCTTTCTGGCGCCTGTCTGATTGCTTTACCACTTTGGGACAGGGAAGAAAATTGGGCAGTTCAGTCCCTTCCACTTCATTTGCATGGACTAACCATGCTTGAACATTTGCCATGCACAATATCTCTGCCCTCATTTATCACACAAGTCCTGAAATCCTTGAGCAATACAAAAATGACGGAGACCAAGCCCGTTTTTCCGCCACATTGAGGCTGGGTACTGAGAAATCCCAGGATGCAAAGAAGGCAAAAATCAGGGCCATGCAGTTCCCTGTAAAACAAGTATACAGTAAATCATAGATTGTAAGTATCATATAGAAATTGTGATATTAAATAGAAAGTAATGGGAGGAGTTTGCTGTGAAATTGAAAAGGAGTAGTTCTGAGTAGTTCATGAGAAAATGTATTTGCTAAACTTTCACCAAAATTCAAAAAGAAGTGTCAAATTAAGTGTTAAAATTTGAAATTATAAAAGACAATAATATTTGCAATGAGATGTCTTTTGCATTGAGATGTCTCCCAATATTTTACTTGATGAATTATTTGTTATGACAGATATGTCAGCAAAGTAAGCTTTGTACATTCAACATAATGCCTTTCAGAAATGTTTAAGCTCCTACTGCTGGCCAATAGCCATTACATCAGAATAGAGTAGCCAAGACTTTTCTAACCCACTTGAACATTGGCCTGGACCTTCTGACTGAATTAGCAGCGATCTTTCAGAGGAAGACTTGATGTGTGCATCTGTATGCTTCTTACCTGGCAATTTCGAGCACCTGTTGGGTATAAGCATGCTGCCTGCAGCCTTCTGTAGATGCTTCTAATACTGACCCTGTCACTGTAGACTTCAGCTAAATGCTCTGAACTTGTCCAGAAATTTTACAGTATACTCACGTGGTTAATTACACTGGAGGACCTGGGTTTAAAGAGATTAACAGCAGAAGCTGTTTCGGGAAGACCTCAGAAAGTATTTAAAAATAAACTTGCTGAACAATTAACAGCCCTACACCCATCCACCCATCCCACAGCGCCCATCCGACCTCCCTCCACCCAATCCTGCACCCAACCTAATTCGATTTACCACATTTACTTACATTAAATTAAAAGTTATAGAAATTCCTAAAAATAATTAAAATAATTTAAAGGATTAAGCATTGTTTTAAAAATAATTGAGATCTTTAAAAAGCCCTCAGTGGAAGATTGAAAAGCTGTTCATCTACAAGGGGCGTTCCTTCCAACGATGACCTCAAAGGGGAACATAGCCTCAGTACTTCTGCACCTCACCAGTAGCCATCATGGCTGCCTTCATCGATAGCTGTGCCCTACAGCAGAAAATTGGAAGGCCACCATTTTAATCATGGTCAGTGGCATCCACCTCAGCATTGCCACTGGCCAGAAGATCAGGGCCATTATTTTTTGTTACTTTTATTTAATTTTCTCTTCTGCTTCCCACACTGTGCACTAGCCCGTACTTCTGGCCAAGAAAGTGAATCTATGACCTGCTTCAAGACCTCTGCAGAAGATGATATTGAAAATGTTCTCTATTCATTATGTTCACCAACTCAAGGTCTGACCTGAATAAAATAATCCCTTTCTGACTTAACTCTGTAGCTGTGCATCGTTGCACAAATTCATTAATTACTTCCATAGCAAAAAATAATCTGCTTTCTTTTAAACTAACTTTTCATTAATGCTGTTAATGTATTTTTGGATTGATCAAGGCAGTTCTAACCACAGACAATTAATCTGTTAGTACTTTCTACCTATATTTCACTATGTTTTATCCATCCGTTTTTTCACTAAAATTGACAAAGTATTAGAAATTTAATTTTCACTCTCCAATGTGGGAGACTGTAAACATGAATATGAACTGCACATTTATGATCTCCCGCCAAACCAAAAATAGATAATGTTTTCCCCATGGTATCCCTTCTACAATTTCTCCTTCAAATTTACCTTGTGATTATTTACAGTTTGTGCTACAAGATATGTAGATTAATGGTGATTAGAGTTAAGATTGTCAATGTACTTTAAACTATGTTGTATCTGTCATTGAACAAATGTTTCAATTTTCCATTCCTTTTCCTCCAAATCCTCACTTGGTGCTGTCTATTGTCAAGATCTCCAACAGGTGATAGTGTACTGAATGTGGATTATCAGATCAACCATGATCTCATTGAATGACAGAAGATGGTGGCATAGTGGCATTATCACTAGCCTAGTATTCCAGAGACTCATGTAGTGCTCTGGGGACTAGTGTTCAAATCCCATCACAGTAGATGATGAAATTTGAATTCAATAAAAATCTGGAATTAAAAGTCTGATGATGACCACAAAACCATTGCTAGTTGTGAAAACTCATTTGGTTCACTAATGTCCTTAGCCTCCCACTTTGCTGTTACCAAGATGCTAGATTAAACAGCCATGTTTATGATTCCTGTTAAATCTGCAACATTCTGGATAAGGGTTTGCATATGTCCAGTAATGCTTGGGTAAATGAATCATTATTTCATCACCTTTAAACAGCAAAATACATAACTATGCTGGGAGAATTAAGCTCCAGCTACGTAAGTTAATGGTAAAAGTGCATTTGAAATAAAGAAAAGGAAACATGTAAGGATTTTTTCTTTCTCTGTAAGTAATTAATGCTGAGTAATTCAGATTTTTCATTTAATATGAACAAAAGATTAATGTTTTAAGGCGTCATTGTATTTTTTGCCACCTATTACAGAAAATGTTTTGCTAAGCACTTTTAATCAATTCCATTTCTTCAGAGCACTCCTGTGCTAGACCATTCTGTTATCAAAGGCTACCACCTGCTTATAAGTGATTGCAGCTGTACCAGTGGGAAAAAAAATACAGTAAGTCTAATAATCTATAAAATTCCAGTGTAAAGTCAATTTCATCTGTGCGTGCTTTGTGTGGCACTTGCCGGTGTACAAGGGTTTTATTCCCCTGGGAGGCTGTTTCAACTTCAAGTAATGCCTGGATGTCATTCAGCAGATTACTGTGAAATAAGTAAGGCATGAAATTCCACTAGGCTGAGATCCAAGGAATCACTTTATCATGTCCGTTCTCTGCAGATCCTTTGACTCCAGGCCTCAGTTTTTCCCAGAATTCAGTTCACAAAGTAATTTATCACTCATGTTTCTTTTGACCTTTAATGGGAAGAATCTTTAGAAGACAGAAAATAATTGACTAAGTAGCAAATACTTCAGAGTTAAATCGGTTTCTGGTTTGGTAACCTATGGGACATACACAACATTATAAATTACATTTACAGCAATGTTTTTTTAAAAAAAGCTATCTGAAAGGAGTTCAAAAATCATTATCATAGAAAATAATATGAGATAATGAATATTAGAATTTTGTGCCAGTTTTATTGTTGGTTTGTGATTCTTAGTCTTTGCTAAACACTGGTTGTTAAAAGTTTTTATCCGTTACATATTCAGACAGCTGAATTCACCTTTATCATACAGCATTAACAATACGCTCTTTCCCTATAGCCCAAAGCTACATCATTGAAATTAATGTTTGTTACATTATAACTGTAGCAGTAGATAGCACTTTCAGCAAATAATTCATAAGCAGAACAAGCATTTTATATTTGCATACAATTATACATTCTGTGGATGCATTTTCCTCACATTATTAAAGTGCCCTGTGGAGTATTGTGCAAAAAGGATTAAAAGCTGGCACACTGGGTGTTCTTTCATGTCAGTTAGTACAAAGTACAAGTTTTTAGTCTGAATACATTTCAATAGAAGTACACGTAATTTTTCTTCATTAATTAAGTCAAGCAATTAATATAGCTTCTGCTTTATATAACATGAACCTATAACTAGGTACTCCATTAGGTCTGCTCCTTATGAGTATTCCACATGGATTAAAAATAAAATATATGATCTTAAGTTTTAAATAGCTGCATAACTATAATTTGGCTCAAATGCAATGCTGATCATCCAAGGCATGGAAAAGCTGCAATCTTTAACTAAGACAGCGGACAGGATTTTCAGCTCGTCGGCGGGCACCGAAGCGGCTGGGAAACGGCCTGCCGTCTGCAATCGGCCCCTGACCGCGATTCCACACTGGCTGGCCAATTAACAACCAGCCAGTGCAAAAAGTGCTCTGAGAAGCTCAGCGCTGCTGGGGTAGGGGCGGGAGGAGTGTGAGCGCAAAAGTCTGCGCATGTGTTGGGGGAGCGCACACTGAAAGCTCCCTGAAGGCAGGGAGCTGCTTCAGGGAGCTGAAGAATTTTAAATTCAAAAATAAGGATTTTGAAAATTGGAAAAAAAATTCCCCATATAGGATTCACTCTAATGAACAGAAAGGTAATAAAAATTATATCAAAACATTTTTTTTTTTAATTAATGTTGGAAACCTCATCCCTCCCGTGGACGAGGTTTCCTCAAAATTGCAAAGGCTGCCTGGCCAATTCGTCAGCCCTCCAACTGTAAGGTTGGACGGGTAGTGAAAAATAGCAGTTAATTAATACATTAATGGCCTTAATAGGCCTCCTAATTGTCGTCGGGCGCACTGTTGACTCTTGCGCACATCCGCCGACCGAAATAATGTGTGCGCCTGCATGCCAAGCAGAAAATCTTGCCCCTTGTCATGACCAGCACAACATGCCATATTATCAGCTTTCAGTCAATGCTTTTTAAAATTGAGCTTACAGCAGCTGTTAAAATGGCTGTCACAGATCATGCGACTTTTGGCATTTGGACTACAGACAGTATCAAGTCTCCAGTCTAATTAAATATGGACATAGATGAAGATACCTCATAGCCATTTGTTGAATTCAGAGTCTACAGAGGGATATAACTGGTTAAGTGAGTGGGCAAAAACTTGGCAGATGGAATATAATGTGGGAAAATGTGAGGTTATGCACTTTGGCAGGAAGAATAGAGGATCTGAATCTTACTTAAATGGAGAAAGACTGCAGAAAACTGCAGCACAGAGGGATTTGAGAGTCCTTGTACATGAATTCCAAAAAGCTAACATACAAGTTCTTCAGGCAATAGGGAAGGCAAATGGAATGTTGACATTTATTTCAAAGGGAATGGAATATAAAAATAAGGAAGTCTTACTAAAACTATACAAGGCATTAGTTAGGCCACATCCAGAATACCGTGAAGTATTTTCGTCCCTTATCTAAGGAAAGATATACTGGCATTGGAGGCAGCCCAGCGAAGGTTCACTAGATTGATCCCGGGAATTTTCTTATGAGGAGAGGTTGAGTAGGTTGGGCCTGTACTCATTGGAGTTTAGAATAATGAGAGGCGACCTTATTGAAACATATAAAATTCTTAAGGGATTTGACAGGGTAGATGCTGAGAGGTTGTTTCCCCTTATGGGAGAGTCTAGAACCAAAGGGCTTAATCTCAGAGTAAGGGGGCGCCAATTTAAAACAGAGATGAAGAGGAATTTCTTCTCTCAGAGGGTAGTGAATCTATGGAATTCTTTACCGCAGAGGACTACAGAGGCTGGGTCGTTAAGTATATTCAAAGGTTGAGATAGACAAATTTTAATCAGTAAGAGAATCAAGGGTTATGGGGAAAAGGCAGGATAGTGGAATTGAGGATTATCAGATCAGCCATGTTCTCATTGAATGGCAGAGCAGATTTGATGGGCCAAATGACGTACTTCTGCTCCTACGTCTCATGGTCTTATGGAAAAAAGGGAAGATTGGAATTCAATGGTCACTATCAGCTTCTCATTGTACCACAATGGCAATCCCATCCAAACTATACTAAATGGGCCTCAGAAGTGTTAATCCAGTGGTCATGTAACCGAACATTCCAGGGACTGTACCGTTATTACCCAGGACACAGCAGATCCATCAGAACCATTAGTAGTCAGCCAGCCTGAGAACCAGACTCTGAAACTAGGGCAAATCATCGAGCAGCCAACATACTTAACCTGTTCCAGTTTCTAAGTTCGCCTGAGAACCAACCTCCTAGATATTCAACTGCAAGAAACCTCACAAACTGTTATGAACCACTCACTTTACAAGACCCTAACTTCAACTATAAATCATTGAATCCATTCAAGAAACCACAACCTGTCACATGGGAAATCAGACATGATAAATCAGAGACTGAATTAACTGTAATCTGTAAAAGTGCACAATCTTTATTTGTATCCAGTCTTGGTGTGTGTTTGTCTGTTTGTGTGTGTGTCTGTCTGTCTGTGCAAAAAGACCAAGTGTGTGACATTGCATTAATTCAGGGTAGGTCTGTGAGAATAAGTGAGTGTCTTGACGTCATCAAGCACTCGCACAATATTTCAGTTGGTGGGAACACGCGAAAGTTGGCAAAGTGCCCACCATCCGAAATATCACGAGTGCATGATGACGTCTGGACGATCATCTGACATCACCGCACGCTATTTCACACTTCGGCAAACGCCCCATGCTGAGCGGAAAATCCTGACCCAAGTGTAAGAAAAGACAAACCACTTTCCATGCAAAACATGCTGATTATGGGCAAAAAGAGAGAAAATACATTCTGTCCATGATATCATAAATAAGTAAACACTGTTCAAAGAATGCAACAAATAGGAAGTAATTTTGTTCTAAAATTAGATACCTTCGGTGGAATTTAATCAATGGTGCACGGTTCCCCATTGCAGAATTAGAAGCGCGCATCACTTCTGCTTTTGTATCAGGAGTAACAATTCATTTGAAAATTTAAAGGGCTGGCGACAGACACATGAAAAACATGCAATTCCGTAATGGGGGCAGGTTTCCTTTGAAGGATCCTGCCATCAGGTGACAGCAAATCTGGGCGGGATAAAGAAGAGCCATCTGGACAAGGCTTTGCATCAAGCCCCAACTTTCTTGTTCATCTGCTTTTTGACAGAAGTCGGAGCCATTTGTTCTGTGCACCCTTCACCCCTCTCAGTCCACTGCAAACATCCCCCCCATCATTCCCCATTCCTTATTAATCTTTATTGTCCACAAATAGCTCACCCCCCACCCATCACACCCAAACTCTTTACATGTCACTTTGGAGATGTCAGAGTGAAGACATTTTCCAGACCTTGGTTCAGCGATGCCTCAGGGAAAAGGGGGAGATCCTCTTCTCAAGCAATGGCAACAGGAGAACCTCCCGCCTGACCAAGGCAGCCTGGATGGAGATCACAGAGGAGGTTAGGAACCATGGGCTCCACCCAAGATCATGGGTAGGGTTTTTAGCTCAGTGGATGGGTACACACCCAACCCAACTGAGCGTGAAATGACACACAATGACATTGGCCGAGTGTACCGTTATCAACGTGCAGTCACGCGATAGTCCAGAGCTGGCAGCATGCCCGCCAACAATTAAAAGGCCTATTAAGACCATTAAGTTATCAGTTGTGCTGAATTTTTCACTGCCCGTTCAACCTAATGGTTGATGGGCAGGTAAAAAGGCCAAGCAGCCTTTGCACCTTTTTGGAAACCACATCCACGGGCGGGAAGAGGTTTCCAAAATCAAATACAAATGAATTAAAAACTTAAATTTTTAATTAAAAGCATATCCCTGTTCATGTGACAGAGTCACATGACGGGACATGCTTCATTCATTTTTTCTGCTCTTTATTATTTTTAAAAATAGCTCTTAATCTCCATGAGGCCGCTCCATGCATCAGGGAGATTATTCAGTGCTCTCTCATGCACGTGCGCGAAGTTCGCTCTAGGCCTGCTTGCCCTATACCCCGCCCGTGCAGGCAGCGCTCCTGCTCATGTATCATGCTGGGCGGGCTTTAATTGGCCCGCCATGTAAAATGGCGGAGCGCTCCCGATGGCCGACAGTGGTTGGCTTCCTGACCGCTCCCACTGATCCTGCATGCCAAGGACAAAATTCTGCCCCGTGGGTACAGTGCCAGAGAAGGGTCAATAACCACCTTTGATCCAACTGGGTAACTGGCACAGTGGCATGGGATTGCCTCTCAGATGGGCATCAGGCTATGTTTTTGTGCAAGTGTGAAGCTTGGCTAGGTGGGTGAAAACTCATAGTCCATTTCACACATTTCACTTGGCAGGAACATCAATGGATTTCATACAGCCAATATTGCTATAACCTCGGGAGCAGGAGGAGAGGATACAAAAAAGGAGGGCTGGTTAACAGCAGAAGCCGCAAGGTCAGCAGCAGGCAGGACCAAAGGGGGAGGGTGGTCCATAGGCAGCCAACCAGAGAAAGCATAGGAGGAAAAAGGTCACTCACGTGACAGTATTTTTTCAGGATCTAGATAAACTACCTCCAGATGTCCGAGAGGCAATGCCAGAGACATCTAAAGCAGTCCTTGGGAAGTTGTCACCAAAATTTGCTGGATCCTGCAGATAGACCTACTGCCACGTGGACTTGGAAACCCCTGCCTGTGGTCCACATATTGAAAGTGCCACTCAATCTTTTTATCACTGGTTGCTTCCAGGGCTTCACAGGTGACATATGCAGCTTTGCACAGGCTGCCGTACACAAGAGGTTACCATTGCCCATTTCCATCATGACAATGAGTTTATCAGAATTACCATAGATAATAACAACCAGGCAGCCAGGGCAATTGGCTTCGTGGCCCCCATGCCCACAATGCCAACGAAGGGATTTCAGCACCCTGCCAGGCTCTCGGGGCCTGGAACATGATGGCTGGGGAGGTTACCTGCAGGAGGAATAGTGCTGCAATGCGCTTTATAGAAGGGCAAGATTCTTGGGTGCCAACCGAGGGGTTTTTATCCATCCAGATGTGGAACTCATCATTGTCCCAGTGTCCTTGTAGGAGAGGAGGGCACACAATGCCCACAAAAGGTCAAGGACAGGTGGGAGGGTGGTGGTGCCAAATTTGTCAGTGATGATGAAGATGGAGGACATTCTGGATCTGACTAGTCAACAGGGGCCAGATCGGTTTGAAGGTGAGAGACAGGGAATATATGGTGAGGTTCTAGGGACCCCCTGAAGGCAATGGGTGAGGGAGTGAAACCAGTAGGGATGATAATCTTAACAACTGATTTACCTTCAGAAATGTATCCTGGTGTGGAGCTTGCCAAATCCATTTATGGCTTTTCTTAAGTAATGCATATAATGGAGCCAGTACGGTTGATAGATTTGGGAGAAATCGCCCATAGTAGTTTTTCATACCTAAGAGGGCCTTTAGTTCTGTAGTGTTTCTCAGTACATGTGCCTTGCGAATCACCTTGACTTTTTCTTCTATAGGATGTAGGCCCTGCGAGTTGACCTTATGGCCCAAGTAAACTATCTGTTTGGCTTGTAAAATATATTTTTCTCACTTCAAGCGCACCCCCCGCTTGTGAGAAGCATTTCAGCACCTCCTCCAAATTAGCTAAGTGTTCTTCGTTAGTTCGTCCAGTGACTAAGACATCATCCAGATAAACAATGACATGGGCAGGCCTGGAAGCAGATTTTCCATGGTACGCTGGAAAATAGCACTCGGCGATGAGACCCGAAAGGGTAATCGAGTATATTGATACACTCCTCAATGTGTATTGATGGTCACAAATTCCCTGAAGCCTTATTCCAACTCAACCTCTGGGAGGTGTGGCTCATGTCGAGTTTTGAATACGTGATGCCCACTACCAATTTCGAATATAATTCGTCAATGTGCAGTATCGAGGCTCTATCAAGTTGGTCACTCTGTTTACAGTTAACTTATAGTCACCACTTAAGCAAACACTTTGGTCTGGCTTCATAACGGGTACTATGGGTACCATTCAGAAAATTGTATCGGTTGTAAGATACCCAACTTTTCCAGCCTGCGTATCTCAATCCTATCCTCGTCGCCAGTTTCATCTTTTTGGTAATCAGGTTTGCTTTGTCCAGTGAACGCTAGCTGTACCCTTGACACTAACACATTAGTTGGTGCTTGAAACAATATAGGCAGAGAGACCGATTGACTGAACAAACACAAGTCGTTGATTGGAACTGAGAACAGAGCACTAACACCATGTGTTCTTCTTCAATCGCCTCCAGCTCTAGACTTACAGTTACCCAAGTAGCTCATGCTGTGTAGTAATTGGTCAATACAGTCGCATGGTCAATTAGCTACATTCTCTTAAAGGTACAGAGCACTCCACTTTACTACAATCTGGACTTCGCACCAGCACAGATACTAGCATCTCATTGGATTTGTCTGCATCGGTAAGATCAGGAGGACCAACTGGGGGTGGGGGGGTTGCTTGGGGGGCAGCATTGCAAAATTGCTGGGCCAGCTGTCTAAGGTTGTGACAGTCCCAGCCTCTGACTCTCAGAGATATTTAGGAGACAGGGAAAATGTTGAGTTCCAGGCAGATGATGAGTCCCCTGATTTGTCCATGAGGTGGGCGATGTTGAATGTCTAATGGGAGGTGCATGGAGATCTGATGGAGCTTCCAGAGGATATGTGAAACCTGACATGGAAAGTGGAGGAGACCAGCAAGGCCAGGTTTGCTGCAATCGCTTTGTACTCTGAACACGTGGCTTCTTCCATCAAGAGATTGGCGACTCTCGTGGACAGCCTGACCCAGCAGCTCAGTCAGGGGTTTCTGGGTACATATTTAGGCCCACAAACCCATGCATTTTCAATGACCTCAGGTCGGCATTGCTAGTGTAAGAGATGGACAAAGCCCCTGGTGTCTCCACTAGGTCCTCATTCATCTCAGGAAAGTAGGCAGGCCAGTTGGTGGATGAGCAGCAGCTGCCTGCATCTGGAAGTGGGGGGGAGGGGGGGGGGGTTAGGGGAAGCACCTCTCAGGGTGCTCCTGATATGGTAAGTGGCTTGTCCACTCCTCTACTAGTGATCTCAGGGTGCTGCGACAACAGAGGAGTCTCCTGCAATTGCAACAATGCCAGGTCCTCATGGGCTCAGGTAAACAGAGGACTCCTGCCAAGGTCAAGGTCATTCAAGCCAACAGGGCATCACGATCAGCAGCCTGCTACGAGCACAGTTGACAGTGATGGGGGAGCACCCCAGGGCAGCACACACACACAGATGAAGATATCTCTGTGGACACAGGGCATGACTGGATTTGTAAGACTAAGTGTTGTGTTGTTCTCATGTAATTTATTGAATGTTTGTCATCTTTTATAACTGCGTCATTTTTATGAGGGGTCTCCAAGCCACCTGATAGTGATAAAGGTGGCAATGTCATGAGCTTTCTCAATGCAATTCAGAGGCCCATCAAAGAGAAGTTTGTTGCTGTGATCCTTTTGGATGGAGTAAGTGTTTGGTTTATTGGGATGCGTCCCATTACTACTTTGATGCAATGATGGGCTGAGATCTCCTGCGGACCCTTGAAAGGATCTTGAGGTGTAGAAATTTAGGGCCACCGTGACTGTTAATGCCACACGTAATGGATGGACACCTACCCAGTTAGAACATAACTCTCCTGCATGCAGCTTGCAGTTCGATGTGAGGAGAAACTCAGTCTGCTACAATACTGACATTCTGTCAATTGAAGAAATTTGAGTGCTGTCTGTACACCCTTATTTTAGGGTAATTTCTTCTCCTAGAGCAGCCCTGTCCCTGCTCTTCTCTGAGAGAGGTCTCCTGGTCCTTCAGCATCACCATGCTACTCATGTGATTAGCATGCTGGTTGCTGCTGCCCCTGACTAGCTGCCCTCTTCTCCCTCTTTCTCTTTCCCTCCTCCTCACTTGAGGAGCCTCCGCTGGAGTGGACAATTCCCATGGCCCCTCTGCCTCCTTTGTTGCAGCCTGACTTGTGATGGTACCTTCTTGGCTGAAGCCCCTCTTCCTAGTGAGGCCCTTGAAACTGAACCCTTCACTGGCTGAACCTCAGGCATTGCTCAACACTCTCTGAACACAACTTGATTCAATCTAAGCTGTAGCCTCCAACTCCTCACTTTGCAACTCTGCTGATGCCTCTTGTCCCACCCTGGTGCACTTCTGACGACCCTGCTTCAATTCCCGCTTGCCCATACAGTCTGTGCAATTACTGCTAAATTGCAGGACCAGGATTTTACAGTCAGCGTGGTGGGCCCGCCTGACACCCTGGTCCCTTCCTCCATCACCCCCATCTCTTCATCCCCTTCCCACAGCACTTTCCCATGCAATTGCAGAAGGTGCAAAACCTGCCCCTTTATCTTCACCCTCCTCACTGTCCAAGGCCTCAACCATGCCTTTCAGGTGAAGCAGAGCTTCACTTGCACTTCCTTCATTTTGGTCTACTGCATTCGCTGCTCCCAATGTTGTCTCCTCTACATTGGAGACACTAAATGCAGACTGGATGACCACTTTGTGGAACACCTTCACTCAGTCCACAAGAATGATCCAGACCTTCCCGTCACTTGCCATTTCAACACACCACCCTGTTCTCATGCCCACATGACTGTCCTTGGCCTGCTGCATTGTTCCAGCGAAGCCCAACACAAACTGGAAGAACAGTGCCTCATCTTCCAATTAGGCACTTTACAGCCTCCCAGACTTAACATTGAGTTCAACAACTTCAGACCATGAACCCTCTCCTCCATCTTGACCCTGTTTTAAATCCATTATTTAATTATTTGTGTTTCTTTACTTATTTTTAATGTAAAAAAAATCATCCTTTTATTTATGTTTTCATTTTTTTGATTCATTTTCCCCAACCACCACACCAGCCCCCCTCCAACCTCTACCCCCACAGGGACACCTGTCATTTATTTTTATGTTTTGTTTTCACAGAGTGCTGATCCTTGCTCTACTGTTAACACCTTCTGCTACCTTACCTTTATGCCACTATCAGCATCTTCTTTACTCTTTATCACTGTCATTAACACTCCCTTTATCTTGTGTCGATGACACCTTTGTCAATCTCTTCTTAGCCGTCACCTATCCCTGACCTTCTAATCTTGTTCCACCTGGTTCACTCCTTCTTGAACAGCATACAATTCCTCAAATCACATTTCTACTTCCCCTAAGTTCTGAAAAAGAGTCATACGGACTCGAAACGTTAACTCAGCTTCTCTCTCCACAGATGCTGCCAGACCTGCCAAGTTTCCCAGCATTTTCAGTTTTTATGGCATCATTGCTGTAGTGGTTAAGAAAGCTACACACAAGTATAACCTAAGGCATATCTCCTTGCTGCAAATAACTATTAAAGTATTGAATTGACTGCTAAGTGGAATAGTGAATCAGTAAGCCTACATCCAAAAGGAAAACAATGTTTATTCACCAGTGAATAGAAAAACAGGTTGGGGTAGATGACAAATCACGAGTAGGATTCTCAAAGGACTTATATGACATGCAAAGCCAGCTGAGCTGAGCATCTTCGTTACATTTCACATCTTTGTCTTCTCATTATTGATGTCAGGAATGAGATTTCAATTAAAGTGACAACAGAATCACAGAATTACAGAATTGTTACAGTGCAGAAGCAAGCCATTCAGCCCATCATGTCTGCACTGGATCTTCAATTGAGCAATCCACTTAGTGTTATTCTATTGTTTTCTCCCCATAACCCTGCACATTCTTCCTTTTCAGATAGCAGTCTAGTTCCCTTTTGAATGCTTCAATCAAACCTGCCTCCACCACACTCTCAGGCAGTGCCTTCCATACCTTAGTACCAATTGATGCGTGAAAAAGTTGGTTTCTCATATTACTTTCACTTCTTTTACCAATTACTTTCAATCTGTGCCTTCTAGTTCTTGATCCTTTCACCAATGGGAACAGTTTCTCCCTATCTCCTCTGTCCAGTCATCTCATGGTTTGAATACCTCTATCAAATCTGCTCTTACCCTTCTTTCCAAGCAAAAAAGTCTTAATTTCTCCAATCCATCTTCACAACTGAAGTTCTTCACCCTAGGAACCATTTTCATGAATATTTTCTACATTCACTCCAATGTCTTCACATCCTCCCTAAAGTGTGGCGCCCAGAACTTGATGCAATACTCCAGCTGAGGCCAAACTAGTGTCCAATAAAAGTTCGACATAACCCCCTTGCTCTTGTATTGTATGCCCCTATTATAAAGCCTAGGATACCGAATGCTTTATTAACTGCTCTCCCAACCTGTCCTGCCACCTCAATGACCTATGCACATATAGACCCAGGTCCCTCTGCTCCTGTACCCCCTTTAGAGGTGTTCATTTTATATTATCTCTCCATGTTCTTTCTACCAAAATGAATCATGTCACAATTCTCAAGATTGAACTTCATCTGCCACTTGTCCACCCATTCCACCAACTAGCCTATATCCTTTGTAACACTATCCCCCTCACAGTTCACAATGTTTCTAACTTCTGTATTATCCATGAATTTTAAAATTGTGCCCCGTACACTAAGGTCTAAGTCATTAACATATATCATGAAAATTCAAGGGTCCCAACACTCACCCTTGAGGAAACCCACTACAACCTTCCTCCAGCCAGAAAACATGTCTCTGTTTCCTGCCACTCAGCCAATTTTGTACCCATGTTGCTATAAAGTCCCCTTTATTCCATTAGCTAAACTTTTGTTACAACCAAGTCTCAAATCTGGATTGGCTATAACGGAGTTTGAATTTAAAAAGGTGATATTGTTAATTCAATATTTATACTTAACTGTGTGTCATTCAGTGTAAGAATAAGCCAGTCAGGTCCCTTAAGTTAAGTAAAGAGTTAATTCTATGGCTAAAACTCACTTGGGCAAAGATGCTGATATTATTAACAAAAGGTGTAAAATATCAAAATATGTCCAACTACCCATTAATGCAAAAAAGCACATACAACAGGAGACCCCATGTCCCACCCCAAGCATGCTAAATATAAATACTGCAGAGTATCAGATCGTAAAACTTGGCCAAATGAAACTTAAAGCTAGAAAAAAGTATCATGGATTGGGCGGATGTTTCTTTACAGCTAAAGGGCCACTTTCTGTTACAACCAAGTCTCACATCTGGATTGGCTATAACGGAGTTTGAATTTAAAAAGGTGATATTGCCTTTCATAGTAGCTGCAGAAAGAGGGTCCTGCAGTCAGCATCACAGTGAAGCAGTCTGGAAAGACTGTCCTGCAGTCAGTTCTTGTTGAAAATAACAAGAGTGACATTACATGACAGCATGAGAGAGTGGCAGAGAGATCAGAACCAGCGCAAGTGTGAGTGAAGGGTTCTCAAAATTCCCATATTTTTCATATCATCAACAAGGATTTGACTTTTGGACATTTATGGCAGAGGACCCAAATGGTGAGTTAATTGTAGAACCCTACAGACAGGAGGCAGCCCATGAAGGCCTGGGACTGGACATGCCTGGGCTTGCTGAGTGCAGTGTGGATTGTTGCCTGTAACCAAACAAGAGGAGACAGATTTCGCATTCTTCCCTTTAAAACAATCAACCCAGAGAAAGACTTCATCTTACATGAAACTAAAGCCCATCAAAATCTTGCATAAATAATTGCTACTAACTACTAAGGCAGGAAGGCCGCAATCAATGCAATTATGCGATCCTATCAATACTCCATACATACAATGGCTTTCAGTTCAAGACTAGTTACTGGGACAGGAAGACAACGATAAACATCATGAGAGCCCATTAAAAACAACGAGACAACAATCACCTGAAGAAGCCCACCAAAAATCAGACAAAGAACTAACCTTGATTTGGATTTAGATAAGAAATTTTAAAAAAACAGCATAACTGAGCCACCAGTTATGAAGGGGAAGGGGACACAGGAGGATGAGCAGTTTTTGGAGCAGTTGACGTAGAGTTTAAGCAGGAGGGTGAGCAGTTTTGGAGCAGTTGTAGCTGAGCCAAAGGGAGGAGATCTGGAGTTCGCAGGCCCGCAGGCAACACCACGGTGCGGGGCATGGGGTGGCAGGCTCAACCGGAGACAAGGCCGCAACCGCAGCCCTCCATGAAGATCGACCACCCACAACCGCGTCCTCCACCCAACTAAAGAGCCTTCGCAGATTCCACAGACCAGGACCACGTGGGGACGACAGGCCCCAGAGGACACAAAGAGTGTATCCCAAAACTGCAACCGGTTTACCTGGCTGGATTTCGAACTGTCAAGGGACCCTGGTTGGTGAACATGATCCCTAACCTCTCCTAGTTCAATTTAGTTAGGTTTTGAGGATGGGACAAGGGTAAGGGGATTAGTAGCATGATTTTCCCTCGTTATGCCGTGTGTTCCCCATTCTTAACTAAGTGTGCTTTGTAGATCTGTATGATCTCAGTGTAATCTTAACGTTATATGTTCCTTTGTGACTTCAATAAACCACTTTTGTTTCTTGCACCAACACAACCCCCAAATAAGTCCAAGCTCTAGAACCCAAGGAGTGGGAGCGATTCGGACCACTCAGAAGACAGAGGTGAAGCTGACACACACCACCACCCCCTTCAATGGGGAAGCTTCGAAAGGTGATGTCAGCACAAAGGGGAGAGCTGATTGGTGAGTAGTGGGTAAGTGTTTTTCTCTTGTTTTTCTCTAGTTTAAAATAGAATAAGTTCTTTACCAAGGAAAGGTAAGAGTTCTGTTATTTATTAAAAAAAAACAAATAATTTAATGTTATTTTACTGTATTTAATTTAAAATAAGTGTTATTTTTTAACTAGAGGCATGGCAGGGCAGCTCAGCCACACTCATGGCACTATGAGTGGCTCAGCTGCGCAAGGGGGGAGGAAAACGATGGGAAGAGCAATAGTGGTAGGAGACTCGATAGTAGGGGGAACAGACAGGTATTTCTTTGGCTGTAGACATGACTCCAGGATGGTATGTTGCCTCCCTGGTGCCAGGGTCAAGGATATCACTGAAGAGCTGCAGGACATTCTAAAGGGGGAGGGAAAACATACAGAGATCGTGGTACATATTGATACCGCCTGCAACATGTGAGAAGTCCTAGACGCTCCTTGCGCTCTGACAGACCACATGTGCAGGAAGTGCCACCAGCTGCAGCTACTTGAGCTCTGAGTTTTGGAGCCTGAGCAGCAGCTGGAGGCGCTGAGGTGCATCCGCGAAGCTGAGAGTTTTGTGGATAGCACATTTTTAGATGTGGCCACCCCACTGCTTAGGGAAGCAGAGAGGGAATGGGTGACCATAAGTAAGAAGAAAAGTGTCAGGCAGGTATCAAGGTGCATCTCGCTCAAGAACCGTTTTTCTGTATTGGAAAACGGTGAGAATAATGGTTCTTCTGGGGAGTGCTGCCACGCTCATGGCACTATGAGTGGCTCAGCTGCACAAGGGGGGAGGAAAACGATGGGAAGAGCAATAGTGGTAGGAGACTCGATAGTAGGGGTAACAGACAGGTATTTCTTTGGCTGTAGACATGACTCCAGGATGGTATGTTGCCTCCCTGGTGCCAGGGTCAAGGATGTCACTGAAGAGCTGCAGGACATTCTAAAGGGGAAGGGAAAACAGACAGAGATCGTGTTACATATTGGCACCAATGACATAGATAGAAAGAGGGATGAGGTGCTGCAAGCAGAATTTAGGGAGCTAGGAAGCAGATTAAAAAACAGAACCTGAAAGATAGTAATCTCTGGATTATTTCCAGTACCATGCGCTAGTGAGTATAGAGATAGGATGTTAGTCCAGATGAATCCGTGGCTGGCGAGATGGTTCAGGAGGGAGGGCTTTAGATTTCTGGGATATTGGGACTATTTCTGGGGTCAGTGGGACCTGTACAATGCAGACAGGTTGCACCTGAACTAGAATGGGACCAACATCCTTGCGGGGAGGTTTGCTAGTGCTGTTCAGGAGGGTTTAAAGTAACTTGGCGGGGGATGGGATCCTGAAAGGAGATTCAACAGGGGGAGATGCACAGCCAAAATTAGAAGAGAAAGCAAATCAGTCTGGAAGGTATAGAAATTATAGGCCAGTTAAGGCACAAAGGTGTTTGGCAAGGTTGGACGGTATTTACTTTAATGCAAGGAGTCTGATGAATAAGGCAGATGAATTGAGGGCACAAATTAACACATGAAAGTATGATGTCATTGCTGTCACAGAGACATAGGTGAGTGAGGGGCAGGATTGGCAGCTCAATATTCCATGATATAGGGTCTTCAGGCGAGACAGGGAAGGAGGTAAAAGAGGATGGGGTATCGCAATATTGATCAAGAATCAATTACAGCAGTAAGGAGGGATGATACCTTAGAAGGCTCTTCAAATGAAGCCATATGGGTAGAACTAAAAAACAAAAAAGGAGCAATCACATTGCTGGGAGTGTAATATAGGCCCTCAAACAGTCAGAGAGAAATAGAAGAGCAGATATGCAGGAAAATTTCAGAGAAGTGTAAAAATAATAGGATAGTAATAGTGGGGGATTTCAACTTCCTCAACATTAACTGGGTTAGTCATAGTATGATAGGTTTAGAGGGAGAGGAATTCTTAAAATGCATCCAGGAGAGCTTTTTATGTCACTACATAGAAGGTCCTACAAGAGAAGGCGGTGGGGCGGGCGGGTGGGGGGGGGTGTGGGGGTGGGGGGCTTGGGATCCTGGACTTAATTTTAGGGAATGAAGCCTGGCAAGTGGTGGAGGTATCAGTGGGGGAGCATTTTGCAGATAGTGACCATAACTCCATTAGATTCAAGGTTGCTATGGAAAAGGACAAGGATGGGCCAGAAATCAGCGTTCTAAATTGGGGAAAGGCCGATTTTAATAAGATCAGGAATGATTTGGCCAGAGTGGACTGGGAGCAGCTACTTTTAGGTAAATCTATGTCAGAGCAGTGGAACTCATTCAAGAAGGAAATAGGGAGAATGCAGGACCAACATATTCCAGTAAAGATAAAGGGTGGGACCAACAAATCCAGGGAACCCTGGACATTGATGGATATATAGGACTGGATAAAGAGAAAAAGGGAGGCTTCTGGCAGATACCAAGGGCTCAAAACAGTAGAAGCTCTAGAGGAGTACAGAGTGCAAAGGGGGGAACTTAAAAAGGAAATTAGGAGAGCAGAAAGGGGGCATGACAAAACATTAGCAGGTAAAATAAAGGAAAATCTAAAGTTTTTTATAAGTACATTAAGAGTAAGAGGATAACTAGGGAAAGAATAGGGCCATCAAGGACCATCGTGTTAATTTGTGTGTGGAGCCAGAAGATGTAGGTAGGGCTCTAAATGAATACTTTGTGTCTGTGTTCACAACTGAGAGGGAAGATGTGGGTATGGAAATCAGACAGAAGGGCTGTGACGTAATTAAAGAAATTAGCATGGAAAGGGAGGAGCTTCTAAGTGGTCTGGCAGGCTTAAAAGCAGATTAATCTCAAAGAGGTGACCAGGTGTGTAGATGAGGGCAATGAATTTGAAGTAGTCTGCTTGGACTTCATCAAGGCTTTTGATAAGGTCCCACTTGGGAGACTTAGAACCTCCTCCCTTTCTATCCTAATTTCTTTAATTATATCACAATCCTTCTGCCCGATTTCCATACTCACATTGTCCCACTCACTTGTGAACACTGATACAAAGTATTCATTTAGAACCCTACCTACATCTTCCAGCTCCACAAATTGCCACTGTGGTCCTTAATGGGCCCTATTCTTTCCCTAGTTATCCTCTTACTCTTAATGTACTTATAAAAAACTTTGGATTTTCCTTTATTTTACCTGCTGATGTTTTGTCATGCCCTCTTTCTGCTCTCCTAATTTGCTTTTTAAGTTCCCCCCTCCGCATTCTATACTCTTCTAGGACCTCCGCTGTTTTGAGCCCTTGGTATCTGCCAGAAGCCTCCCTTTTTCTCTTTATCCCTTGACATCCAGGGTTTCCTGGATTTGTTGGTCCCACCCTTTATCTTTACTGGAATATGTTGGCCCTCTGTTGTCCCTATTTCCTTCTTGAATGAGTCCCACTGCTCTGACGCAGATTTACCTCAAAGTAGTTGCTCCAAGTCCACTCTGGCTAAATCATATCTGATTTTATTAAAATCGGACTTCCCCTAATTTAGAATCCTGATTTCTGGCCCATTCTTGTCCTTTTCCATAACAACCTTGAACCTAACGGAGTTAAGAGGCCATGGGATCCGAGGCAATTTGGCAAATTGGATCCAGAATTGGCTGAGTGGCAGAAAGCAGAGGGTGATAGTCGAGGGATGTTTTTGTGACTGGATTCCTGTGTCCAGTGGGGTTCTACAGGGATCGGTTTTGGGTCCCTTGCTGTTTGTGGTATATATAAATGATTTAGAATTGAATGTAGGAGGGTTGATTAGTAAGTTCGTGGATGACAGGAAAATTGGTGGGGTGGTAAATAGTGAGGAAAATAGCCTTAGATTACAGGAGGGTATAGACGGGCTGGTCAGATGGGCAAATCAATGGCAAATGGAATTTAATCCGGATAAGTGTGAGGCGATGCACTTGGGCAGGACAAACAAGGCATGGGAATACATGATGAATGGTAGGACCCTGGGAAGTACTGAGGGTCAGGGGGACCTTGGTGTGCAAGGTAGCAGGACAGGTAGATAAGGTGGTTAAGAAGGCATATGGGATACTTGCCTTTATTAGCTGAGGCATAGAATATAAGAGCAGGGAGGTTATGCTGAAATTGTATAAAATACTGGTTAGGCCACAGCTAGAGTATTGCGTGCAGTTCTGGAATCCGCATTATAGGAAGGATGTGATTGCACTAGAGAGAGTGCAGAGGAAATTTACCAGGATGTTGTCTGGGCTGGAGAGTTTTAGTTATGAGGAGAGATTGGATAGACTGGGGTTACTTTCCCTGGAGCAGAGGAGATTGGGGGGGACATGACTGAGGTGTATAAAATTATGAGGCTCATAGATAGAATAGACAGGAAGGAACCTTTCCCCTTGGTGGAGGGATCAATAACCAGGGGGCATAAATTTAAGGTAAGGGGAAGGAGGTTTAGAGGGGATGTGAGCAAGAATTGTTTCACCCAGAGGGTGGTGGGAATCTGGAACTCACTGCCTGAAAGGGTGGTAGAGGCAGAAACCCTCATATCATTTAAGAAGTATTTGGATTTGCACTTGCGATGCCATGGCATACAAGGCTATGGGCCTAGTGCTGGAAAATGGGATTAGAATAGTTAGGTACTTGTTCGACTGGCACTGAGTCGCTGGGCCAAAGGGCCTTTTTGTGTGCTGTAGACCTCTATGACTCTATTACTGCTGGTACTTGGGTTTCTCACTAGGAGCAGCCGTGGATGGTTGATTCTCTTTTCTCTTCAAAATAGAAATGTTGATTTGGAATCCTCCTTTGCAAACTCTCGGTTTATAGTAATGAGATCTTCTGGTGGGTTTTCAAACCACAAACAGCACTGCTTTGATGAAATAGGTTTCAGAGAAAGAGAAAGGGGGTAAGGCTATTGCCCCATTCTATCCCTGTGGCAGTCTATCTCTAACTATTAGTTCAAATCCAGTATATTTTACATCCAAGAGCTGGGTCACGTGACCTTTTTTCTGCTTTCAATCTGGATTTAATTTAACTACAGTTTCTGAGTGCTCTGGGTCCTCTGTGTCTCCATAAAGCAGCTTGTGTCCTTTGCAAATGCAACATAGTAGCTACTGTAGACACGTTTCATTTCAGGATGTGAAAAAAAAGAAGCACGTGCTTATCCATTCACTCTTTAAGCCCAAATGATACAACTTTAACAATCTTGGTACCCAGGTAATTCTAACTGGAATTAAATTCTGGACAAAACATCAGGTATCATGTTGTTTCTCCCTGTCAGGAAGATATAATAATTTTCATAATGTTATTGGAATTTATTATAAAGTAAAGTATTAGTGGGGTCTGTGACTATGGGTTATGTCTGTGTGTGTGAATTAATTGAATTAAAGGCTGAAGGCTTTGATGTAATAGAAGATAAGCTAGGTTTGAAATGTTAAGTAGGTAAACATAGGTTTCAAGGGAGCATTTGTATTTTTAAATGAACCAGACTAGATTGATTTTAGAACAGGGAGTGAAATATTACACCTAGCCAGGGGAAGTTAAGAAACAGTGACCAGGATTTCACGGTCGTCGGGCGAGCTTGGCGGGGCGAGCGGGAGTGGCTGCCAAATGGACTGCCACCTGCGATCGGGCCACAACCGCAACTTCACGCTGGCAGGCCAATTAACGGCCAGCCAGCATGAATCACGCGCTGCAGCACTCAGCGCTGCCGGCGTGGGGGAGGGGAGGAGAGGAGATCAAGCGCGGAAGAGTGCGCAGGGGTGCACGCAGTAAAAGCTCCTTGAGGCACAAAGCTGCCTCAGGGAGCTGAAGATTTTTAAAATAAATTTTAAAAATTTAAATCTTAAAAACATGTCTGACCCATGTTAGAAATTAGTTTCAAAATTTTTTTTTTTCATCACTGATCAAAACCTCATCCTGCCCATGGATGAGGTTTCACAAAAGATCCAAAGGCTGCTCGGCTGATTTACCTGCCCACCAACTGTAAGGTTGACCAGGCAGCGAAAAAATTGTTTTAATTATGACTTTAATGGCCTTAATAGGGCACTTAATTGTTGGCAGGTGCACTGCCAACTCCCATGCGCACCCACCGACAAAAATATTGTGCGAGTGCGTGATGACGTCAGGACACTTGCCTGGTGTCATCGTGTGTCATTTTATGATTGTTTGGGTCAGGCGCATGCCTGCCCGACGAGCAAACTATTCTGCCCAGTGCGTTTATTTTTCCCAAAGATTACCGGTAAAATTGGTGCTTTGAGGGATTTTTATTATTAGAAAGGTAAAGTCCAAAGACTAAGTGAAACAGTGGGAATTTTCATTCAAAGGGGAAAATGTATATAAAGGAGCAAAGGCTGTATCTAATGGTAGGAATTCTAAGAGCTAATAAACGTGAAAAGCCTTCAGCATCTAAGTCTCAAGCGGCTGTCTACAAAGAACCGTAATTAAGAAAACTCACTTTGAATTAGATTGTTCAGGGTATCATGTTTCTTTGTCTGGCTCTTTTCAAATCTATCTGTCTCACTGTTGCTTAAATGAAAGTGTAACTGGGAGTTAGATTAACAAAGGATTTAGAAGCTAACATAGTAGTAATTTGTAAGGTCCATGTGTGTTCTTAAATCATTTCTTCTATTAATAAAAGTTTAATTTAGTTATGTAAGAAACCAATAAGACTTTGTGATCTTATTACTATTGAATTTAAGGCATGCATCTTGAAATTTATACAAATTGCAAAACAGTTGTGGCAGCTGTTTTGAGTTTCCCTTTGGGATTTGAGCAGCTCAGCATTTATCATCTGCTGTACCATAACACCTTGCAATGTGGGTGATCTTTAAGTGATATGTCAGTAATAGCAAATTCCACCAAAATAGCCTGACATTCTGGATTTTGAATTTTTCCACAAAGATTAGGGGTTGAGGTCAGTATACACTAAGGGTTTCCCTGTATCTGTGGTGGACAAACGTCAAAATTTAAGAGTCAGTAATAGTCTCAGGGTGCCTTCTCCACAGTGGAGTATTTCTTCTGGTGTTAATTTAACTGTTTGGAGAATTACCCAACTGGCCTCTCTATGTCTGACCCATCTTCTTGGAGCAGAACAGCACCTAACCCCAGATCACTAGCATCAATGGCTACCTTGAAGGGTTTATTGAAGTTTAGGGTAGCCAGCACTGGTTCATTGATTAGGATGGCTTTCAGCCTCTCAAAAGCTGCTTGGCACTTCCCTGACCATACTACCCTTGTTTTGTTTTCTGTATCAAGTTCCTTTATTGGGGCTGAAGTTTGGGACGAACTTGCTGCAGAAGCCACACATCCCTAAAAACTGCATGGGTTCCCATCCAGTGTTGGGGCATCAATGCTTGCACTTCTGCTGTTCTTGGCAACACCGTTGCTGACCCACCAATGCCCTCAGTAGGTCACCCATGCTTTTACAAATTCACTCTGTTCAGAATTTACCAATAGCTCAGCTGAACGTAATCTTCTGAAAAGGGCTTCGGCTCTTCCAAGTAGTCTCTCCAGGTGTCACTGTACATTAGCAGTCATTAAGGTGCACTGCACAGCTAGGGAGCCTAGTCACTACCTAGTTCATTTGCCTCTAGAAGGCGGCTAGAGCATTCCTTAGTCCGAATGGCATAAATGAGCATTGAAAAGGCCGTCTAAGGTGACAAATGTCAATACTTTGTTAACTCAGGGTATTAAGGGGATCTGCCAGTATCCCTTTAGCAGATCTATTTTTGTTATAGAAGTGGCACCTCCTACCCTGTCAATACAATCCTACAAGCGAGGAATTGGGTAGGAGTCCACCCTGGTCACTGCATTAACCTTTTTGTAGTCAATGCAGAGCCTGGTTGAGCCATCGGGCATAGGCACTAGCATGATTGAAGAATTCCTGCTACTTTGACTTTGTTCAATCAAATTGTTTTCCAACATGTACTGGATTTCTGCTTTCACCTGGACCAGTTTCTCAGTTATTAGGCAATAAGGATGCTGTTTTACATTAACAGCATCACCCTCATCAACCCTCTCTGTTACTTCTTCAAAAAACTCCTGCAAGTTAGTTAAACATGGGGCAGGAACCTGCCCTTGGTGGGAGTGCTCGGCGGGTGACTGCGATTGGCTCCACATGGCAATTTCACTCAGGTGGACCAACTAAGGCCCACCCTGCGTGGATCGTGAGCAGCAATGCTAAGCACTGCCTGTGCGGGCAGGGGGAGGAGGGGGAGCTGGGCCTAGCGTGCAGTTTGCGCATGCGCAAGAAAGCGCGCTTCAATCTTCCTGAGTCATGGAGCTGCCTCAGGGAGATTGGAGCACTTTAAAAAAAAATTAATAAAGACAGTAAAAATTTAATAAAACCTGACCCCTCATGTGACTCTGTCACATGAGTTGGGACTTGTTTTTAATTCTAAAGTGAAGTTTTTATTTGACGCGTATTAGCTTTAGGAAACCTCACCCCGCTCGTGGATGAGGTTTCCTAAAAAAATGTAAAGGCCACTAGGTTGGACTGGCAGCATAAATTTCAAGTTAATGAGCTTGTTAATGGCTTTAATAAGCATTTTAATTATCAGTGGGCGTGCAGCTGACTCTGGCGCAATCCCGCCAAATGAAACATCATAAGACTGCGCGATGACTTCGGGTCGCACTCTCGATTTCACGCTCGGGTGTGTCGGGCGCACACCTGCATGCCCAGCATAATATTTTGGCCATGATTTTCTCTTAAGAAGTCTACACTGGCTTTCCTTAACTAACCTACATTTTCCCATGTGACTATTAATTTTAACTTGAGTTATTGTTTCTAGAAGTTTCCCCATGACTGAAGTTAAACTGACTAGCCTGTAATTGCTGGGCTTAGTTTTGCACTCTTTTTTTTGCACAAGGGTGTAATGTTGGCAGTTCTCCAATCTTCTGGCAACACCCAGAAGACTAAGGAAGACTGAAAAAATTGTATCCAGTGTCTCCGCAATTTCCACTTTCACTTCCCTCAGTATCCTTGACTGCATCTCATCTGGTCCTGGTGCCTTATCAATTTTAAGTTCAGACAGCCTACCCAAAAACTCTTCCTTCTCAATTTTAAACCCTTCTAGTGTCTGAGTTATCTCCTCTTTCACCATGGCCTGTGTAGCATCTTCTTCATTGGTAAATACAGATGCGTAGCTGAGGTATTAATTTAATTCTTCAGCTATGCTGCCTGCCCTTATGTGTAAATCCCCTTTTTGGTCCCTAATTGGCCTTACTTCTCCTTTTATGACCATTTTACTATTTATATGCCTTTAGAAGATTTTTCGAATCCCTCTTATCTTGGCTGCCAGTCTCTTTACGCACTCGATCTTTGTTTCCTTCATTTGCTTTCTCCTCTTCCACCTGAACCTTCAATATTCAACCTGGTTCTGAATTGCATTTTCTACTTGACATCTGTCATAAGCACACTTTTTTTCTCGATCTTAATTTCTATGTCTTTTGTAATCCAAGGGTTCTGGATTGGTTTGTTGTGGGGTGACAGGGTTGATGAGAGGCTAAGTAAATTGAGTCAATGCTCTCTGCAGTTCAAAAGAATGAGAGATCATCCTTCTGAAACATAGCAAATGTGGAGGGGAATAAAAACAAAATACTGCAGGCATTGGAAATCTGATACAAAAAAGAGAGTGTGTGAGAAAAACTCAGCAGGTCTGGCAGCATCTGTGGAGAGAGAAACAGAGTTTACATTTTGGGTTGAATATGTTGATTCTTTGGAACTCTGATTCTGAAGGGGCTTGATAACTGAGAGGTTGGGGAGAACTGCATCATCTGGCATAAGGCGGGAATGCGGTGGGAAGGCTGGTAAAATTGCGGGGCAGCTGTGGCGAATGGGGTCCCTGACCTTGCCCCGGCATCGGGAAAATTTACTGATAGCAGGAAGGAGATCATGCAGATCACAAGGAGGTGGCAAGCCAATTTGGGTATGCAAAGGCTACATGAGAGGCTGCCAGCAGAATGTGAGGCAGCCTCCCAGCAACAACCCAGGGTGGATCGTATTTTAGAACCAAACAGGGGAGTATGAGTAGGGAAGGCAGTCGCAGCCCTAGCAATTTCCTTAGAGTGACACTTCTCTATCATTTAAACATTTATCTTCTATTTTTTTTTCAGAGTACCCCTACAATGCTGCAGGGCCCTTACCTGCCTCGGTAGTGGCCACTGCTCCTGGTGGCGCTGCTGAGCCACTGGCCCTCTGATTGGGATGGCAGCTCTGAGGGGTGAGAGGCCATCCTGAATAGGATGGCAACCTTGGTGGCAGCCACTTAATGAGCTTCTGCCCATAGAATCAGGAGGGTGGTCCCGCTGGCCAGCTATCCATATTGCCATCAGGCATTTCTGGCTGATGTCAGGACCTGTATTGGTAAAATTCATACCCATTGGTTCCCTTGACTGAGAAATCTAGAACCCGGGGCCACAGTCTCAGTATAGGGGATTGACCATTTAGGATTGAGAGGAGGAGAAATTCCTTCACACAAAGGGTTGTGATTCTTTGGAATTCTCTACCCAGAGGGCTGTGGATGCTCCATTGTTGAGTATATTTAAGAAGGAGATAGACATATCTTTGGTTTTGTCATGCCCAGTGCCAACATGTCATTTTCTAAACTTAAAGCTAATTTTATATTTTTAAAGGCTGGACAATAAGGCTGGAAAAAATGACTATCCAAAGTCAACTGTCTTCTTTTGTGGAGTTGAATCACTCTCCAATCTCAAGAGGAAACCAAAGAATATTCTGGACTGTTGTGAATTGATGCCTTTCTAGGAAAGCAATCAAAGGGGAATTATCTGATTTGAATGGGGCATCCAAAAATAAAGATACTGACTGTCTCAAATCCTGAGAGGTATTAATCCACAACACAGGTTTTGGAATCAATGTGAACACCATACCTCACTTGGAAAAGGCCTTGAACTTGTAAAAAACCATATGGAGATGGCCTTGTTTTATTTGTCTGTTTAAAAGATCAGCCAGGGGCTGTGTGCAGGCAGTTCCACAAAAACCATCAGAAGCATTAATTCAGCCAATTTGGGAACCAGACTCAGAAAGAAGCTGGAGACACTGGTCAGCCAGAATACATGAGATATTCCAGTTTAAAGTTCACTTGTGAACCAACCTCTTAGCTATTTGACTACAAGAAACCTCACAAGCTGCTGTGAACTGTTCTCACTCCAACTTTATATCATCAAATCCATTCAAAAGACCACAGGCCTACCACACAGGAGACTGAAGATCGTAAATCAGTCACTGAGAAAACTACAATCTGTGAATGTGCATGACCTCTATCTGTGTCTGATCTTTGTGTGTGCAGACGTGAGAATGGTGTGTGTGACATTGCCTTTAATTTGGGTTAAGTGTGTGAGAATAAATGACTTGCTTTAATTAAAACTAACCAAAACTTGCTCCTGAATTATTTAATTGGAATACATATTCCAAGGGTCAAAAAACAGATACGCTTCTTTTCATACAAAACATATTGGCTACGGACAGTGAGAAAGCAAATACCTTCTGTCTGTGACAATCTGCTAGTGAATTAAGGGATGTGATTAAGGGAGTGAGCAGGAAAGTGGATTCAAGGCAGAAGATCAGCCAAGATCATATTGAATGCCGGGGCAGGCTCGAGGGGCCATATGGTCTCCTCCTGCTCTTACTTGTTGTGTTCTTATGTTCTTATGAGTCTGCTCAGGCTGCTGCCCAGCTTTGCACTTTACTTGCTGCTCGAATCCACTGAAATATCTGTAATGTCAGGTATTTATAAACATGCATGCCTTCAGGAAACCTGCACACTGAGTGTCATTTGACACCATAATTTGTCCCTTCTAAGTTCCAAATGAGATCAGTGGTCATCCTTGCTGCATAATATACCTTCACATGTTGACAGATTTCTCTCATCAGAAGTGTAGCTTTAGAGAAAGTGTTCCCCTATATATATTATATAGATATGTATATGTAATATAAATACATACATACATATATATATTAAGATCAGACATACAATCTTATTCTACTACTTCTGACTTTTATAGTCAAACATATATTGTTAACTGTAATTGTACAGAGCGACCCAAGGCTTATGTCTAATGTAATTGATTACCACTACTGACTTCATTTCTTTCGCCAGTCATCCTGTCTCTTTTGCTTGTACACTTGACCCCCTGCACTATAGAAGATAGACAAGGCATAAATATCTTTCTTATCTCACCATTATAGAGCCAACAGTAATCCATCACTTAGGAAACTTTATTTCTCCCTCTTTCAGATGACCTTGGTGCAAGATACAAGAAAGACTTATCACAGTTAACCAGGGCAAATCTTATTTTCAGTTAGATCATGGTACAAATTAACAAAAGTCGTCAAGGCAAAGAATACATTTAACATTTTTCATGATGCTTCTGGCCAAATCTCATGTGAGTTCCATTGAATTTTCTTTTTTAACTAAGAAAATCCACAAAATAAAAGGTTCATATTTCAGTGATACAGAATGCTCTAATTCTAACAGAGTAATTGAATTTTAAATTATCGACTTCTATCTAACATTTTGTAGAGGAACATTTTGTACAGTATCAAGGATGGTCATAAACATGTATTTTCATATATATTACTTAGAGACAGAGAAAATATTGGTCACAAATATTTGATGGTTAACTACCTGCATCCTGGAGGGAAAGAAAAAAAATCACCCACACAATGATCTGACATTATGTCATATCATAAGCTTTGTTCAGCTAAAATAATACAAAAAAAAATTTCCAAGGCCTTCAGGCCATACAGCAGGAGATTCGTCCACTGTCAATTCAGACATTCTATCATCAGAAATAACATGACAAAACCTACTGTCTCCTTTTTTGAAATCTTGGTGTGTTAACATGCTTGAAATCTGACAAGTTTGGATATTCTTTAGTTCCACACACCATGAGTTGCCCATTGGGTTTTTTCAGCCGTTTTTAATTCCCCTTTTTATTGATTTAGCTACTTTGGTCTATTTTCAGAAAATCATGCCGCATAATGCTCTCTTCTGCTTTCTAATTTTTTCAAACCACGTACATTTTTAGTGAAAATAATTACCTATACCTAATATAATAAGTAATATTATCTAACTGGCACCACCTGTATAGTAACTTGTCTCTTGGGTCAATATAAACATCATGCTAAATTGTTATTTTATTTTGCCTGGCTTGTCTTTCCAATCTTCTATCAATATATGGCAATTCATGACAGTATGGCAGCACAGCATGTTGATGTTCCAACTCACTGCCTTGCACAAGTGTAGATCATGGATACAAATCCAACTATGTTATCAACAGGAAGATGTCAAGCAGATGCCACCCATCTTTCAGTTCTGAAAGGAAGAAAAAGTGGAGCTGCACTACAAGGACGTTGTATGTATTAAATGCTAACAATAAAATATTCATAGAGAAATTATGTAGAGAATGGTTTGTAGCTTTTAATTTATACTTCTTGTTATGGACAGGGTCAGGAGAGAACTGAAACCCTTGTACTCATTCCCTTACTGTTCATAATCAGTGTGTTTATTGAAAAGGAAGATGTGTATGCCTCTTAACCCCAGAGTGGTGGTCAATTTAAATAACAGCAGCAAGCTTTTGTGGGTTTAAATTAAAATGATTATTTATTCATGCATTCACCCTGAAAGTTTAAATGCTACATCACTTACGCACACATGAGAAAGATACAGTGCAAGAGAATAGTGCACTTTTACAAGTTGCAAATAAAAGAATGTGGCTGGCTCATAAGAAAATAGTTATTGTGGGTCCACTAGAGGCAGTCTTTTCACTCCACAAGCATAGCTTAGGTGGGTTCAATAGCTGGAAGCATATGTCAGGATTATTGCAGGGTCCCCTCTAAGAGATGGATGTTCAACAGGCTGCATAGTTATTCACTGGCATATTTTCCTACCATGAGGTCAGGTTACGTAACAGGTGGACTTGGAATAGGAATCAGGCAGGGAGATTTTAAAGATGCAGCAGTCTCCAAATTTAAAAGGCATAGACATTACTGCCTTGTTCTGAAACTGGTAGTCTGCAGTTGGTGTTCTTGGCATGCTGACTGAGTTTTTCTCTAGAAGTAAGTATTATTCATTATCTGAAGACAGTTTTGATCACATGAAAAACTTTTATTCTCCACCCAGAATTACCAGCAAGTCCAAAACCATGGCTACATAATGGGATAATTGTTGAGTTCTTCACACTAATTGGGTTTCTGCCCAATTTCCATTGTTAAGATTCAAATTCTGAGACATCAAGTAGTTAATCCATGAAAAATAGCAAGTATAAGTTCCAAAGATAATATTTGTCTTGGTATGGCCATTAAAGGGGGCCACTCCACCCATAGGCATTCGAGTACGAACCTTCTGGAAACTTTAGGTAGTCTGTGTAGTGATTGCAGAAGTCACTTGATCCTCAGCAGGCATCTTAACACCTTGTTATTGTCCATTTTTAAAAGTAAAAGACAGTTCTAGAAAAATATATTCTGAGTGCAGTCCTCGGTTAAAGCGATGAATAGGACTTGTTTTCACTGGACATGACATTCTTTATATACATTTCCCATAGCAATTGTGTAGCGTATATGTTGAAAGCCCACTCCATTCATGAGACCACACATACAGCCAGCACAAATCAGAAAATTGCAGGTTCACTGTCCTTGATTTTTCATGCATAGAAGCAATGGATAGAAAGTTCTGTGCATCTTACCTTTTAGATTTCCAATACATACCGGCCCTCCAGTTCTGCAGTGCCTTGCAAGATTTATTGTGCATTTGAACCAGTGGAGGAGTTTCAAAGGTCCTTTTAAGTGATGGTGCCACTTCAGACTTTCCTCTAACAGCCATTTAAATAACACGATTGGCTAAAGCCTGGTAAATGTAGGCCACAAATTTCCTGAATTACACTTACCTAGAAATTACACCAAAATGTATGCCAACATCTATGAAACAAAAATGATTCCGGCCTCTCAGCAGCAATTCTGGTCTGGTGGCATGACCCCTTTACCGGCTTCTTTTCCATTATGAGCAGAAATCAAAGATTATCCCCATAAGTTTAGATTGTTTCTCTGGATTTCCCAAATATTTTCCACCCAAGTTATGGTCACTATGGAATGGTATACATTTGCAAAAATTCCGTGAACAACAGATTGGGGTAAAATATTCAAAACCTTGGTTGGGAGAAATACAAAATATTGGTGAAAAGGGCCAACCATTTTTCATAAGCATCGTTTCTATTCTTAAATCTTTCCCTGTTGCATTTTCATTTCATTCTCCATTCATCTATCATCTTAAGCTATGTGCCTCATTGGTTGTCAAGGAGGGAGAGGTTGCGCCCCAATTAGTTTCAGTGCAAATATTACATTCAGTTGCCAACAGGCTTACAGAAACAGTCTGGTAAAGAATTTCAATATGATTTTCTTTTCAAAACTGTTCCATACAGCTGAGCTTAAGATCTCATTATAGTCAGTGATTGAGCCTGTTTTCCATGAAACCACAACACACTGGGTTTTCAGTGTTCACAGTCACCGTGCCAAATCAACTAGTTTTAATTAACAAATCCACAAATAGGAGCAGAAAGATGTTGGTGACATTTGGCTGCAATATATCCCTCATTTAGGCTAAAGTTTTTACAGGTACTTTTTTAGCTTTTCTTCCAGATTAGGTATATAAATATTATATATGGAGTCTTAATCAAATTGAAAACCCAAAGAGGTCTGAAGCCATTTCAGGTTCAGTTTCAAGTCATTTCATTTTACCCAGTTGAGGTTACTTCAGGTTCAAATTAGCAAGAAGCTTCAGTATACAAAAAGCTCTGAACCAGATTATCTGTTATGAGGGTGAATATTGATTGTGTGGTTACCATCCAAATATGAAATAAAAACAGCAATAGTAACCAGTTTAAAAAAATGATGAGTTGGTCGCTGTTTAAAATAAAATTGCATCCAGTTCCTTGAAGTTAAATGATTATATTGCCCAGTCTCTGATGGATTACGTCTCTGATTGGTATTTTATTGGCAGGGTGGGACTTCTGCCTTCTCATGTGTTACCAGTAGGTACTTATAGCATTTTCCTAAAGGAAACCTCATTGGATATTCAAGGCAAGTTATAGTCTTCATGACTGGTTGATTGCATCTTAGAGGGTGGTGCATGTGGTTTAGCTGCAGCATTTAAAACATTGGTCAGAGTGTTCGGTTTTAAGAATGGTCATAGAGGAGGAAAGGGAAGTGGAGAGGTGGAGGATCTTAGGAAGTGAATTTCAGAGCATGGGAGCTAAGCAGCTAAAGGCATAGCCACCAATGGAAACGAAACTCAGGAGAAATGTATAATGGGCGACTAAATTGATTGCCTGTTTTACGATCACCCAAAGTAAAAATTACCCACTGTGTCTTCATGTTCCCTGTTGGTATCCTGGAAAGGCGAGCAAATCTAACCATCGTTTCATTGCAGAACAGTCATCCAGTGTGATAATAACATTGAAACCCTCATTGTGGATATAAGATCAACACATGTTTCCTGTTGATGTAGTGGTCAATAATGTTTCATCTCGGATTTGGGTATAGAAAGGGTTTCTTTACGGTTTGCCTGTTTCCCTAAGAATGCTACCAAAGGCTGTTATTTGTAAAAAAAAAGATTCAATATTTACAGATAAATATATCTATATACATATAAATATAAACATATACCTATGTATATCTCAGTACTCTCGAGGTTGTACTTCTGCTTCCCACCAGATCAGTCTCTTAGCCATGCATCATTGCATCATAGTTATATCATTAGTTACCATTAGTTACCTCAGTATCAATTGCTCCTAATGGTAACCTTTTACTCTACAGCTTCCCCCAAGTCTTTAGCCCAAATATTTACTTAGTCCTACACCTCCCCTCAAAGTCTCAAACTTCATAGGGTTAGTCTCTGTGGTGCCTTGACCAATCTCCCTGACCTGACCTTGATTTCAATTCGAGGTTGAGGATGAACTGTATTCTCTCATCATTTGCTAGGAGTGTCTTCCACCTGGGCAGTTGTAGAGTTTCTACTTTTTTCTGGTTCCTTGTTTCCATCCACATCTAAATAGTTTGTCTAAGGTTCCATTGGTTTCCTTCCCAAGGATATCAAGGCTCTTCAATTCCTTCTGATATTTCCCTGGTCCACCTCAAATCTATAAGATCTTGCCTGTGAAGCTATTTCTACCATCATGCCTTCTTTCTGTTGATCTTGTATCCACACTCCTTCCCCAGGCTGCAGCACTTGTAAGTCTCATGCTCTGTGCCTGAAGTTGAAAATGGGCTTGACTGTCTCTTTGTTGCTCCTCATGCTTCCTAACTTTCTCACGATCATCTGAGGTAATGTTAGGTTGTGGTTTAGTTGTAGAGCTCGAAGTTATGTCCACAGCCATCTTCCCATCAATAGTTCTGATCGCGAAACTCCTTTTTTCAGTGGTGATGTTCTGTATTAAGATGGGCTAAGTTAATATCTTTGTTCTTTTTCATCAATTCCTTGATTTTTCGAACTCCTCTTTCTGCTTCTCCCTCCGACTGAGGATAGCTAGGTGAACTAGTCACAGGCATGTGCAAAGCTATAGAACAGCAAACTGAGCACTGTTGCCTGACACCACAATGTTCGGGATGCTATGTGTCACGAAGTTTCTTCTTAGTGATGTAATGACTGCCTCCACCTCCGGTGCTATGCAGTCTACGCACTTCAAACCATCTAGAGCATTAGTCAGAGATGATGATGAAAATGTTCTCTTTGAATTCAAATAATCCATTCCCAAGTGTGGCCATGGCCTCAAAATGGAGGGTTCCAGTGATTCACTCTGCTGTTGGCTTTGCAATGCTCATGTAAGGCAATTCATGCTTAACTCTTCAATGGTATGACTGATATCTGGCCACTAGACTGGCTGTAAGGCTCTTGCTTGGCATTTTGCTCTTCCCAAGTGATCTTGCTGGAGAATTGAATTGTTTAGGGATGACTAGTCTGCCATTAAATACTGAGAAATCATTGGTGATTGTGAGATGTTTCCTCCGTTCAAAGTGTTGGCGAAGTATTGGGTTGTTAGGATATAATCCAGCCATTCATTCAGGCAATACACTTTTATTTTGATGTACTCGCCATCCTGCTATTGTGCTTGTTTGGCTTCTTGCAAACTCTTCTCAGTAGATGGTATATGGTTAGTAATGAATGAAGTATAAAATTAATAATTTCCAGCTTATTCTTGACAATGCATCTTCATTCCTCTGGTACTTCCCTTAAATGTATGCATAGCTGAATCATTTCACATGAGTCTCAGTCTCAAATGTTGAATTTTAGGTGGCAGGTTAAGAAGAGTAACAAAATATTTTAATCTCATGACATAATCATAGAACTTCTAACAGGCCCATGTGGTTGCTAATGCTTCTTTCTTAATCTACTCTGTGTCCATGAGAGATCTTGAGGCATAATAAACTGGTCTTCTTTGTCTATCTTTTTGAACTGGAAACACTGTGCCCAAACCTGTAGATGATGTATCTGCTGCTACAATTGTTGGCAACTCTGGATCATAATGCATTAGAATTTCTGGTGAAATTAGGGGATTTTTGGTTTTGTCAAGAGCATTTGCTGGTCCACATTTCAGCACCATTGCTAACCTTGTCTCAACAGCTGTCGTAACAGCTCATTGATTTCCCTTAAAGTTTGGTAGGAATTTGCCTATTTGATTGACCATCCCAAGGAACCTTTGTAATTCTGCGATGCTTTTAAGTTGTGGGAACTCTCTAATGACTTTGGTTTTCTGCAGGTTGGCTGAATTCCTGAAACTTGGGCAATGTGCCTGAAGAATTTTATCATAAGTTTTGCAAATTCATATTAGTCATTTAATCTCAAACCTGCTTCTTGTAGGACTTTGAGGACAGCTTTCATTCAACAGTCATGTTCTTTCCTCAGTGAACAATGTGTAAGAATGTTGTCCATATGGCATATTACTCTTTGCATGCCTTCCAGGGCCTAAGACATAGTTCTTTGGAATACCTCAGGTGCAGATAAGGTGATAAAAGTAGTTAACAGTCTGGATCCTTTGCCCAGAGACAATTGCCAAAAGCTACTATTAATGAGCAATTTTGTGAAGAAGATGCTTTTTGCTAATTTGGTGAGACTTTCATCCATTGATGTCATCGTGTGGATCTCATGCTCTACTGACTTGTTTAACTGAATCAAGTCCACACTTTTCCTGACTGAACCATTAGATTTCAGTACTGTGACCATTCCAGAACACTACTTTGTCAGTATGGCAACTGGAGAGATGACCCCTTGTTGTAACGTGTTCAACCTTGCTCTTGACTTTGTCTAAGAGTGGGTGAGGGACCTTTCTCGCTAAGAAGAGACATATAGGCTTCACACCTACCCTTAGCGTTATGTGATATTCTATTTTCAGCTTTCCAAAACCTGAAAATAGGGATGGAAATTCATTCCTGAATACCTCACGAGACTGCTCATCAGCAACTTCATCAACTTTGTAAATGTGCTTCAGCTGCAAGCATGCTCTTCTGCTCAATAATGATGACTCCTGGTTCTGTATAATTTGCAGGAGTTCAATAAGTTGCCTGTCCTTGTACCTTAATGAGCAGATCGTCCCAGATTTGCACTAAGTATGGTAGTGGGCGGGTAAAAAGGTATGTTACCTGTCGGCCGCAATGGCGGGTTTTCACGTCGTGTCGTCCCAAACCTGCTGCATTAATTATGCATTCCCAGAATACATCCCATTTCAATGGTAGGCGGGCTCTGATTTGCCTGCCATGCCATCACCTCGCTGCTTCATCATGCCAGGTACCACATTTAAAGTGCAGCCGCACTCAGTGCTTGAAGCCCAGGACTGCAGCAAAGAAGACATGGTCCCAAAAGGCAAGAAGACTCCAGCCCTCAAGTGCCTGTTGAATTCCATGAAGGTCCTCTACCCCTGCTCTGGCTGCAGGAGGGGCAACAATATTATCACTCTAGCTTGGTAGGCAATGGCAGTGGTGATCAGTGCCAATGTTGCACAGAAGAAGTTGGCCACCCAATGCGGATAGAGGATGAATGATCATATCCATGCAGCCAGGTAACCAGCTCATCACTCTGAACTCACACACATTCACTGGCATCTCACTCACTGCCAGCTCAAGGGACATCACCACCCATTCTCACACACATACCCTCACACATCCATCTGGTCTCATCTGCTCTGGAGACTGCCTCTTCAGCCCTCACCATCTTGAGGCTACTTGCACAGATCAACATGTGCCCTCCCCACACATCCTGGGATACCCTCCTTCCCCAGTAGAGCCCTTGTCCGGCAGCCTCTTCCCTTGTCTGAGGCTATTTTCTTTACAGTTTGCCTGTTACCCTAAGAATGGTACCATAGACCGTTATTCCTGAAAAAAAAATTCCTGTTTATTTACAGATCTATATACACATCAGTACTCTTCACGAGGCTGTACTTCTGCTTCCCACCAGATCTCAGTCTCTGAGTCAAATGACATTGTAACCAAGTTACATCATTAGTTACATCAGTCTCAGGTGCTCCTGATGTTAACTCTCTACTTTACAAATAGCATCCACTTTGTCTTGGATGTTGCAATAAGCATTGTTTGCAAAGATTTTCTCTTAACATTTCAAGCCATTCAACAAAGAAACCTGAAAAGGTAAATTACCCCACTAGCATACCTGTATTTATATATCGGGAGCATGCTTTATGCAGGTACCATATTTATAACTCCTACCAATGTTTTCTGCTTCATTTGCACAATTAAATAATAACTAATTAACACATTTAAAAGAAAATTTGTGATGAATGCATTCATGTGGTATAAATGTAATTTCAAATCTTTGTTTTTTATCGAATATGGTGTGATATTAGTATGCTTGCAATCATTTACCTGCACTAATATTTGTGCTGTTCAGTTCAAGTTGCTTTGCAACAATGTTTCTCCCATTACTCTTCATTCACCGTGTTTGTGTACAATTGGACACCTGTACAGGAAGAGGTTACTTTCTGAAGCAAAAATAAAAAATAATTCATAGTTGGTTCTGAAACAACAAAGTGCTTCAAACAATCAGCAGGCAGTCAACTGTTGGTCACTATCAATGTCTAAATTTACATCAGGGTGCTTGTTTGGTAGCACAGGTTTCTAAACACAGGTTCTAATGAAGAAACTCTGACCTGAAACTTTAACCCTAGCATCCTCTCTCCACAGATACTGCCTGACTTGCAGAGCACTTGCAGTACACTGTCTGTTTTTTCAGATTTCTAGCACCTGCAATATTTTGCTTTTGCTTTAGGTTTCTAAGCATGTCCTTTTAACCTGTGAGTCTGTGTTTAATTCCAGGTTGGAGAAGTGGAAAGGAAACCTGCTGTCTCTGCTGAGAGTTAAAGGTCCTGGATGAAAGGAAGTTGTTTGGTTTAAATATAGTTTATGGGGAGCATCAAAAACACAAGCGGATTCATAAATTCAATACATTTGTCATTAATTTGTTCACTGCAAATAGTTGACTATGTGGAAACAAGAAAAGTCCCATTGGTGCAGTAGGGGGTGCTCTTCCCCATTGTATGATCAAACATGTTTTTCAGCACTTCCAAAAGTGGTTTCACATTTTGGTGTTGATAGACTAAACACAATTAAAATATATGCAGGCAGCTAATATATATCAACCATACTATAAGAATATAAATTCCATAAAATAAGGTAAACACACAGGGAGTCATGATAGGTTCAAACGTCACATGGGGTACAGCAGAACTTAATTGAACCATGGATAATAGAAGACTGTGACATTGGAGACCAGACGAGGCTTCAGGGGGAGAGTATGGTACAATGGGAGGCATCAGGAACAGGTCGAAAAGAGTGGGAAGTGAAGGCAGGTAGATCAGGGTTAGAAGCGTGTGTGGAAGGAGTACAGAGAGAGCCAGCTGGGAAAGCTGGAGGGAAGGAACAGTACAGTAAGAGGTTATGGGCGAAAGAGTAGGTAGAAGTTAGGAGTGAAGGGGAATTTGGAGCAGCATTGGTGGGGAATGGAAGATTAGGCTGGGAAGCAAGGTTCAGGAGGAAGATGCGGCCTAGTAATTAAAAGAGCAAAGCATGGGATCGGGGTGATAAGGGAAGAGATGGGAGAAGATCAGCTCAGCAAAGGAGGGTGGAAGAAAGAGCAGGATCTTGGAGAAGGTATTGCAGAGGAAACAAAATCTTTTAAAAGGAGAATTATTTGTTCTATGGTTGCATTAGCAATTCTACGTTTCCATTATATATTGTAGTAAATCTCCACGTCAATGTTTGTAATATTACTTTTTGTGATTCTCTTTCTTCCTGAAAGGCTGATATTCTGAGTCTTCCACTGCACACTCAGGGGAGGGGTGGGTGGGCGTAAGGGGAGCCAGGGGTGGGGGTATTTCCACTTTGGATGATTATGTAAAAAAGGGGCGAAATGATTCAGCCGCCTATTATACATATGACCTATAGTGGGCAGCTGAATTGATATCCCCACCTTACAGAGCCACCTCCCACCCTGGCCGTTTCAGGTTGGGTTAGAGATCATTTAATGTTCTTAAGACTCTTGGAAGCTTTATTTTAATGGAATAACAGGCCACTAAGGCTCCAACCAATGCGATGGAAATGAAGGTTGCATGGGGTGTTGTAGACAGGTTTAAGCAAGGAGCAGTGACAGCTAACAAAGTGAAGGAGGGAGTCTTATTTTGAAGAGAGAGTCACAAAATGTTATGCTGAAAACAAGCACCAGTGGCTGCAGGTGAGCAGGAGGCCAAAGAAGAGTCAGGACTGAGGTTGCAGGGAAAACAAAACTAATGCTGTGCAGCAAATATTGGACCAGAAATCCCAACAACGTTTTACCCTGCCAGTTGCAAAGGCGGGTTTTCACATTTGTAACATCTCAAACCTGCTGCATTATTTATACACTCCCAGGAAACACATTGTTTCCATGGCGGGTGGGCTCTTCTGCCATCACCCCACTGCCCATCACGCCGGGCTCCATATTTAAAGTCCAGCCGCAAGCACACATCTCAGTGCTTCCAGACCATCACTGCTGCACGGAAGACATGGCCCTGAAACTGAAGAAGACTGCAGGCCCCAGGGTCAGTGACGTGTCCCTCAAGCACCTTTTAGATGTTGTGGAGGCCCATCCGATATCCTCTATTCCCGCTCTGGCCACTGGATGGGCAGCAACAGCACTAAACTGTCTTGGGAGGCGGTGGCAGTGGCAGTCAGTACCAACGCCCTTGAAAAGGGGACAGCCTTTCAGTGCTGCAAGAGGATGAATGGTCTCCTCTGTTCCGCCAGGGTCACTCTTCTCATCATTCTCAACTGACTCACTCACAAGCTGTTCCAGTACTGCTACAACAGTGGCATCCACCCAGCTGTGTGGAAAATTGCCCAGATACATCCAGAGCACAAAAAACAGGACAAATCCAACCCGGCCAAATACCACCCCATCAGTCTACTCTCCACCATCAGTAAAGTAATGGAAGGGGTCATCAACAGTGCTATCAAGTGGCACTTGCTCAGCAATAACCTGCTCAATGATGCCCACAGTTTGGGTTCCGCCAGGGCCACTCAGCACCTGACCTCCTTACAGCCTTGGTTCAAACTTGGACAAAAGATCTGAACTCGAGAGGTGAGGTGAGAGTGAGTGCCCTTGACATCAAGGCAGCATTTGACTGAGTGCGGCATCAAGGAGCCCTAGCAAAACTGGAGTTAATGGCAATCAGGGTAAGCTCTCTGCTGGTTGGAGTCATCCCTAGCACAAAGGAAGATGGTTGTGGTTGTTGGAGGTCAGTCATCTCAGCTCCAGGATATCACTGCAGGAGTTCCTCAGGGTAGTGTCCTTGGCCCAACCATCTTCAGCTGCTTTATCAATGAACTTCCTTCCATCATAAGGTCAGAAGTGGGGATGTTCGCTGATGATTGCACAATGTTCAGCACCATTCACAGCTCCTCAGATATGAAAGCAATCCATGTTCAAATGCAGCAATACCTGGACAATATCCAGGCTTGGGCTGACAAGTGGCAAGTAACATTCGCACCACAAAAATGTCAGGCAATGACCATCTCCAACAAGAGAGAATCCCACCATTGCCCCTTGACATTCAATGGCATTACCATCACTGAACCCCCTACTGTCAACATCCTGGGTGTTATCATTGGCCATAAACTGAACTGGGCTAGCCATATAAATACTGTGGCTTCAAGAGCAGGTCAGAGACTAGTAATCGTGTGATGAGTAACCCACCTCCTGACTCCCCAAAGCCTGTCCACCATCTACAAGGCACAAGTCAGGAGTGTGACGGAATACTCCCCACTTGCCTGGATGAGTGCAGCTCCGACAACACAAGAAGTTTGACACCATCCAGGACAAAGCAGCCCACTTGATTGGCACCACATCCACAAACATTCACTCCTCCACCACCAATGCACAGTAGTAACGGTGTGTACCATCTACAAGATGCACTGCAGGAATTCACCAAGGCTCCTTTGACAGCAACTCCAAAACCACAACCATTGCCATCTAGAAGGACAAGGGCAGCAGATAGATGGGGACACCACCATCTGGAAGTTCCCCTCCAAGTCACTCAACCTCCTGACTTGGAAATATATCTCCGTTCCTTCACTTTTACTGGGGCAAAATCTTGGAACTCCCTTCCTAGCAGCACTGTGGATGCAGCACATGGACTGCAGTAGTCCAAGAAGGCAGCTCACTACCACCTTCTCAAGGGCAACTAGGAATGGACAATAAATGCTGGCCCAGCCAGCGATTCTCGCATCCTATGAGTGAATTAAAAAAAACCATCACACATTCATAGGGCCCTCACACTGCCAGCTCAAGGGACATCACCATTCACACTCTCACACTCACCGTCATTGTTCTCATCCCATCCATGGGACCACTCACCGCCCACACAGTCCAGGCATATTTATCATCTGCTTACACTTGCTCCATCTCTATTCGTGCAGGATAAGCTGACATACAGAGAGGTCACAGATCGGTGGCGGAATGCCTGAAATCAAGTTTGTCACAAACTTTGAAAACAGAGCCACCCAGGTGGCCGGCAAGGATCTGGACCGTTCCTGTGCCAAAGGTGAGGCCAGCGCTGCTCTATCAAGTGAGGATCCAGCAGTGCAACATCCAACAGACAACCATGCTGAGAGTGATGAGTCCTTTTTCACAGGGTACTGCCATGCACTAATTATCTCCCCTTGCTTTCACAGTAACATCTGCCAAACAGCCGTTGGAGTCCATGACCCAGGGCCTCCATTCAAGCCCCGAAGAAACCTCTGAAGAGGAAACTGGAGGCACCCTCCCTGAAGTCCCATCACAGTGCCCACCCACACCCTCCACCAGCGCAGAGACACACACCTCGGTGGGACCTAGCTTTAGAATAGCCCCAGGATCACAATTTGGTGAGCACATTGTACCAGCTGATCCACAGCAGGTGGATGCAGGGACTTCCCAGGTTCCTGACACTCAAGAGACTTCTGGAAGCCAGAACTTTGCTGAGTCCGAGTCAGATGACGAGACTCTGGACTCGGTCACTGGACATGCAGAGACAAGCTCGGGAATATCAGGAAGGGATGTCCGCTGCACTCCTCAGATTGCAAGGCATGAAGGAGGAGTCCATCTGCCTTCACTGTAAAGTGATAGCGCTGACATGCCAATGTACCAAGGTCAACACTGGTAGGATGCCAGCTGCCACAGAGACCTTGGTCCAGGATGTCACTCCCGCACCGCTGCGTGGGCTCAACTCCATCACTGATGCCATAGTTGGCCTCCAATATTGCGTACATGAGAGGGGTGCCGGGCAGCTCCATCTCATTCCAGCTATCCCTGCTCCTCAAGGAGGCAGCTTGGGGTCCCCGGGCACCATTAGGGAGGAGGATCAGCAGGTGCATACTCCAGATCTATCTTTCGAGGTGAGTCCGAGAGTGTCTAGCCCATCCAACTCCCCTCTTCCTGCGACCTCAGCAGTTCCAGCTCCACAGGCCCACGAGGGTGCCATTTCCACACAGCAGGAACCCAAAAGCAGGCTGGGACCCTCCAGGTCTGGGCTATCAAGAGGACACCCGCCAAGATCATCACAGACAGGGTGGCGCAGTCAGCAGGCTGTTTCCACCTCCACTGTGGATGTCCGGGGAGCACCAAGACAGAGAAGCAGTGTTAGGAAAGTTAAGAAGTTGTAGTTGCAAAGCCTGGGCATGGATGTTAATCACTTGTACATACTGTTCACTATTACAAATAAACTCCCAAGAATGTATCCCTGCCCTAGTCCCTTGTTCTGATGAGCAGTGTTCTTTTCATCCACTTGTGAAATCTTCCTGCACAAGATAAAGGCAGGTGTCTCAGTCCAGGGCCTCTTCCCTGTGCTCTGTACAACCTTCAGACCAAAGTGATGGTTCAACCTCACACCCCCTGGAAACATTACTGATGCCTGCACCTCAGTGGTGCTGGTCATTGCTGCCAGAACGTAGAGGGCAGGTGTCACAGAGTTCTTTGATTCTCTCTGTGCGCTCTCAGCACCTTTAAGGAAGGGCTGGCCCCGATCTCTTCAGTTTCTGTGACCACTGATACTGCGCTCCTGTGCGGCAAAGGATCAGGTGCTTCTAAATTTTCATGGCTGCATCTCTCTGATCACAGAGCACATGCGATCTGCCCTTGGCCAGACAGAAGTCAAAGATTCTCAGGGGCTTTGTGAAGATTTATGGAGTGTCCACACTGTGGAGTGTCATCATCATCCTCCTGCAATTGAGCTATTAGGGCCTCCACTGCATCTCCATGACAGGAGCATTCTTACAGAGGGTATTCGTGCTGCCATAAGCCAGACTGGAGTCAAACATTCACAGATGCGATGTGAGGATCTATGGAGTCACCTCACTGCATGTCATCATCATCCTCCACAAATCTAGCAGCTATGAGGGCCTCCCAAGGATCCCTCCATCATCTAGCCAGTGTGAGGTCCTCAACCTGTCATCGTCACCTCTGAGGACCTCCTCACTCTCATCCTCGGCAGCATCCTCCACATTGGAGGAGATGTGCAGCTCCTCTATCTTCTCCTCAGCCAGTTCGTCTCCCTGTTGGATGCCGTGTTGTAAAGGGTGCAGCAGACGACGAGGATGCCTGACATCATCTGTGGACTGTATTGTAAGGCTCCACTAGACCGGTCCAGGCATTGGAACCTCATCTACAGCATCTCAATGGTCTGCTCCCGCAAGTTATGAGCTGCAGCACGAGCCTTATTATACTTATTATATCTGCTGCAGTCTGAAGCCACCACATGGGTGTCTTCAACCATGGCCTCTGCAGGTAGCCATTAGCCATCCCTGCAGCTTCTGTGGACCCTGGAGGACTCCAGGCATTTTTGACCAACTGAGGGTGTAGGCATCATGCACAGTCCCTGGAAACCGTGCACACATTTGCAGGATGCTTTTTTGGTGGTCGGACACCAGCTACACATTCCGCGGACGGAACGCCATGCAGTTGATGTCGTTCACCATGTGTTGTGACAGAGACCTGAGGCGTCACATGAGTGCAGTCGATCGCACCCTGCACCTATGGGAAAACCGAGATCTGGGTGAATCCAATTGCTGTTGCATCCTGGCTGTCCCAAACCTGGGTGAAATGCACAAAGTTGAGTGCCCTCACAAAGATGGCAGCCATGACCTCATTGAAGCATTTGTGGGTGGAGGCTTGTGAGGTCCCACAGAGGTCACCTGTGGAACCCTGAAAGGAGCCACTGGTATAAAGACTGAGCATCACAGTCACTTTCATGGCCACTGGCAGTGACCCTCCATGTCCCCGTGGCACCAAATCCTGCAGTAGCTGCCAGATGTGATTGACCAATTCCCCGATGTGCATAGTCTTCAGTGTGTCATAAAGAGATATTAATGTCTATAATATCATTGGAGATTTTTTTTAAATAGAGTTTAGTGGTGTCTGTGTCTGTGTGTGTCTTAATTGGATTAAAGCCAGCTTGTCTGGGCGCTTTGATGCACAGAAAGAAATAGGTTTGAAATGGTAATTACATAAACATAGAGAAGTTTAGAAACATGAGTTTCAAGGGACCAATTTGCATTTTTAAATAAACCATTCAAAAGAATGGGTGAAATCTTGCACCTATCTGGGAGACACCATGTAATGTGTTTATATTACTAATAAAACTAGTGGAATGAAAATGTTATTGTTAGAAGATGTGACGTTAAAAGCCTAGGATACCATGGAAAATTTACATTCAAAGAAAAAGCTAGGTATAAACAGAAAGGAATTTGTATGTGTAAGTCAGAGGCATTTAAGACCCAACAGCCTGTAAGCCTACAACTGTCTACAAAGGAACCAAATTGAAAGGAACCTCATTTTGCATTCATAAAGTCAAATATGCTTTGCCTGGTGTCTGTTTAAAGTCTATGGGTTGTTGTTGCCTTGGTGAAGATTTACCTGGGAGTGATCTGTTTGGGGATTTGTTTAAAAGTTGTTATGGTAGTAATTTGTAGACATGTCTGTGTTTAATTTGTGTTAAATTAATAAATGTTTAATTTAGTTTTATCTAAAATCTTCTTGAGGTTTGGTGGTCTTATTCTTGAATTCAGAGCTGCAACTCAAACATACCAATTAAAAATGTAGGTTATGGCAGTTGTTTAAGTTTCCTTCTGGGGGTTAAACAACTCAGCCTTTACCAACTGCTGTGTCATAACAATTGAGGGCTCTTGGCAGGGTAATATTTGTCATTCCTTGATTGGTTTGGAATTGATGAGTCTTAAGTTTCCAAGTATGAGAAGCACTTTGAACTCAGCAGCTGGTAAAGTTTTTATAAGTGGTGAGACTGCAAGATGGATTTGGCAATTGGCTAAGACTTGTCTGGGATTAAAAGATGTAACTTTGACTCAGTTAAAAAACATATCCAAGAATAAGTTAACAGAGTTGGAAGATTAGTTAAAATTAGGTTACCTGTAGGGGGTGAAAAAAGCAGCTTTAATTAAATGTATAGCACAGCTGGAAGTGATACCTGACATGAGTGAGTCACAGCTGGAGGTAGTGAGATTTCAGTTAGAAATGAAGACGCTTGAACTTGAACAAGCAGGGGGACTGAAAAAACTTGAATTGGAAGCAAAGGAAAGAGAAAAGGCATTTCAAAGGGAGCAAGCTGGAAGGCAGGAGAAGAAAGGAAGCTGGAACTGGAATTTCAAGCAAGAGAGAAGGATAAAGAAAGAAAGGCAAGAAAAGAGAGAAAGAAAGTGAATACTTGCTTAAAAGGCTGGATGTTGAAAAAGAGATTTCAGGTTCTGAGGAGAGTTCTGATGATGGAAAACCTTTAACCTAAAACCATGTGGAGAGATGTTTAAACTTGTACAGTCTGCCAAAGTTTGAGGAAAAAGATGTTGATGCGTTCTTATTATTTCCTTTGAGAAGATAGCTAAACAGACGAAATGGCCACAGGAGTACCAGACATTGTTGTTGCAATCCAGGTTAGCGGGTAGAGTGCATGAGGTTTATGCTTTGCTATCTGAAGAGGTATCGATGAACTATGATGTGGTGATAAAAGGCTATTTTGAGTGCATATGAGTTGGATCCTGAGGCATACAGACAGAAACTTGGGAATATAAAAAAACAGCCTGAGCAAACCTATATTGAGCCTGAGAGAGCAAAACAAAGTAATTTTGACCAGTGGGATGCAGGCATTAAAAACAGAAACAAATATGCAGCTCTTAGAGAGGTAATTCTTTTGGAAGAATTTAAACATTTAATTCCTTTGTTAGTGAGAACTCATGTGGAGGAACAGAGGGTTCAAATAGTAAGACAAGCCGCAGAGATAGCTGATGATTATGAGTTTGTGCATAGAGCTAAACCTTTTTTCTGTCACCCTTTTAAATTCAAAAAGGATTGAAAGTTGGAAGGTGAATGGAAGGTAGTAGTCAGGGAAGAGGAGGAGTAGCTGGATTTCCCCAGGAAGTTTTTACGCAGAATAAAAAGGAAGATGCTGAAGGTAGGAGTGACATTCGAAAATTGAGGTGTTTTCATTGTAATAAAGTGGGAAATACAAAGTCAGTGTGTTGGGAATTATTGGGAAAATCTGTTGGAATTATTGGGATGCAGAAGAGTTCTGGAAATAAAAATACTGTGGGTTCTGAGATTCAGGCACAGGAAAAAAACAATGGTGTGTGCATAGGTTAAAAAAGGAAGAATCAATGATAGATAAAGAAGTGAGAATGTGTTCACAATTTACCCAAGAGAATTTTGAGGGGCAACTTGCAGAAATGTTTAAAGACTTTAGGCAGGGTTCTCCGGTCGGCAAGTGGGGGCGGGGCCCGCTTGCCAGTGTGTCATTTAGATTTTCAGTGCGGCGGGCATGCAGCTGAGTCGGCTATGTGTCCGCTGAACTGTCCAAGGCCTATTAAGGCCATTTAAATAGTAATTAATTCAATTATCTGTGCTGCCCGTTTAACCTTAAGGTTGGCAGGTAGGCGAAGAGCCCAGGTGGCTTTCACATTTTTCATGAAACCTCATCCACGGGTGGGATGAGGTTTCATGAAGTGTTTTAAAAGTCAATAAAAATTTTAAAATAATTCTTTCACATGTCTCAGCTCATGTGACAGTGTCACATGAGGGGACATGTTTTATAAGTTTTTATTTTCCTTTATTTAAATTTGCACATGTCAAACTGATCTCACTGAGACACCTCCATGCCTCAGGGAGATCTCTGCACTCTTTCATGTGCATGCAGGGAATGACTCAGGGAATTCCCCCCACCGCCCACACAAGGAACGCTCAGCGCTTCCAGGCAAGTGTCACGCTAGGCGGACCTTAATTGGCCCACCCACGTAAAATGGCGGTGTGTCCCTGATTGGGGGCACCAATCAGGTTAGCGTCCACACCAGCACAACCCCCTGGAGGGGAGGGAAAATTCAGCCCTTTGTGTGTGAAGGAAAAGTCTTTCCCTATGTATAGGGTAGGGTAGGTAAAGATCTTAAAATTTTAAGAGACATAGGGGCTAGACAATCTTTAATGTTGTGGGATAGCAGCATTTGTTGTTCAGAAGGAGTATCGCAGGAGAAGGTGATAATAAGTGGGGTTAATGGAGATGCTAAACCTACCCCCTTGTGGAAGATAAATTTAAAGAGCAAATGGAAGACAGGTGAAGTTATTGTTGGAGCAGTGGAAAAATTGATATAGCTAGGTCATTGGTTTGGGTGATGCCTAGGATAGTTGAGCAGCCCGTAGAAATGTTTTCAACAGAGGCGTTACAGAGAGAGTATCCCAGATTGTGCAGTAATGAGATCACAGGCTCATCCATTGAAACAAGAAAAACAAGAAGGGCAGGCAGTTCAAAGGCAAGTAGAAGGTGTTCAAATCCAATTAGCTGGCACTGTGTTTGATAACATTGTCCAGGAAGAAAGACTACAGGACAATTCAGCTGAAGTATTTAACCCAAGGAGGTTAGTAGAGTTACAAAAAAATAATTTGCAACTAAAACAGTTATACCAGGTACCTTACTCAGAAACAGAAGCAAAATGTATTCCAGTATGTTATTACCTTAATGGTGATAATTTAATGAGAAAATGGAGGCTGGATCATGTCTCAGCAAATGAAAGCAGGAGGGAGGTGCATCAGATTGGTATCCCAGTTGGGCATATAAATGAAATGCTGAGGATTACTCATGAAATTCCAATGGGGGGGGACATTTAAAAATTAGGAAAATACAGGAAAAGATACAGAGGGGTTTTTTTGGCCAGGATTGCATAGGGATGTAGTCAAATTCTGCAGAACATGTTACTTGTCAGGTAATAGGGACGCCTCAAGCAGTGATTAAGCCAGCATCTTTAATCCCAATACCAGTATTGGAAGAACCTTTTACCAGGGTCATGACTGATTGTGTAGGACCCCTCCCTAAGAATAAAAGTGGAACTCACTACTTATTGACAATAATAGATTTGTCTACCAGCTTTCCTGAAGCGATACCTTTAGGAAATATTACAACCAAGAAGATTGCGGAGGAATTAACTAAATTTTTTACGAGATATGGTTTGTCTCAGGAAATATAATCAGATCATGGGTCAAATTTCATGTCACAGCTGTTTAAGGAAGTAATGAACAGTTTGGGGATAAAACCGTGTCAGTCAACAGCTTACCATCCGGAGTCACAAGCGGCTTTGGAAAGATGGCATTAAACTTTAAAAACTATGATAACAGCATTCTGTCAGGATTATCCACAGGATTGGGATGGGGGAATTCCATTCTTGTTATTTGCTGTTAGAGATGCTCCTGATACATTGACTGGTTTTAGCCCTTTTGAACTAGTTTATGGTCGTGAGGTAAGGGTACCACTGAAATTGATTCATGAGAAATTGGTAGGTCAAAGTTCAGAAACTATGCTCCTGGATTACGTATCAAACTTCAGAGACAGATTGAACAGAACATATGAGTTAGCTAGGGAATGTTTAAAGATGTCACAGCAAGTAATGAAAATTAAGTCAGACAAGAAAGCTACAGCTCACCGTTTGTTTCTGAAGAGAAAGTGCTGTTACCAGTACTAGGTGATTCATTAAATGCAAGGTTTAGTGGACCTTACAGAGTTGAAAAGAAATTGATTGAAGTAAGTTATTTAATACATACTCCAGATAGAAGAAGAAAGCAGAGGGTGTGTCATGTAAATATGTTTAAAAAGTACTTTGATAGGGAAGCAGAACAATAATAGGTATTAGTGAAGATGGTTGATAAGAAAGAGGTAGAAGTACAGGACTCTGAAATTGATTTTGATTGAAACTGATTTTGAAATTGATCTAATCAAATTGGGTAATGAGGGGATGCTTGAAAATGTAAATGAAATATTGAGTTACTTTCCAAACAATTGTCAAAGTGATTTGGAAAAGCTATTGCCGTCATAAAAACCTATTTGTGGGAATAAGTTGGGTAAGACAGATTTAGCTGTACATGATGTGTCTGTACAGGTTTCATCTTCAATAAAGCAATATCCTTATAGATTAAATCCAGAAAATTTATCACAAGTATAAAAATAAATTGATTTCATGCTTCAAAATGATATCATCGAGTCTAGTTGCAGTAATTGGAGTTCACCTATTATACTGGTAGCGAAACCGAGTAGAACACAAAAACTGTATGTGGACTATTGAAAGATGAATGTGGTGACAAAAGCGGATTCCTATCCTATACCACGATTGGAAGATTGCATTGGGAAAGTGGGACAATCAAGATTTATTGCAAAGATTGACTTTCTAAAAGGATATTGGCAGGTACCATTGTCAGAAGGAGCAAAGTAGGTATCAGCTTTTGTGATACCAAATGGACTATACTAGTTTAAAGTCATGCCATTTGGTATGAAGAATGCACCTGCCTGCGAAATTTCAAAGACTGGCAAACAAAGTAATTGCAGGTCAATGCAATTGTGCTGTTTATATTGTTGATCTGATGGTTTTCAGTGAGACGTGGGAGGAACATTTACAGAATCTGAAAGAATTATTTTCTCGATTACAAGAAGCTAATTTGGTGGTGAACTTGGCTAAAAGTGATTTTTCAAAAGCACAAGTTACATATCTAGGCCATACCATTGGATATGGTAAAGTGACTCCAAGAGATGTGAACGTCAAGGTTATCATGGATTTCCCAGTGTCTACAACAAAACGAGAAGTATTTGGATTTCTGGGCATGAGTGAGTATTACCAGAAATTTGTGCCAAATTTCAGCAGTGTAGCTGCCCCTCTGACTGAACTATTCAAAAGAACAATAAGTTTCAATGGACACAGGAGTGTCAGGAGGCATTTGATAGTTTGAAAACTGTATTAACTACGACACCAGTTTTGGCAGTACCCAATTATGCCAAGCAATTTAAGTTGGTCATTGATGCAAGTGATATAGGCATTGGGGCTGTAAGAGGATGACGTGGGAATTGAAAACCGATAGGGTGTTTTTCGTGGAAGCTGAATGTACAACAGAGAAGATATTCAACAATTGAAAAAGAGACCTTGGATTTGGTGTTAGCATTCCAGCATTTTGAAATTCTTGTTTTAAACAATTCATCAGAAACAATTGTTTATACAGACCACAATCCTTTAGGCCAGAAACTTACCTGTGCCAGGCAGGCTGGGTGGGAGCAAGCGCGGAGGCTATCGCTGTCATCGATCGGCTGCGTGCCTCCATTTAACGTGGGCGGGACAATTAAGGCCCACCCAGCGTGACGCATGGCCGGTATCTCTCAGTGCTACCTGTGCGGGCAGGGGGAGGAGGGAGAGTCGGGTCCTGTGCTCTTTTGTGCATGCGCACCAAAGAGTGCAGGAATCTCCCTGAGGCACTGAGCTGCCTCAGGGAGATTAAGTTGATTAAAAATTTTAGTTACAAATGAAGTGCAAAATTATTTAAACATGTCACCTCATGCGACAGTGTCAGTCACATGAGCTGGGACATGTTTTTATTTTTAAGAAAATTTTATCATTTGATTAATAAAAGTTTTAGGAAACCTTATCCCGCTTGTGGATGAGCTTTCCTAAAAAACATGAAGGCCGCTTGGGCTCTTCACCTGCCCGCCAACCTTAAGGTTCGACAGGCAGCGTTGCAAACAACTTTAATTGGTTTTTTAATGGCCTTAATAGGCCATTGACAGAACGAAAGATTTAAATGATGTCAGGACGCATGCCTGATGGCAATATTCAGGCCCTGAAGTTTTTGTACAAATTTCGAGACAAAAGTGCAAGATTTTTCAGGTGGAGTCTATTATTACAACCATTTAATCTATGGATTATACATGTTGCTGCTGGAGAAAATATGTTCACAGATGCATCATCAAGAGTTTGAAGCTTAAAGGGAAAATTGGACTTTTGGGAGAATTTTTCACTTGGCGGGCGGACGTGCACCTGACCCGCTCGAGCATGAAATAACGCTTGTTGATGTTGGCTGAGTGTGCAGTCATCTAAGTGCACTCTCATGGTACTTTGCTTGGCGGGAGGCAGAGGCACATCCATCATTAATTAAGAGGCCAGTTAAGGCCCTCGGCACACCAATTGTCTCCAACTTTATATAGCCCATGCGATTTGTCAGCTGTCGTACAGGCAAAACGAGCAGGCGGGCAGGCCACAATGTGCCAAAGCTCATCCATGTGCAGGATAAGAAGGGTCAGCAGCATTCTTAATGTGAGTAACGGGGATTTTTGGAGATCGTGCGTTGCTGGTTGCTTATGTCAACTGGACAGCTTCACCTTACCTGAGGAAGGATGTACTTGCTGTAGAGGGAGAACAGCGAAGGTTTACCCGACTAATTCCTTGGTTGGTGGGACTGACGTGAGGAGAGATTGAGTCGGTTAGGATTATATCCGCTGGAGTTCAGAAGAATGAGGGCGAATCTCATAGAAACCTATAAAATTCTAACAGACTAGACAGGGTAGGTGCAGGAACGATGTTCCCAATGGTGGGGGAGTCCACAACCAGGGGTCACAGTCTGAGGATAGGGGGTAGACCATTTAGGACTGAGATGAGGAGAAATTTCTTCACCCAGAGAATGGTGAGCCTGTGGAATTTGTTACCACAGAAAGTAGTTGAGGCCAAAACATTGTATGTTTTCAAGAAGGAATTAGATATATCTTTTGGGTTGAAAGGGAGCAAGGGATATGGGGAGAAAGTGGGAGCAGGCTATTGAGTTGGATGATTAACCATGATCATAATGAATGGCGGAGTAGGCTCGAAGGGCTGAACGGCCGACTCCTGCTCCTAGTTTCTATGTTTCTATGTTTTCACTTCAGAGCTGCATTCTAAGCATTTCCAGTCTTCATTTCAGGGCTCATTGTTGTCTTCCAGGCACCCAGAGGATTCAGACCGTGTGGCCCTTTCTGGTATCAGACAGCCTTCCATAACCCTGGTAATGGGGATCGTGGTCTCTGCTGGAGGCACCTCCTCTGAGGAGAAAGAGAGGGGAAGAAGGGAGAGGAGGCCAGGTGTCCCAATGCAGCTTCCAGGGAAGGGACCTGTGGGAGGAGAGGCACAGACATAAGGAGGGGGCAGAGTCAGCAGGAAGTCCAAGGCGGAAGGGGCCACAGAAGATGGCACTATCCTGCTGCCAGGGTTTACAGGCAGCAATGCAACCACCCACCATGCCAGTGGCATTGAAGGTCACAGTGGTCCTCAACTCTATGCCTCCGGCTCTTTCTAGGGTTCAGTGGGGGATCTGTGTGGCATCTGCCAATCAGCTGTCCACAGTTGCGTCAAGCTGGTGACAGAAGCTCTGTTCAGGCGTGCGTTGACTTTCATTCATTTCCACACGGATGAGGACAGCTAGGCTGAGTGAGCCAGAGTGATTGCTGGGTTCCCCCGCATCCAGGGTGCAATCGGCTACATACATGTGGCCATTAAGTTGCCAGTGGGAGAGCCGGGTGCCTTCGTCCACAGGAAGAGCTTGCACTCCATGAACATGCAGATAGTGTGAGACCACATGACACAAATTCTGCAAGTCTGTGCAAGGTACCCTGGCAGCTCGCATGATGCTTACATCCTGAGACACTCCCAGGTGCCGAGGCTCTTCAGTGTTCCAGCCTGACTGGATGGTTGGCTGCTGGCTGACAAGGGCTATCCCCTCAAAAGGTGGCTCATGACGCCTCTCCGCCATTCAAGAACAGAGGCCGAGCAGCGGTACAATAGGAGCCACACCTACACAAGGGCGGTGATAGAACCATTGGTCTTCTGAAGATGCATTTCCGATGCCTGGACCATTCAGGGGGCACTCTGCAATACCCCCCAGAGTACGTGTCACTGATAGTGGTTGCATGCTGCACTCTTCACAATCTGGCATTGGCAAGGGGGGGAGCCAGTGGAGGGAGAGGATGTTGACAGAGCTGCACAGGCAACAGATGATGAGTCCAGTAGTGGGTCCAATGATGAACATGGTCAGGGGAACGCTGAGGGCATAGACACTGAACTGGGCAACCTCCAGAGAGGCAGGGATACCTGGGACGCTTTGATCCAACGCTCCTTCAGCTAGTCCACCAAATAAGAACCACCAGCACATGCCAGGGCTGCAGGCTCCACTTGATCCCAGAGATTTCCTTGGCCACCAATATACGCTCTGTGCCTTTGCAATAAAGTTTCAGGAGACATGCGTCCATCATTACATAATGGCTAACCCTGCACTGACAGAACAAATGAAACATACAAAGGCTCATTTAATTTTGCATGTGAAATATTGCGGAACTAAACATTAACTAGAATTACCTGGAAAAACTCAGCAGGTCTGGCAGCATTGGCGGAGAAGAAAAGAGTTGACGTTTCGAGTCCTCATCACCTTTCAGCAGAACTGGACCCAGTTCTGTTGAAGGTTCATGAGGACTCGAAACGTCAACTCTTTTCTTCTCCGCCAATGCTGCCAGACCTGCTGAGTTTTTCCAGGTAATTCTGTTTTTGTTTTGGATTTCCAGCATCCGCAGTTTTTTGTTTTTAAACATTAACCAGTGTTGTTTATCACTCCATTAAAAACGTAAAGCAAAATGGGCGAACAAAATACCACCTGTGATAAGCTGTCTTGTGCTGAAGGTGCTTTACATTTATGTTTGCGGCTGCTATGTCTAGATGCTCCCCCCTTGCTGGCACCGGCATTGGAATCAGTCTGCTCACACTGCTGTCTTGTTGGCCTTGATAACCTTGGCGGTCGTCCTCTGCCCTGTGGAGCATGTGCCTGTGTTGGCCCCATCTGGGAGGGAGTGGCCAGTGCCACGGCTGGCATCTCCCCAGACACCGCATACTCATCAGATGTCACGGTCACTGGCAGAGGGGTGGAGGAGCTGCTGCCATCATCCAGAGCACCCTTAGAGGAGCCCACAGAGATGACAGGCAGCTCATGTGCCAATGTGAGGTCACTTTGCACCTCCCTTGCCATTGATGGACGGGCACCTAGCTGAGATACTGGGTGCCCACTCCATCTCCATCATGGACAGTGACCAGCTGAGGTCAGTGTCGGTGTCAGGGCTTGCAGGTTCGAGTGCATCCCCAGAGACCGCTGATCCTGTCCCTGGAGTAGATTCTCCAAGAGAATCGCCACTCTCTCCATGGAGGAGGCATTGCGCTCGGCCATGATGGTCAACGCAGTGGTCATGCTCCGCAGGGTCTCCTCCCAAATGGATGTCATAGTACACATTCTCTCATGTATCTCTGCCAGATCCTCCTGCACACCCCGCTGGACTTTCAGCATCTGCTGCCTAATGGACGACTCCAGAGACCCATCATCAGCCATCGATTGAGCATTGTCCTGGTCTCCAGCACTGCCTCCGCCTGCACCTCAAGTGAGTGTGAAGTGCCCTCACCAATGTTCACCAAGATACAACATGGTGATCTTATCCCCACTGAGGTGCTAGTATCTGTCCTGGTGCCTGCTTGACAGAGAGGGTATGACACAGGTGAATGTGGAGCATGGTGGTCCTCCAAGGTCAGGGGTGGGCCTTCAAGCTCCTCATTGTGACCACCTGCTGGTGAACCTAAAAGGGAGAAGAAGGACATTTCATTAGTTAAAGTCATCAGACTGTCACTGTGCATACCAAGCACACAGGTGAGACAATGGCGATCTGCATCATGGTACCCTCATCTTTCGATTACTAATGGGGACTTACATCAATACAAAGATTATGCTAGAATGGTTGCAATATCCGACCTTCTCACTTCTGTGCACTGCACTCTTACCTTCATCAGACACTCCAACCTCACTGTGGCTAGTTGACTGAGGTACATGCCACCTTTGGAGCTACGGGGCCTCCTGCTCATAGCGGGTGAGGATGAGGAAGTGTGGGTCCTCTGACAATCCATGACCTCTCAATATTGTTGTGGGATGTCTTCTCCTGAAAGGATAGATGAGCATTGATTAGTCCACTCTCTTCCTGTAGCCCTGTAGCACCATTGCAGCCTGGCCAACCCCAGCTGAGGAACACCTCGCAGGGCACATCTGATCCGTGGCCCTTGAGCCGCAAGGCAGTCAGTCCAGCCAGGGCATACCTCCTTGGCCAACTCCAGCATCATTAACAATTCCCACTCACACTCTAACACCCCTGAGGACCATGGGGGATTGGCCAGCCCTTAACTGCTCTCCATACTGACTCATGCCAACACGGTACTCACCCTTCCTGAGCACAGCAGGTCATTGAAGCACTTCTAGCACTGCACCCTTGTGCACCACACCACATCATGGCTGTTCTCCCTGGATGCCACGACCTCCCAGGCCTTCTTGGTGAGATGTGGTGGTCTTCCCCTCCCATCTCTGGGTTCAAGACTGTCCCTTCTAGTAGCCACCCCCTCCAGTAGGGCTATTGGACACTCGTCAGAGAAACGCGGGGCCAATTGCCTGGCCAACCTGCCCTCCCACCTGCCATGTCTAAATGCACTGGAATCCATCAAGAGTACAGGGGACATCCTTTAACAGCAGGGCTGCCTTTAACACCAACTCCCCGATGCTCCTGAAGCTTGAAGTCCAACAGGCGACACTGGGGAGCGCTGCACAATGTTACTGTGTTCTCACCTCCAAGTTCCCCTCAAAGTGCAGGACACCAAGTGCATGCCTTTTACATGCTGTTTCTTTCCCACTGACATGGACGGATGGTCCAGCGGGGCAGACGATTCCAGCTGGCTAGCCTGATAACAATATGCTGATGTATTACAATGCAGTTCCCGACATCCGATGACGGGAAATGTGGCTTGCCGTTGGTGGGCTGAGCGGACAATCGCAAACTGGTTTCCCACCGTCATAAAGCCAATTGTGCCATATTGTCCACTCACACTGCCGATCACAACCGATGTCAGCGGGCACGGAAAATTCCACACATAGTAGCTGATATGAGAGTAAATTAGGGCATGATTGTGCAACCCTGCAATTAGATCCCCACAGTGGTTGCTTTCCAAAAATATTTCATCCACCATTTTGTTTCTCGGTAACTGTAACTTCTAATCTCCAATTTAAACGTAAGCATTTTTTTAAATAAAAAAACTCACACGTTTTGCAGTAACATGACTACACTTACCCACTTATTTTCCTTCTGTGTTCTAATACCTTCTTTAATTTTTTTTTTACTTAAAGGTATTATCTTCCTCCAAAAGCATGTGGGTGGACTTGATATTTTTGCCTTGTGCTTGGAATCCATGAGTTGAACTTAGATTGTGCAGTGCATACATACGATCATACGAAATTGGAGCAGAAGTAGGCCATTCAGCCCCTCAAGCCTGCTCCGCCATTAAGATCATGGTTGATCTGGTTGTTTCAAATTCCACATTCCTATCAGTCTAGCAGGTGTGTCAGTATCATTCATTAGTGGAGGATCTTTAGCTTTTAGCACTTTCTACATAAGAGTCCTGTTCAAGTAATTTTCAAAATGTTGCAAGTTTTGAATTTTATACTAAAATTTATACAGAGTAGATTAAAAAAGAGAAGCGTGTATGCGTGTGAATGAAGGAAAGGTTACTTTTCAAGTGCAAATTTATTGTCACATTTTCTTTTCTACAAATTTTAAAAGGTGTATTAAGCTGAGAAAGAAAGGTCGGATATTCCAGCCCCTTTGCAGATGACCTTGGATGCATGCTGGCATAAAATCAGGAAAGCTAGAGCAGCCCAACCAAAGCTAATTGAGGCAAGGAGGGGTTAAGTTCAGGTGCCAGGGCTTTGGGATTGAGCCCCTATAGTGCCATCTGGCTGCTGGCATTTGGATGCATTGAGACAGGGTTGAATGGGAGTGGGGGTGGGGTGGAGTAGTTGGAGGAAATACCTGAGAGGGTTGCTCTTGAGGCCAATTCAGCATCTTCTGATCAAATGGTTTTGCTCTTCCAAACACAAACCTCCAGAATAGTCTGGTGTTCAGGTTCAGGGGAGAACATAGGAACACAATGCCTTGTGCTCTGTTCATGAGGCTACCCGCTCTCTTGCACCCATACTTCTGCTTCACCATGCATGTTGAAGAAGGAGTTAAGCTGCCCTGGCAACTGGCAATTCCAGATGGGTGTCAGGGTGGTGGGAATTTGGATCCCACCACTAGTCTGGGTCCTTTCCTTGGCATTGTGTGCTCTCTTTATCCGTAGGCACAAAGAAGGTGAATGTCAGTTGCCCCACAATAAGTCACAATACCTAAGCAGGTGGCAAACTAGCTGTCCATGTTGGAACACTCAAATTTGTCCAGGACTTGACCACTCTGGAGTGACCTTGTGAGGGTCAGCACTGCTAGGTTCGCTGTATCCATTCCTTTCAGAGAAGAAGCTGCAACCTCACTCCATTGTCACTGACATGGTGGAATTTCCCTCCCCAACAATCACACCTCCACTCTTAATCAATTTCTGACCCCTTGTGGGACACTCACGCTTGCAGACTGGAGAAGATCACTGGCGCATTTGTGGCACTGTAGATAGGTTCTCTGGAAGACCCCAGGACTGATGACATCCCCTGCAACCTCCATCCAGGCTTGCTTGGCTAGGCAGGGAGGTCTCGTTCTTCTGCAAAATATCCAGGGAGTCTTCATCGAACCCTGGGGCCACCCGGGATCTTCCTCTGACATGACAAGTGCATCTCCCCATTAGGCTTCTCAACGCTTGCTTCACTGACCTCTAGATCTTCTCCCACAGGCAGGCCTGACCTGCTGGCTGCGTCTTCAGGGAAGGCTCCAGTCAAGGAAGGCTCCAGTCAAGAATGGCTTTGGCTGCGTCCCAGTCCTGACAGCCCTTTAAGGGTGACGTCAGCACATCCATTAGCATCTGTTGAGCCCATGCCCGTGTCTCGATGGCCACCTCCACCCATGGAATAGTAGGACACCCCCAACTGCTGGAAAATCATCGGCCAGCTGACGCGAGATAGCGGTGCAATTGGGGATCAATCAGGGACTGTGCCAGGAGTCCCAGGACCAAGAACCATCTCTTGCCAGCCCAGCCACTGCTCATAAATTTCCTGGCCCAATTTTTTAGGTCATCAATCCTTCTTCAGAACTGAAACAGGTTAAAAATATAATAGACTTTGTGCGAATGAATGTAGGGGAAGGCGAGAAAAAGAACTAAAGTGAAGATCTGTGTTAGTGTGGAAGGCATAAAAAATTAAAGGCCAAAGACCGGGATAATGGGACAAGTAAAGAAACAAAAGATGTGTCTAGAGAAAATCTAAATGGCAGTTGTTGTCCGAAAGCTAAGAAGAGAGAAAAAAAAATGAGAGGGTAAAACCAAAACCAGCAAACAAAAGCAAATGGGAGCAGAGTTTATGGTCTGAAATTGTTAAAGTCAGTGTTGAGTCCAACAGGCTGTCAAGTGTCTCATCGAAAGATGAGGTTCTGTTCCTCAAGCTTAAATTGAGCTTGAATGGAACACTGCAGGAGGCTGAGGAGAGAGATGTCAGTGCGAGGGCAAGGTGGTTAGTAAAAACAACAACCACACGAAGCTTGGACTCATACTTACAAATTTGTTGGATCCTAGTCACCAGTTTGTTGGGACCTATAGATCCTAGTTGCATGCTTATTGTGGGATGGCTGAGTTGGTACCATAGATAGAGTTCATGTGCAGACACTTCTTAAGTGGAACATATTCTGTTTATTTACAAAGGTACTCAACAGTTACACTTGTGTACTTTCACATCAAACCCTATGTTCTTACTACTGACTACTAATGACAGTGCTGACTGCAGAGGAAGCCTGTTCTACTCCTCTATTGGTTACTTAAGATCATGTGATCTTCCTCTATAACATCCTTCTTAAAGGTGTATTACACATTACATTAAATCTTAATTTCTAAATCCCACACCCTTTACTCAGAACCACATTTCACATTTACAAGTACAATTTCTCAAAATAGCAAATTATTTACACATTTGAGTAATTTACAAATTCAGTCCTTCTGGGTGTTTCTTATGTGTGTAGAGCGTCTCAGCTCTACAATTTTAGACGCTTTGTCAGGAACCTCCTTTTCTGGAATTGTCTGAACATCAGGTTCTTCAGGGCAGGCACCTGCAGGTCTGTATCCTCAACTCTTACAGGTACATAAGACACATCCGACACATCTGTGCTAGGTTGAGTTATCTCAACAGGAAACATTGACCAGGTCGTGAACACTGGTAGAATCAATTCTTGGTGATTTGTTTCCACATGTCTCTGTATGATTCAGCCTTCCATCTCCATGTGGTAAGATAGAGGTCCAGTCACTGCACTTATTTCACCCGGTAACCACTTTGGTCCTTCTCCAAAATTCTTCACATATACCATCTCTCCCATGGTAAACTTCCTGTCACGGCTGTGCCAGTCTTGTATAGTTTTCTAACTTCCCTGACTCTTTTCCATGTTCCCCACTAAATTCAGCATTATTAAGCTCAATTTCATCCTGAGACAGCATTTTATCAATAACTCCACAGGTGTGACACCTGTTGTTGTGTGAGCGGTGGTCCTATAATGAAAAAGGAAGTATGCTAGCTTGGTTGCTAAGGAATCTCCAGTTAACATCTTCATGGCTGCCATGAATGTTTGAACCGCCCTTCTGACCAGTCCATTTGAGGAAGGGTGGTACGATGAAGTTTTTACATGAATGATACTTTTGAGGCTGATAAGCCGTTGAAACTCAGCACTCATAAATGCCGTGCCATTATCAGAAACAACCATTTCTGGTAGCCTGTGAACATAGCTTCTCAATTGTAGCAGAAGACATTGGGGACTTTACCTCATATATGTCCATCCATTTTGAGTGGGCAACAACAATGAGCATAAACATTGTTCCCATGAAAGGTCCCACATAGTCAATGTGTAATCGTATCCATGGCCTTCATGGCCACTCCCAAGGGTGTAACGGAGCTATTGAAGGTAATGTTTGTAATTGCTGACACAGCACACAGTTCTTCACTAAATTCTCTATTTCTCCATCCACCTCAGTCCAACATAGATAGCTGCATCCTATGGTCATCATTTGGGAAATCGTGGACGTGCACTATGTAGTCCAGTTAACAATGGCTTCCTTCCATTTGGAGGAACTATCACCTGTGCGCCCCACAGTAAGATACCATTTTGGCTGGTTATTTCATGTCTTCTGTTAAAGTACGGTTTCATTTCATTAGGTATATGCTCTTGTGACCAAGCATGAAGCACTTGTTCTCATACTTGAGATAGGACTGGGTGCCAACTTGTCCAGTCTCTGATCTATCTAGCACATACCAACAATGAATCTAAGAAATTTAACAATAAAATTAGTTCTTGAGGAACTGGGACATGCTCATCATTTTCTTGTAAGGGCAAACAACTATGTACATCGGCGTTTGCAATTTGACTTCCAGGCTATGGAAAAAAGTATACTTGTATGCTGCCAGGATCAACACCCATCAGTTGTATCCTTGCTGAGGCTTTGAGTGGTATATCCTTGTCCTCATTGAATAATTCTAGCAATGGCTTGTGACCTGAAATAGTAGTAAAATGGCGGCTGTGTACATACTGGTGAAATCTCTTGACACCAAAGATGATTGACAAGCCATCTTTTTCAATCTGTGAGTATCCTTTTTCTGCTGTGGTGAGCGTTCTTGATACATATCCTATAGGCCATTCTGTGTCATCATCCATTCAATGAGAGAGCACTGCTCCTACTCTGTAGGAGGATTCATCACATGTCAACACCAATTCTATCCTCTATGGTGGTAATGCACTAGTAGATTGGATGAGTGCAACAATTGTTTCACCTTTATGAAAACTTCTTTCTGGGATGCCTCACAAGACCAACATTGGTTCTTCTTGAGTAGATAATGTAGGGGTGCCAGTTCTGTAGACAAATTGGGTAAGAACCACCCATAATAATTGATCATTCCTAAGAACGATTTGAACTCGGGGGTGTTCTTTGGCACAGGTACCTCTCTGATGGCTCTCACGTTTTCCTCAACTGGGTGGAGGCCCTGTGAGTCTACCCAGTGACCCAAATAGATTACATCCCTCACTTGGAATGTGCACTTTTCTTAAACGCACTCCAGGCTTTAAGAAACACTTTAAGACTTCTTCTAAGGTCACCAAATGCTCCTTTTCAGTGAGTCCTGTCACCAGGACATCGTCTAAATAAACTACAACATGGGGCAGACCCTGCAGTAAATTTTCCATTATTCTCTGGGAGATGGCGCAAGCTGAGGAGACGCCGAAAGGCAAAGAGATATATTGGTAAAACCATTTGTGGGTATTAATTGTGACAAATTTCTAGGAGGCCTTCTCTAACTCTAATTGTTGATAAGCATGACTCATATCAAACTTCATGGAGGGATACTCACAGATAGAAAAAGATGGCTTGTCAATCATCTTTGGTGTCAAGAGATTTCACCAGTACGTACACAGCCATCATTTCACTACCATTTCAGACCACAAGCCATTGCTAGGATTATTCAGCGAGGACAAGGCTATACCACTCATATTTGTCAGACAAGTCTTCGATTTTAAGTCTGTCGAGCTTAGCCACTTTATTAACTGCCAAAATGTAGTCTCCAGAAATTCAAACACTTTGGTTCGGCTTAAGGACAGGGACTATTGGTACTACCCATTCTGAGAACTGCACAGGTTGTATAGCGCCCAGTTTCTCTAATCTGTCCAGTTCACTGTTGACGTTTTCATGCAGTGCATAAGGTACTGGGCTTGCCTTCATGAAGCAGGGGGTTGCCTTTGGTCCACATGAATTTTTGCTTGCAGCTCCTGGATCTTCCCAAGTTCGTCCTTGAAGACTGAGGCATATTTTTGTAGTAGCTCTGGTAACCCACTTGCTCTCAGATGAAAAATTTCAGCCCATTCTAACTTTATCTCCTTTAGCTAGTTCTGCTTGGTCCCTTGCCTGCTACCACCATCAGGGGTAGTTTTATTGATTAGCTTCTGCAATGGACATCTACTCTGCTTATGCCTTTGATTTGGATGTCTTCACCCGTGTAAGTTTTTAATTTGACATCAGTTTCTTCCAAATTTAATTTATGTTCACCATAATTCAGATATTTGAAGGTGTGTTCACCAATTCCTGTAATGGAAGCTCCTGTGTCCACTTCAATCCTAACAGGCCTGACATATACCTCCACTGTTACGTATATTGGTTCATTAACCTTCAACTTAAATAACAAATAAATATCTCAATTTGTTATTTCAGGCTCTTCTACACTGTAGATCTCACTTGTTTTTTTTTTCCTTTTGCTTGAAAGACTGCCTGATTCTTTCCTTGCACTGTCTCATTCTTTCCTTGCACTGTCTCATTGTGTCCATTTCAATGGCAACAAAAAACATTCAAATTTTTTAAACAACCAATCATTATAAGATTGCTTGCTTCCACCTCTGTTGAATTTATTCCTTGTTTTCACTGCTAAGTCATTTCTTTTTATCCTTCTGCTAGCAGTGACTGTGTCCCGCTTCTTGGCAGAGTCCTGCATTTTCATGTAATTTTTGGCTGGGGCTTCCCGCACAATGTGGAGGACAGTGCCATTTTGCTCTCCCTGTATGGCTTTTGAATCCTTACTGTGCTTTCCATGCCTGTGCTATCTCTAGTGCCTTCTTAAAATCCAAATTCGTTTAGAACAGTAATTTCTGAATTGTGTCCTCATTTACACTGCATACTAAACGATTTCTGAGCATGTTGTTTAAAGATATACCAAACTCACAATGTTCTGTTGAAGGGTCATGAGGACTCGAAACGTCAACTGGTTTCTTCTCCGCCGATGCTGCCAGACCTGCTGAGTTTTTCCAGGTAATTCTGTTTTTGTTCTGTTAACTGTTTCAAACTTGCTACATAACAATCAACTGTCCCCCCTGGGGCTTTATTTCTTGAGTTAAACTTGAACAGTTGCATCTTTACCGAGGGACATGGCTGGTAATGACCACTGGGTACCATCAGACTTCGAATCAAGCAGTAAGCTTTATTCCCACACATGGATAAGAGGAACACTTGCTTCTTCTCTTCCCCAGTAATGTTGTTCACTTGGAAAAAGAACCCAAGACATTCAATATAATGAGACCAGTCGTCCATGGCTGGATCGAAAGGATCGATTCTCCTAAATTGTGGCATTCTGCGATAGGATTGCTTCGACAATTAGGATGGAAATTCTACTTACAATCACAGTGCGAGGTTCAGCCCAATTTTGTATCTCTTGATTTCTTCCATTAACTTATTTTACTCTCGACGCCAGGTTGTTGTATCATTGCTTAATCCTTGCTTTTTCCTTGTCGCAAGTTTGTTGGATCCTCGTCACCAGTTTGTTGGGACTTATGGATCCTAATTACATGCTTGCTGTGGGATGGCCGAGTTAGTACCATAGGCAGAATTGATCAGCAGACGCTTCTTAGGTGGAATACATTCTACTTATTTACAAAGGTAAATAACTCAGCAGCTACACTTGAAACCCTATTTCCATACTACTGACAACTAACTTCAGATTACTGACTACAGAGGTAGCCGGCACTACTCCTCTATTGGTTACACATGATCATTTGACCTTCCTCTATTATATCCTACTTAAAAGTATACTAGACATTACATAAAACTGTAATTACCACAGAACTGAATGAAGATGTTCTGCAAAGCAGTCAAATCTTTGTTTGGTCTCCATGTGAGCAGCCAATACAGTGGACTAAATTGAAAGAAGTACAGTAAATCATTGTTTCACCTGGAGGGAGTGTTTGGGCCCTTGGATGGTGAGGAGAGAGGAGGTAAAAGGGCAGGTGTTGCATCTTTTGCCCTTATACAAAAAGGTGCCATGGGAAGGGGACAGACTGCTGGAGGCAATTGAGGAATGGACCAGGGTATAGCTGAGTGAATGGTCCCTTCAAAACTGCTGAAAGGGAAGAAGAGGGGAAGATTTGTTTGTGGTAGCATCACACTGCATGTGAAATGGCAGAAGATGGCCCATTGAATCCAGAGGCTGGTGGGGTAGAAGGTGAGGACAAAATGAATCTTATTATAATTATGGGAGGGAGGCGAAGGAGTGAGGGCAGAAGTGCAGGAAATGGGACGGACATGGTGGAGAACCCTGTTAACCACAGTGGAGTAGAATCATTTTTTCATATGAGTAAGAACTCATAGTAATAGAAATGTGGGCTAGGATTTTACAGGCCCCTTGGGTAGGTGGGGGTGTTGGATGGCACTGTGAAATTGGGCACTGTGGTAGTGGTGCTATTCCTTCCTCCTACTCCACTCTGATGCAATTTTATCCAGAGTGGGAGAGCTGCTGGGATTTTACCTGAGGATGCAAAGGCCCACTCCAAGTGTCCATGCCAGCAGGTGAAACCTGTCAGATGGTGGCTGGACAAAGGGAGGGTGCCTTATTTTCAGGCACCCTGTGCCTATCAAAGCACCCTCCGCCCCCGCCTCATGATAATTCTCCCACGCATGTTTTCCCTTCACCACCCCGTCCCTGATTATCCTGGCCTCCCACTCCTTTCGCCGGGCCCTACTAACATTAACCTAATCAGACTTGTCTTTAAATACAGGCTGTTCCATTCAAGCAATGCATCTTTGTATATGATACACAGTAGGCGAAGGAGAGCTGGGGGTGGGAGAGGGTTATTGTGAGGGTGTTGCAGCTGGACATGGAAGGGATCCTGGGAAGCAGAGGCCCAGAATTTATTTGGGAACCCAGAGGGAATGAATATGGAATTTTCCTTTAATTTATCCGAGCAGCCTTGAAGGCTTCCCAAAAAGTTTGCCTATTGGAGCAGACATTGCAGGGGTCCTGCTCACACCTGGATGACAACTCCATGTCTGGTTTATATTTATCAATGAGCCTCCCTCTGGAGTAAGGCAGGTGACTTATCTGCCACCAGCCACATTAAAATTTCAGATCCCTATGGGGCTGTACATTGTTTTTAAATGTCTCTACTCTTCACACAATTTCTGCTCAGCAACTACAGGACAGTCAGTTTAACCTTGATGGTGGGAAAGCTTTTAGAAATTATAATTCGGGACAAAATGAAGTCACTTGGCTAAAAGTGCATTAATGAAGGAAAGTCGGCACATAAATTTGCTAAGAGCAGATCATGTTTAACTAACTTAATTGAGTTTTTTGATGAGGTAGCAGAGAGGGTTGATGAGGGTAATGTGGTTGATTGGTATGCTTGGAATTCCAAAAGGCATTTCATAAAGTGCCACACAACTGGCTTGTCAGCAAATTTGACGCTCATGGAATAAAAGGGACAGTGGCAGCATAGATACAAAATTGGCTGAGTGGCAGGAAACAGAGTTGTGGTTTACAATTCTGTCGAAGGGTCATGAGGACTCGAAACGTCAACTCTTTTCTTCTCCGCCGATGCTGCCAGACCTGCTGAGTTTTTCCAGGTAATTCTGTTTTTGTTTTTGTTGTGGTTTACAATTGTTTTTTGGACTGGGGAACAGTATATAGTGGAATTCCCCAAAAGTCAGTTCTAAGACCATTGCTTTTCTTGATTTATATTAATGACCTATACTTGGGTCTGTAGGGCACAATTTCAAAATTTGCAGATGATTCAAGATTTGAACACATTATGAACTGTGAGGCAGATAGTGATAGACTTCAAGAGGGCATAGGCTGTTGGAATGGGCGGACACATGCCTGATGAAACGTAATACAGGAAAATGTGAAGTAATACATTTTGGCTGGAAGAATGAGGGAAAGGCAATATAAAATAAAAGGTATAATTCTAAAGGAGGAGCATGAGGAGAGGGACCTTTGGGTACATGTGCATAAATCGCTGAAGGTGACATGGGGGTTAAAATAAATGGTTAATAAGGCATGTGGGATGCTGGACTTTATAAGTAGAGGCAAAGAATACAAGGAAGCTATGGTAAGCCTGCATAAAGTATTGTTTTGACTCAGCTGAAGCATTGCATCTAATTCTGAGCACCACACTTTAGGAAGGATGTGAAGTCATTGGAGACATTGCAGAAAAGATTTATGAGAATGGTTCCAGGAATGAGAGACCTCAGTTACATGGATAAGTTAGTGAAGCTGGGGCTGTTCTGCTTCGAAAAGAGAAGTTTGAGGAGCGATTGGATAGCAGTATTCAAAATCAAAAGGGGTTTAGGCAGAGTAGAAAGAGAGAAACTGTTCTCATTGGCATGAAGTTCAAGAACCAGAAGGCACAAATATAAACTGATTGGCAAAAGAATCAGAGGTGACATGATTTTTTTTTGCAGTGCGTGGTTAGGATCTGGAATGCACCCTCTGGGAATGCAGTGGAGGTAGGTTCAATCATGACGTTGAAAAGGGAATTGTATAATGAACTGAAGAGAAAACACTTGCAAGGCTATAGGGAAAAGGTGAGGGAGTGAGTCTAGCTGAGTTACTCTTGTAGAGAGCCAGCATGGGCATGATGAGCCAAATGTCCTGCTTCTGTGCCTTACACCTTTATAAGATTTGTCTGCTCTGTTGCAAGTCCTTCATTAAAGTATGGGCAAATATATTTTCTCCCCTTGGCTGGGATTTCATTGGTCCAGTGGGGGTCTTGCCCATTAGTTGGAAAACCAGCGAGGAATCTCGGTCAGTTCAATGGAGCAGGCCTGAAGGAATCAAGTGCCCTTCAGGCAATTAATTGGCCGCCAACAGACATTCCCGGTGATTGAGGCCCCTGATGGTGGAAGTCCCACCCACAATGACCTGGCAGCCAATCAGAGGCTGGCCGTACTTCATGCTTTCAGCTCCAGCGGGGCAGCTGCTGACAGCACTGCACCCACCCGAGACCCAGGATCGTGGAAGGATCCCAGGCCACAAGTGAGTGAAGGTGGGATTGGATCACCGGATGGTAGTCACAGGGGAGGGTGGAGGGGTGAGGAGGCAAGGGCAGGTGGCTGACTTTCAGTGGTCAACCCCTGCCTGATGCTAGGTCTCTCAATTGAGCAGTAAGTGTCTGCTAAGTAAGTGGGCACCCTCCCACGGGATGCCACTGGCAAACCCGACAGGTTTTGCTGGGCAGCTTCCGAGGGTGTGGGAGACCCGTACTGCCTCCGTTTATGCCATCATTAAATTGTGGTGGGCTCGAGGATAATGGGCCTAATAGACATCCTGGCACCAGCAACTCGGAATCCCGTGTCAGTCCCTTCTGCTCTCTGATATAATTGGAGGAGGATTTCCCACTGCCAGGGGCTGCATAAAATGCTGCAGGGCCTCTTCCAGGAGTGAGCCCGGTGGCCATGGTTCCCACTGCAATGAATTACAAGCGATCCAGCCTCAGTGTGAAATATTGATCATACTGTTAGGATTCCATTGACATTGATAGGTACTGTTTATTGTGTGGGACCCTCAGTTCTGAGGGTAGTTTGTATTGAGTACCTTGGATGACTTTTGTTTAGCTCTTTTAACTATTCCTGCCTGTAAGATTATACTAAGAAATCATGCTGAATCTTATGTATGGATCATGCATCTGTGCCTAATTTAACCCTCAGATAGTAGATAGTCAGTGTGAAGGAGGTGATGTCTAAGCTGATTGAAATAACTTACCATAAAATAAGTTAGATTTTGCTTTATTTGTTAGTTCTAGAGAAAATAGTTGAACATCAGGTTAAGCATTGGCTGCATGGAAGCAAAGGGGAGCACAGATCTGTTGCATATATTATGGGTACTTCAGATGATTTCATTAGATCAGGTCAGAAATGAACTGGTTCATAAATCCATAAGTAAAGGAAGTATGAACACTTTAAATAATTAACAGATGGATAATTGAAGAAGATTTGAGCCTAGTCAAGGGAAACAAAATAGTGAGGAAAAACCTCCAACTTGTGAAAGTCTTGCCATACAAAAAATTCTTGTCAGGAACAATCAAGAAATTAAAAGTCAATCATTAGCCAAACAGACAATTAAAAAGAGCTAAGCAGAAATAAACTGATTCCCTGTGAATCTTCATTATATATATATATATATTTTGTAATTAGTTAACACATGACAAAGAATTAATGATAGATATGACTATGCTGTTAAAATATTAGATATTGGTATAATGTTGAAAGGCATAATAGATAATGGTAGAGGTGCAAAGAAACGTTAAAGGTCATTTCCTTTAAGTGTTTTGCTAGTTTTGAATAAGACCAAAAAGAGCCTGTGAACCAAGGCTGGAACACTAATGATGATATTTGTTGAGAATGAGTGGTTCTTCTGTTAAAGTATCCATGTGGTTTCTTGTTCTTTTGAAGGACAGATATAAATCTTTGTTTGGATTATTAGTTGAATCTTCAGCTCTTTGTTGTTCACATCTTCCCCATTCAAGATATATTTTATACTAATGGCTGTGTCACATAACCGACAGAAGATAGAATGCATATTCCTGCCTTTCTCTGCATTGTCATTTCTCCATATGAAATGGCAGGTGGCTTTTAAACAAAGATGAATTTGGAGGCTGGATTGGTTCTATTAATTATCACCTCTGTATTAATGATGCATTTACACGTATAACCCTGAGTTGTAAAAGTACGCATCGAATTGTGAATTATGCGTCTTTAAAGGTACCAATCTCAGGCTGATGCTAGAGAATTCAATATGGCTTCAGTAGACTCAGTTAACACAAGCAGCTCCTGTGTCATCTTCCATTACATAATGCCCAGATAACAGTACAGCTGCACTTGTTGGTTATACATGAGTATAAATACCAAGCTGTGTGTGATTACCTCATATCTACAACAGAAGCTTCTGTTTGTACAGCACTTGTAATGTCGGAATAAAACGTAGGAAGTTAGTTTATGTTTTTCATTAGTTCATGGGATGTAAGTTTGGCTGGCTAGACCAGCATTTGTTTCCTTTCCCTAATTGTCCTTGAGAAGGTGGTGGTGAGCCACTGCCTTGAATAACTGCAGTTTATTTGGTGCAGGTACACTCACAGTGCTGCTGGGAAGGAAGTTCCAGGATTTTGATCCTGCAACGGTGAAGAAACGGCGATATAGTTCCACAGAATTCACAGAATTCACAGAATCACAGAATCACAGTGCAGAAGAGGCCCTTTGGCCTATCGAGTCTGCACCGACACGTGAGAAACACCTGACCTACCTACCTAATCCCATTTACCAGCACTACCATAGCCTTGAATGTTACGACATGCCAAGTGCTCATCCAGGTACTTTTTAAAGGATATGAGGCAACCCACCTCCACCACCCTCCCAGGCAGTGCATTCCAGACCCTCACCGCCCTGTGGGTAAAAAGGTTTTTCCTCACGTCCCCCTAAACCTCCTGCCCCATACCTTGAACTTATGTCCCATTGTGACTGACCCTTCAACTAAGGGGAACAGCTGCTCCCTATCCACCCTGTCCATGCCCGTCATAATTTTGTACACCTCGATCAGGTTGCCCCTCAGTCTTCTCTGCTCCAACGGAAACAACCCAAGTCTATCCTACCTCTCTTCTTAACTTGAATGTTTAATCCCAGGCAACATCCTTGTGAATCTCCTCTGCATTCCCACCAGTGCAATCACATCCTTCCTATAATGTGGTGACCAGAACTGCACACAGTACTCCAGCTGTGGCCTCACCAAGGTTCTATACAACTCCAACATGACCTCCCTACTTTTGTAATCTATACCTTGATTGATAAAGGCAAGTGTCCCATATGCCTTTTTCACCACCCCACTAACATGATCCTCTACCTTCAGAGATCTATGGACACACACACCAAGGTCCCTTTGTTCCTCAGAACTTCCTAGTGCCATGCTGTTCATTGAATACTTCCTTGTCAAATTACTCTTTCCAAAGTGTATCACCTAACACTTTTCAGGGTTAAGTTCCATCTGCCACTTATCTGCACATTTGACCATCCCGTCTATATCTTCCTGTAGCCAAAAACATTCAACTTCACTGTTAACCATCCTACCAATCTTTGTGTCATCCGCAAACTTACTAATCCTACCCCCCACATAGTCATCTTTGTTGTTTATATAAATGACAAATAATAGAGGACTGAGCACAGATCCCTGTGGTACGCCACTGGACACTGGCTTCCAGTCACTAAAGCATCTTTCTGTCATCACCCTTTGCCTCCTACAACTAAGCCAATTTTGAATCCACCTTATCAAATTACCCTGTGTCCCATGTGCATTTGCCTTCTTTATAAGTCTCCCATGAGGGACTTTGTCAAAGGCTTTGCTGAAATCCATATAAACTACAACAACTGGACTACCCTCATCTACACACCTGGTCACCTCCTCAAAAAAATCAAACAAATTTGTTAGGCATGACCTCCCTCTGACAAAGCCATGCTGACTATCCCTGATCAAACCTCTCCAAGTGGAGATAGATATGATCCTTCAAAACTTTCTCCAATAGCTTCCCTACCACTGATGTGGCTTAACTCTGCAACCCTTCTTAAATAGCGGAACCACATTAACTGTTCTCCAGTCCTCTGGCACCTCCCCCGTGGCCAGAGAGGAATTAAAAATTTGGGTCAGAGCCCCTGCGATCTCCTCCCTTGCCTCCTTCAGCAGTCTGGGACACAACTCATCCGGACCTAGAGATTTGTCCACTTTTAAGCCTGCCAACACCTCCAATACCTTGTCACACGCTATATCAATTTGCTTAAGAACCTCATAGTCTCTCTCCCTGAGTTCAATACCTTCATCCTCATTCTCTTGAGTAAAGACAGACGTGAAGTATTCATTCAACACTCTAGCGATGTCCTCAGGTTCCACCCATAGATTGCCTCCTTGGTCCATTATGGGCCCTAGTCTTTCCCTGGTTATCTTCTTCCCATTGATATACTTATAGAATATTTTGGGATTTTCCCTACTTTTACCAGCCAGAGCTTTCTCATATCCCCTCTTTGCTCTCCTAATCGCTTTCTTAAGCTCCACCCTGCACTTTCTGTACTCCAATAATGCCTCTGCTGGTTTGCTTCCCTCGTACCTGCTAAAAGCCTCTCTTTTTCTTCTCATCGTAACCTGAATATCTCTGGTCATCCAGAGTTCTCTGGGCTTGTTGCTCCTTCCTATCACCCTAGAGGGAACATGTTCAGCCTGTACCCTCCTCATTTCCTTTTTGAACACCTCCCACTGTTCCTCTGTAGATTTCCCCACTAGTAACTGTTCCCAATCTACCTTGGCCAGATTCTGCCTTATTTTACTAAAATCGACTCTCCCCCAGTCCAAAACATTTTTTTGCAACTTGTCGATTTCTTTGTCCATAACAAACTTAAAGTGTACCATGTTGTGGTTGCTATTGTTAAAATGCTCGCTCACCACCACCTCAGCCACCTGTCTGGATTCATTTTCCAGAATTAGGTCCAGCACTGTGCTATCCCTTGTTGGACCCTCTACATATTGACCTAAAAAGTTCTCCTGTAAACATTTCAAGAAATCCACTCCATCCAAGCCCTTAACATTATGCTTATCCCAATTAATGTTGGGAAAGTCGAAATCACCTAATATAATTACCCTATTGTTATTGTTTTTACACACCTCCACAAATTGTGCACATATTTGCTCCTCAATTTCCTGCTGACTATCTGTGGGTCTATAACAAACACCTAACAATGTGGCTGCCCCTTTTTCATTCTTAAGCTCTACCCACAAAGCTTCATTCAATGCCCCCTCCAAGATATCATCTCTGCTTACTGCAGTAACTGACTCCTTAACTAATAATGCAATGCCTCCTCCTCTTTTAACCCGTCCCCTGTCTCACCTGAAGATTCTATATCCCGGAATGTTGAGCTGCCAATCCAGCCCTTCCCTCAACCACATCTCAGTGATGGCTGCTGTATCACAATTCCACATGTCAATCCTCACCCTTAACTCATCCGTTTTACCTGTAATACTCCTGGCATTAAAGTAGAGGCCATCCAGCCTTGCCTTACTCCCTTGAAGCTTTATGCAGCTGTACTCCCTCTGACTTGATTGTTTTACTGTATTATGATGTGTCCCTATTCTGCTAACATTCTGGGTCCCCTCCCCCTGCTGAATTAGTTTAAACTCCTCCCAACAGCACTAGCAAACCTGTCTGCAAGGATGTTAGTCCCGCTCTGGTTTAGATGTAGACTGTCCCACATTGTACAGGTCCCACCTTCCCCAAAAATGGTCCCAGTGATCCAGGAATCTAAAACCCTCCCTCTGGCACCAACTCTTAAGCCACGTGTTCATCCGCGCTATTCTCCTATTTCTGAGCTCGCAAGCACGTGGCACTGGGAGTAATCCAAAGATTACAACCCGAGAGGTCTTGCTTTTTAGTCTACCGCCCAACTCCCTGAATTCTTGATGCAAGACCTCATCCCTCTTTGTCATTGGTACCAACATGTACCATGACGTCTGCCTTATCACCCTCCCCCTTCAGGGTGCCCTGCAGCCGTTCAGTGACATTCCGGATCCTGGCACCAGGGAGGCAACATACCATCCTGGAGTCACGTTGACAGCCACGGTAGCGTCTATCTGTTCCCCTGACTATAGAATCCCCTATTACTATTGCTTTTCCTCCCTTCCTCCCCTCCTGTACAGGCTACTTATGGTGCCAGAACCTTGGCTCTGTCCGCACTCCCTGGAGGAACCAGCACCCTCATCAGCCTCCAAAATGAAATACCGATTTGCGAAGGGAACCCCAGGGGACTCCTGAACTACTTGCCTGTTTCCCTTGGACTGCCTGGTGGTCACCCATTCCCTTCCTTCCTTAAGTCCCTTCATCTTCGGTGTGACCACCTTTCTAAATGTGCTACCCACGATGCTCTTAGACTCACAGATGCTCCATAGTGCCCCAGCCGCTGTTCCAGCTCTGAAACCCGAGTTTCCAGGAGCTGCAGCTGGACACACTTCCTGCACACATGCTGGTCCCGGGCATTGGAAATGTCCCCGGCTTCCCACATGGAGCACACTATGGCTTTGAACGCTCCTGCCATGACTCATCCCTTTAAATTAAACCTTTTAAATCAATTACTCTAGGGCCCTTCTTTCCTGATCCTCGTTACTGTAGAATACACAAACTATAAACCACAAAAAGAGCTTAAACTATAAGCGATTAAAGTTGTAAATACCTTACCCACTACTTAGCAGTGATTCCTTTCCCTTCTAGCCTCTACTGCTGCAGCATGCTCTGAAGATTTAAGAAGTTGCAGAGCAAGGAAAAGAGCACCTCGTCCCCAATGCCCCGATTTCCCACTTTGCACCAAATTGCCAGTGCCCCACTCAGGATGTGCTCTATCCCCTATTCATGTGCAAGCACACTGTAGTGTGCTTCTAGATAGCCCCTTTCTTAAATAGAGCTGAAGTGACTCACCACTAGTTCAGCTTCAATTAGTAATTAACACCTATTCAAAAACAGTTCAGGGCTTGTCTGGGAATTGAATCTAGGACCTCTCGTACGCTTACACCATGACAATCCCTAAGTGAGAATCATACCCCTAGACCAACAAGCCAGCCTAAAGGTTAATCATAGCCTCCAGCAAGGATTGAACTCATGATCCTTGGTTTACAAGGCCACTACTCTAACCACGGAGCAATGGAACCACCTGCTAATCAGGTCAGGATGGTGATTGGCTTGGAGGGGAACTTTCAGGTGGTGATGTTCCCATGCATCTGCTGCTCTTGTTCTTCGAGGTGGTAGAGGTCACACGTTTGGAAGGTGCTGTCAAAGGAGTCGCAGTGAGTTACTGCAATGCATTTTTTATATGGTACAAATTAGGTGAACAATAAGCTAAGTTGTAGAGGATATCGGAGAGTTGGAAAAAATGACAATAAAAGTGATTGGCTTTACAGATGCCTTTAAATGCGGAGAGGATTGTTGCAACACAAAAGGATTTAGAGAGTGCCAGATGGCGTGAAGAGATTTGAGATTATGTAAGGAAGGTTGGGAGGGTAGAGGATTAAGTCTAGGCTTAAGGGTTAGGATTTCAGAGCCAAATTTGACAGGACAAGACTTGAGACAGAGGCCTGGAGGCAGAATTATCCTTATGTTTACATAACCTTGCTACTCCCTATTTCTGTAGCCTTCTCCAGCCCTGCAACCCTCCAAGAAATGTACATTATTCAAACCTGGCCACTTTCTTTGCTCCTCCATTGACACGGATGCCTTCAGCTGTCTAAGCCCTAAACTCCAAAAAATGTCAGTTGTTGGTTTGCAGAAGTAGAGCAGAATACACTCTTGGATGGATTTGTGAATAAAGACAGCAATTTTGAAATTAATGAATCGTGAGGCTTAGGGAATGGAGGTTGGGGGGGTGGGGGGGCGGGGGGGGTGGGGGGGGTGGAATTTTCCCAGGCAAGGGGAGGCAGGTTTGGGTACATACAGGGTGTTAAATCCTGTAAAAATGATGTCTAGTTGGGATCCTGGTGTCATCCCACCTTCATCCAATTTCATCCATCCAGATTTGAATGTGATTGAGGATGCCCTGTGCAGATGGTGGAAAATGAATTTAAGTATTATAATTAGCAATTAAGTTTTGTTTTAGCCAAGGATTCTGCATTTAACAGACAACAAACCAATTTTCTGAGCTTTGTGGAACTCGTCAGGGTCACTGAGATAAGTGTACAATGGGGAGAGCCTCTTCAGTGAAACTGGCAAGCTGGGGAGGCTTTGATCAGTGAAACTGAAGAGTTCCAGCTATATCAGGCAGGAGGCTGTTGCTAACAATACTCCTTCTTGGAAAGTGCTTTCACTGCTTGACAGCTGATTGCCAACTTCTTAGAAGTCATTTCACTTGTCTTCACTCACTTACCTTCATCTGCACTTCACTGCTGCCATGGCATGGGAGTAGCTTATGCAGCTCCACTTTGAACCTCTGAGGCAGGGCTTTTCACTGAGTGGGCGGGCATGCTCCCGACCCGCTCGAGTGTAAAACGATGCACGATGGCGTCAGTTGGCGGCCGTGTGTGGGAGTCGGCAGTGTGCCCGCTGAGAATTACCAGGCCTATTAAGGCCATTAAAGTCCCAATTAAATGTTATATTTCACTGTCCATCCAACCTTATGGCTGGTGGGCAGGCAAAAAGGCCAAGCGGCCTTTTCACTTTTTAGAAAACCTCATCCACGGTTGGGATAAGGTTTCGAACAGCTATTAAAAGTTAAATAAAAATTTAAACATTTCATTATTAACACATCCCTGCTCATGTGACTTTTTTTTAACAATTGCAAATTCTTTATTTTTAATCCTTAAACTCTTCATCTCTCTAAGGTAGCTCTATGCCTCAGGGAGCTTTTCCAGCACACACCTGCGCACATATGCAAAGTTGCACACTCGCCCTCTCCCCCCCCCCCCCCCCCCCCCCCCCCCCCCCCCCAACACAGTGAGTGCTGAGTGCCCACCTGAGTGCTGCCGCGTGCGTTTTGCAATGGGCGGGCCTTAATTGGCCCCAATCGCAGGCGGTGGGCGGCTTCCCAACCAAGCCCGCCCGATGAGGGCAAAATTTTGCCCCTGATGAGGAGCAGCAACACCAACAACAATGGCAGGAGCAAAGAGCATGAGCACCAGCTGCCTTCTCCTGACCTCTATGCCACTCCCAATGAGTACAGGTGCAAGGTGTGTTGCTCTGTGGAGTACTGTACAAGAGAACGCTGAGAGAATTTTGAATTTGGCACCTGAAAGTATTATTCCACTCACCTTTCCTGCCCTCTTGAGGTTCTGGATCCACTCGGTGCACTGCGTCCAGGTTGAAGGGAGGGTAAATCTGCTGACTTCCTTGGCCATTTACATCCACACTTGTTTGGCTGAAGGTGTTTTCCTCTTCCTCCCACCCTTTGAAAAACTCACCTCACTACAGTCCCTCAGAACCCACAGCAGAGTCTTCAGGTAAGAATGAGATACCTGGGGAGCAATCTTCTCAGGTCTTCTCTCCATTCCTGTATGTTGCTGCAGTCTCAAAAGTCCATGTCCAGTTAACACATTTTAACCCTGCTGTTAAAGTAGAAATGTGAAATCCAATGCATTCTTCCCGCCCTCTCTTATTAGTGGGGAACCCAGAGGTAGGAAGCTACTGTGTTGGCTCAGTTAAAGAACCTTTGCAAAGCCTGCTGAAGAGTTCAGTTGGTTTCCAATCTGTTAATGGTCCTGCAATTTCGACAGGGACTGAGGTGAGAAAATTCCATCAGGGAGTCAGTGGAGTTCAACAAGAACTTTGATGGTATAAAGGGTGTGGAAACAACTGGAATTAGTATGCAGTGATAGTTTGGGAAACCAGTGAAGAAGGAGTTTGAGAAATCAAATCTTGAAGGTAACAAAAACATGGAAAGTGGCTCAGTGATAAATGAGGTGAGATAGAGTGAAGGTGTTGGTCCATGTTGGGTAACTTCACATCCAATTGCATTGCAGGGTTTGTATTGATGGCAAGTTGAATCCACTTTACAGTGATATAAACTGTGTAGCGAAACTGCTGTTACATTACTCGTACAGCTGTCCTTTCGATTGGCACTGTAAATGTATGTAGTACACAGAAATGTTCAAAGAATGAAGGCCCCCACCCATATAACCAATGAATGAAAAATGATAAAGATACTCAAGATTCCCTTTAGAATAATACACTCTGGTTAAATGTGGGCTATGATTTTTCACTCCATCAGAATGCTGGTAGGGAGGTCTTTATATACACCCCTCTCCTGTTCTCCGAACCTTGGCTGATAATTGAGTGCTGTGTATCTTTTGCCTTCTTTAAGAGGGGTTCCACTCAGATTCCCACAGGGAGGAGGACATAAAATGGCTACAGCTAGCCATAGTCCTGCTAAAGCACAATATGACCGGTAACCTTCTGAGTTGCCCAAGAATTATTGTGTTTTTTTTAAAATTCTAGCTTATGCAATCAATGACATAGGTTGAGATGAGAGATAATGGCTTTGTTGAACTAGTAATCCAGAGGCCCAGACTAATGCTCTGGGGACATGGCAGCTGGTGGAATTTAAATTCAATTAATAAATCTGGAATGTAAAGCTAGTCTTAATAATGGTGACCATGACAAGTATCGTTAATTGTTGTAAAAACCCATCTGGCTCAACAAGGGCCTTTAGGAAAGGGAATCTGCTGTCCCAACCCAATCTGGTCTACATGTGATTCCAGACCCTGTCATGAAAATGTAATAATTTTCATAATATTATTGTGATTTATTGTAAAGGTAGGTTAATAGTGGGTATTTGATGAGTTTCTCTGTGTGTAGGTATGTGTGTGTGGGATTTAATTTAATTCAGCTAGTCTGGAGCTTTTGTGTAAAAAAGGGAAGCTAAGTTTGAATTGCTAAATACATAAACATGGTCGAAGTTTTAGAATATGAGGTGTGAGGAACATTTGCATTTTTAGGTAAACCAGAGTAGTTTGAATTTCAAAGAGATGATGAGATATTACACCCAGCCATATGAAGCTAACTCAAACAGTGCATTTGTTTTTTCCAAAAGGTTACTGATAATGTGAGTATTATGGAAGATTAATGTTATGGAAAAAGTAAAGTTGTAAGGACATATTGGAACAATGGAATTTACATTAAAAATGGAGAAACATGTATAAAGGAGACGGGGCTAGACATAAGGAAAAGGCATTCTAAGATCTAATACAAGTGTGAAAAGCCTCCAACCTCTAGGTATCAAGTTGCTGTCTACAGGAACTGAGGCTAAGAAAATCACTGTGAATACCACTGTCCAGGGTATTGTGTGCTTTGCCTGGGTCTGTTGAAACTTATTTGTTTTTACTGTTGCATTAGCGGGGGTGTAACTGGGAGTCAGATTAACCAGGGGAGCTTGGAGTTATCATAGTAGTAATTTGTAGACCTATGCATGTGCTTAAAATCTTTTCTTCTATTAATAAATGTTTAATTTAGTTTTGTAAACAAAAACCTCCAAGTCTTGGTGGGTTCATTATTTCAAGATGTGTGCCTTGAATTCAGTCGTGAAGTACAAATTGCAAAAGCAGTTGTGGCAGCTGTTTCAAGTTTCCCTTTGGGATTTGAGCAGCTCAGCATTTATCATCCTCTGTGCCATAACAACACACATCAGTGTGGTTGACTCTTAACTGCCCTCTGAAATGGCCCAGTGAGCTACTAAATTCAATGACAAGTGCTGGCCTTCCAGTGATGCCCAGATCTCAAGAAAGAATAAAGGAAAAAAAACACAGGTTACGGCAGCCCTTTAAATTGTAAAAGAACCACTCAACCGGATCACCATGGCAAGGTTGGAGACCAATAGGAATGTTCTAACACCCAACAGTGCCAGAGAAACGCATTGAATGAAGCAATTCTGTCATGCTCATGTCATTAGAATACAGTCACCATTATTTCTGCCACAAAGTACCATGTTCAGTGGGGGCATAGAGAATCATTAGCTCCTTCTGCTGGAGTCATGGTGGCTTTTTGGCCTAACTCCAGCAAAAACGTACTTCACTAAATTTTAGATGTTCGATTTTTAATGGTGAAAAATGCAAAATGAGACAAAGCTCATACAAGTATCATTTGAATGTAAAGCATTAACTTAACCAGTTAAAAGAATTACTTTATATAGTTCCCCAGTAGTTTGCTGGATGGATACAGCACCCACTACGTCACAAACGTTAGGAAGATCCCAAGTTCGAACTTCCCCCAGACTGTATCAATCTAGCTGACCTCATAGCCAGCAGCTGATGCAAGCATTGGCTGTAATGTCTCTGGGCTCGAGGTAAAAATAGAAATTGGGGAATACCATGTCCATGCAGAGGACAGAATGATTCATGTGGTGTGAAGCAGGAGCTGAATGTTGTCTATAGAGGGCAACTAGCCAGACTGAAGAGTAGAGATCAGGGGCAGAATTTTCCTCCAGTTATGGGGGATGTTGAAGAGCAGGCACGCAGAGGCGTGCCTCCGATTGGCGCCCCCGATCCGGGGCATGCCGCCATTTTATGTGGGCGGGCGAATTAAGGCATGATGCCTGCACGGAAGCGCTATGCGCCCCCTGTGCGGGCGGGGGAGGGGCTGATTCCCTGCACACAAAGGAGCGCACTCATCACCCTGAGGCTAAGTGCTGCCTCAGGGAGATTGGCTCTACAATAAAAAAATATTAATAACAGAAGAAAAGAATTCCCTGACACTGTCACATGAGTTGGGACATGTCCATAACTTTTAAAAACACTTTAATTAAATTTTTAAAAACCTACATGAAACTTCATCCTCCCTGTGGTTGAGGTCTCATGCTTTTTCTAATGACCACTGACAGGTCATTTTTTGCTGATTTTGCCAAGCCCCCGCCTACCTGAAAATTTAAATGGGGCCCGGTGATGTGGGGAGTTATGCCCGACGTTACTGTGCATCGTTTTACGCATCGGTGTGCGAGCCCATAGTCTGTGAAAAGACTATAGGCAGGTTTTTCCGGTTGGCGAGTGGGGGTGGGGCCCACTCACCGACATGTAAAATGACGCGGGGATACGTCGGACATGTGTCTCGACGTCACCTCACATCATTTAGATCTTCATTTTGGCTGCACACCCGCCAAACTGTCAACCTATTAAGGCCATTAAAAAGCTAATTAACCTGATTGATGGACCTGTCCATCCAACCTTAAGGTTAGTGGGCAGGCAGACAGCCCTGGCGGGCCTTGGAGAAAACATGAAACCTCATCCACGGGCGGGATGAGGTTTCATGAGGATATTTAAATTTCAATAAAAGTTATGTACATGTCCCAACTCATGTGAGTGTCACATGAGGGAACATGGCAGGGAATTTTTTTTATTATCTGAAATTCAACTTTTACATTGGAGCCGATCTCCCTGAGACAGCACTTTGCCTCAGGGAGATCTGTGTTCTCTTTCATGCGCATGTGCGAAAGGGGGCACTCCTGTCTGAGCGAATCCCCCGACGCCTGCTCAGGGAGCGCATAGTTCTTCCTGGTGACCGTCACACTGGGCCCACTCATGTAAAATGGGAGTGCTGACTGGGAGAGCCTGCCTGCCTGCGCCCGTACTTCCCTCCCAGTGGGGGTAAATGTTGGCCTATGGATGGACTTTTCTCATTCTATGCATTAATCTGTTCCTATGCAACTAGATGAATCATAGTCCTTTTCTCATGGTTGCTCCTTTTTCTCAACAGTGTCATTATCAAATTCTGCATTTTGTTCTTTGTGCGGCCAATGGCAAAGCCACAAGGTCAGCACTGAACGACATTAGCTATCTGTTTGCTTTTCTGGTCACAAGCATGTTGAACATTCATTGAGGAAGATTCATGGCTAAAAAATAAAAGCCATGATTCCAATTTATAGGAAATACTGCAAATTTTTTATGGACAGTTCTGTATGCATTGCTGTCATTTCTTTGAAATCTTCCCACAACATAAATGAGGACATTTCCGTAGCACATGGAAAGCATGATAAACCAAAGTGGCCTATTTAAGGTAGCACTGTGTTGTGTAAATGTAGTGCAAGAGTCAACTGCTACTGGCGTTAAATGACATTCACATGTTTATGTCAGTGTTTAATCAATTACTGTAATTAAGCTGAACAATCAATTTTTCAATTAACAATCCACAGAATTTGGACTGTCATTTAATTATTTGTATGTGCTGGAATGACATTTAGTGAGCTGGCAGCATTATGACTATCATCTGCTGGAATGGATACAGGGTATTGTGACTGCCTAGTGGCCATTTGTTTAAATGGTTTGTCATTAGTATGTGAAAACAGTCTCTCAGTGAAGCAACAGAGCAATCATGCAGGTGAATGAATACCTATCTTGTGTTGTTTTTCACTGCAACAAGAGAATGTTCAACACAGTGAAATATCAGCATCTATTTAGTATAATTTTTAAACTTTTGAATAGATACAATGCACCACCACCTTCCAAGACTCAAATGTTATTTTTTCTTTTGCCAGTTAAACACTTCAATGGTAAAGTATGCATGTTAAAATAATCATCAGTTTACTATCTGTGACTCCTTAAGTGGCCGTGTCAGCCATCTTTCCTAAATCAGGGAGGTAATGAATGCAAATCTTCTATTTTATTCTGCATTCCACGGTACAAAGAGGAATATCAGCCACATTGCATCAATCAACACAGCATTTTAAATCTGTGAATCCTCTTTATAAATTCTAAGATTGGAAAGTGGCCACCATCTAAGGATGATGAAAGTGAAATGTGTACTTTTAGTGAATGTTTCTCCGCATTTTACTTCCTAAAACACTGTTTTATCCACCCAGTGACTGACTCAGATCTTACTGAAATCAAATAATTCCCTGCTGAATAGTTTCTGTCTTCCTACATATCCAAATCTTAAAATGTTATGAAATGGGCTTTCAGTCAAAAATGTCAATAAGCTTTCACTTGAAAGAGGTTTCCTCTTTAGCTGATTTTATGATGAAAAGGAAAAACTTGCATTTATATAGCACCTTTCATGATCCCAGAATGTCCTGAAGCCAATGCGGTACTTTTGAAGTTAATCATTGCTGTAATAATGGCTTTCTTTGGAGCCTGGAAGCTCAGTGCCTGTGAGCCAACTTGCGAGCATTTATGCTGTTCAATCTGATTATGTGGACAAGCAGCAGACTTGTAAAATAGTGTCGGTTAGTCTGCTGCTAAGGGAGAACTTTCTCCCCGTTGGGCGGGCTGGTTGGGAGCAGGCACAGGCGGGTTAAAAAAAGTTAAAAATCATTTACACATGTCCCCTCATGTGAAAGCATTACCCGGCCTTGGACATATTTATCAAATGTTTAATAAATATTTATTAACTTAATAAACGCTTCATGAAACCTCATCCCGCCCATGGATGAGTTTTCATGAAAAATGTGAAGGCCGCCTGGGCTCTTTGCCTGCCCGCTAACCTTAAGGTTGGACGGGCAGCTCTCTCAATTAGTTCAATTGCTGTGTTAATGACCTTAACAGGCCTTTGACAGTTCGGCGGTCGTGCAGCCGACTCTGATGAACGCCCGCCGAACAAAAGATCGGAACGAAGCGCAGTGACATCGGGACACATGCCTGACATCACTGTGCGTCATTTTACATGTCGGTATTCAGGGCCTGCCCTCGCACACCAAAGAGAAAATGTTGGCCCTAGTCTACATAAAGAACAGCATTAAGTACTGTGAACCAATTTGCAGACATCAGACCCATTGAATCTGACTTAAATTGGTCATATAACTTCTGTTAACTCTCCCCTTAATCAAAAAGCCTGTTCACAAAATATTTTCACATTGTTCAATGTTCTATTTTATCACAAAAGTGGTGTTGTATTGGGTAAGTTATATTGGGTTACAGTTCCATATGTATTGACAGTCCTACAGTGCCTCCTCAAAGTGGCTAATCCCTGCATATGAATAGGGACAGTGACCATCAGCTGGCTAATTCATAATGGGGCAATCACAGTTGACCTAGATCCTATCCTGACCCAATGTACACACATACACACTTACCAACCAGGAGTAGGAACCTTTGCGAATTCTCCCCCTCCCTGATCCACGTCACAGAGGTCAATTGTACCAACAATTGCTGCTGCCATAGATCAACTAATGAACACAGATCAAAGATTGAATGGAGGATAAGGGTCTGGCACATATAGGGTTAATGTGGGACTAAGCAGAGTACCACACAGGCATCGTTGCAAGAGGCACATGACCTGCACCCAGGGTCAGTCTAGCATTGGACCATGTGTCCCAGCAAGCATGGTCACAGCTCCTAGTTTGTACTCTTCACTGTATATTTATAAATAGTTCAAAGAGTCAGTAAAGACTTACAGTTTACTGATGTTTGACTACGAAGACTTCTTCAGACCCGCCAAACTATATCCAACACCCTACAACATGGTGGCAGCTTGTGGAAAAACCCAAAATCTCTCAGAAAATGCAGAGAAAAACTAAAATATTAGAAGACTGAGAAAAAATTCAGCAAAGCAGTCTGACCTGAAAAGGGGCTCCAGAAGCAGATGCACAGAGGAAAAATTACAAGGAAAATACTCCAAAGAAAGTCTTGGAAGCAATAGGCAGAAATGTAAAATTCCTTACTGCAGCAGGAGACTCCATTGAATCATCTATGGAAGTCCAGCTTCTAATCCCAGAGTGCAGATTCAACAGACTTAAAAGGGGTGATCTAAATTCTTTAAAACTCCAGGCTATAGCAAGTCCTGAAAAATCTTTAAATAATTCAGAGTCCGAAATGCAGTTGGAAAAAACCCATCGCTAAAACCCAATCCTTGAATCGGCGCTTGGCGGAGTTTGAGCTTGCTCCGAGCTGAAAGATATATATAATTAAATAACCCAGGAGAATCACATCTAATTTCTTGCTGAGAGCAAGCAAAAGCCAGGATTTGACAAATTTGTGACTTTAAGATAAAACACTGAGCAAGAGAACTCTGCAGGCAGTCAATCCAGGCAGCCATTTTTGATTTTTTTTTTCAAGCTGAGCAGGATTGCCATTGTAGTGGAGCCAGGCAAACCAGCAAGATCCCTTTGTCTCCAAGTGAACAGCAACACCATCTTGAAATTCAGAAACCTCTTAAAATAGAATATACATTAAAAAAATTTAACCATTGATCAGAATTTCACTCATCCAGGACAATTTGAGCTTATCCAAGGGCCAAACTGGACCCAAAAGCAGGTATCATGGAGAAGATTTTTTTTTAGATTACTAGGGTACATCAGGATTGAGTCAGAAATCAGAAAAATACAAGTTATTATGCTTTTAAACTCATTTAGTGTATTTACAGATGAAGTAATCCTAATGCAAGGCATTGATGAGTCCTCAATCAGCTTCGATAAAATATTAAAAGCCAAATTCCTTAACCTTCAGATTGTAGAGTGCACAGAGATTAAAAAGAGGGATAGAAAACCCCCAGTAAAGCTACAAAGGGCAAAAAGGCATTACCTGAGCACACCACATGAGGGCACCAGAGAGGCAAAGAACTTCCCCAGAAGTCCCCAAAATATATCTTTTTGGAACCCCCCCGACCCATACATTACCCAAACAGCAACAGCAGGTGGAAATACAGAGCAAGTAGCTGACTGTGACTGAAGGAAAGTTATCTGATGAAGTCCAAACTACACAAATCCTGCAAAAGGAAAATGAAATAAGGTTGGAAAATGTTCGTATTAAAGCTGACTTGGAAGATTTGAAAGCAAAATTCAACTCGAGTATATAGCATTGAAATCATGTGATAAACTAATGTCTTCATGAACCAAACTATTCAAGACCAGAACAAACAAATTTCTGATGCATCACAAAAGTACCAGGGCGAAATAACAAATCTGAATTCCATTGTTGGCAAACCAGAAGAGTGCTTGGAAAAACAGAACCAGAAATATAGCCAGGCACAACAGCAGACAGAAAATGTACTCAAAGAAGTTATGGCCTTGAAAGAACTGAACAACCAGTTGGCAGGGAAGACTCAGGAATGTTCCAAATTCCAAGAGGAAGCCAAGAGGTACAAGAAAGAGGCTACAGAGCTGAAGAAAATAGTTTGACATTTGGAAGAAAACTTGGGAAAACATTACATTTCCAAAGATATATATGAAGAGGTGAAAATTAAGAATCTAGAATGGCAAGAACAAGTAGAACATCTCAAAATAGCATGAAGAGTCTCTGAGACAATTGGCAGAAATGCAATTACAGGATGTGAGCTTGAAGGATAGCACAGAGAAATTATGGTCTGCTGTAGAAAGACTGATCAGTGTAGAGAATCAACTTTCATGAATAAAGGATAAGCTTAATAAGGAAAAATGAGAACTGATGGGAAAACTGCAATGTCGCTCACACGAAGTAAAAGACTGGAAAGAGGACTTGAAACGTTTAAGTGACGAATTTGTAGCAGCAAATTCAACAAAGATAGATCTTCATTTAAAACTTGAACTTCAAGTATCAGAAGTCTCTTGTAAGCATCCTGGAAAATGCCTGGAACAGGAGAAAGAATTTCTGATGCATCAGAACAGTTGTTAATCCTGCTTTCAAGCAACCAAAACTGATAAACTTCCTGAACATCAGTCCAATCTGAATAACATGAAAGTTGAGATATTCAATATGGAAGAGCAAATCCAGACTTTGAAACCAGATAAGAGGAATTCTATGAAACAGGTTGACAATCTAACCAGTGAATTGAAAGTGTCCGAAGAGCAGTCAGTTGCCATGGAAGAAAGCTACCAAACAGAAGTGAATGCCCAACTGAAATTGTCAAATTTTTATAAGAGTTCCATAGATAACTTCGAAACAAAAACAACTTAACTTTTAGAGAAGTTTCTGAGCTGAATGAAAAGATTTATAAGCTCGCAAAACAACTGGAAAATAAGAAATTAAGCAAAAAATAAAATTGTGAAGCAAGTGGAACGAGGGTTCCATTCTTGAAATGTAAACTTGCACGTACATCGTGACAACCCACATGATGACAGGAGGAGCGAAGAAAGTAACAAAGAGATGAGCACAATGTTTGTCCACTCTGCCAAAAACGAGTTAGAGTAGCAACCATCGATCAGTACAGCAGCCAGATTGACCAAAAGTGGTTCAACACGAAAGAATGGAAGAAAAGGGTGAAAAGGTATCCAGATGCCAAAACAACCTACAAACCAACTGAGAGAGCCAGCAGTAACAGAGCCTACCACTCCTCTGGCATTAGTGCAAGCGAGATATGGAAAGGATATAAGGCCTCCAGACTGCCTGAACCTTTGAATTCAAGTACTTGAAGTGGGGAGATGGGTAGTGATAATGTAGTAATGACAATGTAAATGTATGATAGCAATAACAAAATAAGATGTAAGGTAAACTATAATCATTTAAAATGTACTGGATAATGATTTAGGGGGAGGTGTAGTATAAGGATCTGACACATAAAGGGTTAATGTGCAATACCACCCACTTACTGATGTAAGAGGCACATAACCCGCACCCAGCATCAGTGTAGTGTTGGACAGAGCCGTGTGTACCAGCAAGCATGGATTCCGATCCTAGCTAGCACCTTTTACTGTATATTTGTAAATAGTTCTAAGAGTCAGTAAAGACTTAAAGCTAACCTATGTATGACTAAAAAGACTTCTTCAGACCTACTGAACTGTATCCAGGATCTTACATCAGGACCTATGACATTTTAATCTATATGGATCAGTGCAGTCATCCTCTGAGCCACTGGAGCAGTTTATGCAATAGTTTCTAATGTCCACCCATCTTCTTATACATTTCTCATTATAGTCAATCAACATCCTTAATTCTGTGTAAATCAGCATCGTGTTATCAGTTCTTTTGATTACATGTTGGTTCACTAATACCCAGTCTGCATTTTTTTCAATTCATTCTTGGAATGTGAACATCACTGGCCAGGCCAGCATTTATTGCACATCCCTGGATGCCCTGATACAACTGAGTGATTAGCTAGGCTGCTACAGTGAGCAGTAAGAGTGAATCACATTGGTGTGAGATTGGAGCCTTATTTACACCACACCGAGTAAGGATAGTGTACAAGCTCAAAGAGTACAATGCTTCTAGCACATTGTCTTTATTAAACTGAATGTGACATGGCTTCCCCCAGCCTGTGCCTCATGGCAGAGGGCACAAGGCTACGGAAAATCAGGTAGGACCTTTAGGACATGATTGCATTTCAAACCAAACATCATCCTTTTCATAATGAACAGACGACAAATTTGCTTGCACTATCATGCATAACTGTGAGTTACCCAAGTTACCCACGATACACCCACTGTTCTCATGCATTAACAAACTGTTCATTATTCCCATCAGTCTTTACACATGCATTGCATACATAGTTGTTAAATCATGCAGGTTTCCTAATGGTACGCATGTGCATTTTCAATGCATGTCTGGGTGTTGTCTCCTCCCTGGACAGTGTTGCCCTCATCACATTTGTTGTTGCTTTGGTAACTGCTGTTGCTGTTCCATTTCTGTTGTTGGGGAACAGTGGACCTCTGGGAGTGATGGTTGTTCTGTGCAATTGATGAGATCCCATCTTACAGATCAGCTGCCTGCAACAAAGTAATAGCTTGTCCAGTTGTTCGTATGTGCCTGTGGTTGCGCAGGTACATTTGGTTATTCAAGTCCACCACATGCGATCAAAGTGACAACTACTCTATGTATGTCTCAAGTTTCCACATAGGCTGACTCCTGTTGAGAGTATTAAAGATTTGTACCCTGACTGGCTCCCCACTGCTCATTTCTGGCAATGGTTTGGCAGTTTTGGCAAATTGAAATTTGTCTTTCTTACATTTCACCTTGATTTTTTTACTCATGTCTGTTAATACTTCTCATTTCATAGCTTTTTTTGCTATTGGAAGAGTAGTTTGGGTGAATTGTGACATTAGCCTTTGGTCTGGACTACTTTCCATGCCTTTAGCCAGTGTGTTTCTCCATTTGAGAATTGTCTTGTATAGATCTGTGCTAGATTTGCTCGATTTCTTGATGATTCCTTTGGCAATTTTCATCGCCACCTCAGCCTTTCCATTTGACTGGGGATAGTGTGGAGATTATGTATAGTGTTGAGTTTCCCAATCCTTTCTGAAGTGCTTGAATTCCTCATTTGTGACTTGAGGGCCATTATTACTCATCACAATGCCTAGAATGCTGTAATGACTGACGTTTGCTTTCAGGCATTGTACAATTTCACTGGTATCCATTAAGGTCAGCTGCTCTAACTCCAAATAGTCTGAATAGTAGTCTATGGTGATAAGATAATCATTGAAGATAGAATGAAGAGATCTACTCTCAGCTTCATCCATGGTTTGTCTGGGATGTCATGTGTCATCAATGGTTCTTTAGCTTCCTTAGCTTGGTACTCGTTACAAGCGCTGCACTGGCTGATGAGGTGCTTAATTTCGTTGCTCATGTTTGGCCAGCAGAGCACTTCTTGTGCATTCCTCAATCTTGACTCAATTCCTTGATGGCTTGCATGGATACGCTTCACCATCTCTCCTCTCATCTCCTTATGTGTATTTCCGTTGTACAAGACTCCATCTTGGTTGTCAATTCATCTCAGTATGCCCATTACACCCTTGTGACCACAGATGCTCTCAGACCATCCTTTCATCATTATTTTGGAGAGTTGCATCTTTTGGGTAGTTCACTTGATTTGAGCAAGGTGCTTGTCTGTCAGATTCACTGCCTCTGCAGGGTTGATGGCTTCCAGAACATGTCAGACTGCTGCTTCATGTTGAATCTGGAAGATTTCACATTTTGTTTCAGCACCCTCAACTTTCTTCACAGGGAGTGCTGCTCTCGATAGCATGTCGGTGATGTATATCTGTTTCCCTTGCTTGTATGCCATGTAGGTGAAGTAACATTCTTTGTAAACGCTTTGGAGTAGATAGGAGCAGTTTGAGGAAAATGCTTTGAAGTGGCTTGTGGTTGGACTCCACTGTAACTTTGTCTCTCTCAAGCAGGTGTTGATGAAAATGCTCACAGCAGAGATAATAGCCAGGCACTCTTTCTCAATCTGAGCATAGTGCCATCCAGTTTGCATTAATGTCCTGAATTCAAGTGGTAGTCTTTGCAGCATTAGGGTTGCTCCAGGACCTGTCTCACTGATGTGACACTGCAAGGTGTCTTCAGCACTGTCAATGTCGTCATTCATTGTTTGATTTTAGTGAATGCTGCCTTTTGTTCTGTGCCCCAATACCATAGCACTTCCTTGGCAGTGAGCTTACATAATGGTTCACACTTCAATGACAAATTAGGCAAAAATTTTGCTAAACAGTTCATGAATCCAATAAATTGTTGCACTGCTTTCACATCTGTTGTTGCTGTAACGCTGCTACAGCTAACACCTTGTCAGGATCCAGGCAAAGACCTTTTGCTGTCAAATACATATGTACTTGACTTCAGGCATCTTCAGTTGCAACTTTTTCTTGTCCAGTTTCAGGTTCGTCTGGTGCGCTCTCTCTAGCAGTCATGTTAAATTCTGATCAAGGTCAGCTATGGCTCCTTCCATTATGTTTCCACATCCATAGACTAGTAGATCATGCACTATGGCTCCCACTCTGGGAAGATCACTGACTACTTCATGCTGTCTGCTTTGATACTCTTCTGGAGTGGTGGAAATGCCAAACGGCATGCACAACCATCTGTATCTCCTGAACGGTGTCCAGAATGTAATTAGAAAGCTGCTGCTTTCATCAGCTTCACTTATCAGCAACCATCCTTCACATCTAGGGTAATAAAGATTTCCACCTTGGCAAGTTGTGGCAAAATTCCTTTGATGGTTGGCCTGTGGCAGTGAGATCGCTTCAACCTGTTATTTAGATCCTTTGGGTTTATGCACACTCTCCATTTTCCCAGTTGTTTCACTGCTACCAAGCTGCTAATCCAGTATGTAGAAGTTGTTACTTTCTTGATTACTCCCTTCTTTTCCAGTTCTTCTATCTTGTTTTTTAAGCTTCACTTGATGGCAGCTGGAACTCTTCTTGGCAGATACTGAATTGGTCTTACATCACTTTGAGATGATGTTCATCGGGAAGACATTCAAACCCTGTAAACATATCTTTGTACTCCTCTAGGATCTGTTCAGCGGTCAATAGCTTAGTGTGCTGCGACATGTTGTAAATCTTTTTTGGCAGTCTTAGGGTTACCAGTCAAGCTTTAGACTTGCTCCGACTGAGATGAGTGGTTTTTGCATCCCATCTATAAAATGAAACTCTAGAACTTCATTCTTACCATTGCATTGGGCTGTCAGAATATTTGTCCTCTGAGCATGAGTATCACACCATCATATAGCTTCAACCTTACTTCAAGGGCTTCTGTTTTAGATTGCCATGTTGGGCCTCTTTGCACAGATCTGTGAAGGTGTGTGGGGGTGGGCCCAACACACTGATGCATAAAATAATGCAAGATGACGTCTGGCATGCGTCCCAATGTCTCCATACATCATTTCGATATTTCATTCGGCTGGCACGCGTTGGAAGCGGCTGCGTGCCCGCTGAACTGTCAACGGCCTATTAAGGCCATTAGAAATGTAATTAAACTTATTAACAATGCTTCCTGTTCAATCTTAAGGTTGGTGGGCCGGTGAAGAGCCCAATGGCCTTCGCATTTTTCAGGAAACCTCATCCATGGGCAGGATAAGGTTTCCTAAAGATTTTATAAAATAACTAAATAAATTTTGCAAACTTCACAAATATGTCCCATCTCATGTGACAGTGTCACATGCGGGTACATGATTAAATAATTTTTTACTTTATTTTTAAAAATGTTTTATTATCTACTTAATCTCCCTGAGGCAGCTCCGTGCCTCAGGGAGACTGCAGCGCTCTTTTGCATGCATGTGCGAAAGAGCACATGCCCTGACTCTCCCTTCTCCCCCCCCGCCCGCACAGGTAGCGCTGAGTGCTACCAGCCGCACGTTACACTGGGTGGGCCTTAATTGGCCTGCCCGCATAAAGTGGCAGCATGCAGCTGATTGCGGGCAGCGATCGGCTCTGTGTCCGCCCTCACCTGCGCCCACTCCCGCCCAGCACACCCACCATAGGAAAAATTCTTCCCATTCTGACACTTTGTGTTCACTTGGTGGCTCTCCTTCTGCGGTTATTATTTTAACAGTCATAAACCATTTATCACCTATAGGCTTGATGGAGCCAACTTGTATGATGTATAGTGATTGGTCAGACTCTGTGGTTGACACCCCTCTAGTGACCATCTGCATAGGCTTCTTTTGCTTCTTTCTAGCCAAACACTTGTCTGTAAAATGATTTGGCTTCTTACAGTTAGAACACTGCTTCCCCAACACTGGGCAAGCCTTCTTTTCCTTTGTGTGATGTCCTCCATAGCCTTTGTATCCTGCCCCTTGTCCGTGATCATTCTGCTCTTTTGGCCTGGAATGTCTATCAGCATAATGCAAAGCCTGGTCTGTTCTGCCATACATATGCTCTAGCTGATGTTTTACAACCTCTGTGCTTCTGCACATGTGTATTTTTTCTTGAGAGTAAGTTTCTCCTCTCTCAGTAGACTTGTTCTCACTGGAGGATCTCTTTTTTTTATTCATTCATGGGATGTAGGCTTCACTGGCTGGGCCAGCATTTTATTGACCAGTCCTAGTTGCCCTTGAGAAGGTGGCGGTGAGCTGCTTTTATGCCTAAGACAATTCCATCTTTACTGAGATCATCATTTAGTTGCCAAATTCACCAAGATTCTGTGAGTTGTGTTATTACAGTCACATACTGATCAATAGACTCTTTTTCACCTTGTACTCTAATGTTGAATGTATACAATCCTTCAGTTATGTTTACTTGATGTTCAAAGAGTGCTTTCAAGGCTTTCAGGATTTATGCTGTCTGTTTTTTCTGTTCTTTGGAGAGATTTAGGGTGGAATATAATTTGTAGCAGTCTACCTCAACAGCTTCAAAAATTATTGCTACTCATATTGGCTTCAGCTTGTTAATTAAGTCTATAGCAATCTCATAGTTTTGCCATTGCAAATGGAAAACTGCCAGTTCTGCTGCATATCACCTTCAATTTCAACAGGAGCTTGAGAGATAAAAACTAAGCCATTTTGACTTTCTTTCTCAGTGGCTTAATTTTTAGCAGCTTTCTGCAGCTCTGAACATTTTTGTGTTCCCCTTCCAGTGGCTGTGGCTTCTCTCTAGCTCCTTAAAACTCTGGCTCAGCTCCACTTCTGACAAAAGCTCAAAGAGTACAAAGCTTTTAGTACAATGTGTTTATTAGAGCTTAACGAATCAGAGCTGCCCCTAACCTGTACCTCATGGCAGAGATCACATGACTATGGCAAGCCAGGGAGGACCTTTGGTACATGACTGAACTCCAATCCAAACAGTTAGCATGTTTCTTTCTCTAAAAGTCATTAGTGAACCAGTTGGATTTTTTTTACTTACAATCTGACAGTTTCAGTCACTTTTACTGATGCCAATTTTCCATTTCCATATTGTTCAAAAAACTAATTCAACTTCTGAAACTGAATTAATTGAAAATAAAAACAGGAGCTGCACACTAGGCAATGATTCACTGTCATCCATTTTACATTAACACACAAGGGCAAAATGATCTCCATATGTTACACTATCACCAGAAAGCTCTATCAATGTTTCTCATACAACTATTATGTGGGGTGTTGTAGAAATGGACGCAGTGGCCAAGTCAGATACCTGAGTAGCTCAATGTTGCTAAACCAATTGCTTTGCATCTACCCAAGAGTGAGTTGGGTAATAGAGGTGGGATTAGGTGCCCAAATAACAGGAAATTTCCCATCACTCTCCAACAGGGCCTTTTCTCCTAATAATTACATATAAAGAGTCATGAAGACATGACTATCTTTGTGTTCAATGTTCCTACAGCCCTATTTGAATGCAGGTTTTAGCAAATTTCTGCATATGCACTAGACCTCCATTTTGTTCTAAATCTGATCAACTAATTTTGTTTGTAAAATGTGTTGAATTTAGTGCGAAGGATATATGTCCCCAGGACTTCGCTGAAAGTGGGTGCTGTTTCTGGGTAGTTGCTCAGCAGCCAGCTGCATGTGGTCTCACAGTAGTCAGCCAATTAACTCACACAAGGTGCGGATGCCAGCCAATCCCAGGCCTCAAGGTTGGAAGTGGGGTGGCAAAGTGCAGGTGCCATGATAAATACTGCCACTGTATTTAAAGGATTACCAGTCTGCATTCACAGCTGCCTGCACAAAGGAGTCCTTCCTGCCTCCTACTATCCTGCCCTGGCCGCTGTCTCTTAACCACCCAAAGGAAGGCTGCATCAAGAATGGCAGAAGGAAACCACAGATAGTTCCCCAGTTCAGTGATGCCTCCCTGCAGGTTCTGATCCAGGCTGCAAGGGCAAGGTAGTGAGAGATCCTCTTCCCAGGTTTTGGGAGAAGGATAGGGGCCCCCTTGACCAAAAAAGATGGAGATTGCAGAAGAGGTCACCTCCTGAACCTGGATCCAGGGCCACAAGCATGCAATGGCCTCATTCAGTCTTCCAAGGTGAGTACACCATACCTCTTTTCCCTTTGGGGCTCGCATGTGGCCAAGCGAGAGGATGCGCTTGGTGGAGAGGGGGGAAATCTTTCAGTCAGTGGAAAAGGGGTCAGGCAGCAGAATATCCTTCAGACGAATGGCTGCCTTCAGTGAGAGTTGCCCAACTGTCTTTGCTGACTATCCTATACCCTGCCACCCCCCACCTCCCCCACAAGATTTCTCCAGAGTGGCTACATTCAGCAGGTATTCTTGTGCCCCCATTGCTGAGCTGCCACCAGCTTAGGGTGGGGAAATTAGTCTTCCTTCTTGTGACCACAGGAGAAAATAGCACACAACAGCAAGGAAAGGGCCAAAGCCAGCAGAGGAGTGCCCTACCTCCATGACCCCCACGGAGGAGGTAGCCTTAGAAATGGCTGAGCACAGGGTGTCCACATGATTGCTGATGGCAAGGCAGGATGCACCCTAAGAGGGTAATTGAATGAATGCAGGGGCAAAAAAGTGCATCTGGCATAGATGAGGCATAGAGTACCACTGGCATGGCTGGGATGATACATAAATGTTTCTGTTCTCTCATGTAGGTCAGGATCACGTTGATGGACGAAGACCTCAAGAGACTGGGAGTCAATTGGACACCTCTGAGGAGGAAGAGGGATCAACAGAGTGCGCACTGTCACATCATTCCCCCCAACTGCCACCTTCCATCATCTTGATCACCGAATCCCTGAGGCAGCCCTTCTGCCCAGTCTGCCTCCACATCCGGCAGCCTCCTCAGCTCTTCTGGAGCTTCCCACCCCAATATATAATTCAGTCTGCCCTGCCGCACTAACAATCCGAAGTACAGGCATCCAATTCTCCCGACTCTGCACACCTGAGTCGGGAGCAAAAATCCAGGCCATGGTCATTGCTGTAATATAAGAAATGAGTGAGTTAATCTGTACACAGCAAACTCCTACAAACATCAATGTGCTAATGGCTAGATATCATAATTACCAGTTATCACATCAGATAATTATAATGACCAGGTAATCACAAAGACTGGAGTTGTGGAAATGGTGTACAAGGCTCACCAACTTGTGAGGAAGTGTTGTACTCTTGAATCATAAGCCAGAAATTGATAGATTGATTGGTAATGATCTTTTAGTCCATCAAGTATATATGAATGTGTTTCTACGCATAAACCATATAGTATACAATAATTCCCCATTTAACATTGACTCAGTTGTTTCATTGAAATGCCGCTGATGAGGTGGGGAACATATATCCTTTTTTATGTCACAACACTTGCTATAATTTCATTTCTTGGCGAGTTCCTGTCCCATGGCCTGCACAGCCCATGCTAAAGGTCTGAAATTTACTTTGATTAATAAGCTCACAAAGAACCCACAGTTGAAACCTTAGTTGTTGAGGTTTTCACTGGTCCAACCTGATAGATTCAGAGATTTCCCAACCAGCATCTGGGCTGCTGATCTGGTTGGTTTTAATGCTTTCAATATCCCATCACCTTGGCAAGAATTGATGAGCGCAGAGAACAGGTCTGTCATGGCACGGCAGATTTACAGTCAGAAAGCGGTTTCCGCTCTCTCTCTCTCTCTGCTGTCCCTCGGCCAGACTGATGTGCAGCTAGCAGGCACTACTTGCCCTCTGCAATTCAGAGAGTCCTTTCACCTGCTGTTCACCCAGAGGAAACTGATGTTTCGTTCCCAAGTCACTGCCACAAGACAACCCAATGCCCTGGATGTGCAGCTGTCCAAACATCAATTTGTAATTTTCCTTTACTCCTTCAGGGTCAGTGCAGAGATGCAGTATACAGGAGGGTCAGTCATTTCCAACAAGCTATCTCCAGTGGCAATCTGACGGCAGAGCTCAGGAGATATAAGCATGCAAACATCCCCATCAAAATGTGACAAATGATTAAACAGAAAACCTTTTACCAGTGCAATAACACTGCCATGTCCGTGCATCAGTTTCCTCACCACCTTCACCTGCTTCCCCTCCTCTAGCAACCACAACCACCAAAAACACCTGGAAATACACTGTGGCCAGAATTTTCCCATGGGCATGCGCGGGCGAGGACATCACCATGTGCCATCGGAATATTTGGGAAGGTGAGTGCGCTATAAATTTGGATGTGCGCTCGCCATCAATTAACGGGCCAGTTAAAGCCCTTGAGGCATCAATTGATCTCAATTTTTCACAGCCCATGCAATCTTCAGGACATCGCATGGGCACAACGGGCAGGCGGGTAGGAAACATTTGCCCATGGTCAGCTGTGCACCGCCATTTTACGTGGACGGGCCAATTAAGGCCTGCCAGCATGACACATACCTGGAAATGCTCAGCACTGCCTGTGCAGGCAGGAGGAGGAGGGAGAGTCGGGGCCTGTGCTCTTTCTCACATGCATGCGAAAGAGCGCAGTAATCTCCCTGGGGCATGGAGCTGCTTCGGGGAGATTAGTTTGATTATGAAGAATTGAAATAAAGAAAAAAATTATTATTCAGGTATGTCCCCTTATGTGACAGTGTCACATGAGCTGGGACATGTTAATGAATTTTAAAAAAAAATTATTCAATTTATAAGGCCTTCATGAAACCTCATCCTGCCCATGAATGAGGTTTCATGATAAATGCAAAGGCTGCCTGGGCTCTTCACCTGCCTGCCAACCTTAAGGTTGGACGCGCAGCCCAGACAACCAACTTAATTAGATTATTAATGGCCTTAATAGGCCTTTGACAGTTTGGTGGGCGTGCAGCCAACTCTGGTGAGTGCCCGCCGAACTGAAGATTGGAATGATGTGCAGTGATGTCGGGACGCACATCATTTTACATGTAGGCGAGCGGGGCCCAGATGATTCAGGCAAAGAACACAAGAATTAGGAGTAGGACTTGGCTGTTTGGCCCCTTAAGTCTGCTCCACCATTCAACAAGGTGATGGCTGATCTGATTGTGGCCTCAACTCTACTTTCCTGTCTTCTCTTCATAACCCTTGGTTCCCTTGTTGATCAAAACACTATCTAACTCTGCCTTGAAAATGTTCAATGACCCCATCTCCACTACTGTCTGGGGAAGATAATTTCACTGACAAACCATCTTCTGAGAGAAAGCAAATCCCTTATCCCAGTCTTAGATGGGAGACCCCTAATTTTTAAACTGTGTCCCCCAGTTCTAGACTCCTCCCTAAGGAGAAATGTCCTCTCAACATCCACCCAGTCAAGTCCCCTCAGGATCTTATATGTTTCAATAAGATCACCTCTCATTCTTCTAAACTCCAATTGGTATAGGCCCAATCTGTTCACCATTCCCTTATAAAATAACCCTTTCATCCCAGAAATCAATCATGCGAACCTTCCCTGAACTGCTACAAAATAAAAACTGAAAACGCTGGAAAAACTCAGGTCTGGCAGCATCTATGGAAAGAAAAACAGAGTTAACGTTTTGAGTCAGCATGACTCTTCAGAGCTCTGAAGAGTCATCCTGACTTGAAATGTTAACTTTGTTTCTCTCTCCACAGATGCTGAATTTTTCTAGCATTTTCTGTTTTTATTTCAGATTTCCATTATCCACAGTATTTACTTTTATGCTTCTAATTATATCCTTTCATAAGTATGGACACTGACGCTATACGCAGTACTCAATATGTCATCGAAGGCCTGGACAGCTGCAGCAACACTGCCATACTTTTATACTCAATTTCCCTTGCAATAAGTGACGACATTCCATTTGTCTTCCTAGTGACTTGCTGCACCTGCACACCAACTTTTTGAGATTCATGTACCAGGACACCCAGATCCCTCTGTACTATAGAGTTCTGCAATTTCTCACCATTCAAATAATATACTGCTTTTCTATTCTTCCTGCTAAAGTGGACAAGTTCACATTTTCCCGCATTATGCTCCTTCTGCCAAATTTTCTCCCACTCATATAACGTATCCAAATCCCTCTGTAGACTCTTCATGTCCTCTTGATAACTTACTTTCCTGTCTATCTTTGTGTCATCAGCAAATTTAGCTACAATACATTTGGTCCCTTCATCCATATCATTGATATAGATTGTAAATAGTTGAGGGCCCAGCACTGCTTAAAGTCACACTTTTCAAGAATGCAAGTAGGATGTTAAGTGAGGAATCCCTGTGATACCAACCTCCTCATCACTCTTTAAACTCTTTAATATGACGCATTTATAAGCAAGTATAAAATTGCCTTTTGAAAGATCTTACAGATTTTGCTTCGACAATAATTTGAGATGGGGAACTTGACATTCTCAAATTTTCTTTGTGATAATCTTTAATGTTTCTTCATTACCACCTGACTGATGTAAACAATGAATTAGTATTTTGCTCGTCAAAGCCCTTCAGAACCATGATCCAGGGATTGCTTTCACATTTATATGGAAGGATGTGCTGCCGCCTGCCACTCAAACTTCATCAAAAAAGGAATAAGAGGGTTTGCATCTCCCTCTCTGCATAGCCTTTATAGTTCCACGGTATCCTGCAGTCATCTATAATAGATCTCTAATTAGCTTATTCATCCCATTGTACACAGCAAAACTGCGGGTTTTCTATGTATCCTCTTAAAAGCTTCATTCCCTGGAATTCTTCCATCAGTGAATGGGCTAATCATGGCCTTATTGTCATCATTATTCTTCAAATAGCTCTTATCATTTTGAAATGCTCTTATTTTGTACAATCTGAACATTTGCTTCCATTGTATTCTACAATATTGCCTTTCCTAAATACGTTGCATTTCTAATCTGTCTGGATTATATTTCCTCTGGAAATTCAAGGCCATTTTCAAAAGATTGGTAGGAATGAATTATGAGCAATTGTATTTGATAACACAGGGATTCCAACAGCAACAACGAGTTGCATTTATGTAGCACCTTTAAATTATGTAGCACCTTTTTGTATAAAGCATGCCAACATCCTTCACAGGAGCTTCACCAGGCTCAGAAAAATTGCTCTACATAACACTAATGAATAAGGATAATAATCAAAATATATAGTTTAATTTATAAGTAATAGGCTGAGAGATAAATATATGTCAGCGTTCTGTCTTTCGAGCGCAGATGTGGAGACACTTTGACACAATTGTTGTTGTGGGAATGGCAGTAATCAATCTTTAAATTTAAAAACAAAAGTCGTGTTGCAGCAGGAGTAGTGTAATATTAGGCTCTTGATTTGAACTTCAGCTTTAAATGAGAACTAAAGTAAACAATATCTATGCACATCATTGAGTTGGGGGTTCGGCTTACTGTGGCAAAGTCTCTCAGTGGTACCATGGAATCCTATTCCACAGACAGAGAACAGTAATCGCCTAACCAGCCAAAGAAAGGCAGTGGTGATGCTGGGTTTGAGGATTAATAACAAATAAATAGAAAAAAAAACTTTAAACATTTATGCAGAGATACATGAAACACACAAAACTCAGGACTTAGAATATACACCAATCTAAATCAAATCCATTTCAGAATCCAAGGGGATCCAAACTGAACTAGTTTTATAGACAAAAATAAACCCAGATCAGTGAATTGATTGAAGATGTGAGTATGTCTATTTTGCTCATAGCTGGTATTGTTTAACCTGTCCACTTTCTGAATATTGTAAACAGTATTCAACATATCAATCAACATTCACAAGCTTTCTATTCAGGTGTAGTATGTGCTGTGAATCAGATTATCATATGCTGCTCAGCGTATGCTTTCTGCACCTTCTTTGGCAAGTTAATTGCTTCCCACTTCAGCACTGTTGAGATTTCAGTCGTAAGCGAATTAATGATTTCAGCCGCTGCGATCTCTAATCGAGTCACACAGCGCAATGCTTCAATTGTGCCTGTTCTTCTATAATGCAGTGTTGTTAAGATAGACACTAACCTGACCCGGTCAGAATAAATGAAATGAGACTTGATAAGTTTTATTTAACAGGCATTAACTGGAACAGCTTGATACATTTTGGCAATTATTATTCCAACTTCATTGTAAACCTTGAAGTATTAAAATATATATACTCATTCAGGGCAGTACTGATGGCCTCTAACAGTACTTTGTTCATATATTTATTATGCCTGCTATTTAATATTTTGTATTTCTATTAAAATTTAATATAATGTAAATAACTTTATTTTACAGTTGGCTCTGATATTTCTCCTTGACTTCTAATATGACACCTCTACTAATTACATCCAACCTACCTCCACTGCAATTTATAATCAAAGTGTTATCCTATTCAAATAACTTAGATTGAATTTTGCTGTGCAAATAGCATGATGTGCTTTTGTTTTAGCAAAAAATGAATGACGAAAATTCATTCTTGTCTCAGCTTCAGATGCTGATTCTGGAATTGCATTAAGGCTATGTAGTTCTTTTCAAACATGTGGAACAGTTTTTATTTATGTTATTGAAAGAAAAGAAAGATCGCCATTATAAAACATGCTAATCACATCTCCCAAAACATTCCAAAGTCCTTCACATGCACTTCATTGCTTTCAACTGCAGCGAATGTCGTAGTTTCAAGCAAGGAAGCCATTTTACATACAGCATGTCAAATCCCACATGTGAATGAAATGAATAGCTTATTACCTCTGTTTTTGGTGGTGTTAGTTTGAGGGGTGACTGCTGGCCAGCACTCCATAAGAATTACCTGGAAAAACTCAGCAGGTCTGGCAGCATCGGCGGAGAAGAAAAATGTTGACGTTTCGAGTCCTCATGACCCTTCAGCAGAAGGGTCTGTTGAAGGTTCATGAGGACTTGAAACGTCAACTTTTTTCTTCTCCGTCGATGCTGCCAGACCTGCTGAATTTTTCCAGGTAATTCTGTTTTTGTTTTGGATTTCCAGCATCCACAGTATTTGTTTTTAACTTCATAAGAATTGCCTGGTCTAAAAATAGTTTATTGTCTCTTCTGAAGCACAGCATGTCCAGAAATGCAGTACTCTGATGGTACTGCATGGAAGTGTAAACCTATGTCATGAGTGACATTACCAAGCATCCTGTCCATATGCAATAGGTAGCTTATTAGGAAATAATGGATCCTTTTCCCACAACTTTCCATTCTTTAATATCAATGAATGGAAAATCATGGGCATTGCATCTATGATTTTCCAATAAACTGCCTGCCATATGAAAGCCATACCAGTAGCAGAGTGTGTCAAAAAATGTTGCCATGGAAATTGAAGACCTGAAGTGAGTATTCATCCTACAAACTGAGCCAAGATGAAAAATCTGAAGGAAGGTCTAGCCAACTTTTAATCTAGAATTTCTCTTTACAGATATCGATATGTACTTCCAGTATATTCAACTTTTGTTCAGTAAAAACTAAAGCATAGCAACACACAAAACCTGGCCTGTATCAGGCACACACGGTATTTCAATATTGTTAAGAGAAAAGTCTATTTAGTAATCAACTTAATCTACATATGCAAATTGGTTCTTATGCATTGATTTGCTTTCTTTTACAACAAAAAAGCTTTTTGGGTTTGATGATGGCTGGTTGAGGTCAGATTTTCAACTTTATTGCATTTGATTGTAAATTATCACCTGGATCCAGCATATGAAAAATAAAATTGGGTGAGGGGGTATTGTATATTTCAAAGGAACCCACCCAATTCTGAACCCATGTAATCAATTAGTGGATAATCAGGTAGGTTCCATAAAGGGTGTTTGATCCTCCCTGCCCCATTTCTCTCTGTTGGGCACAATGAGAATGTGATGGTCAGTAGGAGTTAGGCTTTGATGTCACTGTGCTGCTCAATAGACCTGCAGAAGGTGAATTCTGAATCCAATGCCAGGCAGTTTTCCCAGAGAGAGCCAGAGTGAGAAAAAAAAGTCAACATGTATCATACATGCAAACAGAAGTACCAGGCTATGAAATTCAATGGTATTACCATCGCTGAATCCCTCACTATCAACATCCTGGGGGTTACGATAGACCAGAAACTGAATGGGACTAGCTATTTAATTATTGTGGCTACAGGAGCAGGTCAGAGGCTAGGAATTCTGAGGTGAGTAACTCACCTCTTGTTTCCCCAAAGCCTGTCACCATCAACAAGGCACAAGTCAGGAGTGCGTTGGAATATTCTCCACTTGCCAGGATGAGTGCAGCTCCAACAACACTCAAGAAGATTGACAGCATCCAGGACAAAGCAGTCCACTTGACTGACATCTGATCCACCAACTTAAATATTCACTCCCTCCCAAATTGATGCACAGTGGCAGCAGTGTGTACTATATACATAATGCACTGCAGCAACTTACCAAGGCTCCTTCAACAGTACCTTCCAAACCCATAACCTCTGCCAGCTAGAAGGACAAGGAGAGCAGATGCATGGGAGCACCAACAGCTGCAAGTTCTCCTCCAAGTCATACACCATCCTGACTTAGAACTAAATTGCCATTCCTCTACTGTCGCTGGGTCAAAATTCTGGAACTCCCTTAACAGCACTGTGGGTGTACCTACACCACGTGGATTGCAGTGCCTCAGGAAGGTGGCTCACCAGCACCTCCTTAAGGGCAATTAGGGATGGGAGCTAGTGCTGGCCTTGCCAGTATGCTGACACTCAGTGAAAAGAGTTTTAAAAAAATATAGATCAGCATGGAAGAAACATTGAAATCATTTGGATATATTTTCTACTTAAGAAATATAAGAGCAGAATTTTGCCATCAGTGTGCAGGGGCGGGCCCGACACGCCAACGCGTGATCACATCAAGCATGCATCTTGACATCACCGCGCTCCATCACAATATTTCGGAGGGTGGGCGCGCTATGACTTCTGAAGCGCACTCGCCTTAGACTATCGAGCCACTTAAGACCCTTGAAGGTAGTAATACACAGCGATTTTTCTCAGCTCTTGTGATTTTAAGTGCGTCGCACGGGCACAACGGGCAGGTGGGTAGACTACATTTTTAAAAACCTCATCCACGGGCGGGATAAGAGGGGTGAGTGGGCTCATGAATACTATTTGTTAGCTATTTACTTGTTAAACTTAATGCTACTTACTTGTGTGAACCGGAGAACTTCAATTCTCTTCGGAGCTGCTTTGAGAGGAATAACAGTTTTAGGTCAGGAGTCTGGGGGAAATATATTTCATGGGGCCTTGCAGGTTTCAGGCAGCCTTCCCTCACCCTGCGAATGGGGATTGTGCTCTCCACTGGAGGCACCACCTCTGAGGAGGAAGAGAGGACCAGAAGGGGAAGGAGGCCAGGAGTCCATATTCAGGCTCCAGGGGAGCCATCTTTGGGAGGACAGGCGCAGGCTCAAGGGGCACAGGGCCAACAGGAAGTGCAAGGCGGAAGGGGCCACAGAAGGCACCACTATGCTGCTGCCAGGGTTTACGGGCAGCAATGCAGCCACCTTATTATGTCTGAGGTTCAGTGCCGAAGGAGGCTCCATCTCTCAAGGGAGACAGTGACCTCCATCTGTCAGTTGATAGGCCCTGATATCAGCTCCAACCGTATGGGTGGACACCCCATGCCAGGGGCATTGAAGGTCGCAGCTGCCCTCAACTTCTATGCCTCTGGCTCTTTCCAGGGGTTGGTGGGTGACCTTTGTGGAGTCTCCCAATCAGCTGTCTACAGTTGTGTCAAGCTGGTGACAGAAGCTCTGTTCAGGCGTGCATTGACTTTCATTCACTACCACTCGGACGAGGCCAGCCAGGCAGAGTGAGCCAGAGGCTTTGCAGTGATTGCTGGGTTCCCCCACGTCGAGGATGCTATAGACTGTACACATGTGGCCATCAAGGCACCAATGGGTGAGCCCAGTGTCTTCGTCAACAGGAAGGGCTTCCACTCCATGAACGTGCACAGTGTGTGACCACAGGATGCAGATTCTACAAGTCTGTGCAAGGTACCCAGGCAGCTCTCATGACGTTTACATTCTGAGACACTCCCAGGTGCCGGGGCTCTTCAGTGCTCCAGCCCGGCTGGATGGATGGCTGCTGGGTGACAAGGGCTATCACCTCAAAAGGTGGCTCACGATGCTCCTCCACGAGCAGTGGTACAATAGAAGCCATGCTTCCACAAGGGCTGTGGTAGAGAGAACCATAGTCTTCTCAAGATGTGCTTCTGATTCCTGGACCGTTCAGGAGGCGGACTCCAACACCCCCCAGATCATAGGTCACTAATAGTGGTTGCACGCTGTGCTCTCCACAATCCGTCGCTGGAAAGGGGGCGGACACAGTGGAGGAAGAAGATGTTGACGCAGATGCTCTGGCTACAGGCGGTGAGCCCAGTAGTGAGTCTGAGGACGAACACGCTCAGGAGAACACTAAGGGGATAGTTGCTGACCCAGGCAACCTCCAGGAAGACAGGGAAACTCAGGAGGCTTTGATCCAAGGATCCTTCAGTTAGCCCACCACAGATGAACCTCCAACACATGCCAGAGCTGCAGGCTCCATACTCGGTACCTGAGAGCAACATTTGCCTGGTTAGGAACATTAACTATGTGCCTTTTCAATAAATGTCAATGACAAACAAGTCACTCAGAACATCATGGGTTCCTGTACACCTGCAGAACTAATGAAGCACCCAGAGGCTTGTTGAGAACGAAAACATTTATTGATTGCATAACTGCATACAGAAATCAAAGCACATTAAAAGGTGTTGAGCAGCACGTCTAATGAAAAACAACTTAAATGTGGGGCAAAAGAAAACCACCAATGATAAACCCATGTGGCGCCTAAGGTGATTTACGTTTACGCTTGCGGGTGCTACATCTAGGTGCTCCCCCCTCGCTGGCAACGGCATTGGAGGCAGCCTGATCACTCTGCTGTCCTGTTGGTCTTGATGACCTCGGCTGGTGTCCTCTGGCCTTGGGGCCTGTGCTGGTCCTGCCTGGGAGAGAGCAGCCAGTGGAATGGCTGGCATCTCACCATCATTGCAGCCTCATGAAATGCCATGGTCACTGGCAGAGGAGTAGAGGAGCTGCTGCCCTCATCCAGAGCTTCCTGAGAGGAGCCTGCAGAGACGACAGGCAGCTCGTGCGCAAAATGAGGTTGCTTTGGACCCCCCCTGCTCATCATTGATGGAAGGGCACCTAGCTGGAATACTGGGTGCCCAATCCATCTCCCTCACTGATACTGACCACCTGAGGTCATTGCCACTGTGAGGATTTGCAGGTCCTAGTGCATCCCCAGGAACCCCTGATTGTTCTCCTGGAGGAGCCTCTCCATGAGAGTGGCCACTCTCTCCATGGAGGAAGCATTGTGCTCAGCCATGAGGGTCGTTGCACTGCTCATGCTCCACATGGACTCCTCCATCACGGAGACCATGGCATGCATTCCTCATGTATCTCCACCAGATTCTCCTGCACACCCTCAGAGATGACTCCAGAGGCACATCATTAGCCACTGACTGCCAGTACCCTTGGCACTCTCTACCTCCACCAACACCTTAAGCAAGTGCAAAGTGCCCTCACCATTGTGCACCAAGACACTAGCCAATGATCTTATCCCCACCGAGATGTTGGTATCTGCGCTGGTGCCTGCCTGGCTGAGGTGGTGTGACACTGGTGCATTGATATATTCTGGGCCCTGAGGGGTCAGTTCAGTGGCGGTCCCTCTGCCTCCTGAGTCTGGGCATGCTCCAGATATGCTGAAAGGAAGAACAAGGACATTTGATTAGTTGAAGTCATTAAACTGTTAATGTGCATGCCTGGCACCCGTGTCAGGATGTGGTCCTCCTTCCATTATCAATGGGCAACCCATGTTGGAGGCTGAAATCAATATACAGTCAACAGTGGAATGTTTGCACTGACAGACATTGTGACCTCAGTGGATGGCACTCTTACCTCCCACTGGCACCCCAACCTCACCGCGGCCGGCTGACCTGGGTGTTTGGCGCTTCTCCAGCTTGAGAGCCTCCTGCTCGTATCTGGTCAGTATGCATAGGTTGGCCTGCCTTCTGCCAGTCTGCAGCCGCTCTGCATTATTGTGTGCTGTCTTCTCCAGAAAGGAGAGAGGAGCATTGATTAGTCCACCCTGTACCTGCATTGCCATTGCAGCCTTGCCACCCCCACCTGAGTGAAACATTGCTGGGGTCATCCAATTCGTGACCGTGGAGCCGCCTACACTCACTCCAAGCAGCCAGGGCTCACCCCCTTGCCCAGATGCTGCCTCCATCATATTTGCCACTCACACTTTAAGATCTTCCAAACCAAGGAGCACTACCACCTAGAAGGACAAGGGCAGCAGTTGGATGGTTACCCTGCCACCTGGAAGTTCCCCTCCAGTCACTCAGCATCCTGACTTTGAACTGTTTCAGTGCACCACCACTGTGCCTAGGTCCAGATCCTGGAGCTCGCCCCCAAAACAGCACTGTGGGTGTACATGAACCACATGCAGCGGATACAGAAGGCAGCTCAGCCACCCTATTGGGGCAGCTAGGCATGGGCAATAAGTGCTGATCCACCCAGCGAAGGTCACATGCCGTAGATGAATGAATGCAATAACAAAATTCTGAGTTGGGCATTTGGGGGCTGGGGAGGGCCAACCTAACTGCTCTGCTAAGTGACCCATGCCGACATGGTACTCACCCTTCGTAATCGCAAGAGGTCATTGAACCACTAGCGGCTCTGCACCCAGGTGCATCTCACCACATCGTGGGAGCTGACCCCTTCTGCCACCTCCCACCAGGCACATTTCATCATGTAGTGGGGGGGGGCCTCCTCCTCCTGTCCCTAGGCACAAGGATGTCATGGAGTGATGCTGCCTCCTCGAGGAGGGCAGTGAGGCACTCATCTGAGAATCTCAGGGCACATTGCACTGCCGACATGCCCTCCCATCTGGCCTGCTCTCCGAGAGCACTGGACATCCCCTTGTGTGACATCGGTGGAAGCCTTTGGAAGGCTGCCTGTGTCATTTTTAAACAGGCCGTCGGGTCACCATTGGATTCCAATCGCCGCCTGCCCCTTCCTGTTGTTCTCGGGAATCGCAATTCACACAGGGCGGGCCTTAATTGGCCCACCTGCATAAAATGGCAGCACGGAGCCTATCGCAGGCGGTGATCGACTCTGCACCCGCCCATGCCCATTCCCGAACAGCCCACCCACCATAAGAAGAATTCTCCACTAAGAGTTTATAGAACTCAAATCCAGATTGCATCATTTATAATATAAAACGTCAGTAAATATTATGTACATCGCTGCCAAGATTTGTAAAGGATGGAGTTAAACATTTTGAAGCTGTTTGTGAAAAAAAAATTTAATACCACCACTGTTGCCCAATTCTTTTCCTGCTCCAACACTTTGCACAATGTTATACATTTAGACAGTGAAAGGAAAATATGTTATGTAAAAGGGTGACTGAACACTTAAGTCAAAGATGAGCTAACTTTCATACTAATGTTTGAGGATAATAAAGATGATTCCCATTTAGGGTCCTTGTGGCCCTGTGCCCAGTCAGCTGTCTGAGTTGCTAACATTTGGCAATTCACCTAAACACTGAGCATGCCCAAGCTAAAATGGATTCAATCAGACTAGACTGAAAACAAACTTTAATTGTTTCTACTTGGGCTTTTGTAAAAGGAATGGGTTTTCCACTATTTTTAAAAAAGACATAAACCTCTTTTCATCAATCGCTGTGTTTTTCAAAAATTAAATGTAGCTGACTCAGCAGAAGTCCGTTCCACCTCCATTCTCCTACTGCAACCTCGCGTAAGAATCTATGGTACTCTTGACAGTAATGATCAAAAAGACACTTGTCACAATTATTGACCATATTATTTATTTCATGAGAGCATAAAACTTACTTTAAAAATAGTTTGGTCAGTGTTAATCAAAACAGAAGGGAATAAGACAGGCATTATTATTTATTTATTCAGTGTCATCATTGTTACATGATGATTGCTCTGGTCAGCAAATATGTCGCTCTTTTAATAAGGTTGTTCTGCCTGAGGCTGAGCATGGGCACAAAAAAAAACGAAAAACATATTCAATTATCTTAGTCAAGTAAGTTTAGAACTGTTTTTCAGTTTATAATTATGATTACTTGTGCACAATTGATAGGTTAAACAGATCTGGTATTGCACACAAGGGGAAGGGTAGAATGTGCCACAGATTTGTGTAGCACTGGTAGTTGTCCCTTTCATTGTATCATTTATTATTGAGCTTCAGTATTCATTTCACTATTCACTACAGTGAATTGACTAACAGTCAACTTATACCTGCGTTTGGCTACTCTAATTTAGTATACACGGATAATAAATTAGTTTATTTAATTGTTCATTTAAGTTGTTTGCTGATACAAAGCATAATTATTTTATCATGGCCAGAAGATAGGAGGGAAAATAAATATTTTATTTATATATATATATCTACGTCAACCTGGCTACTTTATAAAATTATTTTTATTTTTAAAATGGACCAAGACTTTCCCCTGACTAGCCATGACTCATACCAGAGAAATTCATTACCTTGAGAAACCAGCAGGGACCAATTACTTTTCAAGAGGTGCTAATGCCCTCTGTGACGGCAGAAAATCAAATTCCAAAGAAATGTACCAACACTCTTTACATTTCTAAGGCAGGGCTCTGGCCAACAGAACCAGTAGGGTGCGGGGAAAAATGTTGTCCTAGTCGGGCAGGTTCAGTGGGGGCAGGCGTGGGAAGCCAACCACCACCTGCGATTGGAGCCGGACTGCGATTTCATGGTGGCGGGCCAGTTAAGGCTTGCCCAGCGCTGCTTGTGTGGGGGGGAGGGTAGAGGAGGGCAAGTGCGTAAGTTCACGCATGCTGCAACTGCTCGCAAGAAAAGCTCCCTGAGGCACAGTGCTGCCTCAGGGAACTAAAGATATAAAAAATTAAAAATAAAGAATTATAAAATGGTAAAAAACATGTCCCCTCATGTGACTGTCACATGAGAAGGGACATGTTCTTAATGAAATGTTAAAATTTTTATTTTATTTTTATTTGCTGTTGGAAACATCATCCTGACCATGGATGAGGTTTCTTAAAAAATGCAAAGGTTACTTGGCCTTTTTGCTTGCCTGCCAACCATAAGGTTGAACGGGCAGCGAAAAATAACATTTAATTGGGACTTTAATGGCCTTACTAGACCTTTTAATTGTTGGCGGGCTGCTGCCGACTCCCGCACGCACCCACTGACTGAAATATCACGCAAGTGCACAATGACCCTGGGATGCTCACTCGAAGTCATCACATGTCATTTTATGGTCATTAGGGCTGGGCGTGCGCCCGCCTGACAAGTGTAATATTTTGGCCGGGATGTCAGCAAGGACTCTAACTCCTCTATTAAACACCTGAAGATTCCAGATCTGGGAAAATACATCCTCTCTCCAAATCCCAGGAGAAGATGTGGGAGGTATGTCACATGACCTACCCCAAACTGATATAATAATGCCATGTGGAACTGAAACATAGCACCCTACCATTTTACCATCTGACAGGTAGCAGCAAAAAGAACTCTGTCCAGATAAATTGCCTAGCCCTCATCTACACTGTATTACTGGAATATTGGAACTCCTGTATCGGTGCCTGTAAAACTCATTCATCTCTATGTGACTTCTTCCATCGTGGAAGTCCTCACTTCTGGAAAGTTATAATAGTTTTAGCCTGCTAACCTCTGAAGGAATATACCTTTGGACTTTTGATTCTGGACTCTGGACTCACATGAAACCATAACTCTTATGTTTATCGTGTTCTTGCCTTGTATCCTTTCTTTCCTTTAACCCTCTGTTATTCTATGACTGCAAACAGGGGCATACATTGTGAAACCCCTTTCTGTGTTTTGTGCATGTGTAAAAATAAACCAGGCCTCTTCTTTTACCTTATCGCAAGTTTTTTGTGGGGTTATTAGTAGAGGATTGGATCACTCCAAGTTGAAGGGTTGGAGAAAACACACCACCAGTTATAAAAGGGGAAATAAAAAAAACCTTTGTTTACAGATGGGTAGTGAGAGGAGATATCAGGGCTGTTTAAATTAATTCCTCTTCTGTCCGTTAAGTTGTTGTTTAGTTAAGTTGTTGATGCTATGAACCCCACTATGGTAATTTCTTGATTTCTTCTATATTATCTCTGCTTAATGAAGGAATCCTTCTTTTACAATCTTTTTTTTTAAAGAGCTATGATTAACATTAACATCCTTTTATTTTGTCTCCATGCTTGCCAATTTTATGAATATTTTTGTTTAAACAGTCAGTACTGATTATATCAGCATAATTGACTTGGAGGGATTAGTAAACCTGACGGAGTCATGGAGCTGAATTAACATCAGGAGATAAGGTAGTTTACTCAGGGTCTTTCAGCCATTTGTCATTTTGGCTGTGTATGTATTAATTTAGCTCTTATTGTCAGGCATAGTAATCCCTTCAAGACAGTGCTTCTAATAATGTAATCAGTGCTTATTGTTTAAACAATAATTTAAAAAAACCTGTAAATGGGAGAAAAACAAAAGGATGCTCAAGTATACATACTTCTTTTTAGCTGACTTTTTAATGCTGAGATTCCATCAAACAGTACTTTATTGTGCAATTTAATTACCAAGTGTAAGCTTTGTTAGAGCCCAAATAAATATGGAAAGTGTTGAAAATTTACCACAACAGTTTAATATTAACATGCAGAATCAATGCATGCTAAATTTCTTGTATCTTATCAAGTACTCAAATACGATGGTACATCACAACCTAAAATATCTATTAAACTTTATATTAACACTTTAACTATGTAGGATATTCCGATCACACTGACATTTGTGGGAGCTTGTTGGGCTGCCATTTTTCTTACATTATAACAGTAACTATCCTTTAAAAGTACCCTTGTCGACTATAAAACACTTTGGAATGTCTTGAGGTACTATTGGTGCTATATAAATGCAAACCCTTTTTAAATCATTTACAGCTCCTCATGATTTATCTTTTTGTTTTTTTTTAATTCTCTTACTATCACTCCCTTTTGTCATGCAATATCATCCCTCATTACACAATCACAAACCTTCCCCTTTGTTCCTGCCTGCCCCCTTTCCTGCAGTAAAATTTGCTACTCTTAAAATTTTAAAGTTGCATTATGATTGATAACTTTGTTTATTGTAGAAGTTGTAAAGTTTTCCTTCGAGGCTCAGTTTGTGGAGGTTTCATCTGCAACAAATGCGCATTGGCTGATGTATTTAAGACTGAATTGGTCAGTGGCCATGCATCAAAATATTAGGGACAAAGAAGTTCTTGTAGCTGAGATATTAGAAAAGTCCACACTGGAGGTTGGAGTAGGTGTGAAGATCCTGTATTTAAAGGAGGAGAATAGGCCACTGTTAGAAAAGGAGTCAGAAGTCATGGTTTGGTGGTGGGGCAGAAGCAGTCATCCCTCGTGTGTATGTCCCCAGATAGATTTGGGGGCCAATCTTGATACATTTTTATTCATTAAAAGAGTTACACAATACAAACATATATTTCCTCCAACAACCATAATTTCAGTACGTCGATATATATAGAGATTCAAGCGACTCACCAGCTAATGCCCATCACTTGCATGCAATTAAACACAATTAATGTACAATTAACATGGTGCCGTCCTAACAATTTCTTTTCTATGGAAAGTGATGATGTGGATACTCAAGACATGGCTGTTACATGGCTGACACTGAGGAAATCCAGTAACCTATCAGGGAAGGAGTGAAAGAAAGAAAGGTGTAGCCAAAAAGTTGTAGTATAAGGGAATTTGATTATTTGGTTTACAAATAGAATTCTATGTAACTGGACCCTCAAACAAAATGTGTCTGTTGCCTCGTGGTTAAAAAGGTCAATGATTTGCTGTCCTACGGGTGAATTGTCCCAGATTTGTACTAAGTGCTGTTGTGGGAGGGGAAAAGAACGATTTACACACTGGCCGCAACGGCGGCTTTTCATGCCATACTGTCCCAATCCCACCTCATTAATCATGCTTTCCCGGGTATTATAGAGCTGATTTTCCAGGCAAATTTTTTTGCTGGACACTTTTTTAACTTTAATTACAAGGCAGCAGCAGCAACTACATGTGTACACCTAACTCTATAACTAAAGAACTGTCGCCTAGAGGTTCCCCACACTGCTAACTCACTGGTTTACACAGATCATGTGATCCTACAACACAAGATTATTCTTAAAGCTACAGTCCTACCTTTATCAAAACTATAATTACTACATTCCTCTCCATTAACTTTTTTGTACATTTTGTATTTACAAGGATATTTATCTCATGACATTACAATATTAAGCAGGTCATGAAATTTCAAGTTCAGTCTTTAAGGTGGTTTCCTGATCCATGTGGAATGTCAAAGCTCCACAACCTCCAATTCTTTTGCAGGAACCACATTCTCTGGAACCCCATTAACATCAGGTACCTCATTAAGCACATGCAGTTCAATGACTTCCACTCCGACAGAGACATCAGGCATGTCTGACCTTGATTGAGCAACTTTAACAGGAACCACAGGTTCAGCAATGGTTACAGGTGGTGCATCTTTTTGTTGGGGTATCTCCCTTCATCTTCAATGACCCACATGCTTACAGGTGATCCGGTCCTCCACTGCCACATGGTATGACAATGGTCCGGTCACAGAGCTTACTTTATCAGGTAACCACTTCGGTCTTCCATTGAAATTCCTTATGCATCTGTTTCTCCAACAATCAATTGTCGCTTACGACTGTGCAAATCATGAGTTGCTTTTTGGTTCCCTTAACTTTTCTCCACCTTCCCCTCCAAATTGTTAAGGCCATTAAGTAATCAATTAAAGTAAATTTTTCACTGCCCATCCAACCTAATGGTTGTCGGGCGGGTGAAAAGGCCAAGTGGCCTTTGCATTTTTTTGGAAACCTCATCCACGGGCTGAATGAGGTCCCAAAAGCAAATAAAAATAAAATAAAAACTTTAATTTTTCATGAATAATATGTCTGTCACATGAGGGGACATGTTTTATTACATTTTTATTTTCTTTCTTTAATCTCTTCATCTCCCTGAAGCAACTCTGTGTCTCAGGGAGATTCGCTCACCCGCGTGCCTGCTCAGCCCGCTCGCACTCCCCACCCCCCTCCCCGCACAGGCAGCGCTCAGTGGTGCCACTCGCGTTTCACGCAGGGCGGGCCTTATTTGGCCCACCAGCGTGAAATCATGGGTGGAAGTCAGCTTCCTGACCACCCCCGCCTGCTGCCGCCAAGCCCACCTGCCAAGGGCAAAATTCTGCCCAGTAATTCTGCAGGTGTTTCTCCTGTTGCGGTGTTTTCTTTTAAGCTTTTAGCAGCTCTTGGTTGAGTGCAACAAAGATTTTCTGCAGCTCATTGGCAAATTCCAAATTTCATATTTGTCCAGAATCCTTTGTCCAGTCATCCAGAATCCTTTCCAGATAAGGCCTTGGAAGTAACTTGTACCTCTTCGATTTTATCTTCAGCATCATCGTCCAGCAACCCATTGTGAATGACTGAAATAATATCAAAGTAGGCACAACTCAATAATTTGCTTATTGCCTCCTTCAAGTGTTTATAGGTACTGCCAGCCACCATTTTATCAGCTCCTTTTAACAGGTCCTGCATTTGATTTGGCACCAATTCTATTTGATCTTCAAGGGCACTCTTTCAACCCTTTCAGGACAAACACATTTGCAGAAGCCCTTGAGGAGGCTGATTTCCTTCTAAGAAATGGTAAATGCACCAGTAATGCCATCTCTGAAGTCATTCTAAACATGCTCCTATTTGAAGTTCTCCAATATATATTTAACATGTAATTCTGTACGAAGATGTCGTTTCTCCATTTCTGTCCTCATAAGTTGTTCACGTTGTAATGTGAGAGGTTATTATGTAGTGAAATAGGAAACGAGCAAGTTTAGTTTCCAATAATTTGCTTGTTAATTTTTTCATTCAGACATTTTATTGTCGTTTCTGAAACTTCTTACCTTTTGCCTCCTTTCTACCACAGAATTTAGTCTCGGCCTTCTTTTTGACTTCTCTGTTGGCCAGACGTCTCTCCATCTCAACTTGTCTTAATTCAGTAGTTGAGCTACCCATGACTTCATTATCTACTCACATCTTGGAAAGTTCTATGGCTTTTGCTTTCAAAGCCTCTTTAGCCTCATTCAGCTGATCCTTCAGCTCCTCTGTCTCCTTCGTGTATCTGTTGTCTTCTCTCCCAACTGATTCTTCAGTTTGTTCAGAGTGACATTGATTTCTTCCTGTTTCTCTTCGTAATTTCCCAAAAATTCCAAAAATACAAACTTCAACTTTAGGGATCTTGTCACGTGTGAAGATCTTTCAACAGATTTTCCCTTTTTTTGCGAAGCTCACTTGCTTCATCTTGAATTCTGTAATTCAGCAGAGTCTCCTCAACTTTCTTCTGCTGTTCTTCCATGTTGTTGTTAGATAGTCTTCATTTCCTCAGGTTGCTGAATGCTTATACACTCCTTTTTTATCCTGTTGTGGTCCTTGGACTCTCCAGGCTCATTCTGAAGTACCTTGCCTTGTTCTTTTGCCAACTCAGGAACTCTTCCAGCTTCCTTTTGAAATCTCACTGGCCAATCAAGGTTAATTCCCCTCAACCAATTTCGACCTAGAAGGCTTGGTCCTCTACCTTCTGTTACCATCACTGGTAGATGAGCCGATTGGTGTCTATAATGAACAGTTACTCTGGTGATACCTTTTACCTGGACTTCTTCACCTGTGTACATTTTCAACTTGGCAGGTGTTTGTTCCAAATTTAATTGTTAATTACCTTTATTTAAATATCTGAAAGTGTGTTCTCCTATTACAGTGGTAGAAGCACCGTGTCTACTTCCATTTTTTAATGGTTTACCATTCACTTGCACTGTGACAGTTATTGGCTCTGTCTTCCCAACATTCATGTTGAATAATGAATAAATGTCAGAATTGGTTGTTTCTGGCTCTTCTATACTATATACTTCATTGGACTTGTTGTCTGAAGCCTGTTTAAATCTCGCTTTGCAATGATTCAATATATGTCTACTACTGTGACAAAAATAACTACCTTTTTAAATTGCCATTCATTAAGAGTATGGTTGTTTCCATGTTGATAAAAATTAGTTTTTGACTTTGTTTCTAGGCTGTTTCCTCTGAAATTTCAGTTAGCAGGGCTGTTTCCCGCTTTGTGGTGGAATCCCGGCTTTTCGTGCCACTTTCTGCTGACTGTTCCCGCCCAATTAGGAGAACAGTGCCATTTTGCGCCCCTTGAATCGCTTGTGAATCCCTCACGGCACTTTCCAGCATAAACAATATTTCTATCGCTTTTTTTTAAAACCAAGAACCACTTCAGCCAGCAATCTTCACTGAATATCATTGTCCTGCATACAACAGACCAAATGATCCCTGAGCATGTCATTCAGGGTTTCACTGAAATCACAACATTCCACTAGTTGTTTTAATTTTGCCACATAGGTAGCTATGGTCTCTCCCGGAGCTCTATTCCGTGAATTGAACCTGAACCTCTGCATTGTGATCGAGAGCTTGGGTTGGAAATGTCCCTTAACGAGGTCTACTAATTCACTGCAAGTCTTCAAATCTGGGGCACCGGGGACCATCAAGCTTTGAATTAAACTGTAGGTCCGGTTCCCACAAATACTCAGGACAACACGCTCCTCTTTTCCTCCCCCTGTGATTTCATTGGCTTGAAAGAAGAACACGGGATGTTCTACATATTGAGACCAGTCGTCTGTGGTTGGTTCAAAGGGATTGATCCTGCCAAATTGTAGCACCTTGGATGAGTATATCTTTCTTCCTTTTTAATTATATTAGATTTTCACAATTGCTGGTAAAGGGACAGTACCAGATCTGATTTATCCCCAAAATCAGTTTGTTATAGAGTTGCTCTTCCAGGCAACTTTTCTTTGTGGACACATTTAACTTTATTTATGAGACAGCAGCAGCAACTAAATGTGTGCACCTAATTCTATAACTAAAGAAGAATGCTCACCTAGAGGTTCTCATTGCTGCTGACTCATTGGTTTACACAGATCATGTGATCTTACAACAGGATTATTCTTTAGGTTACAGGCCTATGTTTATCAAAACTATAATTGCTACACCTGGAAACGTGCCATTTTGTTGGTGGGTGGCCTCCAATTCACCCATCATGCCACCACCTCGCTGCTTCCTCATGATGGGCGCCAGATATAAAGTGCGGCCATGCGCACACCTCTCAGTGCTTCCAGCCCAGGACAGCTGCACAGGAGACATGGCCCCAAAAGGCAAGAAGCCTGCAGCCCCACCATTCAGTGGTACATCCCTGGGATGCCGCTTGACACCATTGGAGCCTGCTGTGATGTCCTCTAACACAACGTGGCCACAGGAGGCCCATCAGTGTTACAACTCCTGCCTGGGAGATGGTGGCAGTGGGTTGTCAGTGCCAATGCTGCACAGAAGAGGTTGGCCCTCCAGTGCAGAAAGAGAATGAATGATCTCATTGTGCCACCAGGGTAGGGCAACCATCTCAACACTCTAAACTCACATACTCACAAGGCAATCACACATTCACTGGCATCTCACTCACTGCCAGCTCAAGGGACATCACCACTCACTCTCTCTCACACACCCTCACATCTCCATCTGGCCTCATCTCCTCTGGAGACTTCCTGCTCAGACCTTACCTTCTTGAGGCCACTTTTACAGAACAACATGTGACCCCACACAGCCTGGGATACTCCCTTTCTTCAGTGCATGCCTCGTCCTGTAGTCTCTTCCTTTGCCTGAAGCACTTATCCACCCTCCCCAACCAAGCCCTAGACCTGCAGCCATTGAAAAGCCACCTCTGCCTCATGGCTGGTCTCGTAAGTGGAAACCTACCTGTGAGACCCCCTAAAAGTGATGTGCTGCAAGCGAAGCCCAGCACTGATGATTGCAAGTGCTGCTGGTAGCAAGGTAGGCAAATAAACCTCAAAGTCCCAAGTGAAGTGCAGCTCGCCAAGTGCACGTTGCTTATGTTTGGTTGTTAAATCAGGCAATCATGCCATCGTGTTTCACAACTGAACCTAAGTGACATGTGCCTGGTGAGCTGCGCTTTGCTTGGGACTTTGAGATTTGTTTGCCTACCTTGCTTTGGGCAGCACTCGCAGCCATCAGCGGATGATCCGGTGGATGATCCGGCATGGGGGGATGATTCTGGCGAGTTGGGCTTATAATGATATTCAGATGTATAACAATGAGGTTTCTGATGCACGACAGCAGGAAATGTGCCCTGCCATTGACAGAGCGAACGATTGCAAACAGGCTTCACAATGTCGGGAAGCCGATTTTTGGCCTTCTCACCATATTGTCCACTCATGCCACCAAATATGTCTGATGCCAATGGGCACGGAAAATTCCACCCTATGTTGACAGGATGGTAGAGGGAGAAGGTGACAAGCCACTCGTGGTTATCTATGTGGGAACAAATAACATAGGCAGAAGTAAACTAGATGTCCTTCGGTGCTAGCATTAGAGTATTTAAGAAGGAAGCTTCGGGAAAGGACCTGTAGTGCAGCACTTTCTAAAATACTACTTGTGTCACGTGATGGTATTGAAAGACAGAACATTATTAATCAAATCGACAAATGGCTGAGGATTTAGCATCCCTAATTAAAGTTTCAGTTCCTCAAACAATAGAACAGTTTTTGGAATTGGGGAGCGTATACAGACCAAAAACCAAACCATAAACCAAAAAAACAAGTTAGAGATGTTTTTGATATGATTGATAAAATACTGGAAGAAGCATTTAAGCTGGAACAATGGATGGTTACCAAGGATGTAAGGCAGCAATCATGCTAATTGGGGCCAAACTTAAAGTGTGGCAGTGAAAATTCAAAGTTTAAAGGACTAGAAATTAGGCTGCCTGAAAATCGAATAAACAAGTTTATTGTTTCCTTGGGGAGAATTTTCTCCCTGTTGGGCAGGCGGTTCGGGAGCGGGCCTGGGCAGGTGTGGAGCTGATCTCCGCCCGTGATCATCTGTGCACCGCCATTTTGCGTGGGTGGGCTAATTGAGGCCCACCCAGCGTGATGCGTACCCGGAAGCGCTGAGCGCTCCCTGTGTGGGTGGGGGGAGATGGAAGGGTCGGGGCCTGTGCTCTTTCACATGAATCAGGGAGATTAATTTAAGAATCAAATATTGCGAAAAAGAAAAAAAATTACTCAGACATGTCCCCTCATATGACAGTGTCATGTTTATGTATTGTAATAAAATTTTTTATTTAATTTATAAACCCTTCATGAAACCTCATCCCGCCCGTGGATGAGGTTTCATGAGAAATGCAAAGGCCGCCTGGGCTCTTCGCCTGAGCCCAATCTTAAAGTTGGACGGGTAGCTCAGACAATCAGTTTAATTAGGTGATAAATGGCCTTAATGGGCATTTGACAGTTCGGCAGGCACACAGCCAACTCCGGTGCACACCCGACGAACTGAAGATCAAAATGATGTGTGGTGACATCAGGACACACGCCCAATATCACCGCGCATTATTTTATGTGTCGGCATGCCGAGCCCACCGCCGCACGCCAACTGGAAGATTCTGGCCTTGGTTTCAAAAACAGTTGAATAAAAGGACTGACCCGGGGCACCTGGTGGGCTCCTGATGGTCTGGAAGAGATGTCCAGGTCATTCACTTTCTAAAAAATCCATACATTTACAAAGAAAATGTTTTACACTAATGCATTTCCTTATTCTGTGTTCCAGTGATACAACACAAGGTAACGTTCACTCACCTTTTATAGGATATTACTAAAGTTACAATTGGACATTGGCTCAACTATGGTTTTTAAGGGATAAATAGATGCATTGGGTCAGCACAAGGCAGCTAATATTCTGAATATTCCTTCAAGCATTCAGAAGGGAGGATATGAGCACAGAAGCTCAGCCTGACTGAGTGATGCTAGACAGAATGTTTAGACATAGGGGGCAGAATTTTACAGCAGCAGGATTTTATGTACCCGCTGAACACAATGGGGTTTATAATGGCTTGCTGCATTTTATGGCCCTGTCCCCGCCGAAATGGAACCGTAAAATTCTGCCCAGGGATTTGGTAGGTGAGGGAATTTTAAGGGTTGATCTCTTTTTAAGATCTGGTCAAATTTGCATTTAGCATTTAACTTAAATGTAACAGTAAATTGTAGTTTCTTTTAGTTTTAATCAGTGAAAATCAAGCTCTCTGCTGAGAGACAGCTGCAGATAGTTAATTAGGTAGCTAATTCAATCTGGTTTTCTAGACAGCATGGCCTGACTCAGGCCTCTGGAATTTCAGCCAGTACAAATGCAGGATGTTTGGTTGGCGCACTAAGTAAGTAACAGATAAATCCAGCTGACTGAGTGTCCTGAGATGGATGTTTAACTCTAGAAATTTAGTTTGTGAGGGAAGTCAGTGTTTGGGAGAGGAGGTGTTGTTCTCATCTTTTACAAAACAAGTGGTCTGAAAGAGGGAGCCGGAGGCAGCAAAACCTGAAGGTTGAAGCCTGGAGGCATTAATTAGGTGAGCAGGTAAGTTTTAATTTTTCTCCTCTCTATAAACTGGATCAGTAGTTTAAACTGGTACTGGGGAGATGACGTATTGTGTTAAATTTACAGCTTAGCTAGTGAAACTCCTTAATATAACTTCAAATAATCATTTAGTGATGGGGAGATGTATGTATTATATTAAATTTATAGCTTAACTAGTAAAACTCCTTAATGTAACTATGAATAATTATTGGGTGATATTTCTAAATATGAAGCATAATTAGATAAATAAAACACACTAAAGATGGCAGGGCAGGTGATATATTGCAGCTCTAGTATGTGGGAGCTGATGGATACCTGTGTGATCCACAGCAACCATATCTGTGGTAGATATCTACACCTCAAGGAACTTTGGCTCAGAGTTGATGAGCTGGAGCCCAAGCTTGGATACTGTGATACATGTGGGTGGCAGAAGTTACCTGTTCCAGGAGGCAGTCACACACCTTAAGCTAGTATTTTCAGATTTGGTCCATGCTCAGGGATAGGAGCGCGTGACTGTAAGTGAGGCAAGTATGAGAATCTAGTAGGTTGCAATGGATGAACCTCAGGCTTTACACTTATACAACAGGTTGCATATTCTTGCAGCTTGTGTGGGCAATAGCAGGGATTGCAAGGAAGGTGAGCAAACTGACCACAGCATCACGGTGCAGGGGCCATTCAATTGAGATAAGAGACTGTATAATTAGGGACCATAAGATGTAGGAACAGAAGTAGGCCATTCGGCCCATTGAGTCTGCTCAGCCATTCAGTGAGATCATGGCTGATCTGATAATCCTCAACTCCACTTTCCTGCCTTTTCCCCATAACCCTGCATTACCTTACTGATTAAAAAGCTGTCTATCTCAGCCTTGAATATACTTAACACACAGCCTCTACAACCCTCTGCGGTAAAGAATTCCACAAATTGACTACCCCCTGAGAGAAGAAATCTCCCCTCATCTCTGTCTTAAATAGGCAACCCCTTACTCTGAGATTATGCCCTCTGGTCCTCGATTCACCCACAAGGAGAAACAAACTCTCAGCATCTACTCTGTCAAGCCTCCTAAGAATCTTTTATGTTTCAATAAGGTCACCCCTCATTCTTCTAAACTCCAATGAGTACAGGCCCAACCTACTCAACCTCTCCTCATAAGAAAATCACTCCATACCTGGGATCAACCTAGTGAACCTTCTCTGGACTGCCTCCAATGCCAGTATATCTTTCCTTAGATAAGGGGACCAAAACTGTTCACAGTATTCTATGTGTGGTCTAACTAGTGCCTTGTATAGTTTTAGCAAGACTTCCCTATTTTTATCACTCCTGGAAAACTTTTTCAATTTTGCTTCCAATTTCCACCCCTCCATCACTTTCACATGGTCCATTCCGACACTTCCCTTCCCTTCCTTGACCTCTCTCTCTCAATTTCTGGTGATAGACTGTCCACCAATATCCATTACAAGCCCACCGACTCCCACAACTACCTCGACTACAGCTCCTCACACCCTGTTTCCTGTAAGGACTCCATCACATTGTCTCAGTTCCTTCGCCCCTGTCGCATCTGTTCTGATGATGCTACATTCCAAAACAATATTTCTGACACGTCTTCCTTCTTCCTTAACTGAGGTTTCCCACCCAAGGTGCTTGACAGGGCCCTCAACCGTGTCCAACCCATTTCCCATGCCTCTGCTCTCACACCTTCCACTCCCTTGCAGAACCTTGATAGGGTCCCAAAACAAAAACAGAAGCAGAAATACCTGGAAAAACTCAGCAGGTCTGGCTGCATCGGCGGAGGAGAGCACAGTTGACGTTTCGAGTCCTCATGACCCTTCAACAGAACTAAGTAAAAATAGGAGAGGGGTGAAATATAAGCTGGTTTAAGGGATGGGGGGGGGGTGGGGGGAGAAGGGGGATGTGGTTGTTGGGACAAGCAAGCAATGAAAAGAGGAGATAACCAAAAGATGTCACAGACAAAAGAACAAAGAGGTGTTGAAGGTGGTGATATGATCTAAAAGAATGTGCTAATTAAGAATGGATAGCAGGACAAGCAAGCTCTAGTTCTAGTGGGGGTGGGGTGAAATAAGACTAAAAGGGCATAAAAGGTATAGATAAATGAAGGGTGGAATACATTTAAAAATAATGGAAATAGGTGGGAAAAGAAAAATCTATATAAATTATAGGAAAAAACAAAAAGGAGGGGGAAGAAATGGAAAGGGGGTGGGGATGGAGGAGGGAGTTCAAAATCTAAAATTGTTGAACTCAAGGCTGTAAAGTGGCTAGTCAGAAGATGAGGTGCTGTCCCTCCAGTTTTCGTTGAGCTTCACTGGAACAATGCAGCAACCCAAGGACAGACATGTGGGCAAGAGAGCAGGGTGGAGTGTTAAAATGGCAAGCGACAGGGAGGTCTGGGTGATGCTTGTGGACAGACCGAAGATGTTCTGCAAAGCGGTCACCCAGTCTGCGTTTGGTCTCTCCAATGTAGAGGAAACCGCATTGGGAGCAATGAATGCAGTAGACTAAGTTGAGGGAAGTGCAAGTGAAATGCTGCTTCACTTGAAAGGAGTGTTTGGGCCCTTGGACGGTGAGGAGAGAGGAAGTGAAGGGGCAGGTGTTGCATATCTTGTGTTCGCATGGGGAGGTGCTGTAGGAGGGGGTTGAGGAGTAAGGGGCGATGGAGGAGTGGACCAGGGTGTCCCGGAGGGAATGCGATCCATATGGAATGCTGCCGGGGGGGTGGGGGTGTGAAGGGAAGTTGTGTTTGGTGGTGGCATCATGCTGGAGTTGGCGGAAATAGCAGAGGATGATCCTTTGAATGCGGAGGCTGGTGGGGTGATGTGAGGACAAGGGGTACCCTATCATGTTTCTGGGAGGGAGGAGAAGGTGTGAGGGCGGATGCGCGGGAGATGGGCTGGACACTGTTGAGGGTCCTGTCAACTACCGTGGTTGGAAAACCTCAGTTAAGGAAGTAGGAGGACATGTCAGAGGAACTGTTTTTGACGGTGGCATCATCAGAACAGATGCGACGGAGGCGAAGGAACTGAGAGAGTGGGATGGAATCCTTACAGGAAACGGGGTGTGAGGAGCTGTAGTTGAGGTAGCTGTGGGAGTCCGTAGGCTTGTAATGGATATTGGTGGACAGTCTATCACCAGAAATTGAGACAGAGAAGTCAAGGAAAAGAAGGGAAGTGTCAGAGATGGACCATGTGAAAATGATGGAGGGGTCAAGATTGGAAGCAAAATTAATAAATTTTTCCAGGTCCCGACAAGAGCATGAAGCAGCAGCAAAGTAATCATCGATGTACCGGAAAAAGAGTTGTGGGAAGGGGCCGGAGTAGGACTGGAACAAGGAATGTTTCACATACCCCATAAAGAGACAGGCATAGCTGGGGCCCATGCGGGTACCCATAGCCACGCTTTTATTTGGAGGAAGTGAGAGGAGTTAAAGGAGAAATTGTTCAGTGTGAGAACAAGTTTAGCCAGATGGAGGAGAGTAGTGGTGGATGGGGATTGTTCGGGCCTCCGTTCGAGGAAGAAGCAGAGAGCCCTCAGACCATCCTGGTGGGGGATGGAGATGTAGAGGGATTGGACGTCCATGGTGAAGAGGAGGCGGTTGGGGCCAGGGAACTGGAAATTGTTGATGTGATGTAAGGTGTCAGAGGAATCACGGATGTAGGTGGAAAGGGACTGGTCAAGGGGAGAGAGAAGGGAGTCAAGTTAGCGAGAAATGAGTTCCGTGGGGCAGGAACAGGCTGACATGATCGGTCTGCCGGGACAGTCCTGTTTGTGGATTTTGGGTAGGGGGTAGAAGTGGGCGGTCTGAGGTTGGGCGACTATCAGGTTGGAAGCTGTAGAAGGAAGATCTCCAGAGGAGATGAGGTCAGTGACAGTCCTAGAAACAATGGCTTGATGTTTAGTGGTGGGGTCATGGTCCAGGGAGAGGTAGGAGAAAGTGTCTGCGAGTTGACGCTCAGCCTCCACGAGGTAGAGGTCTCTGCGCCAGACAACAACAGCACCACCCTTGTTAGCGGATTTGATGACAATGTTAGGGTTGGACCTGAGAGAACAGAGTGCAGTAAGTTCAGAGAGAGACAGGTTAGAATGGGTGAGAGGAGCAGAGAAATTGAGACAGCTAATGTCACGCTGACAGTTCTCAATGAAAAGATCAAGAGAAGGTAAGAATCCAGAGGGAGGGGTCCAGGTGGAGGGAGAATATTGGAGGTGGGTCCCGCTTGTCTTCACTTTTCATCCCACAAGCCTCCGCATTCAAATGATCATGCTGTCAGCATTCCGTAGGGACCATTCTCTCCCGGACACCCTGGTCCACTCCTTCATCACCCCTAACACCTCAACCCCCTCTTACGGCACCTTCCATGCAATCACAGAAGGTGCAACACCTGCCTCTTTCCTTCCCCCGTCTTCACCATCCAAGGGCCAAAACTTTCCTTTCAAGTGAAGTAGCATTTCACTTGCACTTCCCTCAATTTGGTCTACTGCATTCTCTGCTCCCAATGTGGTCTCCCCTACATTGGAGAGACCAAACGCAGACTGGGTGACTGATTTGCGGAACACCCTTGATCTGTGCGCAGACCTTCTTATCGCTTGCCATTTCAACTCACCACCCTGCTCTCATGCCCACATGTCCATCCTTGGCCTGCTGCAATGTTTCAGTAAAGCTCAACAAAAAGAACAGCACCTCTTCTTCCGATTAGGCACTTTACAGCCTTCCGGACTTAACATTGAGTTCAACAACTTCAGACCATGAACTCTCTCCTCCATCCTCACCCCTTTTTGATCCCCTTTTTTCAATATTTATTTTTATTTTTAAATGTTTATTTAGTTTTTTCCCCACTTATATTTATTATTTTTTTTTAATATTTATTATTTCCATTTTTATTCATTGTTTTATTCTCATCTTTTAGCTTATTTTTGATCCCACCACTGGCCCCATCAGTCACTTGCTCATGTTGTTCTTTCCAGAATGCTTACCCAGGTCTGGCTTTTATCACATTCTGTTTTCTCCTCTTAATGTCACCATTAGCACCTTCATTAGCCAGTATCACCACCATCCACACCCCTTTGACCTTCTGTTTATGACATCTTTGACAAACACTTCCTTTGCCCTCACCTATCGCTGGCCTTCTATCCAGCTTCACCTGTTCCACCTCCTTTAAACAATATATATTTTACCACATTTTTACTTTTCTTTAGCTCCTAAGTAAAGTCATACAGACTTGAAACATTAACTCTGTCTTTCTCTCCACAGATGCTGTCAGACCTGCTGAGTTTTTCCAGCATTTTTTGTTTTTGTTTCAGATTTTCAGCATCTGTAGTATTTTGCCTTTATTTCCTATTTTTATACTCTATTCCCTTTGAAATAAAGTCCAACCTTCCATTTGCCTTCCCTATTACCTGTTGAACTTTTAGTTTTTTAGGCTGTTAGCTTTTTGGGATTCATGCAGAAGGACTCCCAAATCCCTCTGTGTTGCAGCCGTCTGCAGTCTTTGTCCATTTAAATAATAATCAGCTCCTTCATTCTTCCTGCCAAAGTGCATAACCTCACATTTTCCCATGTACAAAGTTTTTACCCATTCATTTAACCTCTCTGTATCTCTCTGTAGACTCTGTGTCATTCTCACCACTTGCTTTCCCACTCAGTCATTAACATATATTGTAAATAATTGAGGCCCCAGCTCTGTTCCTCTGACACTCCACTAGTTACCGGTTGCCATCCCAAAAATGTCCCCTTATCCCAACTCTCTGTCTTCTATTAGTTAGCCAATCATCTATCCATGCTAATGTACTACACTGAACACCATGGGCTCTTCTCTTGTTAAGAAGCTTTATTGAGATTGAGCAGTTTAGGCCTATACTTGCTAGAGTTTAGAAGGATGAGAGGAGAACTAATTGAGGTATATAAGATACTAAAGGGGATAGACAAAGTAGACGTAGAGTGGATGTTTCCCCTTCTGGGGCATTGTAGAATGAGAGGCCATAGTTTTAGGCTAAAGAGTGGTAGATTTAAATCAGTGCTGAGGAGGAATTACTTTTCTCAAAGGGTCTTGAATCTGTGGAATTCACTACCTCAGAGTGCAGTGGATGCCGGGATGCTGAATAAACTTCAGGAGGAGATAGACAGCTTTTTAATTAGTAATGGGTTGAAAGGTTATGGGGAGAGGGCGGGAAATTGGAGTTGAGGCCAAAATGAGATCAGCCATGATCGTAATGAATGGCGGGGCAGGCTCGAGGGGCTGAATTGCCTACTCCTGATCCTAGTTCTTATGTGTGGTACCCTATCAAATGGGCTTTTGGAAATCCAAATATATTATATATCTGCTGGTTCCCCTTTACATATCCATCTTGTTACCTCCTCAAAAAATTCTAATAAACTTGTCAGGCATGATTTCCCCTTCATGAAGTCATGCTGACTCTGCTTGATTATATTATGTATTTCTAAATGCTTTGTATTACATCCTTTATAATGGACTCTAACATTTTCCCAATGACAGATGTTAAGCTAACTGGCCTATAGTTACCTATAGTTTTTGTTGCCCTCCCTTTTTTGAATATTGGCCATTCTCCAATCTTCTGGGACTTTTCCAGAATCTAAGGGTTCTTGGAAGATTAATACCAGTACATGTACTATCTCTGTAGCTACTCCCTTTAATATCCTAGGATGCAACCCCTCAGGTCCAGGAGATTTATTGGCCTTTAACCTCATTAGTTTCCCTAGTACTTTTTCTCTCATGATAGTTATTGTATTTATTTCCTCCTCCACCCCCTTTACCCCTTGATTATTTAGTATTATTGGAATGCTGTTAGTATCTTCTACCATGAAGACTGAAGAAAAGTATTTGTTCAATTCTTCTGCTATTTCCTGGTTTCCCATTATTATTTCCCTAGCCTCATTCTCTAAGGGTTCACTTTGGCCTCTCTCTTCCTTTCTATATATTTAAAGAAGCTCTTACTTTCCATTCTATATTACTTGCTAATTTACCTTCAAAGTTTATTTCCTCCCTATTTATTTTTTCTTTGGTCATCTTTAGTTGGTTTTTAAACCTTACCTAATCCTTTGTTTTAGCACTAATCTTCACCACATTGTATATTTTTTCTTTCAATTTGATACTGGCCTTGACTTCCTTGATTAGCCATGGTTGGTTTATCCCCTTCCTTGTATTCTTCTTCCTCACTGAGATATGTCTTTGTTGTGAATCATGAACTATTTTTTTAAACATCTGCCATTGTTCATCAATCATCTTTTTTGTTAAACTGCTTCCCCAATTGACTCCAGCCAATTCTGCCCTCATTTATTGTAATTACCCTTATTTAAGTTTACCACAGTTGTTTCCAATTTAAGTTTTTCACTCAAACTGAATGCTAAATTCTACCATGTTATGGTCACTGTTTTCTAGGTGATCCTTTACTCTGAGATCATCTCAGAAAGGAATGCATAATGAAGCTTGGCTGAGAGCCCAGAAATCCATTAGAATACCAAAGCATCTGCGCTCAAGGGAAAACATTGCTTTGATTGACAGCTCTGGTTCTTTTATCCCTCCTGCCAATTACACAATGTTTATTTACACAAGATAAAGATGTTTCCAGTGCTTTCAGCTTCTGCTATTTCTACTTCAAAAGGTCTGGACGGATTGACATTTCAGTAAAAAGGATGGCAGTAAAGGAGGTTTATTTATTAAGAAAGTGGAAAGGTAGCGATAAATAACTGTCATTTAAAGATGGTTTGATTGACAGCCCTGGCTCTCCGATCTCTGCTGTCAATTACACAATGTTTACTTACACAAGATAAAGGGGCTTCAAGTGCTTGCAGTTTCAGCTATTGATACTTTAAAGGATCTAAATTATTGACAATTTTATTGGATTCAGGAAACTAAGATTTTGACTCCCACCTAATTAAGTCCCCCCACTAAACATGTTTCTCATTTTTCAGGGCCCATTAAACTCTGCCCTGTGGATGCATTGGTTATAATCTTCCAAAATTCCCTAGATCCTGGAAAGATCCCAGTGGATTAGAAAGTCACAAATGTAACACCACAATTCAAGCAAGGAGGGAGACAGAATGCAGCAAACTATTGGCCAGTTAGCCTAATATTTATCATTTGGGAAAGTGCTAGAATCCATAGAAATTTAGGAATTTAGGAATTCATGATACAATCAGGCAAAATCAACATGGTTTTGTGAAAGGGAAATCACGTTTAACTCATTTATTAGGGTTCTTTGAGGAAGTAACAAGCAGAGTGGATAAAAGGGAACAAGCAGATGTAGTGTATTTGGATTTCCAAAAACATTTGATAAGTTGCCATTTAAAAGGGTACGACACAAGGTAAGATCTCACAATGTTGTGGCTGACATATGAGCATAAATAAAGAATTGTCTAACTAACAGGAAATAGACAGCTGGAATAAATGGGTTATTTTTAGTTTGGCAAACTATAACTAGTGGACTGTCACAGGGATCAGTGCCAATGCCTCAACTAATCATGAGCTATACTACTGACTTGGTTAAGGGAACAACTGTATTGTAGCCAAATTTGCTGACAATCCATGGATTTTCAAGGAATCAGGGAGACTCCATGGAGGGGTGGAAATGGTTGCTGAGACACAATTCCAGGATTTTAGATCCTATTTCTGGGGGTTATGATTTCAGTGCTGTATTTTAAGAATGTGGGCAGGTTGGGTCGTGAGTCCACACTCTACAATCCTAATTTGGCCAATTCCATTGCAGACACGGGTATGACCTAGACCTTTCGTAGAGTTGGACCAGCTTTTCAAAGAGTAGGAACGCAAGTTGTGAGGAGGATGCAAAGAGTCTCCAATCTGATCTAGATAGGTTAAGTCAGTGGACAAAGGTTTGTACAGATGTAGTATAATGTGGGAAAATATGAGGCTGTCCACTTTGGCAGGAAGATTAGAAAAATAGAATATTATTTAAATGAAGAGAGACTGCAGAATGCTGCAATACAGAGACACCTGGGTGTCCTGCACATGGATCACAAAAAAAAACATTCAGCTACAGCAAGTAATTAGGAAGGCAAATGGAATATTGGAATAAAAACAGAAAATTCTGGAAAAACTCAGCAGGTCTGGCAGCAACTGTGGAGAGAGAAAGACAGAGTTAACGCTTTGAGTCTATATGCCTCTTCTTCAGAGCTAAAGAGAAGTAGAAGTATGATGGATTTTATACTGTTTAAGAGAGGATGGAGCAGTTGGAGCAAAATAGAAGGTCAAGGATAGATGAGAGCTCAGGAGAGATTTGACAAAGATGTCATAGTCACAAGATAAAGGCAGTGGTAATGGTGTTGTTAATATATTAAAGGTGCTGATAGTGGCATAAAGGTGAGCAAGCAGAATGTGGTAATAGCAGAACAAGGGTCAGTGCTCTGTGAAAGCAAAACGTAAGAATAATTGACAGATGGCTCTTTGAGGGGGGTGTTGGGGGAAAATAACAGATTAAAAAAGGAGTCAAGATGGAGGAGAGAGTTCATGGTCTAAAATTATTGAATTTAGTGTTAAACCCAGAAGGCTGTGAAGTGCCTAACCAGAAGATGAGGTGCTGTTCCTCCAGTTTGCGTTGGGCTTCACTGGAACATTGCAGCAGGCCAAGGATGGGTGTGTGGGCATGAGAGCAGGGTGGTGTGTTGGAATGGCCAAATGGAAAGTTAGCCTTTTTTGCAAGGGGGATGAAGCATAAAAGTAGGGAAGTGTTGCTACAACTGTACAGGGCATTGGTGAGACTACATCTGGAGCACGGTGTGCAGTTTTGGTCTCAAGGAAGGAATTTACTTGCATTGGAAGCAATTCAGAGAAGGTTCACTAGGCTGACTCCTAAGATGAAGGGGTATCTTATGAAGAAAGGTTGAGGAGGTAGGACCTACACCCTTCAGAGTTTAGAAGAAGGGGATCTTACTGAAACATAAGATTCTGAAGGGTCTTGAGAGGGTAGGTGCCGAAGGATGCTTCCCCTCGTGGGGGAATCTAGAACTAGGGGGTACAGTTTAAAAATAATGGGTATCCCAGTTAAAATAGAGATGAGGAGGAGTTTCTTCTCTCAACAGGTCATTAATCGTTGGAATTCTTTTCCCCAGAGAACCATGGAGGCTAGGTTATTGAATATGTTCAAGGTTGAGTTAGATTTTTGATCTACAGAGGAGTTGCTGGTTACGGGGATAGGCCTGAAAGTGGAGTTAAAAGCCACAATAAGACCAGCCATAATCTATTGAGTGACAGACCAAGCTCAATGGGCCACTCCTGCTCCCATTCTCTATGATCTTACGCCCTCCTAAAACAGAATTAAGCAACGTAAAATGAATTACATCAATATGTAAAGATGATAGAAATCCTTAACAAGCTAAAAGAGCTCAAAATAAACAAATCACTAGTGATAGATGGTATTCTTCCTGGGGCTGAGTTTTGCCCCTTTTGGAGAGGTTGTGAGGGGGCGGGCGGGAGCAAGCGCAAACCCGATTTGTGCCCCCGATCGGGTGCACGTCGCCATTTTACGTAGGCGGGCCAACTAAGGCCTGCCCAGCATGGCGCACACCCAGAAGCACTGTGCGCTCCCTGTGTGGGCAGCGGGGGTGTGGGGGTGGTCCTTCAATTGGGGACTGCGCTGTTTCGCGCATGGGCACAAAAGAGCGCAGAAATCTCCCTGAGGCACGGAGCTGAAAAGTTCTGAAAAATTTAATAAAAAAAAGAAAAAAATTTAAGTACATGTCCCCTCATGTGAAACTGTTACATGACCAGGGACCTGTCCATTAATTTTTATTAATTAATAAACCCTTCATGAAACCTCATCTGGCCCGTGGATGAGGTTTCATGAGAAATGCGAAGGCTGCCTGGGCTCTTCGCCTGCCCGCCAACCTTAAGGTTGGGCAAGCAGCATTCTTAACAGCTTTAGGTACTTTCTTAATGGCCTTAATTGGCTGCGCACCTGCCGAACTGACAATCTAAATGACACGCGGTGACATCGGGATGCACGAGCGAGGTCACCACGCGTCATTTTATGTGTCGGCGAGCGGGCTGCACCCCTGCTCGCTGCCCCGACAATTCTGCCCCTGGTGATCTGACAAATTGTGGGTGCCATTCAATTTTATACAAGACTTTGCCGCAGCTAAAACAGTTTTGGATTTGTAATCTGGTTCATATACTGAAACAGCATCGGCGTTTCAAGTACTTTATTGTCAGTAAATGGCCGAAATTTTCTGTTCCCATTGGCGTCGGGTGTCATGGCAGGCGTGAGTGGACAATATGGTGAGAAGGCCAAAAATCGTTCTTACGCCAGTTTGCGATCATCCGCTCCACCCATCAATGGCGGGCCACCTTTCCTGCCTCCATACATCAGGAACATTATTTTAATACATCTACATCTAATTATAAGCCCCGCTTGCTGGAATCAATCAGCTGGAAATCATGCCAGCCCAGAACACATCTTGATAAGTATGACATGCAGAAGTTCGGACTTACCGTTAGGGCCTTGTTCACATTGCGGACATCCGAAGAGCAGAAGATGGAACCCAACAGCAACTGGAACTGGAGGAACACATGAATCACATGCGGAGTGGACCTTCATGGGCATGGCTCCTCCACAAAGCAGCTCTCGGAAGGTGGGAGGGCTCCATTGATGTCTAGGGTCTGCTTAGAGACATCAGGGACTTGGACATGGCCTGCTGTGGATGACCGTCGAGGGGGTGAAGAGGAAGCTCTAGGATGGGCTGGGAGAGGAAGGTGTACTGGTGGGTGAGGGGGGGGCTGCGGTTGGTGAAGTTGGGAAGGGGTAACCATGGTGTTGAGGAGTGGTGAGATTGGGAGAGAGGGGGATGATGCTATCAGAGAGGTGAGATTGGTGGGGGAGTGAGTACAGTGGGGGGGATAGTGTAACGGGTAGGATACAGCAACTGAAGAGGTAGGTGTATGGGGGTGGGGAGATGTAAGGGAAGGAGTGCGGGGGGTGGAGGAAGGAGTGCAAGGGAGGAGGAAGGAGTGCGGGTGGAGATATCTAAGTGAACATGCAAGGGCGGGGTCTGTGGAGTGAATGACTGCCTCCTGGGGATTGAACTAGGGGAGGGCAGAGTGAGCCAGTAGGGTGGGAAGCTGAGGGTGCAACAGGAGCGGTGGAAGGCTCGGCGAGGGTGGTTGGTGAGGACTCGGAGGTAGACACAGACCCCAGGGGTGGGAAGGAGGAGGTTCGAGTGGTCAATGGGGGCGGGATTCTCTGAAAAGATAGGGAACGTGCACGTTCGCCTGGATCTATTGGAAAGCAAAGGTTTCTGACTGGTTGGTGACAGTGGGGGTTGGAAGGTGCTGCGGTGTCAACACTGATGTGGGAAAGGATTTGGATGACTGGGGGAGGGGAAAGGACAGGGGAACTAAAAACATACTTTACAATTACCATGCTTCTTAAATCAAAGGTGAGCGGAGCCTCATGTTGGACGGGCACAGGTGCTGCATGGGAGTGTGTTCAGTGGGTGGAGATGCAGCTCAGCTCAGATGGACAACTGAAAGAGAAGCCCAGCAGGCAGCATTGAAATTGCTCAGGGCAGTGAGATGAGTGTGATGGAGGAAGGCTCCATGTGCATGGGAGAGTGCTTGCACGAGGCTCTGAAAGGCCCTGCCGCAACACACTTCTCCCTCCAGACTCACTCGTGGCCTGGCTGCATGCAGCTGAACTGCTAGTGAGGGGGTATGCAGCGGGAGGATTTGTGAAGCCTGTAAATGAAGCTGGAAGACACCGTTACGCATTATTCAGTGAAAGTGAATATATGTTCAGATTATAAAGTGACAAAATATGTTCACTCGTGCAACCACTTGTGATCAGGAATTCTAAGGGCAGAATTTTCAGTTCGGTGGGCAGGCGCGGTCGGCTGGCCCGAGAGTGCACGGGAAATGGGGCCTCGCCCACGATTGGCCCCCGACTGCAATTTCACACTGGGGGACCAATCTAGGCCTGTCCAGCATGAAATGTAGCTCCTCGCTGTTCGGGAAGGGCTGAGCGGGGCAGTGGCCTGTTGGGCATCGGGTCCAATAGAAAACTGGTAGCCAGTTTAAAAATGGCACAGACAGCCCCTGGATGGCTGCCGTGGGAGAACGTCTGTTCTGTGTTAGCAAACTCAAGTGATGTAGTCGAATGCAGTTGGAGATATGAGGCAGGAGGGCAGGCCAGGTGGGCATTCAGCCCCTCGCTTTTCGGAGTGCCTCATGGTTTCCCTGGAGAAGGCGGATGCCAGGAGGGACAGCCATGTCCCCAGAGATGGGAGGAGGAGGCCACCACATCTCACAGAGGGTTTGGGAGGAGGTGGCAGCGCGGGTCAGCAGCCATGACGTGGTGCGGTGCTCCTGAGTGCAGTGCGGGAAGAGGTTCAATGACTTGCTGCGCTCAGGAAGGGTGAGTACCCTGTTGGCATGGGTCAGTGTGCAGAAGTGTTAAGATGTGGCTGCCCCTGCGTGAACCCCAGGGGTGCTAGTGTCAGAGTATCCAACTGTCAATGATACTGGAGCTGGCCAAGGGAATGAGCCCTGGCTACTTGGACCGAGTGCCTTGTGGCTCGAGGGCCACAACTCGGATGTGTCCCGTGAGGTGTTGCTCCGCTGGAGTTGGTCAGGCTGCAATGTGTTGCAGGTAGAGAGTGAACTAATCCATGCTACTCTGTCCTTTCAGGAGAAGACAAGGCATAACCAATCAGAGAGGTTACGGACAGGTGGAGGCCCACCCAGCCTGCTGCTCCTGACCAGGCTTGAGCCAGATGCGCTTGAGCTTGAGAGCCAGCACGTTCCATGTGCAACCAGGCGTGGAGAAGTGGGGCTGTCAGACAAAGGTAAGAGTGCAGTGCACAGAGGTGAGAGTTTCAGATTATGCAACCATTCTAGCGTTGTCCCTTAATTGATGGGAGCCTCAGATCCAGAGTCTCCATTGATCTTGAAAGACAATGGCATCATGATGCAGTTCTCCATTGTCTCACCAGGGTGCCTGGCATGCACAGTTACAGTGTGATGACTTTAACTAATGACATGTCTTTGTTCTTCCTTTTGAATTTGCCAGCTCTCTGGACCCTGAAGGGCCACCCCTGATGCCAGAGGACCACCAGGCTTCATTTGCACCTGTGCCACACCCACTCTCTGGACTAGACACCAACGCAGATATCTGCATCTTGGTGGGTATTAGATGGGTGGCTAGAATGTCGGTGCACATCGGTGAGGGCACTTCACACTTATTTGAGGTGCAGGTGGAGGCAGAGAGCGCCCAGGGCACCGGAAGTCGGAGGGCTGCTGGAGACCAGGGCTATACTGAGTCAAAGGCAGATGATGAGACTCTGGTGTCGCCCATTATGCGGCAGATGCTGGATGTCCAGCAGGATGTGCGGGAGGACCTGGCAGAGATCCATGAGTGTACACGTGCCATTGTCTCCGCTATGGAGGAGTCTATGCAGAGCATGAGCACTGCATTGGCACCCTGCCTCCTCCATTGAGAGACTGATGACTTTCATGGAGAGGAGTTTCAGGGACAGAATCAGGGGTTCCTGGCATTGCACTCAGACCTGCAAACCCTCATGTCAGCAAAGACTTCAGGCGGTCAGTGTCAGTGTGGGAGATGGATTGGGCACGCAGTATCCCAGCTAGGTGTCCATCCATCAATGGTGAGCAGGGAGGTCCAGAGCAACCTCACGTTGGTGAACAAGCTGCTTGTTGTCCCTGCGGGCTACTCTCAGGGCGCTCTGGATGACAGCAGCAGTTCCTCCACCCTCTGCCAGTGACAATGGTATCTGATGAGGCTGCGATGATGGGGGAGATGCCAGATGTTGCACTGGCCACTCTCTCCCAGGCGGGGCCAGCACAGGTTCCACTAGCCAGAGGACAACTGCCAAGGTCATCAAGGCCAACAAGACAGCAGAGTCAGCAGGCTGCCTGCAATGTTGGTGCCAGTGAAGGGGGGTGGAGGGACACCAAGATGTAGCACTCGTAAACTTAAATTAAAGGCATCATGAGCACAAGAGGGACTGTTCACAAGTGATCTCCTGTTTATTTATGTTTGGTTTATATGTCTGATGGTGTGGATGTTGACATCAGGAATGGTAATGTCATTATGCATTACATGTGACAATAGCATTAAGTTTGCTTTTGTTCTGATGGCCTGAGTATGCTTCACCTTTTTTCTTTCAGGTGCAGGGTATGTAATGCTGGACATGAGTGGCTTTGTTGTACAAGTATTGAATGGACTTTAGGTGCAAATGAAAGGGTCATTTCAGACATCTGGGATGGAGGTGGCAGCCCCAGCAGGAGGTGGAAGCTGATCTTAGGCAGCCTAGCTAAAAGAGCATTGGATCAAGATGTCCCTGGTGTCCCTGCCTCCCTGGAGGTTACCTGGGTCTGCCTCCATGCTCTCAGCGTTCTCCTCACCGTGCTCCTCTTCTCACTCACCACTGGATTCAACCTCTGTGGCCTGTGCAGCTGCCTCAAGATCTTTTTCCTCCAGTGGCTCCCCCTTGTCAGTGCCAGATTGTGGAGAACGCAGCATGCAACAACTATCAGTGCCACCTACTCTGGAGGTATTGTCATGCTCCCCCTGAATGGTCCAGACATCAGAAGTGCATCTTGAGAAGACCAATGGCTCTCTCTACCACCACCCTTGTGGATGCATGGGTCCAATGGTATTGCTGTTCGGCCTCTGTTCTTAGGTGGCAGTGAGGCATCAGGAACCATCTTTTCAGGGAAAGCTTTTGTCACCCAGCAGCCATCCATCCAAAACAAAAACAGAATTACCTGGTAAAACTCAGCAGGTCTGGCAGCATCGGCGGAGAAGCCATCCATCCAGCTTGGCTGGAGCACTGAAGAGCCTCAGCACCTGGGAGTATCTCAGGGTGTAAGCATCTTTGGAGCTGCCTGGGTACCTTGCACAGACTTGTAGAATCTGCATCCTGTGATCACACACTATCTGCACGTTCATGGAGTGGAAGCCCTTCCTGTTGATGAAGGCATCTGGCTTACCCGCATGCGCCTTGATGGCTACATGTGTGCAGCTGATGGCACCCTGGATGCAGGGAAAGCCAGCAATTGCTGCAAAGCCTCTGGCTCGCTCAGACTAGCTGGCCTCCTCCATATGGTAAAGAATAAATGTCAGTACCTGCCTGAACAGAGTTTCTGTCACCAGCTTGACGCAAGTGTGGACAACTGATTGGGAGACTCCACACAGATGCCCCCCCGATCCCTAGAAAGAGCCAGAGACATAGAAGGTGAGGGACATTGTGACCTTCAGAGCCACTGGCATGGGGTGTCCACCCACACAGTTGGAGCTGATCTCAGTGCCAATCATCTGGCAAACAGAGGTCACTGTCTCCCTTGAGAGGTGAATTCTCCTTCAACATTGCACCTCGGAAATATCGAAGTAGCTGCATCTGTAAACCCTAGCAGCAAGCTGGCATCTTCTGCAGCGCCTTCTGCCTTGGACTACCTACTGGCCCTGCGCCCCTTGTACCTGAGCCTCTCCTCCCACAGCTTGCTCCCCTGGAAGCTGCATTGGGACACCTGGCCTCTTCTTCCTTCTGCTCCTCTCTCCCTCCTCAGAGGAGGTGCCACCAGCAGAGACGACAATCCCCACTACCAGGGTAAGGGAAGACTGTCTGATACCTGGAAGGGTTCACATGGTCTGAATCCTCTGGGGGGCCTTGGAGACATCAATGAGTCCTGAAATTAAGCCTGGAAATGCTAACAATGAAGCCCTGAACTTAGGTGAAGCTGCCAAGTACCAATAAGCAACCAGTGGCAAACTATCTCCAAAACCCCTCACTACTTACACTGGCAATGCTGCTGAATCTTTGTATCCCGCCCTTGGATGAGGATTAGCAAATTGTTGGCTGCCTACCTGCCCACGTGATGAGAGTGAAATCGCACGGACAACATAAAGTACAGCCTAATTGCCTTTTTCATGGCCTTAACTGGTTTCTTAAATAATTAAGGAGCTCCCTTTAGCTATCCTCCTGTGGGCCAGCTGCTCCCTCTGCAGTGACAGAGGACGAGGTTTAGGAGGTCACAGGCAAAGAGAACCCGGATGGAGCAGACAGCCTCTGAGATTCCTGAGTGGATGACGCAGGGGTGTCCAGCCCCCGCTCCACCTTTCTTCGGCTGCCTGAGGGTCCCAGCCTGACTCCTTGAGGTGGAGGAGCTACTGGAGGGATGTTGAGGTGTCCCGTTTCCCTCTCGCATTGACACTGCAGGAGATCATCCATGGCTGCTGTGATAGAGTGCAGGTCTGCACGCATCTCCATGTTCTGCTGGACCAGGGTCTCCATGGCATCTGCCATCCTCTCCATGGAGACCACCATTTGCTTACATGTGGCCACCACTTCATCATAGAGCAGGCGGACACGCTCCTCCAACTCGCATGCCACTGTGTTGAGGGCCTCCAACAGCTCTGCGTGATGTTCCCATGCCTTCTGCTGACTCTGCACGATGAATTGGAAGGTCAAATCCAGAGGCTCATCATCTGACTCCGACCTCACAGATGCCTCTTCCCCAGCCGTCCTCCAAGTACCGGGGAGCTTGGCTGAACCTGCCTCCTGCTGCTGTGGACACATGTCCGTGCGGTGACCACCAGATTATGAACCCGAGCCTGATCCAGATCTAGGTCCCACCGAGGTCTGTGTCTCTGTGCTGATGCAGGGTGTGGATAAGCGCTGTGACGGATCTTCCAGGCTGTTTATTTCCAGCTCTTCAATGGAGGAGGTGTCCTCTTTGCTGGAGGTGAGGACCTGAATGGAGCTGAGGGACTGGCTGGCTGAGGGTGTCGGTTGCTTAGCAGATCTCCCTGTGAACCAAAGCAGTGCATGTCAGCAGAGTCAAAACCAGGAGAGTACTCACAGCTGTGTTGAGGGAGGGGTGATGTGGTGCAGTATCCCCACATGAGTGTTTGCTGCCGACCTCACCACCACCACAGGCACGGTTCATGTCCTCATCAGTCAGCACAATGGCATGCTCCTCAAAATGAGTGAAGGGTGTAACGTGGGCTAATCCACCCCCGATCTGGGACCCCTCCCTGCTGATGTGAGCCAGCTTCTCCTGCATGAAAACAGATGGAGAGAGTGTGAGCAGGACACATGGCACTACATGGAATGTTTGTGTGGTGTGTGGAGACATGGACAGGATGAGTACACGAGCTCCAGAGGATATGAGCCTGATGGAGATGTGAGGGTGTGTGTGAGAGTTAGTGGTGTTGTCCCTTGCGGTGTGAGATCCCTGTGGATGCGTGATGGGTTTGAGAGTGTGTGAGTGCGAGTGATGAGAAGAGTGACTTACCCTGGCAGAATGAATGAGATCATTCATCCTTTTCCTGCACTGGGTGCTGTCCTCTTTTGCAGGGCGCTGGCTCTGACCACCGTCAATACCGCCTCCCATGTTGGATCGGTGACCTTGTTTGCTGGTCTTTGGCCAGAGTGGGGGAGAGGACATCGCAGCAGGCCTCCACTGCGACCAGTAGACACTTCAGGGAGGCATCACTAAATCTGGGGGCAGCATGTTTCCTCCCTTTAGCAGCCATCAGTTCCCAGCAGCTTCCTGTCCCTTGAAGAGTGCGAGCCCTGTGCAGGGGTGGCCTTTAAATATAGCGCCTGGTTTACTGAAGGCCTGAGGTGACAGCGGGGTGGATGAATCAGAGGCCACCCCAGCAGTGACCCAGCATGTTTCCTGGAAATACATAATTAATGAGGCTGGGAATGGGGGGATACGGCATGAAAAGCTGCCACTGTGGCCGGTATGTAAATCATCCTTTTTCCCACTTGCTACTACATTGAGTGCAAATCTGGGGTGATTCTGCGCAATGTCTTTTAGCATTGTGTTAGTACATATTCTGTCAACTATTTTTATAATAGTTTTGCATGAACAATGTGTGCAGATTTACCACCAGATCATAGTTAGTACATTTGTCCAGTTAAAAGATAGGTGATTTGAACTGAACCTTTGCATTGGGCCTTTACATGGCAGATATTGTCTCTCTTCTCTCCAGTCATGGTTAGGACTGTTAATGGATTTCCATGCCATTTGAGCATTTCCAATCCTATACGATTTTTGCCCCCTTATTTTTCCCCTAAAATGGCTGCATGTCTTTAAATTTCACCTGAGCCACAATTTTTCAATTGTAGCATTAGGTTACTTCCCTGACAAGTCCAAAGCTGCATCTGGAGCAATTAATAATTATGATAATGAACAGATCACAGAAAATTGCATGCAATCAACACACTATAGCCAAAATGTTCCATGTTATTATTTTAACAGCCATGTTAGCTTATTAATCTCACATGGGACAAAACTGATTTTAAAATATCGCTGATTGGAATTTAGAAGTTCACATTTCTGGTGAACTTTACATTTGGGAGATAAAAGCTTGCACAGTGAACAGTCTAACCCCATAAATACACACTGAAAATGCACTGCAGGATGGGAGAATGAGTCCATGACAAGTGATATAAACCTTAATTTTACAATGAGACTAATAAGGAAATAAAGTAGATTAGTTAAACGAATCCAAAAGGAAACATTGCCTTAATACTGATTTAATGACATTTTAAGACTAGTAATGGTTAGTCAGTAATGCACAATTGATGTATACCTTTCTCACTTTTTTCAAAAGGCATGTAGTTCAATAACAAATAACCTGTCAGTAGACAGAGGGAAATAGGGATGTAGTCATTGCTTTCTGAATATCTCCTGCAGCTCCCTTCAGCTGTTCAGGTTTACTTGTTTCCTGTCCCAGCAGATGGTCTTTTGCTGTTATGCTACCCCCTGTAGAAATGGTTCCTTTCTAAATGCTCTTCTTCTGCACTGTAGTTATACATAAAAGTATATTGAATGCTGCTTTCATTGAAAATAAACTACCTGCAGCATTTTGACAAAATGATAACACATGATCTACAGCGTTTAGAAATATAATAAAATATTCATGCATTTAAAAAGTTTAGGATCAAGGTGTAAGAATGGAATTTATTTTTTAAAAAGCAACCCAAACAATGAAACGTAAAAATTTGGTATTCATGCAAGCTGTTGTCCACAACAGTCAGCTGTTCAATTAATCACAGCTTCACTCATTCTGATGCACTTAGCATGGCATAGCTAATTGATTTTGCAAGGAAATTTAGGTGAAGAAATTTCTACCTAATTTCTACTTTTAAAATAATCTTCCAAAGTTTTGCATTTTTAGTTCACCCCAGGATCTGCTACTGAGTTGCCATTGGCCTTGTTTGCATCCATTAAATTGACAGACAGGGCTAGAAACTTCTGAGAGGTCAATTGTTGTCATCATTTTACCACAGCTATACTCAGAGAGGACACAGTGGTACTATTGTGTTGGGTGAGTTTGTTTTTATAAAGACAATGCTAAAAATCTAGTAGATCAACAACATTTTTTTTTAACCAGAGAAGATACACCATCTGCTAAAAGCTGGGCATGCAGTGGTGCCAATACTCTAAATTGATGTTTTCTGAACAGCTTGTAATTCAACCAACCTAAAATTCTTTCAATAGTGAAGCCCTTTACTGCTATAAAATTTATAACCATGACTGGGATAAAGTGGAAAGCAAGACACATTTACCCAAGGTGTCTCTTATTTTGTTCCTTAATCCAAATAGTACACAAGCACATTTGTTCCATTCAGTCGTCAGGGCTAAAAGAAAACCGAACTGTAAAACCAACATAAGACATAGGGGCTGATTTTTTTGGGGGGGGTGGGGTGGGTGGGTGGTGGTAAAGCCTGGTGATAGGGGACATTGTGTTCTCCCCCGGAAGGATAGTTGGCCCCAAATCGACTGACTTTAAACAAGGCAACCCCGCAGCAGTAATGTGCTCTGGGTGGCCTTAACGAGGTGAGGGTCAGACCCCTGACACTCGATGGGTGGAATCTGATTGGCAGACAACTCTAGCAGAGAGAGTAACATGTGAACTGACTAGTGGGTGCAGCTGGGACTGTGAACAGGCCCTGGGATGAAGAGGCCATGGCCTCCAGACTCAGGTAAGTCCAGGGTTTTGTACGGGGAAGGATCAAGGATTCTAGGGAGGGATGAGAGGGGGGTGGAGGGATGGGTTTTGAAGGCCAGGTGGGAAAGTGCAAAGGGAGGGGTAAGATCTTGGTGGGGGCTGCCTCAATGTGCACAGGTCTCTGCCACAACCCCCCCCCCCCAACAATATCTGTAACCCCCTTTCTGCCCACACTTTTACCAAAGCTGGTGAAAAAAATGGCCTGCCCACTCTAGTCCATCTCCCACCAGCCAGCAGAAGTGGATTGAGGTCCTTGAGTGAATGACAATTGGCCACTTAAGGGCCTCAATAAGCCTAAGGGTGGGTGCATTACCCACCACCCCAGTATTATGGGGGCTGGGTGAGGGGTTGGGCAGTGGGCTAACCGCACAACTTATTTTACGAGCCCCCGCCACCCCCTCTCCCCCCACACCCCACCCCCCTCCTACCCCCCCCCCCAATCCCTGCTGAAAACACACCTGGCAGAAGGCTGTAAAATCTATCCCATAATTCCAGAAATGGAAATACTGCGAATGCTTTCTCAGAAGTGCAACTCTATGAAAATTGTTGCTTTTGTATCTTAAGGAATTATCGGAGGAAAAGTGCAATTTGTTCAAAGGTTCTAAATACGCTGCACGTCCATCACTGTCACTTATCACTTATTGCCATATTGTGGCTGAAAAACTGGATGCAACAATTAAAGGGATTCAGTGCACAATTGCAATTATAGTAACAGGCAATGTGACATTTCTTTGTGTGTTGTTAGGAGTTGAGACAGCATCTATGTGTACACTGTAATTACAACTTTGGGATATAGCAATTTACAGGATAAAACATTTTCAAAAGCTTCTGTTAAAAATCTTTAAAATCTACATACTACATGTTGACTGCAGTATTGGTTTAAACTGGCTTACTCAAATCTTATCTTTCAATTTGAGCTCTCCAAAGCTACGTAAAGAGGAATAACCCCATTTATAAAATTGTAAAAATGCAGTCAATCTGTCTTAATTCTGCCGATTGGGATCACAAACTGTCATTATCATGGAATGAACTGAATCTGCGGTGGTTCTAAGTGAAATTGTTTTATTTGGTTCATTGCAAGCCAAACTTATGGAAAGTTAAAACAAAATCCATTGGTGAAGGGTTTCAGCTGAAATATCCAGTTTCTCCCCTTCACATTCTGACTGACCTGCTATATGTTTCCAGCAAATTTGAATTCTAGACTACTCGCAGGCCTCTTTGGCTTTGCTCATAATGGGTCATAACAAATTTTTCAATCAACCCTTGAACTTCATCTTATGAGTACCCACTCAACCATTACTGGGGAGACCCTGCCTAATTTTGCATTTCCAGTTGTATTTACAAGCTGCGGTCAAGCCTCCCAATACCTATTGGGCTTAGCATTAAAGATTTGCTAGCAGGGTAATTACATACAAGTAGTTCTTAAAAGGCTACTTAAAAGAGGTGATGGTCAAAATGTAAAGGTATTTAAGTATGTGGCCACATAGAATAATTAAACAATTGATAGCCTTGACAAAGGATTGTAATTTCATAATCATATTTCAACTTTTGCAAAGGCTGTCAGGTTTCTTATGAGTCAAAGGGGGGGGTGCCAATAGGATGGCATCAAAAAACCATTCACAGGAACACTGGGGAAATATTTAGATTTCCCATTTGGCCAATTAGCTCCCTAGTGGTAACATGTTGAAGCATTGCTGTTTGAAACGATGCCACAGGACAATGTTGCAGCTTATCTGGAAGGACAAAGTGCTTGTGGAAGTAGCTGATTATGACTACTTCTGGTAGTGCAAGCTCTACAGTCTTCTGTAGTTGCAGGAAACTTTTGTGGAAGATTGTGATTCAGAACATCTGCAGGCAGAGCTCCTCTAAGAAATCTAAACAATTGTATCTCTGACGGAAAAGGTCTGTACCACCACCATTTGGGAACAATCGGCTTACAGTGCAGCTTGACCTGGCTAGTATTCTATAAACTGTTCTTCTCCCTCTACTTCCAAAGAACATAATTAAAGGGGGATTCCCATGGGGTAACTCTGTGCCAATATTGCAGATGTTCCAAACAACGAGAAAGGCAGAACTTAGAATAATACTGTCATGGGAGATCACTCCCCACTGCCAATCATACCGACACACTGCCTGTAATTCTCAATTTCTCCTTTCTACCCGCTAACAAACTTTAATCCGCAGTTAGCTTCCCCTAATTTCATATCTAATTCTGCACCACAGCTTTCTGGATGCCAGCAGTTTGAGAGAGGGTTCCGTGTGGACAGAGAGATGAAGCTTCCGGAACAGTGATTGGTCATGTGGAAACAGCCACTTCAGTGTAGCTATATCAGTGTCCAGCGTATTGGGTATCATCCCCCCAACTCCCAGCCCCCCTACGGATTGGTTTTTTGGTCAGCACCGGACCTGCAACCATGTGGCCCAGGAGGAGTGTCATTGTGCTGGAGATATGGCCACTCTACAGGGGTCTTTTGGACCAGAATACCTCCTGTACAAGGGTGGGCTGGGCCAGCAAAAACAGGCAGTCTCCTCATCCTGAAGCTCTCTGAAGCAGAGGAATAGCAGGATTTTAATGTTGGATAAGTGTCTGCTGACGGACTGTGTCTATCCAGGTTCAGAGAGCTTCCCAAAATAGCGTATTTTGCCTCATCCCTATTCCCAATACATCACCAACATCTGATACAGGAGACGTTTTGGGCAATATAGCCACATTTGTATCCATTGGTTGTATCTGTGCTGGGGAGGGAGCATGAAGACCTAAGGCTCTTACTCCATTTTCCACATTATTTTTTGGCTGTGATTTTGGTGCTGCACTGTAGTGACATGGGCTGATGTAATTCTATCCTTTTTATTTTGGTTATGCTTAAGAAATTGTACCTGCGGTTTTCGTTAGGACAATAAAAGTGTATTGATTGATTGATATCCCTTAATCTTCTCTGGTAGTTTCCCATCTGGTGCCTTATCAATGACTTTCCTCAAGTCCATGTACAGCATCCATTGCATTTTCCTATCTCACATATCTATTTCCCCTTCAATTAATTCTGAGTTTTACTAAACATGTTTGTCATTTTTTAAATCCAAGCTGGCTGCTTTACTTTATTGAAATATGAGGGAATTCATCATCCTTAATTAAAACTCAGAGTGGATGATTTTTGCCAAATATTTTTGATGCTAAAGAAGTTGCCAAGATTGGGACTTAGGCTGAAATGTTAGTTGAGCCTGTGTTTAGCAGTGTAAAATACTCGGTAAACACATTGAAGCCAGTGTTAGGAGCGGCTGCTTATAAACTTGTTAAACTGCTGATTACCACTTAAAATTCCTGCTGGTGCTCATTGAAGAGGCCGTATGGCATTTTTGTGGCTAGTGCTTCAACTAACGCCCTCTAATACCGACCAGCTGTTTGGTAATAATTACGGCATTGATAATGATGGCTTCCAAGGTTACTTGAAGTGATTCTTACTACTTAAAGGGAAACTTACTATTTCATGGGCATTGCTGGTAGAGCTACATAAAGGAGCACTAAAACACATCATGAGCTTTTCTGAGACTAATTGTCAAAACCCTAGCAGCAGTTATTGCAAAAATTCTCTGAAGACTTCACCTAAAAATACCAAGTGCTTTGCCATCTGCAATTTGCTAGGGTTCTATCATTTGGATGAAGATTGGGAAGAAAGCATGAGGCCAGGCAGAGCAGCACCAGCAGAGAAGGATAGGAGGGCAAGATTGCACTCTCTGCACCCGCCAACAGGTACAAGACATCTCTCTTTCTTTGGATCTCCTCCACTAGGACTCCCAATGTCACATCTGAGATACCTGTCTCCATTCGTCCTGGATCCTTGAGTCAGCCTGCAATGCGCTATGTTCCAACCTTTGGTGGAAATGTGTACGAGTATGTATACAATCACATAGATTATTTCACAAAAGTCATGTCCACTTTGCACTGAAGTGTTAAATCTAAAGATCTCTGGTTTAGCATAAGTTCAAAATAGGATAAATCGGCAATTAGGGCCAAAATTATGGCTAAATCTTGATTTTCAAATAAGGTAGGATTGTTAACACTGCACCCATTTAGTGCAAGATTTCACCCTTTGGATAAAATATCCCCAAGACTAACATCTAGTACAGATGTTAATGTATATGGCTTGTAATTTCCAGGATTAGCTCTGTCTCCCTTTTTAAGAATGGATACTATCTTGGCACATATTCATATTCAATAGAGATCTGAAATAGAGCTGAATTTTGTCCAAAGGGTGAAAGTCATGGCAGCAAAAGAAGCAAGTGTAATTTTCATTTTCTAGTTAAGAAAATTGTTAAGAATTAAGGAGTGCGAGGTGCGGGGGATGTCCAATCACCAGCCGAAGGCAGCAGTGCTGGTGATGAGTTAGGCGCCAGGTGATGCCATAGCAGGTGTTGGCACCATCTTTAAAAAGCTGTAGTCGTGCATTTGTTATTGCCTGCACAAAGAATTCCATTCTGCTACTGCTGCTGCTCCCTTGACTCACAACTCAAAACAACCAGAGCTGTCCGGAATACTACAGCAACAATGGCAGAAGGAAGAACCCAGATGGCCCCAGCACTGTCTCCCTGCAGGTTCATCTTCAGAGTAAAGGGGAAAGGTGGTAGCTTGTCTTCCCCAGGGACAGAAAGAGGAATCCAGCCCACCTGCCTAAGCAAGGTTGGACTGAGATTACAGAGGAGGTTAGCAGCCATGAGGTCACCACTTGAACCTGGATCCAGTGCCACAATTATCTCATCTGGTCTGCCAAAGCAAGTAGCTCAATTTCTTTTTTTGCTTTAGCGCTTGCATTTAGCAATGAAGGGAGAGCATTTTGTGGAGAGGGAGTGACCACCAACTTGGTGTCAATGGGATCAGGCAACAGCATATCAAGTCAGAGACATAACTGCATCTCGGTGAGAGGCACCCGTCTGACTTTGCTGACCCACCGTAAGGTCCCTCAAGAGGGGGAGGTGGCGGTAGTGGCACAGTGGTATAGTGGTATTGTCACTGGACTAGTGATCTAGAGACCCAGAGTAATGCTTGAATCCCACCACGGCAGATGTTGGAATTTGAATTCACTAAAAAAAAATCACAAAACCATTGTCAATTGTTGGAAAAGACCAATTGGTTCACTAATGTCCTTTAGGGAAGGAAATCTGTCACCTTTACCTGGTCTGACCTACATGTGACTCCAGAGACACAGCAAAGTGCTTGACCCTTAAATGCCCTCTGTCATGGCCTAGCAAGCCACTCAGTTGTATCAAACCACGAAAACGCCTAACAGAAATGGAACCGGATGGTAACCCGGCATTGATCTAGGCACTGGAAACGGCAATGGCAATTGTAGCCCTGTCAACCCTACAAAATCCTCCTGACTAACATCTGGATGCGAATGCCAAAATTGGAAGAGCTGTCTCACAAGCTAGTCATGCAACAGCCTGACATAGTTATCTTCACAGAATCATACCTTACAATGTTCCAGGCATCACCATCACCTTCCCTTGGTACGCCCTGTCCCACCGGCAGGACAGACCCAGCAGAAGTGGTGGCACAGTGGTATACAGTTGGGAGGGAGTTGACCCTGGGAGTCCTCAACATCAACTGTAGATCCCATGACGTCTCATGGCATCAGGTCAAACATGGGCAAGGAAAGTTCCTGCTGATTACCATGTAGTGCCCTCCCTCAGCTGAGGAATCAGTGCTCCTCCATGATGAACACCACTTGGAGGAAGCACTAAAGGAAGCAAGGGCGCAGAATGTACTCTGGGTGGGGGACTTCAATGTCCATCACCAAGAGTGACACCACTACTGACTGAGCTGGCTGATTCCTAAATGACATAGCTGCTAGACTGGGTCTGTGGCAGGTGGTGGGGAAAGCAAGAGGGAAAAACATACTTGACCTTACCCTCACCAACATGCCTGTCACAGATGCACCTGTCCATGACAGTATCGGTAACAGTGACCACCGCACACAGTCGTTGTGGAGACGAAGTCCCATCTTCACATTGAGGATACCCTCCATCTTGTGTGGCACTACAATCATGCTAAATGGGGTATATTTCGAACAGATTTGACAACTCAAGACTAGGCATCCATAAGACGCTGTGAGCCATCAGCAGCAGCAGAATTGTACTCAACCACAGTCTGTAACCTCATGGCCCACCATCTCCCCTACTCTATCATTACCACCAAGCCACAGGATCAAACCTGGCTCAATGAAGAGTGCAGGAAGGCATGCCAGGAGCAGCACCAGGTGTACCTAAGAATAAGGTGTCAACCTGGTGAAGCTACAACACAGGACTACTTGCATACCAAACAGCATAAACAGCAAGTAATAAGTAAAGCCAAATGATTCCACAACCAAGGGATCAGATCCAAGCTCTGCAGTCCTGCCACAGTCAGTCAGTCGTGAATGGTGGTGGACAATTAAAACAACTCACTGGAGGAGGAATCTCCAGAAATATCCCCATCCTCAATGATGGAGGAGCCCAGTACATCAGTGCAAAGATAAGGCTGAAACATTTGCTACAATCTTTAGCCAGATGTGCCAAGTGGATGATCCATCTCGGCCTCCTCCGGAGGTCCCCAGCATCATGGATGCCAGTCCTCAGCCAATTCGATTCACTCCACTTGATAAAGAAATTGCTGAGGCATTGGATACTGCAAAGGCTATGGGCCCTGACAATATTCTGGCAACAGTTTGAAGACTTGTGTTCCAGAACTTGCCGCTCCCATAGTCATGTTGTTCCAGTACAGCTACAACACTGGCATCTACCCATCAATATGGAAAATTGTCCAGGTATGTCCTGTACACAAAAGGCAGGGCAAATCCAACCTGGCCAATTACTGCGCCATCAGTGTACCCTCGATTATCAGTAAATTAATGGAAGGGGTCATCAACAGTGCTATCAAGCGACGCTTGCTAGCAATAACATGCTCATTAATCCCTCAGTTTGGGTTCCACAAGGTCACTCAGCTCCTGACCTCATTATAGCCTTGTTTCAACAATGGACAAAAGAGCTGAACTCTCGAGGTGAGGTGAGAGTGACTGCCCTTGATGTCAAAGCAGCATTTGACAGAGTATGGCATCAAGGAGCCCTAGCAAGACTGGAGACAATGGGAATCAGGAGGAAAACTCTCTGCTGGTTGGAGTCATACCCATCAGAAAGGAAGATGGTCGTGGTTGTTGGAGGTCAATCATCTCAGTTCCAGGACATCACTGCAGGAGTTCCTCAGGGTAGTGTCCTAGGCCCAACCATCTTCAGCTGCTTCATCAATGACCTTCTTTCTATCATAAGGTCAGAAGTGGGGATGTTCGCTGAATATTGCACAATGTTCCGCACCATTCATGACTCCTCAGATACTGAAGCAGTCCATGTCCAAATGCAACAAGACCTGGACAATATCCTGGCTTGGGCTGACAAGTGGCAATTAACATTCACACCACGCAAGTGCCAAGCAATGACCATTTTCAACAAGAGAGAATCTAACTATTGCCCCTTGATGTTCAATGGCGTTACCATCGCTGAATACCCCACTATCAACATCCTGGGGGTTACTATTGACCAGAAGCTGAACTGGAACAGCAAGATAAATACTGTGGCTACAAGAGCAGGACAGAGGTTGGGAATCCTATGGTGAGTAACTCACCTCCTGACTCCTCTAACTCCTGTCCACCATAAACAAGGCACAAATCCGGGTGTGATGGAATACTCAACTTGCCTGGATGAATGCAGCTCCAGCAGCACTCAAGAAGTTTCACACCATGCTGGACAATGCAGCTGGTTTAATTGGCACCCCATCCACAAATATTCACTCCCTCCACCACCAACACACAGTGGCAGCAGTGTGTACCATCCACAAAATGTACTGCAGGAAATCACCAAGCATCTTTTGACAGCACCTTTCAAACCCATGACCACTACCACCTAGAAGGGTCAAGGGCAGCAGGCACATGGGAACACCACCACCTGGAAGTTCCCCTCCAAGGCACTCACCATCCTGACTTGGGAATATATCTCCGTTTCTTCACTGTCACTGGGTCAAAATCCTGGAACTCTCTCCCTAACAGCACTGTGGGTGTACCTATACCATATGGACTACAGCGGTTTGAGAAGGTAGATCACCACCACGTTCAAGGGCAATTAGGGATAGGCAATAAGCTGGCCTTGCCAGCGACACCCACATCCCATGGACAATTTTTTTTAGAAAAGATAGCCTTATTCATCACTCCCCCACGCCCATCATGGGCCACTGGGCCCCCACCAACATAGATTTTGTGCCTGTTTTTGTGGAGAAAATAACATTCTTTCTTCTTAAGACTGCAGGAGAAGATAGCAGACAACAAGAAAGAGAAGGACAAGACAAGGTGTCGTTTCTCTACATCCTCACCTGCATGGAGGAGGAAGTCTTGGAAACGGCAAGGCACCAGCATGGCAGCAGTATCGCTAATGATAAGGCAGGAGTCCCCACCCAAGAGGATGAACCAGTGCATGGGCACAAGGCTGCATCTGATTGTTGGAATGTCTCTCTACTCCTGAGATGATCCACATGTTTTCGAACAAACCAGTCTTCCACTTCCACATGGTATGACAAAGATCCAGTTTCGGAGGCAATTATACCAGGAACCTAACTAGGTCCACTTCCAAATTTTCACATGAAGACTGTATCTCCCAAAGTAAATTTGAGCTTTGCTATGAATATCACAATTCACTTTCTGACTATGGTTCTTCTCTACCTTCCTCTAAGTTTAGAAACATCAGACTTAACCTTGTACGAAGACAGTGTTTCATCAGTAATTCTGACAGCATTGAACCCATAGTTGCAGGAGTTGTACGATAATTTGAGAAGAAAGCATGAAATTCAACTTTCTAACATTCCTTTGGATAACGTCTTCATTCCTGATTTGAAAGTTTGCACTGCTCTTTCTGCTAACCCATTGGATGAGGGATGATATGGTGCTGTTTTAATATTTTTAGTTTCATTTAAACTCATGAATCTCTGGAATTCCATACTAGAGAAGGCAGTACCATTATCCGAAACAATGAGAGGTCATATACATTGAAACATTGTGTGCAACTATGAAAAAGCTGCACCAGTGTCAGTGGTCTAACTTTGCACACATCAATCCACTTAGAATGTGCATCGATGATCATCAAAAAAAAACATGGTACCTAAAAAGCTGACCTAGGTATTCTATATGTTGTCTAACCCAGGATCGACCAGGGTCCTTCCGCGGATGCAGTGGAGTTGAAACAGGCAACTTCTGTTGCTGCTGACACTGGAGATAGTGTTTAACCATTTTGTCTATATCATTGTCTATACCTGGCCACCAGACATAGCTTCGTGCAAGCATCCTCATTTTCGATATGCCTGGATATGCACTGTGAAGCTTTGCCAAGAGTGGTTCTCTTCCTTATGAAGAGACGACAACTCTTGATCCTCTTAACAAGATTTCATCTTGACAACGTAGCTTAGTTTTACAGGCATGGAATGGTCCCATTTCTTGTGAAGAGTGCGTTGAACTATCCTGGCAATACATGGTCTCAAACTTTTGACAAAATTGGATCCTGGTTTGTCCAATTCCTTAATTGCTTTGCACAGACTGGCTTGGAGTCCAACAAATTCAACACAAGTACAACTTCTTGTGGCACTGGAGCATGTACAATGCTATCTGGTAATGGAAGAAAACCGAGTGCGTCCGCATTTACAATATGCACACCTGGACAGTGCACAAGGATACACTCATATGCTGAAAAATCAGACCCCAACACTGAATTCTGGCTCAGGCTCAGCGGAATTGCTTTATCTTCAATAAATAAGCCCATTAGTGGCTTATGATCTGACATTATGGTGAAATGTCGACCATGCAGATACTGATGGAATTTGTTCACTCCAGCTATTACGGATAAACCTTCCTTTTCAAGCTGTGAATAACCCTTCTCAGCTGCATAGAGGGTTCTGGAGACATAGCCTATTGGCCTTTCAGGAGCCATCTTCCATCCTGTGTGACAACACAGCTCCCACACTGTAAGGAGACACATCACAGGCTAATATCAATTCTTTTGATGGGTCATAACGTACTAGTAGACATGATGAGTGTAATAGATTCTTGACTTTTACAACCTCTTCTTGTTGGGCCTCCCATGACCAATGATGGTTCTTTTTCAATAATAAGTGTAAAGGGGCTAAAACTGTTGAAAAGTTTGGCAAGAAACAACCATAATAATTTATCATGCTGAAAAAAGACTTGAGTTCAGTGACGCTGGTAGGAGAGGGCATCTCCTTGATTGCCCTGACTTTCTCCTCTACTGGATGCAACTCCTCGGCATTCACTCAATAATCCAAATAAGTGACTTCAGTTGCTTGGAAAGTATACTTCTCTTTCCTCAATCATATACCAGCTTCCAAAAATCTTCTTAAAACCTTTAGGTTGGCCAAATGTTCGGCTTCTGTTGATCCTGTGATCAGGACTTCATCCAGGTACACTACTGCTCGGGGAAGTTCTTGCAATAGGATTTCCATGGTCCTTTAGAAGATTGCTCAGCTGATGATACACCAAAGGGTAGGTGTGTATATTGGTATAGACCCTTGTGCTTGCTGATTGTTACATACCCTCTAGATGTGCTGTCCAGCTCTAGCTGTTGGTATGCATGGCTCATGTCCAGTTTTGTGAAGGATTTTCCTCCAGCTAGCTTCGCTTACAAATCTTCAATCCTCAGGATAGCTATCTAATTTACCTGCCTTCTTCAGTTAATTTGTCGTCTTCACAAATACGATTAGTTTGATCTGGTTTCACCGCAGGGACTATGGGCGCTGTCCATTCCAAAAATTGGACCGGTAGGATTATGCCAAACTTCTCTAAGCGCCACAGTTCTGCATCCACCTTCTCCTTTAGGGTATAAGACACAGGTCTGGCCTTACAGAACTGGGGTGTTGCCTCCGTATCTACATATATTTTTGCTTGTAGGAATTTTAACTTTCCCAATTCATCACAAAATACACTGTCATACTTCCTTAACAGTTCAGGAATTCCTCCTGTTCAGTTGAGCTTAATTTCTTTTAAAACAATCGCGGCCCAGAAAACAAGTCCTTCACTTGTCACTATGAGCACTGGAAGCTGGGCTGTTATTGCCTGTGGGACACAGGTACTGTGGCGATGCCTTTTACCTGTATTGACTCTCCAGTGTATGTCTTCAGCTGAGCAATGGTTTGCTCCAGATTCAGTAGCTGGGTACCTTCATTTAGGTATTTAAATGCGTGTTCTCTGTGGTCGATGCTCCCGTGTCTATTTCCATGTCTAGAAGCTCTCCATTCACTTGAAAGGTGACGGTGATTGGTTTAGTTTTTACTGCTTTGAGGTTGTATAGGAATCGATATCAGTATCAGCAGCTTCTGGTTCAGTTATATTGTGTACTTCAATCATCTTGGTCTGCTGTCTGATTGGCTGTTTCGATTTCACCCTGCATTATTTTGCTCCATGCCCTTTTTTTGTGGCAGTAATGGCATTCTGCCTCCTTAAATCTGCAGGTTTCCGGTACGTGGTTACCCCCACATCAGTAACAGATTAATTTCTGAAACTCTGGTGAGATGCTTCCAGCATGCCTTTTCATTGAGCAGTAGAAACCGTTTCCTGCTTTGTGATTGTCTCCCTTATTTTTGCGCCACACCGGGCGATAGGTTCCTGCCCCAACTGAAGAGTGGCTCCATATTGCACACTCTGCAAAGTCTGTGAGTCCCTCTCAGCGCTCTCCATTGTTAGCGCTAATTCCATTGCACACTTCAAATCAATATAAAATCGGAACTGAATAGCATCGGCATGTACGCCACAAACCAAACAGTCTCACAACAGGCCATTGAATGTATCCCTGAAGCCCAGAGCTCAGTCAACTATTTCTGCTTCATAATATACATTACAATCGACTTCCCTGGGGCTCTTACTCTGCAGCTGAGCTTAAACCTCTGCATAATTACCAATGACTTCCGCTGACAATGGGTCTTCACAAGGTCTACCAGCTTGTTAAAAGATTTAGAATTGGGCGTGCTCCGGGCTGTCAGATGGTGGATGAGGTTATATGTCTTGTTCACGCAGGCACTTAAAAGAATTGCTTTCTGCTTCTTCTCCGCTATTATTTCATTTGCCATGAAATAAAAAACTAGGCGCTCTATGTCTTTCATGGATAAGTCATAAGGGTTGATTCTGCCAAAGAGAGGCATGACTGGTGAGTATACTTTTCTTTCTTTGCTTAAGAATTGACGAACTCACTTTTGAGGTGCGGTGCAGCATCAGAGCTATCCCATCCTCGTTACCAATTGTAATAAACTCGATGTACTGCACAGGTTTCTTACTTGAAACAGTTAACTTTATTCATAGAGCTCATGTAGTACTACATGCTTGAACCAGGCCCACGACTAGAAAGCTCCACCCCTAAGATTATACGTGCTTAGGGTGATTCGTCAGTACAATCACTTGACCTCGAAAGGCAGTAGGAAAGCTTATACTCACAATCACTATGGGTGGGTTTGTGTTCGTGATTAGGTTCAGAGCCACAAGCTGGTGAACACATCACAGATGCAGCCGAGTATCTGACGGAGGCTGCCATAACAGAGGCCATTGACAGTTGGGGGTTATGGGAAGCCAGGGTGATGCAGAGCCCCAGGCTGATGATACGTCTTTGGAGTTGGCTGCAACACAGCAACTGCAGTGAGAGGTAAGGGAACAACTGGTGGAACTTCCAGAGATTAGGCACACCCTCTGCACAGATGATGGAGGAGTCCATCCAGGCCATGAGTTCTGCCATGTATATGATGGTGGCACTTTCGGCTTCTTCCACCGAGGGATTGCTGTCCCTCCTAGAAAGTCTCAGTGAATGTCGGAGATGCATGACATCACCTTGTTTATGAGCTCTATGCAGCAATGGCAAGGCGAGAGGGGAACAAGACGCCTAGAGTCTCTATCAGGTTCTTGTTCTTCTCAGGTCAGAAGAGAGATACAAATGTGCTTCACAAGAGAGGAGGAGCAGCTATTTTCTGCTTCTGGGAGCTCCTTTCAGGGCAATCATGCACAGTTGTTCAGCCCTTCTCCCTGTTAGCCCAGCTCCAGTAGCTGCAGTGACAGAGAAGGCTCTTTCACCTGTTCGGGAGCCCCTCAACATGATGGGACCTGCTAGTTCCCAGGCAGCCTGAGGAGGGCGCCAAGGTCATCCTAATCAATGGGGCAGTGAGGGCAGCAGTAGCCCTGCCTCCACCTCAGCTACAGACACAGGGGCAGCACCTCATCAGAGCACACGTAAGAGTGTTAAAATGAGCCCCTAGCTGTACTTGGATTCACGGGTGATTACAATATTTAGGTGTTAAGTCTCATTCCCATTGTACAGCTCAATAAATCTTTCACTCAGCATTGCTGCTTCTCAGTCTAATGTTTGATGCCCTGTGAGATCTCATCTATAGCTTTAGTCTCTCAATGGGCATGAGGAAATTAACTCAGGAGCTTCCGATAGGCTCATCAGCCTCAGTGCACCTGGGCACTGTGCAATGAAGTACAAAATAAAGGAGGTGACCTCAGGATTGATTGAGGCTTTATTGGATTCTTTTTGAAAGGGTACAGAGTGATAGGAAATGGTTCTGTACTATGGTATCCCGAGCCTCCCTTGCACACATCTCATTTTGCCTTGCCTGTGGTCCAAAGAATCCTCATCTTGTATTGCCTGGTCAGCTGGCTCCTCCACACCCTCATCGAAAGAGGCATCAAAGTCGGTGATGTCCTCATTATTCAATGCCTCTCCCTCTGCAGCGCCAGTTTGTGCCATGCACTTTAGACCACCATGATATGTGAGACCCTTGCTGGGATTTACTAAAGGCCTCCACTCAGTCCAGGAAACTGAAGAGCTCCTTCAGGAGGCCAATGGCCTGCTTGTCACTCAAATTGCCCCATGGCAGGTATTGTAACCCTCCTCTGCTACAGTGTGAGGGTTCCTCACAGGCAGGAGCTGCCATGCTTATAGCAGGTCACATTTGTGTCCAAGAATCCATCCCCAATGATAAGTGGGGGGCTGGTAAATCTATATCACCTGGGACTAACAAGGTGCGTAGGGGTGGTGGCTTCTTCAGGGAACCTTGCACGCACCTGAAAGGTCCACTTCTGGTGGTTGCCAACCAGTTGTACATTGATGGGATGGAAACCCTTCCTATTGATGAAGCCATTAGCTGGCTCATGAGAATCCTGCGTGTAGTCGATGATATCCTGCATCTTGGGAATCCAGCGAAGTGGAAGTTGAGAATCACGATGATCTTCAGCGCCACTGGGATTGGATGTCTACCAGCTCTGTGGTTTTTAGCTCATTCTGCACTGTAGCACACAGATCAGTGACAGCCTCCCTGGAGAGCTGCATTCTTCGGTGACACTGCAACTTGGACATTTAGAGAAAGTTCAGCCTTGGGTGGTAGACTCTCTCCTGGGGAAAGCTATTTCTGTGCACCGATTGCTGTTACCATGCCCCTTTGCAATCTTCTATGGCATGCCCATCATAAGGCTTACCCTCCTGCTGGTCTTGTAGTTGGTGATGTGATGCCAGTGGTGCCTGGACCTCCCTCCCTCCCTCCCTCCCTCTTATCTATCTCTCTTCCTCACTACATGGGCCCCTACACCTGGGTGAATGAGGGCCATGGCAGGTGTCAGGTCAATGGCAGATGTCCTCTTTCTGATTCTTAGGCCTTCTACCTTCGTAGCTCTCCCACTCCCCCAAAACAGTCCCTGAGGCCTCTCCTCAGAGCCATGCCACAACTCCCCTGTGACATTGGCCATGTTTCCACATTCCTGGCACTTCTTCCCTTCTGCCGACATCTGACACCATCACCCCGATGTCAGAAATCTGCTCTCCACGGTTCCCATCTCCAGAAGCAATATCAAGATATTAGACATGCGGTCAAAAGCGATCTGCTCCCATTTTATGGTACTCATCCCCTCCTCCAAACTCACCCAAATTGTTCAGTAAAATTCCAACCACTGTTTCTAGGACCTCAGCAATTTCCTCTATTTTCCCTCTGGACCTTTGGATGTATCCTATTGGACCTGATATTTTATTTCCCTTTAGCCCAAATAATGTCATCAAAATATTCATTTTATTTATCATTATCACATTTTTTGTTTTCAACCAGTTCAAGTTTCAACTCCTCTCCCATATCCTCTTTATAAGGACAAAAATACTTATTAAATGCCACCATCACTGTTTGTACATCACCTACAAATGAACAATCCTATCCTCTCAGGTTCCACCTTACTTAACATTTATGTTTCCTGATTCACTTGTGAAATATTATATTCTTTCTTGTGATGTTTTGATTGATTTCCCTCTAGGACACCTTAGCTTTTATTTTCAGCTCTTAACCTCTTGTTTTTGCATTTTCTTATCAGTTTTTCATTCTTATTCTTTTAGCCCTCATGGGACCTCTTTCGCTTTAATTAAAATTTGCCTCTATCCATAGCATCTAAAATTGCTGGCAGTTTCCCTCTTTAGGGGAATACATTTATTCTACACCTTTGCAATCTCTAATTAAAAGATGCTACCTTACAGACCTATGTGCCAATTTCCCCCTTCATTCTCACCCCAGCTAGCACCTAAATCAGGCTTGTCCAACATATGGCCCATGGGCCACAATCCATAAGACCATAACACGTAGGAACAAAATTAGGCCATTCAGCCTATCGAGTCTGCTCTGCCATTCAACGAGATCATGGCTGATCTGATAATCCTTAACTCCACTTTCCTGCCTTTTCCCCCCATAACCCTTGATTCCCTTACTGATTAAAAATCCGTTCATCTCAGCATTGAATATATTTAATGACACAACCTTTACAGACCTCTGTGGTGAAGAATTCCACAGGTTAACTACCCTCAGAAGAAATTCCTCCTCATCTCTGTCTTAAATGGGCACCCCCATACTCTGAGATTATGCCCTCTGGTCCTAGACGCTCCCACAAGGGGAAACAACCCCTCAGCATCTACCCTGTCAAGCCCTCTAAGAATCTTATATGTTTCAATAAGTTCATCTCTGATTCTTCTAAACTCCAATGAGCACAGGCCCAACTACTCAACCTCTCCTCGTAAGAAAATCCCTCCATACCTGGGATCAACCTAGTGAACCTTCCCTGGACTGCCTCCAATGCTATTATATCTTTCCTTAGGTAAGGGGAACAAAACTGCTCACAGTATTCTAGGTGTGGTCTACCCAGTGCCTTGTATAGTTTTAGTAAGACTTCCCTATTTTTATACTCCATTCCCTCTATAATAAAGGCCAACATTTCATTTGCCTTCCCTATTACCTGTTGAACTTGTATGCTAGCTTTTTGGGATTCATGCATGAGGACCCCCAAATCCCTCTGTGCTGCAGCTTTCTGCAGTCTTTCTCCATTTAAATAATATTCAGCTCCTCTATTCTTCTGTCAAAGTGCATAACCTCACACTTTTCCGCATTATATTCTATCTACCATGTTTTTGCCCACTCACTTAACCTGTCTATATCTCACTGCAGACCCTTTGCAACAACCTCACCACTTGCCTTCACACCTTTTTTTTGTGACATCTACATTCACTTCCCTCATCTAAGTCATTAATATACATAGTGAATAATTGAGTCCCCAGCACTGATCCCTGTGGCACTCCAGTGGTTACAGGTTGCCATCCTGAAAATGCCCCCATTATCCCAACTCTGTCTTCTATTAGTTAGCCAATCCTCTGTCCATGCTAATATACCACCCCACACCACTGGCTTATATCTTATTAAGTTGACTTATGTGCGGTACCTTGTTGAACACTTATTGGCAATCCAAATATATTATATCTACTGGTTCCCCGTTATTGATCCTGCTTGTTTCTTCCTCAAAGAATTCTAATAAATTTGTCAGGCATGGTTTCCCCTTCATGAAGCCATGCTGACTCTGCTTGATTAGATTATGTAATTCTAAATGCTCTGCTATTACATCCTTTATAATGGACTCCAACAATTTCCCAATGATGGATGTTAAGCTAACTGGCCTATAGGTACCTGTTTTTTTTGTCTCCCTCCCTTTTTGAATAAGGGTGTTACATTGGCAGTTTTCCAATCCTTTGGGGCTTTTACATAATCTAAGGATTAATACTACCAGTGCATCCACTATTTCCGTAGCTATTTCCTATAATATCCTAGGATGCAACCCATCAGGCCCAGGGGACATATTAGCCTTTAGCCCCATTAGTTTCCCCTAGTACTTTCTCTCTAGTGAGAGTTATTGTATTTATTTCCTCCCCCCGCCCCCTCCACCATTTTGCCCCTTGATTATTTCGTATTTTTGGAATGCTATTAGTGGCTTCTACCTGAAGACTGATGCAAAGCATTTATCCAACTCCTCTGCCATTTCCTGGTTCCCCATTTTTTTCCCCTAGCTTCATTCTCTAAGGGGCCTATGTTCACTTTGGCCGCTCTCTCCCTTTTTTTATATATTTAAAGAAGATTTTACTGTCCATTTTTTCTTGCATTACTTGCTAGTTTACCCTCAGTTTATTTTCTCCCTTTTCTTTGGTCATCTTTTGTTGGTTTTGAAAACTTTCCCAATTCTCTGGCTTACTACTAATCTTTGCTACATTGTATATTTTTTCTTTCAATTTGATACTATTCTTAACTTCCTTGGTTAAGCATGGTTGGTCTATCCTTCCCAAGAATCCTTCTTCCTCACTGAGATATATCTTTGTTGTGAGTCATGAACTATTTCCTTAAGCATCTGCCATTATTCATCAATCCTCTTTTCTGCTAAACTCCTTTCCCAGTCCACTCCAGCCAACTCTGCCCTCACTCCATTGTAATTACCCTTATTTAAGTTTAGCACAGTCATTACCGACCAAAATTTCTCACTCTCAAACTGAATGCTAAATTCTACCATGTTATGGTTATTGTTTTCTAGGGGATCTTTTACTCTGAGACCATTTATTAACCTTGCCTCATTACACATTATCAGATCCAAAATAGCCTGATCCTGGTTGGATCCACAACATATTGTTCGAGGAAATTGTCCTGAATATACTCAATGGATTCTTGCTTCTGGCTACCTCTGCCAATTTGATTTTCCCAATCTACATGAAGATTAAAGTCACCCATGATTAACGTACTGCCTTTTTTACATGCACTGATTATCTCCTGATTTATTCTCTGTCCTACAGCATAGCTACTGTTTGGGGGTCTATAGACTACTCCCATCAGTGTCTTCTTCCCCTTGTTATTTTTTACCTCCACCCACATGGATACTACATCTTCTGATCCAAGATCATTTCTTCCTATCATACTTATTCCATCTCCGTCACCACCCATACTTCCTGCCTGTCCTTTCAAAAAGACACACACCTCTGAATATTTAGTTCCCAGCTCTGATCTCTTTGTAACCATGTCTCCGTAATGGCTATAAGATCATACCCATTTACCTCTATTTGTGCCGTTAATTCATTTATTTTGTTGTGTATACTACGTGCATTTAAGTAAAGAGCCATTAACTATGCATTTTTAGCATTTTTCCCCTTTTGACCCTATTTGCTGTTGTTTTTTCTTATGCTTGTACACTCTGTCCCTTCCTTTCCCACTCTGTGTATCATTACCTAAGTAGCTGCCATCATATCTTTTTGCTTTGTAAGCATAAGTATCCCCTCCCCAGAAGCCTGCCCCATCCCCACCCCACCTACTCTATTTAGTTTAAAGCCCTCTCTACAGCCCTAGTTATTTGATTTGCCAGGGCAATGGTTCCAGCACAGATAAAGCCTGTCCCCCTGGAACAGCTCCCTTCTACTCCAGTACTGGTGCCAGTGCCCCATGAACTGAAACCCATTCCTCCCACACCAATCTTTGAGCCACACATTTAACTCTTTGACTTTATTTACCCTATGCCAGTTTGCCTATGGCTCAGGTAATCCTGGAATTATTACCTTGGAGATTCTGCTTTTAAATTTAGCTCCTAACTGTTCAAATTCTTTCAGCAAAACCTCCTTTCTAGTCCTAGCAACGTCGTTGGTACCAATGTGGATTACGACAACTGGATCCCTCCCTTCACATTCCACGCTCCTCTCCAGCCCCGAGATGTCCTTAACCCTGGCACTGGGCAGGCAACACAGCCTCTGGGACTTACACTCACATCTGCAGAAAACATTACCACTACTATGTTCCTATTTCCTCCCCCCACTTGAATGGCTCCCTGTAGTCCCCGCTCCCATCCACACAGCTTGCACAAACCTAGTAACCGTTGGACAGTTGTAGGGGCCAATCTTCTCAAATGCTCCCTCTTGGCTCCCCATACCTGCCTCACCTGCAGTCACACCCTCCTGTCCCTGATCACGGACCAAATTTGAATGACCTAATCTAAGGGGTGTGACCGCCTCCTAGAGCAAAGTGTCCAGGTAACTTTCCCCCGCCCTGATGTGATACAATGTCTGCAGCTCGGACTCTAACTCAACTCAGATCCAAAGTTCATTGAGCAGCAAATATTTACCACAGATGTGTTCGCGCTGGATCACCTTGGTGTCCACCAGACCCCACATGCTGCAGCAACATTACATCACCTGTCCTGCCATCGCTATTGTATTTTATTTAATTTACTAATTAATTACTCTAGTATCTCTGCTCTTTACACTTGGAGAATTCCCCACTCTTTAAACTTTATTGTAATTATATTTTTACATCATTATCAATTTATACTTAGAGATAAAAACAAAAAAACTGCGGATGCTGGAAATCCAAAACAAAAACAGAATTACCTGGAAAAACTCAGCAGGTCTGGCAGCATCGGCGGAGAAGAAAAGAGTTGACGTTTCGAGTCCTCATGACCCTTCAACAGAGCTTGAGTTCGAGTCCAAGAAAGAGTTGAAATATAAGCTGGTTTAAGGTGTGTGTGTGGGGGGCAGAGAGAGAGAGAGAGAGAAGTGGAGGGGGGGGTGTGGTTGTAGGGACAAACAAGCAGTGATAGAAGCAGATCATCAAAAGATGTCAACAACAATAGAACAAAAGAACACATAGGTGTTAAAGTTGGTGATATTATCTAAACGAATGTGCTAATTAAGAATGGATGGTAGGGCACTCAAGGTATAGCTCTAGTGGGGGTGGGGAGAGCATAAAAGATTTTAAAATATTTAAAAATAATGGAAATAGGTGGGAAAAGAAAAATCTATATAATTTATTGGAAAAAAAAGGAAGGGGGAAACAGAAAGGGGGTGGGGATGGGGGAGGGAGATCACGACCTAAAGTTGTTGAATTCAATATTCAGTCCGGAAGGCTGTAAAGTGCCTAGTCGGAAGATGAGGTGTTGTTCCTCCAGTTTGCGTTGGGCTTCACTGGAACAATGCAGCAAGCCAAGGACAGACATGTGGGCAAGAGAGCAGTGTGGAGTGTTAAAATGGCAAGCGACAGGGAGTTTTGGGTCATTCTTGCGGACAGACCGCAGGTGTTCTGCAAAGCGGTCGCCCAGTTTATGTTTGGTCTCTCCAATGTAGAGGAGACCACATTGGGAGCAACGAATGCAGTAGACTAAGTTGGGGGAAATGCAAGTGAAATGCTGCTTCACTTGAAAGGAGTGTTTGGGCCCTTGGACGGTGAGGAGAGAGGAAGTGAAGGGGCAGGTGTTGCATCTTTTGCGTGGGCATGGGGTGGTGCCATAGGAGGCGGTTGAGGAGTAGGGGGTGATGGAGGAGTGGACCAAGGTGTCCCGGAGGGAGCGATCCCAACGGAATGCCGATAGAGGGGGTGAAGGGAAGATGTGTTTGGTGGTGGCATCATGCTGGAGTTGGCGGAAATGGCGGAGGATGATCCTTTGAATGCGGAGGCTGGTGGGGTGATAAGTGAGGACAAGGGGGACCCTATCATGTTTCTGGGAGAGAGGAGAAGGCGTGAGGGCGGATGCGCGGGAGATGGGCCGGACACGGTTGACGGCCCTGTCAACGACCGTGGGTGGAAAACCTCGGTTAAGGAAGAAGGAGGACATGTCAGAGGAACTGTTTTTGAAGGTAGCATCATTGGAACAGATGCGACGGAGGCGAAGGAACTGAGAGAATGGGATGGAGTCCTTACATTCTCTCAGTTCCTTCGCCTCCGTCGCATCTGTTCCGATGATGCTACCTTCAAAAACAGTTCCTCTGACATGTCCTCCTTCTTCCTTACCCCAGGTTTTCCACCCACGGTCGTTGACAGGGCCGTCAACCGTGTCCGGCCCATCTCCCGCGCATCCGCCCTCACGCCTTCTCCTCTCTCCCAGAAACATGATAGGGTCCCCCTTGTCCTCACTTATCACCCCACCAGCCTCCGCATTCAAAGGATCATCCTCCGCCATTTCCGCCAACTCCAGCATGATGCCACCACCAAACACATCTTCCCTTCACCCCCCCTATCGGCATTCCGTAGGGATCGCTCCCTCCGGGACACCTTGGTCCACTCCTCCATCACCCCCTACTCCTCAACCCCCTCCTATGGCACCACCCCATGCCCACGCAAAAGATGCAACACCTGCCCCTTCACTTCCTCTCTCCTCACCGTCCAAGGGCCCAAACACTGCTTTCAAGTGAAGCAGCATTTCACTTGCATTTCCCCCAACTTAGTCTACTGCATTCGTTGCTCCCAATGTGGTCTCCTCTACATTGGAGAGACCAAACGTAAACTGGGCGACCGCTTTGCAGAACACCTGCGGTCTGTCCGCAAGAATGACCCAAAACTCCCTGTCGCTTGCCATTTTAACACTCCACCCTGCTCTCTTGCCCACATGTCTGTCCTTGGCTTGCTGCATTGTTCCAGTGAAGCCCAACGCAAACTGGAGGAACAACACCTCATCTTCCGACTAGGCACTTTACAGCCTTCCGGACTGAATATTGAATTCAACAACTTTAGGTCGTGAGCTCCCTCCCCCATCCCCACCCCCTTTCTGTTTCCCCCTTCCTTTTTTTTCCAATAAATTATATAGATTTTCCTTTTCCCACCTATTTCCATTATTTTTAAATATTTTAAAATCTTTTATGCTCTCCCCACCCCCACTAGAGCTATACCTTGAGTGCCCTACCATCCATTCTTAATTAGCACATTCGTTTAGATAATATCACCAACTTTAACACCTATGTGTTCTTTTGTTCTATTGTTGTTGACATCTTTTGATGATCTGCTTCTATCACTGCTTGTTTGTCCCTACAACCACACCCCCCCCCTCCACTTCTCTCTCTCTCTCTCTCTCTCTCCGCCCCCCACACACACACCTTAAACCAGCTTATATTTCAACTCTTTCTTGGACTCGAACTCAAGTTCTGTCGAAGGGTCATGAGGACTCGAAACGTCAACTCTTTTCTTCTCCGCCGATGCTGCCAGACCTGCTGAGTTTTTCCAGGTAATTCTGTTTTTGTTTTCAATCTTATACTTGATAGGCTACTTTTAAGAATAGGAGAAAAAAAAGACGAGAAATACTCACCAATCCTACACACCAATCAGCTGCTTTCTCTGCACTTACCTCATGTTGCCACTGGTCTCACTGCAGGTAGGCCTCTCAATCCACATCTTTGATGGCTATCAGGATATGCTCCCAACATAAAAGGCCTTTCTGAGTCGCTTGATGAGGATCCAGTTTCAGCTGGTTTTAATTAAGCTGCTCTTTCACTGGAACCCTTGAAAAAACCCTGCTTAAGGCCAGCAACTACAGAACTTAAACTATAGATTTCAGTATAATGCTGCCTACTAACTGCAAAGTAAACTAGGTTTGTACAAAATAAAAATTTAGACTTTCTTAGCCAACAACTGCACTCACTCAGTCCGAGGTTAAACTGAGTTTGCTAGCTGAATTTATATTATTTTAAATTCTAGCTTAAAACACAAAAAGCCTAGCTGAGCCTGTACCTGATCTGGAGGGAGGTGGTGGTGTAGTAGTATTGTCACTGGACCAGTACACCAGGAGACCCAGGTTAATGCATGAGTTTGAGTCCTCCCACAGCAGATGGTGGAATTTGAATTAAATAAAAGTCTGGAATTAAAAGTCTAATGATGATCATGAAAGCATTGCTTTTTGTTGTTAAGCCCATATGGTTCACTAATGTCATTTGGGGAAGGAAATCTGTTGTCCTTACCTGGTCTGGCCTACATGCTGACTCCAGACAATGACAATATGGTCTGAAATGGTCGAACAAGCTACTCAGTTGTATCAAACCATACAAAGTCATAAAGAAGGAATGAAGCCAGAGGAACCACCCGGCATAGACCTAGGCATCAAAAATGACCCTGCAAAGTCACCTTTCTAACACCTGGGGGCTAGTGCCAAAAGTTGGAGAGCTGTCTCACAGACTAGTCAAGCAGAAGCCTGACATAGTCATCACAGACATCATATCTTACAGATAATGTCCCAGACACCATCAGAACCATCTGCGGGTATGTTCTATCCCATCGGCAGAGGCGGTGGTCAGTCAGGAGCGAGTTGTCCTGGGAGCCCTCAATATTGACTCTGAACCCCATGAAGTCTCATGGCATCAGGCCAAACATGGGCAAGGAAACTAATGATTACCACGTACCTCTCTCCCTGAGCTGATGAATCAGTGCTCCTCCATGTTGAACACCATTTGGAAGAAGCACGGAGGGTGGCAAAGGCACAGAAAGTACTCTTCAATGACCATCACCAAGATTGGCTTGGTAGCATCACTACTGACCGAGCTGGCCGAGTCCTAAAGGACAAAGCTGCTAGACTGGGTTTGCAGCAGGTGGTGAGGAACAAACAAGAGGGAAAAACATACTTGACCTCATCCTCACCAACATGTCTGCTGCAGGTGCATCTTTCTGTGACAATGGTGGTAGGAGGGATCATCGCAGTCATTGTGGAGTCCCACCTTCACACTGAGGATACCCTACATCGTGTTGTGAGCTACTACCATCGTGCTAAATGGGTTAGATTTCAAACAGATCTAGCAGCTCAAGACTGGGCAACAATGATGTGCTGTGGGCCAGCAGAATTGTACTCGAACACAATCTGTAACCTCATGACCTGGCATATCCCCCACTCTACCATTACCATCAAGCCAGGGGATCAATCCTGGTTCAATGAAGAGTGCAGGAAGGCATGCCAGGAGCAGCACCAGGTGTACCTAAAAATGAGTTGTCAACCTGGAAAAGCTATAACACAGGACTACTTACGTGCCAAACAGCATTAGCAACTAGTGACAGACAGAGCTAAGCAATCCTGCAGCTAACAGATCAGATCTAAACTCTGCAGTCCTGCCACATGCAGCCATGAATGGTAGTAGGCAATTAATCAACTCACTGGAGGCAGAGTCTTCACAAATATCCCCATCCTCAATGCTGGAGGAGCCCAGCACACCATGCAAAAGATAAGGCTGAAGCATTCGCAACAATCTTCAGCCAGAAGTTCCGAGTGGATGATCCATCTTGGCCTCCTCCGGAGTTCTCCAGCATCACAGATGCCAGTCTTCAGCCAATTCAATTCACTCCACTTGATATCAAGAAACAGCTGAAGTCACTGGATAGCGCAAAGGCTATGGACCCTGAAATATTCTGACTTGTGCTCCAGAACTTGCCCCTCCCCTTGCAGCAAGTGATGTTCCAATACAGCTACGATACTGGGATCTACTTGGCTATGTGGAAAATTGCCCAGGTACATCCTGTACACTAAAAGCAGGACAAATCCAACCTGGCCAATTACTGCCTCATCAATCAACACTCGGTCATCACTAAAGTGATGGAAGGGGTCATCACCAGTGCTATCAAGTGGCAATTGCTTAGCAATAACTTGCACACTGATGCCCAGTTTGGGTTCCGCCAGGGCCACTCAGCTTCTGACCTCATTGCAGCCTTGGTTCAAGCATGGACAAAAGAGCTGAACTCGCGAGGTGGGGCGAGAGTGACTGCCCTTGAAATTAAGGCAGCATTTGACCGAGTGTAGCATCAAGGAGCCCCAACAAAACTGGAGTCAATGGGAATCAGGGGAAAAACTCTCGGCTGGTTGGAGTCATACCTGTCAGAAAGGAAGATGGTTGTGGTTGTTGGAGGTCAGTCATCTCAGCTCCATGACATCACTGCAGGAGTTCCTCAGGATAATGTCTGCAGCCCAAACATTTTCAGCTGCTTCATCAATGACCTTCCTTCCATCATAAGGTCAGAAATGGGGATGTTTGCTGATGATTGCACAATGTTTAACATCATTCATGACTTCTCAGATACTGAAGCAGTCCATGTCCAAATGCAGCAAGACCTGAACAATATCCAGGCTTGGGCAGACAAGTGGCAAGTAACATTCATGCTGCAAAAGTGTCAGGCAATGACCATCTCAAACAAGAGAGAATCCAACCACCACCCTTGATGTTCAATGGCATTACCATCACTGAATCCCACACTATCAACATACTGGGAATTACCACTGACCAGAATACTGTGGCTACAAGAGCAGGTCAGAGGCTAGGAATCCTGTGATGAGTAACTCACCTCCTCACTCCAAAAAGTCTGTCCACCATCTACAGGGCCCATTCAGGAGTGTGATGGAATACTCCCTTATTGCCTGGATAAAAGCAGCTCCCCTAACATGCAAAAGGCTTGACACCATCGAGGACAAAGCAGCCCACTTTATTGGCACCACATCCACAAACATTCACACCCTCCACCACCAACACACAGCAGTAACAGTATGTATCACCTACAAGATGCACTGCAGGAATTCACCAAGGATCCCTAGACAGCACCTTCCAAACCCACGACCACTACCATCTAGAAGGTAGTGCAGCAGACAGATAGGAACACCACCACTTGAAAGTTTCCCTCCAAGCCATTCACCATCCTGACTTGGAAATATATCACCGTTCCTTCACTATCACTGGGTCAAAGTCCTGGAACTCCCTTCCTAACAGTACTGTGGGTGTACCTACGCCACATGGACTGCTGTGGTTCAAGAGGGCAGTTCACCACCACCTTCTCAAGGGCAAATAGTGATGGGCAATAAATGCTGGCCCAGCCAGTGAAGCCCACAGCCCGTGAATGAATTTTAAAAAGTCACCTAATGAGGATCCAGTTTTAGCTGGTTCTTATTTAAGCTGCTCTTTCATGGGAAGCCTGCTTAAGTCTGGCAACGACAGAATTTAAACTGTAGATTTCAGTTTAATGTTAACTACAACCTACAAACGAAATTAGGTTTGTACAAAATTAAAATTTCATCTTTCTTACCCAACAACTGCACGCACTTAATCCATTCTCAGTCCAACCTGCCACACCTCTCTATCCAGTCTGCAGAATCACTATTCAAAATACAGGTAAGATCAAGTGAAAGATTTACAAGAAGCTGCTCCCCCAATCACCAGTGAGCCTATTAGCAGCAAATGTGGGAGAGAAACAGTCTGCGATTGGAGGAGCAGTGTGAAGGTGAGTGGCCATGGTGCATTCTCTTTCCAGCCCTCCCACACGGGCCTCCTGGGAGCGAGTGAGCCTGCATGAGTGGGTGTTTCTGTGTGAGTGTACGAGTTTGAGGGAGTCTGTGTGAGTGTACGAGTCTGAGTGAGTGAATGTCTGCATGAGTGTGTGTGTCAATGAAAATGTGTGTGTGTGAGTGAGAGTGACTGCATGTGTGTGTGTATGTGTGTGTGTGTGTGTGTGAGTAAGTGAGTGTATGTGTGCGTGAAAGAGAGAGTGAGTGAGTGTAAGTGTCTGTGTGTGTAAGTGAGAGTGAGAACTGTGAAACTGGGAGCGAACCAGACACACGTACACCCTTTCCCTTCTCCCTCACCAAAAACTTATCCACAAAGCAGGCCTTGAGACCCAGGCTGAAAGGCAACCCACTTCCGACCCCCACTTTTGTCTGAATTCTGCTAAGGCCAGCATGAACTATGTGCCACCAGAGGCAAATATAAGGTTAGTATTAGTTAAACCCAGCTCCTGAGCTCAGTGCTGGGCACCATCCCTTCCCTAGTGACCGGGATTTGGAGCTTAGTCTGTCTCTTAAGTGAGAAGGCAAAAAAGGTTTTATTAGTTAGCTCTGCACTTGTTAATGGTCATTTTTATAAATTACACTTTTTCTAATTATCAATTTATTGCTTTGATTTTGATTTTTTTAAAAATCATGTTTAATGTTGTGCCAAACCTTGTCTTTCCGAAATTTGCTCATTGGCCCCTTGAGTGAGAAAAAATTTGATATGTGGCCCCTCACGTGAAAAGGCTGGAGAACCCTGATCTAAAGTTTACTCTCATTCAATCTGCAACTTAATATTTTTTTGTAATCACATTTTCCTTTCTAGTTGTGCACATCCGTATTTACCTCCCCTACCTGGTCTATTCCATTCATCATGGCCAGATTTTGCACTGTCTAGTTTACAGCTAGGTTTCTGTTACTGTTATTGGAGTAGGAATACATGAACATGGTCTGCTGGCAAAAACAAATTTTGGTCCCTGCACCTGTTGGCCTGAGGTGAATTCGATATTGAACTTTGGCCACATTTAAATGAAAAGCGTTGAGAATAGTGTTATGGTACAGCTGATGGTAAATGCTAAGGTGTTCAAATCGCAATAGGAAACTTGAAACAACTGCCACAACTTGTTTTGCAATTTGTATAAATTTCGAGATGTGGACTTTGAATTCAGCAGTAATAAGACCACCGAGTTTTATAAGTTTTTACAAAGCTAGGTTAAACATTTATTAATAAGAGAAATGATCTTAAATACATACATAGATCTACAAATTATGACTATGATAACTTTTAAATCCCCTACTTAATCTGACTCGCAGTTACACTTTTGTTAAGGCAACAGTAAGACACATAGATTTTAAAAGACCCAGGCAAGGTGACACACAATACCCTGAACCAGTCGAATTCAGTGAGTTTTCTTAACTTCAGTTCTTTGAAAATAGCAGCTTGAGACACGGATGCTGAAGGCTTTTCACATTTATTACATCTTAAAAATGCCTACCCTTACACACAGCCTTAGCTCCTTTATACATGTTTCCCCCTTTGAATGAAAATTCCCATTGTTTCACTATGTCTTTGGACTTTATCTTTCTGATAATTAAAATCTCTCGTAGCGCTAAGATTTAGCAGTAATCTTTGGGAAAAATAAACACAGAGAGAATTTTCCCCATGATGAGCAGGCCGTGCAGGAGCGGGCATGGGCCTTAATTGACACGCCCGTGATTGGGTCCGCGCTGCCATTTTGCATGGGCGGGTCAATTAAGGCCCGCCCAGCATATTTCTTGATTCCCGAGGATAACAGAAGTGAGCAGGCCCTGGTGGGTGGGCTCAGACCAATGGGTCCAATGGCGACCCGACAACCTGTTTAAATGAAGGACTGGCAGCCCTTGCAAGTCTGCTCACAATGGCCAGGAGAAGAGCACAGCAGAGGGCTACTGTGCATCACACAAGTCCCGAGGGTAGGCCATCGGGGCAGGCCAGGCCGGAGGGTAGGCCAGTAGGACAGTGTACCCCTTGTTTCTCCAACGAGTGCCTAGCTACCCTCCTGGAGAAGGTGGCAGTGCGGCGGGAGATCCTGATTCTGAGGGAGGGGAGGCAGAGAGTGTGAGCTCCCATGATGTGGTGCGGCGCACATGGGTCCAGTGCCGCTAAAGATTCAATGACCTCCTGCGCCCGGGATGGGTGAGAACCATACTGGCTGAGGTCACTTAATGCAGCAGTCAGCCTTTCCTCCTAGCCACCTCCACTCAGCAACTCTGAGTACAGTTAAGGCATTGAATCCCTCAGGGCATGTATCCCTCGCTGGGTATGACAGCAGATGTTGCCCATGCCTAGTTCACCCTGAGAGGGTTGAGCTAGGATGGCTCCCGCACCTGCAGCATGTGTGACACTGACACTCAGAGTATAGAACGGGGGTGAAACTCAAGGGTCTGCGCCTAGGCAGAGTGCTGGAACTGGGGAGCATGTCAAAGTCAGGGTGCTAACATGCTGGGAGGGGAGCTTCCAGATGGCGGGGCACCAATCCATCTGCTGGCCTTTGCGCTCCACGTGCTTGTGCCTCCTTGCTTAGCACCCTGTGGTGCCACATGTGATGGAGGCAGCATTTGGGCAATGGGGGTGGGGTCAGCCCTGGCTTGTTTGGATGAGTGTGTGGCAGCTGCAGGGTAACAAAGAACTGGAGTCCTGCAATGTCCCACACTGACTAGGTTGGCAGAGATGTGATGGGAATCCAGGTACAGGCTGGACTAATCGACGCTCTTCTCTCCCTTTCAGGAGGAGACTGCAAACAATGCCACCTAGTGGAAGCAGACTGGTGGAAGCCAGGCCCAGTTGGCCATCTTGACTCCTTTTGAACAGCAGGCCATGGATCTGGAGAGGCGCCATGTGCCCAAGTCCACCAGTGGCGGTGAAGCTGAGGTGCCACAGGGAGGTATGTTTGCTGAGCGTTGAGGTCACCATGTGTGTCCCAGCAGCCATGGCACTGCTGACTGCTCAGAGATTGAAGTTTGCAACATGGGTTGGCCATTGATTATGGAAGGATGTGCGCACAATGACCCGGCGGACAGGCATGCACACTGACATTGTCCCCACTTTAACTAATCAAATGTCCTTGTTCTTTCTTTCAGCAACACCAGAGCAGGGCCAGGAGGAGGAGGCAGAGGGGCCACCGCTCACACCTGAGGGCCCAGAACAAATCCACTCACCAGCATCACACCATCTCTGCCAGACAGGCACCAACGCAAATACTAGCACCTTGGTGGGAATTAGATCTTCGGTTAGTGTCCCAGGGCACAGCGGTGAGGGCACTTCACACTCGCTTGAGGTGCGGGCAGAGCAGAGAGTGCCCAGGGCGCCGGCAGTTGGAGGACTGCAGGGGACCAGGTACATGCTCGGTCAGTGGCTGATGATGGGCCTCTGGAGTTGTCCATGAGGCAGCAAATGCTGGAAGTGCAGCAGGGTGTGCGAGAGGATCTGGCAGAGAAACATGAGGCGATGCGTGGCATGGTGCCCATGCTTGAGGAGTCCACGCAGAGCATCACCGATGCATTGAGCCTCATAGCCAAGCGCCATGCTTCCTCCATAGAGAGAGTGGCGACTCTAATGGAGATGCTCCTGCAGAACAATCAGGGTCTCTTGGGGTTGTACTTGGACCTGCAACCCTTCATAGCGGCATTGGCCTCAGCTGGCCATTGCCAATGTGGGAGATGGTCTGGGCACCAAGTATCCCAGCTCGATGCCTATCCATCTACAGTGAGCAGGGAGGTCCGAAATGACCTCACGTTGGCGCAGCAGTTGCCTGTCATCTCTGCGGGCTCCTCTCAAGGCGCTCCCGATGAGGGCAGCAGCACCTCCGCCTCTCTGCCAGTGACCGTGGCATCTGATGAGGCTGCGGTGACTGGGGAGATGCCAGCCGTGGCACTGGTAGCTCCTCCCACCCTCTCAGGTGGGGCCATCAAGGCCTCCAACGGCAAGAGAATGCCTGCCAAAGTCATCGAGGCCAGCAGGACAGCACAGTGAGCAGGCTGTCTCAGATGCCAGTGCCAGCGAGGGGACAGCTCCCAGACATAGCACCCGTAAGCGTAAATTTAAAGCACACCATGGGTTCCTCACTGGCACTTTTATGTTGGCTCATAGTAGTTTATTGAAGACTTGGTGTGATGTCCAACACCTTTTTTTTTGGTTCATGAAGTTACATTTGTTCTCTCAATAAGTTTTGACATGATGCCATGCCTCAGGGTGATTCCTTACTTCTGCATGTGGATGGGAACCCATGATGTTATGAGTGAGTTGTTTGACATTGAGCTTTATTGACAAGGGCCTTAGTTAATGTTACTGTCCAGGTAGATTTAGCGCTCAGGTATCGAGGATGAAATCTGCAGTCCTGGTGTGTGTTGGAGGTCCATCTGTGTTGGGCTAGCTGAAGGTTCATTGGGTTAAAGCCTCCCAGGTGTCTCTGCCTCCCTCAAGTATGCTCTGGTCAGCATCTACCCCGTCAGCATTCTCCTGTCCATACTCATCCTCAGGCTCACTGCTAAACTCATCATGTGCATCTGGAGCAACGGCATCTACGTCTTCCTCATCCACTGCGTTGCCCCTTTCCAGTGCCAGAATGTGGAGAGCGCAGCATGCAACCACTATCAGCAACATACGATCTGGGAGACATTAGAGGGTGCCCCCTGAACAGTCCAGGCATCAGAAGCTCATCTTGAGAAGATCGATGGTTCTCTCCACCACACCACTTGTGGCGTAGTGGCTCCTATTGTACTGATGCTCAGCCTCTGTTCTTGGATGGTAGAGAGCCATCATGAGCCACCTTCTGAGGGGATAGCCCTTGTCACCCAGCAACCATCCATCCAGTCAGGCTGGAGCACTGAACAGCCTTGGCACCTGGGAGTGTCTCAGGATGTATGTGTCGTGGGAGCTGCCTGGATACCATGCACAGACTTACAGAATCAGCATCCTGTGATCACACACTTACTGCACGTTCATGGAGTGGAAGCCCTTCCCGTTGACGAAGACACCGGGCTCACCCGTTTGTGCCATGTGTGCAGTCGATTGCACCCTGGATGTGGAGGAAGCCAGCAATCACTGCAAAGCCTCTGGCTCGCTCTGCCTGGCTGGCAATGTCCCAGCGGTAGTGGATGAAAGTCAATGCACAGAGCACCTGCATTGAGCGTCTGTCACCTGCTAGGCACAAATGTGGCTGATTGGGAGGCACCGCAGAGATCACCCACCAACCCCTGGAAAGAGCCGGAGGCATAGAAGTTGAGGGCAGCTGTGAGCTTTAGAGCCACTGGCACGGGGTGCCCACCCATACAATTTGTGGAGATCTCAGGGCCTATCATCTGACAGATATTGTTGACTGTCTCCCTTGAGAGACGGAGCCTCCTTCAGCACTGCACCTCAGGCATATTGAGGTAGCTGCTTCACCGCCTGCATACCCTGGCAGCAGGATAGTGGTGTCTTCTGTGGCCCCTTTCACCTTGGACTTCCTGTTGGCCTGTTTCCCTTGTGCCTGTGCCTCTGCTCCCAAAGATGTCTCCCTTGGAGGCTGAATGTGGACTCCTGGCTCCTCCCCCTTCTGGCTGTCCCTTCCTCCTCAGAGGAGGTGCCTCCAGTGGAAAGCACAGCTTCCATTCCCAGGCTAATGGAAGGCTTCCTGAAAGCTGCAAGCCCCAAAAGTAATCTTTACTGTAGAGTCCTGACCTGAAGGCTGTTACTCCTGTCTAAACAGCTGGTATGAGTTTTGAAGTATTCCTGCTCACACAGGGCATAGCAGTAACTTTCACAATTAAATATTGAACAGATACCATTCGCGACCCCACTCACCCCTCTTATTCTACCTGTGGATGAGGTTTATACAAATGTCTCCTACCCGCCTGCCCGTTGTGCCTGTGTGATGTCCTGAAGATTGCACGGGCCCTGAAAAATTGCAGACAATAGCTGCCTCAAGGGCCTTAATGGGTGATTAATTAAAAGCGGGCGCGCATCTGAGAACATTGTGCGCCTGCTCACCTAAATATCACAATGGCGCGCGGTGACGTCGGGACACTCGCCTGATGTCATCACGCATAATTTTACGCATTGGTGTGCGGGCCCACCCTTTCATGCCAATGGGAAAATTCTGGCCACAGCTTCTAAACTTCACCTGGCTAAGTGACAAATTTCACCCCTCCTTTGAAAACGATCTAGCCTGTTTTATTAAAAAATGTAAATGTCCTTTTACACTTACATCCTAAACCTCCCCCATGTTTACCATGTTTACATCAAAGCCTTCAGTCCAGCAGCCTTTAATCCAATTAAGTCTCACACACATACGCACAGACACACACTGACACAGATATCATTATTTTACAATAAATTCCAATAACGTTGTGAGAATTATTGTACCTTCCTGATGATAGTTAACATAAAAGTGGGATTAGATATTAGGTAGCTCATATAGGCTGAATGGTCTGTTTCTGTGCTATAACAGCCCATGCTTTTTTTAGTGACTGCGGGCACTATTTCTGATAGGTTCTGTAGTGTCCCCCAGTGCCTATGAATACAAAATGTATATGTATTATAGCAAGCAAATTATTTGATGTCTGGGTGAGTTAAATTGCAATCCTTGTAATAGCAACTTGCAGACTGCCAGAATAAACAAAGTCAAAACTCAGGTGATAATTCCACCTTTGCTTTAAATGTCAGAGTGAAAATTACTAAACCACATCCTGTAACATAATTTCTATTTATAATTAGCAATAAAATGCAATCTAGAAAAATATCCACATTTATAAGCAATATTATTTATGCTGACAGACATAAACTGCATTATTTTTTATTTGATTTCGTAGGCAGTCCAGAGCCAAATGTGGTGCTCAGCATTGACACAGTGTTGAAATAAACATGATCTTGGCTTTTGTCACAAGATCAAGAGGACAATCGTTACTCTTTAACAGCTGTGGCTGTTGAAACCTTGGACAGGATTTTCCGTTTTGAGTCCAGACCATGACATCAGGTTCAAATGCAGGTCACAACCCCGCACCATGTTGGGAGCAATAATTCAACACCGATTTTTGCAAAACTGACCAATTAATGGCCAGAGGGCATGCTCACTGTCCAATTGAAGATGGCGGGTGGGTGCCTGAGGTTGGGGAGCTAATTAGAGGCCCTCCAACGATGACACATCAACAGCCCCACTCTCCGAGGAGAGAGCTATCAATGGATGCAGAAAGAGAGAGGTCTGTCTACCAACTGGAAAATTCCAGTCGGTGCAGGAGAAAGGCCTGTAAAATCTCAGTCGATTATCTTTGCTTGGAGCAGGTAGCTGTTCCAGCCCTGACCCTGCTTTCGCAAAAATGGCTCTGATCCTGGCAAATAGCATGCCAGACAGCAGTGCGAAATTATGCACCTGCCCATCTCAGTTCCTGAACCCATTGGTCTCTGAAAATCCTTCTTTTTAACCGTGCCTTATGTAATAGTAGAATTCGTGCTGCATCCCTGACTTCTGCATGGATGAGATTGAGGCGGTCAACCTGGGTGCAGGAGCCCACAGTTGCTGTGGTGGCTGTCGGCCTGGTCCAGTGTGCAGCCCCGCTGTCTGGTGACAGTAGCGGTGCAGGACACAGGGTTGGTAGAATTTTCTACGCCCAGGGTTCCCTCAGGGTTTTTGGCAGCGATTTCGGAGGGCTCACAAGAGGGCATGGCTGAGGGCATGAGCAAACGGTGGGCAATCTCTCAACTGATCAGAGGGGAGTTTCAGCTCTCAAATATTTGATTTTTTTGTACCCTCACAATGACTTTTTTTAACTTGATGAGCGGAATTTTCTGTGCCCACTTGCGTCGGGCATGATCGGTGGTGTGAACGGACAATATGGTGCGATAGGTTTTACGATGGCAGGAAAGCAGTTTGCGATCGTCCGCTTAGCCTGCTGACAGCAGGCCTCATTCCGCACCATCAAGGTGGGGAACCTCAGTGTAATAGATCAGCATATCATTATCAGGCCAGCTTGCCGGAATCGTCCCCCCACCCGCTGGATAATTTGTCCACGTCGGTGGGAAAGCACGCCAATGTGTTTCACAACAGCACATAAAAGGCAGGCACTCAGAGGTGGGTACACAGTTACATTGTGCAGCGCTCAGCAGGGTCACCTGTTGGACTTCAAGCTTCAGGGGCATTGGGGGTTTGGGGTTAAGGACAGCCCTGCTGCTGAGGTGACCAGTGGTGGGGTGGGGTTAAGGGCAGCCCTGTCATTGAGGTGACTTGAGGCGGGGGTTGGTAAGATCAGGCTCGTAGCTTATCTGCCCTCTCAAGCAATGCAGAGGCATCAAAGTGTTATCAAGTGTTCCAGAGTTTCCGCCCCCAGCACATACTGCAAATTCATGAGCATTTTAGTGGATTACAGAACAGTTGGATGATTGCACCCATTGTACAATCTCCTTGCTAAAGCTGACCATGGAGCAGTCATTGCTGGAGGTGCTCATAGCCCCTTGCAATGTCATCATCCTGGTTTGGACCAGTCTCCCCTATGGTTCAAGCTAACAGGGCAACCACGCAGCGCACTAATCACTGGCCATCCAAGTGGTGGCCAGCAATGTCTGGGAAGCGATAAGGGGCTGTCACAGTTAACCAGGACAGGTTCTTGGACTTTTCGCCTTCCTGCCAAGCCTAAGGTTGGATGGGCAGTGATAAATTTAATTTAATTTGAACTTTAATGGCCTTAATAGTCCTGTTAACTGTTGGCGGACGCACTGCCGACTCCCACGCCCGCCTGCCGACTAAAATATTGCACGAGTGCGCGATCAGGACAGGTTCTTAGTACACCCATGCTAACCATGTGTCTCTCTCTTTCATCCTGCAGGAGGAGTGCATCATGACCATGCAACTTGATGCACTAGCTGTATGCCTGATGATCTATAGAGCGCGAAGACAATGCAAGAGAGGGCGACTGAGGCTCCTGGCTGCGCAGAGTCAGGAGCAGCAACCTCAGGAAGAAGGAACCACTGGGGCTCCCATGCCGCCCAAGAGCCACAATGACTTGTCGCTGGTCAGCGCCTAGCAACAACCAGGGTCTATAGATACTGCCTTTCATTCCTACAGATGACCGAGAATCACTGTCGCCAAAGACTGCGCCTGTCTAGGGAACTGATCAGTTACATCTGCAGCTACTGCAGGATTTGGTGCTATGGAGACAGGAGGGCAACCATTGCCAATGGCCTTGAAAGTGACTGCAGTGCTCAATTTTTATGCCAGTGGCTCCTTTCAGGGTTCCACTCATGACCTCTATGGGATCTCACAAGCCTCCATCCACAAATGCATCCATGAGGACACAAGTGCCATCTTTGCGAGGGCACACAACTTCGTGCATCTCGCCTGGGATCAGGACAGCCAGGATGTAAGAACGATTGGATTCGCCCAGATCTCGGGTTTCCCACAGCTGCAGGGTGCAATCAATCATGTGGTGCTCAGGTCTCTGTCACAACACACGGTGGACTACGTCAACTGCAAGGGCTTCCTCTCGCTGAAAGTGCAGCTGGTGTGCGACCACCAGAAACGCATCCTGCAGGTCTGCGCACGGTTTCCAAGGAGTGTGCAAGACACCTACATCCTCAGTCAGTCACAGATCCCTGGAGTCTTCCAGGGTCCTGCAGGGATGGCTCCTCGGGGACAAGAGCTACCCACAGAGGGCCTGGCTGATGTCACCCATGCAGCGGCCTCAGACTGCAGCAGAGCGACGGTATAACGAGGCTCATGCTGCAGCTCCCAGCTTGGTGGAGCAAACCATCGGGATGCTGAAGATGAGATTCCAGTGTCTGGACCGGTCTGGTGGAGCCCTGCAATACAGTCCGCAGAGGGTGTCATGCATCATCGTTGTCTGCTGTGCCCATTACAACCTGAGTCTAAAATGGGGAGAGGAGCTGGCTGAGGAGGAGCTGGAGGAGCTACATATCTTCTCCAATGAGTAGAATGCCGGCGGGGATGATGGTAAGGGGGTTCCTTGGAGGCAATGATGACAGGGATGAGACTTCACACTAGCTAGATGAAGCAGGCACACTCAAGAGACCCTCATAGCTCCTAGATTTGTAGAGGATGATGATGACATGCAGTGAGGTGACCCCATAGATCCTCACATCGCATCTATGAACGTTTGATTCCAGTCTGGCTTATGGCAGCGCAAATACCCTCTGTGAGAATGTTCCTGTCACAGAGATGCAATGGAAGCCCTAATAGTCGCTCAATTGCAGGATGATGATGATGTCATGCAGTGAGGACACTTCATAGATCTTCACACAGCCTCTGAGAATGTCTGACTCTTGTCCGGCCGAGGGCAGATCACATGTGCTCTGTGATCAGGGTCATGTCTTAGAGACACAGCTATCAAACTTTCGAAGCATCTGATTCTTTGTCCGTCTTCAGCACCTGACTCCTTCAGGAGCACAGCATCACTGGTCATAGATGCTGAAGAGATGGGGGCCAACCTCAACTTAAAGGTGCTGAGAGCACACAGAGAGAATTATAGAACTCTGTGATCCCTGCCCACTACACTCTGGCAGCAATGACAAGCACCACCGAGGTACAGGCATCAGCAATGTGTCCAGGGAGTGTGAGGCCAGAACATCACTGTGTTCTGAAGGCTGCACACAGCACAGGGAAGAGGCGCTGGACTGAGACACCTGCCTTTATCTTGTGCAGAAAGTTTCACATCTAAGTGTCACAAACACTGCTCATTAGAACAAGGAGCCATAGGCAGGGAGACATTTTTACAAGTTTATTGACAATAGTCAACAGTATGTACAAGTGATTAAGACCCGTGACCGGGCTGTGAAACTAATTCCCCTTAACTTTCCTAACCCTGCTGCTATGTCTTGGGGCTCCCCGGACATCCACAGTGGAGGTGGAGGCAGCCTGCTGACTGCGATGCCCTGTCTGTGATGACCTTGGTGGGCGTCCTCTGAAGGGCTGAGAACTTGGAGGGCCCCGGCCTGCTTTCGGGATCCTGCTGTGTGGCAGTGGCACCCTCCTCAGCCTGTGGAGCTGGAGCTGTTGAGGTCATAGGAACAGGAGAGTCGGATGGGCTGGACACCTGGGTAGATGGGCCTGGAGTGTGCACCTGATGATCCTCCTCCATAGGGGTTCCTGGGGACCCCAGGCTGACTCCTTGAGGAACAGGGGTAGCTGCAGTGAGATGGAGCTGCCAAGCACACCTCTTGTGTACACACTGTTGGAGGCCAACTATGGCATCAATGATGGAGTTCAGCCCGCACAGCAGTGCAGGAGCAAAGTCCTGGACCAAGGTCTCCATGGAGGCTGCCATCCTAGCAGTGTTGACATGCGGCGCTATCATTTCAGAGTGAAGGTGGATGGACTCCCCCAATGTGCCTTGCAATCTGAGGAGCGCAGCGGACATCCCTTCCCGATGTTCCCGAGTTTGCCTTTGCAGCTCCAGCAACTGTGCCATGACTGAGTGTAGACATCTGACTCAGACTCAGCAATCTTCTGGCCTCCAGCAGTCCTCCGAGTGTCAGAAACCAGGGAAGTCCCTATCTCCTCCTGCTGTGGATCGGACGGTGCGATGAGATCACCAGATTGTGATCCCAGGGCTATTCTAAAGCGAGGTCCCACTAAGATACGTGTCTCTGTGCTGGTGGAGGGTGTGGGTGAGCACTGTGACGGGACTTCAGCGAGGATGTCTCCAGATCCTTCTTCAGAGGTTTCTTTGGGGTTTGATTGGAAGCCCTAAGTGGATTTCAGGCATTCCGCCACTGCTCTGTGACCACTTCCTCTTGTGTGCCAGCTTGTCCTGCATCAATAGAGATGGGGAAAGTGTAAGCAGCATGCCTGCCAGGCCAGGTGATAAGTATGCCTGGCCTGTGTGGGTGGTGAGTGGTCCCATGGACAGAATGAGGACAATGACTGTGAGTGTGAACGAGTGAATGGTGATGTCCTTTGCACTGGCAGTGAGTGAGGGTTCTGTGGATGTGTGAAGGGTTTGTGAGTTGAGAGTGCTGAGGAGAATGACTTACCCTGGCGGAACAGAAGAGATCATTCATCCTCTGTTGCACTGGGTGGCTGTCCTCTTTTGCCTCCTCAGCTGGGTTAATGCTGTAGCTGCCCATCCTGCGGTCAGAGCAGGGGTAGAGGAGATCCCAACAAGCCTCCACGGCATCCAGAAGTCGCTTGAGGAAAGCATCGCTGAACCTGGGGGTTGCAGTCTTCTTCAGTTTCAGGGCTATGTCTTCCGTGCAGCAGTGGTGGTCTGGAAGCATTGAGATGTGTTCTTGCAACTGGACTTTAACATGGCACCCAGCGTGATGCAGCAGCGGGGTGATGGCGGGCGAGTGAATGAGATCCTGCCCGCCATGGAAACAGCTTGTTTCCCAAGAGTGCATAAATAACATGGCAGGTTTGGGACAATACAGTCTGAAAACCCACCATTGCAGCCGACAGGTAAAACACCGTTTTACCAGCCCACTACCTCGCTTAGTGCAAATCTGGGACAATTCTATCAATATGTTTGGTGCCAGTGGACTGAAGAGCCATTGGACTGGAATATTCTTGGGTTGTGTGCTTTTCCCTGTGTTACATTTTGTCATCACTATAATTGACTACTCTAGTGCTGACTGCTGTCCTCACGTTGCTGATCATCTATTAGCTTCACGCTGTCCAAAATTTTGTGACGTGAATCTTGTCCTTGTTCACCCGTAAACTCCATCTTTGCTAACCTATTTTGGTTCTACATTCCAGAGCTTCAACTTAAAGTCCTTGCCCTTATCTTTACATCTCTGTATAGTCTTATCACATCCTAACTCTGTGCTGACCCCAGTCCTATAATCCTGCCTCCTTCTGTTCATCAAACGCTGACCTGCTTTGCCCTCTGGCAGTTAAGGGGACCCAGCATGGAGGAGTGCAGGAGTGTGAGCCTCTGCAACTATCCAACAGCTTGTTTGAATGAGAGTGGGGGCTGCAGTGTGGAAGAGCAAACTGACTGTGGCACTGTGGTACAGGAAGCCATCCAAATGTGGGATGGTGGGAGCATAAAGGAATGTGGTGGTAGTAGGGGACAGTATAGTAAGGGGGATTGACACTGTTCCCTGTAGCAAAGGGCAAGGGTCCAGATGGCTTTGTTGCCTGCCCAGTGTCAGGGTTTGTGATACCTGCTCAGGGCTGGAAAGGAACCTGCAGTGGGAGGGGGAGAATCCAGTAATCGTAGTCAGTGTGGGTACCAATGACACAGACAGGATGTGGAAGGAGGCTCTGCTAAATCAATATGATGAGCTAGGCACCAAATTAAGAAATAGAACTTCAAAGGTAATAATTGCTGGATTAGTACCTGAACCACATGCAGATCGGCATAGGACAAATAAGATTAAAGAAATGAATGCCTGGCTCAAAGAAGTGGCTCTGATAATTAATGATGGTATTAGCACATTAGAGAGGAATGAACTAAGTTCAGGAAATGAGAATGTAGAAACAGTTTGAATTGAGATGTGGAATGATAAAGGCACTTGTGGGAGTGGTGTACAGGCCCTCTAATTGTAAATACACAGTAGGACAGAACATAAAAGAAGAGATAAAGAATGCTTGCCAGAAAGGTACAACAATAACCATGGGGGATTTTAACCTACATATAGTCTGCAAAAATCAGATGGGCAAAGGTAGTATAGATGAGGAGTTCATAGAATATTTTTGGGATCGTTTCTTAGAACAGCATGTTCTGGAGCCAACCAGAGAGCAGGCTATACTAGATCTGGTATTGAGCAACAAGATAGGATTAATTGAAAACCCCATAGTGAAGGTACCCCTAGGTAACAGCAATCATAATATGATTCAATTTTACATTCATTTTGAGGGAATAATGAGTGTGTCCAAGACTAGTATTTTAAACTTAAAAAGGAAGCTTTTATCTAAATGTTGGAAGATTGCAGAGTTCTGAGATTCAGATGGGTCTGGGTGTCCTAATGCATGAATCACAAAAACCCAGTATGAATGCAAAGCAGGTAATTAGGAAAGCTAATAGAATGGTATCATTTATTGTGAGAGGAATTAATTACAAAAGTAGGGACGTTATGCTTCAGTTCTACAGGGCATTGATGAGACCACATATGGAGTATTGCGTACAGTATTGGTCTCCTTATTAAAGAAAGATGTAAATCCGTGAAAAGCAGTTCAGAGAAGGTTTACTATATTAATACCAAGAATGGGTAGGTTGTCTTATGAAGAAAGGCTGGACAGGTTAGACTTGTATCCATTGGAATTTAGAAGAGTAAGAGTTGACTTAATTGAAACCTTTAACATCCTGAGGAGTCTTGACAGGGTGGATGTGGATAGGATGTTTCCTCTTGTGGGAGAATCTAGAACTGGGGGTCACTGCTTAAAAATAAGGGGTCACTCATTTAAGACAGAGATGATGAGAATTTTTTTCTTTCAGAGGGTAGTGAGTCTTTGGAACTCTCTTCCTCAAAAGGTGGTGGAAGCAGAGTTTTTCAATATTTTTAAGGCAGGGCTACATAGATTCTTGATTAAAAAGATGAAAAGTTATTGGCGTACGCAGGAATGTGGGGTTGAAGTTGCATTCAGATCAGCCATGATTTTATTGAATGGTGGATCAAGCTCAAGGGGCCGAGTGGCCTACTCCTGCTCCTAACTCGTATGTAACTCGTATCCAACCTCCCTTTATTCCATCCCAGAGCGCCTAGCTGCCTGAAAGCACTTTTGATGGTTCACCTTAGGTTTGTTAGAACTGAGATTGCTAAGTAGCACATGATAAGCAACATAATCAGAATGGAAATTAGTGAACCCCTTACTACATACTTTTTCTTACCAAAGGCAAGGAGAGCTTGTATGGGTTCTAGAGCACTACCTTAAAGCCAACAAAGGAATTATTTAAAGATTATTGAAGGGAAGAATGGTAAAAAGCTTGTTATGATCTAATCCACTTGTGTATATCATGCCTACCACCTGACCATGAAGTATCACTGATGACAGCTATCTATTAACCACATCTCCTCACCATCACAGAGGCTGTATCATGGGGAGTGATGAATGGCCTAAAGGGATAGAACATAGTGAGAAAAAATACACAAGCAACTAATGAAAGCTTTAAAATGAAAGTAATAAATGTAATGAAATCTTAATGGCCTCAGCAGTAAAGTGGTTAATGGGACATAATAATATATCATGGGAAATGTCAGTGGTAGTTTGGCAAACACAAAGATTAGGTTTCAGCAAAATTATACAACTGTCAAAACACAAAAATGGAAAATCAATTCACGCCACTATCCACAGGGCACCATCTGACTAGGTTGGGGACACAAAGGCTTCAGGATAATTAATGTCAATATTCAGTTAATCAGCAAAGGCATCATTCAGTTCTAGAAAGAGGAAATGCCAGCAAGACAATATAAGCAGACCAGTTTTTCAATGTAAAAGTTCTGATACACCACAGCTTCCAAAATATAATGGATATTATTATGGAAACCATACTAAATTACATCTGCTTATAAAACCTCCCGTATAAAATTTCTTCTCTGTGATTGCCAACAATATTTTAAAGATAATGACAGGTCAGTGCACGAGGTTCAATCTGGTTAAAAAGCACAACAGTAAAGTGAATGATGCACCAGCGCTGGTGTGGATCTGCTTTACAGCAACAATGTCAAAATAATTACTAAAATGCATACCAATTCTAAAGGAATGTTACTTTGATCTACTGCATAGATAAAGGCATTCATTTTCATGGTGTCAAGTCTATATTACACAAATTCAGACACGTACTTCAATGCATACTGTGCCTATGCACCCTCGTGCTATCCAGCTGGTAGCAGTGTTACAGATAGAAGATATTGGTTTAGGGTCTCAGGTATGCCCTTGCTAGGATGGCAACTGATGGAATTCATGAATACTGGACACTCCTTTGCCAACCCCCACACAAAACCTTTTTTGATTAAATTTCTTGAATTTCAACAGCCTTTAGAGTTTCACAATGAAAGTGGTGACTTTGTGAAAACGTGATGGTAGAATTTTATGGGGATCAAATGGGTCATGTGGGCAGAAGCAGAAACAGGTGTAACATCCACTCCCGCCCAGTCCCACCTGCCCACATCATCTAAATCTAGAATCTAAATAGCTGCTTCACATTTCTTCCTTTCAGATATTATATTGGGCTTGATCATATTATGTTTATTCTGAATCACTAAGGCTGCTCCTCTCCCTCTTTCCTGTAGATCTTAAAAACTTTTTAGCTCCCAGCCTTCATAATCTCACAGCCATTTCTCAGCATGGCTACCATGTCATGCTTCCAGGTTAAATTTGCACCAGCGATCCATTCAACTTGCTTCTTACACACTGTGTGTTTTTCTAAAGAATGTTTGTTTGGACCATCAACCTATCCTGACCTTCCGATCTAATCTTTTACTCACATTCCTTATTTCTCCCATTTGGTTTAATTTCTTTGCATCTTTTGGTTTTCACTTTTCCTGTGGTGCTGAAAGCACAATTTCTGACTATTTGTCAATTGTTTGCAGTTTCATTTATTTTCAAAGTATTATCTACATTTTATTTTTGCCTGAGCTCTTCCTCACTCCTCACTTATTGGTTTAAAGTCCTTGTGATTGCCCAATTTAACTTATCCACTAAAGCCCTGGTCCCAGTGTGGTCCAGGAGAAAGCCTGTCCCAACAGTATAGTTGCATCATGTTCCAATACCAGTGCCAGTGTCCCATAAAAATGGGACCCCTCTTTCCCACATCATCCTTACAGCCATGTTTTCACTGCCCTAATTTGCTTATCCTTACACGTATTTGGATTTGGGTACAATGTAGGGATTATAACCCCTGAGATCAAGTTCTTTAATTTATTTCCTACTTCCTAGAACTCTCCAGTGAGGACCCCTTGCCTAAGCTTCCCAATGCTGTTACTCCCAGCATGGACCACAACAATTGGATCTTCCCCTTCCAAGTTCTTCTCTAGCCACAAGGAGATGTCCAGAATCCTAACATTGAGCATAGAACCCAGCCATGGCTGCAGAGAACATTCGCTATCCCCCTGACTATATTGTCCCCTATCACTAGAACATAACTTTTCATTCCCCACAAGGGGTATGACTGCCTCCTGGATCAAAGTGTTTAGGCAATTCTGCCCCTCCCTGATGCTCTGCAATGTCTGCACCTTGGACTCCAGCTCAAAAACATTGGACTGAAGTTCTTTGAGAAACAGACACTTACCGCAGATGTGGTTGTCCAGGATCACAATGCTCCTCACAAATTCCCATATACTATAGTCATAGCACACCACCTGCACTGCTGTCCCTGTTTAACTCAAATTATATTAAGATTAGAGGCTTGTTTTAAACTGCTGCTCTCACCCTTTTACTCTGTTATTCTTGTTTATCAGCTCCTTTATTTATTTTACTTAATTCTTACTATTTTTGTCAGATTTTAATTTAAATGAAAAATGTCAAAACCCTTTAATATCAGTTTCCTCTCTTTAGTTGATTTTAACTTTACCCCCCCACCCCCGATCTGATTAAACACAGAGTAATTATGATTAATTTCATATTTTGCATACTTTATGTATTCAACCAAGTTCATTTTTAAACTAATTAGTGATCTAGTTTAAGTTATAAGTAGATTAAATGAATTTTTTGCATATAGACCTATCTCCATGTCTCTCCATCTGCTGTGCAATCACTGAGCTCTTCTTTGCTCCGGTGCCAGTCACTGTCTCAACCACTGCCCTACCCAGCCTTGCCATTTTATGTAATACATTTGCCAATTTGCTACCAAAATGACAGCCATGGCTCAGCTGGTACCCTGGCCTCTGAGTCACCAGGTTCCCGGTTGTAGTTCCACTCCAGAGCTTGAGCACAAAAATAAAGCCTGACACTCCAGTGCAGTACCGAGGGTGTGTTGTATTGTCAGGGAGGCAGTGGTGTAGTGGTAATGTCACTGGACTAGTAATCCAGAGGCCCAGGCTAATGCTCTGAAGACACAGACTCGAATCCCACCATGGTAGCTGGTAGAGTTTAAATTCAGTTAATAAATCTGAAACCATTGTTGTAAAAACCTAACTGGTTCATGGCCTTTAGGGAAGGAGATTTGCCATTCTTACCTGGTCTAGCCTACATGTGGTTCCAGACCAACAGCAATGTGATTTACTCTTAAATTCCCTCTGGTATCCTTGTAAATCACTCAGCTATATCAAACTGCAAGGAAGTCTACAAAAGAAAGGGAATGAAATCAGATAGATGATTTGGCATTGACCTTGGCACTGGGAAGAACAATGAAAAGCTCAGCCCTATTGACCCTGCAAAGTCCTTCTTACTAACATCTGGGGGCTAGTGCCAAAATTGGGAGAGCTGCCCCACAGACTAGTCAAGCATTACCTGACATGATCATACTCACAGAATCGTACCTTACAGACAATGCCCCAGACATCACCATCCCCAGGTGGCAGCACAATGGTATACAGTTGGGAGGGAATTGCCCTGGGAGTTCTCAATATTGACGCTGGATCCCTTGAAGTAAAACATGGGCTGGGAAACCCACCCTCAGCTGATGAATCAGCACTCCTCCATGTTGAACACCACTCGGAGGAAGCATTGAGAGTGGCAAGGGCACAGACTGTACTCTGGGTGGAGATCTTCAATGTCCATCATCAAGACTGGCTCAGTAGCACCACTTGTTAACTGAGCTGGCTGAGTCCTAAATGACATAGCTGCTAGACTGGGTCTGCGGCAGATGTTGAGGGAAAAATATACTTGACCTCTTTCCTGCCAACCTGTCTGCCACATCTATCCATGACAGCATTGGTAGGAATGGTCACTGCACAGTCATTTTGGAGACAACGTCCTGCCTTCACATTAAGGATACCCTCCATCATGTTGTGTGGCACTACAACTGTGATAAATGGGGTAGATTTAAAATAAATCTAGCAACTTCAAACTGGGCATCCATGAGGCTCTGTGGGCCATCAGCAGTGCCTCATGGTTACAATTGTAAACAACCACAATCTGTAGACTAATAGTCGTTTGGGAGTACATAACTTGAGTGTTCCTGAAAAAAGAGACAGGATTGCAAGATGAAAAGCTTAGCCATGTCTCTTTCTTCAGCAATACTCAAAACTTGAACCTCATGACCTGGCATACCACCACCCAACCATTACCATCAACCCGGGGTTCAGTGAAAAGCGCAGGAGGGCATGCAGGAACAGCACCAGGCACACCTAAAAATGAGGTGTCAACCAGGTGAAGATACAATACAGGACTACTTAGAAGCAGTGAAAGCAGAATACAATAGGCAGCTAAGCGATCCTATAACCAACAGATCAGATCTAAGCTCTGCAATGCTGCCACATCCAGTTGTGAATGGTGGTTGACAATTAAACAACTTATTGGAAGAGGAGGCTCCACAAATATCCTCATCCTCAATGATAGGGGAGCCCAACACAGAAAACAAGTCTGAAGCAGTGTCCGGTGCATTCAGCTGTTTCTTGATATCACATGGAAAGAATCGAATTGGCTGAAACCTGACATCTGTGATGCTGGGGATCTCCGGAGAGGCCAAGATGGATCATCCACTTGGCACTTCTGGCTGAAGATTGTTGCAATGCTTCAGCCTTGTCTTCTGCACTGATGTGATGGGCTCCCCTATCATGGAGGATGAGGATATTTGTGGGGATGGGAAACAAAAAACATGCTGGTCTAGCCAGCAATATCCACATCTCATGAAACAATGAAAAAGCAATACTTCAGTGAATTACTGAGGGAGTGCTGTATTGTCGGAGGTGCCTTCTTTCAGATGAAATGTTAAACCGAAGTCCCATCTGCCTCCTCAGTTGGATGTGAAAAATCCCATTGCACCATTTTGAAGAAGATCAGGGGAGTTATCTCCGGTGTCCTGACCAACAGGTTATTATCTGTCTTGTGGGAGTTTTCTGTGTGCAAATTGGCTGCTGTGTTCCCTACATTGTGGAAATGCGTATACTTACAAAGTGCTTCACTCTTTGTTAAGTGTTTGAGACATCCAGTAGTTGCGAAAGGCACCTTATGAATGTAAAGTTTTTTCTCTTTCACAGCCCATGGTATGATCCAAACAATCATTTAGTGGCTTTATTCATATGCTGACTTATATTAAAAACTGTGTATACCTGTAGAGTATTTCACTTTATGTTCCTCGATAACGTAATTTTGTAGTTCTCATTCTTTTAAACTTCTCTCCTTAATCTCTTTATATTCTGACGTGTCATGCTCTCACCCATTATCCACATATTTAATGTATTCCTCTGTTCTTAATGTCTTTATTCATCCATGGTATCTCACCAGTGTTTAAATTTTTTATGAGGAGTATTTTTCTTTGAAACTGTTCAACACCTTATTAAATTGTTTCTCTATTGCTGTTCGCTACTTTTGTTCACCTTATTTTCACCAATTTCTATTCTTAGAGGTGAGGAGAAGTTTCTTCTCTCAGACAGTAGTCAATCTGTGGAATTCTTTACCACAGAGGGCTGTAGAGGCTGTGTTGTTAAGTATATTCAAGGCTGAGAAAGACAGATTTTTAATCAGTAAGGGAATCAAGGGTTATGGGGAAAAAGCAGGAAAGTGGAGTTGTGGATTATCAGATCAGCCATGATCTCATTGAATGGTGGAGCGGACTTAATGGGCTACTTCTGCTTCTACGTCTTATGGTCTTATGATCTACCACGCAGTCTTTGTCATGGTCATATCCTTCTCAATTATTATCTTAGAGCATATTATATTATCATCACTATGATCTAGACATTACCCTACTCTTCCTTTCTTATCTGTTCTAGTTCATTCCCCATTACTAGACCCACTAGCAAATTCTCCATCATCTGACTTATCCTATACTCGGTTTGAAAGGTATCCTGTATGCATTGTAGGAAGTCCAGTCCCTTATTTCCTTTACCTACCTCGTCTGGCCAATTGATTGCATGGTAGCTGAACCCCTTGATTATTGTTTTTTTAAACACATTTCCGTAACTTGTTTTCATATTTCTTCCTTCACCACCCTTCCACTATTAGGTGGTTTGTAGACTACCCTGCTTAGTATGACAAAAGATAATAAAGAATCAACCTCTGACCACACTAATTCTATTGCTGTCACTTTTTTCCACAACCATTATTTTACTTCTAATAAGCACAGCTACTCCAACTTCCCTTCCTCCTTCCCTTTCTGAAATATATTATACCCTGCAATATTTCATTGCCAATCCTCATTTTTATCCTAGTAATTCCTCCTATCTCATTTTTCATAATGGATTATCACCTCCATTTCCCTTGGGCTGAATCTTAGCTATGTAGGGCAGGCTGTTCGAGAGTAGACAGGGGCAGGCGTGGAGCTGATCGCCGCCCGCGATCGGCTGCACCTCGCATTTTACACAGGTGGGCCAAGTGTAAAACACGTTATGTAGCACTCACCGCTACCTGTGCAGGCGGGGAGAGGAAGGAGAGTTGGGGCCTGCACTCTTACGCACATGCGCGCGACAAAGCGTAGCAATCTCCTTAGGCATGGAGCTGCCTCAGGGAGGTTAAGTCGATAATGAAACTTTTTAATAAAGGAAGTAAAAAATTATTTAAACAGGTCCCATTATATGTCAAATGAGCTGGCAGATGTTTGTGAATTTTGCAAAATTTAATTATTCCTCTTATACAAGCTTCAGGAAACCTCATCCTGCCAGTGAATGAGGTTTCCTGAAAAATGCGAAGACTGCTTAGGCTCTTCAGCGTGATTAATAACTTTAATTGCTTTTTTCAAGGCCTTAATAGGCCATTGACAGTTTGGCGGGTGCACAGCCGCCCCCGGCGCACACCCGTCGAACGAAATATCGAAATGACACACAATGATGTCGGGACACAACCTTGACGTCATCACACATCATTTCACATGTCAGCATGTCAGGCCAGCCCCTGCAGATTGACAGCAATGTTCTTCCCCTTGTTTTATAAGAGGGACTGCATGTATTGCAGTACACACCTTTCAACTATTTTTAAAGCAAAATTAAACAATATGTTTTGCACCCCTGTTCTGTGCCTCTTTAATCCCTAGACATTTATGTCCTTCCTTAATTTAGCCTGTCCTATACTCCCCTTTCTGGTGCCTTTTATATTTAGGCTTGCTTCATTTATTGAAGATCCCTCCTCCCTTTCTTCCCTGTTCCTATCTATGTCATTACTTTCAACGGTGGTCACAAAAACACATGGGGCTGACTCTTCCTTGGAGTGCCAATCACTGTCGAATTTCCACTCCACTCCGTTTCACTTACCTTAGTGTGGATCTGCAAAATTCTTGCCCAGACTTCCAACCCAGGCCTGCTGAGATATGTACAGCATAGCTGCTCCTGGAGTCCTTCGGTGCAGTGTAGGATTATCGGGGAAAATGAAGCCACAGCCCCTTTTTACAGCACCAGCTGTCGTATTCCAGGCAGGTTTAATTATCCCAGTCAATTTGACAAGCTGGGAGAGAAGATAAGTGTAAAATTAAGTGGGTGAGGGGGTAGGATTAGTCGGTGTGGGGTGGTGGTCAGGGTGGGTGGTTGGTCGAGTGATTGGGTAGGGGTGGTAGTGGCTGTTGCATTGGGGGCTGGGGGTTTAGTTGGGTGGTCGGGTTAGTCAGGGGATGTGGGGGTTTGTGGGGTGGGGGTGTTTGTCGGGAGAAGTTAGTTGGGGGTGGTGGGAGGGGTTAGTTAGAGTTGGGGGGTTAGCTGGGGGGTGGGGGTTAGTCGCATGATTGGGGGGTCAAAGCGGTGGGAGTAGTAAGAGAGTGGATAGCTCAGTTAGAGTGTTGGCATAGTTGGGGGTTGGGGTGGATGTTCAGCCGGGGCTGGAATGTTTGTCCGGGAGGGGGGTGTAGTCAGGTGATCAAAAGGGTAGTCAGGGGATTGGGGAGGGTCAGGGTGGTCAGGGAGGGTCATCGCAGTCCTAAGAGGCTTCCCCTTTATTTTGAAATTGTGTCCTCTGGTTCTAGACTACACAACTGGGGAAACATATTACCCATGTACCCTGTCCCTTTACATATTGTGTAGGTTTCAATGAGATCACCTGTCATTCTTTGAAACTCTAGAGATACAAGCACAGCTTCCCCAAAATCTCTTCATAGGACAGACCTACCTTCCTGGGAACAAGTCTGGTAGACATTTGTTGCAACCCCTCTAAGGCAATAATATCCTTCCTAAGGTAAGGAGACTAAAACTGCACACAGTACTGCAGGTGCAGCCAAACCAATGTTTTATACAATTGGACTAAGAGTTTGCTACTCCTGTACTTAAATCCTCTTGTGATGAAGGCTAACATTCCATTAGCCTTCCTAATTGCCTGCTGCGCCTGCATGTTACCTTTCAGTGACTTATGGACAAGGACACCCAGGTCCCTTTGTACATCTGCACTTTCTAATCTCTTACCATTTAAGAAATAATCTGTACATCTATTCCTCTTACCAAAGTAGGTAACCTCACATTTTGCCACATTATATTCCATCTGCCATGTTTTTGCTCATTCACTAAGTCTGTCCAAATCCCTTGAAACCTCTTTACATCTTCCTCACGACACACCTTCCCACCTAATGTTGTGTCATCCATGAGCTTGGAAATATTACATTTGGTCCCCACATTCAAATGATGGATATATATTGTAAACAGCTGATCGAAGTACCAAGAAACTGACACAAACTGATGTTGATTGATGACTTCAGAGCTTATCTTCTTCTGAAATGCAAAGAGGTTCAGCTACGTACATTGTTCTTTACCTCCTGTATTAGATCAACCTTTTTTTAACCATTCACTAAGCTTCAACCTGTACAAAGTCAGTAATTTGAGGGACCCTGATTGTTTAATTATCTTGAAAGTTGCTGTTGTGTATGTTGATAATGATTTTAAAAGATCTGCAACATCCAAGAGGGATGGAAAATTACTGAATGAAGCTTAAGACAGATATACAACACCAGGGAAGGCTCTAATATTATGGCATGAACAAAGAATTGTACACCATATTGGACAATTGTAGCTTAAGGTGGATTTTGATAGGACAGTATGAAGCTAACAATGAAACATTCTGCCACATTGGATAGAAGGGATAAAAGCAATGTATAGAGTGATTTAAGATTGCAGCCAAGCAATTTGGCCAATTGTTGAAGGTATGATTGACAGTGTGTTGACTGCTAGGTAGGTGATTGCATGTATAACTCCTTGTAATGTATTTGTGACTAATGGGTGTACTGTGAACAGGTGTATTGTATTTTAACTGTATTCATACCAAACCTAGTAAAGATATTAGTGTTTAATTTGGCCTCTGAGTGTTGTCTCATCAGTCCTCATAATTTACAGATCAAAACCGTAGGGTAACCTATTGTCAAGGATATGAGTTTACATCTTACAGCAGGAACCTGATATTTATCAATTTTTGGGGTTTGTTTGTTCCCTAGTATAATGGCTGCTTGTATGCTTTGAGGTAAGATTAATTCATTCTGTGAACTCTGCAATTTACCAGCATATGAGCCAATAACTTGTGGCTATTTCCAACACAAGGATCATCATTAGCTTGCATCCCTGGGATGGCTATTCATCAAACTCAATAGGGTATTCAAGGCATTCAAAATCTGGCAATGAAAAGAAAAATATTATACTTGAGAGATGAAAAGAATCCCAGTGGTGTCTGAATTATATTAGAAACACATATTTATATCATAATATCACCAAGGCCATGTCTGTTCAAGCAAGTTTGCTTTGGGAACTTTCTTTTAACCTGTTTATTTTAATGGATAATATTCCAATTAAGAGCAATCTTTTTCATTTTCAATAAATCTTCCTTTCTACAGCTGCAACCACTTCAGTAATTGTAAGAAAGCTTGTAGCTGGCAGGTCAACTGGGTAACTCCCAGTGCCAGATGCCTTGCCAGGAAATTTGCGTTTAACGATTGAATGTGAGCAGTATTACATTCAAATTTATGCCTTAGTTTTTTTAGCAATTCTTGGATCATCTAGTATTTTTGAATATTGCATTCCAAATTGGTACTGCCATGTCCATAAGACATGTTAGAGATCATAAGCTGTTTAAATGTAAACCTTACTTTCTGCTTATTTAAAAATGGACTTTACTGGACTCAAAACATGGCTGCTACAGGTCACATGATTTGCAAGTTGGCTCAGTTCTGGAAACTTCCAACAATAATTACAGGACAAAGGTCAGCCCCATCCTTGTAGAACCTCACACCAATCATTGTATGGACCCATTACAATCAATGAAACAAGGGAGCAGCACATGGTCTGTCCCCCCAGCCTAGGCATATATTGAAGAAAGAGAGCCATTGAAACTGATTATACCTGCAGAGGCACTAATAGCCACCATCTATCTCCTGAACTGAACAATAGATTTTGACCATGGACATAGGGTGGAACAACATAGGATGTGTGGCAAGAGGAGGTGGGGTGGGGGGGTGGTGGCCAACAGCATGCTCACAAGAAAAAAAGTCGGTGTGAAGCTGACATGCTCCAAGACAGCCTACTCTGCAGCCATAAAGCACTGTGAGGGGTATTAACAAGAGCAGAGTGGGACTTTTGCCCACTGGGGAGGTAGTATCACCCTCAAAGCTTCCAGACAATCAGACTGGCTGGCAGCACCAGGAGGCCATCAATTGCCAGTGCTCAGATTTCAGGAGAAGAATACCAAGACTAATGGAACCCCAGAGCAGGTAAGTTTGGAGTCTTGGGCAAGTAGGGTTTGGGTAGGTTAGGAAGAGGAGCGGGGGAGGGGTGGTTTTAAGGGTGGGAGCAGGTAGGAAGGATGGGGCTGCCCCACGATCGGCAAAGGACAGGCCCGTAAGAGCGAACTCCCTCCACTTCCTTCCCTCCCTTTAAACATGTAAGTGAAAAAATTGGGCTACCCACTCATGACCAGCTGCCTATGCCAAACTTTTTATGTCATGGACAGCATTGTATCAGGGTCAATTGGCTCCATATTGAGTATTCACTTATTTAAATATGGCAGGTGGACTGCGGATATCAGCGCCCACCCATCTCCAGTGTTATGGGAGTGAGCTCAGGGATAGGTGGGAAAGTGGTGGGTTGGGCACTCGTCCTATTTTATGTGTCCCCACTGCACAAGTCATGCCTGCCGGGGTTTGGGGGGGGGGGGGGGGGGGGGGGGGGGCGGGTAGAGGCACATAAATTCTAGCCCACAGCAACTGACTGTTCACCTGAAACTGACTCATCACTGGGCAACAGCATGTGACCTAAGCTCCTTTAGCTTTTGGAAAGTTTTACTATTACATTCCTGGATTCTCAAGGCAGTCTGCTGTTCACATCCAGCCCATCTACACCAGAGCAGGCAGGACTCCAAGTTAGCAACAAAGCCTGCCTCAAGTCTAAACCTGGAAGATTCGCGCCATCTCCTGTAGACGGACCAAATCTCTGGCTACCAACCTCATCTTTCTACATCATCACTATCTTTGAAGGAATTCAGCAACTCCTGCTTTCAGCAAGCTGAATCCATCTGAACTTTAACTCTTACATGAAGGAACCTTCACTGAGTTCTGCCATTCTGGGCTTTAACATTCACGTGAATTAACATCCCTATTTTTTTTGTTTTAAGTTATTTCCAGTTGTAAAACTCTTTTCTTTCCTACCTCCTTCGTGTGTGTGTTTGTATGAATGTGTGTACGTATGTGAATGTGTGTACGTGTGTGAATGTGTGTACGTGTGTGAATGCATGTACATGTGTGTGTATACATGTGTGCATGTGTGTACGTGTGTGTGTGTACGTGTGTGTGTGTGGGTGTGGGTGTGTGCATGCATGTGTGGGTGTATGCATGCGTGTGTGTATAGTTACGATGACCATCCCCCCAGGCTTGAATGTATTAATAAGCAATAGTTCTGATTTAACCCTAAAGAGAGTTTGCTGTGAGTCACTTTAAAATTGACTTCACAAATAGAGAATTTGGGGAAGTACGCCATGGTCTATTTCAAAAGTTAAAACGCTTTAACTTACAGACAGTCTGTGAGAAAAATAAAGGAGTTCAGTTTGCTCCTGTCCCTTGGCCATAACAAGCACAATGGCAAAATACTGCAGATGTGTGAAATCGGAAATAAAAACAGGAAATGTTAGAAATACTCAGCAGATTAACAACAACAACAGGTCTTTATATAACATCTTCAATGTAATAAAACATCCCAAGGCACTTCACAAGAGCATTACAAACAAATTTGGCAATAAGCTACATAAGGAGATGACCAAAATCTTGGTAAAGGAGATAGGTTCAAGGAGTGTCCTAAAAGTGGAAATAGAGTAAGAGAGGCAGCGAGGTTTAGGGAGAGAATTCCAGAGCTTTGAAATGCACAGCCACCAGTTATGGAGTGTTGATAATTGGGGATTCTCAAGAGGCCAGAATTAGAGGAATGCAGATATCTTGGAAGGTTGTGGGGCTTGGGGAGATTACAGAGATAAAGAAGGAATGAGTCCATGAACAAGGGTGAGAATTTTAACATCGAAGTTCTGATGAAAGGTCATGAAGCTAAAACATTAACACTTCCTCTCATAACAGATACTGCCAGTGTTCCAGAGTATTTCCAGCATTTTCTGTTCTTATTTTGAATTGGCAGACTGTGAGCACCAAATGATGTATGCAAATGAGCCAAGATGGAATGTTAGGCAGTAAAGTGGCAACTCGACTGAAAAAAATGCCAAGTGCCAATATCCTCACTCTTTCAATGTTCACTGTAACTCATTGAAGCAGCCTGTAATTATTTACAATGGATATGTCTGGGACCTCTGATCAATGGATTTGTGCTTGGTTTCTTTGCAAGCCCAGGTGTTCTTTATGGCATCTATATAATACCTTCTCAAGCCACATCAGGTTGTTATTCACTGAATCAGTGACAATTGGAAATAATCCAAGGAATTATTTTAAAAGATGTCAGGGACTGATGGTGCTGCTCACCTTGTTCCCCAGAAGCTGATGGATTCCTCAGGCTGGGGGTAGGCTCCAGCTCCAAATTGGTGACTTGCAGATATAAAGAACATTAAGTTGGTCATTTCAGAAGGGAGGTGATGAAAATTACCCAATGATATATTTCGTAAACGCATCCTGAAAGAATGGTGGGACCATGACTCACCTCCAAACTTACCAAATCTTCACAGTGTAAACGGATATATAAATGTGATATTGAACATTACATCCTGTACCCATTTCTCTCATATCATTCCATTGTTTCTAATTCCAGTGCTTAAGACTAAGAGTGCCAGTATTGTTCTTAGAAGAGGTCATTTCATAACCTGGGTTTAAAATCATTCTCATCATGGACTTTCTGTAGTCACATTAGTAAAATTAAAAGTTGTGTCATTCAGTTGGTATAACCAGATGAGGAGAGTTCGAAGGGCTCCTCCCTTTTCACTCTTGTCGCTCGACTGCAATAGGTTTTGTTTATAAGATAGCAATATTTTTGCCTATTTAGTGTGTACTTAACTGTTTATATAACATGACCATAAAAGAATGAGTCTGGCAGGTTTTTTTGAGTTTAACAAAGAAAGAGGATAGTTTTATTATGCTAAAACTGATCTGGGTAAAAGGAACAAAAATACGCTCTGACCTCCGTGCACACATGCACACTCAAAGTTCACAGATACAAATGCAGGTTACAGAGTAGGGGAGGATAGATTTGGCCAAATTATAGTCCGTAAGAAATAAGGGAAGGTCAAAGTTCATAGCTTGAAGCATCTGTTGGCTGCAGGCCAAATCTGGGTTGCCTTGTTTTCGGTGCTGGGGCAGTTTAAAGCTCTTCAAGGTTATGCTCAGTTAGGTCTTTCTGTCTTCCTGGAGACACTGCTGTGGAATTGAATTCTTCCATTAAGAAATCTTTGTCTACTGCAGAATAGAGACAAAGTCAAATTAATAGACAGGTCCCAAACTTGTCTGAGGTTGGAGTTCCACTTAGCTCAACCGCTAGTTCCATTCTGTTGAGAAACCCATGTGCTTAAAACCATACAAAAGACTTGGGATGCTCATGTGATCTGTCTTCAACTACCAGTAATTCAAACTGTATATTCTAATTTTAACTCCATTAGCTCATCTGAAGAGTTTACATGTCGGTTTTTTTTGGGGGGGTGGTGATTGTGGGGGTGGGGGGAGGTGCAGTGTGGGTGTCCTTCATTGTCTTTGGTGAGTTACGCACACTTGCCATTTTTCCTCCTTAGGGTTAGAATGTGGAGTATATATAGTTATGGAAACCAATTTTGACCATCTTGACTGAGGATGAAATTACTTATGTTTGTTTCAAAAATCTGTCTTTTTAAAAATCCAATTCCTGTTTCCAGCCAATGAATTAAAAATAAATATTTGACATAAGTCAAATATTCTCCTAATATTATTCAGATACTTCCAAACTTTAGACTCCATCCTCCCAAAAGTATTTTTTTTATAACTCTTCAAGGTTATGCTCAGTTAGAAGGTGCTGACATCATGCGCAGCCTGACATGTCCAGAGTGACAACTTCCTGTACCAGACCCACCAGCTCTAGTTTGGCACCTTAGCTATTCGAGAAACAGTCCACATATGCACCCTCACAGGTCGATGATATTTATGAATCAATGGGGATATTACAGGATGATGCACTGAGTATGAGGGAGCAAGATGAGGTAGGAGGAGGGAAGGGAAAAACTAGCCATGCCACACTAGACGGTGAAGAAACAACCAACCTCAAGTGGGAAACTAGAGACTCTGAGTACAAGAGCCCAGTTCCCAAGAGAAAAATTATCAAACATCAAGTTCATGCAAAGGCAGTGAAAACTGTTTTCATGCATGTGATAGAGATGGTACATATATTGTACATATATACAAATGTACATATTTACATATCCACTACCCAAGCTATAAAGTGAGTATGCAAGACCATGCCAATCACCCTGGAGTCAGTGACAGTCTAGCAGAGGTTCAGCACCAAGAAATAGGGGGGTGATTAACAAAAGAACATAGCAACATAGGAACAGGACTTGGCCATTTAGCCCTTGAGCCAGTTCCAATGGCAGACCTGAAACCTTCATCCATATACCCACCTTTACCCATAGCCCTGATTACATCCTTAGACATTCCCTTACAGGGATACAAACATACAAAATAGGAGCAGAAATAGGCCATTTGGCCTCTCGAGCCTGCACCACCATTCAATAGGATAATGGCTGATCTGTTTGTGTTTCGAATTCCACATCCCCTTCTAATCCTGATAACCTTTGATTCCCTTGCCTAACAAAAATCTATCTACCTATGCCTTAAAAATATTCAATGACCCCGCCTCCACCACCTTCTGAGGCAGAGAGTTCCCAAGTCACACAACCCTCTGAGAGAGAAATTTTCTCCTCATCTCTGTCCTAAAAGGGCATCCCCTAATTTTAAAACAGTGCCTCCTAGTTCATGAGTAACCTACAAGAGGAAACACCTCTTTCTATGTCCACCTTGTCAATAACACTCAAGATTTTATATACTTCAATCACCCCTCACCATTCTAAACTCCAGTGCAGACTAGCCTAATCTATCTAACCTTTCCTCATAACACAACTCACTCATTCCAGGTATCAATCTGGTAAATCTCCTCTGAACTGTCTCCAATGCATTTGCATCCTTCGTTAAATAAGGAGACCAAAACAGCATACAATAATTGAGATTTGGTCTCATAACTGTATAACTGTATAACTGAAGCATATCATCCTTACTTTTATTTTCCATTCCTCTCGTAATAAGAGAAAGCATTCTGTTAGCCTTCTTAATCATTTGCTGTACCTGCATATTAACTTTTTTTGACTCAGGCACTAAAACACCAAAAACGGAATCATCCCTGATTTGCACAAAGTGTGGTAGCGGTGGGAAAAATGTTGTTTTACCCATTGGTCGCAATGGCGGGTTTTCACGCTGTATCATCACATCCCTGCCTCATTAATTATGCAGCCACAGGAAACATGCCGTCTCGCTGGCGCACAACCTCTGATTTGCCCGCCACGCTGATACCTCACGCACACTTTTTTGCACATACACTTCTCAATGCTTGCAGCCAAAGATTGCTCCAGTGACGACATGGCCCCGAAGGCCAAGAAGAGTGCAACATTTCAGTGACGCATCCCTGGGATGCCTTCTAGGCACCAAGGAGGCCCACCATGGTGTCCTCTACCCCTGATCTGGCCTCAGAGACCCATCAGTCTCATCACTCTAGTTTGGGAGGAGGTGGTTGAGGTGCTCAGTGCTAATGCTGCACACAAGAGGTCAGCCATCCAATGTAGAAAATGGTTAAATGATCTCATCCATGCCACCAGTGTAAGGCAATCATCTTATCATTCTAAACTCACACACTCATGAGACGATCATATTCACTGGCATCTCACTCACTGCCAGCTCAATGAACTTCACCACTCAGTCTCTCACACACACCCTCACACCTCCATCTGGCCTCATCTCCTCTGGAAACTGCCTCCTCAGCCCTCACCATCTTGAGGCCACTCGCACAGATCAACATGTGCCCCACACACACCCTGGGATACCCCCCTTCCCCAGTACAGCTATTGCCTGCAGCCTCTTCCCTTGCCTGAGGTCACTTCTCCCCCTTTCCAAGCATGCCCTAACTCTTTAGCTATTGAAAAGCCAGCCTGGCTTTATGGCTGCTCTGGTAGGTAGAGACCTGACCGTAAGTCCCCCTAAAAATGATGTGGTGTTGCCTGCAAAGCCTGGCGCTGATGACCACATGTGCTGCCCGAAACAAGGTAGGTAAGCAAACCTCAAAGTCCCAAGTAAAGTGCAGCTTGCCAGATGCACGTTGCTTATGTACAGTTGTGAAACATGTTGGCGTGCAAGCACGCTGACATGCCTGGATGATTCAGTATTGGGGTATGATTACGGTGAGCAGGGCTTATAATGAGATACTAAAGTATTGAAATTAGGTTCTTGATGTGCGGCAGCAGGAAACAGGGCCCACCGTTGATGGGTGGAGCAGACAATTGCAAACTGCTTTTACAACATTGTAAAGCTAATTTTGGCCATCTCGCCATATTGTCACCTCCCTGCTGCCATGGCGCCCGACACCATTGGGCCCAGAAAATTCCGTCCCTGGATCCCTCTACACCTCTGAGTTCTGCAGTTGTTCTCCATTTAAGTAATATCCTGTTTTTTAAATTTTTCCTGCAAAGTGAACAACTTCACGTTTTCTCACATTATACTCCATTTGCCAGATCTTTGCTCACTCACTCAACCTATTTTTATCCATTTGCAACTTCCTTATGTCCTTTTCATAATATGCTTTCCTACCTATGTTTGCGTAATCTCAAATGTAGCTACTATGCCTTCACTCTCCTCATCTAAGTCATTGATATAAATTATAAAAAGTTGAGGGCCCAGCACAGACCCCAGTGGGCCTCCACTTGTCACATCCTGCCAATCAGAAAAAGGCCTATTTACACCTACTCTCTGTTTTTTGCCAGCCAGCCAATCTCCTATCCATGCTAATACATTACCCCCTACACCATTAGCACTTTTTTCAGCAATAACCTTTGATGTGGCAACTTATCAAGTGCCTTCTGGAAATCCAAGTACAGCATGTCCACAGGCTCCCCTCTATCCACAGTGCATGTTAACTGCCCCCTACCTCTTGCATCTTTTCTCAAAATCAAATCAGGTTCATCAGGCATCACCTGCCCTTTATAAATCCATGCTGACTCTCCCTAATCAGCTGAATATATTCAAGGTATTCAGTCACCTTATTCTTAATTATTGACTCTAACAAATTTCCAAAAATAGGTGTTAGGCTACCTCATTGATAATTCCCTTGTTTCCTTCTGTCACCTTTCTTAAATTGCCGAGTCACAGGAAGAATTTTGCAATTTAAAGGAACAGTTCTGAAATCAAGAGAACTTTGGAGTTTATAGTTAGGGCATCTGCAACATTCTCACCTATTTCTTTTAAACCTCGGAATGAAAACCCTCTGGTCCTGGAAGCTTGTCACACTTTCTTGCTATTATTTTCTTTATTACTGTTAATACGTCTATGTTAATTTTGGTGAGTCAATGTCCCTGATTCAATATTAGTTTCCTTGGGTGCCTGTAAGCTGACCTTATCCTCCACTATGAGTACCGATGCAAAGTAATTGTTCTGCATTTCCACCATTTCCTTCTTCTCATTGACAATACCACCATTATCAATTGACGATGCCCTTCAGCATGTTGTGTGGCACCACCACCGTGCTAAATGGGATAGATTTCGAACAGATCTAGCAACTTAAGACTGGGCAGCCATGAGGCGCTATGGGCCATCAGCAGCAGCAGAATTGTACTCAAATACAATCCGTAACCCTGTGGCCTGGAATATCCCCAAATCTTCCATTACCACCAAGGCAAGGAATCAGCCCTGGTTCAATGAAGATTGCAGGCGGGCATGCCAGGAGCAGCACCAGGCATACCTAAAAATGAGAGGTATCAACCTGGTGAAGCTATAGCACAGGACTACTTCCATGCCAACAGCATAAGCAGCAAGTGATTTTCAGAGCTAAGCGATCCCACAACAAATGGGTCAAATCTAAGATCTGCAGTCCTGCCACACCCAGCCATGAATGGTGGTGGACAATTAGACAATTCACCAGAGGAGGAGACTCCACAAATCCCAATCCTCAATGATGGGGGAGCCCAGCACATCAGTACAAAAAATAAGGCCAAAGCATTTGTTACAGTCTTCAGCCAGAAGTGCCGAGTGGATGATCCATTTCAGCCTCCTCCAGAAGTCCCCAGCATCACAGTCGCCAGACTTCAGCCAATTCGATTCACACCATGTTGTAATATCAAGAAACGGCTGAAGGCACTGGATAGTACAAAGGCTATCAATGTTCCAACAATGGTACTGAAGACTTGTGCTCCAGAACTTGCCTCGTCCCTAGCCAAGCTGTTCCAGTACAACTGCAACACTGGCATCTACCCGGCTATGTGGAAAATTGTCCAGCTATGTATTATATAGAAAAGCAGGACAAATCTTACCCAGCCAATTACCGCCCCATCAATCTACTCTCGATCATCTGTGAAGTAATGGAAGGGGTCATTAACAGTGCTATCAAGCGCCACTTGCTTAGAAATAACTTGCTCACTGACACCCAGTTTAGGTTTTGTCAGGGCCACTCAGGTCTTGACCTGATTACAGCCTTGGTCCAAACATGGACAAAAGAGCTGAACTCCCGAGGTGAGGTGAGAATGGCTGCCCTTGACATTAAGGCCACATTTGACTAAGTGTGGCATCAAGGAGCCCTAGCAAAACTGGAGTCAATGGGAATTGGGGGAAAAAGTTCCACTGGTTGGAGTCATACCTAGCACAAAGGAAGATGGTTGTGGTTGTTGGGAGTCAACCATCTCTGGTCAAGGACAGCACTGCAGGAGTTCCTCAGGGTAGTGTCCTGGGCCCAATCATCTTCAGCTGTTTAATCAATGACCTTCCTCCCATCATAAGGTCAGAAGTGGGGATGTTCGCTGATAATTACACAATGTTTAGCACCATTCGCGACTCCTTAAATATTAAAGCAGCCTATGTCCAAATGCAACAAGCCGTGGACAATATCCAGGCTTGGGCTGACAAGTGACAAGTAACATTCATGCCACACAAGTGCCAGGCAATGAGCATCTTCAACAAGAGAGAATCTAACCATCGCCCCTTGACGTTCAATGGCATTATGATCACTGAATCCCCCACTATCAACATCCTAGGGATTACCAGTGATCAGAAATTGAACCGAACTAGCCATATAAATACTGTGGTTACAAGAGCAGGTCAGAGGCTAGGAGTTGTGCCACGAGTAACTCACCTCCTGACTCCCCAAAGCCTGTCCACCATCTACAAGACACAAATCTGGAGTGTGATGGAATACTCCCCACTTGCCTGGGTGTGTGCAGCTCCTACAACACTCAAGAAGTGCAGGCAATACAGCAACATGATTGGCAGCACATCCACAAACATTCACTCCCTCCACCACCAACACACAGTAGCAGCAGTGTGTACCATCCACAAAATGCACTGCAGTAATTCACCAAGGCTCTTTAGACAGCACCTTCCAAACCCACGACCACTACTATCTAGGAAGACCAAGGGCAGCAGATAGATTGGAACACCGCCACCTGGAAGTTCCCCTCCAAGTCACTCACCATCCTGACTTGGAAATATATCACAGTTCCTTCACCATCACTGGATTAAAACCCTGCAACTCCCCCCATAACAGCACTGTGGGTGTACCTACATCACATGGACTGCAGCGGTTCAAGAAGGCAGCTCATCACCACCTTCTCAAGGGCAACTAGGGATGGCAATAAATGCTGGCCCAGCCAGCGAAGCTCACATCCTGTGAATGAATTTAAAAAAAAGGATCTAAGCTATTATTTGCATGTGTGTATATTTTTTCTTTTAGTTTTATGTTGTTACTTACCTCTTTAGTTGTCCATGGAAGCAACCTTTTGGAAACTTTTTCCACTTTGGGGTATAAACTGCTGCTGTATCACATTAAATTATTTTTTGCACACCTCCCCTATATTCTGTCATATTACTCATTAACAGATTTGCCCAATTCATTGTGGATGGCATCTACCTCATCCCATTAAATTCAGCCTCATCTAAGTTTGGGATTTTAGTATCTGCTTTGTTTTCTCCCTTTCAAATGCAACATTAAACTCGATCATATCATGATTAGATTTAGATAAACGTTCACACATCGCTAGGCTGTAAACTAAATCTGACTCTTCACTCATTATTAAATCTAATAGAGCATGTGCGCTTGCTGGTTCAAAGACATATTGCTGCAGAAAACCATCCTGGACACATAGAGCGCAGAATTTTCTGCCTGTTGGGTGGGCAGGCCCAACCCAATCTCCGGCGGGTGGGGAGCCAATCCCCACCAGAGAAGCAGGCCCCTCCGCCATTTTAAGTGGGCGGGCCAATTAAGACCCGCCCAGCGTGACACTCGGTGGGAAACGCTATGCGCTCCCTGTGCAGGTGGGGGGAATTCCCCAAATGTGAGAGTGTGCTCTTTCATGCATGCGCATGAAACAGCGCACATCTCCCTGAGGCAAAGTGCTGCCATAGGGAGATTGCTGACACCTGTGTAAAGTTTAAAAATAGAAAAATAAAAAAATCTTTAACATGTCTCCCACATGTGACAATGTCACACAAGATGGGACATGTTAATAAATTCCACTCAAACTTTATTAAAGTTGTTTAAACCCGACATGAAACCTCATCCCGCCAGTGGATGAGGTTTCATGTATTATCAGAAGCCCGCCGGGGCTCCTGGCCTACCAGCCAGCCTTAAGTTTGGACGGGAAGGGCCTTTAATTGTTTTAATTGGCCATTGACAGGTCTGTGGGTGGACAGCTGATCTTGCTGCACCCCTGCCTTCCTGAAGATTTAAATGGGGCGGGGTGACATCGGAGGTCCCGCCCGACATCATCCTGCGTCATTTTCACGTCGGTGAGCGGGCCCCGCTCCCTGCTCGCCGACAAAAAAATTCAGCCCCAAGAAATTCATTATCTTCCTGACATGTGCTTGCCTGTTTGTTCCCACCTGATGTGTAAGTTAAAATCTCCAATAAAACCATTCTGCCTTTACTACATGCTTGTCAAATTTCTGCATTTATACATTCTTCCACTTTACAGCTACTATTAGGGGGTCTATATACAATTTCCACTACAGTCTTAAATCATTTTCTAATTCTTAATTCCACCCATAAGAAACCCACTGTCTGCTTACCTCTCATTAAGTCCTCTCCTACCACAGAAATGTCTTCACTTTTAATCCCTAATGCTACTCCCTCTTCTACAATTTTCCCTATCTTTCCTGTAGACCTTATATTTAGTATCCAGTCTTGATTGTCCCGCAGCCAAGTCAGCAGGAGATGTCATTCTTCCCAGCTGAATTTACACCTGCAATTCAATCAACTTGCTCCTTACATTTTGTGTTAGTACAAAGAATATTTATTTGGCCCAAACATCCTACCAGTCCTCCAACTCTAGTGTCTCGTATACACATTTATTTTTTCTCTCTCCTGGTTTAATTACTTCACATTTTTTAGTTCTACCTTTACCTGTGGTGCCTGAAACAAATTTCTGAGTGTTACTCTCGTTTCATCCCTTTTCTTTGTTTTCAAACTTTTAACTACACTGCTTTTTCCACCAAATTCTTCCCCAGTACTTAGTAATTTAAAGGCTTTCTGACCACCCTATTTACCATTTCCACTAGGGCCTTGGTTCCAGCCCAGTTCAGATGGAGCCTGTCCGATAGTACAGTTTCTTCCTGTGCCAATACAAGTGCCAGTGCCACATGAAATAGAAGCCCTCTTTACAACGCCACTTCTTCAGCCACATATTCATCTCCCTAATCTACTTATCTCTAGACCAATTTGCACTTGGTTTGACTAATAATCCAGAAATCATAACTCTTGAGATCCTGTTCTTTAATTTTAGCTCCTAATTTCTGGTATTGTCCAAACAGAATTTCTTGCCTACACTCCCGAGTGTTGTTTCCAACATGGATCACAATGACTGAATGCTCCCCCTCCCTCTGCAACATCCATTCAAGCCGGTTTGAGATAGCCCTCACTCACCCTGGCATCAGGCAGGCAACATACCATGTGGGACTCTCGACCTTGCTTACAAAATGATTTTATCTGTTCCCCTAAATATTGAAACCGTGGCAACTATTCATTACACTTCCCCTCCTCTTCCTCTCCTTTTTTGACAGCCTCCTGCTCCAAATTTCCATGACAAACATCCTGGGTGTCCTCCAACGGTCATCCAGAGTGCTATAGACTGTACACATGTGGCCATTAAGGCGCCAACAGGTGAGCCCGGTGCCTTCATCAACAGGAAGGGCTTCCACTCCATGAACATGCAGATAGTGTGTGACCACAGGATGCACATTCTGCAAGTTTGTGCAAGGTTCCCAGGCAGCTCCCACGACGCCTACATCCTCAGACATTCCCATGTGCCGGCACTCTTCAGTGCTCCGGCCCGGCTGGATGGATGGCTGCTAGGTGACAAGGGCTTTCCCCTCAGAAGGTGGGTAATGACACCTCTCCACCATCCAAGAACAGAAGCTGAGCAGCGGTACAATAGGAGCCACACCTCCACAAGGGCCATGGTGGAGAGAACCATCGGTCTTCTCAAGATGCGCTTCTGTTTCCTGTACCGCTCAGGGGGCGCACTCCAGTATCCCCAGATCACGTCTCTGTGATAGTGGTAGTATGCTGCGCTCTGCATAATCTTGCACTGGAAAGGGGGGGATGCAGTTGACAATGAAGACCTTGGCGCCCTGGATGAGGCTGCACATGATGAATCCAGCAGTGGCTCAGAGGATGAGGAAGCACAGGGCAATGATGAGGGGCAGCACGCTGACCCGCTACTACACCAAGGAGACAGGGATGTCCAGGACACTTTAATCCAATGAACCTTCAGCTAGCTCCACACAAATGGATCAGCTGGACCAGAATTGCCTTCCACACATTGCACTTAGGTGCAACTAAGGGCTTACTACAGAAACATCAATGTCCACTCAAACACTCATGATATGTTTGTGAAACATACAAATGCAGCAGAAAGGAAACACCCTCAACCATGGTTAGAAAAGTGGACTTTATTGCCACCAAAATAAAGAACAAATGTCGCTCTGATGCACATTACGAAACATTCCCTAACTAGGGCCAACAAAAAATCACCAGTGACAAACCCGTGCAGTGCCTAACGTGCCTTATGCTGACGTTTGCGGGTGCTACGTCTTGGTGCTGCCCCATCGCTCAGAGTGGCTTGTGAAACAGCCTGGTGACTCTGCTGTCCTGTTGGCCTTGATTACCTTGGCGGCCATCCTCTGGCCCATAGAGCCTGTGCTGGCCCCACCTGGGAAGGAGTGGCCAGTTCCAGAATTGGCACCGCCCCAGTTGTCGTTGCCTGAATGGCTGCAATGGTCACTGGCAGAGGGGCCGAGGAGCTGTTTCCTTCATCTGGAGCGCCCTGGGAGGAGCTCGCAGCAATGACAGGCAGCTGCTGCGCTGATGTGAGGTCACATTGGACCTCCCTGCTCACTGTGGATGGATGGGCACCGAGCTGCCACACTTGATGCCCGGAACATCTCCCACATTGTGAATGATCACCTGTGGCCATTAGTGCTGTGAGGTGTTGCAGGTCAGAGCGTAACCCAATTAGAAGATTCTCCATCTGCTGAAAGCCCCTCTCCATGAGAGTCACCAAGCTCTCAGTGGAGGAAGCCTGAAGCTTTGTCCTGAGGTTCATGCCATCACTGACACTCTGCCTGGATTCCTCCACCACAGAGACCAACTGAAGCATACCCTCACGCAACCCTGCCAGCTGCTCCTGCGCACCCTGCCGCTTGTTCTGCAGCTGCTGTGTGGCTGACATCTCCAGAGGCACATCATCACTGCCCAACTCAGCATGTGCCTGGTCCCCTGCAGTCCTCTGGCTGCTGGCGCCATTGGCACTCTCTGTCTGTGCCATCTCCTCCAATGATTGTGAAGTGCCCTCTCCACTGTGCCCCGGGACACTAGCTGACATCATAAACCCCACCGATGTGGTATTGCTGCACTGGCCTGGCTCGCTGAAAGGATGTGACGCAAGTTGTAAGTGACGCCCCTCAGGTGTGGAGGGGGGGCTCTGGACTTGTTCCTGGTGGCCATGCAGTGGTGATGCTGAAATTAACAACAAGGACAGTGGATCAGTTAGCATTCATTCAGTAACACAATTCATCCCTTTCCCCCCCAGCCTCATAATGCGCTCAACCTTCATGAACTGAAGGGTTCTCAAAATTCCCACATTTTTCATATCATCAACAAGGATATGACTTTTGGACCTTTATGGCAGAGGACCCGACTGCTGAGTTAAACGTAGAACCCTACAGACAGGAGGCAGCCCATGAAGCCCTGGAACTGGACATGCCTGGGCTTGTTGAGTGCAGTGTGGATTGTTGCCTGTAACCAGACAACGAGAGGAGACAGAATACTTATTATTCCCTTTAAAACAATCAACCCAGAGAAAGCTGTCATCTTACACGAAACTAAAGCCCATCAAAATCTTGCATTATTAATCGTTACTAACTACAAAGGCAGGAAGACAGCAATCAATGCAATTATGCGACCCCACAATAGAACACATATACAATGGCTTTCAGGGGACAGGAAGACAATGATAAACATCATGTGAGCCCATTAAAAACAACAAGATAACAATCACCTGTGGAAGCCCACCAAAATCAGACAAAGAACTAACCTTGATTTGGACTGAGATAAGAAATTCGAAAAAACAGTATAACTAGGCCTCCAGTTAGGAAGTTAAAGTGAACACAGAAGGATGAGTAATTGTGGAGTGGTTGAAGCAGAGTTTAAGCAGGGAGTTTAGCTGAGCCAAGCAGAGGAAGGAGATCTGGAGGTTTGCAGGCCCGCAGGCAACATCACGGCGAGGGGTGGTAGGTTCAACCGATGACAACAAAGCCGCAACCACAGCCCTCCATGAAGATCGACCACCCACAACCACGCCCTCCACTCAACTGAAGTACCTTCGCAGATTCCACAGACCAGGACCACGTGGGGATGGCAGGCCCCAGAGGACACAAAGAGCGTACCTCGAAACTGCAACCGGCTTACCTGACTGGATTTCGAACTGTCAAGGAACCCTGGTTGGTGAGCATGATCCCTGTCCTCTCCTAGTTCAATTTAGTTAGGTTTTGGGGTGGGACAAGGGTAAGGAGATTAGTAGCATGATTTTCCCTCATTATGCCCTGTGCTCCACATTCTTAACTAAGTGTACTTTGTAAATCTGTATAATCTCAGTGTAATCCTAATGTTAAAAGTTCATTTGTGACTTCAATAAACCCAGTTTTTTTTCTTGCACCAAAACCAGTTGTCTGCTGTACTTTGTCACAACCCCCAAATAAGTCCAAGATCTAGAACCCAGAGAGTGGGAGCGATTCGGACCACTCAGAAGACAGATGTGAAGCTGACACACACTACCACCCCTTACAGAACCTAAGGAGACAAACTTTGGGAGGGTGGTAAATAGTCAAGAGGAGGCCCAAACATTACACGTGCATACAGACAGGCTGGTCAGATGCCCTAAGGACTGCCACATGGAATGTTTTGTGGATAAATGTGCGGTTAAGCACTTGTGCAAGACAAGCAAGGTACATGAGTAATGGTAGGACCGTGGGAAGTCACAAAAATTACAGGGACCTTGCTGAGCAGACCCGTTAAGGTAGCAGAACAGGAACATAAGGCATTTAACAAGGTCAAAGCCAGACTTCTGCAAATGCAGAAAATGCTGTCGAGGCCACAGCTACACTTCTGCGTTCAGTTGTGACCTGTGCTTCATAGGAGGGATGGCATTGGACTGGGGAGAGTGCAGAGATTCCTGACCAGTACGCATGCTGGTCTGGAGAATTGGAGTGATGAGGAAACTTTGCAAACACTTGCGACATTTGCCGTGGAGCCCAGGAGATTGACAGGTCACATTATTGACTTTCATACAGTTATGAGGGGCATAGAACGGGTGGACAGAAGGCAACATTTCCCCTTGGTGCAGGGATGACTAACGTGGTGGCATTTATTTAAGTTGAGTGCCATAAGGTTGACAGTTGAGGTGCAGAGGACCTTTTGGACAGAGTGGGACGCACTGGCTGAAAGGGTGGTGGAGGTACAAACCCTCCTAAGATGCAATAAGTATTTGGATGTGCAGCGATGATGCCATGGCATGTTAGGCCATTGGAATAATGGTCACAAATGGGATAAGACAATTTTGGAAGGTGGTGGAGACACGCATCCTTAAGAGGCCAAGGGACCTTTGTGTATGACCCACACGTCTGACTGTATCAGTCTGTGAATGAGCAGTGTTGCTGCATTAACGATTGCAGCAATCATCAGTACTTTGGATGGTGGGGAGACAGAGTGGATGGGACTGTGGCCCTCAAATACCTGGCTGCTGCACCCCAGCCTAACCAACAGCTGCCGCCCTGGCCACCTGCCTCCTCTCCTGCTCCATGGCCGGCTTCTCATATGTGGTGAGGTGCTGCAGCACAGCGTGCCCACCACCAGTCCGCAGATGCTCCCAGCTATTGTTCTGTGTTTTTGCCTGCAGCACAGAGAAGAGGATTTATTGGGGCTGATCGCTCATGTACTCTACACACGCACACTGCACCCCAACAATAGTGACGCATCTGAGGCCTCCAGTGGCTCCTGTCCACACTATTGGTGATCAGTCACCAGAAGATAGTACGGCTGCTCCAAACCCCCTCCCCCAACGGCTACCTTGGACACATTCGGCGTCCATCACTTTCAATAACACACAGTTCTTAGCGCCCATGACAAGGAGACGCAACTAGGTGTGACGCCGAGGCCAGCAGATGGCTCTTGGCCACGACACCTTGAGGCTCCCCTTGCACCATCGCAGCACCATCAATAAGATGTGTTGGAGTTCTGAGTATGTGTCTAGCTGTCTCCCCAGCAGGTTGCCCCCAGACTACCCAAATGTGACAAACACCAACATATACTGCGGGGAGAACCCATCTTCTCCTCAACTACTAAGGCTGATGTCACCATGGTCACCATCTGTTTGCCCACCCAGCGTGCACCAAATGCCCAATGCAGTAAGACGTGGGGTGGAGGGGTGCTCAAAGGGTAAGGCTACCTGCTGGGTCAAATGGCCAAGGCCGGCATGGTACTCACCCTTCCAAAGCGCAACAAATCATTGAAGCACTTGTGGTACTGTGTTCCTGTGCGCCGCACAGCATTTTGAGAGCTTACAGCCTCTGCCACCTCCTGCCACGGCTGCCTGGTCATGTGGGGGGCCCTCCTCCTCCCATCCTCCAGATACAACACCGGATGATTTGATACCTCTTCCAGCAGGGCAGCAAGGCAGGCATCTGAGAACTGAGGGGCACATTGCCCCCACCGCTGGCCTACCCTGCAGCCTGCCCCCCTCCTCCTACTCTGCCCTCACCTCTTCTGGAGCCCGGTCGCTGGCCATGGTGAACAGCCTAAAGGAGGCTGCCTGGCCATACTTTATACAGGCTATCGGTTCCCCATTGGAACCGGCAGTCTGAACACGCCCGCCACCGATTTGAATTTCCCGCTGAACACGGGAGTCTGACACGCGCTGGGTTGGCCTTAATTGGCCTGCCTGTGCAAAATGGCGGCGCGGCCCAATTCGCCGGTGGCGATCGGCTCCACACCCACCGCTGATTGGGTTGGGCCAGCCCACCCGACAAACAGAAAATTCAGCCCTGCGCCAACACTTCAAATTCAAGAACCTGACAGCACCTCATCCCTCAAACATCTTTTATTTCATTTAACCCCGGATATTTTATCCCACCCTAGATGTAGTTTGTAGAGAAAATGTGAATGCCGCCTGGCTGATTGGCCTGTCTACTAATGGTAAAAGTGGATGAGCCATGTAAAATTGCTGACAATTGGCTCCTTAATGGGCTTCATTGCCTGCTTAATTGTCAGCAAACACGCCCCCTACTGTAATGTTGCGCACAAGCACGATGACATCAGAGTGCACACCTGACGTCTTCCTGCACAATTCTGGCGTGTGCCTGCACGCTCAACCTAAAATTCTGGCCATGGTCCTACAATAGCACTGTGCAGCTGCAGCAAAATGTCCCTACTTTCATATTCAATTCCCTGTGCAATAAACACAAATATCCCATTTGCCTTCCTAATCACTTGCTGCACCTGCTTACCAACATTTTGTGATTCATATACTCGGACACTCAGGTACCTCTGTACAGTAGAGTTCTGCAATCTCTCTCCATTTAAATAATATGCTGATTTCCTATTCTTCCTTTCAAAGTGGACAAGTTCACATTTCTCCATATTATACTCCATCAACCAGATTTTTGCCCACTCATTTAACCTATCTATATTCTTTTGTAAACTCTTTATGTCCTCTTAAGGATTTATTTTCCTACTTATCCTCATGTCATCAGCAAATTTAGCTACTAGACATTCAGTTCCTTCATTCAAATCATTTAAATCATCAATAGTTAAGGGCCCAGGACTGATCTCCGTGGCTTTTCACTAGGTACAGCTTGCCAACTTGAAAATGACCTATTTATCACTACTCTCTACTTCCTGTTATCTATCCAATCCTCTCTCCATATGAATACATTATCACCTACACCATGAGCTCTTATTTTATGAAGTAACCTTTGTTGTGGTACCTTATCAAATGCCTTTTGGATATTCAAATGTACCACATCTACAGCTTCCCCTTTTTCCACATTGCTTGTTACTTCCTCAAAGAACTCTAATAAATTAGTCAAACATGATTTCCCTTTCACAAAACCATGTTGATTCTGTTTGATTGTATCATGATTTTCTGAATGTCCTGCTATTACCTCCTTAATAATGGATTCTAGCATTTTTCTTATGACAGCTGTAAGGCTAACTGGCCCACTTTCTGTCTGTCTCCCTTTCTGTCTCCCTCATTTCTTGAATAAATGCAATTTTCCAATCTGCTGTAACCTTACTAGGATCTGGGGAATTTTGGAGGATCACAACCAATACATTTACTATCTCTGCAGTCACTTCTTTTAAGACCCTAGGATGCAAGCATAGGGTCCAGGGTACTTGCTAGCCTTTAGTTCTAATAGTTTTCTTCTTTTCCTAATAATTGCAATTGTTTTGTTTTCCTTACTCACTTTTACCTTTTGATCTTCAGGTATTCTTGGGGTGTTTTTTGTGTCTTCCTACAGTGAAGAGAGACACAAAATACCTGTTCAACACTTCCATGATTTCTTTGTTTCCCATTATTAATTCCCCAGTCTCAACCTTTAAGGGACCAATGCTCACCTTAGTTACTCTTTTCCTTTTGTCATGACCACGGATCATAGCTTGGATTACTTATGGACATGTTTTTTTTTAAAAAAGACTTACAAGCAAAAGATGGCGGAGACTGCAAAGTAACCACTTGCTGGAAAATTTCCCATGTGGATTACACATGGCTAACTAGTTCACAGAGAACGAATGTCACACCTAAAAAGAAGTCAAGGCCTCCTTCAGACAGAGACACTTCAAAGGAAGAAAAGCAATGCAAAAAAACTGATTACCATTGCAGTAAAAACCATCTCCTATTGAGTTATATCCCAGACTGTGGACATGAGCTGAGTTGAAAGAAAGCAGTTTCTGCGTGAAAGGCATGTTTGTTTTTTCCTTCCAGGAATATTCAAGAAAAGGGGTTAAAAGCCAACTCTGTGAACTCATTTGAGTGTTCTGTTCTGGTGCTAGGGTGTGCTGTGAAGGTCACAGCTGAAGAACATCAACTAGGCATCCTTGCGCTTGCAGGTACAAAAGTCTCTCTTCGATTGCTGAAAGTCAGCAAAGTCACAATCAAAAAGGAAACAGGACAACTCCTTTCAGCTAACTGTCAGAACCAAAAATTCTCAAACCAATTGCTTAACTGCCAAAGTCAGCTCTACTGGGATCATCCAACTTAACAGCTGCAACGTTTCACCATCTGCTCCTCATGGATAAGCCAAAGACTGATTCATATATCTTTTTTAACTCTTATTTTTGGACTCACATTTCATTTCTAATCCATGTGTAAGTATGCTTCATTTTTATTACTTTTTCTCACATTTAGTAACTAATAGACTCACTGTTTCTTTTACCCAAGAAGGCCTGGTTAAATTTTCTCCTTTTAAAACATAAATACATTTGGACTTGGAAAAGCCTTCCATGAGGGAAGGGATCCTTTTTAAATTAACCTCGTTGCGACCTCCTTAGGGGGTTGAATAAAGGAAGGGGGCCAGTTCATCCCTCCTCACCCAGGAGCATAACAATTTGGGTTATCTTGTCCAGGATCATGATAAATTGGGGGACATCACCCAGGGTCCAGTTGTAACACTTTTTAAACACTTGTAGAAACTCTTACTATCTGTTTTTATATTTCTAGCTAGCTTTCTCTCAGACTCTAATTTCTCTCTCATTTATTTTCATAATTCAATGCTGGTTTTTATTTTTTTTTTCTTTCATGGGATGTGGCCTTCGCTGGCTGGGCCAGCATTTATTGCCTATCACTAATTGTCCTTGAGAAGGTGCTGGTGAGCCAACTTCTTGAGCCAATGCAGTCCATGTGGTGTAGGTATACCCACAGTGCTGTTACAGAGGAAGTTCTAGGATTTTGACCCAGCATCAGTGAAGGAACAGCGATGTATTTCCAAGTCAGGATGGTGAGTGGCTTGGAGGTGAATTTCTGGGCAGTGGCGTTCCCACGCTGCTGCTGTCCTTGTCCTTCTAGGTGGTAGAGGTTGCGGGTTTGGAAGGTGCTGTCGAAGGAGACTTAGTGAGTTGCTGCAGTGCATCTTATAAATGATGCACACTGCTGACACTGTGCAGCGGTGGTTGAGGGAGTAAATGTTTAAGGTGGTGGATGGTGTGTCACTCAAGTGGCCTGCTTTATTTTGGATGGTGTTGAGCTTCTTGAATGTTGTTGGAGCTGCACTCATCCAGGCAAGTAGAAAATATTCCATCACACTCCTGACTTGTGCTTGGTAGATATTGGACAGGCTTTAGGGAGTCGTGGTGAGTTAGTCTGTGAAAAATTCCTAGCCTTTGACCTGCTCTTGTAGCTACTGTATTTATTTGGCTGGTCCAGTTCAGTTTCTAGTCAGAATGTTGATAGTGGGGGATTCAGCGATGGTGATGCCCATGAATGTCAAGGGGAAGTGATTAGACACTCTTGCTGGAGCTGGTCATTGCCTGGCACTTGTGTGGGGTGGATATGACTTGCCCCTTATCAGCCCCAGCCTGAATGTTGTCCAGATGTTGCTGCATATGGGAATAGAATGCTTCAGTATCTGAGCAGTCACGAATGGTGCTGAAGGCTGTGCAATCATCAATGAACATCTCCACTTCTGACCTTAAGTGGAGGGAAAATCATTGATGAAACAGTTGAAGATGGTTGGACCTAGGACACTATCCTGAGGAACTCCTGTAGTGTTTTCCTGGGACTGAGATGATTGACCTCCAACAACCACAACTACCTTCCTTTGTGCTAGTTAAGACTCCAACCAGTGGAGAGTTTTCCCCCTGATTCCCATTGACTTCAGTTTTGCTAGGGTCCCAAGATGCTATGCTCAGTCAAATGCGGCCTTGATGTCAAGCACACTCACTCTCACCTCACATTTTGAGTTCAGCTCTTTTGTCCATATTTGGGCCATGGCTGTAATGGGGTCAAAGGCTGAGTGGCCCTGGTGGAACCCAAACTGAGTGTCAGTGAACAGGTTATTTCTATGTAAGTGCCGCTTGATAGCACTTTCAACAGCACCTTCCATCTCTTTGCTGATGATGGAGAGTAGACTGATGGGGTAGTAATTGGCTGGGTCGGATTTGTCTGGCTTTTTTGAACAGGATATATCTGGGCAATGTTCCACATAGCTGGGTAGATGCCAGTGTTGTAGCTGCACTGGAACAGCTCAGCTTGGGGCGCAGGTCGTTCTGGAGCACAGGTCTTCAGTACTATTGCTGGAATATTGTCAGGGCACTTGCCCTATCTAGTGCCTTCAGCCATTTCTTGATATCACATGAACTGAAATGAATTGGCTGAAGACCAGCATCTGGGATGCTGAAGACCTCCGGAGGAGGCCGAGGTGGATCATCCACTCGGCGCTTCTGGCTGAAGATTGTAGAATATGCTTCAGTCTTATCTTTTGCACTGATGTGTTGGGCTGCTCCATTATGGAGGATGGGGATATTTGTGGAACCTCCTCCTTCAGTGAGTTATTTAATTGTCCACCACCATTTACAACTGGATGTGGCAGGGCTGCAGAGCTTAGATCTGATTGTTGGTTGTGGGATCGCTTAGCTCTCTTTATCATTTGCTGCTTTTGCTGTTTGGCATGTAAGTAGTCCTGTATTGTAGCTTTACCAGGTTGGCACCTCATTTTTAGGTATCCCTGGTGCTGGTCCTGGCATGTGCTCCTGCACTCTTTATTGAACCAAGGTTGATTCCATGGCTTGATGGTAATGGTAGAGTGGGGGATATGCCAGGCTATGAGGCTAAAGATTGTGATTGTATACTATTCTGCTACTGCTGATGGCCCACAGCGCCTCATTGTTGCCCAGTTTTGAGCTTCTATATCTGTTCAAAATCTATCTTATTTCACATGGTGGTAGTACCACACAACACGATGGAAGGTATCCACCATGTGAAGATGGGACCATGAGGGCTATGACTCACATCAGAAGGATTTTTTGGCCTTCAGAACAGCAGCAATCTCATTATCTCTAAAGATGCACAATGCCCCTGTGACTGCAGAGATAAAATCCCAATGAATTGTATAAAGGCCCTTGGCATTTCTGAGGCAAGGCCCCTGGCCAATGGAAACAATCCATTTTTGAGGACTAAAGGACCCAGAAACCTCTGTTGAACTTTAGAATGGTTGAAACATTAACTGTATCAAGAATCCATACTAGAAGTGTACATCCTTTGTCCAAATCAAGGTGGAGAAGTGGGAGTCATGTCACATGACACCACCAGCCCCCAAAACTGGTCGAGCCTGTAATATTGCCTTGTAGACCTGAAAAAAGGCAGACCACCATTTTCCATTTAGAAGGAAGCAGCAGAAAAAATGGCTCTGCTCAGGTTTTTGAACAGCTGACTCTCCACCTACACTGTTTTCTACCAGAACTTCAGAACTTCCGTACCAGTGCCTACAAGACTAATTCATCTCTATGAGCTTCTCCCATTGTGGAAATCATCTCTACTGGGAAAATGGATTATCCAGCATCAGTCTCAGCCTGCTTACTTCTGTGAAGGAATACACCATTGGACTTTTGATTCTGGACTCTGGGCTTATGTGAAACAATAACTATTATTTTAGCTGTGGTCTTTGCCCTATACCTCTTTTTTGCCCTATCCCTCTTTTATTGTATAAATATACCAAGCCTGCATAGCGATAGCCCCCTCCCACGGTTTGAGTGTATGTAGAAATAAAGCACCCTTTTAGTTCACTCTATCTCAAGTTTGCTGTCGGATTATTAATAGAGATTTGGATCACATCAAAACTGAGGGATTGGGAAAATGTACCACCACATATCGAGGGGGAAGTCAAAAATCAAAAAGACCTTTCTGTTTACAGATGGGTGCTGAGAGGAGAAATCAGGGCAGTTTAAATTGAACCCCCTTGCTGTCCATAACAGTGCTATTTGTTATGAATACTCCATGCATTCAGATACAGAGACTTTAATTCTGTCTTTTAACATTCTTGCTAATTCTGCCATTATCTCCTGGTGTATTCTCTAGTTTGTATGCTTTGTCCCTTCCTGCCACATCCTGGTTATAATTTCCTATGTCGCTACTCTGTTCTGTCACCTTGTTCTTTCTTTTTAATTTACTTTCATGTGATCCGTCCTCCTTACTATTTCATTTAAAGCCCTCTATACTGCCTTAGTTATACAACTCACCAGAACACTGGTCCCAAAACTTTTCCGGTGAAGACCATCCCAATGGCAGAGCTCCCACTTTCCCCCATATTGGTGCCAGTGCCCCATGAATCAAAACCTATTTCTCCCACACCAATCTTTGAGCCATGCATTTAACTCTAGAATCTTATTTACCCTATGCCAATTCACTCATGGTTCAGTTAGTAATCCAGAGATCCCTTTTGCTTTTCTGTTTTTTAATTTAGCCTCAGCTGCTTATAACCCCTAAGTAGAACTTCTTTCCTAGTCATATCTATGTCATTGGTACCCACACGGACTCTGACAATTGGATCCTCCCCCTCCCACTGCAAATTTCTCACCAGCCCAGAGCAGTTGTCCTGAACCCTGGCACCAGGAAGTCAACACAGTCAACTGGACTCACTTTCTCAGCTGCAAAAATCTGTATCTATCCCCCTGACAACACAGTTCCATAGTACCACTACATTCCTGTGCACTCCCTCCACTTGAATGGCTCCCTGCACCATGGTGCCGTGGTCAGTATGTTCATCCACCCTGCAACCCCTGCTCTTGTCTGTACAAGCTGCAAGGACCTCAAACTTATTGAGCAGTTGCAAAGGCTGAGGGTCCTCCACTTCTACCTTCTCAATCCCCATACCTGCCTTGGTCAAAGTCACACCCTCCTGTCTCTGACCATAGACTAAATCAGAAGACTCTAGCCTAAGGCATGTGACTGCCTTCCGGAATGAAGTGTCCAGATAACTCCCCCCCCCCGCCCACCACCCCCGCAACCCCCCCCCCCCCCCCCCCCCCCCCCCCCCCCCCCATCCCCACCACCCCCCCCACCAGGGTCCAAAGCTCGGTCTCCAGCTCATTAAATCTGAGCCGAAGTTTCTGGAGAAGCAGGCACTTACTGAAGATGTGGTTGCTGTGGATTACACTGGTGTCCACCAGCTCTCACTACTACAAATGCAGCACATCACCTGCCCTGCCATTTTTATTGTGCTTTAATTAGCTATTAATTATGTTCTTAATTACATTTTAATGAATACCTCCAGTCCCGTTTGTGCTTATATTCAGATTATTTCAATTAATGTTCTACTTGAGCTGATTGAAATTCCCTGGTTAGAGAAATTACTCATCAGCCAATCACTTACCTCATATCCATTTGATTCTGAACATATATTCTGTTTATATTGTACCACAGTCAAATAACAAAAATATTAAATATGAGGCTGGAAAAATATTCTCAGCAATATTAGACGTATATTACAAATATTACATGTAGGAACATAGGAGCAGGAATAGGCCATTTGGCCCTTCAAACCAGCTCTTCCATTCAATAAGGTCATGGCTGATCTGGTTGTGGTCTCAGTTCCACGTTTCTATCTGTCCCCATTACCCTTGACTCCTTTGTCTACCAAAAAACAAACACTGCTTTGAATAAATTCAAAGACCCATGGTGGAATTTTTCCAGAATTGCACTAAGTGCGGTAGTGGGTGGGTATAATTGTGGGTGGGTTCTACCTGCCGATGAAAATGGCTGGTTTTCACGCTGTATCTTCTTGAGCCTGCCTCATTTTATATTCACTCCCGTGAAACACGCTATTTCCATGGTGGGTGGGCTCTCATTCGCCCGCTCGCCATCACCCTGCTGTTGCATCATGGAGGCCGCCATCTTTAAAAAGCAGCCACCAGCAAAGCGCTCATCGCCACCCGCTCACCACTGCTGCCTGGGAGACATAGCCAGCAAAGGAAAAAATACTGCATTCCCTTGCTTCAACAACAGGTCCCTCGAACAACTGCTAGATGCCATGGAGGCCTGCCAGGATGTGCTCCACCCCCACTCTGGCCGCAGGATGGGCAGCAACGTCACCAACCCGGCTTGGGAGGCGGTGACAGCGGTGGTCAGTGCAAACGCCCTTCAGGGGAGGACAGCCACCCAGTGCCGCAAAAGGATGAATGATCTCCTCCATTTCACCAGAGTAAGTCAATCTTTTCATTACTCATAACTCACAAACCCATCATACACCCACAGGGCCCTCACTCACAGCCAGTTCAAGGGACATCACCATTCACTCTCTCACACACACTGCCATTATTCTCATCCCGCCCATGGGACCACTCACCACCCACACAGGCCAGGCATATTTACCATCTGGCCTGGCAGACATCCTGATACACCCTCCCCATCTCTATCCATGCAGGACAAACTGGCTCACAACAGGAGAAAAAGGTCGCAGACAGGTGGGGGGATGCCAGAGAGCAACATTCTGACAGAAGTCGAAAACAGAGCCATCCAGTTGGCCGGCAATGACTGAGACCGTTTCTGTGCTGATGGTGAGGTCAGCACTGCTTTATAAAATGAGGATCCAGCTGTGCAACATCCATTAGGCAACCATGCTATGAGTGATGCGTCCTGTTTCACAGGCCACTGCCAAGCACTAATTATCTCCCCTTGCTTCCTCAGGCACATCTGTCAAACAGCTGACAGATTCCATGACCCAGGGCCTCCAATCAAGTTCCGAAGAGGAATCTCAAGGCACCCCCACTGAAGTCCCATCATAGCGCTAACCCTCACCCTCAACCAGCACAGAAACACATACCTCAGTGGGACTTAGCTTTAAAGTAGCCCCGGGATCACAATCTGGTGAGGCAGATAATGCCGTAGTTGGCCTCCAACAGTGTATACATGAGAGGGATGTTGGGCAACTAGGTCTCACTCCAGCTACCCGTACCACTCATGGAGTCAGCCAGGGGCCCTCGGGCACCCATGGGGAGGAGGATCAGCAGATGCACGCTCCGGGGGCATTCACCCAGGTGACTCTGGGAGTGACCGGCCCATCTGATTCCCCTCTTCCTGTGACCTCCGCAGATCCAGCTTCACAGGCCGAGAAGGGTGCCTCTACCACACAGCAGGACCCTGAAAGCAGGCCGGGGCCCACCAAGTCTCGGCCCTCCAGAAGACGCCCACCAAGGTCATCACAGACAGGGCGTCACAGTCAGCAGGCTGCCTCCACCTCTGCTGTGGATGTCTGGGGAGCATGAAGACGTAGTGACAGGGTTAGGAAAGTTAGGTAAAAGTAGTTGCACAACCTGGGCACGGGTGTTGATCACTTGTATATACTGTTCACTATGGTCAATAAACTCCTAAGAATTGTCTCCCTGCCTGTGGCTCCTTGTTCTGATGAGCAGTGTTCTTGTCACTCAGATGTGAAACCTTTCTGCACAAGATAAAGGCAGGTGTCTCAGTCCAGGGCCTCTTCCTGTGCTTTATGCAGCCTTCCGACCACAGTGATGGTCCAGCCTCACATTCCCTGGAGACATCACTGATACCTGTACCTCAGCAGTGCTGGTCATTGCTGCCAGAATGTAGTGGGCAGGCACCACAGAGTTCTCTTATTCTCTTGGTTGACCCCCATCACACCAGCATCTGCGACCAGTGATGCTGTGCATCAGCTCCTGAATAGCTGAGGTGCTGAAGGCAGACACAGCATCAGAGGCATCTAAAGTTTCATGGCTGTGTCTCTGAGATGGTCCTGATCATGGAGCGTAAGTGAGTTGCCCTCGGCCAGACAGGAGTCAGACATTCTTAGAAGGTATTTGAAGATCTATGGAGTGTCCTCATTGCATGTTGTCATCATCCTCCTGCGGTCGAGCGACTATTAAGGCCTCCACTTCATCTCCATGACAGGAGCATTCTCACAGTCAACGTTCACAACTGGGATGTGAGGATCTACTGGGACACCTCACTGCAAGTCATCATCATCTACCACAAATCTGGCAACCATGAGGGCCTCCCGAGTGTGCCTGCCTCATCTAGCCAGTGCAAGAGCCTCATCCCCATCGTTGTCATCACCGAAGGCCCCCTCACCTTCATCCCTGTCGGCATCCTCCACATCAGTAGAGATGTGCAGCTCCTCTATCTCTTCCTCAGCCAGCTCCTCTCCACGCCGCAGTGCCAGGTTGTAAAGGGCACAGCAGATGATGACGATGCGTGACACCCTCTGTGGACTATATTGCAGGGTTCCACCAGACAGGTCCAGGCACCGGAACTGTATCTTTAGCATCTTGATGGTCTGCTCCACCAAGTTGCGAGCTGCAGCATGAGCCTCATCATAGCGCCGTTCTGCTGCAGTCTGAGGCTGCTACAAAGGTGTCATCCGCCATGACTTCTGCGGGTAGCCTTTGTCCCTAAGGAGCCATCCCTGCAGCCTCTGTGGACCCTGGAAGGCTGCAGGGATCTGCGAGCAACTCAGGGTGTAGGCGTCATGCGCACTCCCTGGAAACTGTGCATACCTGCAGGATGTGTTTCTGGTGGTCGCATCCCAGCTGTACATTCAGTGAATGGAAGCCCTTGCGGTTGATGAAGTGCACTGAGTGTAGCGATGGAGACCTGAGCGCCACATGAGTGCAGTCAATTGCACCCTGCACCTGTGGGAATCCCGAGATCTGGGCGAATCCAATGGCTCTTGCATCCTGGCTGCCCTGGTTCCAGGCGAAATGCACAAAGTTGTGTGCCAAGGAGAAGATGGCATCCATGATCTCATAGATGCACTTTTGGGTGGCGAATTGTGAAATCCCACAGAGGTCACCCCTGTGGAGCCCTGAAAGGAGCCACTGGCATAGAAATTGAGCGCCGTGGTCACTTTCACAGCCACTGATAGTGAATGTCCTCCATGTCTCCTTGGCACAAAATCACAGAATCACAGAGTCGTAGAATCACAGAATCACACGGTGTAGAAGAGGCCATTCAGCCCATCGAATCTGCACCGACATGTGTAAAACCCCAGACCTACCTACCTAATCCCATTTACCAGCACTTGGCCCATGTTAAGTCATGCCAAGTGCTCATCCAAATACTTTTTAAAGGATGTGAGGCAAAATCCTGCAGTAAGTGGCAGATGTGAGCCACCAGGTCCCTAGACGTGCACAGTCGTCGGCGACACTGGTTCTCAGTCATCTAAAGAATTGGCAGGAGGCGTCTATAGACTTTGGGTGTTGCTAGGTGCTGACCAGCCACGGCTCGCTGTCGCTCCTGGGCAGTGTGTGCGGGAGCCCCTGCTGCCCCTTCTTCATGAGGTTGCTGCTGCTGCCTTTACAAGGCCAGGAGCCTCAGTCGCTCTTTCCTCCATCTTCTACAGTCTCTGTAGGCCATCAGGCATATGGCTAGATAACCAGGATCCATGATCTTGACATGGTCCTCCTGCAGAATGAAAGAGAGGGAGACATGGCTGTACTTAGCACATTTCCTGGCCCTGTGTGGCCACCACTTAATACTCCCTGGAGAGTGCTGGTCACCCCTTGGATGGCCTCTCGATGAGTGCACTGCACTCAGTGACCTGTCAACCTGTGACATGGGGGACACTGGTCCAAACCAGGATACTGAGATTGCAAAGGGCTGAGAGCACCTCCAGCAGTGACTGCTACATGGCCAGCGTTGGTGAAGAGATTGTACAATGTGTGCAGTCCAACTGCTCCGCGGTCCAATAAAGTGATTGTGGACTCAAAATCTGTGCCGGGGGTGGGGTGGGGGGTGGCGGGATGGAGTGTAAGTTATGAAGTGCTTGGCAGCCCTTTGGTGCCTCTGCATTGCTTGCATGGGCGGGTAGGCTAGGAGCATGACCCCAACCATATCTGTCTTAGTTGCAGAGGCATAGTCAGTTTATACAGGTGTCCCTAATGCGTGGCCACTTCCCTCACTTACCCTGCCCTCCTACCTTGATTGCCTGTGTGCATGATGAAGCGCCAGGGCAGAACCTGAACCCCCCTCGTCTCACCAGTCACTTCCGAAGCTGGCCAACATTTACCCCCAGACACACCCCACCCCTCAGCATTAGCCTACAGGGACAGGCATCAGTTTCCCTCACCCCCCAGCGCCCCTGAGGCCTGTAAACAACAGGCAAGCTGTGGAGAATGCCGCTGCTCACTTGCCTCAGTTCCCCCAAAGTGAAGGCCGCTAAATGCACATCGCCTGCGTGCTGTCATGAAACATGTCGGTGTGCTTTCCCGCCGATGTGGACGGACGATACGGTGGAGTTCCCAGAGCCTGGCGGCATGGCCTTTTAATTATATGCTAGTATATTACAATTAGCTTCCTGCCGACCGATGGCAGGAAATGTGGCCCGCCATTGGTGGGCTGAGCAGAAGTTCACGACCTGCCATCGCGTCATCATCCTACTATATTTTCTGCGCAAGCCACCAATCACATCCACCGCCAGCAGACTCGGAAAATTCTGCCCTCAGTCTCCACTACTTTCTGGGAAAGGGAATTCCACACACCACCGACCCTTTGGGAGAAAAGGTTTCTCCTCATCTCTGTCTTAAAAGGGAGACCTCTTATTTTTAAACTATGTCCCTTATATTTAGTCTCCCCCACAAGAGGAAACATCCTCCGGTAGCCACCCCATCAAATCCCCTCAGGATCTTATATGTTTCAATAAGACCACCCTTCATTCTTATAAACTCCAGTGGATATAGGGTAGCCTGTTCAACCGTTCCTCATAAGACAACTCCTTCATCCCAAGAATGAGTCCAATGAACCTTCTCTAAACTGCTTCTAAAGAAATTATGTCTTTTTTTTTAAATAAGGAGACCAAAACTGCACACATTGCGCCAGATATGGTTTCGTCAAGGCCCTGTACAGCTGTAGTAAAATTTTCCTACTTTTATATTCCATGCCTCTTGCAATACATGGCAACATTCCACTTCTCTTCCTAACCACTTGTCGTACATGCATACTAACTTTGTGATTCATGTACCAGGACACCCAGATCCCTCTGTAACACCGAGTTCTGCAATCTTTCCTGATTTAAATAATATCCTGCTTTTCTATTCTTCCTGCCAAAGTGGACAAGTTCACATTTACCCACATTATGCTCCATCTGCCAAATTTTGACCCAGTCACTTAACCTGTCTATATCCCTTTGCAGGCTCTACCTCTTCTTGACAACTTACTTTCCTACCTATCTTGGTGCCATCAGCAAATTTAGCATCCGTACATTCGGTCCCTTCATCCAAGTCAGCATAAAATAACAAAATAAAAACAATATATTTAGAAACTACTGTTGGCGATAAAAGCTTAGCACATCCATAAGTGATCCCTTTATCCCATACATTTTAACAGCAGTGTTAACTCAATTATTTGAAACTCGTTGACAGCTTCATTAAAACATAGGAACATAGGAATAGGAGTAGGCCATTCAGTCTACTGTGCACAGATGAATGTCATGCAAACAATTGAAGCATTTTCCCAGTCATATTGCCAAGAGTGATTTCCAGCCTTACATTTCAGACCGTTTCTGATAAGCTCCAAATCCAAAATTATTTTTCTCATCGTGGCATCTGCTCTGTACTGTTAGGCAATTTATAATTTTTTTCTCACAATAGGCAAGGCTCTGCGTTGGATATGTTATCAGCTCATGCAATATATTAACCTGATCAGGTCTTGATAGTTTTTTATGTGAGCCTCTCTGTTTTACTCTCAGTCCTCATCAATCAGAAATATAAACTATGTGAGGATGGTTTGGAGTCACCTATTTCTTATAGATTTTAATGCTATTTGCTTATACTTAAGCACTTCAGCAAAATGATTCTGAGGTTGACATGTGTAATGCGAGCTTCCCAGCATTTTCCTACCTCAACTGCACTTCTATTGTTGCTAGAGCAAACCATTTTTCACTGCTTTGTGCTGAGGTTGAACAGCTGGCTATTGCTTTTTATTGCCCTATGTTCATTATTAGCGTACTTTAAAGTCTAATTTAAGCAAATTTACATGTCACACATGATTGTTCAATGCACATTGAACTAGCCAGTGCAGTGCCCAAAGTCTGTTATAGCTCACATCCAAGACATGTCATTGTAAAAATCTATGCAATGCACCCACGCCTAGAGAAAGAAAATAATTTGTTCTGCAGGTTGTCACTCATACATTAGCAGCTGTTTACTAATCTGAGCCAAATTTGTGTATTCAATTTAACAATAGAAGGTGAATCCCTGATAAGAATAAAGTTCCGGTTGGAAAACCCAGCCTGCTCTCAAAAAAACCCCTGTGTGAGGAGAAAAAAGAGCATACAATAAAATTACAATTATGCTCGATTAGGTGTTGCACAGGAATATTCTCAGCTCATGTTAATGGTCTCCAGGCTCTGTTGGTCTCAGCAAGTGCCAAACCACAAAGATTCTGGTTAGCAACAGGATTCAGTTGAGAACATCTCTGTTCTGTAGCATAATGAACATAATGAGATATATAAATGCCTGAGGTGAAGCTTAAGGCTATTGTACACAAGTTGCTGCCTTTATTTAAGAGTTGCTGCTACACTTATTATTTATTTCATTATACCAGCAGCGTCAGCATTCAAACCATACTGAAACTTTGTAGCAAACGTCTTCGTGAGAAATATTTAATCGGGATCCAAAGATCAATTTATGACGATATTACTCAGAGACCAATTTCCTTATTGTTATTTTAATCTTTCACTGTGCACAATGTTATTTCTCTGCATATTCTGTAAAAAAAGTAATTTTTTAAAGTACCATTTTTAGCAGGAGTACATGCCAAGACCATGCCTCAATAACAGTATTAATGTTAGAGAGCCTTCAGTTTAAAGTTTTAATGAAAAAAAAGACATGCCACTGTCATGATAACGGCTGATTGTGGTTGCAGACTCCAGTAATAGATAATATACAGTACTCTGTGCTATATACGGGGTCACCTGACCTGGGGGTCTAAGGTCAGATAGCGCATGTTGAAACCTGTCTTGATAGAGTTCAGATACTGCAGATATGTGTTCATGTTAGGAAAATGCGCTATCAATAAAGTTAGCTCAGCTACAATGTTGATGGCCTGTGTACATCATTAAAAAACAAAACAAGAAACAAGACATGGTGTCAGAAGTAAACTAAATGTAACAATGGATGCTCTGAAACCACCGACAGAGCTGAGTTTGGAGGGCAATTTCACCGAAAACTGGAGGAGGATTCAGTAGCAATTCACGCTATACCTCACAGCAGCGGGCAGTGATAAAAAAAGACCCTCAGCTACAGTCTTCCATCTTTCTTCACATAAAAAGAGGAAGAAGCCCTAGAAGTCTATAAGATATTTACATTTGAAACTGATGAGAAATAAAACGACTCAAAATAAATAATGGAGAAATTCGAAGCCTGCTGTAGCCCTAAGGAAAAATCGCATATGAAAGATATCGATTTTTTACGTGCATGCAAGGCAGTGACAACATTAGTCAGTACGTAACTGAGCTGAGAAAACGAGCTAAATTGTGTGAATTTGGAGAGCTTGAAGAATCACTCATCTGAGATAGAATAATTTTTGGGATTGCAAATGACTCTTTGAGAGAACAACTTTTGAGAGAAGTTAATCTCACATTGGAGAAAGAAATAAATACCTGTAGAGCAGCAGAGTCAATAAAATGCCAGATTAAACTGATGACAGAAGATGATAAGCCGCACACGGTCAAGCAGTTATATGAAATTATACTGACCCTCAGTATAAGACACTCAGTTATAACACCCTCTCTGTTACACTGTCCCTCAGTATAAGACTCTCAGTTATAACACTCTCTCTGTTACACTGTCCCTCAGTATAAGACTCTCAGTTATAACACTCTCTCTGTTACACTGTCCCTCAGTATAAGACTCTCAGTTATAACACTCTCTCTGTTACACTGTCCCTCAGTATAAGACTTTCAGTTATAACATAAACAGCCTCGGGAAAGAATAAATAGACAGCATGAAGGTAAAAAGAACAAAACTGCTTTTAAAACATTTAAATTCAGCCGATGCAGAACAGAGCATTTACCATGTAGTTGCTCAGCCTATGGAAAGCAGTGTAAGAACTGTGATAAACTAAATCATTTCGCTAAGATGTGTAAATCGAAGAAAGTACGCACGGTTACAGGTGATGACACAGATACTGAAACTAAACTTCTCATTGGTGCAGTAATAACAAATTCTAAAGAAGACAAATGGAAGGTCAATTTAAAAATTGCCAACATGATGGTGAATTTCAAGCTTGACACAGGTGCACAAGCAAATGCCATTCCCATAAGACTGAATCGTAAGATAAGCAAAGAAATACAGCTAACTAAAACAAAAGTGAAGCTGCCTACTTATACAGGTGAAAAAATTGTTGCAGAAGGCCAGTGCACACTTAAAGTGAACTAAAGAATACAGTCTCAAGCACTTCTATTCATAGTGGCAAAAACTGATGCAAAACCCATTCTTGAAATCAAAGCTTGTGAAATCTGCAGCTAATCAAGAGAGTAATGACTGTCACCACTGATGACACCTTGAGTGAGTATAAAGATGTGTTCCAGGGGATTAGCTGCCTAAAAGGAGAACACCGTCGAGATTGATGAAACTGTGACACCCAAAATACACCCGCCTAGGAAAATGCCAGAAATGCTGAGCGACTGACTGAGAGCAGAGATGGACAGAATGGAGAAACTTCATATCATCAAGAAAATTAAAGAGCCAACAAAGTGGGTTAATACAGTTGTAATTGTAGAGAAACCAGGTGGAAATCTGTGAGTCTGTCTGGATCCCAGAGACCTAAATCAGGAAGTACAAAAAGAGCATTACCAGCTGCCCCCAGTAGAAGAGATCACGTGTAAGCTAGCCGTTGCTAAATACTATTCAGCCTTGGATGTGAGTTCAGGCTTCTAGCAGGTCAAGCTGGATGAACACAGCTCCTAACTCTGTACCTTCAACACACCATACAGGTGATACAGGTTTTTACATTTACCTTTTGATATTAATGGGTGTTCCACAGAACAGCGAAGCAGCTGTTTGAAGCGTTAGAGGGCTTGGAAACCTATATCGATCATGTGCTGGTCTGGGAAGCCTCATGAGAAGAACATGACCACAGACTGAGGCAGGTGCTGGCCAGAGCTAGAGAAAGGAACCTCAAGTTGAAGGAGGAAAATGCACAACGGGTCTTCATGAAATCAAGTCCTTGGGTCATGTGCTAATAAGTGAGGGACTTAAGCTGGACCAGAGTAAAATTGAACAGTGATGAACATGCCACCCCCAGAATGTAAGAAAGTTTTGGAGAGGTTTTTAGGAATGGTGACCTATATTGGGAAATTCATTCCAAACATGCCAGACCTGATAGCACTTCTTTGAGAACTTCTACAAAATGATGTGGAGAGGAATTGGGAACAAAGTCCCCGGGAAGCTTTGACTACTCTGAAGAGAATACTGACCCAGGCACCAGTGCTAAAGTATTACGATCTCAGTGGATGCTTCAAAGATTGGTCTGGGAGCTGTCCTCTTGCAAAATGAGGCACCAGTGGCATACGCTGTAAAGGCAATGACTGAAACACAGCAGTGGTATGCCCAATTAGAAAGAGAAATGTGTTTGGCCTAGAACACTTCCCCTGTTTGTCTATGGCAAAGACGTGGAGGTAGAGCCTGACCATAAACCTTTGGAATCTATACTTAAAAAGCCCCTGAACTGTGCACCACCAAGAATCCAAAGATTACTACCACATCTGCAGAAGTACCAGGTCAGAGTTAAATACAAACCGGGCAAGGAAATGTACATCGCTGACACTCTGTCACATGCACACCTACCCATCATGGCGGAAGAGGATAAATAAACGGGAGCACAGGTTCACAACGCTGACAAAGAACTTACCTGTGGCTGTAACCAAACTGGATGAGATCAGGGAAGTGACCAAGAACGACGCCACCCTGAGAAAACTGCAGCAGATTGTGCAAACTGGCTGGCCCACACATTGGAGCAGAGCGCCTCTGCTGTACAGGAGTACTGGAACTTTAGTGGGGAACTTCATGTAGCAGAAGGAATACTTTTCAAGGGATAAAAGATCATAATTCCTGCAACACTGAGGAAAGAAATGCTGCAGAGCATACATGAAAGCCACCTCGGTTCAGAAAAATGCAGGAGAAGAGCTCGAGATATAATGTATTGGCTTGGAATGGGAGCACAAACTGGTGAAGTGGTGAATGCATGTGCAGTGTGTGAAAAGTACACTAAGTTGCAACAAAAAAAAATCACTTCAACGACACAGTGTTCCAGAGAGGTCCTGGCAGAAAATTGGAGCGGACTTGTTCACACTTGACAACAGTGAGTGCCTGCTAGCAGTAATTATTACTCCAAATTTTTTGACTCTGTGCTGCTGAGAAATGATAGTAAGAGAGCATCACTGTAATAAATCATTTAAAATCAATGTTTGCTCGCCACAGTATACCAGAAGTGCTCATCTCAGATAACGATCCACAATTCTCAGGCACTGAGTTTCGCAAATTTGCACAGGACTGGGAGTTTTGCCACACTACAACAAATCCCGAATCTTCAAAATCCAACGAATGTTGGGATATACCGTGCAGACCTTAAAACACCTGTTGAAGAAGGCAAAGGCGGACGGAATCTGCTGGATTTCAGGAATATTCCATTAGAGGGCATTAGATCATCTCCAGCACAGCTCCTGATGGGGAGAAGGCCAAGAACTAAACATCCAACTGCATCCTAACTGTTATTTCCACAGCCAGCGAGCTGCAGTGTGCAGGACCTGCTCAAACCGAGAGACAGCAGAAGCAGAAACAGTACTTTGATCGAGGTGCCTGACCTCTGCCTGACTTGAAAATGGGAGAGACAGTGAGGATTCAGCATGAAGGGGTCTGGAATCCTGCTGTTGTCACAGCAAACACAGGAGAACCAGGGTCTTATATTGTGAAGACTCCAAATAGACAACAATACAGGACAAACCGGAAATTCTTACTGGAAACAAATGAAACACAACCCTGCTCTGAACCAGAAAGTGTAACTGAAGATCAAAAACCAGAATGCACCAGTGAAGCAACAGATAACCAGACAAAGCCTGAGAGCCCTGATAAGTATCCAATGGGTGGTAGTGACACAGAGCTGGAGAAGCTCCTTGTCTTTCAAAATCACCTCTGTCACCATTCAGGACATCCAGTGGAGGAATTGTGAAAAAAACCACAGAGATACAGAGATGAGTAAAAGAAAAAAAAACAGACTGATCCAAACAGTGTTAAAGAATAGATAAGAGACTTTGTGCGCTTGAGTTGCATAAAAGTTTTGTTTTTAAAAAGGGAAATGTCATGATAACTGCTGATAGCGGCTGTGGACTCCAGTATTAGATACTGCACCGTAGTTTGCACTGTATACAGGGCCACCTGAACTGGGGGTTGAAGGTCAGATAGCACATGTTGGGCCCTGTCTTGATAGAATTCAGACATTGCAGATATGTGTTCATGTCACGAAAATGTGTTGTCAATAAAGTTAGGTCAAATACAATGTTGATGGCCTGTGAGCATCATTAAAAAAAGAAACAAGAAACAAGGTAGTCACAGACTATGGTCAAACAAAGCAAGAGTTTCACAACTCCACTGACAATTGGACTAATATTTTACCGAGGTGAACCTAGTCCTCAAGGCTTTGTTGTGTTATTTACTAGCACTTTAAACCACCTTTCTTGGCCACATTTGTCATTTCTGGGCCTTTGCTTGTTTGCTTTGTATGACTGTAGCACATTATTTCTCCACGCCACCTATTGAAGTAAGGTGTCATAGCTCCAGCAGCCATCAGATACCTCACCAAGTGACCATTCTTCAATTATGGGCCTGGACAGCAATTTTTCAATGCTGGGGGGCACAGTTAAGCCTGATCCTATTATCCTTTAGGCTGATTTAACACATGTGCTCTCCTAACTAGAAGCTTACCCTGAGTGGAACAGAAAAGGCTAATTCAATTTTGCAGAGTGTTTGGATTACCATGGGACCAATGCATTCATTTCCCATTTCAGAATAGTATACACTAAGTGAACACTTCTTTTTCTCCCTGTAAGTACATCTCATATGCAATGCCAAGCACAGTGTCATGCTTTTAAAGTATGCTGCTCTGTGCACTGCCACGATCCTTCACCTTAAGTCAGTCAAGAATTCTAGTAGCCTTGCCCCATCCAAACCAGGAATTGGGTTAGCTGTTTAGGGATTGGATGCTTTTTGCAACTGTGGCTCATGGCCACAGTGTGGAACCCTGGAAACCTCCTTGTGTTTTGTGAAGTCAGAAGATAGAACAGCACTCCTCCTGGTTCCACAGAACAACTGCAAGCTGCTGTCAGTCAATGCCCAGGCCTCACCGGATCAGTTCCCACCATCCAAGTTGCAGTGACCTTGATGGTAAAGAAACTGGTAAAGCCTCAACAGGGAAGATGCATCAAGGTGCCTGAATTGTGCCTGCAGCACGGCTGATTTATCTTGATGAAGTTCAGGGACAAGTCTAGTTTGGTCCTCAGGCCTCACCATTCTGAAGTGCCATTGGGGTGTGCAGCCAGCTTCCTTCAGGGTGCTACAGAATTTAGGTCTCACCGTTCATGTCACGATTCCCTGCCATCCACGCCACCCCTTTCCACAGCGCAAAGCTAAAATAGTTTTCTTTCCATAGTATTTCTCCTAACCATGCTATTCATATTGCCGATCATCTATCTACAAAATTGAGTAACAGAATAACCACAATTAGCGTTTGCTTCCCATTCTATGAACTTGCAAACATTGGGCACATTGAGCACGCGCTCTGAGTATATGGAACATGAACACATTTAGTGCTAAAACTAATGCATAAAACTAGACCAGAAGTAATTAATGATTAGTCCAGAGACCTCTTTGTGTCCATAGCATTATTAAAATCAATGGCATTAGTCCTGTTTTACAACAAGAGTTCCAAGAAATAATCAGTCATTAAATCATATTACAAAGAAGTAGCGGCCCACATTTTAACATATTTGCCAATTCAGATTTCTTTCACCTATGGATAACACAAGAGTTCCTGAACACCTAAACTATTTTCAAATGATGTTTCAAAAGGACTTAAATGTTTTATAAATCAAGGAAACAGGCTGTAGGAAAGTTCATCTCATCTGAAGTCTCACTGACTCAAATGCATTCTATATAGTTTAATTTCTTAACATGAATGATTACTGCTATGATATACTTTTGTAGTAAATGTTATGGACCTGTCTCATGCGCACAATTGGCCTCTTGTCATTTATTTAAGCTGAGACGCGTTGTAAAGGGGATTTAATTGAAATTCAGTCCTAGCCCAATGCAATTTACTGCTGTTTGAATATATGGGATCATTTGGCCTCAGCTGGGCTCATGTGATTATCCTTAATATGAAATTTCATGAAATGTTGATTAGCCTGCACAAGCACTATATTTATGAAGCATCAAGTCCAGTTCAGAGCTTCAATTAGTTCTAACCCTAAGGTGAATAGTTTTGAATGAAATAATCAGCTAAAAATGTATGTACATTAATAATATGTTTGCTATGATAATAGACTGCTTGAGTCTTTTTAGCAGAAAGGGAATGAAGTAAATTTAAGTAAATGGTAGACATTAGTTCCCTTGACCTGTCACTGAAGGAGGTAAACTATTTTAGGTGAATTTGTTATGCACATCCAGGAGCCAAGAATTCAAGCCTCATGGACATTTAAAGTGCCTTTGCAATTTTTTTTTCAATTGATATGTTTAGTTCCCTTCCTTTATTGATGTTTATCATCTTTAAACAAAGTTGTACCCGGATTTGCACAAAAATTTCTTGCAATACAATCTCATTAGTAGGAAAGAGAGAAAACAAAGCCAGTCGAGTGACATCTGTCATCTCTATCCCTCCAACACCATTCAAACAGCTGAGTAAATAGTTGTGCAGCAGATACACTCTAGTCAAGATTAGAGAGAGCAAATATGGCAACCATCCCACTGGGTTGGGAATTAGTTCTTGTTACAGGGATGGGAAACAGTGAAGGCTTTCCTGGAAGCAAGAGCATCAAAGGCACAGGTGAGGGCCTGGTTGAGCAAATAAGAAGCTGCAAAGGTATCATGGGGCAGAATTTTGCCCTCGGCGTGTGGGGTTGGCGGGGTAGGGCAGGGGTGTTTAGGAAGCCGACCGCTGGCTGCAATCGGCAGCGCTCTGCAGTTTTACGTGAGTAGGCTAATTAAGGCGCACCCTGTGTGATACGTGGCTTGAGAATGAGTGCCAAGGGGCAGGTGGGTACAGGGGAATGATGTCTGCCAGGTCCACTGGTGATCCAGCGGCTGATTCAAATGCAGCCGTGGCAGCCCTCGGAAGGCTGCCATGGAAGGGTGTGGAAATCTGGTCAACGGAAGCCGTTGCAGGTGGATTCGGCAGGTGGGAGGGCAGGTCTGTAGAATAGTCAGCCTCACTTTTCTCTGATGAATGCCTTGCTGCTCTCCTGGAGGAGGTGGCAGAGAGGAGAGAAACCATTGTCCCCAGGGAAGGGAGCAGAAGGCCCCTGCACCTCACCAAAAGGTGAAGGTGGCATCCAGGGATAGCAGCCACGGTGTGGTGAGGCGCACATGGGTTCAGTGCTGGAAGCACTTCAACAATCTGCTGCAATCGGGAAGGGTGAGTACCATGTTGGCATGGGTCACTTTGCGGAACAGCTAAGAGTTGCCCCCCCCTCCCCCCGCCCACCCCACCCCCCGTGGGCCTCAGAGGTGTTAGACTGTAAGTGGAAAATGTCAATGAGGCAGGATATGGCCAAGGGGGTGAGCCCTGGCTGCTTGCACTGAATGCCTTGCAGTTCCAGGATCACAAATCAGATGAGCCCTACGGGGTGTTCTTCAGCTGGGGTTGGCCAGGCTGCAATGGTGCTGCAGGTAGAGAGTGGACTAATCAATGCTCCTCTATCCTTTCAGGAGAAAACATACCATAACAATGTTGAGAGGTCACAAATTGGCGGAGGACCCCCATACCTCCTCATTCTCACAGGATAGAGCAGGAGGCCCTGGAACTGGAGAGGGCCATGCACCTCGATCAAGCAGCTGCGGTGAGGTTGGGGTGCCAGAGGAACATAAGAGTGCAATGCACTGAGGCAAGAATATTGGTTATTGCAACCATTCCAGTGTAGTCTTTATATTAATGTGAGCCTCGAATCTGGAATCCCCACTGATAATCGAAAGACGAGGGCACCATGATGCAGATATGTGTTGTCTCATCAGGGTGCCTGGCATGCACAGTGGCAGTGTCATGGCTTAACCGAATAACATGTCTTTCTTCTCCCTTTTAAGGTCACCAGCAGCCGTTTGTTATGAGGAGTCTGAAGGCCCATCCCTGACCTGAGGACCACCATGTTCACCATGCACCTGCGTCACACCCTCTCTGTCAAGCAGGCACCACACAGATACCTTCACCTCGGTGGGCATAATATTGGCGTGTAGTCTATCGGTGCACATTCTTGAGGGCACGTCACACATGCTTGAGGTGCAGGTAGAAGCAAAGAGTGCCCAGATCGCCAGCAGTCAGAGGACTGGTGTGGACCAGAACAATGCTCAGTTGATGCCTGATGATGGGCCTCTGGAGCAGATTCTGGATGTTCAGCAAGGTGTGCGAGAGGGTCTGACGGAGATACATGAGGGTATGCATGCCATGGTGTCTGTGGTGGAGGAGTCCTTGTGGAGCACAAGCACTGCGTTGACCCTGATGGCCGAGTGCAATGCCTCCTCCATGGAGAGAGCGGCGACTTTCATGGAAAGGCGGCTCCAGGGACTCAAACAGGTGCTCCTGAGTATGTGCTCGGACCTGCAAGCCCTCACACCGGCAATGACTTCAACTGGTCAGTCAGTATGGGAGATGGATTGGGCATCCAGTATCTCAGCTCAATGCCAGTCCATCAATGGTGAGCAGGGAGGCGCAGTGCGACCTGATGTCGGTGCACGAGCTGCTTGTCATCTCTGTGGGCTCCTCTCAGAGTGCTCCGGATGACAGCAGCAGCTCCTCTGCCCCTCTGCCCAGTGACCATGGCATCTGATGAGGCTGTGGCGACTAGGGAGATGCCAGCCGTGGCACTGGCCGCTCCCTCCCAGGCAAGGCTAGCACAGGCTCCACAGGCCAGAGGATGCCTGCCAAGGTTGTTAAGGCCAACAGGACAGCAGAGTGAGCAGACTGTCTCCAATGTCGCTGCCAGCGAGAAGGGGTAGGGGGGGGTGGGGGGGGGGGGGCGGCATCAAGACATAGCAACCGCAAGCGAAAACTTAAAGGACGTTAAGCACAACACAGCCTTATCATGGGTGATATTTGGTTCCCCCATTTTTCTTTACATTTTTTAACGGTGTGATGGAAAACACCGGTTAATGTTAATTTCTGCAATGTTTCACATTCACAAGTAAATGAGATGCCATTTTGTGTAATTGGCCTCTGTATGCTTCATTTGTTCTGTAGGTGCAGGGTAGGCCATGATGTTATGATGGACGTGTGTCTCCTGAAACTTTATTGCAAAGGCACATAGTGTATGCTGTTGACCAAGGAACTGGTCCTGTCAGGGATCGAGTATGGAGCCTGCAGCCCTGGCATGTGGTGGTGGTTCTTATTTGGTAGTTTAGCTGAAGGATCATTGGATCAAAGCGTCCCGGGTTTCCCTGCCTCCCTGGAGGTTACCCAGATCAGAGTCTATCTCTCAGCATTTTCCTCACTGTGCTCATCTTCGAACTTACTACTGGACTCATCATCATCTGTTGCCTGTGCAGCTGCATCAAGATCTTCTTCCTCCACTGCATCCCCCCTTTCCAGTGCCAGATTGTGGAGAGCGCAGCATGCAACCACTATCAGTGACACAAGTATTGGAGTACGCCCCCTGAGCGGTCCAGGCATCGGAAACGCATCTTTGGAAGACCTATGGTTCTCTCTACCATTGCCCTTGTGGAGGCATTGCTTCTATTGTACTGCTGCTCAGTGTCTCTTCTTGGGTGGAGAGGCATCATGAGCCACCTTTTGAGGGGATGACTCTTGTCACCCAGCAGCCATCCATCCAGCCGGGCTAGAGCACTGAAGAGCCTCGGCACCTGGGAGAAGCTCAGGATGTAAGCATCATGGGAGCTGCCTGGGTACCTTGCACAGACTTGTAGAATGTGCATCCTGTGATCACACACTATCTGCACGTTTATGGAGTGGAGGCCCTTGCTGTTGACGAAGGCACCGGGCTCACCTGCTGGCGCCTTGATGGCCACATGTGTACAGTCTATAGCACCCCGGATGCGAGGGAAGCCAGCAATGGCTGCGAAGCCTCTGGCTCGCTCTGCCTGGCTGGCCTGAACCATACGGTAATGAACGAAAGTAAATGCACGCCTGAACAGAGCATCTGTAACCAGCTTGACGCAACTGTGGACAGCTGATTGGGAGACTCCACAAAGATACCCCACTGACCTCTGGAAAGAGACGGATGCATAGAAGTTGAGGGCCACCGTGACCTTCAGCGCCACTGACATGGGGTGACCACCCACACAGTTGGAGCTGATCTCAGGGCCAATCATCTGACAAATGGAGGTCACTGTCTCCCTTGAGAGATGGAGCCTCCTTCGGCATTGCACCTCAACATATTGAGGCAGCTCCATCGCCGCCTGTATACCCTGGCAGCAGGATTGTGGCGTTTTCCGCGGCCCCTTCCACCTCGAACTTCCTGTTGGCCCTGCACCCCTAGTGCCTGCGTCTGTCCTCCCAAGGGTCGCTCTGCTGGAAGCTGAATAGGAACCCTTGGCCTCCCCCACTTCTGGCACAGCCTAGGCAGTTCTAAATTTAAAAGTCTAGTTGCAAGAGACTTGGAGCAGTTGGGGCAATTTTATTCTAGAGGCAAAAGCAGAAAGAAGTGGGATTCTAGGGCTATAGAACAATATGAGCAGCAAGGGTGACAAGTGAGCAGTTGGAAATGGCTTCGTTTTTCATTGTTACCACAGAGACTTGCATTTCTATAGCACCTCTATGACCACAGGATGCCCCAAAGCACTTTACAGCAAATGAAGTACTTTTGAAGTGTAGTTACTATTATAATGTAGGAAAAGAGAGGCCACAGAAGATGGCATTGTCATGGGGGCGGCCATGAGTATGAAAAGGAGAGTTTATATGGAGAAGAGTATAAAAAAGCAGTGCACTCTATGGAGACAACATGAAGATTAAAATCACCAAGGAATGAAGAGTCACTCAATACAGGTGCTGTAGGTGGAAACGATGGATGGCTCAGGGAGAAACTGGTGGGCTGTGGTTTTGGAGGGTAGTAAATAATAAGGATTTCAACAAAGAGATGTGGTAATATACACAAGTACAAGTTTTACTTCTGTGTCTGTGGCCTGCAAGTAAATTTTAATTCTATGTGCACAGAACAATTACCCATCCCAGAAGACTATTACAGATGAAAACACTTTCATAAATGTCAACTTTTATGTTATACTTCTGCTTTCCAAAAGGTGTCATTTAACTTATTACTGTATTCTTTAAAATCTCTGGTGATAATTCATTAATCTCACAACAGGGACTGACCTCAAGTCTGAGCTTTGATTTCTTTCTAGTGCCTTTCAATCCTTTATTTATTTTCTTTTGAATTAATCATTCATGGGATGTGGTCATTACTGCCTAGGCCAACACTTAATGCCCATCCATAATTGCATTTCTGAAAATGGAAGTGAGCCACCTTCTTGAAGTGCCACAGTCTGTGCAGTGAGGGTTCCTACAGTGCTGTTAGGGAGCTTCAGGATTTTGACAAAGTGACAATGAAAGAATGGTGATATATTTCCAAGTCAGAATGGTATTTGCCTTGGAGGGGAAATGGATGTGGTAGTGTTCCCATGCGCCTGTTGTCCTTATCCTACTAGGTGATAGAGAATGCAGGTTTGAGAACTACTGTTGAAGGGGTCATGGAGAGTTGTTCCAACACATCTTGTAGATAGTACCACATGGTGGCTGGTGATGAAGGAAGTGATTGTTTAAGATGGCGGATAAGTGCCCATTACCCTTGGTCTTGAATGGTTTTGAGCTGTTTAGGTAGAGCTGCACTCGTCAAAGCAAGTGGAGAGTATCAACTCCTGACTTGTGTCCTTCAGGTGCTGGATAGGATATGGAGAGTCAGGAAATCAGTCATTCACTGCAGAATATCTAACCCCAATCTCTGACCTGCTCTTATAGCCATATTATTTTTGCAGCTGGTCAATGTTGTCACTTCAGGGTGTTAATGGTGGGGAATTTGACATTGACTGTTAAAAAGATGTGGTTAGATACACTCTTGCTGGAGATAATCATTCCCTAGCACTTGTGTAGCATGAATGCTACATTCCACATAGGAGCCCAAACCTTTATGTTGTCTAGGTCTTGCTGCATGGACTGCTTCATTATGTGAGAAATTGCAAATGGAACTGAACACTATGCAATAATCAGTGAAAATCCCCACTTAACACAGAAACAAAGGAATATTTATGGAGCAGAGGAGACGATTCAGCCCATTGAGTCCATGCCACCCGAAAAAGAACTAACCAGTCTAACCTCACCTTCAAGCTCTTGGACGCTGGCCCTGTAGGCTGTGGCACCTGAAATGCATATCCAAGTGTTGTTTTTTGAAATGCCTCACTTCTGGCCTTATGATGAAGCAGCTGAAGATGGTTGGACCTAGCACATTGCCCTGAGAAACTCCTGCAAGTGATGTCCTGGGATTGAGATAATTGGCCTCCAACAACAGCTATTTTTCTTTGTGTTAGGTATGCCTCCAGCCTGTGTCGGCTTTCCCCTTGATTCCCATTGACTTCAATTTGCAGGTCCTTGGTGCTATATTTGGTCAAACGTTGCCTTGATGTCAAAGACATTCACTCTCACCTCACCTCTGGAAATGAGCTCTTCTGTTCATTTTATTTAATTCACTCACGGGATGTGGGCATCACTGGCTAGACCAGCATTTATTGTCTCCCTAATTGCCCTTGAGAAGGTGCTAGTGAGCCATCTCCTTGAACCCCTGCAGTCCATGGTTGTAGGTTTATCCATAGTGTTGTTAGGAAAATGTTTGGTCAAAGGCTATAATGAGGTCACGAGCTGATTGGCCTTGCGGAGCTCAAACTGAGCATGGGTGACTAAGTGCCACTTGATCGTACTGCCAATGGCATTTTTCATCACTTTGCTGATGATTGAGGGTAGACTGATTTTGTGGTAATTGGCAAGATTGGATTTGTTCTGTGATGGAGGTTGCTGAGATAGATCATCCAGATTACACTTTTTACTGAAGATGGGTGCAAAAACTTCAGCTTTGTTGTTGCACATAGGTATTGAACTCTGCCATTGTTAACACAGGGCATTTTCATGGAGCCTTCTTTTCCCATTAGTTGCTTAATTGTCCAACACCATTCATGATTGCATGTGGTAGGACTGCAGATCTTTGATCTTATAAGTTAGTTGTGGGATTAGTTCTGCCTATAGCATATTGCTTCTTCTGTTTAGCATGCATGTAGTCCTGTGTTGTAGCTTCACCAATCTGGCACTTAATTTTCAGGTGCACCCAATGCTGCTCTTGATATGCCTTTCTACACTCATTGAACCAGGACTGGTCACATAGCTTGATGTTAATGATAGAATGAGAGATATGCAGGACCATGCGATTACACATCGTGCTTGATTGTGCTGCCAATAGTCTGCAGCGCCTCATGGATTCCCAGTTTTGAGTTGCTAGTTTTGAATTTATCCCATTTAGCATGATGGTAGTGCCACATATTAGAGGGTGTCTTTGGTGCAAAGACAGGATTTCATCTCCACAAGGACTGTGTGGTGGTCACTCCTACTAATAATGTTATGGATAGAAACATCTGCAGTAGGTAGTTTGGTGAAGACAAGGCACGAGTTACTCCTAATTGGTTTAACAAGGCCATAATGAGATATTAACAACCAAAAACTGTTGTATTTTCCCCATTAATGTCCATTAACCCATTTGGGGTAGAAACAAACTTCCTTGTAGAAGTGCAAAGGGCCGAAAGCTCCTGGCTGCCTTTCATTCAACTAATTATACATCTAAATTGTAATGTCTCCCTCATCAGACAAAGATTTATTATATTTCTGTGGAACTAGCATAATCCTCAGGTTGATGAGTCAGCTGAAATGTTCATTTATAATGACTGGAATGTGGCATTGCTCACAGTTCTCTGCAATGAGTATGTAGGTGGTCACTGGCAGGTTGCAGCAGCTCTTTACCACTAACTCACCAGGGAATGCTCCTCTCTGGATTCCTCTGGTTATTTTTGCTTACAATTTTTCTTTGCTTATTTCAGCCAGTGAGAAAAGTGGCATCGAATTTCTTTTTTCTGTTAATATGCAATCATATATATGTGATGTGCTGTATACAAAATGTTTAATTATGTTTTATGTTCCTTTCCAAAGAGATGTTTTTAATGTTCAATGTCATTTATAATTTCTAGTAATTTGCAAATTGTATATTATTCTATTATTCACTTTCTGTAAAGGCCTGGAGTGGTAAATTGTAATCTAACAATTTGCAACTATGAAAACATGCAAAATCACAGAATCTCACAAAGACCATTTAGGTCATTGAATACCTCCAAAGGGCAGCACATGATTTGCACCATTATAGAGTCTCTCAAACTTGGTTAATCTCCAGAGAAAGGCAAATAATACAGAATCTCAGGAAATCGTCTAGATTGCTGAAAGTAATTGAGTAAAACCTCAGGATATTGATTGAAACTTATACTGTTCAACCTTGACCAATTGCATTCCTTAAATGTCACTTCCATGGGCCCATCAGTGCAAGAACCTATATTCCACTGAGCCTTTGATCATATGTGTCTACTCTTATCATTAAAAACTTCAATCTTGTTCTTAATCAGATATTTATGCAGTGCCATTCTAAAGGATTTAATTAGCACAGTATTAACAGCTTCTGAAGAAAGTCTATTCCACACATCTACCACTATGTAAGGAAACACATTTCTTCTGATCTCCAGTCTTATTACAAATCACTGGTGCAGTGTTCAGCAGAGCTAACTTGATTTACAATTGAGCAGGGGCAATAGCATGCTGGGACAGCCTAATGGGACATTGCTGATTGGCCAACTTGCAGTGTTTTGGGTGGCACCCATGTGGCTATCTGGGCCTTGACATACAATTTAGGCTTCATTTTATCGACAGAAGTAAGTTAGTTCTATATGGTTCAGAATTGTTGCAAATCTTGCCAGAATGGACTGTTGTGATTGCAACTTTTCTGTTGTAAACTCGTTTGCATAATTCTTCATGCATTTCCAAATGCAAACTTAAACACTACAAAGGAGTACATTAGGCATGGGATTGAAAACTTATGGTGTGATTTTCCTGAGGTGGGGGTGGAGGGGCGGAACCAAGAAAACTGGGGAGATCCAAGTTGGGATAGTTTCCCGACACATTCCTTTCTTTCCTCGACTTTCTCGAGGGCGGGTTGAGAACCAGGTCAGCCTTCCACTCCAAGGAGGTGGGCAGCTAATTAGTCCAATTAAGACAGTATTTTACAGGTGTTGGAGCAGTCCCCCCAGCATGTGCGGAGGCTGCCAGCTCAATCCAAGTGGCCAGTCAGCAGCAGGTTGGGGAGTGTTCGGAGGCTCCATGACCTAATGAGGGGGACGCATGGGTGAAACTCTGCAGCCACGTCCACGAATTTGCCTATAGAAAGGTTTCCCCTCCAACCCATGGGCCCTACCACCTTCGGCCTCTTTAATTTATAACTTCTATGCAGGTAGCCAAGGGTGCCTCTGATTGGACCTGCAGCATTGAGAGCCCTCCTGCCACCTACTCCATCCAAGTAGGAGCCACTTCCTGGAAGATTGTGCCAGTGGGTGCGCTGAAGACATGGGCAGACTCAGGACCCTCATATGGGCCTGAGATCAGGATCCCAACACCCACTTGAAAACCAGGCCTGGATGTAAGTGAAACTTAAAATAAGGGCAGCACCTCAAAGTTGGGGCAAAACTTCTGAAAGTCTTTAGAGAATCTTTGTAGTGATTGTAGGTATAACATTTCCTACGTCCTTTAGGGGAACAATCACATGATTGTTCTAATGAATCAGTCCTAAGAGCGGGTAATCTTAGGAGTGGAGTTTTCTAGTCGTGGACCTGGTTCAAGCATGTAGCTTCTACAAGAACTGTGTAAATAAAGTTATCTGTTTCAAGTAAGAAACCTGTCCGGTACATCAAATTTATTACAATTTCAGAAGATATTTTCCATCATTTAGAAGTTTTTCCAAGGCTGAAGAGATAGGGGACTATGAGGTAACAGGCCAAAATAAAGGGAAAGGGAACCTTAAGTGAAAACATGAATCTGCAGGTAAATGATTTAGCAGCCCAGCACTCAACCCCATGTTTAATGATGCTATTGTAGAGATTGGTCTACAAGTGGCAGTTGTAAGGAATGTTGCCTTCATTATCACACCTATAGGTCAGCACAAGATGTGGAGAGTGCTTGATTGAGGGGAAGTTTATAAACCTAAAGAGTAAAGGGAAGTGTAGCACTTAATGTAAGGATAAGAAGAGTCTGACAGGAAAGGACAAACGTTTTTGGTAATTGGGCATTAGTAATTAAGATCAAATCAGGAAATAATAGTTAAAAAGTTCAAATGAAAGACATTTTATCTGAATTTACAAAGCATTTATCACAAGACAGACAAATTAACAGAGATAGATGGGTTTGATGTTTTAGTCATTTACAGAGCAGTGGCTGCATGGCGACTAATGTTGGGCACTTGATTTTTCAAAAAGATCGACAAAATGGAAAAGGAGAATGGGGTTTATGGCATTAATAACGAAGGATGATATCAGGATGGTAGTGAGGAAAGATCATGACTAGGAAGAGCAAGTAGCAGAATATGAATGGGTGAAGATAAGAAATATCAAGGGTCAGAGAATGTTGATGGGAGTTGTTTATAGGGTAGCTACTCACAGGAGCTATACTCTTCAGCTGAGTATTAATCAAGAAATAAGAGGAGCCAGTAAGAAAGGCAATGCAATAATAATGGGAGAATAGTCTTCATATCAACTGGGCAAATCAAATCAGCAAAATTAATTTCTGGGATGAGCTCATGGAATGTTTTTGAGACAAATTCCTAGAACATATGTCATGGAACCAACCAGGGAAGAAATTATTTTAGATCTTCTTTTGTGTAATGGTAGGGTTAGCTAGTAATCTCATAGCAAGGGATTCTCCAGGAAAAAGTGATCATACTATGATGGAATTTTACATTGATTTTGAGAGTGACATACATAAGTCTGACACTAAAGTATTGAATTTAAATAAAACCAGCTACATGGGTGGGATGGGGCAAATTGGCCAAGGTTGTTTGATAAATAAAATTGAAAGACATGATGGTAGAAGAGCAATAGTGAACATTTAAAGAAATGTTTCAGAATTCTCAACAAATCTACCTTTTGCTGGGAGATTTTTAAAAAATTCCGGGGACAAAGAGATACATCCGAGCATAACTAAAGCGGGTAGGGGGCAGTATTAGAATAAAAGAAGAGGCTTAATGCCAAGAAGAGTGGTTTGCCGAAGAATCTAGAAAGCTTTAGATACCAGCAAATGATGACCAAACATAATAAAAAGGAAGAGAATAGAATATGAGAGTAAACTAGTCAGAAATACAAAAACAGGTTATAAGAGCTTCTGCAAACATGTGAAAAGGAAGAGAGTAGCAAAAGGAAGCAAGCTGAAAAAGTATATACAGGTTCCCTAGACTGAGGCAGGAGAAATTATAATATGGAATAAGGAAGTAGCAGAAATGTTTACAAATATTTTGTGTCTGTCTTCACAGTAGAAGACATAAAAATTCATACCACAAATAGTGGAGAACCAGGAGTCTAATGAGAATGAGGAACTTAAAGTAATTAATATTAGTTAAAAAAAAGTACTGGAAAAATGAATAGAACCGAAAACCAAAAGAAGCCTGAACTTGATATCTTACATCCGAGGCTACTAACTGAGGGATGCAGTGGTTGTGGTCTTTCAAAATTTCCTAGATTCTGGAATTGTCCTAGTACATTAGAAGGTAGCAAATGTATATCACTATTCAAGAAAAGAGGGGGAGAGAAAACAGGTAACTGCAGGCTATTTAGCCTCACATCAGTAGTCAGGAAACACTGTCATTCATTATAAGGAAGTGGCAACAGGTTACATAAAAAATCAAACATGGTTTATGAAAGGAAAAATGTGTTTGGCAATTCCTTTGAGTTTTTTGAGGATGTAACTAGCAAGGTTGATAAAGGGGAACAAGTGGATGTAGTACACACACACACACATATATATATATATATATATATAAATATATATGTAGTGTATATAAAAATGACTTGGATGAAGGGAATGAAGGGATGGTTGCCAAATTTGCTGATGACACAAAGATAGGTAGGAAAGTAAGTTGTGAAGAGGACATAAGGAGGCTACAAACAGATATAGGTAGGCTAAGTGAGTGGGCAAAGATCTGGCTGATGAAGTATAATGTGGGCAAATGGGAAATTGTCCATTTTGGCAGGAAGAATAAAAGAGAAGCATATTATCTAAATGGACATTGCAGAGCTCTATGGTGCAGAGGGATCTTGGTGTCTTAGTGCATGATTCACAAAAGGCTAGTATGCAAGAACAGCAAGTAATTAGGAAAGCTAATAGAAGTTGTCATTTATTGCAAGGGGATTGAATACAAAAGTATGGAGGTGATGCTTCAGTTGTAAAGGACACTATTGAGACCATATTTGGAGTACTGGGTTCAGAATTGGTCACCTTATTTAAGGAAGTATGTAAATGCTTTCGAAGCAGTTCAGAGAAGGTTTACCAGACTACTTGGAGTGGGTGGTTTGTCTTATGAGGAAAGGTTAGACAGACTAGGCTTGTATCCGCTGGAGTTTAGAAAAGTAAGAGGTGAGTTGATTGAAACATATAAGATTCTGAGGGATCTTGACAGGGGGATGTGGAGAGGATGTTTCCTCTTGTGAAAGAATCTAGAACTAGGGGTCACTGTTTAAAAATAAGGGGTCACCCAATTAAAACAGTGATAAGGCAAATTTGTTTTCACTTAGATTGTCGTGAGTCTTTGGAACTCTCTTCCTGAAGAGGTGGTGGAAGCAGAATCTTTGAATATTTTTAACGCTGAAGGGTTCTCAAAATTCCCACGTTTTCATATCATCAACAAAGATATGACTTTTGGACTTTTACCTGAAACCAGACAATGAGAGGAGACAGATTACGCATTCTTCCCTTTAAAACAATCAACACGAAACTAAAGCCCATCAAAATCTTGCATAAATAATCGTTACTAACTACGGGGGCAGGAAGACCACAATCAATGCAAATTATGCGAACCCATCAATACTCCACATATACAATGGCTTTCAGTTCAAGACTAGTTACGGGAACAGGAAGACAATGATCAGAAACAAAAATAAAAATAGCTGGAAAAACTCAGCAGGTCTGACAGCATCTGCGGAGAGGAACACAGTTAACATTTCGAGTCCGTATGACCCTTTAACAGAACTAAGGATAAATAGAAAAAAGGTGAAATATAAGCTGGTTGAAGGGGGTGGGACAAGTAGAGCTGGATAGAGGGCCAGTGATAGGTGGAGATAGCCAAAAGATGTCGTAGACAAAAGGACAAAGAAGTGTTGAAGGTGGTGATATTATCTAAGGAATGTGCTAGTAGGTGACATTAAGGGTGGAAAGGTACAGATAGCCCTAGTGAGGGTAGGGTCGGGGAAGCGATCGAAATAGGCTAAAAGGTAGAGATAAAACAATGGATGGAAATACATTTAAAAATAATGGAAATAGGTGGGAAAAGAAAAATCTATATAAATTATTGGAAAAAAGGGGGATCAGAAAACGGGGTGGGGATGGGGGAGAGAGTTCATGATCTAAAATTGCTGAACTCAATATTCAGTCCAGAAGGCTATAAAGTGCCTAGTCAGAAGATGAGGTGTTGTTCCTCCAGGTTGTGTTGAGCTTCACTGGAACATTGCAGCAGGCCAAGGACAGACATGTGGGCATGAAAGCAGGGCGGAAAGTTGAAATAGCGAGTGACAGAGAGGTCTGGGTCATGCTTGCAGACAGACCGAAGGTGTTCCACAAAGTGGTCACCCAGTCTGTGTTTGGTCTCTCCAACATAGAGGAAATCACGTTGGGAGCAGCGAATGCAGTAGACTAAGTTGAGGGAAGTGCAAGTGAAATCCTGCTTCACCTGAAAGGAGTGTTTGGGCCCTTGGATGGTGAGGAGAGGGGAAGTAAAGGGGCAGGTGTTGCACCTTCTCCGAAGGTGCCGTGGGATGGGGTTGAGGTGTAGGGGGTGATGGAGGAGTGAGCCAGGGTGTCCCGGAGGGAACGATTCCTGCGGAATGCCACCAGGGGGGAGTGAAAGGATGATGTGTTTGGTGGTGGCATCATGCTGGAGTTGGTGGAAATGGCGGAGGATGATTCTTTGAATGCGGAGGCTAGTGGGGTTATAAGTGAGGACAAGGGGGACCCTATCATGGTTCTGGGAGGGAGAGGAAGGTGTGAGGGTGGATGCGCGGGAGATGGGCCGGACACGGTTGAGGGCCCTGTCAACGACCGTGGGTGGAAAACCTTAGTTAAGGAAGAAGGAAGACATGTCAGAGGAACTGTTTTTGAAAGTGGCATCATCAGAACAGATGCGACGAAGGCGAAGGAACTGAGAGAATGGGATGGAGTCCTTACAGGAAGTGGGGTGTGAGGAGCTGTAGTCAAGGTAGCTGTGGGAGTCGGTAGGCTTGTAATGAATACTGGTGGACAGTCTATCACCAGAAATAGAGACAGAGAGGTCAAGGAGGGGAAGTGAAGTGTCAGAGATGGACCATGTGAAAATGATGGAGGGGTGGAAATTGGAAGCAAAATTAGTACATTTTTCCAGGTCCAGATGAGAGCGTGAAGCAGCAGCAAAGCAATCATCGAGGTACTGGAGAAAGAGTTGTGGGAGGGGGCCAATGATAAACATCATGCGAGCCCATTAAAAACAATGAGACAACAATCACATGGGGAAGCCCACCAAAATCAAAGAACTAACCTTGATTTAGATTGAGATAAGAAATTCGAAAAAAAAAAAATAGTATAACTGGGCCAGCGGATCTGAGTTTTGAAAGCAGTTTTTGGGCAGTGACACAGAAGGGTGAATAGTTTTGAAAGTTGACACAGGGCAGTGAGCAATTGGGAGCGGTTTTGCAGAATTTTAAACAGGGAGCTGAGCCAAGCAGAGGAAGGAGATCTGGAGGTTTGCAGGCCCGCAGGCAACATCACGGCGAGGGGTGGTAGGCTCAACCGAAGACAACAAGGCCGCAACCACAGCCCTCCACAAAGATCGACCACCAACAAACGCACCCTCCACTCAATTGAAGAACCTTCGCAGATTCCACAGACCAGGACCACGTGGGGACAGCAGGTCCCAGAGGACACAAAGAGCATAAACCCAAAACTGCAATCAGCTTACCTGGCTGGATTTCGAACTGTCAAGGAACACTGGTTGGTGAGCATGATCCCTGACCTCTCCTAATTCAATTTAGTTAGGTTTTGGGGGCGGGACAAGGGTAAGGGGATTAGTGGCATGATTTTCCTCTTTATGCTGTGTGTTCCCCATTCTTTGCTAAGTGTACTTTGTAAGTCTGTATAATATCAGTGTAATCCTAACGTTATAAGTTGATTTGTGACTTCAATAAACTCAGTATTTTTCTTGCACCAAAACCAGTTGTCTGCTGCACTTTGTCATAACCCCCAAATAAGTCCAAGGTCTAGAATCCAGGGAATGGAAGCGATTCGAACCACTCTGAAGTCAGAAGTGGAGCTGACACACACACCACTACCCCCTGCAAGGCAGAGGTGGATAGATTCTTGGCAAACAAGGGTAATATGTTATCGGGGGTGGGTGGGATGCAGATTTCGGGATACTATCAGATCAGCCGTGATCTTGTTAAAAGGTGAAGTAGGCTCGAGGGGCTGAATGGCCTGCTCCTGTTCTTATTTATTATGCTGTTCTGAGCTTAGCATTGCAGCACGCCTTTCAGTAGGCACAGCCAAATTTCAGATTACAGCTGACCATTACTGTCAGTCACTGTGTCAGCAGTATGCTGCATTGGAGTTGCAGGTGATATTACTGTCTGTTAAACAGCCTTCCAGTTATCTTATACCCCAATCAGTTCCCAGTGATGATTGCCAGGCAGGTGTGTCAGAGATTATAGAAATAAATTGATGGCTTTAGATGCTAGTGCATCCAACCAAGTTTCACCATCTCTTGATCACCATGGCATGACTTCTTTCATGTAATGCCATTGAAGTGTAACATCAAAGTGTTTCTGAGCTTGTAACATTATGGTTAATGAGGCATTTGCACATCTTTGTGATGTCCAATGGGCAATTCCTGTTACAGCTTCTTTTGGGTAGAGCAGCTTCCCCCATCATTGGTAGAAGTACGAGCAGGTAGGCACAGAGCATCTTCATTACAGCCTGACCTGCTTCTCCTCCCACTGCAGCTTCTGTCTAATACCTCAACATGAATGATCTACATTGGGAAACTCATTGGTGTCTATAATAATGCTGAGATTAAAATTAAATAATTTAGCACAAATAGTTCATGAAAGCCCAAGTGCCAGCAGAAGAAAAACAAAAACATTGTCAGAGAAGATATGGAAGCCATTAAAATTAAGTTTTCTGAACCCCACAAGGAAAGCCTATGGCTGGATTTTCAATCCCACATGAGGGCGAGATCGGTTGCTGACATGCATTGAAAGTAACATTCTTGCATGTTGTCACTGGATCATGAAGCCTCTGGAACCCAATTTAATTTTCACAGGGATTGCCAGAGGTGGGGAGCCAGCAACCCACACACCTCCAGTTAACTGGTTATGGAGCTCATTAACAGTCTTTGGAGCAGCAGTTTTAGCTTTTCAATCAGAGGCATAAGGGAGTAGCAGTCATAGACGCGGTGGGGAGCTATGACTGTTAATGAATGTACTGGTCAACACATTTAAAGAATGGGGATTTAAACTCAGCTGCCCAACCAGTGGCAGAGTTGCTGTCATAATCCAAGGTGCAATACACCTTTAAGAGAATGTGAGCAGGCTGACTACATGACTGTATTACCCAATTGCTGTGCAGCACAGGCTACATTGTTAATTAGTAGTTTAGAATGGGTTCTGGTTCAGGAAGCACGCATGTGTTTGTGCTCTGTTGCTTGTATACATAAACAGTATGTGTTTCACCTCACAACAGTCTCCTCGTCCACATTGTTTAGTTTACCAACCAACCACTCAGTAGACAGGCATGCAACCGTGTTCACTGAACGGAGGGAACCTATGGTAGCAACATAACAACTGGTGATGAGGCAAAACGCAACCAATCGACAACACCACGGCAAGCCACCAAAATTAAACTGAAACAAATCAGCCATGCCTTGCAAGTGCTTGTAAGTACAGCCTTCATCATTGTCGTCAGAGTTATCTTCCTCCAGTATGCCACAGCTTGGCTATGTTGAACCATTTGATCAGACTGTGGATGACATATCGGGGGAGGAGAAGAGGTTGGCGATCCTCTTATCAACGTGTGGCAGTAAAACATATGGCCTAATTCATAATCTAATGGCACCCAATGCCCCAGATTCCAAGAGCTTTGAATACTTGGTAAATCTAGTGAAAAGCCACTTTCAGCCGAAATCCTTGGTAACAATGCAGCGTTCTAACTTCAATTCGATGTGTCGTGCCCCTGGAGAGACAATCGCTTTCTATGTAGCAGCCTTAAAACAATTTACAGAGCACTATGAATTCAGGATGTTGATTAACGACGTTAAGAGACCAATTAGTGTGTGGACTTAATGAAGACACCATTCAAAAAAGGTTGTTGTCAGAAACAAACTTAGTCTTCAGCGAGGCATTGGAATTCGCGCTCACAATGGAAAGCATAGTCAGGTATTCAGAAGCAATCAAGAGAGCACAAAATGGCAACATCCTTCACGTCGGGAGGGAAGGACCAGTTAGAAATGGCACAGAAGTGCAGGGTTCCGCAGAAAGGTGGGAAACAGCCACCATTAACAGACCAGCAAAAAGCAATGGTTTAACAGAGAAAACCTATAATCGTAAGAGCAGAAATGGGACTGGACAATCTGCAAAGGAGCAACAATTTAAAACAATTGAATGTTTATTCTGCCATCATAAAGGACACATTGTGCAACATTGCAAAGACAGATTAAGGCAAACCTTCAAACAAAAAAAATAGAAACTATGACATTCACATAATAGAGGAACCAGAAGAAACAGAATCAGATATTTACTCACTGTACAATTTATAAATGTGTAAAACAAAGCCAATCTACTTGACAGTAAAAGTCAATGAGAAACCCATCCGAATGGAGGTGGATACAGGGGCATCTACAACAGTTATAGGGGAACATACGTTCAAGTATTTAATTGGAGAAGACCACCCATTAAATCTGGAAAATTCAGATGCTAAATTAAAGACGTACACTGGTGAAGACATATGGGTAAGAAGTAAATGTAAGGTTCCAGTACAGTATGGAAATCAGCTTATTAATCTACCCCTGATAGCGGTAGCAGGGGTAAGTCCAAGTCTACTTGTTTGGAGCTGGCTTAAGGAAATAAAGTTGGAATGGACCAAGATTTTTCAACTCAGAATAAAAGATCCTCAAGAACTGTTACAGAAATATGTTTCCATTTTTAGGGAGGAGCTTGGAAAGATTCAGGGGCTGCAAGCTAAGATCCACATGGATCCTGAGGCAGCCCCCAGATTCTTGAGGATGAGGCCACTCCCTGCACATTGCGAGAAAAAGTTGATGTCAAATCAGGCAGGCTGGAAAGGTTGGGAGTCTTACAACCTGTATAATTTTCTGAATGGGCAGCACCCATAGTTCCAGTACCAGAGTGCGTGAATATGCGGGGACTACAAGTTGACCATTAACAAGGTGGCCAGACTAGACGGAAATCCGATACTGAAAATTAATGCGTTGTACTCCAAGCTGGCAAGGGGAACCATATGTATGAAGCTCAACATCAGCCACGCTTACCAGCAAGTTGAACTAGAAAAGACCTCTTGGGACTTGGTGATTAAAAACACACATAGGGGTTTATGCCAATATACCTAGTTACCCTTCAGAGTCTCATTGGCATATCCCATTTTCCAATGGACCATAGAAAATTCCAAGGGCTGCCCCATGTTGTGGTTTATCTCGATGATGTCCTAGTAACACGACTGATGAAGAACACCTGACTAACCTGGAAGAGGCATTGAAGCTTTTCTCACAAGCAGGAATATGCTTAAAACAAGAAAAATGTATCTTCCAAGTAGAAGAAGTGTTTACGTGGGCCATAGATTCGACTTGCAGGGCCTTCACCCAGTAGAAGACAAGGTGAGAGCTATTCGTGAGATGCCAGCACCGAAAAATGCTATAGAACTCAGGTCTTTCTTGGGAATGATTAACTATTATGGCTGTTTTCTCCACATTTGTCAACAGTACTGGCTCCATTATACGGTTTGCTCAAGAAAACCTATAGATAGGCTTGGCAATCTCCACAGCAACAGGCTTTTGCAGCAGTAAAGCAGTTGCTACATTCATCAGCCCTGTTAGTACATTTTGACCCCAAGAAAGAATTCATTTTGATCTGTGATGCATCCCATTACAGAGTAGGGGCAGTACTCTTCCAGTGGATGGCAGATGGCTCTGAACGACCAATTGGTTACGTCTCAAGGACACTCACCATGGCTTAGCGAAGATACTCATAATAAGGAAAGAAGGCTTATTCATTGTATTTGGCATTAAGAAGTTCCACCAATACATCCATGGTCACCACTTTACCATCTATTAGCCCCTATTAGCCCCTATTAGGCTTGCTTCTCAAAGACAAGGCAATACCCCCAATTGCCTCTGCAGGCATCCAAATGTGGGCACTGATTCTAGCTGCTTACTTTTGTCCATTGGCCGGGCAGCCAGATTGCAAATGTGGATGCCCCGAGCCGATTGCCACTAAAAGACAGTAATGTGATCGTCCCAATTCCACAAGAATTTGATTGCTATTCAACTTTCTGGATTCGTCACCAGTACATGCCAAACAAATAAGAGAGTGGACAGATCACAATCCAGTTTTGTCTCACGTAAGGAAACAAGTCTTACAGGGATGGTCTAACAAGCCAAAGTCAGATGAAATGATGCCCTATTTTAACAGAAGATATGAGCTCACTTTCCAGGATGGCATTTTGCTGTGGGGAGCAAGAGTCATTGTGACTCCGCGAGGAAGAAAGCCATTATTGACCGCATTGCAACGTGCTCACCCTAGCACATCTAGAATGAAAATGTTGGTGCTCAGCTACTTATGGCGGCCTGGGATGGACACAGGAATCAAAACTTAGTCAAGAGCTGCATACGGTGCCAAAGATACAGAAATTGCCCCCTTCTGCTCCATTGCATCCCTGGGAATGGCCCGGGAGGCCATGGGTCCGCCTCCATGTTAACTGCGCGGGGCGTTTTTTGGGCACAATGTTCCTTTTGATCAAAGACACTCACTCGAAGTGGATGGATGTATATGAAGTACAATCATCCACATCTGCTGCCACCATAGACAGATTGCATCAGAGTTTTGCGATACACAGTTTACCAGAAATAATAGTGTCTGATAATGGAACGGCATTCACCAACGAGGAATTCCAAAGATCTACAAGTCTCAGTGGCATAACACATGTCAAGACCTCGCTATACCACCCTGCATCCAATGATTTGGCTGAGAAGTCCGGAATGAAAAAACTGGATGGTGACACTACTACAAATAGATTGTCACGTTTCCTATTCAGCTATCGGACTACGCCACAAATAACCAACGGTATTGACCCCCAGAGTTATTGATGAAGAATCATCTTCAGATGCGTTTGAGTCTCATAGGGTCGAATTTAGGGGGGAGGGTAGAAAGAAGTCAGGAGGCCCAGAAAAATGGACACGATTACCATAGTTGTGAAAGAAACTTCACAGCTGGAGACACAGTTTTTCCAAAGAACTTTGTAGAGGGACCCAAATGGCTATCAGGTGAAGTTAGTGCAGTGACAGGACCCCTTTCTGATCACATATCAGTTGAAGGTTGGATAATTAGGAGACATTTGGATCACCTCAGCAAAAGGGAAACATCTACAAGAAAGAATGCGCCAAGCATTCCTGTTGGAGTCTAAGCCACATGTGGAAGGAACTCCTTTTGGTTTGAAAGTACCTGTAAGACCCATAGAGCCTGAGAGAGTTGAAGAAACAAACTTACAGGTTCCTAGTGGACAGATGACTCCTGAGAGGGAGGCCTCGGAGAAACCATCAGAAGTCACAGAACTATGACGTTCGACACATTTGAAGAAGCCCCCAGAGAGACTCAATTTGCAAATAGTTCATTTATGTAAACAGTTAATATCTTGTAAAGATTGTAATTTGTACTTTTGAAAAAAGGGAGAGGGGTGTGGTAATCCGAGGTGCAATACACGTTTAAGCGAATGTGAGCAGACTGACTACTTGACTGTATTACCCAATAGATGTGTAGCGCAGGCTAAATTATTAAGTAGCAGTTTAGAATGGGTTCTGGTTCAGGAAGCACCCATGGGTTTGTGCTCTGTTGCTTATATGCATAAACAGCATGTGTTTCACCTCACAACGTTCTCTTCATCCACATCATTTAGTTTACTAACCAACCCCTCAGTAGACAGGCATGCAACCGTAAACAAAAACAGAATTACCTGGAAAAACTCAGCAGGTCTGGCAGCATCGGCGGAGAAGAAAAGAGTTGACGTTTCGAGTCCTCATGACCCTTCGACAGAACTTGAGCTCGAGTCCAAGAAAGAATTGAAATATAAGCTGGTTTAAGGTGTGGGGGGTGGGGGGGGGGGGTGGGGAGAGAGAGAGAGAGAGAGAGAGAGACAACCGTGTCCGCTGAGCAGAACGAACCCATAGTAGCAACATAATAGTTGGCATCGCTGGTGCTGAGAGCCTTGCATTTGCAAACAGTGCATTGAATATGCAGGGCTTGGCTATAATCACACTACATTTACCTTCCCCATCCACAACCTGCTGTATGTCAGCAACAAATCTGCTTCTCTCATGTTCCTTTTGGACTGTAACTTAAAACCTGATGATCCTAATCCTGAACTTTATTTTTTAAAATTTTTTAAAGAAAATCATGATTTGCTTTCTGATAATTCTAAGTTGTGCATGATCAAGAATGAACATCAAGCTGCCTGATAGTAAAAAAGGACGGCTGATCATTTATGCCATACTACTTAGTTGGACTCCTGAGAGGGATGTGAGTAGTTAGCTCCTGATGCCTGTCTAGTACCCAAGCACGAATGCAAAGAGGAGCTACAGCCATGCCTATCTCCTAGCACATGCCTGTCACCTTACCCCCAACAGCCGTAACCTCCGTTTCGCTTTCAACATCAAGCGAATTAATAATATACAAGCCTGATCGAGAACTTGAACAATTATTGTTTGAGGAAAAACAAATGAACAAACAAATTGAGAAAACCTCACCCAGGTGACCCACAAAGTATAACAGTGAGGACCCTTGTATTCCCGTTCATGTCTATATGATGCTCTCCCTGTGACTGAAGATATGGTGAAGGCAGCTTGCTCCATTTTCTCTGCATCCAGCTGAGATGAATGTGGCTTCTGTCCTCATCTTGCAGGTGCCCATGCAGGCTCCTCCACAGCTGCTAGACCTTTGTCACTGCAGGCACAGCGTCTGTCACGGGGCCTTGTGGTTGGAGGGTTGAGGAGGCGAGGGATGACTCTGGAATCCATTGACGGATGGCCCCCTCATCAGCCTTTACAATTACCTCAGCCTTTTCATGATGCCCTTGAATGCTGGATGAAGCCACCAGTTAGAACACAGCTGGCAACCACTCCAAGAATCTCAGTGCTAGCAGCAACACTGAGCAATCAATGCTACAGAGCGTAACTCTTTCTCTGCTTGTCATTGTGTTGCTCCTGCATCAGCCCAGAGTGTGGCTACATAAGGCTCTCCAAAAGGCTGACCACTCTCTAAATGGAGAAGCTCATGCACTCAAAACCCTGGGTCATTGGGGAGCACATGAATGGATTCCTCCATTGCCTGCCCATGGCTCTCTCATGCCTCAAGGATCTCTGAAAATCAGTTACTCATCTTCCTCTGGTGCTCCACCTTGCCTGTGATAACTGGCACTTAGCATCTCTGCCCAGAGGAGCATGACTGTGGCTGATTCTGTCTCACACTCCTCCTCCTGCTCATTTGTAATGCGATGATGCTCACCAGTGGCCCCTGTTCTAAGATAGTTTGAGGATCACCAGAGGTGAGTGTGTCTACACCAATGAATGGTGTAGGAGTAGGATGAGACAGTGCTGGCTTTGTGAATTCTCCCCTCAACAAGGATGCAAGCAACAAATATACTGGGACACTCTGCTCCACTTCCACAACTGGCCCTGTGGTGATGATGAGAATTCGGACTACTCAGCCAATGCCTCAGCACAAGCAACCCCAAAGATGGCAGTGATTGAATAGCCAAAGTGTTTTGGGCAGGACTACATGAGTATCCTCCATGCCCTTCACCTGAAGATGGAGCTATCAAATGACCCTGCTTTTCACAATGTCCTGTCTCACCAACTCGATGGAACCCTCATGATATCCAACGCTGCCTCCTCCTTTGGGGTGAGAGAGTTACAGTCTGGCACATCGTCACTAGTCTGAGACATTTCCCGGTGGTTGTGTGCTCTGTTTTCCTGTAGGATGAGGAGAGAAAGATTTATGAGTACCCTGCCCTCTGTCGCCTATTCCAGCCTGACATTCACATGAGCTGTTATGCTCCCCAGTGACGTTCCTTGTTCAACTGTAGTCCATATGTGAGAGTGGCTGATGTCTCAGTGATGTAACTGGTCACTTGATCTGAAAAAGTTAAGAAGAACAATGGGCACTCAGTCTGCTCAGCTCACTGTATACCGGTGTCTACAAAGTTAGAGACTTGTCATCTGGGTGTCCTTTGACAATCACCCTCCCGGATCTTATCAGGCCAATAAATCTTTTCCGACACTGAATGCATGTCCTTCTGGTCAGTCCTCTGCTGCTGACCTCTGTCACTACCTCCATCCATGCCTCTTTGTATTTCAAAGTGGATTTCTTCTTCTGAACACTGTGTCTCCTGTCTTCCATTGTATCTGCCAAAGCTTCAATGGGAGTATCTGAGAATCTCAGTGCCATCTGTAGATCACTGTCCTTGCCAGTGTTGGCATTCTGAAGTCCCTGCTATTCCATTGCTTTAGTAAATGGCTAGCCCAGTAATGGCTGTCATTTGCCCTATCAAAGAGCTCTCAGTTACTGTAACTAGTGCCCAGGCTGCTCCTGGTGCCTCTCATTGGGCACCAAACTCATTCCCAGGCCAATTAAGCCTTCAGATTCCTAAATTGTGCCACGTCACTGATGCTGACAGAACTCGGGTTAGAACCTGGAAATAATCTAAGCATGGGGTTTCCAATCCTGGATTGAAAATCCACACTTGTGTCTCTGATGCTTGAGTTTTCCACTTGCGCAGCTCTGCTGAAACACCCCACACACCCAATCCAACCTTCCTCACAATAAAAATGCTACATACCTTTCAGAAGCTAACTCCTGCACAGCAAGACACACACAACAAACCATATTTAATTTATGCAGCAGCACTATTGCCATCAAATCCATTCTCCTGCTTGGCCAATGTGTCTGGACAAACTAGACTGTTAGCAACAAAAACTTATCTGAATAATGTTGCTGTTTAATTCAGTGTTTAGTTTTTTATTGAATCCAATAAGTTTTGGATAAGCCTGCAGCTGCTGTAAATCTTCTGTCAGTGTTTTTTTTTTACACTCATCCATTTAATAAATCTGTTTGGTGTTCAGAGCTTAAGCTACGGTCTTGTTCAGTGTTCATCCTGCAGTCTCCCATAGCAAGGGCAGATCACATGAGGGTACATGATATAACCAAAATGCCTTCATTAGAGCCCCCTTTTCACTCCTCCCCAAGCTAATTCAAAATTACCTAAATATTGGGCATAAGAAGGTACACGTTAGCTATAGGGAGCAAGGACTCACTTATGAGAAGGGCCTGAGTGGCTAAAATCAAGAGAAAAATGTAGAATGAGAAACCTAAATCACAGAAATAAGCTCTGTTTAAGCCAAACTTTAACATTTGTTCCTTCACTGTCATCGTAGGCCTGGAGGAGCAGCTTATCAGCATTGCTAGTGGGACAGAGCAAAGCATTCTGTGTCCCTATCAAGAAGATTTGCAAACACCATATGACTGCACATATCCCAGAGGATGTAATTAGTGAGCTGGAATTGGCAACAGCAGTACAAGCGAAACGAGCAGATGAGAAGCAAACAGGGATGGTAGAGTAGCTGGGACCTAATAGCCAAATGTCCACATGAATGCCAGCTGCAGTGCTGTGCACTCTGGGAATCCCTGCCCTGATGCTTCATTTCCATTGGAAAAGTGATGAACTTGTTTCCTTTTGGAAACATGTCTCCCATCACCTACTTGATGCACTGGTGGACAGCCAGCCAGCTGATTTCGCATATGTCCTCGATGTGGCTTCAGGATCAGGTGACTTAAAAGTTCACTGCACTTGTGCGCTTCACCCCTGGGGAGGCAAGTTGTCTACAGGTCTCTCTCCATGTGGCCATCTCCTTTGTAAAGCAAATACACCAGTGGTTTCCTTTAACATGCCAAGATAGAACTGTCTTCACATGACTTACAGGTGGATCTTAGGTAAACGTATGTACATACATAATGTATTAAGAATTGTTGCACCTGTCTGTTTTGTCTCCTCAAATGTAAGAATACCAGTGGAGACCCCTGTGCTTGCATTGGCTGCCAAAAGTGAAATGATCCCTGAAAGTTCGAAGAAATGGAACTGGAAATTAAAACCCTGGACTAAAAGTTAAAGCAACAAAGAATGTCTAGATAAAGCAATACCACAATTTGGGGAAAAAAATCCAACCTTCCTCACAATAAAAATGCTACATACCTTTCAGAAGCTAACTCCTGCAGTGCAAGACACACACAACAAACCACATATAATTTATGCAAGCAGCACTATTGCCATCAAATCCATTCTCCTCCTTGGCCAATGTGCCTGGACAAACTAGACTGTTAGCAACAAAAACAAAAATAGCTGGAAAAACTCAGCAGGTCTGACAGCATCTCCGGAGAGGAATACAGTTAACGTTTCCAATCCACATGACACTTCACCATTTTTATTTTTGTTTTTATTTTTATTTTTGGTTTTGTTTCAGATTTCCAGCATCCGCAGTATTTTGCTTTTATCTTAGACTGTTAGCAACCATGGAATTCTGTTCTACCCTTATTTGAGCTCCTGATTCTATGGGCTGAATTTTCAATCACCAGCTGTGGCCAGTGCAGGTGCAGGCGCACATTGAAAACTGCATTCCTGGAAAGCCTCACTGGATTCCGATAACTCCAGAATGGGATGCGGTTTTCAAAGGGAATGTGGAGGTGGGGGGGGGGGTTAGCGGGGAACCCAAAGGCCTTCAATTAACTGATTGTTGAGCTTGTTGATGAGAGCATAAAATGCACCTAATGGTATGGTGCCTTGTGGCCCTGTCCACTTCCACATGGTTCTTCTACTGTGGCTGAGGATGAGGTGGAGGCAACCTGCTCCCTTGTCTCTGCTCATAGCTCTGATACCTGTGGCCTTTCGCCTTGTCACAGAGGTGGTAATGGGGGCTCCTCCACAGACTGCTGTGGCAGCCTCTGTCGTATGGCACTGCAGCAGGGATGGTTCCCAAGTCAGAGGGGCTGAGTTGGCGAGGTTGACGCTGGTGCCTGCTGAAGGGTGGCCCCTTCAACAGCCTCCTCAACTGCCTCAAACCTTTCATGATGCCATTGATTGCTGGATGAGGCCACCAGCTGGAATGTATCTTTGCACCATTACTGACACTGAGCAGTCCATGCTACAGAGGGTGTCACTCTTTCTGTGCCTACTGGCATACTACTCCAGCATCCACTCAGAGTGGTGCTGCATGTGGCCATCTAAGGTTGACCACTTTCTCAATGCAGGAGTTTTTGGCATAGTGTCAAGTATCTTTCCTTTGACTAACAGTAAGCTGACCAATCAATAGCTCCAGGGTTTCATTTTATCGCCCTTTTGGTATATAAGAACAATATTAGCTGTTCTGCAGTCCTCTGGCATGGAACTCGTGTACAAATGGACTGGTGCCTCTTGTTCCCCTCCCTGACCTTCCTGAATATGCATGGCTGCACACTATCTGGATTGGGAGTTTTATCCTCATTTGGCTTTGTTAGGTTGTCAACTATTTTTTTGCCTTTCTCTCCCAACTGAATTAATATTCATTTTACGCTCATCCTCCAGTGAAGTGTCTACTTTGTTCTTCTCTTTAGTAAAAACTGAGGCAAAGAAGTTATTTTCCATTACAAGTACAGTAGCTCAGTGGTCGTCACTGGACTGGTAATCCAGAGGCCTGGACTAATGATCATGGGTTCAAATCCCACATGGCAGCTGAAGAATGTAATTTCAGTTAATTAAATAAATTGGGAATAAATTGGTGACTATGAACCTATCAGATAGTCACTCAAACCTTTCAGGGAACAAAGTCTACCATTCTTCCAAGGTCTCTGTAACTCCAGACCTAAGGCAAGACTCTTAACTGCCCTCTCAAATGGTCTAGCTAGCCTCTTCATCCTATCAAATCACAGTGAGAATGTCTAATAAAAACTGGCGGACCACCTGGTATCAACTTAGGCACTGGACACGGCAAAGGCACACCCTGCCCAGTCAATCCTGCACTAAGACTTGCAGATTTACACCAAAATTGGGAAAGCTATCACACAGACTAGCCAAGTAAATGCCTGAGATAGTCATATTCACAGAATCACGCCCTTCAGCCAAATATTTTAGATTTCTCCATGATCATCTCTGGTTATGTCATGTCCCACTGGCAGAACAGAGCCACTAGAGGTGGCGGCACAATGGTTTACAATTGAGGGTGTGGCCAATGTCCATCACCAAGAATAGCTCAGTAGCACCTCTCCTGCCCAAGTTCTGAAGGATGAAGTTGCCAGACTGGGCCTGCGGCTGATGATGAGGGAATCAATAAGAGGGGAGAACCTACATGACCCCATCCTCACAATCCATCTGTCACAGACTCATTTGTCCATGACAGCATTGGTAGGAGTGATCATTGCACTGTCCTTGTGGATATGTAGTCCTATCTTCAGATTGAGGGCAGCCTCCACCATGTTTTGTGGCACTATCACCATGCTGAATGGGATAGATGCAAAACTGATTAAGCAGCTCAAATCTTGACATTGGCAAGGTGCTCCAAGCCATTGGAAGGAGCAGAATTATATTCCATTACAATCTATGACCTCACGACCCAGCATATCCCTCATTCTGCTATTAAGCCAATGGATCAACCCAGGTTCAATGAGGAGTGCAGGAGAGCATGTCAGGACCAGCGACAGACACAGGTAAAAATGAGGTGTCAACACAGGACTACAAACATACAGAAGCAGCATGCAATAGACAGAGCTAAGTGATGTGGCAACCAACAGCTCAGATAAAAGCCTCAGGGTAGTGCCTTCAGCCCAACCATCTTCATCTGCTTCATCAATGACCATCTTTCCATAATAAGGTCAGGGGTTCACGGGTGATCTTCTGTTCTGCCATGTTATGTTAATACATTTACTGGAGTAGCCATTAACACCATATATATTTCTGTTCATTTGATGTGATTGTCAAAATGATATAAATTTTGCTTTTGTCTAAATGGCGTGGTTATGGTTCACTTGTTTCATAGGTGCAGGGCATGCCAGTATGTAATGCTGGATGTGAGTGTCTCTAAGCTTTATTGCACTGAGTGGACTTTGGATTCAAAGGAAATAGTCATTTCAGACATCTCGGATGAGGTGGCACCCCTGGCGTGAGCTGGAAGCAGATCTTTGGCAACCTAGCTGAAGGAACATTGGATCAAGGCATCCCTGGTGTCCCTACCTCCCTGAAGGACACAGAAGTCTGCCTCCACATCCTCACTGTGCTCCTTACCCTGCTTCTAACCGGGTTCCTCTTTTGACTCAGCACTGGATTCATCCTCTGTGGCCTGTGGAGCTGCATCAAGATCCTCTTCCTCCAGTGGCTCCCTCCTTGCCAGAGCCAGATTGTAGAGAGCACAGCATGCAACCATTGTCAGTGACACTCGCTATGGGGGGGTGTCGTAGTGTTCCCCCTGAACTGTCCAGGCATCGGAAATGCACCTTCAGAAAACTATGGTCCTCTCTATCGTCGCCCTTGTGGAGGCATGGCTCCTGTTGTAACGTTGCTCTGCCTCTGTTTTTGGGTGTTGGAGAAGCATCGTAAGTCATCTTTTCAACGGATAGCCCTTGTCAGTCAGCAACCATACATCCAGTCAAGCTGGAGAAGTGAAAAGCCTTGGCACTTGGGAGTGTCTCAGGATGTAAGCTTCATAGGAGCTGCCAGGGTATCTTACACAGACTTGCAGAATCTGTGTCTTGTTGTCAGAAACAATCTGGACATTCCTGTTGACAAAGGCACCCTGATGACCTGCCAGCACCTTGATGGCCACATGTGTGCAGTTGATTGCACCCTGGATGCAGGGGAACCCAGAAACCACTGCAAACCCTCTGGCTCACTCAGCCTGGCTGTCTCATCCATACAGAATTGAATAAATGTCATTACCTACCTGAACAGAGCTTCTTTCACCAGTTTGACGCAACTGTGGACAGCTGATTGGGACAGTCTGCAAAGATCCCCCACTGACCCCTGGAAAATGCTGGAGCCATGCAAGTTCAGGGCCACTGTGACCTTCAGAGCCACTGGCATGGGTGTTCACCCGCACATTTGGAGCTGATCTCAGGACCAAACATCTGACAAATGGAGGTCATGGTCTCCCTGGAGAGATAGAGTCTCCTTCACCATTGCACCTCGGACATATTGAGATAGCTGCATCACAAGCTGGGCGGTGGCGTCTTCTGTGGCCCCTTCCTCCTTGGACTACATGCTGGCCCAGTGCCCCTTGTTCCAGAGCCTCTAGTCCCACAGGTCCCTCCCAAGGAAGTGGTATAGGGACACCTGGCCTCCTCCCCCTTCTGCCCCTCTCTTCCTCCTCAGAGGAGGTGCCACCAACAGAGGGTAACCAGGGTAACAGAAGGCTGTCTGATACCAGGAAGGGTTCATACAGTCAAAATCCTTGGGGGCCTTGGAGACACCAAATATGTCCTGAAATAAAGCCTAGAAATGCTAAGATAGAAGCTCAGAATTGAGATGAAGCTGTCAAGTTCAAATAAGCAATCAGCAGCAAACTATCTCCTAAACCCCTCACTACTCAAAATGGCCATGCTGCTGACCCTTTTTATCCTGCCCTTGGATGAGGTTTTATAAAAGTTGTCTGCCCGTCTGCCCATGCAAAATCACACGGGCAATGTAAAATTGGTATCATTTGCCTTTTTAATGGCCTTAAATGGCCCTTTAATTGTTGGCGGGCACAGCTCTGAGACATGCGCATGTTTGCGACCTAAAGATTGCTTGCATGTGGAATGATGTTTTGACGCACGCCCGACATCATCTCATGCTATCTCACGTCTCTTTGTGTCGGGCGTGTGCCCGCCCACAATATGTAATATCTGGCCAATGTTTCAGTTTGATGATTTTTTTCTTTTGTTATTTATGGGCCTTTATATTGGGATGTGGTTTCATCAATTGGTGAGCTTGGCAGACAATCTTGCATGGGAATCAGCACAATCCTCACACATTACCAGGAGGACTCACTGGATAACAATTAGGAACAGGAATCTTATCTGATTTTTCCTTGGTTAACTCATAGGCACTGTGGTCAATTGTGGCACTTCATTTATACCTTGCTGAGATTAATTAACTTAATACAAATTGGAGGTCAAACTAGAAGTCTTTCTTGTCTGTATTGGTCAGTTGCACAATAGGCAAGTACGATATAAATGAATTAAGTTCAATCTTTCTAGGGCTGTGCTATTGATTTATGCAAACAGGAGGAAAGTGCTGTTAGCCGGCTGCGCAAACAAGATGACATCTCATCAGAGGCTTTGTCCCTGTGAAAATTCTGTCAGATAATCGGCAAGGTGCATAATTGGAGTGCAGATGATGAAGATCTCTGTGCACACAATAGGGAAAAGTGGATTCATTCCACTTGCGGGTAAAATTTTATTTGACAGTATCAATGGGAATCTGCAGAAAATATGAATTCAGCCTGGACAAATATCTGCAAGATATTGCACTTAAATCTCTTTTTCCATACATTCTTATCAATAATAAGCACAGCATTAAATTGTTTCATAATAAAATTACAGAGATGTTAATATAGTTTATTTGTCATTATCATTAAAGCATCAAGTTTTTCTTTAAACCTTTCTATTATTCACTTTTATTACATTTCAACATCATTACGTCCTTATGGCAAAGGGGGCATTATAAGGAAAACAATGCATACCAATGACAGCAGCCAGAGGACACAAAAGATTTTTATTGGAATAGGCAAATACAGTAAAGGTCACAGTAGCAAGGGATGATGGATAATTTTTTTTTAAATTATGTTTTCAACTACTAACAGTCTGAAATTTGTCAAGATTGCCAATTTCTGGTTTCCAAGGGGACTGCCAGTTTTGTGGATATAACTAATTTCTGAAGGCTTCTGTGTGGCAAATTTCTATTGACTGCTCATAACTCATTGGTGACTTTATCAGTTGTGAATTATGATACCCTTTTCATTCATGGAATATATTGTGCATCCCATATTTATGGAACATGTTCTTGATGTTTGAGTGCTATATCTCACCCAGCCTTGACATAGACATCAGTAAAGAGCCTACCATTGCAGATACATTGGCCTGTATGCTCAGGGAAGAAACAAGATGCTTTTGCCAAAACAGTACTTCTGAACAGCTTAGCAGAAACAAATATTAACAATAACGTTAACCTCACTAGAAATAATCAGATTCTGCAGCTTTATGTTATTCACAAAGATTAATATTTCTATGTAATACATTCTTATATTAGTGAATTAATTTATGAACTGATGTTAATGCTACAGGCACTGTCGAATAATGGAATATGTCCTCAGTTCATATATAGTACATAATTACCCCATATTTAAATGACATTAGGAAATCACAGCATTAAACAAGCTGCCATAATAGTCAGAAATAATGCTCTTAAAGACTATAAATGAATGGAAGTATCTTTTGTCATGAACTTAGCACAGAGATCCAAATTTGACATTCAGCTGACGTTCAGAAACTACAAAAGTTTTGGTCCCAGAATTTAGGATATCAAAACACCTTGTCAGGATCTGATCCTGTCATTGATTTGGACTTTGAAACTAAAAGAGTTCTCTTCTGAGTGAGCAGACAATATAGCACAATTGGTTTCACGTTGGTGTGAAACCAGTTCGCGATCGTCCACTTAGCCTACCGATGGTGGGCCACGTTTTCCACCATCAGACATCAGGAACCTCATTGTAATGCATTAGCATATCATTATTAGGCCTGCAAACCGGAATCGTCCCCCCGGCCGGATTATCCACCCACGTCGGCGGGAAAATACTCCGACGTGTTTCACAACAGCACATATGCAAAGTGCACCTGACAGGCTGCATTTTGCTCGGGACTTTAAGGTTTGTTTGCCTACCTTGCTTTGGTCAGCACTCACAGTCATCAGCACCAGTCTTCACAGGTAGCACCATATCACTTTTGGGGAGGCTCTCTATACCAGACCAGCCATATGTGGGTGGCTCTTCAATGGCTGAAGGACTAGGGCTTGCTTGGTGAAGTGGGAGAAATGGCCTCAAACAAGGGGAGAGGCTGCAGGACGAGGGCTGTACTGGGGAAGGACCGTAGCCCACGGTGTGTGTAGGGGCACATGTTGATCTGTGCAAGTGGCCTCAAGATGGTGAGGGCTGAAGAGGGAGTCTCCAGAAGAGTTAAGGCCAGATGGACATATGATGGTATGTGCGTGAGAATGAGTGGTGATGTCCCTGGCAATGAGTGAGATGCCAATGAATGTGTGATGGGCTTGAGTGTGTGAGTTTAGAGTGATAAGATGGTTTCCATACCTTGGCTGCACAGATGAAATCATTCTCCCTCTATCTGCATTGGATGGCCAACCTCGTCAGAGGAGCATTGGCACTGACACCACTGCCATTGTCTACCAAGCCTGCAACTGCACATCTTGCAGCCAGAGTGGGGGTAGAGGACATTGTGGCAGAACTCCATGGGCTCCAAAAGGCACGTCACTAAACCTGGGGGCTGCAGTCTTTTTGCCTTTCGTGGACATCTACCCTGTAGTAGGCGTGGGCAGAAAGCTCTGGGATATATGTGCTCGGCTGGACGAAGGAGCGAGGTGATGGCATGGGGGGGAAAGAGAGCCTGCCCGCCATGAAAACAGCGTGTTTTCCAGGAATGCATAGTTAATGCGATGGGTTTAGGATGATACGGCGTGAAAACCCACCATTGCGGTTGGCAGGTAAAACATCGTTTTACCCACTCACTACCACACAGTGCAAATCTGGCATGATTCCACCCCAAATGTTTAACATGCATAACTCCTACCTTCCATAGCTTAATAGAGAGCTTAATATCTGTTCAATTTAAAGGACAAGTGCTTCTAATTAAACATCAGGCAAAAGAATTGCAAATGGAGGTACTAGACTATTGTATCATAACCTTTTATTTGGTGTTATTTCAAAGCTTCAGAAATATACATGATCTTACACCAAAGATGTCCAACCTATTGGAGAAGTGGGCTGGATGCACTTGGAAAAATTGATGGGATGGGCCCATGTGATTGAACAATAATATGAGCAGCCTTACACAAACCCCGAAGTGACACTCCATAACCACTTAAAGTGAGACAAGTATAAATGAGACTGTTATGATCTTGGTCAAGACCAGTAACTTCTTTTTTAAAGAAGAAATCAAAATTCCAGTTATTTACTGAAAGAATGAAGCCACAAGATTCCACAAGTTAAAACAAAAGAAAGTTTACTATACAGGAATCAAACAAAGCAAACACTAAATACTATCTTGATTAACCATCTACAGTCTAAAACATAATCAACACAAGCTAAACATGAATTAACAGACAAATTGCAGACAATTATAAACAAGAACTTACACATTGGACTGAATTTTTCCCTCATCGAATGTGTGCAATTGACGGGCATGGGACCGGTAGGGAAACAGGCCCTGACAGCATCTGCCCACAACGATTGAGGCCTGCTCAGTGTGAATTGCATCTTCCGAACGATCAGGAAGGGCCGGGTAGGGGCAGGGGCCAGTCGGACACCGGGCCCAATGGCGGCCTGATGGGCGGTTTAAAATTGGCAGAGGCAGCTCCCTGAAGGCTGCCAGGGGAAACTCTTTCTTCGGTCTGCAGACACGAGCAATGGCCCCACCAGCATCAGGAAACATCAGGCAGGATGGCAGGTCAGGTAGGCACTCAGACTCCCGTTTCTCAGATGAATGCCTCGTGGCCCTCGTGGAGGAAGTGGGTGTCAGGCGGGACGCTCCCGTTCCCATGGATGGCAGGAGCAGGCCACCGCACCAGGCCTAAAAATCTTGGGAGAAGGTGACAGTCGAAGTCAGCAGCCATGAAGTCGTGAGGCGCACATAGGTGCAGTGCCGCAAAAGGCTCAACGACCTGCTGCGCTCAGGGAGTGTGAGCACCATGTTGGCATGGATCAGTGTGAAGAAGTGTTAAGGGCTGGCCCCCACCCCCTGCTCCCCACCTCCCACCCCAGTGAAGTTCAGGGATATTAAAGTCTGAGTGCCAAATTTCAATGATGCCGGAGCTGGCCAAGGGGGTGAGCCTTGGCTGTTTGGATTGAGAGCCTTACGACTCGAGGGCCATGACTCAGATGCACCCTGCAAGGTTCCTCAGCTGGGATTGGCCAGGCTGCAGTGGCGCTGCAGGTAGAGAGTGGACTAATCAATACTCCTGTGTCCTTTCAGGAGAAGAGGAGCCATAACAACATTGAAAGGCCAAGGACAGCTGGAGACCCCCAAACCTCCTAATATTGGCAAGGTTTGAAATTGGAGCTGGAGGGCCGCCACTCTCCCCAGTCAGAGGTCAAGGAGAGGCAGGGGTCTCTGACAAAGGTAAGAGTGCAGTGCAGAGAGGTGAGAGTGTCAGAATGTGCAAATATTCTTGTGTAGCCTCATCATTAATGGGAACCTCAAAACTGGAGCCCCCATTTGATCATTGAAAGACGATGGCACCATGGTGCAGATCTCCATTGTCTCACCAGGATGCCTGGCATGCACAGTGACAGTGTGATGACTTTAACTAATGACATGTCTTTGTTCTTTCTTTGTTTTGCTAGCACCCACTCAAATGCAGGACTCCGAAGAACCACATTTGATGTCAGAGGACTGCAAGGCTCCACATGCACCTGCATCAGACCCACTTTCTGAACTAGGTACCATTGCAGATACCAGCACCTCGGTGGGCATTAGATCCTTGGCTAAAATGTCGGTGAACAGCGATGAGGGCACATCACACCCACTTGAGGAGCAGGCAGAGGCAGAGAGTGTCCAGGGTGCTGGAGACCAGGACTATGCTGAACCGAAGGCAGGTGATGAGCATCTGGATTGACCCATTAGGTGACAGATTCTAGATGTCCAGCAGGATGTGCCGGAGGATCTGGCGGAGATCCATGAGGGCCTGTGAGCCTGTTGTGGAGGAGTCATGGAACATGATTACTGCGTTGACAATCATGGCCGAGCGCACTGCCTCCTCCATTGAAAGAGGGGCGACTCTCATGGTGAAACAACTCCAGGGGTTCCTGGAGTTGTGCTCTGACCTGCAAGCCCTCACACAGGCAATGACCTCAGGTGGTTAGTGCCAGTGTGGGAGATTGATGAGGCACGCAGTATCCCAACTAGGTGCCCGTCCATCAATGGCGAGCAGTGAGTTCCAGAGCGACCTCATGTTGGTGCATGAGCTGCTTGCCATCTCTGTGGGCTCTTCCCAGGGTACTCATGATGATGGCAGCAGCTCCTCCGCCCCTTTGCCAGTGACCGTGGCATCTGATGAAGCTGCAATGACTGGGGAGATGCCAGCCGTGGCACTGGCCAATCCCTCCCAGGCAAAGCCAGCACAGGCTCCACAGGTTAGAGCTTGGCTGCCAAAGTCATCAAGTTCAACAAGGCAGCAGACAGCCTCCAATGCCGGTGCCAGCGAGGATGGGGGGTGGGCGGGGGTGGTTGGTGCGGTCACCAAGATGTAGCACTCGTTAACATAAGTTTAAGGCACCATGAGCACAAGAGGGACTGTTCACGAGTGATCTTCTGTTCTGCTATGTTTGTTCATATGCTTACTGGAATGGGCATTAACACCAGATATGATAATGTTCATTTGTTGTGAGTGTCAAAATTACATAAGTTTTGCTTTTGTCTTCATGGCCTGAATATGCTTCATCTTTTTATGTTTTGGTGCAGATACGCCAGTATGTAATGCTGGATGTGAGTGGCTCTAAACTTCATTGCACAGGCATGGAGTGGACTTTGGGTTCAAATGAAAGGGCCATTTCAGACATCTGGGATGGAGGCGGCAGCCATGGCATGAGGTGGAAGCAGATCTTTAGCAGCCTAGCTGAAAGAGCATTGGATCAAGGCGTCCCTGGTGTCCCTGCCTCCCTGGAGGTTACAGGGGTCTGCCTCCACTCTCATCCTTCTCCTCACTGTGCTCATCTACTGACTCACTACTGGATCCATCTTCTGTGGCCTTTGCAGCTGCATCAAGATCCTGTTCCTCCAGTGGGACCCCCATTGCCAGAGCCAGATTGAGGAGAGCGCAGCATGCAACCACTATCAGTGCCACCCGCTCTGGGGGGTATTGTATTGCTCCCTCTGAATGGTCCAGGCATCATCAGAAGACCTATGGTCCTCTCTATCACTGCCCTTGTGGAGGCATGACTGATTTTATAAGGTTGCTCTGCCTCTGTTCTTGGGTGTTGGAGAGGCGTTATGAGCCACCTTTTCAACAGATAGCCCTTGTCACCCAGCAGCCATTCATCCAGTCAATCTGGAGCACTGAAGAGCCTCAGCACCTGGGAATGTTACCAGATATAAGCATCATGGGAGATGCCTGGGTACCTTGCACAGACTTGCAGAATCTGCATCCTGTGGGCACATACTATCTGGATGATTGAGTGCAATCTCTTCCTGTTGACCAAAACTCGGCTGACCTGCTGGTGCCTTGATGACCATATGTGTGCAGTCTATAGCACCCTGGACACGGGGGAACCCAGCAATCATTGAAAACCCTCTGGCTAGCACAGCTGGCCTCGTCCATATGGAAATGAATAAATGTCATTACCCACCTGAACGGAGCATCTGTCACCAGTTTGACACAACTGTGAACAGCTGATTGGGACACTCCACACAGATCGCCCACTGACCCCTGGAAAATGCCGGAGCCATGCAAGTTGAGGGCCACTGTGACCATCAAAGCCCTGGCATGGCGTTTCCACCCACACAGAGCTGATCTCAGACCCAATCATCTGTCAAATGGAGGTCACAGTCACCTTGGAGAGGCAGAGCCTCTCTCGGCATAGCACCTTGGACATATTGAGGTAGCTGCATCGCTGCCTGTAAACCCTGGCAGCAGGATAGTGGCATCTTCTGCAGCCCCTTCCGCCTTGGACTTCCTGCTGGCCCTCCGCCCCTTGTACCTGAGCCTCTCCTCCCACAGGTTGCTCCACTGGAAGCTGCATTGGGACACCTGGCCTCGTCTCCCTTCTGCCCCTCTCTTCCTCCTCAGAGGAGGTGCCACTAGCGGAGAGCATAATCCCCATTACCAGGTTTACAGAAGGCTGTCTGATACCTGGAAGGGTCCACATAGTCAAAATTCTCTGGGGGCCTTGGAGACACCAGTGAAACCTGAAATGAAATGCTAAGAATGAAGTTCAGGACAGAGATGAAGCTGTCAAGTTCAAATAAGCAACCAGCAGCAAACTATCTCCTAAACTCCTGACTACTCAAAATGGCAATGCTGCTGACCCTTTTTATCCTGCCCTTGGATGAGGTTTTGCAAAATGTGGGCTGCTTGCTTACCCGTTTTGCCCATGCGACAAGCACAAAATCACACGGGAAATGTAAAATCATGAACAATTGCCTTTTTAATGGCCTTAAGTAGCCTTTTAATTGATTGCGGGCACAGCTCCGACACCCACACGTGCCTGTGACCTAAAGATTGCTTGTATGTGGGATGATGTCAGGATGCTCACCCGACGCCATCTCATATAATTTTAAGCCTGATTGGGTGTGGCGTGCATCCGCCCGTGGGATGTAAAATTCTGCCCGTTAAATGGGAGATACATCTAAGCCAGATCTTATCAATATCAGTCATCAAGTCTTACAAAACTCTGCTGTCCTCACAAAAGGATTTCAGCTCCTCTTCTTCCAGGATTTATTCTGATCCCAAATCGACAGCAGTGTGCAACCAACTTGAGTTCGACAGGCACGGTCTTTAACAAAAATGGTACCTATCTGTAGAACTTCCTCAACTCTGATTCTGATGGTCCAATGGTGTAGATCCACCAATGTTATCTTTAAGTAATACATACAGCTGCAGCAACTGTATATTTGCCTATTCTGAGCTTCTGGATTTAGCCTCTGTCTTCTTTAGCCTGCCTATACTGCGCCGCAGGGAACATCAACTTCACCTGAGTTCTGATGGTTTAGTGTCCTTTTTATATGGTTTCTACCAGTTTCAGTCTCCCCAGAAGTTTTGGTTTCTAATCAGAGTTTCTTTTGAAACTGGTAGGGTCAGTTTCGCTTCTCAGTTTCCCTTTTTGGCATCACTTTTCTATAGGGGTCTATTTCAAAAAATATAAGCTTTGAACCTATGGGCAGGAATTTTTGCTTGGTGGGCAGGTGTGCGCCCGATCCGCTCGAGCGTGAAATGATGTGTGTTGATGTCGGCCGACGTCAATGCCCAGTTGTGCAGTAGTTCGGTTGGTGGACGCACACTGGAGTCGGCAGCGCACCCATTAACAATTACAAGGCTTGTTAATGTCATTAAGTTATCCATTAACGTAAATTTTTCGCTGTCCGTCCAACCTAATGGTTGGCAGGCAGGTGAAAAGGCCAAGCGGCCTTTGAATTTTCTTGGAAATCTCATCCACAGTCAGGGTGAGGTTTCCAAAAGCAACTAAAAATAAAATAAAAACTTAAATTTTTCATGAATAACATGTCCCTGCTCATGTTCGGAGTCACATGGGGGGACATGTTTTATTACATTTTTATTTCCTCTTTTTTACATCTCTTCATCTCCCTGAAGCAGCTCTGTGCCTCAGGGAGATTATGATGTGCTCACTCGCACACATGTGCGAAGTTTGCGCTCAGCCTGCTCACACTCCTCATCCCCCACCCCCCTGCACAGGCAGTGCTCAGCGCTACCGCTCACATTTCACGCTGGGCTAGCCTTGATTGGTGCGGTGCCAATTGCAGACGGCAGTCGGCTTCCAGACCACCCCCGCCGGCCCCCGCCAAGCCTGCCCGCAAAGTTCTGCCCTATGGATTCCAACACAGTGACCCCTACACACGTAAAAAGAGGATGCCCCAACTGAGAGGCACCTATTGACACAAATCAAGAACCTTCAGTATTTAGAAATCTGTGAGGGTCCCATTCTATTTCCTTCCTTTATTCTCCTTTCTCCCAAGCTTGAAAATGTGGAAGCCTCATTGCAACTTCTTTACAGCTCCTTGATTATTGGATTTTGAACATTCAGGAAGCTGTTTCCTTTCCCAGTAGAAAAAAATCCCAGAATTTTGAAGAACCGTTGAACAACCTGAACTCTGCACATGCAGAAGGCAAACCACAATTCTCCACCTTTCAACAAAAAAGCAGGAGCCACAGTCGCATTGTGAGCTGCAGGAAAGAAGTGTGTGTGCTGGGGTTAGCTTGCAATCTGCTTCTTGAACACCCAAGGTGAGAAGTGGGATTGTAGTACTTGTTGTTTGAGCACTGCAGATGCCATTTGGGAACCAAAGTTGGGCTCCATGCACACATGCAGCCATCTGCAGTGAATTTGTGCCAGATGCCGAAGAGCAAACAAGAGGCATCTTTTACTCTCATCTTAAGCAGGCATTATTCATTTGATTATGCAAATAATTTAATCACAGAATCACTCAGTGCAGAAAAGGCCCTTCGGCCCATCAAGTCTGCACCGACACATGAGAAACACCTGACCTACCTACCTAATCCCATTTACCAGCACTTGGACCATAGCCTTGAATGTTATGACGTGCTAAGTGCTCATCCAGGTACTTTTTTAAAGATGTGAGGCAACTTGCCCCCACCATCCTCCCAGGCAGTGCATTCCAGACCGTCACCACCCTCTGGGTAAAAATGTTTTTCCTCACATTCCCCCTAAACCTCCTGCCCCTCACCTTGAACTTAAGTCCCCTTGTGACTGACTCTTCAACTAAGGGGAACAGCTGCTCCCTATCCACCCTGTCCATGCCCCTCATAATCTTGTACACCTCGATCAGGTCACCCCTCAGTCTTCTCTGCTCCAACGTAAACAACCCAAGAGTATCCAACCTCTCTTCATAACTTAAATGATTCATCCCAGACAACATCCTGGTTAATCTCCTCTGCACCCCCTCCAGTGCAATCACATCCTTCCTATAGTGTGGCGACCAGAACTGAATACAATACCCAGCTGTGGCCTCACAACTCCAACATGATCTCCCTACTTTTGTAATCTATGCCTCGGTTGTTAAAGACAAGTGTCCCATATGGCTTTTTCACTACCCCACTGACATGCCTCTCCGCCTTCAGAGATCTATGGACACACACACCAAGGTCCCTTTGTTCCTCAGAACTTCCATTCATTGAGTACTTCCTTGTCAAATTACTCCTCCCAAAGTGTATCACTTCACACTTTTCAGGGTTAAATTCCATCTGCTACTTATCTGCCCATTTGACCATCCCATCTATATCTTCCTGTAGGCCAAAACACTCAACCTCATTGTTAACCACCCGGCCAATCTTTGTGTCATCTGCAAACTTACTAATCCTACCCCCCACATAGTCATCTATGTCGTTTATATAAATGACGAATAATAGGGGACCGAGCACAGATCCCTGTGGTATGCCACTGGACACTGGCTTCCAGGCACTAAAGCATCCTTCTGTCATCACCCTCTGCCTCCTACAACTAAGCCAATTTTGAATCCACCTTATCAGATTACCCTGTATCTCATGTGCATTTGCCTTCTTTTTAAGTCTCCCATGTGGGGCCCTGTCAAAGGCTTTGCTGAAATCCAGATAAACTACATCAACTGCACTACCCTCATCTACACACCTGGTCACCTCCTCAAAAAATTAAATCAAATTCGTTAGTCATGACCTCCCACTGACAAAGCCATGCTGACTATCCCTGATCAAACCTTGCCTCTCCAAGTGGAGATAGGTTCTCTCCTTCAGAATTTTCTCCAATTGTTTCCCTACCACTGACATGAGATTCACTGGTCTGTGGTTCCCGGGCTTATCTCTACAACCCTTTTTAAATAGCGGAACCACATTAGCTGTTATTAGTTGTTGTGCTCCTTGTAGGTACCAATGACATAGGCAGGACAAGGAAGGAGGTTCTGCATAGTCAGTATGAAGAGGTAGGTACCAAATTAAGAAGCAGAACCTCAAAGGTGGTAATTTCTGGATTATTACCTGAGCCATGTGCAAATTGGCATTGGGCAAATAAGATCAGAGAGATGAATGAGTGGCTCAAAGGTTGGCATGGGATAAGTGGGTTCCATTTGGTGGGGCACTGGCACCAGTACTGGGGAAAGTGGTGGCTGTACAGTTGGGACGGCCTACACCTGAACCATGCTGGGGCTGGTGCTCTATTGAGCCATATAACTAGGGAAGTAGAGAGGGCTTTAAACTAAACAAGGTGGGAGGGTGAGCTTGGGTGGATGTGTAAGAATTAACGTATCTGAAGATCCAGATGGGAGGTAATTGGGGGGCTACATTTTGGACCCTTAAATGATCGCGGGACATTGAAGCAAATTGAATATCGATTGAACCCACGAGACGTGGAGAAGTTTTAATGCAACATATATTTAGAGAGCTGAAAAACTAAAACAATGAGTGAACACCTGTACCACCAGTCTGCTTCCAAAACTTCTTAATTTTCATAATCTAGCACTACGTTTGGGTGCAGCCCCAACATCCTCAGCAGAGGCGGAGGCAGCCTGCTCACTGCTCTGTCCACTTGTCTGAGCGATTTCAGTGGGTGTCCTCTGGTTTGCCTGAGGCCTTTAGGGCTACGGCCTGCTAAGGGTCTCCTACTCAGGTGCAGGTGCACCCTCCTCTGGATAGGGTCACTGGCAGAGGGGAGTTGGAGTGGCAGGACACCCTTAGAATGCCCTGGGTGGATTACCTGGGGTGCCTGAGTGGCGCCTTCCTCCCTTTGGGTGCCTAATGGCCCCTCTCTGGCTCCTTGAGGAGAAGGGGCATCTGGAGTGAGATCGAGGTGCCCGTTCCCCTACTCGCCTGGCCACTGCTGGAACGTGGCGAGAGTGATTGGGTGCAGGCCTGAGCACAAATCTGGCTGAAAATGCTGGACCTGGGTCTCCAAGGCGTCCACCACTCTTCCAATGGAAACTTCGATGTGCTCGCATGCAGGATCCATCACATCAGGCATAACATAATAGACTCCTCCATCCTTCACTCCAGTCAGCTGACAGCCTCTGACAACTGTGCCTGATGTTCCCTTCCTGTTTCAGCATCTCCAGCATGTCTCTTAGGGCTAATCCCAGAGGTTTGTCTTTGGACTCGGTCTCAGCAGGGGCCTGGCCTCCAGCAGTCCTCAAAGTGTCAGAGAACGCAGCTGTCTCCATCTGCACCAGCTATGGACACATGTCCGTGAGGTGATCATTAGATGAGCCAGGTCCCACTGAGTTGCATATATCTGCACTGGTGGAGGGTGCAGTGACAGTTCTTCCTCTGATTATATATCTGCTTCTTCCTCAGAGATGGTCTGGGCACTGGGGCTCAGTTTTCTTTTCAAGGAAGCCCTCCCCATTTTCTTGCTGGCACCTGGAATAGAGAGATGAGAGTGATTAGTGATCAACTAGGCAGGCTCATACATTGAAGATCACTCAAGGTCACTGTCTGCATGTAGATGTATACTGGATGCATCCTGGGTGGCCTGTTGGGCGGCCATTCCCTGTCTTCCATTCCCTGTCTTCCATTCCCTGTCTTCCATGGGTGCTAACCTCCCCAGTCACATCCCCCCAGGCTGACGTGGTCAGATAGGAGGACCTCCTGCTGCTATTCTGAGGAAAGAGGACCTCCCGCCTTTCCTGGATGGCCTGGGGGAAAATCCCCAGAGAGGCTTCACTGAACTGTGGCTCAGAGGGTTTGCTTCTGTAGTTTGCCTCTTCACCACAACACCTGGCCTGCAGTGAGTGAATGTTCATCTGGGTGCCATTTAATTATGGCGCTCGGACCATTGCCCTCATGAGGTAACAGCAAGGTGGGCTACTTCCTGCCCGCCCCAACACAAGATTCGCCAAACTCCTCACTGATTCATAATTAAGAGCTGAAAAGCAGAAGATCGCGTGAGTTCAGCCACCCCGCCGCCCAGTGGGAATCATGCCAACCTTTGCACCGGCCACCGGACTGAGTCTCCAGGATGGAAAATTCCGCCCGTTGCCTCTGTTTCTCCCTTTACAGATGCAGACAAACCTGCTGACTGTTTCTGGCATTTTCCATTGTAATTGTACCTCTATTTTTCTGATGGTAATGACAGTTGCAAATGTGTGAGGAGCCAGAATGGGAGATGGTAGCCTCTGCCTCAGAGAAGTCATCCTTGTAATTTACCTTCTCGGTCAAATGAGTTCTGTCCAGATTACTAGGAGTCTGTGCTATGGAAGTCCCAAAGGCCAAAAATTGCACCAGCTGTGCTCCCAGTCACTTGTGGTGTGACTGGTGTCACTGTGGTGTAAAGGGCGTTAAAGCGTGCATGTCATGCATATGCCAGGGACATCAGAAGAGCTCCTGTCATGGTATTAAACAGCTGTTCTGGCTGATTTGACACTTATTTCACTAACTTGCATGGACCCTGAATGTCCACGCTAATTATTCACAATTATACATGCAACGGCACCACAAGTGACCCACCAATAGTCTTATTTAAAGAGCCAACCACCAACTTATCAGTGAGGCGCTTACTTCTGCTTAGGCAAAGTTTGTGGAAGTACTGTCGATTATGTTTGGAGGTATTTTGGTGAGCTGCTGCAAACATTCAGGGTGGTAACAGCAACTGGCAACCCAACTTTGCATGAGTTAAGGAACTTGTAGTTGCAATGCCTCTGGGTCTGAAACATAACTAGCAAGTACAGGAGAGGCTGAAGAGTGGGGAAACTCTGTGAAGAAGGAGTAGGATGAGGGCTCTCCAAAGGTGGCCACAATCACCACAGGTTTCTCAAGAGCATTTCTGCTCACTCTACCTGACCCAGAACCAATGCCCGAGGTGACTCAGGCTCAACAAGGAGGTGGTGACAGAACTCTGCCACCTCCTTCAACATGACTTGAAGCCTCAAACCAGAAATTCTGCCAGTGGCCATAAAGGCCACAATAACAATGAACTTTGGGCGGTGGTCGACATTTCAAGCATCTCCCATTTCACAGTCCATTGATGCACCCAGAAGACGAGGGAGGCCATCTATGTCAGGAGAGCAAAGTCCACCATTTTCTATCTCAGCAGGGAGAAGCAGGATGAGAGGATGTGGCTTTTTCAGGATAATAGGATTCCAGATGGTTTAGGGTACCATTGACTGTGCGGAAGTGTCTCTGTGGGGCCCCCAGTTTTTAGTATAGGAATTACAAGGGCTGCCGTTCCATTCATTTGCAGTTGGTGCACAACCATGAACAATGCATCATGCCGGTGAATGCCCACTTTCCTGGCAACAGCTATTATATCTTCATACTGAGATAATCCGCCATTTCTGCTATCTTTGGTCCTTTGCAGAGAACCAGAGGCTGGTTTGTCAGAGACATGAGGAGGCGGGGTGGGAGTATATGAGATGTTATCCCCAAAAAGTGACATTGAGTCAGGATCCCAATACTATTCTTTTGGGTTTCACCTGGACAGCTTTGCTATGCAGTGAACACCTGCCCAGCTGTCAGTTAAGTCATTAAATACTTAAATACTTCATTAGCTAATATTTTAACTAGCCATTCTTTAACAGATGGCAGATTCATTTCTTAAGCTGTTAGCAGCTCAGCAGGGGCAACCAAGGGAGTGCACAATGGAAAGAACATCTTCAGTAAAAATGATAGACAGGGAAGCCTTTGATTAGTGAAACTGAAGAGCTGCAGCCATAGCCAGATGAGAGGCTGCTTCTAACAACACTCCTTCTCAGAGAGTGCTTCCATTGCTTGACCAGTGATTGCCAACTTCTTGGAAGTCACGTCGCCAGTCCTGAATTAGACTCACCATCAGCTGCACTTCCCTGCTGTCAGCCTTCACATGGCTTATGCACCTACACTTTGTACCTTATGCTGACAACTAATTTAAGATTATCAATCGGGCCTGCAGTGTGGTAAACTTGCACATGCTAGAAGCTGTACATATTAACACACCGAGCCCTGTTCCTTGCAGGCAGAAAGAACATGTACACACATTGTGCCTGTTTCAACTGAACAGAATAGGCAATATCTATTCTCTGGTTCTATCCTCAGGGCAATACCTTGACCAGAATCAGCCAGACTGGTTTGAATTTAAACAAAGTTTGGCAGTTAACCATCAGTCACAAGTTAACTGGTGCACTCTCTTTGACAATGCCTCTGCCAAAGAGAGCCAATTTGCCAAACAATCAGCATTCTCTTCTCATGAAGCATAAATTGTTGTTCCCTTTACGTTTGATATTTTTGCGAATGTCCTGATGAGTGCAAGATGAAAAGCTTCAACATGTCTTTTTTCAGTGGTGCTCAAGAGCAGGAAAGTTATCCCTGGTGTCCTGTGAAATATTTTTCCTTCAATCATGTCTCAAAAATTGAGTATCTGGCCATTGTCATGTTGCCTTTTGTGGAAGTTTGCCATGTGCAAACTGTAGCTGTGTTTCTGACATTACAACAGTGACTACACTTCAAAAAGTACATCATTGGCTGTAAAGGACTTGGAGACATCCCGAGGTCATGAATGGTGTTATATAGATAAAAGTCTTTATTCCTTTCTTTCTAACTTACACATATTTTTCTGGTAAAATTCATAAGAAATTTTGCCACCTGTAGGCCTCACATATCACAGATCACAGCTAACCAGAACATAGGACCATAGGGATGGGATTAGGCCATTCAGTCTCTTGATCCTGTTCTTTCATTCAAACATGCCTCAATTCCATTTGTCTGCCTTAACTTCATATCTTAGTCTCGTGAAGATGTGGGGCACAAAATAATGATGTCTAAATCAGGAGCATGTAACAAATACAGTAAATTTAATGTATCATAGTTAAGAGCACAGGTACAGGCATCCATTTTCCCACAACATTAATCAACTGCTTTTGAAATGTAGCTAAGGTTTGGGTTAGAGGGCTGAATCAAAGAATATGTGATGCCTCTAACAGGTGATATCACTCCACCTGGTTTAAATACTCTGGAATCAGATTATGAGTGATTCAATGTAGCATCTTGTGCATACACAGCACACACAAGCTGACAAGCCACCATATATAGAAAGTGTGACATTTTTAATAAAGGACAAGCAATTCAAATTATCTAATTAGATCAAACTTCAGACAATTTTTTTAAATGATCTAAACTGGGCAAATTTGGATTGCTTTTGTGGTCTATTTTAAATTTGGTCAGAGCTCAGTAAGTGTTCATTATGGATGTCAAAGAAAGATTTCCTGAGGCTACCTGTGGATCCAGGAATGCATCTGTGGTAATTTTTCTTAATAAATATTCATTCCTATCTTTAACAATGATAATTTTTTCTATGACCTTATCCTGAGAAACGTTCATGAACCTTTTAGTTCTAATATAAAAATGCCCCCCATAGCTAACCAGTTTGGTCATTGTCAATGAATAACAATGAGGAGTTTATCAAAATAGCCATAACAATCTCCATTTTAAAGTGCAGAGAACTAATTAATTTCTTACTAAAGAGCCATCAGTTTCACAAATAAATGTTCAGAAAACTGTTTCTTTTTATGGACCCAGAAACGTCAAATGTTAATTTTTGCAGGATACCCCATGATGTCCGGGCACGATGGTTGGGCCCGGGAGCAGCTGGGAAATGGCCCACAGACCACAATCGGCCCCCGACCGAGATTTCATGCTGGCTGGCCAATTAACAATTGAAGTCAGCGTGGGTGCAGGGGAGCAATGAAAGCTCCCTGAAGGAAGAGAACTGCCTCAGGGAGCTGAAGAATTTAAAACCATCAAATAAAGAATTTAAAATGCAGAAAAAAATTTCCACACAACGGACTCATTCACCTAAACATACAGATTATAAAAATTATGCCCAAACATTTTTACTTTTTCTCGAATTAATATTGGAAACCTCATTCCACCCTTGGATGAGGTTTCCTCAAAAATGCAAAGGCCGCCTTGCCCACACGCCAACTGTAATGTTCCTCTACTATTGCCTTGCATTTCTCCCCATGACTATCTCACTGTGTTTTCAAAACTACCCAATCTTGTCTCATCAAAGTGAATTCCCATGATACATTAAAACACCAGTTATGGTTCATGTTTTCCTGGTCATTTTTCCATTGAAAAAATACTATGAATGTTGTGTTTTAAAGCATAAATTTTCACATCTTCAATTCCACCTTTAATTGTTTCTCCTCATTTCCTCTTATTAATTCATCAAGTGCTTCCTACTACAAGTCATAATTGAACCCCCAACCTCCCCAGATGTTGAAGGAGGTCACAGGCTACCCTTCTCTCACTCTCTCTCTCCATGTTGTTGTGTTATTATAATGATATAATACATTGAGTTATTTACTGTAAAGACACAAGGCACAAATTGCTTATAAGGGATTTGCTAGACACATTTAGGTTCAGTTATTAAGAATTGGCACATGAGAATAGTTATACAAAGATATACAGCTTGAAAACAACAGAGCTGTCTGCATGCTCTGCTGAAACCAAAAGTGAAACTAAGACTGGATTACGTGACACATTCCCCTTCTAGTGATGTCTTGCTGATATCCCTTAAGGGCATATTACAAAACATGACTAAAATTGAAACATCCTGGCACCTGCCATTGTAGGAGAAGGTGACAGAGGTTGCCAGGAGGTGCTCAATCAATCATGGCAAACACTTGTTTCTCTCATTTCTTCCTCTAAGGTATCCCACAGAATCAGAAAATAACATATTTCAGATCTCATAGGAACATAGAAGTGGGCCACTTAGTCCCTCAAACCTGGTCTGCCTCTTAATGAAAACATGGCTGATCTGAAATTCTGGATTGATCTGGCATTTTTGGGAAAAAAAAATTCACATTATCAGGTCAATGATTGTAGCCGTACTGGAACAGTTTGGCTAGGGCTGTGGTTATGCTGGATTACAAGTCTCCTGTACTACAGCTGGGATGCTGTCAGGGCCTGTAGCCTTTGCTGTATCTAATGTTTTCAGCTATTTCTTGATATCACATGGAGTGGGTCAAATTGGATGATGGCTAGCATCTGTGATGCTTGGGACCTCAGGGAGGGCCCAAGCATCAACTAGCACCTCTAGTTGAAGATAGTTGCAAATGTTTCAAAAATTGATTTTTGCATTGATGTGCTGGGCTCCCTGACTATTGCGGATTAGAATGTTTATGGAGCCACCTCCTTTGATTAGTTGTTTAATTGTCTGCCACCATTCATGGATGGATGTGGCAGGACTGCAGAGCTATGATCTGATCTGTTGGTTATGGGATTTTTTAGCATGCTGCTGTTGCTGTTTAGTATGCATGTAGTTCTGTGTTGTAGCTTCAGAAGGTTGGAATTTTACTTTTAGGAATGCCTGGTACTGCTTCTATCATGCTCTTCTGCGTTCTTCATTGATCCCGGTTTGTACCGTAGTAATTATGGTTTTATTTAATGTGTTATGTACCTTTAAGAATAATACTTGTTAGGCAAGATCACATGATCTGTAGTAACCAATAGGAGAGTAACACGGGCAACCTCAGCAGTCAGTGTAGTGATGGAGTTGGAGTTGAAAGCACACATGTAGTTGTTGCTGAGTATATTGTAAATAAACTTAAAGCTTCACCCCAAGAAGTGTCTGCAGATCAGCTCTATCACTAATAGTACAACTCGCAACTAGTGCTACTACAATAGTACAATACTACAACAAACTGCCGATGGGGATAAAACAGGATTGGACAAGAGACCGCAGAGAGAGGGCAAATCCATGGAAGGCAAAAAGAAACTCCAGAGGGACGGAACCCTGCAGAGGACAACAAGAGACCCCAGAGAGAGGGCAACTTTGAGGAAGATGACAAGAGACCCCAGAGAGAGGTCAAATCTGCCTGGGCAAAATGGAAACCCTGGGAGTCATGTATAGCTGGGTGCAGTCAGGAGACAGGAGTTTGGATAAACTCCAAGGCAGTGCCAGCTCAGTGAAGCTAGCTGCCCAGCAAAGAGCTGAACAATCAGCTAAATGGAGCCAAAGAGGCTTTGGAAACAAAAGTTGCAGAATTTCTCAAGATGCCGACAAATTTTGGGAGACTCAGCCACTGAGCTCTGATAAGTTGAGTTTGCATCTGAGAAAAACCTGGCCAATAGTGAAGTCAAAAAGAAGGCTGAGATTAAAGTCTGTGCTAGAAAGAAGAAGGCATGTAGAAAGAAGATACAGGATGACTAATAGGCCCCCACCCAGCTGAGGAGAAAATGAGAGCCATAAGAGAGGTACCTGTGCCAAAGAATCCCTCAGCTCAAATCATTCCTAGGAATGAGCAACCATTATGAGCGGTTCTTACCCAATTTGTCCCCCTGCATTCTTTACTCCAAAAGGACAAACGTTGATCTTGGGAGGCACCCCAGAAAGAAGCTTTCATAAATGTGAAACAATTGTTGCACTCGTCTAATCTATTAGTTCATTATGACTAGATGAAAGAGTTGGTGCTGACATGTGACGCACCTCCCTAAGGAATGGGAGTAGTGCTCTCTCATCGGATGGATGATGGCACGGAATGGCCAATAGGTTACATATCAAGAAAACTCACCACAATGGAAAACTGATACTCACAGATAGAAAAAGAAGGCTTATATTTCACCTCTTTCCTAATATTCAGCCAGTTCTGTTGAAGGGTCATGAGGACTCGAAACGTCAACTCTTTTCTTCTCCGCCGATGCTGCCAGACCTGCTGAGTTTTTCCAGGTAATTCTGTTTTTGTTTTGGATTTCCAGCATCCGCAGTTTTTTGTTTTTATCTCTGTGTTTAATTGACTGCCACTCCTCTTCAAGAAATGCCTACCTTGAAGAAGTTTTGTTCCTCTCTGCGACAAGATTTCCGTATCTCTCTTTTGCCTTGTTCACCTTCATTGCTTTCCATTTCTCTCCTGGTGTTTGACAAGGTGTTTACTAAAACCTGCTTTCACAGCCATATCTCCTTTCCCAGTGACTGTCTCCATCTCAACTGAAATTCCATCCCTCTTGTTTCGAATCCATCCAGGATTACAGGTATTTCCGGGACATAAAACGTTTCTCAGACTGCTGTTCCCATCACATTCTGAAATCCACACTCAGTGCCATGCGCTGCCATATGAACACACTCAACCTCTCCCTCCAGCAGCAACGCCGCAATTTTTTCAAAACTGCACGTGCCCCCAGTTTCATTTTATTCTTCGTCTCATCTGACGCCTCAACAAGAAATTTTTTCTCTTTCTCTCAAGTGCTAAGGAACACAAGCTCCAACAACTCATCGACACCAACACCTATCTAGGACCCTCCACCCCTGCCTGTCCCTCCTTCCCCACCCCATTTTCCAATCCCAGCCCCGGCTGTGTATTCACTATACCCCCTGACCTTCCCCTCTCCGACGCTGAACGTTCAGTGCTCAGCATAGGACTTAGTTTCATACCCTTACACCCTCATCTGAATGAATATCAGGCTCGGCACGATGCTGAACTCTTCTTCTGCTGTCTTCGTATCCGTGCTCACTTCTTTGGGCAGGAGTCCTCTCCCTGTTCAACGGATCCTTTTACCCACCTCCAATATTCTCCCTCCACCTGGACCCCTCTCTCTGGATTCTTACCTTCTCTCGATCTTTTCATTGAGAACTGTCGGCGTGACATTAGTCGTCTCAATTTCTCTGCTCCTCTCACCCATTCTAATCTGTCTTTCTCTGAACTTACTGGATTCCGTTCTCTCACGTCCAACCCCAACATTGTCATCAAACCCACTGACAAGGGTTGTGCTGTTGTTGTCTGGCGCACTGACCTCTACCTCGCAGAGGCTGAGCGTCAACTCGCAGACACTTCTCCTACCTCTCCCTGGACCATGACCCCACCACTGAACATCAAGCCATTGTTTCCAGGACTGTCACTGACCTCATTTCCTCTGGAGATCTTCCTCCCACAGCTTCCAACCTGATAGTCACCCAACCTCGGATGGCCCGCTTCTATCCCCTACCCAAAATCCACAAACAGAACTGTCCTGGTAGACCGATCATGTCAGCCTGTTCCTGCCCCACGGAACTCATTTCTCATTATCTTGACTCCTTTCTCTCTCCCCTTGTCCAGTCCCTTCCCACCTACATCCATGATTCCTCTGACACCTTACGTCATATCAATAATTTCCAATTCCCTGGCTCCAACCGCTTCCTCTTCACCATGGACGTCCAATCCCTCTACACCTCCATCCCCCACCAGGATGGTCTGAGGGCCCTTAACTTCTTCCTCGAACAGAGGCCCGAACAATCCCCATCCACCACTACTCTCCTCCGTCTGGCTGAACTTGTTCTCACACTGAACAATTTCTCCTTTAACTCCTCTCACTTCCTCCAAATAAAAGGTGTGGCTATGGGTACCCGCATGGGCCCCAGCTATGCCTGTCTATTCATGGGGTATGTGGAACACTCCTTGTTCCAGTCCTGCTCCGGCCCCCTCCCACAACTCTTTCTCCGGTACATCGATGATTACTTCGGTGCTGCTTCGTGCTCTCGTCGGGACTTGGAAAAATTTATTAATTTTGCTTCCAATCTCCACCCCTCCATCATTTTCACATGGCCCATCTCTGACACTTCTCTTCCCTTCCTTGACCTCTCTGTCTCTATTTCTGGTGATAGACTGTCCACCAATATCCATTACAAGCTTACCGACTCCCACAGCTACCTCGACTACAGTTCCTCACACCCCGCTTCCTGTAAGGACTCCATCCCATTCTTTCAGTTCCTTCGCCTCCGTCGCATCTGTTCTTATGATGCTACCTTCAAAAACAGTTCCTCTGACATGTCCTCCTTCTTCCTTAATTGAGGTTTTCCACCCACAGTGGTTGACAGGGCCCTCAACCGTGTCCGGCCCATCTCCCGTGCATCCGCCCTCACGCCTTCTTCTCCCTCCCAGAAACATGATAGGGTCCCCCTTGTCCTCACTTATCACCCCACCAGCCTCCGTATTCAAAGGATCATCCTCCACCATTTCTGCCAACTCCAGCATGATGCCACCACCAAACACATCTTCCCTTCACCCTCCCCGGCAGCATTCCATAGGGATCGTTCCCTCCGGGACACCCTGGTCCATTCCTCCATCACCCTCTACTCCTCAACCCCTATCTATGGCACCTCCCCATGCCCACGCAAAAGATGCAACACCTGCCCCTTTACTTCCTCTCTCCTCACCGTCCAAGGGCCCAAACATTCCTTTCAAGTGAAGCAGCATTTCACTTGCATTTCCCCCAACTTAGTCTACTGCATTCATTGCTCCTAATGCGGTCTCCTCTACATTGGAGAGACCAAATGTAAACTAGGCGACCGCTTTGCAGAACATCTGCAGTCTGTCTGCAAGAAAAACCCAAACCTGCCTGTCGCTTGCCATTTTAACACTCCACCCTGCTCTCTTTCCCACATGTCTGTCCTTCGCTTTCTGCATTGTTCCAGTGAAGCCCAACGCAAACTGGAGGAACAGCACCTCATCTTCCGACTAGGCACTTTACAGCCTTCTGGACTGAATATTGAATTCAACAACTTTAGATCTTGAACTCCCTCCTCCATCCCCACTCCCTTTCCATTTCTTCCCCCTTCCTTTTGTTTTTTTCCAATAATTTATATAGATTTTTCTTTTCCCACCTATTTCCATTATTTTTAAATCTTGTATGCCTTGCTAGTCTTTTCACCCAACCCCCACTGGAGCTGTACCTTGAGTGCCCTGCCATCCATTCTTAATTAGCACATTCGTTTAGATAATATCACCACCTTCAACACTTCTTTGTTCCTTTGTCTGTGACATCTTTTGATTATCTGCTCCTATCACTGCTTGCTTGTCCCTACAACCACACCCCACCCCCCAACTTCTCTCCCCCCATGGCACCCCCGCCCCCCCACCCCCCCACCTTAAACCAGCTTATATTTCACCCCTTTCCTAATTTCTGTTGAAGGGTCATGAGGACTCAAAACGTCAACTCTTTTCTTCTCTGCCGATGCTGCCAGACCTGCTGAGTTTTTCCAGGTAATTTTGTTTTTGTGTTGAAAAAGAAGGCCTGTCCATCATCTTTCAAAACGTCAAGAAATTTCACTAGTACGTACATGGCCACTATTTTACAATAATTTGAGGCCAAAAGCCATTGCTAGGATTGCTTAGTGAGGACAGGGCTATACCACTCATAGCCTCAGTAAGAATAGGATGATGGGCTTTAATTCCGGCAGCATACGAATATACTTTCATACGTAGGCCTGGCAATCAGATCGCAAACACTGATGCCTTTAGCATTTGTCTTTACAAAAAAATGATGAACGTGTCCCAGTTCGACGGGAACTTGTTTTACTGTTAAATTCCTTAGATTCTTTGTTGGTATGCGCTTGACAGATCAGAGACTGGACAAGCTGGGACCCAGTTCTATCTCAGATATGTACGAGTGATAGTTCCTTTAAAGGGAAGGGAGCCACTTTTAATTGAACTACACAGTGCACATCCAGGAATTTCCCGAATGAAGACCATAGCATGCATGACTTTGGATGGATGGCGAAGTAGGAAGTAAAGCGTTGTGTGCAATGTCAGCAACTGAAAAAGTTACCAGTGACAGCTCTATAACACCCATGGGAATGGCCAGGTAGATCCTGGGTGTGGTTACACATTGACTACATTGAACCTTTCGTGGGAACAATGTTTCTGCTTATTGTCGATGCCCATTCAAAATAGTTGGACGTATATGAGGCGAAGTCACCAATGTTGGCCGCTACAATTGAGAAACTATGTTAGAGTTTTGCCATTCACGGGCTACCAGAAGTAGTCATTTCCGATAATGGTACGGCATTTATGTGCACTGAATTTCAATGGTTTATCAGCCTCAACAGTATCATTCATGTGAAGACTGCACCGTACCACCCTTCCTCAAATGGATTGGCCAAAAGGCTGGTTCAAACGTTCAAGGCAGGCATGAAAAAGCTAACTGGTGATTCCTTAGCAACCAAGCTAGCACGCTTTCTTTTTCATTACTGGATCACCCCTCACACAACAACAGGTGTCACACCTGCGGAGTTATTGTTGAACAGCCATCTCAGGACAAGGTTGAGCTTAATGCTGAATTTATAGGGCAATGTGGAAAGGAGTCAGGGGAGCCAGAAAACTAGACATGACTGGCATAGTCGTGAGAGGAAATTTACCATGGGGGAGCCAGTATGCGTGAAAAACTTCGGAGAAGGACCAAAGTGGTTACCGGGTGAAATAAATGTGATGAGTAGACCTCTATCTTACCTCATGGAGGTGGAAGGCCGGATCATCTGGAAACATGTGACCATTTAAGGAAGACAGAGACAAATCACTAGTGACCGTGACTGGATCTATGTTCCCTGTTGAAGATATTCAACCCAGGATTGACATGTCTGATGTTCCTGTAAGAGTTGAGGATCCAGAACTGCGAGTGCCTATCGAAGCACCTGATGTTCAGGCAACTCTGGAAATGAAGGTTCCTGACAAAGAATCTGAAGTTGTGGAGCCGCCATGTTCCACATGTACCAGCAAACCACCTGAAAGACTGAATTTGTAAATTCCTTACCCCAGTGTAAATATTATGTTATCTTGAAAAATGTGTACTTGTAAGACCCTAAGACCATAAGACATAGGAGCAGAAATTAGGCCATTCGGCCCATTGAGTCTGCTCCACCATTCAATCATGGCTGATAAATTTCTCAACCCCATTCTCCCACCTTCTCCTCGTAACCTTTGATCCCCTTACCATTCAAGAACCTATCTATCTCAGTCTTAAATACATTCAATGACCTGGCCTCCACAGCCTTCTGTGGCAATGAGTTCCATAGATTCACCACTCTCTGGCTAAAGATGTTTCTCCTCATCTCTGTTCTAAAAGGTCTTCCCTTTACTCTGAGGCTGTGCCCTCGGGTCCTAGTCTCTCCTACTAATGGAAACATCTTCCCCACATCCACTCTATCCAGGCCTTTCAGTATTCTGACCTCACACTTGCCCATGTTGTATTCCAACTGCCACTTCTTTGCCCATTCTCCTAACCTGTCCAATTCCTTCTGCGGCCTCCCCACCTCCTCAGTACTACCTGTCCCTCCACCTATCTTTGTATCATCTGCAAACTTAGCCAGGATGCCCTCAGTTCCTTCATCTAGATCATTAATGTATGAAGTGAAAAGTTGTGGTCCAAACACTGACCCCTCTGGAACTCCACTAGTCACCGGCCGCCATCCTGAGAAGGACCCCCTTATCCCCACTCTCTGCCTCCTGCCAGACAGCCAATCTTCTTTCCATGCTCTAATACCATGGGCTCTTATCTTACTGAGCAGCCTCCCATGCGGCACCTTGTCAAAGGCCCTCTGGAAGTCCAAGTAGATAACATCCATTGGGTCTCCTTTGTCTAACCTACTCATTACCTCCTCAAAGAATTCTAACAGATTTGTCAGGCATGACCTCCCCTTGATGAAACCATGCTGACTTTGCCCGATTTTACCATGCACTTCCAAGTATTCTGAAATCTCATCCTTAATAATAGACTCTAAAATCTTACCAACGACCGAGGTTAGGCTAATCGGCCTGTAATTTCCCATCTTTTGCCTCACTCCCTTCTTAAACAGGGGGGTTACATTAGCGATTTTCCAGTCCTCTGGGACCCTCCCTGAATCCAGTGATTCCTGAAAGATCACCACTAATGTCTCCACTATCTCTTCAGCTATCTCCTTCAGAATTCTGGGGTGTAATCCATCTGGTCCAGGTGATTTATCCACCTTCAGACCTTTCAGTTTTCCTAGCATCTTCTCCTTGGTAATGGCCACCATACTCACCTCTGCCCCCTAACTCTCTTGAACTTTGGGGATGTCACTCGTGTCTTCGACTGTGAAGACTGACGCAAAGTACCTATTCAGTTTCTCCGTCATTTTTTTTGTTTCTCACTACTACTTCTCCAGCGTCATTTTCCAGCGGCCCACTGTCCACTTTTGCCTCTCTCTTACCCTTTATAAATCTCTAAAAAACCTCTAAAAAATCTCTTGCAATCTTCTTTTATATTACTGGCTAGTTTACCCTCATAATAGCTGAGTTAAAGAGGAAGGAATTTGGTAATTATGGTTATATTTAGTGTATAATGTACCTTTAAGAATAATACTTGTTAAGGAAGATCACATGAACTGTAGTAACTAATAGGAGAGTAGCATATGCTACCTTAGCAGTCAGTTTAGGGATAGAGTTTGAGTTGAAAGCACACATGTAGTTGCTGCTGAGTATATTGTAAATAAACTTAAAGCTTCCACCCAAGAAGCGTCTGCAGATCAACTCTATCACTAATAGTTCAACTCGGCCACCCTACAACAATACAGTAGCTTGATGGTAATGGTAGAGTGAGAGATATGCTGTGTCATGAGGTTCCAGATTGTGGTTGTGTACAATTCTGCTGCTGCTGATGGCCCACAGCACCTCAGTTTTGATATCCAGTTTTGAGCCACTTGTCTCTTCTGAATTGATTCTATTTCACAAGGTGGTAGTGCCACACAACACATGAAGGGGAGTGTCCTCAGTATGAAGCCTGGACTTTGTCCCTACAAGGAATGACTGGTGATCACTCCTACCAATATTGTTATGGACAGATGCATCTCAGCTGGGTAGATTTGCGAGGACGAGGTCAAGTAGGTTTTTCCCTCTTGTTTGTTTTCTCACCAACTGCTACAGGCCCAGTCAGGTAGATATGCCCTTCAGGACTTGTCCAGCTTGGTGACTAGTGTTGCTACTGAACCACTCATGATGATGGATATGTTCTTTTTTTCCCCGATGTAAAGATATTAATCATACGCAAGGACTGGTGAAACAGGAATGTGGGTTCTTTATTTGTAGATAAGACTATATCCAAATAATATTCACTGGGAAGCTAATTATGATACATTTGATCTCTACCCTGCTGCTTGCAGACACTTACAAGTACTGGGACTAATAAATCCTGTTGAGGTTTGTAATAATTGACAGTGGTTTAAGATACACCTCCTTAAAGGTGCATGCACATCATTTCACAACAATGGACATTGAAATCCCCAACCAGGGCATATTCTGTGCCTTTGCTATGCTGAGTGCATCTTCCAAGTGGTTTTCAACATGGAGGAATTCTTATTAATCAGATGGTGGTTGGCAGTAGATTGTGATCAGCGGGAGGTATCCTTACCCATGTTTGACCACATGCATGAAGCTTTCTAACTCCCAAGGCCACACCCGCCTGACTTTATATCAATATGCTGCCACCTCTAGTTGGCCTGAACTGCTGGTGCGACAGGAGATACACACGGATAATAATAGCAAAGTCTGGGGCATTGGCTGCGAGATTGTGAGTATGACTGTATCAGGCTGTTGCTTGACTGGTCTGTGGGGCAGCTCTTCCAATTTTGTCAGCAATCTCCATGGCCAGGATTTTCCGGTCGGTGGGCAGTCTTGGTGGGCGGGCCCAGGACCAGTCAGGAAGCCGACTGCCGCCACAATTGGACCCCGGCAGCAATTTCACACTGGCTGACCAATTAATGGCCAGCCAGCATGAATTGCACACTGCAGTGTTCAGCGCTGCTGGGGTGTGGTGTGGGAGAGGGGGGGCGAGCACGGAAGTTTGCACAGAGCTGCCTCAGGAAGCTAAAGATTTTTAAAATAAAAAATAAAGATATTAAAAATAATGAGAGCTTTGTCCCCTCATGTGACTCTGTCACATGAGTAGGGACATTTTAAATATGAGTGTTACAAGATTTTGTTTCTTTTAAACACTGGTTGAAACCTCATCCCGTCCGTGGATGAGGTTTCGCCAAAAATGCAAAGGCAGCTTGGCATTTTTCCCCACCCGCCAACTGAACGGTTGGACAGGCAGTGAAAAACATCTAGTCAATTAATTGATTAAGGGCCTTAATAGGCCGCTTAATTGTTGGCGGGTGCGCTGCCAACTTCCAAACATGTCCGCCGACCGAAATATCACGCGAGTATGCGATGAAGTCCGCCCGACATCATTGTGCATCATTTTATACTCACTCGGCTCAGGCATGTGCCCAGCCAATAAGAGAAAAATTCTACCCATGAAGTGGGCAGTACTGGGACCACTGGGGACTGTTTAGCCACATGTATGCAATCATACTTGAGGGAAACCTGCTGGATAATAGAAGTACTGAGGGAAATGCAAGCTTGCATGGAGAAGCTAAAGCTAATGAGGACAGACCAGCAAAAGTTCAGCAAGCCAAGCTTGTTTAGAGTTATTTTGTGAATTTCTTGTGAGTGATAGTGCTCTCTGGGGCCCAAAAGGTAACCTTTGAACTTCTCCACCCCAGGCAACATTCCCACTTCCTCCAACCACAATCACTGCTGGAACACCCCTTTGTTAGTGCCAGAATTCACTCCTTTTGATTCTACTGAAGATCCCTTGTTTTGAATTTCCTGACTGGGCAGCCACTTCCCATCATCTTCTCAGTAATTTTGGTTGGGATGCTGGCAGCTCACCACCACACTCTCAAGGGCAATTAGGGCTGGGCAATAAGTGCTGGCCCAGCCAGCAAAGCCCACATTCCATAAATGAATGAAAATAAATATTACTGAGGCGTAGCCATTATAACACAGAATTTGCAAAGTGATTCTATAACAATTGGTAAGATAAATGCACACTGTGGCAACCTTTCAGAGTCCCGCAATTTCACCTACTCCCATGATCATGTGAAATAATGCTTACTTATTCCACAATATCTAACCAAGTTGCTCTGGCGCTGTTTTGGATAGAAATTATGGTTCCTCTCTGTGAAGCACTTCCTGCAACAGAAACTAGAAAGCTGCATCCCTTCAGCTGGTGGAACCATTTCTCCCTCATAGCAGCAGGATGCCTTTACAGGCAAATTGCAACTTCTAAGGAGCTGCTGGCCCCAGCTATCTCACCCATTAACCTGACTGTATAATTTGACCATGCACTGAAATGACCTTGATTTTATGTAAGTAAGTAAGCTGACCTTTCTTTTAAGCGAAAGATCAGGTTTCAGCAACACAGGCCTGCACACTCTGTACACAGTAATGCCTTCATGTACCTGATAAAAGCAGTGTCTATAAGTACCGTGCGAACACAACCACTAAGCTATGCATATGTATGACTAATCAAATCAAAAGGATACCTTTAAAGCAAGGTCATTCCTTTTACTAGCTATTACCTTGCCAGCTAAGCAGCACAAGCAATGCAGTAGTGCTTTAAGGGTCAAAGGCAGATATTTTAAAGGTGTTGCTACTCTGTCTCACTGACTTGTTTTGAAAAAATTTGATCCAAGCATTATAGAAATAGTGTATCATCATACAGTTGACCAAACCCATGGTTTTAAAATGATCTTTAAAGAATATCTTTTCAATGGAGCAGATAGAGATATTATGAGATGTGAAAGGTATACAGGTTGTAATGTTAAAATTGCAGAAATTTCTAAGTCAGCGCTCAACTTTCTCATTGCCTTTTGAATTTTCCTTCTTTTCTACTACAATTTTCACATAAGGATATCTGCATTCAAGAAATATTCTGTTAATACTGTCTGATTTCAGCAGCAACAGAAAGACTTGAACTGTTCTTAACAGAAGGGGGCACAACCACACACAATGGAACTGAGGTTAAATTCACTTAAATTCACACTTCAAATTGCAAGACTTTTTTCTTATAATTTTAGACACTGGCTTAAATTGTTTGGTCCCATTTTCATTCCTTGTTTTGTTTTCAGAATTTAATGTCTAGTTTTACGTTTTAAAATGTTAAATATCTGTGCCTAATAAGTAACTCAAATCTCTTTGTTTCACGGAAAATGAATAATAACAATATACAAATGGATGTTACCATTTCATTACATACATATTCCATACTCACATTAAGGTGGGTCAGGGATGAGAGGCAATAGTTGGGACAGCAGTTTACAACTTGCTTGTGTTGTGACACAGCAGGTGGTAAAGGCTGAGTTCTTCAAAATCCCAGAGGGAAGCTTTAAACAACTGTCATTACCTGTATTTTCAATTGATATGTTTGAGATGCAGTTCTGAATTCAGAAATGAAACCACCAAGCCTCCAGGGGTTTTTACATAAATTTAATTAAATATTTATTAATTTAACAAGGAATTAAACACATACGCAGGCCTACAAATAACTACCATAATAACTTTTAAACAAATCCCCAAATTAATCACTCCCAGGTAAATCTCCACCAAGGCAACAATAACCCATAGACTTTAAATAGACACCAGGTAAAGCACATTTTATCTTACAAATTCAAAATGAAGTCCCTTGCAATTTGGTTCCCTTGCAGACACAGTTGAAGGGCTTACAGGCTGCTTAGATCTTACATGCCTCTGAGCTGCACACACAAATCTCTTCTCTGTATATACCTAACCTTCCCCTTGAATGCAAATTCTCATTGAACTCCTGCTCTTCTTACAATAAAACCCCTTTCATAGTGCCAATTTTATTAGTAATGTGAACATATTGCTTAGTGTCTCCTAGCTAGGTGCAAGATTTCATCCCCAGTCTTTTGTTGGTTTATTCAACAAAAAGCAAATGTACCCTGAACCTTACTGTTTAACATCTCAAAACTACTATACATCAAATTGCCCAGACTAGCTGGTTATAATCCAATTAAGACACACACACTTACACCCATAGGGCAGAATTTTTCCATTGGCGAGCTGGGGGCGGGGCCTGCTCGCCGACGTGAAAATGACACAGGCTGACATCGGGGAACCCCCGACATCATCCCACCCCATTTAAATTTTCAGGAAGGCGGGGGCACAGCGTGATCAGCCGTCCACCCGTCAACCTGTCAATGGCCAACTGAGGCCATTGACAGGATAATTAAGGCAATTAAAGGTCCTGCCCGTCCAACCTTGAGGTTGGCAGGCAGGCCAGGAGCCCCAGCGGGCTTCTGAAAAAACATGAAACCTCATCCACTCGGGATGTCTGTTTTAAAAAAGTTTAATAAAGTTTTTGTGATATTTATTAATATATCCCATTTCATGTGACATTGTCACATGAGGGGGACATGTTAATAAGTTTTTTATTTATCTAATTTTAAAGTTTGAAACACTGTCAGTGATCTCCCTGAGGCAGCACATGATCTCAGGGAGATGTGTGCTCTTTCGTGCGCATGCGCAAAAGAGCGCACTCTGACTGTTTGGGAATCCCCCCACCACTGCACAAGAAGCTAGTGCTTCCTGTCAGGTGGTCCGGTGGGCGGGCCTTAATTGACCCGCCCACTTACAATGGCGGCAGGGCTCGTTTCGGTGGCGGTGATCAGCTGCCTGCCCGCCACCGAGCCGGTGGGTCCACTCGCCTATCAAGGGCAAAATTCTGCCAATAGACACAGGCCCTACTACAAGTCCACTTTAAAATAATTTCCAATAACATTATATACATCAATATCTTCATGACACTTTGTACATGTGCCGCATGTAGAGTATTAACTAACATGGTTTGCAGGCTGATTTCTTGGCTACTTTTCAGTGACTGTGCAGCTTATGTGATCAGTGTTGCAGCACTTATTGTTATTGTTATATAGCAAAATTTAATTCCCCCCGCCCACCCCTGGCAGTGATTTTGAAGACAGGGGGGCAGTTAATTGGGAGGGCGTGTGTGGGGTGGGGATCCTGCCGCCTTCTCGCCTCTGCCCACTTAAATCGAAGGACAGGCATGGGAGGGGGGAATGCTCATGGACAGCCTTCCTGCCCGGACTCTAACTGAGACTCTCAAGTGGGTAATTAATGCCCGCTTAAGATCCTCATCCCACCACAATTGGTATTCAACCAGTGGCGGATCGAGGTGTCACCACATGGGGAACCCGAAAAGCAAACCCTGTTGGGCTTCCAGGCTGGGGTCCCTCATTCAAAGGCATTCAGTGCCTTGTCAGTTGGGACCCAGCATCAGGAAGGGATGGGGCAACAACTGACATAGACCCACTTGCCCCATTCTTTCGACACCCGCACCACCCCTTCCACCACCCCCCAACAGGCAGTGACCCCCCTCCCCATGACCCAATTATTTCATGGAAACTGCTTTTGGTCCCTGGGATCCCAAATCCTGGGCAAGGCCCGATGTTGGCCAGTTAAGTTTTGGCGGGCCTCTCCAACAGAGGCGAAGCTGGGCTCCCACGGGTTCACCAGCTGGAGGGTGAGACCTATATTGCCAACATTAAATTCCGTCCTATGTTTCATTGCAAAACTAAAGTAAAACGAATAGAGAGGTGAAGTAGTATAGTGCTGCTGGAGAAATACTAAGTGATGACCACAAAGGAAGGGTGCAAAATCTGAGAATCCCCAGAAGCTAATCATAGAGTAGCACTGTTGGGAGTCTGGGATTAGATTGTATGTTGCCTTGGCCTGGTGGCAGCCTTCAGTGTTAGAAGATGACATCTTGCGTTGTGGTGGTCAACTCTGTGTTAAGCATTGCCTAGTGTGGCTAACGTACCTCTGGCATGGCAGTCTCTGCTGCAATTGCTGCAGACGAAGACAGTGGCTGAAAAAATGCACAATTCCCGGGCCTCAGTTGTCCATGGGCCCCCTTCTCAGCCAACTGAGCTTTTCATTTCTGCTTGCCTCTTCCAATGCCTTTCCAAAGAGTCAACCTACAGAGGTCATGGCCATCAGTGACCCTCTCCCAGTTATCAGAATCAATGTCCACCATTTTCATATCTCCTTGTCATGGAGATTTGTACGCCCAAGAGGTGGTGACCCAGTGGTCAGTTCACCATACAGAAGGTCTATGGGTACACGGCCATCATCCATATGATTAATTTGGCCGAGCCAACGCCAACATTGTAATGAACGTATGCTGATGGAATTAGCATGTTCCAGTGCTTCTAAGTCCTGCCAAGGGATGCTGATGATAAGTCTGAGACAACAAACCATTCAACCTTTTCTCCTGCCTAGCATATGCTGTCCAGGTATCGCCACTGTAGTGGTATGTGCAGAGGACACAGGCACGGTAGACTCACAGTTTGGTGTTCTTGGTCAGCTTGCTGATATTCCACACTCTCTTACTCAGCCTGGACATAACAGCTGCAGCTTTTGCAATGTGTTTGTTGATTTCAGCATCAAGTGACAGCTTGTCGGTGATTGAGGAACCAAGTTATGTGAAGCTATCAAGATCATCCTGCGTCACATTGTCAATTAATATTGATAGATGGCAGTATGATAACATTCTGGACCACGACATTTGCTTTCCTGATGCTGACGGTTAAACCAAATTCTTTTAAGGCATGTGAGAGTCTGTCCATTTGCCACTGCAGGGGCAGAGGTTTACGTCCAGCGGGTGGGCACAGTCCCAAACTGATCAGGTGTAAAATCACGCGAGATGACGTCAGGCGAGTGTCCCAACGTCATTGCGTGATATTTAGCTTTGCAGGCGCGCACAAAAGTCAGAAGCACGCCCGCCAATAATGAAGAGGGCAATTAAACCAATTAACTGCGCAATTGTCTCTGATTTTTCGTGGCTCATCCAACCTTACAGTTGGTGGACAGGTGAATTGGCCAAGCAGCCTTTACATTTTTCATCAAACCTCACCCAAGGGCTGAATGAAATCTCCGTCATGCAATAAAATAAAAATAAATATCTGTGGGCAACATTTTAATCACGTATATTTTCAGGTGCTTGATTGTGATGCACGGACATTTTTTTGCAGCCTCTTAAACCTTTATTTAATCATTTGAAGACCTGCAGCTCCCTGAAGCAGCTGTCTGCCTTCAGGGACCTCTCTCGCAGTGCTCACCCGTGCCCCGACCTCTTGCGCCCCTACCCCGGCAGCGCTGAGTTTTTCAGTGCGCGTTTAATGGCCAGCCAGTGTGAAATTGCAATTTGGGCTGATCACGGTCGGGGGTCCATTTCCCAGCCGCTCCCAGGCCCGCCGATTGCACCCGCCCACCAAGGGTAATATTCAGGCCTAGGTGTTCCTCAATACGCAACGTTAGTGCAGCAACCTACATGCAGAGCAACCTTTTGATGAGGACTTGGTGTACGTTTGCTTTGGATCTTAGACGAGCCAGGCTAAACAGCTTTCTCTCAGTTCTGGTATGTAAGTAGACATCCTCTGTAGGTGATCTGAAGGCATATGACAGCAGCAAAGAGAATATGCCAAAGAACATAGATGATGGAACACAACCCTGTTTGACCCCATTGTGGATCTCAAAGGGTTCCAATGTTGCACCATCATAGCTGACCTTGCCTATCATGTTGTCATGGAAAGGGGAGATCACACTGAGCAGCTTCTGTTGGCAGCCATTTTTCTCCAGCAGCTTAAATAGACCACCCCTGCTCACATGGTAAATGCCTCAGTGAGATTGATGAAGGCAATATATAATGGTCTCCTTTGTTCTTGGCATTTTTCTTGCAGCTGCTGAATTGAGAAGCTCATGACAACTGTAAATCCTCCAGTTCTGAAACCAAACTAGGAATTCAGGGTAGATGCGTTCAGTCAGGATCTGCAGTCTGATAAAGGCAACACTTTGCCCATGATGCTCAGCAGAGAGATGCCTCGATAATTGTTACAATCACTGTGGCTGCCCTTGTTCTTGTACAGGGGCATAATCTTTGTATCACACATATTCTTGGACATTGCTGCCTCCCTCCAGCAGAAGCAGATAAATTCATATGGATGCTACAGGATTGCTGGTTTCCTGAGCTGGGTGAGTTCAGGTGGTATAGTACCAGCATCTGGACCTTAACTCATGACAAGTGAATCAATGGCTTTCCTAAGCACCTCCACCATGGGTTCGATATCTCGCTCAACCATGATAGATAGGCTTTCCCATGTGTCCAGAACTTCCTCAGTGACAGTGTTCTCCCTGGAGTACATCTCAAGGTCATGATCCGCCCATTTCTCTAAATCTTTATTGCAGCTGGTGATCACCTCCCCTGCCTTTGTTTCCAATGGAGCTGTTTTCTTTGCTGATGGGCATGTCGCCCCTTTGATCCCTTCATACATGCCCCTGGCATTCCCAGTGCCAAAAGACATCTGGATGTTCTGATAAAGTTGTGACCAGTAGTCATTGGCGTACCACCTTGCAGTTCATTGACTTCACTTCAAGCAACTCTTAGTGCATTCAGAGTTTTCTAGTTGGACCTCTCTTGTAGTTAAAGAGAGCAGACTGAGTGGCTTCAATGACAGGTTCAATCACAGTGATCCTCAAACCAGTCAGCATTTTTCTGCTCTTGCTTCCCATATGTTGAGATTGTGGTATTGTAGAAGGTATCTCGAACTATGTCCCATTTTGCTTCTGCACTCTTGTGTGAATGCCAGAGAGCTTCTGTTCAATTGAGTAGAGGAACTGTTGGTTTTTATCTGGATAGTGTAAAGCTGAAGTGGAAAAAAGGATGACATATCTGCTTTGAATAAAAAGTTTTCATGTTGCCTCAATTGCAAGTAATGTAGAAACACATTACATGGAGATAAAGAAAGGAGACAAAATAAAGAATTATCCCCCTCAGGAAAGGCAATGGAACTTCAATTTGCAACAAGATTTAAAGTAAATTTAAAGTGAACAAGATTCTTGTTTTAAACTTTAACCCTTGAAGGAGTCAAAATAATAAGTCTATTGTAGAAGTCAAATTAACATTGTTGCTGTCCATAAGATGTGTTTTATGAACCAAATTAAGTTAACATCTAACATGAGTACTCTCTACAGGCATGGCTCTTTTGCCAAATGGTTAAGTTGTTACTATGGAAACAAGTGGTGCTCTGGAATGGCAGTCTTGGATGAAGGTCTCTAGCCTTGCAGGAGGACATGAAGATGATGATGAATTACTTTCTAATAGCAATTTATCAAGCTTTCGTACAACATAAATACTAGGTTTAACATTACCCTATCATTGTCAAGTGGAAACAATGCAAAGGCTGTGGTGAAAGGTCTAACCTGTCATGCAAAACATAGTTAATGGGCTAAATGTGGTATAGCGCTGCAATTAAGTTCAGCCTTTAACAAAGACTTGCCCTCATTTGGAAGTAAATCACACTAGAAAATAAATAAAATGCAAATGTGTGGACAAAGCCTGGTATAAATAAAGTTTGCTTGGTATAATACATTCATTCTCAGTAGTTTTTACTTTTGAAGTTTGGCAGACTAGACTCAAATACAAAGAATCTCTTCACTTTTATGATATTTCTATTAATAACTTTAGGTGGAGAAATAAACAGAATGGTCTTATTCTTGGTAGAATTGCAATGCATCATGGACAGTTAAATGTTATTTATGGACCTTACAATGGTCTTGTTTCACAGTAAACATTAAATTCCACTAATTTTGCAATAATTCTGCTATAAAAAGTGTTAAATGAAAATACTGCTACATGTTACATGAATGGAATATTCACTTTTGACCAGGATGCTAGTTACCAGAAAACAGCACGGTATCCCACAAACAGAAGCATACATCAATTTGGAATTTTGCTATTGTTGTTGCTGTAAATCTCATTAATGTATCTTCTTACAAAAATAAGATGTAAGTGATCATATATAAATAAAATCACCTCAAGCTTTTAGCAAAAATATGTCAATGGAGTTCATTAAAGATTAGGGGCTGGATTTTCTTAATACTTAAAGATTAGGGATTGGATTTCCCACTGCCACAGCCCTGTTCCAAGCTATATTTTGTTTCCAATGGAGCCGCATGCAGGGCATCCATTCCTTGCCTACCTCAAGTAAATGGCAGCATGAGGTGGGGCTTTTGTGAGGGGATGTGCAAGCACTCAGTTTAGGTACATTCGCTTATTATCTGCTCCTTTCGCTGCCAATGCTCCTCAAACAGCCTAACCTGGATCAGTGGCTAAAATGACCCTAATTCCTTTAAATGGAAAGAGACAGCCTAATAGAGGTTTGCATTCTCTCCAAGTTGGTCTCCAGCATTTACTTTTAAAGCCTTCCATCTCAGCCTTTACCTTCGGGGTGCTTCTGTCTCTTTAATTGCTCTTGCTGATTCTGAGGTGCTGCAGAATCCAACCCCTGTGGCCAATAACCTCCCAAACCCAGGACAATTGATTGGGGTTGCTGCGGAATTGGAGGGGGAGATGGATGTCCCACCCTGCTGCTTCTCTGCTATTGGAAGGAACTTCCAATCCAAGCTCTCACATTGATGATACCATTTAAATCTCACTTTAAAGTTATCTGCAAACACGATCATCATTATTTTATATATCTTGTATCTTGCAGGTTACATCAAATTATGAAGATTATTTTTCTGTATTCATGCACGTTTGAAAACTTTTTATTCCTTTTCATGAACAAATGATTGTACAGTCAACTCCCCATGACATAGTAATGCCAACGTTTGAATGCCCAGGGAAGCTGAATGATAACATCATTTTTTTTAAATGAGAGTTTCAGATAATAAAGATGGATAAGGCTTTGGCGACAATGATATGATGGATTAGCAGGGCTTTACCATCATCTACAAGAGTTGGATTTGAATGGATAGCATGAAATAAAGGCAATGGGAACACAATCAGATGTGTAGCTTTCTGTCCTTAGTACCCAGGTAGTAACATAATGCACCAGATCACTTGCGATTGGAAAACCGGCCTGATTTTCATTTCATATATAAAGTGCAAGCGATCCATCAGATTACCTTACATGGTTTTTTTACATATAGATAAATCTTATCTCTAGGATTCCTAACAGAGAACTGGATTTACAGTTTTTTTTAACATATATGCCAGTTCACAAGGACAGCCACAGCAATTTGCATTTCTTCTCAAATGGTGGGGGTGAAAAAATAACAGCGAACACCCAAGCAGGAATGCAGAGACAAAAGAGAGACAGAGGATTAGGTCAGTGGAAAGGAGGTGGTGGCGAGGTAGTTGCAGATGGCACAGGTAAAGAGAAGGATTTTAAGACTGATTTAAAATAACACATGGAAGTACTTAGTCAGGTGGAGGGAACTAGGCTGTGAATTATAAAGGCCAAGAGTATAGTGGCTAAACAGATAACAGCTAATAGAACTGCAGGGGAATTGGAAACAGTAGACGACTACAGATTCATCTGAAGTCATGAAGTAGGAAGAGTTTACTAAACTGAGTAAAGCAGAAGTGCTCAGAACTAAACATTTAAATGCACATTTAAATACTAAGTTATAGCTGTTTCCAGCTTAAGGCCGCAGGACAGAGATAAGTAAATTGCATTCCAACAAGAGAGAATGTACATACCAGATGCGACCACAGAAATCTGTGAGGTTTCTAAGATGCTTAGTTTAGAGGCTGTTAAACATGGTGAGAAATTCTCATGCATATCAAACATGTCAAAAAAAAGAAAGAAAAGCAATCACAAAATCCCTGTGCATTTGCATAAATAGGCTTTTATTCTAAGTGTTCTTCAAATTTTCCAAATGTATGCTTGTGAATTTACAGTCACACCCTTCACCTGTGAGGATTTTCTAGATGTCACTGGGTTCTGGCCACCAAAAAATTCGATACTAAGTGACATTCACATATATAATGAAGTTTCAGTTGCTTGTCTCACTTGATCATAACTTGTCTTCTCATCAAAATATCAAATGGGTCTGTTTCCTTGATTTAATTGACAGTACTGTGACTTTGAGTCAAAAAACTATTTTGTTCCAGTATGTATATTTGTATGAGACACAGACATATGAAAGTGTTCCTATCTGTCAGTATCATGATTTCATTGTATTTTGACACCAGCATCTCCAAAATATAATTGAATGTATAGAGGACTGTAGAGTATTGAGCCTGCATGCAAATGTCAAAGGAAACTAACAGAAGTATTAGTTTAAAAAGGAAAAATTCTGGAAATGCTCAGGATCAGACAGCATCTGTGGGGGAGATACAAAATTAATGGCCGGGATTTTCTGTCCCCGCTGATGTCGGGCGTGTTCAGTGGCATGAGTGGACAATATGGTTAGGAGGCCAAAAATCGGTTTCACGACATTGTGAAACCAGTTTGCGATTCTCCGCACAGACTGCCAATGACGGGCCGTAATCACCGCTTTCGGATGGCAGGAACCTCATTATAATACAACATCATATCATTATAAAGCCAGCCCACTGGAATCATCTCCCCCATCCCTGCTGGATTTCTACCTTCGTCAGTCGGAAAACACACTGGTGCAGAACACATCTTGTCAAGTGTGACGTGCAGAAACTAGGCCTTATTGCCAGGGTTTTGATCATATCTCGCATATCCGAGGAGCAGAGGATGCTGGGGCCTGACAACAATGACACACTGGAGGAAAGTCCATAGCATGCTGAATGGATTTTCAAGGACATGGCTCTGCTGAGAAGCAGTGCACAGATGTTGGAAAGTCACCGTTGATGCTCAAAATGGATGATGGTCAAAGGGCTGGGAGAGGAAAGCCTAGGATTGACTGGAAGAGGAAGAGGTGTCGGGGGGTGTGAGTTTGGGCGGGAATAAAGGTATTGGGCGGAGGGACTACATGGGAGGAGGAGGTAACAGGGAAGAAGATGGCAACTGGGGAAGTAGGTGTAAGAGGGGTGGGAGGTGTAAGGCAAGGAGTTCGGAGGGGCAAAGGAGTGTGGAAAGTGAAGGGGGTAAGGGTTGAGGAAGGAGTGCGGAGAAGGGAGGGAGTCCAGGGGTAGGAAGGAGTAGAGAGAGGGAAGGAAGTAAAGGTGAAGAAAAGAGTGTGGAGAGAAGGGGAGTCCGGGGGGAGGAAGGAGTGTGGAGAGGTGAGGGAGTAAGGGTAGAGGAAGAAGTAAGTGTGGAGGAAGGAGTCGGGAAGTGGGAAGGAGTAAAGCTTGAGAAAGAAATAAGAGGGCCTAAAGGAGTCAGGAAGGGGGAAGGAATAAGTTTGGATGAAGAAATGAGGCTGGAGGAAGAGGTATGGCTGGAGGAAGGAGTCAGGCGGGGGGAAGGACTAAGGGTGGCGGAAGTAGTAAGGGTGTCTGAAGAAGTCAGGAAGGGGAGGGACTAAGCAGGGAGGGGGAGTCCAGAGGAGGCTGTGGGAGGACTGTGGGGGGGAGGGGTTATGGGGGGGAGGGACACTGGGGTGGGGGGGAAGGGGTTCCATGGGGAAGGGGTTCAGAGGCTGCAAGGGGGTCCGGGAGGGGGGATATCCAGGTGAACCTGTAAGGGAGGGGTCTGATGGGTCCATGACTGCCTCCTGGGGAGCGAACTGAGGGTGTGTGGTATGAGGGAATGGTGAGAATGGCCGAGGACAGAGTGAGGCAGTAGAGTGCGAGGGTGAGGGTTCGACGGTAGTAGTAGAAGGGGCTGAGTGTAGTTGGTGGAAAACCGGAGGCAGACACGGACCCTGAGGGTGGGAAGGAGGAGGTTGGGGAGGTTAACGTCCATGAGGATGGAATTTTTGGGAAGTAAGGGAATATGCACATTCACCAGGACATTCCCGAAGGAAAAGGGCTGTGGCTGGTAGGTCATGGAGGGGAAGTAAAAGAGGGGATGCTACAGGGGTCAACAGCGATGGGGGAAAGGAAATGGGTGACCAGGGGAGGGTAATGAATGGGGGATTGAAAGTCAAAGCAAGCTAGCACCTTTCTGTCCAAATCAAAAGTGAAACAAGAGTCGTGGTGGGCGAGATCAGGTGCTGCATGTGAGTGTGATCATTGGTGGCCGGTGATGTAGGTCAGCTCAGATGGAGAACTATAAGAAAACCCAGCAGGCAGCATTGAAAATGCTGAGGAAATTGAGATAAGTGTGATATGGGAAAGATCCACGTGCATGGGAGACAGCTTGCACGAATCTCCAAAAGGCCCTGCCACACATACACTTCTCCCTCGCACTCGTGGGCTGGCTGCTCCCTCTGCAGTGAAAGAGGATGAGACTGAGGTGCTCACAGCAAAGGAGACTTGGAGGGAGTGTACATCCTCTGAGATTCCAGAGTGGATGATCCAGGGGTATCCAGTGTCCTCCCTTTGGGTGCTCAAGGGCCCTGGCCTGATTCATTGAGGGGAAGAAGCACCTGGAGGAACATTGGGGTTTCTCATTTCCCTCTTGTGCTGCCACTGCAGGAACTCACCTATGGCTCCCAAGATGCAGTGCAGGTCTGCGCACATCTCCATGTTCTGCTGTGCCAAGGTCTCCATGGCATCATCCATCCTCCCCATGGAGACCTCCATATGGACACATGTGGGCACCACTTCATCAGAGAGCAGGCGGACGCACTCCTCCAACTCACGTGCCACTCTGTTGAGAGTTTCCAACAGCTCTGCATGATGTTCTCTTTCCTTGACTCTCCAGGGTGAGTTGGACAGCCAAATCCAGAGGTTTGTCATCTGACTCAGACCTCACAGATGCCTGATTCCCAGCCGTCCTCCAAGTGCTGGTTAGCTCACATGAACCTGCCTCCTCCTGCTGTGGACACGTATCTGTGCAGTGACCACCAGATTGTGAACCCAAGCCTGCTCTAGGTCTAGGTCCCACCGAGGTGTCTGTCTCTGTGCTGGTGGAGGGTGTGGGTAAGCGCTGTGAAGGATCTTCCAGGCTGCTTATTTCCAGCTCTTCAATGGAGGAGGTGTCCTCCTGACAGGAGGTGAGAACATGGATGGAGCTGAGGAACTGGTTGGCTGAGGGTGTTGGCTGCTTAGCAGAGCTCCTTATGAACCAAAGTAGAGATAATTAGTGCACGGCAGAGTCAAAATCAGGAGAGAGAGCACTCACATTTGCATTGAGAGAGGGATGATGTGGTACAGGATCCTCAGGTGGGTATTTGCTGCCAACGTCACCTTCACCGAAGACATGGTCCACATCCTCACCAGTCAGCACCAAGGCATGCTTCTCAAAATGAAGGGTCTAATGTGGGCCACTTGACCCCTGGTCTGGGACCTTTCCCTGCTGATGTGAGCCAGATTCTCCTGCATGAAAATAAATGGAGAGAGTGTGAGCAGGATGCATGCCACTGCATGGGATGTTTGTGTGGTGAGTGGAAACATAGATGGGATGAGGATATGAGTTCCAGAGGATATGAGCCTGATGGAGATGTGAGGGTGTGTGTGAGAGTTTGTGGTGTTCTGCCTTGAGATGTGAGATCCCTGTAGATGTGTGATGGGTTTGTGAGTGTGTGAGTTGACATTAATGAGAAGAGTGACTTACCCTGGCGGAACGAATGAGACCATCCATTCTGTAGTGGCACTGGGTGGCTGTCCTCTTTTGCAGGGCATTGGTGCTGACCACCACTGGATCTCATGCTGGATCATGGTGAAGCCGCTGCTCCTTCTGTGGCCAGAGCGAATGTAGAGGACATCACGGCAGACCTCCACAGCATCCAATAGGCACTTGAGGGATGTGTCACTAAACTTGGGGGCTGTAGTCTTTTTGCCTTTTGGGGCAATGTCTTCCTTGCAGCAGTCCTGGGCTGGAAGCACTGAGAGGTGTGCACACAGCCGGACTTTAAATATGGCACCTGGCATGATGAAGCAGCAATGTGATGACATGGCGGGCGAATGAGAGCCCTCCTGCCATGGAAATGGCGTGTGTCCTGGGAATGCTTAATTAATGTGGCCTGTCTGGGATGATATGTTGTGGAAAGCTGCCATTGCGGCCCACGGGTAACACATCATTTTACCTGCCCGCTACCACACTTGGTGCACAATCTGGGATGATTCTGCTCGTAGTGTCCACCATTTCCCTGTCCATTATATGAATGGTGCAATATCAATGCATTTTTTTAATGCATTCAATTATTTAAAATGCTCTATTTCTCTTCCTGAGTGGGGGAAATGATACATGTTACAACCTGATTTATTATGATCTCACATGATAATTTTGAAAATTATGAAAAATAACACTACTTGAATTGGTTAGGCTAGAAACTGGAGATTTGATTATCAAATTTACACTCTTGAAGAGTAATCAACTTTTCATGGATTTCTTGAATGGATTTTTATTTGTCTATATTTGCCAAATGCTTTTTATCATATAATTGTTTAAATGCAAATAAAATTATTACTTGTTTTAATTTTCAGGTTTGTCTGGTAACATCTGCTATCTCAAAGAGGATGTATTTGTGTCATATTAAATCCAGTAAACCAAGGTGGTGATTGTTAATCCCACAGAAATGCACCTTTGAGAGAGTAGAGAGCTGGGTGGAATAAACCAAACTCAATCTTTCTGAGCAGAGCCATTGATCTGGTTTTCTCAGCACCCTTGATTGCACACCATGGGCTGATAATGTGACCCCAAACAGCACTGCTGCATGTGTCTCTGGAGGAATATTTTTCAGGTGCTTCAGGCACATTATTTATGACACTGGCCATACAGTAGGCACTAGGACTATAATTATTGGTGCCGACAATCAGCCGAGGCCTGAGGAATGTTCATAGAGAGCAACCAGCAATTTTTTGTTATCATGGCATCAGAGGAACAGGTGTCACAATAAAAGAGTGACAGGTGGCACAAAGCAGGTGGGCAAGATTTAGGGGTGGCAAGAATTGCAGACAGGCACGAGGCAACGGCTTTTAACATCTTTTTCAGTTGGAGCGCCTTTTTCGTTGTTGGTTATATTCTATTAACGTATCATTCTAGTAAGCTGCAAGTAGTCAACTGATTAACTTAAATCATAACTAAGTCACGTTGAAGCATGAGAAAGTCAATTGGAAAGTTGTTGCTTGAATTCATAGAAAGGTTGGTTCTACTTGCCATCACCTACAAACTCAGTCTTTTATAAAGTACATACCTATTATTTTACATAATATTACTGTCCTCATGACAGGCTACAGAGAAGCATCGTTTATGTCAGTGATTCAGTACGGATCAAAGCCTTGTTGACCAGTGGATTGAATAGAGATAACTTACCCTATCACAAACAAAAACAGAAAATGCTGGAAAAACTCAGCAGGTCTAACTGCATCTGTAGAGAGAAAAAACAGAGTTAGCGTTTTGAGTCCGCATGACTGAAGAAGAGTCATATAAACTCGAAACGTTAACTCTGGGTAAAATTTTTCCCCCTTTGGGGGAGTTATGCGGGGGTAGGCACAGACCTGATTGGCGCCCCTGATCTGGTCCGTGCCGCCATTTTATGTGGGCTGGCCAATTAAGGCCTGCCCAGCATGACGTGTGCCCAGAAGAGCTGAGCGCTCCCTGTGTAGGCGGGGGGAGAGGGGATCCCTGAGTTGGGGCCTAGAGTCTTTCACACATGCACGTGAAAGAGTACAGAAATTGTCCTCAGGGATATTAGTTTCAGTTCCAAAGCTTTTAATAAAGAAAAAAAAAGCATTTTTAAGACATGTCTCCTCATGTGACAGTTTCACATGAGCTGGGACATGTCAATGAACTTTAATGAAAAAATTTATTTAATGTATAAACCCTTCATAAAATCTCATCCTGCCCGTGGATGAGGTTCCATGAAAAATGCAAACGTCGCCTGGGTGCTTCACCTGCCCGCCAACCTCAATTTCTCAATAGCCTTAATTAGTTCATTAATGACCTTAACAGGCCTTTGACAGCTCGGCAGGCATGCAGCAGCCGAGTCAGCTGTGCGCCCGCCAAACTGAAAATCTAAATGATGCGCGATGAGATCAGAAAGCACGCTCGACCTCACCCTGCATCAATTTACGCCTCGGCGAGTGGGCACCGCCCACGCTTGCCGAGCTGAAGATTCAGCCCTCTGTTTCTCTCTCCACAGATGCTGTTAGACCTGCTGAGTTTTTCCAGCATTTTCTGTTTTTGTTTCAGATTTCCAGCATCTGCAGTGTTTTGCTTTTAGCTTATAGCTTACTCTATGCTGGCTTTCATTCTCTACAACGTTGGAGAGATGGGTCTCAAATGTCATTCTTATTCAAGATTATGACAGCCAACACCACAAGAGTTGTCAGCTTTTAAGTCAGGTCTTCATGTATATTTACTGAGAACACAGATGAGCTGCACCTCCACTCTTTACATCAATCCAAAAAAAGATTGACAGAGCACCAGCAGTGAAGCCTCACATATTACTTATCCCAACAGCGTTATTACCTGGATCTCTGTCTCTTGCAACTTTTTATTTGTTTCAAAAGTGCTTTAGTCCAAAATGACCCCACTTTATAAATTGTATAACGTTACATAAGTTTATATAACTGAATATTTACATCATTCACTTTGTTGTTCAAGACTGTGTAGAGTTTTATCATATTCATCACAATCTGCCAGATAGAATCATGGAATCATGGAATAGTTACAGCCCAGAAGGAGGCCATTCCCATGCCAGCACTCTGTAAAAACAATCCACCTAGCCCCATTCACCTGCCTTTTTCCTGTCGCCCTGCAAATGTTTTCTCTCCAGATGATTATTCAGTTCTCTTTTGAAGGCTTGGATTGAATTTACTTCCACCACACTTTCAGGCAATGCATTCCAGATCCTGACCACTTGCTCCGTGAAAACATTTCTCCTCATGTCCTTATCATTTCTTTTCCAATCACCTTTAATCGTCTCCTGGTCTCGATCCTTCCACCAACCAGAATATTTTCTCTGTCTACTCTGTCCAGATCTTTTATAATGTTGAACATATAATAGGTAATAGCGCAAGGGCTAAAGAATTGTCATGGCCATTTTGTGGGCATGAGGATCATGATGTGCGATTACATCATGTCTGATCGAGGTGATTGCAAGCAGCACACTAACCTTTGGTGTACTGCCCAGAATGCTGCTGACTGCATGATCAACAGATGGCAGGTGGGGCTAGGTGGGGTGGGTGCAGATACATACAAGGCTAACATGAGTTACAACTAGCCTGCACCTCTTAATAGGGAGGTGCAATCTGGGAGCAGCAGGTGTTGTAACAGCTTCAGAAAGGGTTTCTAACTTGCAATATGGGGTATCCAACAGAGCAGCAGACCAGAGAGAAGTCTCTCTGGTTCTCTGATGTAGCACTAAGGAGGCCTTAGTCCTGTGGGAAGAAAGGAAGAGCAAGGATATGTTTTCACAGAGAGCCGGGAGTTTCTCCAGACACAAAGTGCAAATGGAATAGGAACAAATAACCACAGAGGTCAATGCAAGGAGCTGGACTTTGTGGACCCTGCTGGAGCATGCAAGAAATGGCCTAGCTAGCACTCAATTCAAGGGCAATTAGGGATGGACAACAAATTCTGGCCTTGTCAATGATGCCCACATCTCATGAAAGGATAAAGAAAAAAAAAGATGGAGGTCAGGTTTGGAGCATTGCGCCAAAACCCTGGCGGCGGGAAAACAGCTCCTAATTTTCTCGGCAGTGGGAGAGTAGGCAAGAGGAGACTAGTCCAATATCAACAGAAACCCCATGAATATTCAAAATCAACCACTTATATGCAATTTAATCCTGGGATTTAATGCAGCCTTCCCAATTAAATTAAACTGACATAAGAACATGTGAACATACGATTTAGGAACAGGTATAGATCACTCAGCTCCTCAGGCCTGCTCCGCAATTCAATAAGATCATGGCTGATTGGATTGTAACTTCCCGGCTACCCTCAAATAACATTTCACCTCCATGTTTATCAAGAATCTATCTACCTCTGCTTTCAAAATATTCAAATGCTCTGCTTCCACTACGTTTTGAGGAGAGGCTCACTACCCTCTGAGAGAAAACAATTATCCTCAAATCTGCCTTAAGTAATGACCCCTGGTTCTAGATTCTCCCACAAGAGGAAACATCTTGTCCACATCCATCCTGTCAACACCCCTCAGGATCTTAATGGTACAACCAAGTCACCTCTTACTCTTCTAAACTCCAGTGGATACAAGCCTAATACATCCAACAGTTCCTCATAAGACAAACTGCCCATTCCTGGAATTAGTCTAGTAAACTTTCTCTGAACTGCTTCTAACACATTCACATCATTCCTTAAATAAAGAGACCAATACTGTACACAGTACTCCAGATGTAGTCTCACCAGCGTCTCTTACAACTGAAGCATAACCCCCCACCTTTATATTCAATTACCCTCGCAATAAATGATTACATTCTATTAGCTTTCCTAATTACTTGCTGTACCTGCATATTAACCTTATGCGATTCATGCACTAGGACCCTGAGATCCCTCTGCCTTTCAGAGCTCTGCAATCTGTCATCTAGATAATATGCTTCTTATTTATTCTTCCTGCTAATATGGAGAATTTCACATTTGCCCACATTATACTACATTTGCCAGATCTTTGCCCTGTCACTTATATTATAAAGATTTGGGGGCCCAGAATTGATCCCTGTGGCACACCACTCCAACTAGAAAAAGACCCATTTATGCCTACTCCCTGTTTCCTGTCAGCTAGCCAATCTTCTTCCATGCCAACATGTTACTCCCTACACCATGAGCTTTTATTTTCCGCGATAACCTTTGATGTTGCACCTTTTCAAACGCTTTCTGGAAATCTAAGGTCAGGATTTTACTCTCGTCAGGCAGGTGCACACCCGACTCGAATGATCGCAATATGATGCGTGATAATTTCGGGTGAGTGTCCCAACGTCATCGCGCACTCACGCGACATTTCAGTCAGCGGACATGTGCAGGATTTGGCAGCGTGCCCGCCAACAATTAAGTGGCCTATTAAGGCCCTTAATCAATTAATTGGCTAGAATTTTTCGCTGCCCGTCCAACAGTTCGGTTGGCGGGCGGGCGAAAAGTCCAAGCGCCCTTTGCATTTTTGGCGAAACATCATCTGCGGATGGGATGATGTTGCGACTAGTGAGTTAAAAAAAAAAATTTAGTCTCCTTTTTAACATGTCCCTGCTCATGTGACAGAGCCATATGAGGGGCCATGTTTTCATTATTTTGTATATCTTTATATTTATTGTTAAAAATCTTCAGCTCCCGAGGCAGCTCTATGGCTCAGGGGGCTTCTACTGTGTGCACTCGTGTGCATGTACAAATTTCAGCGCTCATGCTCCTCCTGCCTTCACCTTGGTAGCACTGAGAGCTGCAGCGTGCGTTTCACACCATCTAGCTGCTAATTGACCAGCCAGCGTGAAATTGCAGTTGGGGGCCAATCATGGGTGGCAGCCAGTTTCACAATAACTCCCAGGCCTACCCGCTGTACCCTCCCGACGAGGGCAAAATTCTGCCCTAAGTACAGTACATCCATCGGTTCCCTTTTATCTGCAGCACATGTGACTCTTTCAAAGATCTCCAATAAATTGGTTAAACATGGTTTCCCTTTCACAAAACCATGTTAACTCTACCTGATTGTCTGGATTTTTCCCAGTGAACTGCCACAACATCTTTAATAATACCTTCTAACATTTTCCCTACGACAGATGTTAAGTTAACTGGTCTTTAGTTTCTTGCTTTCTGTCCCCTTCCCTTTTTGAATAAAGGAAATACATTTGCTATTTTTGAATCTATTGGAACCTTCCCCGAAACTAGGGAATTTTAGAAAATTAAAACCAACGCATCAACTATCTCATTAGTTACCTCATTTAATACTCCAGGATGAAATCCATCAGAACTTGGGGACTTGTCTGCCTTCAGATTCAACAGTTTTCTAAGTACCACTTTCCCGGTGATTGTAATTTTCCTGCATTCCTCACTCCCTCCCAATTCCTGATTTAGGGCTATTTTTGAGATGCTACTTGCTGTATGGTGAAGACCGATGCAAAACACCTGTTCAAGTCATCTGCCATCTCCTTATTTTCCATTATTAATTTCCATGGCTACTTTCTATAGGACCAACTCTCACTTTGTTAACTCTTTCCTTATTTAAATATCTATAGAAACTCTTATTCCTGTTTTCATGTTTCTATCTAGCCTTCTCTCATACATTAATTTTTCTCTCCTTATTAACCTTTTTATCATTCTTTATATTCTGTCCAATCTTCTGATCTGCCATCTGTCTTTGTGCAATCGTATACTTTTCTTTTAAGTTTGATACTGTCTTTATAACTTTTTTAACTTAACCACCACGGTGTGTCCTTCCCTCGGAATTTTTATTGCGCGTTGAAATATATCTATTCTTTGTATTCTGAAATATCCACTTAAATGTCTGCCACTGGCACCTCTATTGGCTTATCCCTTAAACTCATTTGCCAGTTCACTTTAGCTAGCTTTGCTTTTATGCCCTCGTAATTGCTCTTATTTAAGGTTAGAATACTAGTCTTGGACCTGCTCTCATCTACCTCAAACTGAAAGTAAATTTCGATCATATTTTGATCACTGATCCCTATGAGTTCCTTCACTATGAGGTTATCAATTAATCCTATCTCATTGGTCAATACCAGGTCTAGTATAATCTGTTCTCTGGTTAGCTCCAGGATGTGTTGCTCCAGGAAACTATCCAAAAACTTTCTATGAACTCTTCACCTACATTTCCTTTGCCCATCTGAATTCTCCGGTCTATCTGTGGCTTAAAATCCCCCATGATTATCACCGTGTCTTTCTAACAAGCTTCCATAATTTCTTCCTTTATACTCTGTCCTACCATGTAGTTACAATTAGGGGGTGTGTACACCACTCCCACAAGTGATTTCTTGCCTTTATCATTTCTCATCTAAACCCAAATTGCTTCTACATCGTGACTTCCTGAACTTAGGTCATCCCCTCTGTAATGTGCTACTTACCATAAGTAATTACCAGAGCCACCCCGCCACCTTTTCCCAACTTCCTGTCCTTCCTAAATGTCATGTACCCTTTAATATTCAGATCCAAACCTATGTCACCCTTTAGCCATGTCTCTGTAATGGCTATCAGGTTTGTTTATTTATTTATTTATTTCTATTTGCACTATCATTTCTCCTGTTTTGTTTTGAATGTTATGTGCATTCAGATAAAGAGCCTTTAGGTTTGTCCTTTTATTATTTTTGTAATGTCTAACCTTATCTGCTGATTTACTCTGAGATTTATACTCTCTATCCCTTCCTGTCATTGTCTGTTTATCATTTTCCAAATTAGTAACTTTCTCTCTTGCCTTGTTTCTAATCTGTTTTACCACATATTTTCAAATTTGATCCCTTGCTCTCACTATTTAGTTTAAAGCCCTCTCTACTCCCTTAGTTATGTGGCTCGCTAGAACACCAGCCCCAACATGGGTCAGATGTCGACTTTCCCCACGGTACAGCCCCCACTTTCCCCAGTCCTGATGCCAGTGCCCCAGAACCCACTTCTCCCACACCAGTCCTTGAGCCATACATTCATTTATCTAATCTTATTTGCCCTATGCCAATTTGCATGTGGCTCAGGTAACAATCCAGGGATTACTACCTTCAAGGTTCTGCTTCTTAGTCTGGTGCTTAACTCCTCATACTGATTATGCAGAACCTCCTTCCTCATCCTGCCTATGTCATTGGTACCTACATGTATCAAGACAACTGGATCCTTCCCCTCCCACTGTAAATCCCTCTCCAGCTCTGAGTCAATGTCCCGAACCCTGGCACTGGGCAGGCAGCACAGTCTTCTGGACTCTCGCTCTTTGGTACAGAGAACAGTGTCAATCCCCCTCACTATACTGTCCCTTACTACTACTGCACTCCTTTTGGCTCCCCCCACTTGAATGGCTTCCTGTACCACAGTACCATAGTCAGTCAGCTCATCCTTCCTGCAGCCCGCACTCTTATCCAAACAAGTTGAAAGAACCTCAGACCTGTTGGAGAATTGCAGAGGCTGAGTCTCCTGCATTCCTGCCCTCCTGAATCCCCTTACCTGCCTCAGCTACAGCCTCATCCTCCTGCCCTGACCAGTGAGCAAATCAGAAGACCCTATCCCAAGGGATGCGACCACTTCCTGGTAAAAGGCGTACAGGTAATTTTCCCCCTCCCTAATGTGTCACAGTGTCTGCAGATTGGCCACCAGTTAATGGGCTGAATTTTGCCCTTGATGGGCGGATGGGCCTGACCGACTCAGCAGGAAGGCGGGCAGCCGATCGCTGCTGTCGAAACGGGCCCTGACGCCATTTTGCATGGACGGGCCAATTAAGGCCCGCCCAGCGTGACACCCGACGGGAGGCGCTAAGCGCTCCCTGTGCCGGTGGGGGGGATTCCCCAACTGCAAGAATGCGCTCTTTTGCGCATGCGCACGAAAGATCGCACATCTACCTGAGGCTAAGTGGTGCCTCAGGGAGATCGCTGAAAGGCTGCGAAACATTAAAAATAGAAAAATTAAAAAATCATTAATATGTCCCCCTCATGTGAAAATGTCACACAAGATAGGACATGTTAATAAAGTACACAAAACCCTTATTAAACTTTTTTAATTCCGAAAACAAACCTCATCCCATCAGTGGATGAGGTTTGTTAAAAAATCACTTACCTGCTTGCCCGTTGGACCCATGCGCTGAGCCGAAGATCGCATGGGCTCCTGAAAATTCTCGTCGATTGGTGACTTAATGGCCTTAACAAGGCCTTTAATTAATGGCGGGCAAGCGTCACGCCAACCGAAACATCGAGATACCGCGCACTGACGTCGGGACACTCATGCGACATTTTAAGCGCTGAGGTGCCGGCTCCACCACCCGCGCTTCAACCAGAAGATTCAGCCCAATGACTCTGAGCTGAAGCTCCTTAAGCTGCAAACATTTACTGCAGACATGTTTGCCCTGAATCACACTAGTATTCAGGAGCTCCCGCGTGATGCAGCCATGACACTTCACCTGTCTTAATTATTTACTTAATTATTTAATTATTTTATTCAATTATTTATTTTCTTTTCTGTATTTTATTAATCTTACCACAAATTCCTGTACTATTTTAAACCTTAGGAATACAATAGACCTTAACCACTCACCAGCTACTCACCAAGCAGCTAGCTTCCCCCCTGTAGTAGAGTAAGAACCAATTCCTATAAGATGAAAAAATTAGAAAATGCAAAGGGGCACCTCCTTCCCCAACATCCTCAACTCACCAAAATCCAGTGCTCCATTCAATGCCGCACCGAGACATGTGAATTTATATGCTCTGAAACTAAATAGACTAGCTGAGCCCAGGTACAGAAAAACTAGTTCAAGCTAGTTTCGTTAATTAGCTATCTACCACTGCTCCCCTGTGGATATCTTCTATCTCCCTGCTTAAGCTCCTGGCTGAGATTTAGAACTTAAACAATACTTGCAGTTAAATGTTAACTGTTGAATACAAACAATATTAGATTTTTAGAAGAGATTTAAGATTTCCTCAACTCACCAAGCTCCAGCACTGAGTCTTCCCTGCCTTCAATAATCTGCCCATTGAACACACAGTTACTTAAACATGGCTTACCTGCCTCACTATGAAAGCTCTTTTGACTTTCAGGAAGGTGAGAGTGAATATTGTCCTTGGAGATTTTTCTCTGTTTAAATTTGATAAACTGACACACTGAGGGGTGGATATGAAGTGACTATGTTTAAAGTGTTCGTTCCAAAAATTGAGGGGACAGTGCATAGTCTAGAGACAGAGGGTCAATCATCAAAGTGGTATTACATATCAAAGTCCATAGGGGGAGGGAACGTCAGAAATTGCCTTGAAAGAAATGAAGAGGTTGTTGCAGAATGGGAATCATTCAGCCTGTACTCCTCCATCTGGTCTGCTGGAGGAGATCAACGCTGTACAGCTGACACGGTGGGCCTCCACAGCATCAAAAAGGCGTTCCAGTGATGCGTCATTAAACCTGGGGGCTGTAGGCACTTTGCCTTTTGTGGACACGTTCCCTGCAGTAGTCTTGGGCTGGAATCACTGAGATGTGTGCGAGTGGCTGGACTTTAAATATGGCACCTGGCATGAGGAAGCAGCGAGATGATGGAGTGGCAGGGAAATGAGAGCCCGCCCACCATGGAAACTGTGTATTTTCTGGGAATGCATAATTAATGCAGTGGGTTTGGAATGATACGGCGTGAAAAGCCGCCATTCCAGCTGATCGGTAAAATGTCATTTTACCCTCCCACTACCACACTTAATGCAATATCTAGGACGATTCCACCTTACATCCGGTGGTGGGTGTGAAAGCCAGCTTGATTCCCGCTGGGCGAGTGAAAACATGCGGTCTTCCACTTTTTAATTCATTAATTATGCATCAGCGAGGAGCTCGGTGTATCTCATAGCAAGACAGGCAGGAAGCCACTCATTGTTACCTCCTGGGCTTGAAGGCCCTGCACCCATATTTAAAGGGCACCTGGACAGGCACTCTCTCATTGCAGGCCAGGAGATCTGCATTACTCCTCCAGGGTCCTCGTGGCCACAGCTTGTTCTGGAGAAGCTGGCAGATGTGAACAACCAAATCCCGGGACATATGAGGGGTCCCCTGGCATTGCCTTTCACTCATCTTTAGATAAGAGCATCCCCAGCGATACACCCAAGGTCGGGCCATGCTCGCTGTTGCAGTGTTCCATGTTCACCAGCCTCTTGACCTTGTAGGGGCCCCACTGCCTCTTGTTGCTCAGGGCCTTTCTCCTCATGGCCCTGTGTCAACCAGCTACAGGCCCTCCATCTCCTCATCTGCATGAGAGCCATTACCAAGGCAGGGTTGCCTGCAGTCTGCATCATTGACAGCTCCGTGGATGTGTGAACAAATTGAAGGGATACATTTAGTGAGCATGTCCTTTACAGGTTTCCCTCCATCTCAAAACCAGTAAGCCAGTGCTAAGCCCTTCACCTAGCCTCCATCTAGACCTGGCATCTCCACCCCACCCTTTCCAGGTAAAGGACATCCTGTTGATGGATGTTCCTCCTGTTCATATATAATTGCATTTGGAGCCATTGCACTCTAACCAGGGTGATGGGAGCCATGTGCAACAAGTGTCATACTTTTCCATTTGTCTCCACTACCTTCAAAACTCTATAGAGAGACCATTGCCCTGACAGCATAGAAAGACTAATCACATGATCCCTTGTCAGCCATGGCCATACACCTGGCAGGTTTGGAGTTGTGTAATGGCTGCCTTCCACCAGCCTTGCCCCTAGGAAGTATCCATTCCCCTCCCTCTCTATATCCTTTACCCTGACTGTAGCCAATGGTAAATGCCACTGAATGAGTGGCAGCTCCACACCTTGCTGGGATCTCAATGACATGAGACCCATGAGTCGGGAGCAAACTGCTGCAATGTGAGTTTCACCATACAGAGGAGAAAATAACTGAGAATCTTTGACATCCAGTTGCCTCATAATTATTAGGATGTCCCTTTTGTCGGCCACTTCTGCTGACCTTGAACTCCACCCAACTGAAAAGACCATCGTCCCCCCTCGAGGGATTTCACTGACTGATTGACTGCGTGGTCAAGGTCAGTTCAAACAAAAGACAGTTCCAAAAAATTATAGACTAAATGCAGTCCATGTCTAAAGTTATGAATAGGACACTATTCACTGTGCAATACATTGCACAGTACTTCCACTGAATCTTCAGAAGCAAAAGAAATTCAAAAGCACTTCACCTGAAAGTCCAGTGTTAATGCCTTTGAATAGTGGTAGCACTATAAGTGTAATGTGCAACTCTGAGAGGGGTCCAATTGGTCGAAAATGAGTGATGTGACAGTTTGCCCACTCTGTCTGCTTCCAGCACACACACAGCATGCATGTGCTAGCATCTTTCCTAAAATAATGATCAACAGTACCAGAAGTGGCCAGAAATGATCTATCATCATTTTTAGTCTCTGTAGTATTGAAGCCAGCAGCACAAAGAAGCCCAATTTTGCAGCCCAAGTAAAAGTTTTACAATGAGAGTATCTGTTTGCTACAGAAAATATTTCCATATTTAATCATTGATAAAAATTTGGAATTAACTTCAGGTTTTTTTTGTATGGTTGTTCATCTCTAATGCTTACTTGAGTGTTCTTGTTATGTCTGTCACTAAAAGGAGTGATGCAGTCACTGTGCCCAACATTGTTGAAAATGAAAACTAAATCATTTCTGAACTACCCACTTAAGCACTGAATAGAAAGTAGTTCCTTGAGGGCTAGATTGGAGGGGAGAGGTCCCTCTGTTAAATTTGTAATGAAATCCCAACAGTTGGTGATATAAGTACCTGTAGCCAGATGTTTATCTGTTTATTTTAAATGGATTTATGTCTCTACTAAAGGATTGGTTAAATGTTGATCCATTAAGATAGCCAACAGCAATTTCTAGGCTAACATCCCTTATATGCACTTTTACAATTTCCCTGCAAATATTGAACAGGGTTCCTGCTTCTTTCAGGCAGCAACATGCTGCATCTGCATCTTCCAAAGCCAGTTTAAGGCAACAGTAAATGTTTACGGCAAGTGCACCAGAAGATCAATTTGAATTGCTTTTATGTGTTGTGAGGCCTGTACTAATGACACCGGTTCCTGATATGGATGATAAGGTGTAAGCTCCGGAAATCACTTGGATCCATTTTTACTAAATCTATCTGGCCATCAACTACAGCCAATCCTGCCAAATTTAGAAAATTGAGTCCAACTCAGCTCTTTGGGAAGATGGGAAAATGCAACTATAAGATAGTGACAGATGAGACATTTGAGTTATAAAGGGAGACTAAAGACATTAGAGGCAAGGGGAGCTCAGCGCTCCTGTGGTGAGGGCAGGAAAAGTGCGAGCGCCAAAGTCTGCACATGTGCGGGGGAGCGCGCACTGAAAGTTCCCTGAGGGCACAGAGCTGCCTCAGGGAGCTGAAGAATTGTGGACAAAAAAACAAACAATTTAAAAATGAGAGAAACATGTGACTCATGAAGAGGAATATGTTTAAAATGATGCCTAAAATGTTTTGCTTCTGTATTACTTCTGGAAACCTCAACCCACCCGTGGATGAGGTTTCGTAAAAAATGCAAAGGCACCCCCCCCCCCCCCCCCCCACCCCCACCCCCGCCCCGGCTCATTCACCCGCCCGCCAATCTTAAGTTGAATGGTAGAGAAAAATACAAATTAATTACTGGCTTAATGGCCTTAATAGGCCTCTTAATTCTTGGAGGACGTGCTGCCGACTCTCGCGCTGGCCCGCCAACCGAAAGAGCGCACAAGTGCACGATGACATCGGGGTGCTCGCTTAACACCATTGCGTTTGATTTTACGCCTGATCGGGTCGGGTGCGCACCCACCCACCTGACATAAAATCTTGCTGTAGAGTTATTTTCACCAGAATGGAGAAGGTTATTGGAAAGCCTACTGGAGATGTTCAAAAACATGAGAGATTATGATAAGGTAACCAGGGAAAAATATTTAATTGGTAATTCGAGAAGATAAATTTTAAATCACCTCCAGAAAATGCAGGGAGATAAGCCTGAATTTTCACGGTTAGAAAGGGTATCCAGCTTAGCCAAAATGGCACCCGAGCCTGGCATCCACCATTTTCACCAGGAGGGAACGGGGCAAGTTGTTGTTTGCACATCTGTGGTTCAAGGAGCCAGCTGCACATTGAAAAGTGCAGCTGCCTTCAAATAGATCAAATTTTCAGTAGTGGGGTACCAAAAACATGACTCATGAGGCGGGATTTTGCCCGAGGGGGTGCTCAGCAGGGGCGACCAGGAAGCCGACCGCCGCCTGCGATTGGTAACGCAGCACGATTTTACACGGGCGGGCCAATCAAGGCCCGCCCAGTGTGGAATGCGAGCGGCAGCTCTCAGCATTGCCTGTGAGGGTGGGGACGGGGAGGGCGAGCGGGCCTAGCGCAAAATTAGCGCATGCACACAAAAGAGCGCTTCAATCTCCCTGAGGCACAGAGCTGCCTCGGCACAGAGCTGCCTTAGGGAGATGAAGTACTCTTTGAAAAAGCTTAACGTACAAAATAAAAATTTCATAAAACATGTCCCCTCATATGACTCTGCCACATGAGCAGGGACATGTTTTTAATTCAAGAGTGAAATTTTTATTTTATTTTTATTTGCTTTAGGAAACCTGATCCCACCCGTGGATAAGGTTTCCTAAAAAATGCAAAGGCCGCTTGGTGTTTTTGCCTGCCCGCTAACCGTTAGGTTGGACGGGCAGCATAAATTTGATATTAATTATGTTTGTAATGGCCTTAATAGGCCTTTTAATTGTTGGCAGGCGCGTGACTGACCGTGGCACGTGCCCACCAAATGAAAGATCACAGGACTATGCAATGATGTCGGGACGCTCTGCGGGTCAGGCAGCATCTGCCTGGGGAGCTCAATATTCTACCCATGGGCTTTAGACCTTTGAGGAAAAGGTTTATAACTGTCAGAGTTATTTAGAGAGGTAGGACCTCTTGGATAAGCCCAGAGACCCCTTTTGGAGAGATCCAGGTACCTCTTTGGAAGTGGCAAGGTTCCCTTTGGGAGAGGTAAGGTGCCCTCTGGGATTGATAAGCATAGGCATGAACGTGCTTAAAAGGTGGATATGTTCTGTGGAGCTGTCAAGCTTTTAGAGGCATTTAAATCACCTGCCCTTCAAATTTAAAAAGTTTACCATTTAAAAAAAATGAACTTCAATATTTGGAAACTCTGTTGACATAAGCCTGAGGGTTATCACTATAGGATTTGTGCTGCATGACTGATTCTACAACTTATCGTTATCACATAGAGTGATAACTTAATTATCAGCTCCAAGTGGTTACAAAAGTCTTTGATGTGTGGCTATGAATACAAATTCTTATTTTTATGAGGGATTCAGTACTTGAATGAAATATTTGCTTTTCTAAAGGATTAAGTCATTTAAGGAATTTAAATGTATTGATTTTTTAAAATGAATTTGAGTATTTTCTCAAATAGACACTAAAAACTTTATTTTATTTCAATTCAAGATAACTCCTGGAGTCTGCCCATGATGGATACTGGATTAGTTGGTATGTAGAGTGTAAGGGCAAAGGATTGTGGATGGGGGCATGTGCAGGCATTAAGTTGGCATGGGGGTATGAGGGGCCATGGAGTGTGGGTAGAAGAGCTTTGAGGGGTAAGGGGCTATGGGGGTGAGCAGAGGGAGACAGGTTGGCATAGTGGGTATGATGGGCCAATGGGGTAGTTAGGGGGCATAGGTTGGCAAAGGGGGATTAAGGCGTCATGGGGGAGTGGGTGGGGGGCATGAGCTGGGATGAATTGGGATGAATGAAGTATGGGGACTCTGTTGGGGAGGGTGGGGTGATGGGTTGTGAGGGCTATAAGGCTGTTTTCTGTTTTATTCTTTTTCTTACAAGTCCTGGAGCCCCAAGGCGACCTTTCACACAGCCCGCTTCGACACTCGGCAGCCCCTGTAGCTACCTCTGAACTAACGCCAGGGGCTTCCTGTTAACACCTCTTTGTCCTATGAAATGTTTCTACCTATTCCTCCTTTACTCTGACATTGGCAGCATCTCCTTTTGTGAAGGCAGAGGCACTATATTGCAAGGGAGTGGCCAAACTACTAGAAAGTAAATCTTTAAAAATAGGCATACCTTTGGTAGTGTGGATTAGGCCATCAATGCCCGGTTCTGTGACCATTCTTCTTTTTCACCAAGACAGTGAATTCAAAACTAATAGGGAATTCAGAAGAAACTTCTTTGCCCAAAGAGTGGTGAGAACATGGAACTCATTATCATAGTCAGTGGATGAAATGATCAGTATAGATCTCTTAAGGGGGAGCCAGGCAAACAAATGAGGGAGAAGGGAGTAGAGGGTTGCAATGATAGGTTTAGTTGAGGGAAGGTGGGTGGATGCTGAAGTGTTTCTGTGCCGTATATCCTATGGAATTTATACAATCCTATATAAGATCATTTTGTCCTGTGTGTACTTTTAATAAATCAATAAATTAAATTAAAAATCAAAAAGGGGGACTGACAGCCCCTGGTGGGGCACTGTAACTAAAACAAAAGCGTGAAAGGAAACTTGCAATATCAAATCAAAAGTCATTTGCAGGGGATGTTGATGCACCCCAGCCCCCACCGTGCCCACCACTTGCGGAAGGCCTCTAGCGCACCTCTCCAGGGCCACCCGGCCGCAAACAGAGCCGCAGGAGAGGGGCAGACAGTTGAGTTGGACGATCTCCTCAACCGCCTGCTGCCTGGCCACCTTGGTGGGGCCCAGGAGCAGGCTTACAAGGAGGTCCTCCTCCCTCCCCGCCACCCCCAGCCCCCCCACCACCACCTCCCCCCCCAACCCCACACCTCTACACCAGGTGACCAAAGATCAGGAGCATGGGGCTGAAATGCAACCCAAAATCGAGGAGCAGCCCCTTCAAAAAATGAAAAAGGGGCTGCAACCTCGGGCAATCTACATATATGTAGAACACAGGCTGTACTTGGCCACAGAAGATGCATGTGGCCTGGGAGTCCATGAACCACCTTCACCTACGATTATATGAGACTTCAGCATGCAACATCCTCCACGCCAGCGCCCGGGTGGAGAGAAGGAGGAGTCCAATGTAGAAAGCCCTCCACTGGAGATCTCGCCCACCACCAGACTGTAGAATAGCACATCACAGTGTGTCCTGGCTGTGTAAGAAGGCAAGGAGATGGAGGCTGTGCAGCAGCAGGCTATACAAGAAACCCCTCCGTGCCAAACAGAAAGGCAGAGAGGGAATTTCCACAAGACAGCTCAAATTGTGGGGCCACGGCTCCCCAGGGAGGTGTCTGGTTGAAGGGCCAATGTGAAATTTGTCTGAACAGGGGTCAGCTCGGGAGGAAGTCCACCACACGCCTGAGCCGCCTCGATGCCATGAGTGCAGTCAGGTCCAAGCACCACCGTTTACAGGCTTTCAATGGCTTTGGCCGTGGGTTGGACATTAACAGCCACTTTGCTGGTGAGTTCCTGCAGCATCATCCAGCCTGTTCCTCAGCCATCCAGCACGTCCCCGACTCTGGTCACCCCAGCGGCCCGAGCCACCTCTTCCACCAGCCATTGGAATCTGCACTGATAGAAGTGCGGGTTCCTGAACACCAGCTCTCTTAACAATAACCTCTACTCCTGATGGGAGACAACTCCAGTGTGAGGCAACCACGTTCCAGACTTTAATCAATTCCCTATAGAAGACAGGAAACCCCTGCAAGAAGGCATGGAGACGCCTGGTCTACGAACAAGAGCTGCAGGTCATAGTTGAGGCCATGCACCTGTTGGAAGAAATGTGTTGCCAGGGACACCATCAGGGAGGAGGCTCAACGTAGAAATATCACTGCAGAGCCTGGATAATGAAAGTCACCCCTTGGGTGCGTAGGCACACCCGCAACTGATTGGCCCCCCTAAGCGGGAGGTAGAGAACCTCAGCTGAGACCCAGTGCATCGTTTTGTCCCAGAAGAAGTCATTAAGGCTCTTCCATATTTTCGTGACAAAGTCCGGGGGAAGGATCAAAGTGGCCAGCCGGTATCACAGCATTGCGGTGATCAGCTGGTTTATGACCCACACTCGACCGCTGTAGGACAGCACTTGGAACAGCCTTGTCTAGCGCCGTAGACGAGTGGTGACTTTGGCCTCCAGCTCTTGCCAGTTAACTGGCCAGGATTTCTCAGAGGGACTAAGGTGGACTCCCAGGTTGATGAGATTGGTGGTACTCCAGGCGAAAGTCCTGAGCTCCTCCGGTAGGGAGTCCATCTCCCACTGACCAACTAATAGTCCAGAACATTTGCCCCTGTTGATCCTATAGATTTTCTGGCACTCTCGCATCCTCTGCAAGTCTGCTGTGTCCATGAACATGAGGAGCACGTCGTCAGCATTGGCCGAAAGGACCACCATGATCCCCGGCTAATGCAGAAGCAATCCCAACAACCTGTTCTGCCACAGTAAAGGTTCCATGCAAATAGAGTACAGCTGGCTGGACATGGGGCAGCCCTGATGCACTTCTCTCTCAAATGAAGGGACCTGTTAACCTTGATCAAACATTCTGCGGCTTGTCCTCTGTATATTTGCACTTAGCCTTTTTCAGGCAACAACAGATTTCAAATTGTTCAAACTGGACTTTCTAGCTATTCAAATTTTGCTCCAATTTCAGACAGCTTTTATGTTTTATAATTATATATTTAGAAATTCATAGATAACAGACTTTCTTACTGAGAGCATTGCTCAATATTAAATGCTTAGAAAGTTTAAACAAGAGTGAATACCTTTTTAGTGCATATTATTACAAATTGCTGTAACACTAACAGATGAAATTATTTTCACATCCCAAGATAATCGCTAATATATATGGTGCTATATGAGGATCTGTAAAATATTGTCAGACACCCAAAGACATCACTCCTTTAGAAGCAGCCTCTTGTCTCAGACAGATAAATATCTGAAGTAGATATGGCAGCCAGAATCCAATTTTCAAAGACAGACAAAAGAGGTGACACTTCAATACCAAAAATAAATCTCTTAAAGGACAGACCTCATATGCCCAGGATGAACAATGATGCAGCTTCCTGAATACAGATCAAATGGCCTTTCTTTGTAGCTCTATTTTAACTATTTCAATACAATTGCTGTCAGTATGGAAAGCTACAGAATAATTCAGAAGATTCAATTTCCTGAATCAATGGGAGGTGAGTTTCAGGCATCAGTTCAAAATCGTGGGCTGGAGCGGGTGGAGGCGAAGCTGGGGTGGGGGTGTGGCGGCACCTCAGCTGTGCCATTGTGCCGCAGACTAATCTGATGTAATGTTCAGAGGGTGTGAATGGGATAACAGCAAACTTTGGGCGGAATCATCGAAAAAGAATGTTTACCCACCTGCCACAATGGCGACTTTCCACACTATCATTCCAATACCGCCTTATTAATCATGCATTTCTGGGAAACACACCATTTCGATAGCAGGCAGGCTCTTATTTGCCTGCCACACTGTCACCTCGCCGCTTCCTCAAGCCGGGCACCATATTTAAAGTGCAGCAGTGCACGCTCATCTCACTGCTTCCAGCCCAGGACAGCTTCAAAGAAAACATGGCTCCGAAGACAAGAAAATTGCAGCCCACCCCCTCCCAATTTAGTGACCCATCCCTTGAGCGCCGTTTGGACACGGTGGAGGCCCACTGTGCTATCCTCTACCACCGGTCTGGCTGCTGGAAGGGCAGCAACATTACCAATCCAGCCAGGTGGCAGCGGTGGCCAGTGCCAATGACCGACAAAAGAGGACAGTTATTCAGTGCCACAAGTTGATGAATAATCAATGGTAAACCCCTGGATGCTGATATTGGGGCATTCAGTGATGGTAATACCATTGAAAGTCAAGGGGAGATGGTTAGATTGTCTCTTGTTGGAGATGGTCATTGCCTGGCAACTCATGTGACACAACTGTTACTTGCCAATTATCAGCCCAAGCCTGAGTGCTGGCCAGGGGTGGCATCATCCCAGATTTGCACTAAGCGCGGAAGTGGGTGTGAGATAGAATATTTTACCCACCTGCTGCAATGGCGGCTTTTCACACCGTATTATCTCAATCTTGACTCATTAATCATGCATTCCCGGGAAGCATGCCCGCCGCACTGTTACCTCGCCGATTCCTCACGCCAGACGTCATATTTAAAATGCAGCCAAGTGCACAACTCTCAGTGCTTCCAGCCCAGAACTGCTGCACAGAAGACATGGACCCGAAAGACCAGAAGGTGACAGATCCAGCATGGGAGGCTGTGACAGCAGTGGTCAGCACCAACACCCTGCAAAAGGGTACAGCCAGCCAGTGCCAAAAGAGGATGAATGATCTCCTCCGTTCCACCAGGGTAAGTTACTCTTCTTATCACTCTCAACTCACATACTCACAAACCCATCACATATCCACGTGGATTTCACTCACTGCTAGTTCAAGATACATCACCATTCACTTTCTCACACACACCTCCATTATCCTCATCCTATCCATGGCACCACTCACTGCCCACACATGCCAGGCATACTTATCATTTGGCTTACACTGTCTCCACCTGTATTCATGCAAGATAAGCTGGCACACAACATGATGGAGAATTCACAAAATGCTTGACATCAAAGTCCTAACAGACTTTGAAAATAGAGTCATCTAGCTGGCCAGCAAAGATCTGGACCATTCCTGTGCTGACGGTGAAATAAGCAGTGTTCTACCAAGTGAGGGACCAGCAATGCAATATCCATCAGACAATTAAGCTGTGAGTGATGTGTCCTGTTCCGCAGTTCCTTTCTATGCACTATTTGTCTCTCCTTTCTTTTGCAGGCAGATCTGGGAAACAGCCGAAGGAATCCACGATCCAGGGCCTCCAATCAAGCCCCAAAGATACCTTGGAAGAAGAATCTGAAGGCACCTTCATTGAAGGCCGATCACAGCGCTTACCCGCACAGCCCACCAGTACAGAGACACACACCTCAGTGGGACTTGGTTCCAGAGTAGCCTTGGGGTCACAATCTGCTGAGCACATCGCACAATCTGATCCATAGCAGGCGGAGACAGGAACTAGCACTGGGAGGATTGGCAGAGGCCAGAGATCTGCTGAGTCCAAGTCAGATGACAAGCCTATGGACTTGGTTATGCCTCAGTTGCTGGTGCTGCAAAAGCAAGCTTGGGAACATCAGGAAAGGATATCCGCTGCACTCCTCAGGCTGCAAGGCATGATGGAAGAGTCCGTCCACCTTCAGTCTGATATGATAGCACCAGCATACCAATGCACCAAGATCAATGCTGGTAGGAAAGCGGCCGAGATGGAGACCTAGGTCCAGGATATTGGTCCTGCATCACTACGCAGGCTGAACTCCATCGCTTAAGCCATTGTTGTTCTCCAACAGTGACAACGAGAGAGGGGTCAGGGAAGCTCGATCTCACTCCAGCTTCCCTTTCTCCTAAAGAAGTCAGCCAGGGGCACTTTAGCACCCATAAGGAGGGTGATCAGCAGGTCCTCACCCCAGGGCCTTTCATTCAGGTGACTCTGGGAAAGTCCGGCCCATCTGAATCCCCTCTTCCTGTGACCCCAGCTGCTCCAGCTCTAGGGGCCAAGGTGGGTACCACTGCCACACAGCAGGACCTCGAAAGCAGGCCTGGGCCCTCCAGGTCTCTGTCCTCCAGGGGACATCTGCCAAGATCATCACAGACAGGGCGTAGCAGTCAGTAGGCTGCCTCCACCTCTGCTCTGGATGTTTGGGGAGCACCAAGACATAGTGGCAGGGTTAGAAAGGTCAACAAGATTTAGTTGCACAGCCTGGCCTCTGGTATTAGTCACTTTTAATTAATGTTGACCATTGTAAATACACTCCCAAGAACGTCTTTGTGCCTATGGCTCCTTCTTATGTTGAGCAGTGTTCGTGTCAATCAGATGTGAAACCTTGGTTCCTGCACAAGATAAAGACAGGTGTCTCAGTCCAGGGCCTTTTCCCTGTGCAGTGTGTAACCTTCAGACCAAAGTGGTGGTCCAGCTTCACACTCACTGAACACATTAGTGATGCCTGCAACTCGATGATGCTTGTCATTGCTGCCAGGATGTCATAGGCAGGCGCTACAGAATTCTGTCATTTTCCCTGTGTGCTCTCAGCACCTTTGAGGTGGGGCTGACCCACATCCCTTCAGCATCTGCAACCAATGGTGCTGTGTTCCTGAAGGGGACAGGTGCTGAAGGCTTACGGAGGATCAGGTGCATTTAAAGTTTCATGTTTGTGTCTCTATGATATGACCCTGATCACAGAGCGCAAGCGAGCTGCCCTCAGCCAGACAGGAAACAGACATTCACAGGAGCAAAGTAAAGATCTATGGTGTGTCCTCATTGCATGTCTTCATCATCCTCCTGGAATCGAGCAACTATTAGGGCCTCTGTCACATCTCCATGACAGGAGCTTTATCACAGGGGGTATGTGCGCTACCATAAGCCAGACAGGAGGCAAACATTCACAGATGCAGTGTGAGGATCTATGATGTCTTCTTACTGCATGCCGTCATCATCCTCGATGAATCTAGCAGCTATGAGAGCTTCCCGAGCAGGCCTGCCCATTTGGCCAGTGCAATGGCCTCATTGCCATCATCATCACCTTTGAGCACCCCTTCACCCTCAATCCCGTCAATGTCTTCCTCATGGGAGGAGATGTCCAGCTCCTCCATCTTCTCCTCAGCCAGTTCCTCTCCTCCTTGCAGCGCCGTGTTGTAAGGAGTGCTGCAGGCGATGGGGATGTATGACACTCTCTGTGGACTAGTTACAAGGCTCCACCAGACTGGTTCCAGGCACCGGAACCTCATTTTCCAATGGTTTGCTCCACCAGGGTACGAGTTGCAGCATGAGCATTGTTATACATTCTCTCTGCCACAGTCTGACGCCATCACACGGGTGTCATCAGCCACGGCCTCTGTGGGCAGCCCTTGCCCCCAAACAGCCATCCTTGCAGCCTCTGTGGACCCTGGAAAATGTCAGGGGTCTGTGACTGACTGAGAATGTAGGAGTGATGGACACGCCCTGGGAATTGTATGCATCCTGCAGGATGACAATGTGGTGGTCACATACCAGCTAAACATTCAGCGATTGATGTAGTTGACCGTTCATTGCCACAGAGATATGAGCGCCATGTGAATGCAGTCGATGGCACCCTGCACCTGTGGGAAACCTCAGATATGGGCAAATCCCAGCACTCTTGCTTCCTGGCTTTTCTGGTCCCAGACGAAATGCACAAAATTCTGTCCCTTTGCGAATATGGCGTCTGTGACCACATGGATGCATTTATGGGTGGAGGTTTGCAGTATCCCACAGAAGTCACCTGTGGAGCCCTGAAAAGAGCCACTAGTGTAAAAATTGAGGACCACGTCATCTTTCCCGGCTACTGGCAGTGGATGCCCTTCATGTTCCCACGGCACCAAATTGTGTGGCAGGTGGCAGATGTGACTAACTATTTCCCTAAATGTGCTCAGTCTTCAGTGACTGGTTCTCGGTCATCTGCAGGAATGAAAGGCGGCTTCTATAGACCCTGGATCTAGCTAGGCGCTGACCATCTCACTGTGGCTTTTCAGTGGAGTGTGCGGGAGCCCTAGCCACCCCTTCTTCCTGAGGGTGCTGGTCCTCACTCTGCGCAGCTCTCTTCCCCTTCATCTCTGCACCCTGTAAGCCATGAGGCACACAGTTGGGTCACCAGGCTGCATGGTCTTGATGTACTCCTCCTGCAGGATGAAATAGAAAGACATGTGGGTTAGCACGGGTGTACTAAGAACCTCTCTTGGTTAACTCCAAAGGCCCCTTAACACATCCTGGAGAGTGCTGGCAACCATTTGGATGGCCAGAGTTTAATACGCTGCATGGCTGCCCATCCACCTCCGCCCCACTCCACCTGTTCAATTGGCAGCATCTTTGCCCACTGGACTGCATGCTGTTCTCTCAGCTCAGGCACAGGTATTTTCCAAACCTGTGCTGCAAGGCTGCGCTGTTAGCTTGAACCATGGGGGAGACTGGTCCAAACCTGAATTATGATACTACAACGGACTGTGAGCACCTCCACCAGTGACTGCTCCATGGCCAGCTTTCGCGAGGAGACTGTACAACGTGAACAGTCATCCAATTGTTCTGTAGTCCACTAAAATGCCCATTATTTTCAGTCTGTGCCTGAGGGGTGAAAAGTTCTGGAGCATTTGGTGGCACTTTCATGCCTCTGCATTGCTTGAGTGGACAGATAAGCTACAGGCCTGACTCCAAGCATCTTGCTGTGCCTGAACTATCTCAGCTGCAGAGGAATGATCACTTTACACAAGGCTTCCCTATTGCATGGCTGCTTCCCTCCTCGCACCACCCTCCACACATGCTTGTGCACCGTCATCTACCACAATGCAGCCCTTGCCCTCCCCAATCGCCCTGGCCGCAATGCAGCATTTGGAGACCACTCCCCCCCTTGCCAAGTCGCCTCAACCACAGTGCATTCATTGGCTTCCCAACTTGCCTCATATGCAGGGCGGCCCTTGCCCCGACAGTGCACTGTCAGCCAACCGGGAAAAAGCGACTTGCCTGTGCCCTTGCCTGTATGCATGGCACCTCAATTCTGAAGTCCAACAGGCGACCCTCAGGAGTGTGCCACAATGTTACTGTGTACTCACCTCCAAGTTCCCCTCAAAGTGCAGCTTGGCACGCCTTTTAAATGCTGTTGTGAAGCTTTTCAGCGTGAAATCATGCCAATGTGTTCGGGTGATCCAGCATAGGGGGATGATTCCAGCGAGCTGGGCTTATAATATGCAGATGCGCTATAATGAATTTCCCAATGTCTGATGGTGTGAAACATGGCCCGCCATTGAGGGACAGAGCAGACAATTGCAAACTGGTTTCACGAGGTTGTGAAACCAATTTTTGACCTTCCCGCCATATTGTCCGCTTACGCCTGCCATGACATCTGCTGCCAAAGGGAGCGAAAATTCCAAGCTATCTGTTCCGGGTGTGAGGTTGCTTAAATATATAAATTGGAGTCCCAGGCCAGTTGTTAGACACCATTTGCAACTTTCAGGTACAAATGGGCAGAGTTTACACCACCCACATTTCACCAGTTTCTCTCAGACAGTGAGTGACCTAACCAGTGGTTCTTAAATGGACTGATTTCATGAAATAACAGCAGCCCTATGCTGGTGAATGCTTGCCTCCCTCCCAAACCCAACCTGGGGAGAAACGTGTCCAATGGGGTGGAAGGAGGGGGGAGGAGTAAGGGGGAAGGAATCAGCAAGGAGGACGGAAGGAGTAAGAGGGGGAAGGAGAAAAGGAGGAAGGAATAAGTGTGCTTGAAGCAGTAAGGGTGGACAAAGGAGAAAGGGTGGAGGAAGGAGTAAAGAGAGAAGAAGGTGTAAGTTTAGCTTTTAATTCTTTAATTCTTTCATGTGATGTGCCCATCCCTAATTGCCCTTGAGATGGTGGTGGTGAGCTGCCTTCTTGAACCGCTGCAGTCCATGTGGTGTAAGTACACCCAAAGTGCTGTTAGGGAATGAGTTCCAGGATTTTGACCCAGTGACACTGAAGGAATGGTGATATATTTCCAAGTCAGGATGGTGAGTGGCTTGGAGGGGAACTTCCAGATGGTGGTGTTCCCACCTATCTGCTGCATTTGTCCTTCTAGATGGTAGTGGCCATGGTTTTGGAAGGAGCTGTCTAAGGAGCCTTGCTGAATTCCTGTAATGCACCTTGTAGATAGTACACACTGCTGCTTCTGTGTGTCGTTGGTGGAGGGAATGAATGTTTGCCGATGTGGTGCCAATCAAACGGGCTGCTTTGTCCTGGGCAGTATCAAGCTTTTTGTGTGATGTTGGAGCTGCACTCATCCAGGCAAGTGGGGAGTATTCCATCACACTCCTGACTTGTACCTTGTAGATGGTGAACAGGCTTTGGGGAGTCAGGAAGTGGGTTACTCATCATAGGACTCCCAGCCTTTGACCTGCTCTTGTATTTATATGGCTAGTTCAGTTCAGTTTCTGATCAATGGTAACACCCGTGATGTTGATAGTGGGGGATTCAGTGATGATAATGCCACTGAACTTCAAGGGGAAATGGTTAGATTCTCTCCTGTTGGAGATAGTCATTGCCTGGCACTTGCATGGCACAAGTGTTACTTGCCACTTGTCAGCCCTAGCCTGGATATTGTCCAGGCCTTACTGCATTTGGACATGGACTGCTTCAGTATCTGAGGAGTCACAAATGGTGCTGAACATTGTACAATCATCAGCGAACATCCCCACTTCTGACCTTATGATGGAAGGAAGGTCATTGATGAAGGAGCTGAAGGTATTTGGCCCTAGGACGCTACCCTGAGGAACTCCTGAAGAGAGTCCTAGAGCTGAGATGATTGACCTCCACCAACTACAACCATCTTCCTTTGTGCAAGGTATGACTCCAACCAGTGGAGAATTTTCCCTCTGATTCCCATTGACTCCAATTTTGCTACAGCTACTTGATGCCACACTCGGTCCAATGCTGCCTTGATATCAAGTACAGCCTCTCTCATCTCACCTCGGGAGTTCAACTCCTTTCTCCATGTTTGAACCAAGGCTGTAATGAGGTCAGCAGCTGAGTGGCCCTGGCAGAACCCAAACTGGGCATCAGTGAGCAGATTATTGCTAAGCAAGTGGCGCTAAGCAAGTTCACTGTTGATGGCCCCTTCCATTACTTTACTGATGGTCGAGAATGCACTGATGGGGCAGTAATTGGCTGGGTTGGGTTTGTCCTGCTTTCTGTGTACAGGACATGCCTGGGCAATTTTCCACATAGCCGGGTAGATGCCAGTATTTTAGCCATACTGGAACAGCTTGGCTAGGGGCACGGCAAGTTATGGAGCATAAGGCTTCAGCACTATTACCAGAATATCGTCAGGGCCCATAGATTTTGCACTAATCAGTGTCTTCAACTGTTTCTTGATATCACATGGAGTGAATTGAATTGGCTGAAGACTGGCATCTGTGATGCTGAAGACCTCCAGAGGAGGCTGAGATGGGTCATCCACTCGGTACTTCTGGCTGAAGATTGTGGTGAATGTTTCAGCCTTATCTTTTGCACTGATGGGCTGGGCTCCTCCACCCTTGAGGATGGGGATATTTGTGGAGCCTCCTCCTCCAGTGAGTTGTTTAATTGTCCACCACCATTCGCGACTGGATGTGACAGGACTGCATAGCTTAGCTCTGATCTGTTGGTTGTGGAACTGCTTAGCTCTTTCCATTACTTGCTGCTTATGCTGTTTGGCATGCAAGTAGTCCTGTGTTATAGCTTCACTAAGTGGATGCCTCATTTTTAGGTATGCCTGATGCTGCTCCTGGCATGCCCTCCTGCACTCTTCATTGAAGCAGAGTTGATCCCCTGGATTGAAGGTAATGGTAGATGGGGGGATATGCCGGGCCATGATATTACAGATTGTATTTGAGTACAGTTCTGCTGCTGCTGATGGCCCACGGTGCCTCATGGATGCTGAGTCTTGAGTTGCTAGACCTGTTCAAAATCTATCCCATTTAGCATGGTGATAGTGCCACAAAACACGAGTGTAGGTCTGTGCGCATCTCCATGTTCTGCTGGACGAGGATCTCCATGGCATCTGCCATACTTCATATGGAGACACCCATACGTGCAAATACAGGCATTAATTCATTAGAGAGCAGGCGGACGCACTCCCCTGACTCATGTGCCACTCTACTGGGGGTTTCCAACAGCTCTGTGTGATGATCCCTGCCTTCTGCTGACTCTCCAGGCTGATTTGGAAGGCTGAATCCAGAGGCTCGTCATCTGACTTGGACCTCACAGATGCCTCTTCCCCAGCCATTCTCTGAGTGCTGGGGGGCTCAGCTGAACCTGCCTCCTCCTGCTGCGGACATATGGCCATGAATTGACCACCAGATTGAGAAGAGCCTACACTAGATTTAGATCCCACCAAGGTGCGGCTTTGGTGGAGGGTGTGGGTAAGCGCTGTTACGGGTGTTCTAGGCTGCTTATTTCCAGCTCTTCAATGGAGGAAGTAACATCTTGGCTGGAAGTGAGGACCTGGATGGAGCTGAGGGAGTCACTGGCTGAGGGTGTCAGTCGCTTGGCGGAGCTCCCTGTGACCCAAAGTAGAGATAATTAGCTTTTAGCAGCAGAGTCAAAACAGGAGAAACAGCACTCCCATTTGTGTTGCGAGAGAGAGAGATGATGTGGTGCAGGACCCTCACATGGATGCTTGCCACCGACCTCACCATCACCACAGGCATGGTCCATGTCCTCACCAGGCAGCAAAATGGCACAGCAAAATGAGTGAAGCATCTAACATGGACCACTTCTCCCCCCGGTCCATGACCTCTTCTGCTGTTGTGAGCCAACATGAGGATGGGAGCTCCAGAGGATATGATCCTGATGGAGATGTGAGGGTGTGTGTGAGATTTAGTGGTGTTGTCCCTTGAGGTCCCTTGTTGTCCCTGTGGATCTGTGATGTGTTTGTGAGTGCATGAGTTCAGAGTGATGACAAGAGTGACTTACCCTGGTGGAACGGATGAAATCATTAATCCTGCAGTGGCACTGGGTGGCTGTCCTCTTTTGCAGGGCATTGGCACTGACCACCGCTGCCACTGACTCCCATACTGGCTTTGCTGGGCTTCACGCAGAGCAGGGGTAGAGGACATCACAGCGGGCCTCCATGGCATCCAAAAAGTATCACTGATTCTGGGGGCTGTAGTCTTCTTGCCTTTTGGGACCACATTTTCTGTGCAACAGTCCTGGGTAGGAAGCACTGAGAGGTGTGCTAGTGGCTGCACTTTAAATATGGTGCCTGGCGTGATGAACCGATGAGTTGACAGCATGGCAGGTGAATAGGAGGCTGCCTGCCAGCAAAATGGAGTGTTTCCCAGGAATGCATGATTAATGAGGCAGGATTGGGATGATACGGCATGAAAAGCTGCCATTGCGGCTGGCAGGTTAAAAAAAAAATCTTTTTCCTACTCGTTACTGCACTTCCTGCAAATCTGGGCCAATTCCGCCTATCGTGTAGGATTTTCTTTTTTATCACTAGGTTCCATTAATTTACATGACTTTTTGCTCATCAGGGAAGCTGGACAGGTAGCTCTGAGACTTCCAACACCCTTTCCAGCTTAAGGTATCTGTGACAACATCTCAAACGAAAGCTGAGCAGTTTAAGGAGGGTGCAAGCTGGCTGCAGTGCCAAATCTTTAACTGAAAGGCGAAGGAGTGGTCGCGGTAGAAATAGAACAAGTCAGGTGTGTTGTAGGAAGAATTTTCAAATGAGAAAATAATTAAAATGGGAATTCGAGAGAGTTGAGGGATTTGTGCGAGGGGAATCAATTACTTAATCCAATGTATTTGATTCTGCTTTACCACCTAGTAGTTTGAGATCAAAAATATCAAAACCTAACTGCTGTAACTTTTTACTCAAAGCATTAGATTAATTAATTATTTACATTGTGTTCACTCAAGCAAGATGGTGTTTAGCTTTCTGAGCCATAATTAATTGAGCCTGATCAGTGTTTATCTATTTAACAATTTATTATTGATCTGAAGTGAGGAATATTACATCGGCTAAGACTTTATGGTCAATAAATTATTAACATTTCTTTGTAACATGTAAAACAATTTGCATAATTTATATAATTAATAAACAGTCATAAGTATTTATCATAATTCCTATCTATCAAGATCTGATTCGCCCTTATCTACTAATCACACAATATATTCATGCATGAGAAGATAAGAACCTGGAGATAGGAGCAGGAGTATACCATACCGAACCTGCTTTACCATTTAATAAAACCTTGACTGATTCTCGAACACAAGTTCACTTTCTTGCTGATGCCCATATCCCCTTGATTCCCTTATATTTCAAATATCCATCAATTCCAGCCTTAAAAATAGTCAATGATTTAGCATCGACAGCCCACTGGGTAGAGAATTCCAAAGATTCATCATCCTAAGTGGAGAGATATGCTTTGTTAAGAAATAGGTGTTTTTTTTACATTTTTTTTCTAGAATGTAATATTCATCAATCAAGATAGGATCAGTAATAATGCTGCTTTCCCAATTATGAAGCAATGAATCCAATTTTGGTGTGCTGAGAGTCCATGGGGGAGAAATTGTGTAACTGAACTCTCCCCAAAAACGAGTGCAGGAATTGTGGTGGACTGATGCTCCACTTGTTCATTGCTTTGCAGGCAACACATTAAATTGGTGGTGACTGCTCTTTTAAATGATTGCAACTGGCAGCCAGCACTACCAAAAATATTAACAAGCAGCATGAAATTGTGAGCAGCTAGTGCTGTTTAAAGACACCCTGTACCTCTTAAAGGGGAGGTGCATTGTGGCTCGAAGAGGTGGTGCGTGGTTTTTCAGACATCAAGCTGCATTGTGATACTTTGAGTAATTCTGAACATGTATGAGGGCAGACATCAAGGTTCTCAAACAATGGACTGGAGGTCTTGGTGGAAGAGATGGAGGGGAGGAAAACATGATCTATATCCACAGGGGGCTAGGAGGCTCTACAGATACATTCTCAGGAGACAGTGCAAATGCCTAGCTGTGAAAGGGGTCAATGACAGGGGTGTTGCTTCAAGAACAGTGTAGACAGAAGTTTAACAATCTGGCATGAGTTATCAAGTAAGTGCATTCATCTTCAAATGACATATCTGATCAACTGCACCACTAGCCTTTTCCTCCACTTGAGTTCTCTGCCTGAAGGCAAGCCTTACCCATAGGGCCACAACCCCAACCAAGTGTAGGGCAAGAAGGCAGGTTCTGAACCCATCCCAGCTAGAATGGGGAAATCGAACCCCATGCTGTTGGCACAAATATGATCCAGAGCAGCCATCCAGCCAACTGAGCCAACTGCGCACCCCCCCGCCGCTCCCCGCCCCGCCCCCACTACCCACTGTGTCACAAGAGCTCCACCACTACCTTCATCCACTGATCAATTTTCTACATCCCAACACCAGGTTACCAACAATTTCTACCGATCAGGATTCAGCCTATCAATTCAATATGCTTTACCTCAACATCACACTTAGCACTTTTGCAACCTGAGAACCCACAATTCACTGCTCCCACATACTGGGAGACATTTAACCAAGGCAGCCATAGCACCCATATTTCAGAACACTCACTGGCACTTTCATCTTTTTTTGCAGGAGAATGAAGTAATTAAAAGAGGCCTGGAGGAGGACAAGTGTGCCTATATATTTAAACCCCATGCAAGTGACAGTGCTGGCCATTATGGAAAAGGACATCACTGAGGCTGTGACCATTGGCAGCAGTAGAGTGATTGATTAATGAACGTATCAAGATACCTAATCCTCCTTCCCTCATCCCATAGTTTCAACTGACTCAGATGATGTGCGCACTTCTTAATCTCTTCCCTCCCCTCATCATAATGCAACCCTTGTCCCTTTGCCATTTCAGATGGAGGAAGAGAAAGAAGATAGTGAAGATGAGGAGACACCATTACTTGATCTTACGCTTGAAGCCAGCAACTCAGAGACTGACACTGTGCTTATTTTAGAGGTCAGGACGGGAGGATCCATAGGTGGTGAGACGTAAGACACAAGTGTGCAGGAGCTGGGGCATGGGAGAAGGCTCCAGCTCATCAGAGAGTGAGGTGATACACTAGTCCTGCTGCAAACAAGTCAGATGAGGACTTCATTGGGCCAGTCCTAGAAAAAGTTTGATGTTTGTATATAACCAAATGTTTGGTGTACTGGAAACACTGTTAGAAAGCACACACTCAGTTTCGAGGAACATGGAGTCCAACATCGAAAATTGGCTCAGGGGCTTGTGTACAACTCAGAACTTTCCAACATGGAACAGATGTTCACCTCCATCAGCAAACCTGTAGGCCTGATGAATGTGTATTCAGTTATGCAAGGCTAAGAATAGGTAGGCTAAAGAGTGGCATTGGAAAATGGCAATGATGATGTCAAAGCAGCAATGCATGCTCATCCTTACGTGCACACATGTTCAAACTCTTTCACTGAAATGATATCCAGCACTTTTCCTATTACAAGTGTGTGCATGTATCTTGGACTTCATTTTCAAACATTTAGAGGCTACATGGTGCCGAAAATACAGGAACTACACAATATTATTCCTTTCCCCACATATATGAGGTATTTACAAATGTCAGGAGCGAACCAGACATGGCAAGCAGATTATAGAGTGAAACAGCACTTGGAGATGCTATACCCAGGCTAATGAAGTAATGGCTTAGGAATTTGATGTTGCTGAAATTCAAAAGCATCTAATATGGCAGACAGTGCGCACTAACATTCCAAGCAGGAAATACATCGTCAACCATATTGGTATGGCATTAAAAGATATGTTCAGGCCCCATCCCCGAAACAGTCTTTAGTCCTTTGCAGATGTAAATAAGTGGCCTATTGCCTGTTTGAGTTCCCCTTTATAAAATTGGCTGAATTTCTCCCACTCCAGATTGCCTTCCTCCTTCCACTGATTGGTTCTTCTGTTGCTTTCCCAATGAATGATCCTTCCCTTTCTCAGGCACTTTAGCTCTCCCTTCCCCAGTCAACACCTCCCCCTTCCTCCCTGTTGCTTCACTTCCTCCCGAACACTTCTCCCCTTTCCCACTCACCTCCTTCCTCACAGATCAAGTCCACATAATCTCTGGGTCAGTTCCTCCCTCCTGATCACTTATCACTTACCCGTCTCCTGGTCACTCACTCGCTCCTGCTTCCTCCCCAGGCACTCCACTCAATACTGACTGCTTCTCCCTGTCTCCATCACCCCTTCCCTCTCACCCACTTTCCCTTTCTCCTGATTACTGCACACCCATTTCCAGTCAAATTTCACTCCTTCCACGCCCCCAATTCCAGGACTCGCGTGCCATTACCAAGAATAAAATGTCCAGAAATTAAAATGATTTTTATTGGCAAGTTACTCTAGAAACATCCATCAGGCATCTGCAGCTTGCTGTTCTGATGTAAACAAGGTACCAAAGCCCAATATGGGACGTGCTTTGGACTTACTTATCTAGCAAAGGGGACATTGCCTAGAATACTGTAAAGCCGCAACTAAAGGAGACAAATGAAACTAATTTCTTACACATACTGCAATTTAAGCAAAAAGTAGTTCCAATTTAAACATAAGTCATGCTAATATAATTTGCAAATCACTTCAAGAGAACACTGGGGAGTGATTTTTTATATCATAAGCATTTTGGGGGAGGAATTAATTTCTGTATTGCCACACCTCATGAAGCTATGTAGGTTTATGTCAATTCACTGAAGCAGGCACTACTGTAGACCACTGAAGCTATGTAGATTTATGTCAATTCACTGAGGCAGGCACTACTGTAGACCACTGTGGCCTTCAACATTCTTCAATGATATCAATGAAGAATGTCATGCAGGCCAGCCCCCAGCACTGCCTGAGCCCATGGAATTGACATAAGTCTGCATATTGCCACTAGAAGTGGTGCTACATGAACAAGTTTCTCCCCTTTATATTTAAAGTTGTTTGTATGTGAAGTGACGAAGTAACAAATAAGTGAATAAGAGAAAATTGTGATTTTTGTTCAGCCGAGGGCTAGTGCATCATTCCACTTGGCCCACTGGAGTTCATTCTAGGGGAGCTATACTTTGCAAAAATTCAAAGAGCCGTAGAAGTTTTCAGAACAGGTAGGGAGCATTGACAATTATGTCCATGTGGCTTTTTGCTAGAGCAACCCAAAATGAATCGCACTATCCCGCACTTTCCACTTTTCATTGTTGGCTTTAACTCTATTTAAATATCACAAAAGACTTAATGGTGCCTGCCTCAAATGGCAGAACATTCCATGCCCCAACAAGACCTAGGTAAAGACATTCTCCTACCCTCTCTCAATGTCTGAGTGACAATTTTATGTTAATGACCCCTGTACTACAATAGATGAAGCTATAGATATTATCTATAAAGCACTTTATCACGTCTCTCAGATATGTCTCAAAGCAGTTCACATAATCTTTATAATGCTGTCTAAAGGCATTTGTGAAACCCATTTTGCACACATCAGGATTCCATAAATAGCAGGAGGATGAATTTCATTTTTGGTGGTGTAAATTGCCCTGATCTTGTTGTTGATCTTCTTCAAATAGTTTCTCCCTTGGGTTTGCCTTTCAATTTATGTGCTCTTTAATTCTCAAATATCTTTAATTTTCTAATGCTTCCCCTGTTGTCTGATGTAAAGATCATGTCAGTCATCTGTCCATCTCCTGTTTTACTTCCCAGCTGGTTGCAGGTTATTCCACTGATGCTTCCACCTTATGAGTTTTCCGTCTGTCTTCCCTTTGTTCTGACTCTATTAAAATACTTGTTCATTTTTAATTGTTTTCCAGTTCTTTAGGAGGGTTGGTGCCAGAAGTGTCAACTTAGCTGTTTTCTCCATAGGCACCGATTGACCTACTGACCCGGATTTCCTTTTTGTTGGTGGGTTAGTAATTAATATTAATCAACCATCCCAACCAGAAAACTGCAGGAAGAAAGTATTTATGTTCTGAGGGGAACACATGCTATGTATAACATAACTGAACACATTGAGCTAATTTATTTTACTGGTAAACACAGATGCTCAATTATGTACTAGTGTTTAAGCCAGAAAATAAATGAGCAGAATAATTATAGTTAGTTGGCGTGAGGAATTTTGTTCTCATTGAAGTGAAGAATGCTAGTGCAGGGCAAAACTAGGAATGGAACTGTAGTAATTAGAGTTTTGTTAAACATTGGACTGTAACTTTAAGAATAGTCCTGTGATGTAAGATTCCATGATCGATGTAAACAATATGTTAGCAGCACAGTCTATCTCCATAGTCAGTGTAGAAATAAAGATGGGGCAGAATTTTCCGTTTGACGTGCGGGGGGGGGACCTGGATGCCAACGCGTAAAGTGGCGTGCAGTAACGTCAGCCGAGCGGCCTGATGTCACTGCGTGCCAATATGATATTTTGGTGGGCGGGCGTGTGACAATCTCCATTGCGCGCCTGCCATTAATTATCGGGCCACCACCCAATTGATGGTGATTTTGCAGCACCTGTGCGATCTTCGGCTTGTCACGTGGGCAGGCAGGTAGCAGAAATTTATATGAACCTCATCCACGAATGGGAGAAGAGGGCTCAGTGGGGTCGTGATTCTACAGATTTAAAACTTCTTGCACAAAATTTACTGAAACTTGCCTGTGTGAGCTAGGAAACTTCAAAATGCATACCAGCTGCTTGGACTGGACTCATAACCTTCAGGTCAGCACTCTGTGGAGAGGACTTGTTTTGGGACCTGTAGGTTTCAGGAAGCCTCCCTGAGCCTAGGAATGGGAGGCGATATCTCCACTGGAGGCAGATCCTCTGAGGAGGAAGGGAGGGCAAGAATGGGAAGGAGGCCAGGAGTGCCCATTCAGCCTCCAGGGCAACCACCTTTGGGAGGACAGGCACAGGCACAAGGGGTGCAGGGCCAAGAGGTATTTCCAGGCGGAAGGGGCTGCAGAAGACACCACTACCCTACTGCCAGCTACCTCAATATGTCAGCGGTGCAGTGCTATCTGTCAGATGATTGGGCCAGAATATCCACTAACTGTGTGGGTGGACACCCCATGCCGGTGGCTCTAAAGTTCACAGCTGCCCTCAAGTTCTATGCCTCGGGCTCTTTCCAGGGTTCGGTGGGTTATCTTTGCGGTGTCGCCCAATCAACTGTCCACACTTGTGCCAAGCGGGTCACAGACGCACTGTTCAGGTGTGCATTGACCTTCATCCACTTCTGTTGGGACCAGGCATGCCAGACACAGCGAGCCTGAGGCTTCGCGGCCATAGCTGGCTTCCCCCACATCCAGGGTGCCAAAGACTGTACACATGTGGCCATCAAGGCGCCAGCAGGTGAGCCCGGTACCTTCGTCAAAAGGAAGGGCTTCTACCCCTTGAACTTGCAGATAGTGTGTGATCACAGGATGCTGATTCTACAAGTCTGTGCCAGGTACCCAGGCAGCTCCCACGACACTTACATCCTGAGACACTCAGGGTGCCGGGGTTCTTCAGTGCTCCAGCCCGGTTAGTTGGATGGCTGCTGGGTGACAAGGGCTATCCCCTCAGAAGGTGGCTCATGACGTCTCTTTGCCATCCAAGAACAGAAGCTGAGCAGCGGTACAATAGGAGCCACGGCACCACAAGGTGGTAGAGAGAGCCATCAGTCTTCTCAAAATGTGCTTCTGATGCCTGGACCGCCCAGGGGGCGCACTCCAGTATCCCCCCCCCCAGATCGTGTGTCACTGATAGTGGTAGCATTCTGCATTTTCCACAATCTTGCGCTGGAAGGTGGACTGCAGTGGACGATGAAGATGTAGATGCAGTGGCTGTGGCTGCTCAAAATGAGTCCAGCAGTGAGTCCAAGGATGAGCACACACAGGGAATTGCTGAGGGGTAGACACTGACCCAGGCATCCTCCAGGGAGGCAGGGACACCCGGGATGCTCTAATCCAAGGAACCTTCAGCTAGCAGAGCACATATGGACCTCCAACACAAGCCTAGGCTGCAGCCTCCATACTGGAGACATTAGTGCCAAATCTGTCAGGATAGGAGCATTGACAATGGGCCCAGTCAATAAATGTCAATAACACAGAAACATCTCAGGAATCCATCCGCCTGGCCAAGAAAAGAGGCATCCCCAGCCATGTTAGACGATCATAATTTAACGCTTTCACAAAAGTCTCTTAACATAACACAAATAAAATGGTGTCGCACTGCAAACATAATCAGAAGGAACTCATAGGGGGGCCAACAAAAAACCACCAGTGATGAACCTGGGATGTGCCTAAGATGCCTTAATTTTACATTTGCGGGTACTACGTCTTTGTGCTGCCGCCTTGCTGGCACTGGCATCTGAGACAGGCTGCTCTCTCTGCTGTCCTGTTGGTCACAATGTCCTTGGCGGACATCCTCTGGCCCGTGGAGCCTGTGCTTGCTCCATCTGGAAGGGAGCTGCCAGCTCTGCAGCTGGCATCTCCCCGGTCATTGCAGCTTCACTGGATGCCACAGTCACTGGCAGAGGGGCAGAGGAGCTGCCGGCTTCATCCGGAGTGCCCTGAGAGATGCCCACAGAGATGACAGGCAGCTGCTCTGCCGACGTGTGGTCCGTTCAGCCCTCGCTGCTCAGTGTAGATGGATGGGCACTGGGATGGGAGACCTGGTGCCCAAACCACCACCCACACTGACCACCTGAGGTCAATGCCACTGTGAGGGGTTGCAGGTCCAAGCACAACCCCAGGAACCCCTGATCCAGTCCCTGGAGCTGCCTGTCCATGAGAGTCACCAATCTGTCCTTGGAGAAAGCTTAGGGCTCATGCATGAGGCTCAATGCATTGGCTACATTCCGTGTAGACTCCTCCACCACTGAGACCAAGCCAAGCACAGACTCATGTATCTCCACCAGATGGTCCCACACACCCGATCACATCTCATGAGTTGGCTGCTTTGCAGATGACCCCAGAGGCACATCATCAGCCACAGACTGAGCATGTGCCTGAGCCCCTGCAGTCCTCCGACTGCTGGTGCCATGGGCACTCTCTGTCTCCACCAGCTCCTCCAGTGCCTCACCACTGTGCACCGGGACACTAACCAAAGATTTGATGCCCTAGAGGGTGCCAATATCTGCGCTGGTGCCTCCCTGGCTGAGTTGGTGTGATGCTGGTGATGTTGACACTTCACGTCCCTCAGGTATCAGAGGGAGTCCCTGCAGCTCCAGATCCCGGCTCTGCACTGCTGATGCTGAAAGGAGAGTAAGGAAATTCGATCAGTTAGCATGTGGGCAATGTCAATGTATTTGCCTGTCCCCCGGAGCATCATGTGTTCATCATTCCACACGCAATGGGAAAGCCATGTTGGTGACATCACCCACTGAACAATCAGCACTGCCATGGCTGTTGGGAGACTACTGGTAACGTGAGTGCTGGCCATACATACCTGCCTGTGGAACCCCAGCCTCTCCGGCTCCAGTGGACCTGGGCGCATGCCACCTCTCCAGATCAAGGGCCTCCTGCTCAAAACGGCTAAGCAGCAAAATCTGGCCCAGTCCTCACCCGCTCGGCAGTGTTGTGAGAATTCTCCTCCTGGAAATGAGGAAAGAGCATTGATAAGTGATACTTGTACTGTGAATCTGCTCATGGCCGGCCTACCCCAAGCCCAGTTGGCCTTTGCAGGAGTCCAGTGGATCCTTCCCCCGCTGCTGCCGAACTCTCACACAAATATGCCTGTGTCCTTCCCACCCCCCACCGCGACCCCCCCAAACCCCCTCCACCATCCCCCCTCCCCTTGGCCACATGCTGCCTTCATCACACTTCATAGCACACAGTTGTAGCTGCCATACAAGGAGGCACAATGACATGGAGCACAGGGGACAGCAAATCGATCTGTGCCACGCCACCTTGAACATCCCCTCCCACCACATCATCACCCTGACTTCCACATGTCCTGGAGTTCAAGCACAGCGCCTAGGTGCAGATCCTCCAGGTTGCCCCCACCGCAGTCATGTGGGTCTCAGTCCACCACATGCTGTGGGTGCAGAACCCATCTCATCACCAGCCTCTCAGGCTGACCAACGCATAGGGAATATCTGTGAGCCCACCCAGCTAAGTGCACATGCCATCAATTACTCATTGCACTCAGGCCACTCAGACATGGGTGGGACACCAGGAGGGGGAGAAGCTTACATGATGGGTGAAGTGAATGATGCCAACATGCTAGTCACTCTTCCTGTGCACAGCAGGTCATTGAAGCGCTTGCGGCACCGGATCCATGTGTGCTGCACCATGTCCTGGGAGCTCACAATCTCCACTACCAACTTCCACGCACATTTTTTCAAGTGGGGTGGCCTCCTCCTCCCGTCCTGGGGGACGAGCACCTCCCGCCGTGCTGCTACCTCCTCAAGGAGGGCAGCAAGGCACTCGTCCACAAACCCGGGGCGCACATTCACCACCCGCCCTACCCTCCTGCATGGCCAGCCTGGATCTGTATTGGACCAGACCTCTGGCTATGTACAGCAGCCTTGGAGCGGCTGCAGCTTGGCCTTGAAACAGACTGCCGTGTTGCCATTGGATCCAGCGGCGATTGCCGATCTACTGCCACCTGCCCACTCCCGTTGTCCCCAGCAGCCCCAAAACACGGTGGGTGGGCCTTGGCCCGCCCACGTAAAATGGTGGCGCACGGCGCTGGCAATCAGTTCCGCACTTGCCCTCACCCCTCCCGTTCCGCACCCCCACCCCCCCCTCACCAAACAGAAAATTCTGCCAGTGGAGTTGAAAGCACACGTGCAGTTGCTGCTGGCCATGTTGTAAATAAACCTAATGTTTCCACTAAGAAAGTTGTCTGTTGTTTACAAATAGGTGGTAAGGCTACATTACAACAAACTGGCAATCAGGATAAATCAGGATAAATCAAGATAAATCGGAAACGGTACTGTACTTCACTCAGCAATTGCGAGTATCAACGTCTGTTTAAAACAATAGAAGTTATACTCACTCAAAACACCACAGTTTGGTAGAATCAATCCCTTTGAGCCAGCCATGGACAATGGTTCTTAGTAAATAGAACGTCTCATGTTCTACTTTTGAGCAAATGAAATCATGGGGGGAAGAGATGAGCTATCCTCTTGAGTACTTGTGGGAGCAAAACTTACAGATTGATTCAAAGTTTGACGGCGCCGAGTGCCTCAGATTCGAAGAGTTTCAGAGAATTGCTGGACCTCATGAAGGGATTTTTTCAACACAAGGCTCAGTCAAGATGCAGAGGTTCCAGTTCAATTTGCAAAATAGAGCTACGGGTGAGACAATTACTAGCTATGTGGCAAATCTGAAGCAACTAACGGAACATTGTGAGTTTGGCGAAACTCTGATTGACATGCTCAGAGATCGTTTAGCGTGTGGCGTGAAAGAAGACACTATTCAGAAAAGGTTGCTGGCTGAAGCAAATCTGAATTTTAAGGAGGCATTTGAAATAGCGCTATCCATGGAAAGCGCTGTAAGAGATTCACAAGCAATATAAGAGGCACAATGTGGCACCATACTCCAAATCACGCAGGAACAGTCAGCCGAAAATGGCGCACAAAAGCCAGACTCTGCTGTAAAGCGGGAAACAACACCTGCTAACCAAAAAATAAGAAGAAATAATTTAGCAGCTAAGCCGAAGAACAACTTTAATCGATGTGGAAACAATGAGTCTTTCAATGATTGGCAGCTTAAAAAAGTAGAATGTCATTTTTGTCACAGAAGTGGACTTATAATGAGACAGTGCAAAAAGATTTAAACAGGCTTGCAAACAACAGAAGCCCAGTGAAACCTACTGTGCAGAAGAGTCTGAAACAACAAATTCTAACATCTATTTGTTGTTTAGCATGAAAGTTGGGAAGACAGAACCAATATTTGTTACAGTCCAAGTGGATGGTAAACCAATAAAAATGGAAGTAGACAGGGGAGTTACCATTACTGTAATTGGAGAACACACTTTCATATACTTAAATAATGGTGAACGTCAATTAAATTTGGAACAAACATCCGCCAAGCTAAAAACGTACACAAGTGAAGAAATCCAAGTAAAAGGTATCAACAGAGTAACTGTCCATTATAGAAACCAATCAGCACATCTACCCATGATGGTAGTAGATGAAGGTCAAGCCTTCTTGGGTGAGATTGGTTAAAGAAGATAAAATTAAACTGGTCTGAAATCTTCTAATTGAGAGCAAGTGGGCTACCAAATCTGCTTAAAAAGTATGCCACTGTCTTCAAGGATGAACTGGGAAAAATCCAAGACCTGCAGGCCAAGATTTACGCAAACCCCTTGCTTCATGAAAGTAAGACAGGTGTCATATGCCCTGAAAGAAAAGGTTGACATTTGGCTAATCTACAGGAACACTTTTTACAAGCAGGAGTGTCTCTGGAAAAGGGAAAATGTACTTTTCAAGCAAAGGAAGTAATCTATTTGGGCCACAAGGTAGATCTCAGGGGGTCACACCTGGCTGAAGAGAAGGTTAAAGCAATAAGAGAGACACCTGCACCTAAGAATGCCTCTGAACTTAAATCATTTTTAGAAATGATAAATTATTATGGGTATTGTTACCTGATATATCTACAGTTCTGGCCCGTCTGCAATCACTACTAAAAAAGAACCAACATTGGTCTTGGGTGACACCCCAAAAAGAAGCTTTCATGAAAGTGTAAAAACTTTTACACTCATCCAATCTGCTGGTGCATTATGACCAAATGAAAGGCTTGGTGCTAACATGCGATGCGTATGGATCTTATGGAGTGGGAGCAGTGCTATCTCATAGAATCGATGACAGCAAAGAGCGGCCAATAGGCTTTATATCCAGAACGCTTCCCACAGCTGAAAAAGGATATTCTCAGATTGAAAAAGGAAGATCTGTTGATCATTTTTGATGCAAAGAAATTTCACCAATATGTGCATTATGATCAATATGCACGGCCGGCATTTCACGATTGTATCAGGCCACAAGCCACAATTGGGTTTGTTTAGCAAGGAAATGGCTATTTCATCAGCAAGAATACAATGATCGACCCTAATTTTGGTGGCTTATAAATACACCTTTGTGCACAGGCCTGGCTTTCACATCGCAAATGCCAATGCCCTGAGTCGCCTGCCCTTACAAGGGAATGACAAACACGTCCCAGTTCCACAGGAACTCGTTTTACTGTTAAATTTTCTAGATTCCTCGCCAGTATGTGCCAGACAAATCTGAGACTGAATGAGGTGGGGCCCAGTCCTTTCTTGGGTGCGAGACCAAGCATTACATGGTTTGTCCCAGGAGCTAGTCTCCAATGAAATGAAACCGTTCTTCAACCAAAGACACAAAATAAACAGTCAAATTTCCTCCAAAGGGAAGGAAGCCACTTTTAATCGAACTATACAATGCCCATCCAAGGATCTCCTGAATGAAGACCATAGCGTGCAGCTACCTATGGTGGCCAGGGATGGGTGGCGATATTGAAAATGTGATAAAGCACTGTGTGCAATGTCAGCAGCTACAAAATTTGCTGGTGGCAGCTCCATTGCACTCATGGGAGTGGCCTGGTCATCCCTGGGTGTGGTTATACATCGATTACGTTGGACCTTTCTTTGGAACCTTGTTTCTACAGATTATAGCTGCCCATTCCAAGTGGTTAGATGTTTATGAGGTGAAGTCACCAACTTCAGGTGCTACAATAGAGAAATTACGCCAGAGTTTCACCTTCCACTAACAGAAGTAGTTGTATCCAATAACGGCACTGCATTCACGAATGCTGAGTTTCAACGATTTATCTGTCTCAACAGTAGCACCTGTGTGAAGACTGCACCATACCATCCATCATCAAAAAGAATGGTGGAAGGAGCAGTTTAAAATTTTAAGGCGGGCATGATGAAGTTAACAGGTGATTCATTGGAGACCAAGCTTGCACGCTTTCTTTTTCATTACAGAATTACTCCCACACGCTGACAGGAGCAACACCCGCAGAATTGTTGATGAGACAGCATCATAGGACAAGACTGAGCCAAATGTTTCCAAATTTGGAGGGGAAGGTGGAGAAGAATCAAGGAAACCAAAAAGCTACACATGACTTGCATACTCGTGAGAGACAATTTACTGTTGGAGAAGCAGGAGATATAAAGAACTTTGGTGGGGAACCAAAGTGGTTACTGGGTAAAGAAAGTTCAATAACTGGACCATTATTATACCACGTGGAAGTGGAAGGCTGGCTCACCCATAAGCATGTGGAACATTTAAGAAAAAAAGAGATATCCCAACAAGATATGGTTCCACCTGTTGCCATTACTGAACCAATGTTTCCTATTAAAGATGTCAACCAAGGACTGACATGTCTGATGTCTCTATCAGAGTGGAAGACACTGAGCCGTAAGTGCCCACCGAGGCACTTGATGATTGTGCAGTTCCAGAGAATGAGGTTCCTGAAAATGCATCTGAAGTCGTGGAGCTGCAGCGTTCCACACATCAGGAAACCACCTAAAAGACTGAACTTGTAAATTTCATGACCTGTGTAAATATTACATTGTCATGAGATAAATATACTTGTAAATACAATATGCACAGCAAAGCTAAAGGGGGAGGAATGTAGCAATTATGGTTTTGTCCTGGACTGTACCTTTAAGAATAGGCCTGTGATGTAAGATCACATGATCTGTATGAACCAATGTGTTCACAGCATGGGCTACCTCCACATTCAGTTTAGAGATAGAGATGGAGTTGAAAGCACACGTGTAATTGCTGCTATCTGTAATGTAAATAAATCTAATGTTTCCACTAAGAAAGTTGGCTGCAGATCAACTCCATTACAAATAGGCGACTGGGCCACATTACACAGGAACATTAAAAACAAAAACAAAAATACCTGGAAAAACTCAGCAGGTCTGGCAGCATCTGTGGAGAGGAACACAGTTAATGTTTCGAGTCCGAATGACTCTTCAACAGAACTAAGGAAAAATAGAAAAGGGGTGAAATATAAACTGGTTTAAGGGGGGATGGGACAAGAAGAACTGGTTAGAGGGCCAGTGATAGATGGAGATAACCAAAAGATGTCACAGACAAAAGGACAAAGAGGTGTTGAAGGTGGTGATATTATCTAAGGAATGTGCAAATTAAGAGTAGAAAGCAGGACAAGCAAGGTACAGATAGCCCATTACCATGGGCCTGGCGAAGGGGGCAATCCAGACTTTTTCTGCCTGTTCTCTGCAAACATATTTGGGGTCCATGGCCTGCACTGTGTCTTTATGAAGCCTCCCTGCCCACTCCACTGGCTCCATTCCTCCTCACACACTCACTAACTCTGTTAGTTTGCTCCACTCAACATGCTTTCACCCACTCTGAGCAGCTTCAGTCACAGGCCCAAGGAACATTAGGTGGGCCCCAACTGAATGACTAATACTCTGATGCCATAGCAAAGCACTTATATCATATTGAACAAATAACTCAAGTTGCCATTTTGTTTTAGATTCTGCTCCCTTCAATCTGCAATGTGGAAATATTTTCAAGACAGATACATAAGATGGTACATCTAGAAGTTCACCCCAGGTATCCCTCCCTGTTTTCCATCTCTTAATGTTATTCCAACCTCCTTTCCTTGTGTCCAATTTCCCTTGTAATATTTTTATTAAGCTTGGACTTCACTGCTATGCTTGTGCCAGACTACTAACTTGAAGGAGTCCATGCTGCACTCCCCCAATGCTCCTACATTTCACTTGAGTGTGGGCAGGAATCAAGTAAGCCTTAACCCATCTCTATAAGAATATTGTTACTCTAGGGTGCTATAGTAGGTATCATTGGACACCTCACTGAGATGGAACTGCCATCACATGTTAAATAAATACTTAAAAATTCAACTTCAAAGAAGTTGGCAATCACCCCAAGTTGAAGTTGCTGCTGAATATTTTGAAGAAAGATTTGACATGTGTTAATTTACAAATATACATCCTAAATTACACTTTATGTAACAGCAATTCAAGCACATGAACTGCATGAAGATTATCAAACAGGGATTCTTTATTCCACAGGCATCAAACCTTCATAAGTATTAATAGCAAAGCTTAATTAGAGGAGCAAACTATTTACAATGGATATGCATGGCCAATGCTCCACATACACCAGGATACCATTGAGAGCTTAGACCCTGATCGCTAATCAGCCAGATAGCCAAGTTCAATTGTTGGAATTTCTATTGATAATTTCCTATGACCACGTGATCCAGATTACCTTGTCTCCTAGGCACAAAGGGTGCCTTCTTCTCTTCATGGCCTGTCAAACTCAGGGGTGCTGTCTAGGTGGTGTGCCTATGTCTCCAGCGCTGTTTGTCTGGTTCTCTAGCCACCTTTAGAGCCCTCGGGCTGCCCTATTCGTGGCCTTGGCTCCTCAACGCTGCAACTCACCAGTCTCAAACTTCTGCTTCAGCTCCTTGCTGCTGCCCTGCTCTTTCTCTTTTTCTGGCTCTGTCTCTGTCTTTGTCTCTCTCTCCTCCCCCCACCCCACAAGGATTCTGGTCTCCTTCCTTCTTCAGTCTGTGCTCAAGGCTCAGGCTCTGGTCCCAGCTTGTCCTGAGGGGAGTCTCCATGGCTGACCGAATCTCCTGCCTGGCATCTTCTTTGGCTGAAGACCTCTGCTGGTAGGGACCCAGTGCTCCATAGGGAATGTTTGTACCTGACCCCATTCCAAAGTCAGAAATTGAAAGTCAGGATGCTGAGGTCCTGCTCAACTCCCCCATTACACAGTCCCTTGCTTCAGAGTTGTCATCCCAACAACTACACATATAATATGGTGATTGTTTACTAAGCAATCGCATGATCAGCAGGTTTGATTGAGCAAGGATGGCTAGCACGTTTGAATTCACATTGGTGGCAGCATTTTCTTAGTGCAATCTGGGCTGATGGTAAGGTTTGGGATGATATCTGGCACTGGGTTCAGATGATTTTCTCAGCCCCTCATCCATGCTGGCACTGTCAATAGGTTCTAGGCTTCATGACACATCAACCATGTAGGGATCCAGTTCGGTCATGTGTCCAGGGACAGTATGATTGGCAGCACTTGTCACTTCAGCTACAGCGGGTCATCACTGCATCCTCTTCCAATACTGGAGTAGGCCTCCTCACTCTGGACACACCCACTGGTTTCACAACACACAGGTCACTCCAGGATCTCACTCATAAGCGCATTGGTGACACTCTGCTGAATCCTAGTCCAGATGTCTTGAGGAATCGGGGTTTGAATGTTGCCTTTAGGTGAGACACGGGCGTTGCATCAGCCGTAGCCTTGTCTAACTCGGCAGGGGTGGGTTCACTCCCGTGGTCAGTTTTTCGACTAAGGGCATCAGCATTCGCATTACTTTTGCCTGATCTGTATCTGATTTGGAATCAGAATGGAGCGAGTTCAGTGGTCTAGGGTGTGCTATGTCTGAGGGCAAGCCTGAATCTGAGCTTTTCTCTGGAGAATCGAGATACCAAGCTCAAAGGTCCTGCCTATGAAAAAAGATTCCATGACAAAATATTTGTGGGTTAATAAATGAAAGTCAACACCTATCTGTTAGGAGCAAATCATGTTTGACTAATTGGATCAAATGCTTTGATGAAGTATTAGAGAGGGTGGATGAGACTAGTATGCTTGATGTTTTGTATGTGGACTTTCACAAGGCATTTGACAAAGTGCCACAAACACAACTGTAAGCCAAATTAAATCCCATGGGTTTGAGATCAGTGGCTGCAATGGATACAAATAGGCTAAGGAAACAAGAAACAAAGAATAGTGGTGAACAATTGATTTTCTAACTGGGCGGAAGTATACAGTGTTGTCCTCAAAGGGTTGGTTTTAGAACCACTGTTCTTTTTGATATATTAATAACCTGTATTTGGATATACCCAGCACAATCTCAAATTCTGCAAATGGCATGAAACTCGGAAATATAGCGAACAGTGAATGAGAACACAGGTGTAGGAGTATATCATTCGGCTCCTCGAGACTGCTCCACCATTCAAATTGTTTGTGATTGATCTTCTGCCTCAACTCCACTTTCCTGCCCACTCCCCATATCTCTTGGTTCCCTGAGATGCCAAAAATCTGTCTATCTCAATCTTGAATACTCTCAACGCTCAAGCATTCTCCACTCGCTGGGGTAGAGAATTCCAAAGATTCAGAGTCCAGACTCACGGAATTAATCTCCCTGGCCATCTGCACCCAATTCCCTTTGACAGGCCCCAGAGAACCACAGTGTCTCCACCACTAAAGCCTCTAATGCTGCATCCATCACCTGGCTTCTTCAGGGGGACAGCTTGAAGAAAGGGAGAAGCAACAAGCTTGGAGAAAAACAGGGTGATTTTAATGGTTGTAATGCAAAGATGACTCATTTAATCAAAATTGAAAGACCTGCATCTCCACCTTAAAGCCATGACATTAAATGAGGGAGAGGTGGTAGTGTAGTGGTATGGCCTGGTAATCCAGTAACCTAGGATGATGCCCTAGGGACCTGGGTTCAAATCCCACCAGGTCAGATGGCGAAACTTAAATTCAATAAAAATGTGGGGGAGGATTTTCTTTTTGGTGGCAGGCCCTGGAGTGGCTGCAGAACCAACCACCGTGATCAGATCCTGACAATGATTTCATGCTGGCTGGATTAACAAGCAGCCAGTGTGAATTGCTGAAATGCTCAGGGCGTGGGGGGAAATGCAAAAGTCAGCATATGCATGCTCACAGAAAGCTCCCTGAAAGCGCAGAGCTGAAGGTTTTTAACTTTACAAATAAAGGTTTTAAAATTAAGAAAAACATGAGCAAGGATATGTTAAAAATGAGTTTTAAAAGTTTTCATTGCTATTTTAATCAATAGTCGAAACCTCATCCCACCCATGGATGAGGTCTCGCTAAAAAAGCAAAGGCAGCTCAGCTTATTCACCCGCCTGTCAACCATAAGTTTGGACGGGCAGTGAAAAATTCAATTCAGTTGATTGAATATGGGCCTTTTAATTGTTGGCGGCCGAGCTGCTGCCTCTCGCATGTGCCCGCCATCTGAAATGTTGTGCGAGTGCGCAATGACGTCGGGACAATCGCCTGATGCCATTGCGCACTGTTTTTCTCCCGTACTGGTCGGGCACATGCCCACCTGACGATGGAAAAATTCTGCCCCTGGAATTAAAATTCTAATGATGCCCATGAAACCATTCTCATAAAACCCCATCTGGTTTATTAATGTCTTTTAGGCAAGGAAATCTGGGGAATCTGCCGTCCTCACTTGGTCTGCCCTACATGTGACTACAGATCAGCAGCAATGTGGTTGTCTCTTAAATGCCCTCTGAAATGGCCTAGCAAACCACTCAGTTGTATTAAAATGCTAAAAAAAAATCAATAAAAAGGAATGAAGCCGGATGAACTACCCAGCATCGACTTCAACGTTGGAAACAACAACAAAACCAGCCATCTTGACCCCGCAGCCCTCCTTACATCTGGGGGCTAGTGCCAAAATTGGGAAAGCTGTCACACAGACTAGTCAAGTAACAACCTGACATAGTCATACTCACGGAATCATACTTTACAGATCATGTCTCAGGCATTACCATCATCAAACCTGAGCATGCCCAGCCAATGGACAGATCCAGCACTGGTCTGTCCAGTGGTATACAGTCTGGGGGGAGTTGCCCTGGAAGTCCTCAACATCGGCTCTGGCCCCCATGAAGTCTCATGGCTTCGAGTCAAACATGGGCAACGAAACCTCCTGCTGATTACCATGTACCACCCTCCCTCAGCTGATGAACCAGTGCTCCTACATGTAGAACACCACATGGAAGAAGCACTAAGGGTGGCAAGGGCACAGAATGTACTCTGGGTGGTCGACTTCAATGTCTATCACCAAGAGTGGCTTGGTAGCATCACCACACACTGAAATGCCGCATCCTAGGGGACATAGCTGCTAGATTGGATCTGCAGCAGGTGGTGGAGGAACTAATATGAGAGAAAAACATACTTGACTTCATCCTCACTGACCTGCTGTCCATAGATGCATCTGTCCATTACATCATCCAGTATCAGTAGGAGTGACCACCACACAGTCCTTGTGGAGACGAATTCCTGTCTTTACATTGAGGGTACCCTCCATCGTATTGTGTGGCACTACCACCATGCTAAATGGGATAGATTTTGAACAGATCTAGCAACTCAAGATTGGGCATCCACGATGCGCTGTGGACCATCAGCAGCAGTAGAATTGTACTCAAACACAATCAGTAACATCATGGCCTGGCATATCCCCGAATCTACCATTACCTTCAAGCCAGGGAATCAACCCTTGTTCAATGAAAAGTCAGGAGGGCATGCCAGGAGCAGCACCAGGCATACCTAAAAATGTGGTGCCAAACTGGTGATGCTACAACACAGGACTATTTGGGTGCCAAACTGCATAAGCAGCAAGTGATAGAGCTAAGTGGTTGCATAACCAACGGATCAGATCTAAGGTCTGCAGTCCTGCCACATACAGGCTCCACAAATAACCCCATCTTCAATGATGGAGGAGCCCATCACATCAGTACAAAAGATAAGGCTGAAACATTCACAACAATCTTCAGCGAGAAGTGCTGAGTTGGATGCTCCATCTCGGCCTTCTCTGGAGATCACCAACATCACAGATGCCAGTCTTCAGCCAGTTCAATTCACTCCATGTGATATCAAGAAATGGCTGAAGGCACTGGATATTGCAAAGGCTATGGGCCCTGACAATATTCCTGCAATAGTACTGAAGACTAGTGCTCCAGAACTTGCTTAGCCTTAGCCAAGCTGTTCCAGTACAGCGACAACACTGGCATCTATCCAGCTATGTGGAAAATTGCCCAGGTTTATCCCGTACAGAAAAAGTAGGACAAATCCAACCCAGCCAATTACCACCCCATCAGCCTAATCTCGATCATCAGTAAAGTAATGGAAGGGGTCATCAATATTATGAGCACTTGCTTAGCAATAACTTGCTTACTGATGGTCAGTTTAGGGTCCTCCAGGGTCACTCAGCTTCGGACCTCATTACAGCTTTGGTTTAAATGTGGACATAAGAGATGAACTCCAGAGATGAGGTGAGAGTTACTGCCCTTGACATCAAGGCAGCATTTGAATGAATGTAGCATCAAGTAGCCCCAGCCAAACTGGAGTCAATGGGATTCAGGGGGAAAATTCTCCACTGGTTGGAATCATACCTAACACAATGTAAGGTGGTTGTGGTTGTTGGAGGTTAATCATCTCAGTCCCAGGGCATCACTGCAGGAGTTCCTCAGGGTAATGTACTCAGCCCATCCATCTTCAGCTCCTTCATCAATGACTTTCCTTCCATCAAAAGGTCAGAAGTGGGGATGTTCGCTGATTATTGTGCACAATGTTCAGCACCATTCACGACTCCTCAGATGCTGAAGCGGTCCATGTCCAAATGCAGCCAGACCTGGACAATATCCAAGCTTGGGCTGACAAGTGTCAAGTAACATTTACACCGCACAAGTGCCAGGCCATGACCATCTCCAGCAAGAAAGAATCAAACCATTTCCCCTTGACATTCAACGGTATTACCATCACTGAATCCCCCACCATCAACTTCCTGGGAGTTACCATTGACCAGAAACTGGGCTGGCCTAGCCATATAAGTACAATGGCTCCAAGAGCAGGTCAGAAGATAGGAATCCTTGAGTGAGTAACTCACCTCCTGACTCCCCAAAGCCTGTCCACCATCTATAAGGCCCAGGTCAGGAGTGTGATGAGCTACTCTCCATTTGCCTGGATGAGTGCAGCTCCAATAACACTGAAGAAGTTTGACACAATCCAGGACAAAGCAGCCCGCATCATTAGCACCCCTTCCACATATCTTCACACCCTGCACCTCTGCCGCACAGTAGCAGCAGAGTGTACCATCTACAAGATGCACTGCATAAACTTATCAAGGCTGCTTTGGCAGCCCGTTCCAAACCACGACCACTACCACCTAGAAAGGCAAGGGCAGCAGACACATGGGAATGCCACCACTTGGAAGTTCCCCTTCAAGCCACTCACCACCCTGTTTTGGAATTCTATCAGCATTCCTTCACTGTCGTTGGGTCAATATCCTGGAACTCCCTCCCTAACAGCACTGTGGCTGTACCTATACCACATGGATTGCAGCAGTTCAAGAAGGCAGCTCACCAGCACCTTCTCAAGGGCAATTAGGGATGGGCAATAAATGCTGATCTAGTCAGCAATGCCCACATCCCACAAGTGAATTAAAAAAAAATCTCTTCCTAACCTGAACCCATGTCCTTGGGGTGATGCTGCGGGCAACCTCTACCCGGGATTGTGACTATGTGGGGGAAAATTCTGCCATCCCTCTGAAGAGGACCTGCCTGGCTCCATAACTGCATTTGCTCCACTACTTCTTCCATTGCCAAGTAAGTGAACCTTGGAGCTTTGGTCTTTGACATTCAGCAAAACCTATAATCAAATGGAGAATCAGTCGGGTCATTAAACCAACAGCAATTGCTGAGAAATGGCAAGATCTAGTGGAGGTCAGAATCACAAAACCCTCATCCCAATTGAGCAAGCTGCCTCTCAACAATCCCAGTACCTGGGCAGTCCCAAAAGGATAATCTGCTCGGGATTAATCAACCAGTCCCATCGTTCCACCCACCAACTCCCCAACGTGCTGGCAGGGGTGGGGGGGTGGTAGAACGGAGAGAACCTAATCCCATGCCTCAATGTTTCCCTCAAGGTTTTGCTACTGTTTCTAAAGAAGATTGAATAGCCTCGTCCAAATGTAGAAAGAGGATGAAAAGAATCCCGTGAGCATGTGTAGCACATTTTCCAGAAGCCTGATTCACTGCAGCAATCAGACATAATATTTTATAATGTGCTTACCTCCCAACACAGATGGTTATCTATGTTGCATAGTGTGAACAGGTATATCTGGGGACTGATTATAGAAAATTGCACTCACAGCAAGAAACCTCAACCACTGGGAATGTTGATCAGAATGCCACAGGTGTGTGCCCCCAAATTTTCATTAATTAAAATGAATGGTTTCTGTGTAATGAAGTGGAAGAAGTATGTAATCTAAAAGTAAGGAAAGATTTAGGGGAGCAGTCACCATAATATAATTAGGTTCACTGTAAGAATAGGAAAGGAAAATGTTCTGGCCAAATGTACTTGACTGGTAAAAGGCAACATACAGTTAAATGAGAAGGGACCTTTCCCAGATTAAAGGGGATAAGAAAAATAGCAAATCGACCTTCAGTGGGAAAAATTTAAATTGGAGATGGAAAAAGTAACATTCACTTCAATCAGACAGTAAAGGAATGGATTGAAAACACACACACCCATCCATATCATCTCTGCTAAAAGTTGCCCAGATTTCACAGGGAAAGAAGAAAAAAATCAAACAGGACCTAAACAAAGATAAGACGCAAGTCACAGGAAGCCTTTTGCCATTAAGCGGAATTTGCCATTCCCCAAAAATTGACATAGAAATGATGTGTACAAATTAAGTCATATTTACATATTTTCAGGGAGAAGAATTATATTATAATTTAAACTTCAACTTTGTTCTCAGAGTCCTGCAAATCATACCCAATGGTTAATGACTCCTCGGTGATACTAAACTTTGTCAAGTCGGGAGAAACACATACTCTAGATAACTATAGACCAGTTAATCTCACATTAGTAGCGGGCAACACTCAGAATTCATAAGTCATCTTCAAAATAAACATCTTCAAAAACAGGCAAAACATGTTTGACAAATATAACACAAGGTTTTGAAGAATTGACTGACTGGATAAGATATATCCAGTCAGTCAATTCTTCAAAACTTTAAGTTACATTTGTCAAATATGTTTTGCCTTTAACAAATATGTATTTAGATTTTCAGAAGTCAATTGACAAAATGCACAACAAACGTCTTGTAATGAAAATTCAGGCATATAGTGTAAGAGGAAATGAGGCAGCATCAACAAAAAGCTGGTTGATGGTCCAAAACTAAAGACAGTGCACTGGGTGCTTTTTGAATAGGAGAAGGATTGGAAGCGGTGTACCCCAAAATTCAGGCATTATTCTTCATACCTAAAACTGATTTGGATTTGGACAGAGGAATCACAATCTTAAAATTTTAAGATAACATAAATGTGGTTAAAAAGAGTATCTTTGAACAACTGAGGGAGATATTAATGAGTTACCAGCAAGATGCATTCCAGATAAATGTGGAATAATACAATTTGGGTGGGATACCAGAAATAGGGGAAACCACTTGATGGGAGAATCCTAAATGATGTGGAAGAATCAGGAGTTAGAAGGGTCCAAGTACATATTTCCCTCAAAGAGCAAGTAGATAAAGCCATTAAAAGAAAAATCAAAGACATCTTCAAATTCTCAATAAAGCATTAAGTACAAGAGTGAAGAAGTAACTAAATTTAGTATGAAACATTGGTTAGGCCACAGCTAGAGGACAATGTTTTGGCACCTCATTGTAGCAAGGACATAAAAGAGAGCATACAATAAAGATTGGCCAGAGTGATATAACAGCATAAGAAACTATAGCAGAATTTAAGATGCTAATGGCTGTGAAATTTGCTCCAATGTGTCCACTTTCCAGCAGCATGGGTATTATTTTGCCTCCAAAATGGCAGCTGTAGAATGTGCACACACTCCTAATATTGGCTATGCTGGTCTCCCCTTATTTAAGGAAGGATATAAATGCATTGGAAATAGTTCAGAGAAGGTTTACTAGTCTAATACCTGGAATGGGGAAAGGTTGGACAGGCTCGGCTTGTACCCACTGGAGCTTAGAAGATTAAGAGGTGACTTGATTGAAACATATAAGTCCTGGGGAGGGTATTAGTGTGTGTATAGATATTGTCCACTGGAAGTACGCAGAGTAGTTAGGATGGTGACATCAAGCAGTGTATAGTGCTGATTTGAAACCAGCGCTGCCATTTTGAGGCTCAATTATCTACCTAATGCCGTTTCTAAAACATGTGCAGCAGGAAATTCCCTCACTTCCAACCTAAAGAGGTCATCAACTACTTTTAGTTTATTTATTGATCTCCATCATCTGTTTCTGGAATTGTAGAAGCGTTTGGTGGTTCCAGGGTTGTTTAAAGTTTCTGAAGTCTACAGGGAGTGGTGTGGCAAATGCTGAAGGGAAGAATCTGCACAAACCAACTTGTCCCCACAAATGGGTACACTATTTTGCATCACTCCTGAACAACAGCAAGACAGGGAAGATGAGCAGAGGCAACATAGTGTGGGGCAAGCTGCTAGGAAGGGAGGAGGGTTCTCATCAGGAGAGCAATTTTCCTACCTGAACCATAGTGAAGAACATTGTGCTAGATATCTCTTCTTCACTAAGGAGGTTCTCACTGTCCAATTTCACAGCCCAGGGCTTTTCCATTGAAGATTTAATAGAGGTTTTAACATTATGAACGGAAAAGTAGATTTTCTCTGCTTGTCAAATCAGTGACAACAAACATTCAAAGTAAAATTGTAACTGACGGAGTGAAGAAGAATCTTAGGGCAAATTTCTTTACACAGTGGAATATTGGAGTTTTGCCAATGGGAATGATTTTGTCAGAGACCATTGCACCATTTACACAGAAACATATGAATTAGGAGCAGGAGTCGGCCCCTCAAGCTTGCTCTGCCGTTCAATAAGATTGTGGCTGATCTGGTTGTAATTTCAAATCCACATTCCCACTAAGATAAAGGCAAAAAACCGCAGATGCTGGAAATCCAAAACAAAAACAAAAATACCTGGAAAAACTCAGCAGGTCTGGCAGCACTGCGGAGAGGAACACAGCTAACGTTTCGAGACTCGAAACGAAACAACTTTTGTATTCAATTCCCCTCGCAATAAATGATAACATTCTATTAGCTTTCCTAATTACTTGCTGTACCTGCATACTAACCTTTTGTGATTAATGCTGTAGGACACCCACATCCCTGAGAATCTCAGAACTCTGTAATCTCTCACCATTTAGGTAATATGCTTCTTTTTTATTCTTCCTGCCAAAATAGACAATTTCACATTTTCTTTTCCCACATTATACTCCATTTCCTAGATCTATGTCGATTCACTTAACTTGCCTATATCCCTTTGTAGCCTCTTTATATCCTCTTCACAACCTAATTTACTACTTATCTTTGTATCATCAACAAATTTAGCAACCATAACATCGTTTCCCTCATCCAAGTCATTTATACAAATTATAAAAAGTTGAGGTCCCAACACTGTTCTCTGTGGTGTACCACTCGTTACATTTTGCCAACCAGAAAATTACCCATTTATGTCTACTCGCCTATTAGCCAATCTTTTATTGATACCAATATATTACCCCCCACCCCCACTCCATAAGCTTTTATTTTCCGCAATTTTAAAGGAAACTTGGATAAATATTTTAAAAAGTGACAGCTGTAGGACTCTGTGAAGAGAGTTAACCAGTTGAATTGTTTTGAATTGCTGTAGCAAACAGCTGACATAGATATGAGGGTTCTGATTATCCTATAAGCTGTAGTGTTTTGATAGGGTGTGGAACCGTAGCCTAGATTCCTGAGACATATTTCATCACTCATATATGGTGGGCTCCCTATGGAATCCCTGCTGTCAAAAAGGAGCCTGGCTGCAAAATCTTGACATTACTGCAGCTGGACTGCCACACAGCAACAGAAGAAGCTGCTAGGCAATTAGAGGAGCATGATCACCCCAAAGATGACAGAGAACAACATTTACATAACAAGATAAGTGAGCCCTAAAATGGCAGAGTGGGTGTCACTGCTCAACCCTCTTTCTCCCTTGGGTCAATTCCTGGGGTTGACTGTCAATTTCCACATGATGATGCTGGCTGGTCTACTGAATGGCCTCTTGCTCTGCAAACTTCAAAGGCTCTATGATTCAAAAGCAACAGCCTCAACATCATCAAAGCTTGTCCATCACAAAATAGTGACCAAAAGAAACAACTTCCATTTTCAATTGTCACTGTGTTCAGAAACAATATGGCACTCAATTTAACTTGTGAGCTGCAATGCAGTTGTGTCAGGAAAAGTTGGTCATGGAAAATATTTTAAAAATATGACAACTTATCGTTCAGTCCAATTTAAAGTTTTTGGGGCTAAATTATGTTCTTTGGAGCTGTTGGATCATTGGTCACTCGTTTAGTTGGGCTAATGGATCTGGGTTGCTGGCTTGTTTTGGGGTGACCGAGTTGGTACCATAGACATAGTAAATCAGTAGACAGTTCTTATGTAGAACACATTCTATTTATTTACAACTAAAACCTTGCCTCTACATTACAGACTCTTACTCTAGACTACTAACTACCAACTACAGACTACAGGCTACTATGGTAGCCCGTGCTACTCTGTCATTGGATAAGATATCATGATCTTCTATTAAATCATTCTTCTTAAAGGTATATCACACATAAGATTACCACATTCCTCCCCCTTAACTCAGAGATATATTTTACAGTTACAATTACAATTTTTCTCAAAATATCAAATCATTTATGCAGCTAAGTAGTTTATGATTCAGTCTTTCTGGGAGTTTCCTTATGCACATAGAACGCCTCAGCTCTACAATTTCAGATGTTTTATCAGGAACCTGCTTTACCGGTGTTGTCCAAACATCAGGTTCTTCAGTGGGCACCTGCAAATCTGTTTCCTAAACTCTTATATAAAGGAGAATGAGGCTATGTGTCAGAGGAGGCATTGTAATATTTAACAGAAGTGCGTGGAATAGCCTTAATGGAGCCTCCAGTACTTGTGCATAAGTCTGCCATCTACAGAAACCAAAGCTGGAGAAAGCCATTTTGAATTCCACTGTACATGGTATTGTGTTAATTTTCTGGATCTGTTTAAAATCTAAAACCTACTTTTGGACCATTGCTCTAAAGGGGTTGTAACTGGGAATCAGGTTAATTAGGGGTTTTAGGAGTTATTATAGTAATAATTTGTAGTTCTATATACGTGCTCGAAATCTTCCCTTTTAGTAATAAATATTTTAATTTAGTTTGTAAAAATAATCTCTACAAGTCTTGGTGGGCTTGTTATTTCTGAATTCAGTGCACACATCTCGAAATAAATACAAATTGCAAAATCGTTATGATAGCATGATCAAATTTCCCTCATGGATTTGATCTGTCTGGCACACATCATCTGCCACATCATAACAATGAGATGATTTAAGTTCACTAAAGAGGACATGACTGAAACCCATAACTGCTGCAGCTGCAAATGCAACCTCAAAGCAGGGCAAGGACCACAGAGCAAGGTGACTGCGGTTTTGAACTTTAATGGATTTGAATCTTTCCAGACTGTTGCTGAAGATATAAACAATATCTCAATGTTTGTGGAGTACTGCCACATAAGGGAGGCCACTGAGGCTCTCTATACTCAGATAAATACATTTGTCTCATCCCCTCTTGCCAGAGACAAGCAGGCAGATTGAGCATGTGTGTTGACACATACTGCAAGCTGCCCCATGGCCATTGGCTGCACATCTATTGCCTTGCATGCACTTTAAGTGAATGCTGCCATTTTCCTGAACTGAAAAGGATTGCACTCACTCTGGTACACAGCTGGTTTTGACCACAGGCAGTTCATCATGACAGTTGAATAGCCGATATCCTGGCAGCCATCACAATTCCTTCATTCTGCACAGCCTGTTGTGCCACCTGTATGTGAATCACAGCAGGAACTCAAAGGCTGACTACTGGGTGACAAGGGTTGCCTATACATGACATGGCTTCCGACTCTGGTCCAGAGCCAATGTATGCATGCACAGCAGGTCTATGGGGCAATGGGAGCCGTGCTGCCACAAGTAATATTATAGGGAACAGGGTGTTATATTATAGGGTGTTGTCAAGCAACACTTTTGCTGCCTGAACTGTGCTGGGAATCCTGCAGTAACCAGCTGAACGGGTATGAAGATTTCTGGTAGAATGCTGCATAAAACAAAACCTAAGAAGAACAGCTCTTGTCACCAGCTATCAACTGAGACCTGAGGAGCAAGAGCATGAGAAAGAAGAGGAGGAAGTGCAACAGGAAGTGGAGGAAAAGGCAGAGGAAACAAGGATACAGTGTAGACAGTCCCTTTCTGCCCAGGCTTCATAAGCGATTCCAGTAAGCTCATCCACACCTCTCCATTCACCAACAGTCCCACACTCTGTACCTTTCCTCTATCACTAACTGTTATATTATACCCTTTCAGCCAAGCCAAAAATAAAAACCACCAGAAAATGCAGATCTTGATTCAAACTCATAAATTCAATCATTACATTCTGCAAACAAAAACAAACTAATCACTCATGTGCATTCCCTTAGTGCCCATATTCCGTGTGCCTTTAACTACCCTGGTGCTATTACAAGAAATTTTCCCAGTGGTTGCAGTATGGATGGTAATAGGTGCTGACCTCCAATTCAGGAGACTGCAAGTGACTTTGGAGGCCAACCTTGAGTATCACTGGACCTAAAAGACCCAGCTCAGATTGCACCCTCTCAGCCTGGGCTGTACCAATCTGGCCTGTAAGGACACTTCCAGCCAAGGCCCTGAGATGGACCCACATTTGGAAAGTACTGATATTGCCCCTCATTTTTTACCTTGACTGATAGTTCCCACCACCACAACACAAATGTGGGGGGGCATCATTCCTCCCAGGATACCAGGCCTTTCCCTCTCCCATTCCTCCATGCCCCCAAACCTACTCTGAACCCTCCCCTCACCACTGACTCACCCTTGCCAGTCCCAAGCCTCCACACAAGAGTCCATTCCCCTGCTCCCTTGCCATAGAGTTAAACAAGGAAAACCGCTGACCTTATACACAACTGCCCAAAGCTGACAGGTGCATGCCACCTTTATACGACCAGAAGTGGATTACATGAGATTCTTATGTGCCACTGATGTTATCTCGAGGGTAGGACTTTATTAAAAACTGCTTTAGGTTAAAGAGTGTTCATGGCGTGTAAATGTATTTCAAGTGAAAACCCGCCATAGGCCGGAATAATGCTTGGCACACCACAAACACACCACTGGCTTTATCTCCGCATCCCCACCTGCCATTGGGAAATTGAAATTTCAGCCCCTGCCTAATTAAGTCACCTTGCATGTCACGTTTCCCACTCCTGTGGGCTCCATAAAATCCACCCTATATTCAATTCTGGGCACCACACTTTAAGAAGGCTTTGGTGACCTTAGAGAGACTCCAAAAAGATTTATGAGAATGGTTCCAGAGTTGAGGGACTTCTGCTACATGGATAGATTGAAGAAGCTGGGATTGTTCTCCTTCACCAAGAGTAAGTTGAGAGGACTTTTTTAAGGAGGTGTTCAAAATCATGAAGGGTCTGGAAAGAATAGAAGGGGAGAAACTGTTGCCATTGGCAAAATGTTTGACAACCAGATAACATTGATTTAGAGTGATTGGCAAAAGAACCAGAAGCAGGATTAGAATTTATGTTTATGTAGTGTGTGGTTAGGATCTGGAATACACTGTCCTAGAGTGTGTTGGAGGCACATTTATTATTGTCTTTCAAAAAGCAATTGGATAATTATCTGAAGAGAAAGAATTTGCAGGGTTACAGTGAATGGTCGTGGGAGTGGGACTGGCTGAAGTACTTTTACACATAGCTGACATGGACACAATGAGCTTCTGTACCCTAATTATTCCATCATGATTCTGTGATTCTCAGCTCTCACACATCAGCCATTCTCCACTTTTTCACAGGACAGGTTCACCTCTGAAACAACCTCCAGCGTCCACTCCAGCCACAATGCCCCTCCCCTAAGAGGTGTAGGCTGTCTTTAAGTATCACGAGCCACTTGCAATATTGGGTCAACTGCTGAAGTGTGCAGACAGTGAACAGACCGCGCAGCAGGGAATATAAATTTGCAGTGCTGTCTGCAACGCAGTGAACAGGCATGGGTTCATTGCCCTTTTGTAGGTCCTATCCAACTGTTTGAACTGAACCTCAAATTCCATCACTCTTTGGGCATGTCTCACACACTTACGCTCATGTCAGTTTAGATGGAGCACCTCCCCGTGAATATCAATCTATTTGCAGGAGGGATGATTTTGAAAAAAATCCTATCCAGCGACACAAAGAGTACCACTTATTAACTGCTACTGACCAGCTTTAATGAGAGAAACCTTGACCCAGATCATGCTGAAAGAAGTAGAAAGACAGAGAAGGTAATAAAATGACACATGTTCTTAAAAAGAAAAGAATGATCATGGATGACCTGAGATTGTGGCTTTGCCAAGCAGTCCTCTAATTAGCTGTACAGATTGGTCTGAACTGTCATCAGGTTAATGTCTTCTATCTGGCTTTTTGCTATGTTTCATGTATCATTGTTCAGGGACTGACAGCAGTCAGGTTATTAGATGTGTAGATATTAAATTAGCAATGGTAGTAAACAATGTACCAGCACTTCACATCTCTGCAGAGCCAATGAAGTGGATGACACTGAATCCATGCTGATATGCTATGATGACAGATGGCAGTCATTTAACACAATACATCAGTGGGCAACCCACGTACCACAGCTGTCCTGTACTAAATGAATTAGATCAGGGTAATTAATCTAAGACAGAACCTCTTGCTAAAGTAGATCCAAAGCAGAATTTCAAAAGAATAAAGCAGCTCAGATAAAAAGGCACAGTCCTTCTTGCAAAGCCTAACAAAATATTTTTAATGATATGAACACGTTTTACTCAATATTGAATTTGAGATAAAACAAACCAATTTTTGAAGCTGAACAGCATGAGCTGTTCTTTGATTCAGTTTTGATCTTTATATGGTCTCTGAATTTGTTTACCTTTCTTCGATAAAATAATTATTTTTAATTTTATAATGTAGCACCATTGTGAAGATATGCTTTATGCCAAACAATGATTTTTAATCCACCAGATGGAAACCTGAGTTGAACATTAAAAAATGAGCCTTTCAGAAAGATAGGGACTATAGTGACTTGAACTCACAGCCCAAGATGGCTATCCCCAATTTTCCCTACCATACATTCCATATTCCAATTCATTGGAGTGGAGTCAGTCTGTCTGTAAAACCCATCAAAAACAATGGATGGAATCATCGAAGATTTGTAATAAGTGCGATAGAAGGCTGGAAAAAAGATATTTTACCCACCAGCCGTAATGATGGGTTTTTGTTCCGTATCGTCCCATTTCCGTCTCTTTCATAATGCATTCCCGGGAAACACATTGGGTCACTGGCCGGATGTACTCTGATCCGCCCGCCCCCGCTGTCATATTTAAAGGCTGCCCCTGCACAGAGCTAGCACTCTTCAAGGGATAGGAAGCTGCTGGGAACTGATGGTTGCCCCCAGATTTAGTTACGCCTCCCTCAAGCACCTACTGGACGCAGTGGTGGCCTGCCATTAAGTTCTCTACCCCCACTCTAGGCAAAGGCCAGCAAGCAAGATCACCAATCCTGCATGGGAGGCGTTGGAAGTGGTGGTCAGTGCCAACAGCCTGCAAAAGAGGACAGCCACCCAGCGCTGAAAGAGGATGAATGACCTGCTCTGTTCCACCAGTGTAAATCACTCTTCTCATCACCCTCAACTCACACACTCTCAAAGCCATCACACATCCACAGGGATCTCACTCAAGGGATTTTCTGGTGCCACATGCCACAGGAATCATCACAGAAGGGACAGAGAATTTGATGGACCAGCAAAAGGTCCGCGGAACTGGAAAATCCCACCCCATGTCCTTTACAATGCATAGAAGGGAGGGCCATGCTGAGTCTGCAAGTTAAGCCATGTCCCACAGGGTGGTGAGTACAACACTGGACACTAATATGAACATTCAACAAAAAGTAAACAAACAGCCAAATTATTTCTTCCACAATAAAGGAAACGTACCCTATAACCATCAATGTGTGGCAGTTCAAGGGACATCGCCATTCACTCTCTCACACATACCTTCATTTGTCCCGGGGATCATGTCCACATTTCATCCATGGGACCACTCACCACCCACATATGCCAGACATTCTTATCAACTGGCCTGGCAGGCATCCTGCTTACATTCTCTCCATCTGTCATCATGCAGGACAAGCTGGCACAAAACAAAAAGAAGAGGTCGCAGACTGGTGGAGGAATGCCTGAAATCAGGCTCCTCATGGACTATGAAAATAGAGTCATCCAGCCGGCCGGTGACAATCTGGACCGTTCCTGTGCTGACGACGAGGTTGGCAGTGCTCAGCCAAGTGAGGATCCAGCAGTGCAACATCCATTAGATAACCATGCTGTGAGTCACTTCCCCTGTTCATCAGTCCCCGGCCAAGCACTAATTTTGCAGGCACACTTGGGAAACAGCAGAGGGGGCCCACGACCAAGGTCCTTGACCCAAGCCCCAAAGAAACCTCAGATGAAGAATCTGATGACACCCTCATTGAAGACCCATCACAGCACTCACCCACACCCTCCATGAGAACAGAGACACACTCCTTGGTGGGACCTAGCTTTACAGTAGCCCTGCGGTCACAATGTGGTAAAAACATCGTACTTTCTGATCCACAGCAGATGGCAGCAGGGACTTCCCAGGTTTCTGCTGGAAGCCAGAAATCTGCTGACTCCGAGTCAGATGAAGAGCCTCTAGACTCAGTCATACCTCAGTTGCTGGAGCTGCAAAGGCAAGCCCAGAAATATCAGAAAAGAATGTCCACTGCACTCTTCAGATTGAAAAGTATGATGGAGGAGTCCATCTGCCTTCAGTCTGAGATGATAACGCCAACATGTCAATGCATCGAGGTCAACACTGGTAGGATGGCAGCTGCCATGGAGACCTTGGACCAGGACATCGCTCCTGCATTGCTGCACAGGCTGAACTCCATAGCTGGCCTCCAATAGTGCCAACAGGAGAGGGGTGCAGGGCAGCTCGATCTCACTCCAGCTTCTCCTCCTCCTCAAAGAGTCAGCCAGGGGCCCTTGAGCGCCCCTAAGGAGGAGGATCAGCAGGTGCACACCCTGGGGCCACCCATCCAGTTGATTCAAGGAGTGTCCGGCCCATCCAAATCCCATCTTCCTGTGACTCCAGCAACTCCATCTCCAGAGGCCGAGGAGGGTGCCACCGCCACACAGTAGGACCCCGAGAAAAGGCTGGGGCCCTCCAGGTCTCGGCCCTCCAGAAAACGCCTATCAAGGTCATCACAGACAGAGCACAGCAGTCAACAGGTTTTTTCCACCTCTGTTGTGGATGCAGCAGCGGGGCAAGGAAGGTGAAGAAGATATAGTTGCATAGCCTGGGCACAAAGTTATTCACTTGTACATAATGTTCATTATCATAAATAAATTCCCAATAATGTCTCCTTGCCTATAGCTCCTTTTTCTTGATGAGCAGTGTTCGTGTCACTCAGATGTGAAACCTTGGTTCCCAAACAAGATAATGGCAGGTGTTTCAGTCCAGGGCCTCTTTCCCGTGCTTTGAGCAACCTTCCCAGCCCATTAATGGTGTGTCTTCACTGTCACTGAATACATCGGCCATTTTGCACCTCATTGGGGCTTATTATCACTGCCAGAATGTGCTGGGCTGGTGGCACAGTGTTCCATCATTCTCTCTGTGTGGTCCCAGTACCTTTGAGATGCAGCATCACACCCATCTCATCAGCATTTGTGTCCAATGGGTGTGGTCCTGAAAGGTTCAGCTGACAAAGGATGCCGTAGGATCAGGAGAATTTAAAGTTTCCCCATTGCATCTCAGTGATATGACCCTGTTCACAGAGTGCAAGTGATCTGCCATCAACCAAACAGCAGTCAAACATTCATATAAGCTAAAACAAAAACAAAAATACCTGGAAAAAACTCAGTTGGTCTGGCAGCATCTGTGGAGAGGAACACAGTTAACGTTTCGAGTCCAAATGACCCTTCAACAGAACTAAGTAAAAATAGAAAAGTTGTGAAATATAAGTTGGTTTGGGGAGGGGGTTGGGAAAAGAAGAACTGGATAGGGGGCCAGTGATAGGTGGAGATAACCATAAGATGTCACAGACAAAAGGACAATGAGGTGTTGAAGGTGGTGATATTATCTAAGGAATGTGCTAATTAAGGGTAGAAAGCAGGACGAGCAAGGTACAGATAGCCATAGTGGGGGTGGAGTGGGGGGAAGGGATTGAAATAGGCTAAAAGGTAGAGATAAAACAACGGATGGAAATACACTTAAAAATAATGGAAGTAGGTGGGAAAAGAAAAATCAATGTAAATTATTGGAAAAAACAAAAAGGAGGGGAAGATCGGAAAGGGGATGGAAGAGAGAGTTCATGATCTAAAATTATTGAACTCAATATTCAGTTCGGAAGGCTGTAAATTTCCTAGTCGGAAGATGAGGTGCTGTTCCTTCAGTTTGCGTTGAGCTTCACTGGAACAATGCAGCAGGCCAAGGACAGACATGCGGGCATGAGAGCAGGGTGGAGTGTTAAAATGGCAAGCAACAGGAAGGTCTGGGTAATGCTTGCGGACAGACTGAAGGTGTTCTGCAAAGTGGTCACCCAGTCTGAGTTTGGTCTCTCCAATGTAGAGGAAACCGCATTGGGAGCAACGAATGCAGTGGACTAAACTGAGGGAAGTGCAAGTGAAATGCTGCTTCATTTGAAAGGAGTGTTTGAGCCTTTAGACGGTGAGGAGAGGGGAAGTAAAGGGGCAGGTGTTGCACCTTCTGCAGTTGCATGGGAAGGTGCTGTGGGAGAGGGTTGAGGTGTAGGGGGTAATGAAGGAGTGGATCAGGGTGTCCCAGAGGGAACAATCCCTGCGGAATGCTGCTGGGTGGGGGGGGCGTGAAGGGAAGATGTGTTTGGTGGTGGCATTATGCTGGAGTTGGCGGAAATGGTGGAGGATGATCCTTTCAATGCGGAGGCTGGTAGGGTGATAAGTGAGGACAAGGGGGACCCCATCATGTTTCTGGGAGGGAGAAGAATGTGTGAGGGTGGATGTGCGGGATATGGACCAGACACGGTTGAGGGCCCTGTCAACGACCGTGGGTGGAAAACCTCGGTTAAGGAGGAAGGAGGACATGTCAGAGAAACTGTTTTTGAAAGTGGCATCATCAGAACAGATGCGACGGAGGCGAAGGAACTGAGAGAATGGGTGGAGTCCTTACAGGAAGCGGGGTGTGAGGAGCTGTAGTCAAGGTAGCTGTGGGAGTCACTAGGCTTGTAATGGATATTGGTGGACAGTCTATCACCAGAAATTGAGACAGAGAGGTCAAGGAAGGGAAGGGAAGTGTCAGAGATGGACCATGTGAAAATAATGGAGGGGTGGAAATTGGAAGCAAAATTAATAAATTTTTCCAGGAATTCACATAATCTATGTGAGGATCTATCGAGTTCCCCACTGCATGTTGTCAACATCCTTCTGGAATGTAGGGACAATGGGCACCCGCAGCGTTCCAATGGCAGAAGCCTTATCACAGAGGGTGTGTGCGCTGCCATCAGACAGGAGGCAAACGTTCACAGATGCAATGTGAGGATCTATGGTGTCTCCTCACTGTATGTCGTCATCATCCTCCACAAATCTAGCAGCTATGAGTGTCTCCTGAACGTGTCTTCCTTGTCCAGCCAGTGTGATGGTTTTATCACCATCATCTTACCCTTAAGAACCTCCTCACCTTCATTCACGTCAACATCCTCCTCATCAGAGGAGCAGCTCGTCCATCTCCTCTTCAGACAGCTCCTCTACCCATTGCAGAGCCAGGTTGTGAAGGGCGCAACAGGTGACAACGATGTGTGAGACCCTCTGCAGACTGTATTGCAGGGTTCCACCAGACCACTCCAGGCACCGGAACTTCATTTTCAACATTCCAATGGTTGCACCTCCAAAGTGCGAGTTGCAGCATGAGCTTCCTTATACCTTCTGCGTGCTGTACTCTGAGGTCGCTTTACAAGCCCTTGTCCCCAAGGAGCTAACCCTGCAGAGTCTTTCGACCCTGGAAGACATCAGTGAACTGAGACCTAGAGAGAATGTAGGAGTCGTGGACACCCCATGGGAACCATGCCTAGATCTGTACGATGCATTTGTGGTGGTCACACGCCAACTGAACATTCAGCAAGTGGAAGCCCTTAAGGTTCATGTAGCTGACTACTTGTTACCAAGCAAATCTGAGTGCTATGTGAGTGAAGTCAATGCAATCTGTATCTGTGGGAAATCTAAGATCTGATCAAATCCCAACGGTCCTGCTTCCTAGCTTTCCTGATCAAGGTCGAAATGCACAAAGTTGTGTGCCTTCACGAAGATGGGATCCATGACCTCATGGATGCATTTGTGGGTGGAGGCTTCTAATATCCCACAGAGGTCACCTGTGAAGCCCTGAAAGGAGCCATTGGTGTAAAAATTGAGCACCACGGTCACTTTCACAGCCACTGGCAGTGGATGCCCTCCATTTCCCCTTGGCACCAAGTCCTGCAGTGGCTGGCCAATGTGACTTCCAGTTTTCAGCGACACTGGTTCTCGGTCATCTGTAGGAATGAAAGGTAGTGTTATAGACACTGTCGTTGACCAGCAACGGCTCGCTGTGGCTTTTCAGCCACCCCTTCTTCCTGAGGGTTCTGCTTCTCCCTCTGCACAGCCAGGTGCCTCCGTTGCTCTCTTCTCCTTCTTCTCTGCTCTCTGTACTCCACTAGGCATGCAGCTAGTTCACCAGGCTTCATGATCCTGATGTACACCTCCTGCAGGATGAAAGAGAGTTACGCGGTGGTTAGCAAGGGTGGGCTAAGAACCTCCCTTGGTAAAGTCTGGAGGCCCCTTAACACATCCCAGAGAGTGCTGGCCACCACTTGGATGGCCAGAGTTTAGTACGCTGTATGGCTGCCTGAAACCTCACTTGCCTCCACCCTACAGTACCTGACCGATTGGTGGCAGCTTTGGCCGCTGGGATGCGTGTTGTGCTCTCAGTTCAGGCACAGGCATTTTCCTAACCCGTGCTGCAAGGCTGCACTGTTACCTTGGACTCTGGGGGAATCTGGCCCAAACCTGAATGATGACTTTGCAAAGTGATATGAGTGCCTCCACCAGTGACTGCTCCATGGCCAGCTTTAGCAAGGAGATTGTACAACTTGCCCGATCATCCAATTGTTCTGCAGTCCACTAAAACACTCATTAATTTGCAGTCTCTGCCCAAGGGGTGAAAAGCTCTGGAGCATTTGGTGGCACTTTCATGCCTCTGCTTTGCTTAAGTGACCCAGCAACAGTGAAGGAACAGCGATATATTTCCAAATCAAGATGGTGAATGGCTTGGAGGGAACTTGCAGATGGTGATGTTCCAATCTACCTGCTGACCTTGTCCTCCTAGATGTTAGAGGTCGTGGGTTTGGAAGGAGCTGACAAAGGACCTTGATGAATTCCTGCAGTTCATCTTGTAGATAGTACACACTGTTACTACTGTGCGCCAACGGTGGAAGGAGTGAATGTTTGTGGATGTGGTGCCAATCAAGTGGGTTGCTTTGTCCTGGATGGTGCCAAGCTTCTTGAGTGTTGTGCAAACTGCACTCTTCCAGGCAAGTGGGGAGTATTTCATCACACTCCTGACTTGTGTCTTGTAGATGGTGGACAGGCTCTGGGGAGTCAGGAGGTGAGTTACTCATCGCAGGATTCCTAGCCTCTGACCCACTTTTGTAGCTGCAGTATTTATATGGCTAGTCCAGTTCAGTTTCTGGTCAATGGTAACAGACAGAATATTGATAGTAGGGGGTTCAGTGATGGTAATGCCATTGAACATCAAGGGGTGATGGTTGGATTCTCTCTTGTTGGAGATGATTTTTGCCTGACACTTGTGTGACACAAATATTACTTGCCACTTGTTAGCCCAAGCCTGGATATTGCCAGGTCTTGCTGTATTTGGACATGGACTGCTTCAGTATCTAAGGGGTCGCATATGGTGCTGAACATTGTGCAATCATCAGCACACATCCCCACTTCTGACCTTGTGATGGAAGGAAGGTCATTGATGAAGCAGCTGAAGATGGTTGGGCTGAGGACACCACTCTGAAGAACTCATGTAGTGTTGTCCTGGAGCTGAGATGATTGAACTCCAACAACCACAACCATCTTCCTTTGTTCTAGGAATGACTCCAACCAGTGGAGAATTTTCCTCCTGATCCTCATTGACTCCAGTTTTGCTAGGGCTCCTTGACGCCACATTCAGTCATATGCAGCCTTGATGTCAAGGGCAGTCACTCTGATCTCACCTCTGAGTTCAACTCTTTTGCCCATGTTTGAACCAAGGCTGTTATGATGTCAGGAGATGAGTGGTCCTGGCAGAATCCAAGCTGGACATCAGTGAGCAGGTTATTGCTAAGCATGTGGCGCTTGATAGCACTGTTGATGGTCCCTTCCATCACTTCACTGATGATCGAGAGTAGACTGATGTGGCAGTAATTGGTTGGATTTGTCCTGATCTTTGTTTACAGGGTATACATGGGTAATTTTCCACACAGCCAGGTAGATAACAGTGTTGTGGCTGCACTGGAACAGCTTGGCTAGGGGCGTGGCAAGTTCTGGAGCACAAATCTTCAGTATTATTGCTGGAATATTGTCAGGGCCCAAAGCCTTTGATGTATCCTGTGCCTTCAGCTGTTTGTTGATACCACGTAGAATGAATTGAATTGGCTGAAGACTGGCATCTGTGATGCTCGGGACCTCCAAAGGAGGCCGAGATGGATCATCCATTACGCTCTTCTGACTGAAGATGGTAGCAAATGCTTCAGCCTTATCTTTTGCACTGATGTGCTGGGTTCCTCCATCATTGAGGATGGGGATATTTGTGGAGCCCCCTCCTCCAGTGAGTTGTTTAATTGTCCACCACCATTTATGACTGAATGTGGCAGGACTACAGAGCTTAAATTTGTTCTGTTGGTTGTGGGATTGCTTAGCTCTGTCTATCACTTGCTGCTTATGCTGTTTGGCATGCAAGTAGTCCTGTTTTATAGCTTCACCAGGCTGACACCTCATTTTTAGGCAAGCCTGGTGCTGCTCCTGGCATGCCCTCCTGCACTCTTCAAGCATGGCAGCTTCCACCCCCCCACTTCCACATGTGCTTGTGCGCTACCATCAGGCTGGGCAGCTTTGCCCCCTGCAACTCACCCTGACTGCAGTGCAGCCCTTGCCCTGGCACCGCACTGTCCGCCAGCCGGGAAAAAGTGACTTGTCTGTGCCCTCACCTGAATGCATGGCACCTCAACCTTGAAGTCAAATGGGTGACCCTTGCAAGTGCTACCCAATGTTCATGTGCACTCACCTTTGCATTTCCCTTGAATTTCAGCTTGCCAGGTGCACACCTTTTAAATGCTGCTGTGAAACACGTGGGCTTGCAATCACACCAAAATGCCCAGGTGATCCAGCATGAGGGCATGATTCGGGTCAGCAGAGCTCATCATGATACGCAGATGTATTAAAATGATGTTCCTGACGTGTAGCGGCAGGAAACATAGCCCACCATTGATGGGTGGAGCAGACCATAGCAAACTAGTTTCACGATGGCCTGAAGCTGATTTTTGGCCTTTACGCCATATTGTGTGCTCATGCCTGTCATGATGCGCAATGCCAACAGGGATAGAAAATTCCAGCCGATGTCTTTAGGGGAGTGTGAAGGACTCACATTTCCTGCTTCATTAGCAAGGCAATCACCTGAGTTATTCAACTGTTGGAGATGGGCCATTAAGGTTAATTGCTTGGACAATGGCACCCTAGCTAAGTTAGCTTCCAGACATGAGCTAATCAAGTCCCCTTTGGAATAAACAGATAATCGGCAGGATTTTCCACACTTGCCCGTTGCTGGAATCTTCCGCTCCCGCTGCAAGTCAATGGTCTTCTGGCCAGGGTGCCACCTCACCCGTGGCGGGTCCCACCCGCAACAGGGCCAGAAAATCCTGGCCAATGTCTTTTTTTAACTCCCCTGGCAGTTGGAAGTGGAAGGTTGCATGACCAGCCAAACTTTTGTATGGTTTAAGCACATGTTTTCTCAGCAGAACTGAGGACATACAGCTTAGGAGGAAGATCTAACTGGGGTCTCTCCTGACTCCTTTTTCTTTCTCCAACCCACCTGGTACGTTTTGAGCCATGTATGCTGATTGTGATCATCCAGGGATGCCCTGCTGCAGACAGAGATTTCTTAGAAGAATCCAACCCAGCACTACTGTCTCCCTAAGAACATTCAACTCGGTTGTCTACCTCTTTGAATCGAAAGAACCAAGACCATCAAATTCAGCCTGAAGCCAGTCAAGTCACCAAACCACAGATTGTATACTCTTGCACTTCTTTTCACTAATTTGGATAACCTACCCTTCTCCACTCTGTAATCTGTTTTTGTGTGCAAGTATGTGTGTGCGTGTGTGTGTGTGTGTGGACTTCAAGTGTGTGTGTGCGTGCATGCAAAATTTGGTACATATTTTATTATTTTACTTAGATCAGTTTTAGTATAATAAAGCTAACCTCCTGCTTTGATAAACACAAGGAAAACCTCTCCTAATGCTACTTTTATGGTCACAATACGTAAACAGTTAAGTACTCAGTGAATTGGCAAGTATATCCTCTTGAAACAAAAAAAACCTGTTGTGGCCAAACAAGGGGAATCATTCCACCCCTCCTTACCTGGCCATAGCAAGTACATTAAAGGATTTGGTAAAATGATAATCAATTTGATTCACGTTTAAGTTGTATTCATTTGTGGCTGGGAAATGCAAAAAAATTTGGAATGTATACATTTTAACTTGGAATATAAAAATTGGGGAAATGCTGAATCTGAAAAGCAGGTGGGCCAAATTCCTTCAGTTGCTCTGTTCAACTCCATAATTCCAACAGCAGTCTGGCAGATCAGTTCAGAAAAAGGTCAGGAGTTGGAGTTCCCAGGACTTCATTTTAGTTTGGAAATTTGCACTTGCTTGACCTTCATAAAGCCACTTTCATGGGGTGAGTCTTCCCACACCAGAAGTTGTTTCCTCTCTGGCCCATAAGGTGCTAAGCATAACACTAGAGGCCTGGACATTTGAAGGAAAACAAATGTTTTTCTTAAACAGAAGTTATAGATTGGTTGCCTTTCGCAAAAGGCCAAGGGGTAGAACTGTATGGGGTCTGTGCCGGCATCAAAGTGCCTGAGTTTCTAGAATCTAGTGGCAAGTCAGAAACTGAGATGTGCCTATACTGGTGTTGGCGGTTACTGATCCCATGCAAATAAGGCACCTTCCCACTAGTCACACATATACTTGGTTATAACTGCTGGGATCACAGGCCACTCATTATCAAGGGTAGAATCTGCCGTATATAGTACTGATAGGAAATCTTGAAGATAGGCAGAAACCTCTGGAACTGGAGCTCAAACTCACACCAGTCTAAATATTGTGCAATGGAATATTTTGAGGCTATTACTCAATTCATTAACAGAGGTCTTCTATGAATCCACTGAAGTTAAAAGAGAGAGGATATTGCTCCTTCTAAATCCACATTGCAAAGATAATATATCACACCAGAATTTGATGTCCAAATAATGCTGAAGCTAACAACACTCAAATGTAATTTATGTGCCAATCACACAGAATATTCAGGTAAGGGCAGGTGCAAGGTTAAATGCAAAAACGAGGGATTGATGTCCCAGAAGTGCTACTCCTCTATCAGCTTTATTTAAATGGAACCTTGCTGTCTGGCTCAACATCGAAATGTGTTAAACGGCTTGCATTATAGATACCAAGTTCTCCACAGAAAGTTAGAGCTTGTACGCTTCAGTTTAAATACCCTTTTTAACAACGTGATAAGTCTGATTATTGTCAAGTAACTTCTCTGGGACTAAAAATTTACTTATTTAATGTGAAGTCTCATTCCTTCAGATTTTAATTGTAGTTGTAGATTCCAAAAAATTAAGTAACATTATTTTTTAATTTTTATTTGTTTATTTGATCTCTCTCTCTGTTGATCCAATTCTTTTTTTCCTTCTCTTTATTTCTCTTTCTGAACCTGATTTGACATGAATTAAATATTCTGACAAGTCATTGTTCAGGCACTATGCCATTTTTCTTCAATCTGATTGTTTAAGGAGGTGTAGAGGTGCTTGCCTTGCTCACAATGTCCCAGATATCATGCTATGGAGAATGCTGTTCCATTTGGATCTCTTTTACAGCAACTTCCAGTTCAAAAACGCAGGGAAAGTATCTGGGCAAGTGCAAGGTCAAGCCTAATAAACATCAGATGACGTTCATTCATCGTTCATGGTAAATTCTGGTCATCACCTTTGATATTATTTAAGCAATTTTACTGCCTGATTAACAAAGCAAACAATGCTGAAATTATACACATATGTAACCACTTCACAGGCTCATATATCTTTAATGTAGTTTTTGAACAAGTGACCCAAGGAACAGCAGTGTGCACTGCCAGTGACCTCCCAGCTGGTTCTGCTTTTGATTCCACACATACAATCACGTGAACTTAGCAAGAAGGCAGCTGAAGCAAGGTTTGTCCTGAACAAGAAAGGTAGGCTGGTTGTCAGGAGAACCCATGTAAAATGTAGCAGTGCATCAGTCGCAATTAATGCAGGTGGTATTTTAGACAAGGAAGCTAATGAGTTTTAATATGCATGCAGGTGAGAGAGTGCTGAATCAGTAGAGCTAGTAATGAACCTATGACAGCCTAATTAGCCACAATTTAAAATCTACAGATTCTAATCAGATGAGCTGCATGCTGTAGAAAATCTGTGTATGAATGAGCCTTTTCAAAGGCTTCAATCTGTTGCTTAGTCACTGATTGATAGTGATTACCTCCTTTTTCTTTGTGTGTAAGAAAATGCTCAATTTTAGTCTGAAAAGAAGGCCAAAACATTGAATTTAGAAATTTGAGATGTTTTGCTGCATACATTTTAATCATCAAATGTGTCAAGCATTTGTCAATGTGAAATAATTTCTTTATTTGAATAGAGAAAAATAAGCACTGTATATGATGTTATTTTTATTGTATCTGGACAAGGGACAATTTTTGTGTATTGATTTTTTTTTATTTTTGTTAAATTTGGTTGTATTTGCCTTTCAGTGTGTCCCAAGGGATTATGTCTTTGAATTAATTATTGCCAAATATGATTTGACAGGAATGAATCATGCAAATGAACTTACAAATGCCCGATTTCTGTTACAAAGTGAAAGCAGATTCTCTTTGAACTCTTCCTTTCTCCCCTATAATTGAACACATTAATTGAACTAAACTTGCCTGTTTATTTTACCATTGCCAGCACAGCCTGTTAACCATAATGTGTATAAGTTAAACATAATGAAAAAGTTGATATCCTGCTGAAAATAAACTGCTTGTAAAAACAGATGTGGGCTTTTAATGGAGGTGAGAATATCACTGGACTAGTAATCTAGAAACACAAACTAATACTCTGGGGCCATGGCTTCAAATCCCACTATGGCAACTGGTAGAATTTAAATTCAATTAATAAAATCTGAAATTATAAGGTAGTCTATGATAATTATGAAGCTATCATCAATTATTATAAAAACCCAACTACCTCACTAATGTCAGCTATCCTTACTCAAGATCTGCAATGTGGTTGACTCTTATCTGCCCTCTGAAATGGCCAATGGAAGCCATTCGGTTCAAGGGTATTAAGGATGGGCAACAACTGCTGACCTTGTCACCGATGCCCATGTCCCATGAAAGAATGAACAAAAAAACATAAAGTTCCCCAGCCCAGGTAAGTCACAGCACAGCAAAATGCAAGTGAAATGCCCTCAACTCTACTCTAAAGTGTGCTTTCATATTAAGCTCAGAAGACTACCTCCAATACAAGAACACAAATATTTCTGTTTCCCACTTCAGCTATCATTAGTGTCTCACTGAATGATCAGTGTTCAGCACAGAGTGATCAGAAACAGAATGTATCATAAACAGGGTGCAAAAGTTAGGAAGTTGGTGCAGAAGGTACCTTTAATACTTGCCGTGATTTATGTTAGGGGTAAATATTGAATTCAATCCACCTATAAATTCAACAAGGTCAAACATTTAGTTGAAAGACTAAAGTGTATAAATTAAATTGGTGAAATACATTAAAAATTCATTAAATAAATAAAGGATTATACAGGGATGGCAGGGCAGGTGGTGAGTCTCACCTGCAACATGTGGGAGTTTATGAAGAGCATTGCAAATCAGACAACCATATCGGAGATAATTGTTTGTATCTCAAAGAATGTCACCTCAGAATTGTCCTAGGTGCCGACATTGAGGAGCATCAGGAAGGGGGAGAGTGATCTAAACACTTTGATCCATGAAGCAACCACACCCCTTAGTAAGGAATTAGTATTGGTCTGGTTAGTGATCAGGGCAGGAGGGTGTGGCTGTCAGGCAGGTAAGGCAATCCCAGGTGCAATGTTGGAGGAGTCTTGACCTTTGCCCTTATCCAACAGCTATGAGGTTTTTGCTGCTGATGTGGATATGGTCTATAGGATAGATGAGCACAGGAAGCCATTCAAATAAGGGAAAGAAAAGGAATATGGTAATGGTAGGGAACAGTATAGTCAGGGGAGTAGATACTATTCACTGCAACTGTAACCAGGAATTGAAATGGCGTTGTTGACTGCCCGGTGCCAGGATTTCAGACATCTCCTCACAGCGGGAAAAGGATTTGGAGTGTGAGGGGGAGGATCTAGTTGTTGTGGTCTACAGAGGACATAGTTAAAACAAGAAATCAGGTTCTACTGAGGGAGTTTGGGGAGCTATGAAATTAAAACATGGAAACTCAAAAAATAATCATCTCTGGCTAACTACCTGAGCATCACACAAATTGGCATAGGGTCAAGGAGATCAGCGAGTGGAATGTATGGTTCAAATAGTGGTTTGGGAGACAGATTTTGATGCATGAGGTACTGGAACCAGTACTGGGGAAAGAGGGAGCTGTTAAAATGGAACAGGCTCCCCTTAAACTGGCTGCAATCAATGGCCTGGCGAATTGTAAACTAGGTTTGTAGCTAGGGCTTTAAACTAAAAAGGCTACAGGTAAGGTTTGAGTGATGAGAAATTTATGAGTCTAAACACAAAAGTCAATGTCACAGAGCACTGTAACAATTTGGGTAAAGACAAACAGAGTGTGACAGTAATAGTACATCAGTGAATAAGGTGAAATTGAGGAAAGATGGTAAAGGCTATTTATCTGAATGCACAAAGTATTTATAACAAGAGGGATACGAGGGAAGGTGGCAAGTTGGATCCAAAATTGGCTCAGTAACAGAAAACAAAAGGTAATGGTTGATTAATATTTTTACAAATGGAAAATGATTTCAAGTGGTGTTCCACAGGGCTGAGTGTTGGGGTCCTTGCTGTTTGTTGTATAAATGATTTGGACATAAATGTGGGAGGTATGATTTGGAAATCTGTAGATGACACAAAAATTAGCCATGTAGTTGATAGTGAAGAGGATAGCTCTCCAGAGTGATATCAATGGTTTGATTGGGTGGACAGAGAAGTAGCAAATGGAATTCAATCCAGAAAAGTGAGCATTTGGGGAGGGCAAACAAAGCAAGGGAATACTCTATAAATGGGAGGATAATTAGACGGGTTGAGGAAGAGAGAGATGTTGGAGTGCATGTCCACAGGTCCCTGAAGGTGGCAGGAAGGTGGATAATGTGGTAAAGAAAGCATATGGAATTATATCCTTTATTGGACAAGGTATTGAATACAAAAGCAGGGATGTAAAGCAGGGGTGGAACTGTATCAAATGCTGTTTAGGCCACAGCTGGAATTTTGTGTACATTTCTGGTCACCACGTTACAGGAAAGACATAACTGCTCTGAAGAGAGTACAGAGGAGATTTACAATAATGTTGCCAGGGCTTGAAAATTGCAGCTATGAGGAAAGATTGGGTAGGCTAAGGTTGTTTTCCTGAGAACAGAGGAGGCTGAGGGGTGACCTAATTGAAGTGTACAAAATTATGAGGGACCTAGATAGTGTAGACAGGAAATTCTTGTTTCCCATAGTTGAGGGGTCAATTACCAGGGGGCATGGATTTAAGGTGATTGGTAGAAAGATTAGAGGGGACACGAGGAAAATCTTTTTCTCACAGATGGTGGTGGGCATATGGAATTCACTGCCTAAATCAATGGTTGAAGCTGAAACACTCAACTCATTTAAAAGGCACTTGGATCTGCACCTGAAGTATTGTAACCTGTAAGGCTACGGACCAATTGCTGGAAGGTGGGAATAAAATGACCGGCTAGTTTCTTTTTCTAGCCATCACAGATACGATGGGCTGATTGGCCTCTTTCTGTACTGCAACCTTTCTTTGGCCTATGGTTCTAAGATAGATGAAGGGATACAGGTTACCCTGATAATAAAGAATGACAAAGACAACAGTGATAAAGGATCCTAACTTCTAAGATCTGAGAGTAGAAGTATGGAGATGGGGTCATAAATGCAAGCTCCAGGAAGTCCTATGGGGAGGGGGTGTACCCCAAAGATGCGCTGGGGAACCCCTCTCAGGATTTCCCAGGTAAGGTTTGCATGGCTATAAAAACAAAAAACAAAAAACTGCGGATGCTGGAAATCCAAAACAAAAACAGAATTACCTGGAAAAACTCAGCAGGTCTGGCAGCATCGGCGGAGAAGAAAAGAGTTGACGTTTCGAGTCCTCATGACCCTTCAACAGAACTTGAGTTCGAGTCCAAGAAAGAGTTGAAATATAAGCTGGTTTAAGGTGTGTGTGTGGGGTGGCGGAGAGAGAGAGAGAGAGAGAGAGAGAAGTGGAGTGGGGGTGTGGTTGTAGGGACAAACAAGCAGTGATAGAAGCAGATCATCAAAAGATGTCAACAACAATAGTACAAAAGAACACATAGGTGTTAAAGTTAAAGTTGGTGATATTATCTAAATGAATGTGCTAATTAAGAATGGATGGTAGGGCACTCAAGGTATATCTCTAGTGGGGGTGGGGAGAGCATAACAGATTTTTAAAAAATTTAAAAAAAAAAAAAATTTTTTTATATTTTTTTTTTAAAAAATAATGGAAATAGGTGGGACAAGGAAAATCTTTATAATTTATTGGATAAATGGTCCGATGATGCTACCTTCAAAAACAGTTCCTCTGACATGTCCTCCTTCTTCCTTAACCGAGGTTTTCCACCCACGGTCGTTGACAGGGCCCTCAACAGTGTTCGGCCCATCTCCCGCGTATCCACCCTCACGCCTTCTCCTCCCTCCCAGAAACATGATAGGGTCCCCCTTGTCCTCATTTATCACCCCACAAGCCTCCGCATTCAAAGGATCATCCTCCGCCATTTCCGCCAACTTCAGCATGATGCCACCACCAAACACATCTTCCCTTCACCCCCCCTATCGGCATTCCGTAGGGATCGCTCCCTCCGGGACACCCTGGTCCACTCCTCCATCACCCCCTACTCCTCAACCCCCTCCTATGGCACCACCCCATGCCCACGCAAAAGATGCAACACCTGCCCCTTCACTTCCTCTCTCCTCACCGTCCAAGGACCCAACTTAGTCTACTGCATTCGTTGCTCCCAATGTGGTCTCCTCTGCATTGGAGAGACCAAACGTAAACTGGGCGACCACTTTGCAGAACACCTGCGGTCTGTCCGCAAGAATGACCCAAACCTCCCTGTCACTTGCCATTTTAACACTCCACCCTGCTCTCTTGCCCACATGTCTGTCCTTGGCTTGCTGCATTGTTCCAGTGAAGCCCAACGCAAACTGGAGGAACAACACCTCATCTTCCGACTAGGCACTTTACAGCCTTCCGGACTGAATATTGAATTCAACAACTTTAGGTCGTGAGCTCCCTCCCCCATCCCCACCCCCTTTCTGTTTCCCCCTTCCTTTTTTTCCCCAATAAATTATAAAGATTTTCCTTTTCCCACCTATTTCCATTATTTTTTAAAAAAAATTTTTTTTTTTTTTAATTTTTTTTTAATTTTTAAAAAATCTTTTATGCTCTCCCCACCCCCACTAGAGCTATACCTTGAGTGCCCTACCATCCATTCTTAATTAGCACATTCATTTAGATAATATCACCAACTTTAACTTTAACACCTGTGTTCTTTTGTACTATTGTTGTTTACATCTTTTGATGATCTGCTTCTATCACTGCTTGTTTGTCCCTACAACCACACCCCCACTCCACTTCTCTCTCTCTCTCTCTCTCTCCGCCCCCCCCACACACACACCTTAAACCAGCTTATATTTCAACTCTTTCTTGGACTCGAACTCAAGTTCTGTCGAAGGGTCATGAGGGCTCGAAACGTCAACTCTTTTCTTCTCCGCCGATGCTGCCAGACCTGCTGAGTTTTTCCAGGTAATTCTGTTTTTGTTTTTGTTTTAGATTTCCAGCGTCCGCAGTTTTTTTGTTTTTATTTTTATGAGACCAATCCTGGAGTAGGATATCCTTGCCTTGGAGGGGACACAACAACGGTTCACTTCTGGAATGATAGGGTTGGTTGTGAGGAGAGATTGTGTAGAATTGGACTATACTCTTTGGCGTTTACAAGAATGTGAGGTGATCACATTGAAATATATAAGATTCTGAAAAGGCTTGGCAGAGTGAATGCTGAGAGGATGATCCCCCAGCTGGAAAGTCTGGAACTTAGGGGTATAGTTTCAGGATAATGAACCAGCCTTCAGAGAAAATTCTTTGCTCAGCGAGTTGTGCAAACTTAAACATCTCCCCACTGGGTTCTGATCTGGAAATAAGTCCTGCGTCAACATTTTAAGCTGGAATTCTCTCTTTTTCACTTTCTTCCTTTTCTAACTTCACCATTTCCAACTCCCTTTGAAACATCCTTTCTCTTTCATTTTCTGCCGGTTCCCTTTGGAATGCCCTTTCTCTCTCTGCTGCCTCTAGTTCCAATTCTTTTATTTGCAATTAAATTTGAGCCCATTTCAATGAACTGCCCCTTGGAGAACGCGGACTCTTGGATAGTCCTTCCAATTTCATATGCTGTGCCATCTCTTCGATTATCTCTGCCTTCATAGCTTTGGAAAGCAATCCTACTCTTAATTTACTTGCCAATTTGATTAACCTGGCTTTTGGGATCCCTTGTAAAATCGTCAGGGACATCTCTTCCATTTGCAGGAAAGCTTTAGCAATTTCCAGTGCCATCTTGTACAAACCCAGTGTTTTCTTTTAGCTTTTATTTCTTACTAAATCTACACCCAAATCCTCATCGTCTTTTGTTACAAATATCCTGGAGCCGAGCCCCCAAACTTTGTCATGACTCACTGGGGATAGTGCACTGTAATATCAAGCCCTCTGTTCCCTGGGCCATGACAAATGTGAAAAGCTTGACCAAACCACCAGATTGCCCCAATTCCAACTAACTGGTTAATTTAGGTTAACAGAATATGAGCACCAGGTTTGTAAACCTAATAAGTAAATAACTGTTTATTGAACAAATTTTCTTTAACCAGTGGCAAAAGAAAGAAATATGAATTGTTAATTTCTAACACTACAATTTAAACTCTATACCCCCATCTTAAATCTCTATACACCCACACACACACACAAACACATACAAGACACATAATACACACAAAACATGGATTTTAAGTTCAATAGCACCAATCTGGAGTACAGGTTACGATGGGTTGATTTTGATCGATGTCTTCCAAATTCCTCTCAGTTGTTGTTAATGAAATGAGATGGTCTTCCAGCACTTTCAGTATTTAGTTGAGCACTTGCCTCTCAATGTCTCCAACAGTGATTTTCCCCTTTGCCTCTTGACAGGATTTTTTCAGAGAGAGAGCAGGTTATAGAGATATGTGAAGAAAAGGCCAGCTGGATATTATTGTGGAATTACTGGAATCTTCCACACACACGAGAAAGAGGTTTTAGTTCTTGTTCCTTTTAGGCTAGGAGCTACTTTGCTGCCCTGCTCTCACACAATATCTGGTCACCTGGTCAGGAGCCAATTAAAATGTTGTTGCCAGGCAGTTCCCTTGGTCCATGTCTCCTTTCTAGCGCCATCCTATATTTCATAGCATACTCTGTTCCAGGACTGCAACATTGTATATATCTCTCATCTCAACCTGTTCCTGTAGACATGTCTTTCAACCTTCAGCCATTGTAATTTTAACCCACGGTCCAACAGAAAATAAAAAGATATGTTCTTTACAACAGTCCAACAGAAGTAAGAATATATGTTCCTTACATTGTGTAGATTGTTAATATATGGGATATTTCATGCTGTAGGCCATTGAATGTGAAGAATTGAGTTTCCTGATATAGGAAGATTTCAATTACTTGTTTCATTTTTTTGATCTTCAAATCGCACCTTTGTTCAAATGCCCTAAATGGGAACCCCTACATCAAGAAATTAACAGAATGCATGTTCTGAGATGTAAGAGTTTGAAAGCAGGAGCCAAGATTTGCTCTACATAATTTCAATCTGGCAGCCTTCCATCTCGTGAGACAGTGGTTTGCATCGTTGTGGTCAACTCTGTGTTAAATATCACCTACTGTGGCTCAGAAGCTCCATGGCAGAGTCTGCTGCATTTGCTGCAGAGGCTAAGAAGGTGCAGGATTTGCTGGCCTTAGTTTTCTCTGGGTCTTCTTCTCAATTTGCTGAGCTTTTCCTTTCTGCTTACCTCTTCTAATGCCTTTCCAAACAGTCAGCCTGCAGAGGTCAGCAGTTGGTACCTAGTTATCTGTGCCAATGTCCACCATCTTCAAAACTCGCTTGCAAGTGTCCTTGAAGTGGAGGTATGTGTTCTGAGATGGCTCTTCTATCTTGGGCTCTAGGCTGGGATTTGGTTAGCAGCTAGACCATAGACATACTCTAGTATCTCCTTTACACTTGTTTATTCGTACTGCTTCTAAACAGGTTACAGAGTAAGCATGCTGCACTTAGGCATAATCCCAACATCTCTCTCTCGAGAGAGAGGGAGAGAGAGAGAGAGTCTAACACATGACAGGCTGATATCAGTAGTACATCATCATCTACATCATACATTAGCAAATCCCATCTGTTAACTCTTTATATTACACCTACCCCCCGTATACTATCCAATTTTAAACAATAATATGAAGCTATATCTTTATCTATTTACATCGCATTGCTGTAACTCTCTTCCTACAACTATAGATTTTACCCAACACCAATTCCTACTGTTTCCCCCTCCCAAAGTCACAGTCCTGAGGGATTCAATCTCCCACAGTATTCTCAGCCCTTTGGAGGCATGAGGGTTTTCTTCTGCATCATGACCTGCAGAATAGGGTTTATTTATTCATCAGAATTGCTGAGAAGCAGAGTGTCGGTTGCAGGGTGACTGAACTGCAAGGACAACAAAGTCTTTTCAATAAAAGACTGATCCAAGAGAGAAGACGGAAGAGAATCAACCTTTGGACCCTCTGGGATAGAAGAGAAGAACTCAGAATATTCTAAGGATCTTGTAGCTCCCTCAAAGAACATAGGGAAAGAGCTTCAGAATAGGAATAATCTTCAGCTCCAGGGAAAACTGTCACAGCCGTGTCATCCATTACTGTATCAATGCCTGAAAAGGCTTTGAAGATCTAAGATTTCAATGAACTTAGACAAAGAAGGAAAAAACAACCAAATTCTAGTAAGATTGTCAGGAAAAGGTGAAGAGATGATTCCCAATGATATTTTGGGAGGGCCGTCTTCTTTCTGTAGGCTGTGGTAAAAGAGCCACACTTCTGTCCTTGTGAGGTTGTTCCACTATGTGCAATGGGGAGAGTTGTTGAGAATATGGAGACAAGACAGCACCATCTTCTGTAATGAGGCAAATTTTCTGTGGACAGTCAACTTGGGGATAAGACTGCTGTACAGGATTCTGTAGCTTCAGAAGTGCTAAAGGCTCTGACACAGCTTCTGCGCTGACATCCAGCTCTGAACAGAAGATGACTTTCAGCTGAGACTAAAGTATGGGTGTCAACTGACTTTCACACCTGGAAGGTACCAGCTCTTTAGCATTGTGATCCTCTATAGACTCTGACATGGAATCAGGCAAGGCATTCTCTGTGGAAAACTCTTCATGGACAACAGGGGATGGGCGAGGCAGTACATTGATAGGTTCAGTGGATCTAAGATCTGAATGCTGCTCAGCCAGTAGAAACACAGCTGATTCTCTAAAAGACAACAGAGAATCATGTGGTGCATCCATCAAATGGAAAGATGAATCATTCTCTAGGACCTCAATTTCCAAGAGATCACTCAGTACTGTAAGGGATTCTTCCTCATCCATCTCTAGAAAAAGTCAATTCAGGTCCAGCAGGTCTTCATGGGGATGGTCACTGCCTACTGCAGTGCCTTCTGTATCCTCCATCTCTGGCCTTACTTCATGAAGAACTCAAGATTCATAACTTCCATGTCTGCCCTGTGTCTAGTGGATGGTATCTCTATGAAAGAAAGGAACTTGCTGATGATTGTATAAACTTCCTCAGCTTCTGAATCTACTACTTAAAAAGGTTAAAAATTGTTTCATGAAAGACCCACTGGAGGAAGAGGATCTTAACACAGGCCATAGAGGGTGAATCCAATAATTAGTCAGAAGAGGAGCATGGTGAAACTGTGGAGGATGTGCTCTTCCTTCAGGGAGGCAGGAACACCAGGGACGCCTTGATCCAACGCTCCTTCAGCTTGGCTGCCAAAGATCTGTTTCCACCTTCTGCCGGGGCTGCTGCCTCTATCCCAGATGTCTGAAATGACCCTTTCATTTGAACCCAAAGTCCACTCAGTGCCTGTGCAATGAAGTTTAGAGCCATTCATGTCCAGCATCACATACTGGCGTACCCTGCACCAAAAAAAAGGGGAAGTATACTCAGGCCATTAAGACAAAGACAAAATGTATGTAATTTTCACAATCAAAACAAAGTAACATTACCATCTCTCATGTTCATTTCTACACCAGTGAACATAAGCAAAACATTACAGGACAGAAGATCACCCATGGCCAGTCCCTCTTGTGCTCACGGTGTCTTAAAATTACATTAACGAGTGCTACATCTTGGTGCCCCACCACCACCCAGCCCATTCGTTGGCAGTGGCATTGGAGGCAGACTGCTGACTCTGGTGTCTTGTTGGCCTTGATGACCTTGGGTGGTTATACGCTGGCCAATGGAGCCTGTGCTGGCCCCGCCTGGGAGGGAACGGCCAGTGCAAAGGCTGGCATCCCGCCAGTCTTTGCAGCCTCATCAGGTGCCATGGTCACTGGTAGAGGGGTGGAGGAGCTGCTGCTGTCATCCAGAGCGCCCTGAGAGGAGCCCGCAGAGACAACAAGCAGCTCTTGTGGCAACGTGTGGTCACTCTGGACCTCCCTGCTCGCCATTGATGGACGGGCACCTAGCTGGGGTACTGGGTGCCTCATCCATCTCCCACACTGGCACTGACCACCTGAGGTCATTGCCCGTGTGAGGGTTTGCAGGTCCGAATGCAACTCCAGGAACGCCTGATTCTGTCCCTGGAGCTGCTTCTCCATGAGTGTCGCCACTCTTTCGATGGAGGAGGCCGTGCGCTCGGCCATGAGGGTCAATGCAGTGCTCATGCTCCGTATGGGCTCCTTCACAACAGAGACCATGGCACACATGCCCTCATGGATCTCCACCAGATCCTCCTGCATAACTCGCTGGACGTCCAGAATCTGCCGCCTAATGGACGACTCCAGAGGCTCATCACATGCCTTTAACTAAGCATGGTCCTGGCCTCCAGCAGTCATCCAGCGCCCTGGGCACTCTCTGCCTCCGCCTGCTCCTCAAGTGGGTGTGAAGTGTCCTCGCCGCTGTGCATCGACATTCTAGCCAAAGATCTAATGCCCACCGAGGTGCTGGTATCTGCGCTGGTGCCTGGTTCAGAGAGCAGGTGTGACGCAGGTGTAGCTGAAGCCCGGCAGTCCTCTGGCATCAGAGATGGCTCTTCGGGGTCCTGCAGATAACTGCCTGCTGGAGAATCAAAGGGAGAACAACAACATGTCATTAGTTTAAGTCATCACACTGTCACTGTGCATGCCAGGCACCCTGGTGAGACAATGGAAATCTGCATCATGGTGCCACCGTCTTTCAATGATTAATGTGGTCTCCAGGTTTGAGGCTCCCATTAATGCAGAAACGACACAAGAATGTTTGCCTCATTCAATACTCTCACCTCTGTGCACTGCACTCTTATCTTCATCTAACACCCCAGTGTCTCCACAACCAACTGACTGAGGTGTGTGGCACCTCTGCAGGTACAAGGCTTCCTGCTCAAATCTTGTCAGGATTAGGAGTTGGGGGGGGGGGGGGGGCCACCAAATGTCTGCGACCTCTCAATTTGGTTATGATTTGCCTCCTCCTGAAAGGACAGGGGAGCATTGATTACTCCACTCTCTACCTACAGATCTACACCTTGCAGGGCACATGCAAGTCGTGGCCCTTGAGCCGCAAGGCACTCAGCCCAAGAAGCCAGGGCTCACCCCCTTGGCCAGCTCCAGCATCATTGACATTTGGCGTTCAGACTCTTTGCACCCTTGAGCTCTACAGGGGGATAGCCAGCTCTTAACACTTCATCATACTCATCCATGCTAACACAGTACTTACCCTTCCTGACCGCAGGTGGTTATTGAACCTTTTGCGGCACTATGCCCATGTCGTGGCTGCTAACTTCGGCTGCCACCTCCTCCCAAGCTTTTTTGTCAGGTGCGGTGGCCTCCTCTTTCCATCTCTGGGGACAAGGGTATCCCTCTTGGCAGCCACCTCCTCCAGGAAAATCGCGAGGCACTCGTCTGAAAAAGGGGGGGCGTCGAGTGCCCACCTGACCTGCCCTTCCACCATTGCTTCGGATTCCAGAACACAAAGGATATGTTCTTCCCTGGCAGGCTTCAAGGAGCTGCCTGGGCCATTTTTAACCTTCCCATCAGGTTGCCATTGGACCCAGTGCCCGACAGGCTCCTGCCCAGCCCTTCCCAACCTTTGGGAAGATGTGTTTCATGCTGGGTGGGCCTTAATTGGCCAGCCAGCATGAATTCACGCTCATGGGCTGAACGCAGGTGGAGGCTTGTTTCTCAACCAGTCCCGGGCCTGCCAATCGCGCGCGTCCACCAAGAGTAAAATTCAGGCCATAATCTTTGAGGTTATGGCCAGCATCCGTATGATCATGACTGAACCATTGCAAATGTAATTGGGATAGCAATGAGTGTATGCTGATGGAATTAGCATGCTCCAGGAGTTCTGAGTTAGTGACCTTGTCCCACCAAGAGATGCCGAGGATGCGTCTGAGACAACAAAGATAAATACTTTTCAGCCTTTTCTCCTGCCTATCTATGTTGTCCAGGTCACACTAATGTACCAGAGTGCACTGACATTACAAGCTTAGTAAACTCACAGTTTGGAGTCTCAGTTCCTGTTGCTCCACTTGGACATAACAGCTGCATTTGTATGTTGATTTCAGCATCAAGTGACAGATTGGGTATTGCCAAAAAAAGACATTTTGTTGAAGCTTTTCATCTTGCACTCATCAAGACAATCACAAGTTATCAATGTCAGGGGAAGTAACAACTCTTCTCATACAGTATAAAGCTGTTGCTTCCCCTGACATTGGTATTCTTGCAATTGTCCTGATGAGTGCAAGATGAAAATTTTCAACAAAATATCTTTTTTTAACAATAATCAAGTTCTGTACTACCAAATGATTAAGATTGTTAGTGTATATATACATTAGATAGATAGATACAGATATATATTCACACATATGTATGTGTTTATTTTACATATAAATATATATTTTCCAATTATTGTGGTTCATATTAATTTAGAAGGCACAATCCACTGTGCCGAACAGTTTCCAATCCCTTAGGTAGCTTTACAATTTTAAGTAAATATTACTTTTTAAATAAGCCTTTACTAATAATACTGCCAGGATTATGTAGGAATCCAGTGTTTGTGTCAAGTTTCTGTTTGAGCAGCCCAATAGCATTCAATCTGGTAATTTGTGAATGATTGAACTTGTTACAAATGTGTATGTTAAAGGATTATATTTTAGTTTGGAAATTGTATTTTAAGTGTAGGAGATGCAAGAAAGCTTGGTCTGCACAGATTATCTGATTAGGTGTTGCAGATCAAAGGGAAAGTCTTAAAGTGTTGCTGGGGTGGTGGAAATAGAGAGTCAGACCTAGAATTATAGTGGCCTCCCTGAACTTCTCTGGAGGAGATGGGCTGTTTGTAGGTTTCTCCGGAGAAGGTTTGAAGTTAAGGTGCAAGCTACGAAATGGGGTGGGCAAGGTTAAATTATTGATGTAATTTCCACACACCAAATAAAGGTTTGAAGAAACCAGGTAAACAAAGGAAGGTTTTAAAGTATCCACATACTTTTCAGATCAAAGGACAGGTTTAAAGGTAAAGATAATTAATTTGCACTCCTATCTGGGGACAGGCCACGTGTGTCTCATTGCTATGGAGATGGGTTGTGGAGGCTGGAGATTTTGTTTTGTTTTGGTATATATCTACTGTTTTCACAGTCTATGATTAAGTCAGCCTGGGATCAGCTTGGAGAAGACAGAGAGAGGATCTGCCTGAACAAGGAGAAGAGGGCCATCAGGAAGCAGGGGTGTTTCTGATTTGGAGTCACTATCCAAGGAGGCAAGTGAGGCCATGCCCAGGCTGGGGAAATCCAAATTTATGAGCTGTTAAGAAGGGCTGGAGCATTCGCCTAGCAGGATGCTATTGGGAGAACATTCAAGAATCCCCTCACCTCGGAAGATAACTGGGAAAAGGAGAAAAAGCACAGCTCGGTTCAGAATTTTGGTTTAAAGTATAAATGCTCATGAGATGTAGTGTTAAGTTAATGGTTCTCATTTATTTTCTTTTGTCAGTAAAGTCATTTCCTTTTAAAATGTGAAACCCAGTTACATGATCTTTTCAGTTAATAACTGAGAATTCAAATTTATTTTTGAAAGTTACCTGTCTCTATAGAGATTATAATAAACTTAATACCAGTGCTCTGTAAGTTTTAAGGTTTAGGAGTCACAGGTCACTCAAACCTGGCAGTCAAGAACTCATAATTGATTTTATGATAGGTCATTATGTTTATTAAGAAGCAAAAGGGTAGATATGATGCATCAGTTAAATAGATAGGAAAAGCATATAAGCCATGACAGTTAAGAGTGATTTACTGATCCTGGAAGTTGAACAGATGGATCGCAGAATATGTTTATCCTTGTAGCTTGTGGCGAAAGCCTTCTGCTCTCCAGCTGAAGTGTTAGGAAGCTCTTTCCTCAATCTTCCTCCATCTTCCATGGTCTTCCTCCACCTGAAGCTCAGACGAGGACAGCCCCCTTTTTCCAAGCAGCCATTAATATACTTTATTTCTCGGGGATGCTTGTTTACCCAATGTCAATCACTTGTTTGAATAGTTCTGGCCAATGACCGCAGGAAGCCTAGCCAAGGTGTCACCTCCCCATTGTCCATCAATTTGGCGAAAGTCATATCTTAGCTTATTTCATGCTGGGTCCTATTTGTTAGGTCCCACTAGAAGAGGAACAGCATTTCTGCCAGTTGGCCTCATGTTATGCCTATGAATTCCATAAGAATATTATAATATTCTGAAAAGTACTATTTCTGATAGCTCTGCAGCAGTGGAAAGAGTCGACAAAGAGGCCATTTACCAGGCCCTCAGTGGAGATCCAAGAAGCTTACTTGTTGTTTCATAGAGTTTGGATTCTTTGAAGAAAGGTGGCAGTGAAGATTGGCCCAGATTGAACAAGCTGTTCATGTTCTCAAAAAATCTTGCTCTATCTTGGATTATTTATGGCATTGATGCACACCAACTAGATGCTGAGAGAGTAATAATCATTTTAGTTCTTGTCAAGGGCACTCCTCTCAGCAGAACCATAGAGGACACCATCATCCCATCAATTAATCCTAGAATTTTTGGTAACGCAGCAAGGTTATGAAACCTTAATACCCTTGTTTGTTGGTCTCCGGGCTCCACAGGGAATTTAATCCTTTGATTAACCGTGGAGAATAATGTATCTGTCACCTACTGGATGCACTGCTGCCTGGCTAATGCTGACTATTTCAACAATAGTCCCCTGACATTTAACATTGTATGAAAATTCAATGCCAAAGTAATCTTGACTGACACTCGTAGAACGATGTGAGATGGAGAATGTGGCTTGTTATGATCTCAAGGGAGACCATTAACTTTTAAAAATAAATTTGAACTCCCAGATACTAACTGAAATAACTATGCCACAAAGTTTCACATTTTAAATGAAAAAAATTACTGTACAAGCATTAAACAAGGCAAGTACCACTAATTTAACACTATATTTCATAAACACTTATTCTTTATGGCTGAAAATCTCAGCACGGCACTTTCAGTTCTATTTTTTATTTTAACCCTAGAGTTACTCTATACATTGAGGGTTTCTTCACTTCTCCTGGGAACACAATAAGGTGTGCCACAGCTCTCAGGAATTCACTTTGATTCTCCTCAGTTTTTCAGCTGTTCTCCAAGGTATGAGAGCTCTTGGGGTCCTTCCACTAGCATTTGGTCAAGGGACCCTCTAACTCTCCTTAAACACCTCACAATTGTGATACTCCAGCTCAGGCTTGGTCTTCGTTGCCTTCTTGCTTAGTGGTCTACAGCTCCAAGCAACTTTCTTCCCTTTTTCAACTAAACAACTCTTCTTCCATTGGGACTATTATTTTTCATTTGATTTAAGCAAACCTATCATGGTCCTAATCTATTTTTGTGACATAAATAAAATCAAATAGCAAAATATATATTGTTGGTGGGAAAAGCTGTGATTATCTGCATTATGCTCTTAAAGAGGAAAATGGACTCTTCAAAGTTAGTTAGAAGTTAGAATCACTTTTAGCTCAATGTTGTTCTTGACCTTTATTAGATTATTATTGTATATAAGTTCCAGAATCTTATAGGCAGTAACCCTAAAGAGTCCAACTTTGCAAAGGGCAATATTGTTAATTGATATGTGATTGGTCAAACACCCATGGCATTCTACTAGAAGGGTTAATACCAGGACTATTCATGTTGAAAATGATTAAAGGTAGGTGAATACCTAGCCCTAGGTAGGGACGATGAGGGAGGAAGGCAGTGGATGTAGAGTAAGGAAAGGGAGGGGAGGCCAGAGAGGAGATGGAGAATAGGAATGGGAAGATAGGTAAGGAATAAGATAGGCAAGGAGAAGGGGTAGAGGGAAAAGGAGAGGAAGTGAAAAGAAAGCAACAGGGAATGTGAGAAAGGAGGAGAGACAGAATGGGGTGGGAACAGAAAGGGACAGTAGGAGAGAGGAGAGAGGAGAAGGGGAAAAAGTAAATTGTCTTTCATCAAGCTGTAAGGCTGCATGCAAAATCATCCCATGCTTGTTAGGCTTCACCTCATTGACATAGTTGTATAATTAATAAGGCTTAAGTTATCGAATTGTACTGCACAATAAAGTTTAGTGATGAAAAACCTTAATTTGTAAGCATTATTCCAATATTGTTACGAAGTTTTTAACTTGGCATTTCTTTAAGTACCGAAATACTGTAATATAACTTTAAGGAAGAAAATGTAGGGCTGAATTTTGCCGTCGGTGAGCAGGGGGCAGGGCCTGCTCACCGATGCGCAAAATGACATGGGATGACGTCGGGGAGAACCCCTGACATCATCCCGTCCCATTTAAATCTTCAGGAAGGCAGGCCCGCAGCAAAATCAAGAGGAAATAGAAAAAACATGAAAACTCATCCACCAGCGGAATGAGTTTCATGTAGGGATTTAAAAAGTTGAATAAAGTTTTAATGAAATTTATTAACATGTCCCATCTCGTGTGACATCGTCACATGACGGGGACATGTTAAGGAATTTTTTTCTATTTTTAATGCTTATACAGTTGTCAGCGATCTCCCTGAGGCAGCGCTTAACCTCAGGGAGATGTGCACTCTTTCGTGCATATGCACTCTCGCTTTTGGGGAATCCACCCCCCTGCCCCGCACAGGAATCACATCCGCTGGACGTCACGCTGGGCGGGCCTTAATTGGCCCACCCACTTAAAACGGTGGCGGGGCCCACTTCTCCAACAGGGATCGGCTCCCCGCCCGCCGGAGATTGGGTCAGGCCCGACCGCCCGGTGGGCAGAAAATTCTGCCCATGGAGTAATAGATGGGGCATGTTTGCACATTTGGGCTCCAATGAGTCTAACATTAGCACTAAATAGATGCCAAAACTGGAATGCTGATTGGCTAGAAGGATGGCCTGAGGGCTAAAACTGCAAGTAAAGAACACAAGCTAAGATTAGGAGCAGAATTTTACACTCAGCATGCGGGCACGTGCCTGACATGCCTGAGCATAAGATGACACTCCATGATGTCTGGCACGCATCCTGGCATCATCGCGCACTTGCACAATAATTCATTCGGCGGGCGTGCGCCGGAGTCGGCTGTGCGCCCGCTAAAAATTGAAAGGCCCATTAAGGCCATTAACCAGCTAATTAAATTCAAATTTACCCTGCCCATCCAACCTTATGGTTGGCGAGCAGGCCAAGCTGGCCTTTACATTTTTTAGGAAACCTCATCCACAAGTGGAATGGGGTTTCCTAAAGCAAATAACCATTAAATAAAATCTTTATTTTGGAACTGAAAACATGTCTCATCTCATGTGACAGAGTCACATGAGAGGACATGTTTTTTTTAATTTTTACTGTCTTTATTAATTTTTTTATAAAGCGCTCCAATCTCCCTGAGGCAGCTTTGTGCCTCAGGGAGATTGAAGCGCTCTTTCACGCACATGAGTGAACTGCGCACCAGGCTCACTCTCCCTCTTCCATTCCCCCACCCCGCCCGCACAGGTAGCACTGAGTGCTGCCGCTCGCAATCCACGTGGGGGAGGGGGGGGCTTAATTGGCCCACCTGAGTGAAAGCGCGATGCGGAGCCAATCGTGGGTGGTGGCCGGCATCCCGAATGCCCCCACCCTATCCCATTGAGCCCACCGGACGAGGGAAAAATTCTGTCCTAGGTTTTTGTTGGGAAGCCCTGAGCACCCTTCCCATTGGTCAAGAATTGCACATATTTGGTTAGAAGTTATTAGTTGTGTTCTCAAAAGTGCACAACTTGATCTGGATGTTGCAAAAGCTGCCTGCAAAAAGGGTATTTTCACTTGCCAGAGGATAGCAATTATCTCAGGACACTTTCCAAGGGGGCCTCTTATGGGGAGAGAAAGTTCAGAGTTAGCAGCAGGGCATTTGCTAAGAAGTTAGCATTTGAGGAGGGCATTGCCAGTCAATGGGTAATTGTTATAGATTGGGCATTGCTGTAAGAATCCAGAAGTGACTCATGTAATTGTCACTGAGTTGGGGATTACAGTAAGAATCCAGGTGAGTATTAGAATCTGGTACCAGAACTAAAGTCATTGCCTTAAGGAGGAGTAACCAGTCTTTATCAGGGACTTGCTTTCAGCTTGAGAGACAGGAAGAGGGAAAGGGGAAAACATTCGGCAAGGAGCTGTGAAACATGAAGCTACAGCTGTACTGAGAAGTTAGAGTTGAAGTTTAAAAGCTGCAAAGGAGTTTTGTATGTATGTTAGAGTTAAATTGACAAAATTAAAGTCTTGAAGGACGTTGTTCATCAAGAGACCAGTTTCAAGGAACCAAGAAGAAGAGAAGGCCCCAGAAGTCCCGGGAACGACGGGGAAGACAATGTATCCTGTCATGTCCCGACTAGTGAAATGTTCAATATTAATATTTTTGTTTAATAAACGTTGTTAGTTTTGTATTCTAAATAAATGATTGTCCATTTTGGGACATGTTCATAATTTACAGAAACACTTTATTATAAGTTTTACAACCCTGCATGAAACCTCGTCCCGCCGCTGGATGAGGTTTCATGTTTTCTCTATTTGCCGCTGGGGCTCCTGGCCTGCCCACCAGCCTTAAGTTTGGACAGGCAGGTCCTTTAATTGGCCATGGACAGGTCGGCGGGCACGCAGCTGATTTTGCTGTGCCCCCGCCATCCTTAATATTTAAATGGGACAGGGTGACATTGGGAGTTCCCCCCAACGTCATCCTGCATCATTTTACGCGTCGGGGAGCAGGCCCCGCCCCCCTGCTCACCGACGGCAAAATTCTGCCCTATGAGACTGTTTGGTGTCTATCTCAATTAGATGTCAGCATTATGATATGGGGGGGAGAATTTGCTCCCTGCCAGGGGGGTTTGGACGGGAGTGGGTGTGGGCAGGCGCGTAGCCAATCGCCACCTGCGATCGGCTGCGCGCCACCATTTTACTTGGGCGGGTCAATTAAGCCACGCCCAGCGTGACGTGCACCCAGAAGCACTGTGGACGGCGGGTGGGGGGGTAGTAGGCTGAGTCAGGGCCTGTGCTCTTTCGCTCATGCGCACAGAAGAGCACAGAAATTTCCCTGAGGCACAGAGCTGCCTCAGGGAGAATAGTCTGATATTTGAAAATTTTAATAAATAAAAAAAATTTAAAACGTCCCCTAATGTGACAGTGTCACACGAGCTGGGACATGTCTATGAATTTTATTAAAATTTTTTATTAAAGTTTAAAAACCTTCATGAAACCTCATCCAACCCCTGGATGGCCAGCTCAGTTTATTAGTTTAATTGATAGTTAAATGGCCTTAAAATGCCTTTGACAGTTCGGTGGGTGCGCAGCTGACTCCGGTGTGCGCCCGCCAAACTCAAGATCTGATGCACGCCCAACGTCACCACGTGTTGGCGAGCGGGCCCCGCCCCCCGCTTGCTGACCCAAAGATTCTGGCCATAAAGTTTGCAGCTGATGGGGCAATGATGCTCGTGGTTCATGGGCATAATAGGGAAAGTGTGCAAATGTGACACAAATTCTCGCATTAGTGGGGAAGATGAGGAAGAATTCTGGAAACTCTGGACGCCAGCATTTTGAACCATTTACATTAATTAATGTAAATTTAGATGGGCTCCATTCTCCTACCCAGTATTCCACTGATTGCTCTATTTGGTCAATTATTTACGCGCAAGGGCTAAGCAGGAAAATCTTCCCAGCAGTTTACTCCTTTATAGAGCAAAGTTTATTAGTAATTAAAAAAATGAAGAAAATAACTGTGAACACTGAAAAAAAATGATATGACAGGATCACAAAGATCAATCAGCATCTTAAAAGAGGTCAACACATGAATTAAGTCCCTTCATCTAGGTTGGAAATGAATCACTCAAATAAAATTATCTCCTTTTCAAAGTTCTGATATAGGGCTTCCACCTTAAATTACTAACCTGCCTCCTGACTTTTCAGATGCTGATGAATCATCTATGTGAATTCAGCATGTTCTGCTCTTTTATTTCAGCATCCTTTGCTTATATTGATGTAAAATATTTTGAGAATCTTAGTTATACAATGGTGAATCTTCTGCATCACTGAAAATTGAAAAGCCTTGGGACACAATTATGTGCTTTGGTGTCCTTAATAAATTAGATTTATTTTGTCACAGTTTCTTGATCATTGAAACTGCTGAACTGCTGTAGGCTTTAGTTTGGAAACAATCCTTATCCTACATTAACACTGAGATTGTTGTTCCTTTATTAATAGATTTAATTTTATAATATAGGTTGTGCTGGTTTGTGATATGTCATGTTTATTTCCCAATTACAGCTAGCATGTTTTACCTTGTGCTTTAAAATTAGAAATTTAAGTGAATGGTTTACTTAGGATTTATCATAAAACCTGCAAAAAATATGAATTGCAAAGAAAGTTGTCTTATGTTCCTGATAGGGTTCATTCTCAACCTTGGCCGGGACTTCAGGGGAGGAGGAGAAAGGAAATCGAAGGGCAAGCTGACTAGGCTGGCTGTTGTACAGCTCCCAGAATCCAGCTACAAACTGAGAGAAGGATTGCTGGGCATCCTTTTGGCTGGACAAATGGAGGTGGGGTGGAGGGGGGGCACGGAGTGGGGATGAGGGGGAATATTTAAAAGAGTGAGAAGATAACCAAAAGTGTTGGATAAGAAAATACAAATACACATTACAAATAGTGTCGCTGTAAATTAGTCATTTTATTATTTATTGAGGTTGAGGCACCTTGTAAAACATATACTTTAGAACAGTGTAATGTTATACTGGGAATTGTTGCATGTGTTTTACTGTGCTTAATATAACAGGGTCTCTTCATTTTTTCAGTAACAGAACCAAACTTCAGTTAAATGGAATAAGGTATGTAAGAAACTATTGTGTACCTCAACTGTATGGTATTTTTATAACTTCTTTATCTAGGTCATTGTAGATTAAAGTCTAGAAAAAATCCAGCAAGCTGGCTTATGTATAATCAGAAAGATTTTTCAAAATGATTTAATTCCCCTTTTCCTCTATCTGGCAATGCTATGGAGGAACATAAATGTAGCAGAGATACTCATTACTTTCTTCACTTTAGTCATTGTCATACTCCTGCCCCCTCACTCTTCAAATTAGGTTTGGATGAATTGTGGGGCACAATAATTGTAGAAAATGCAAGGAAAGCAGGTTCTTTATCTCATTACCAGCATATGGCACCTGCTGTACTGCCAAATATTCACAATTGCAAAATGTTGTATACTGTCTTAACATCATGTATTCGTGGGCCTCACTTGTCTCATTAGACTTAGTTTTGACACAAGCTTATACATTGCATTTTGACTGAGTAAATATTTTGCATGAAGAGGAAGCCACATGCTATCAAATGTAACGCTACTTTGTTACAAAAGCTAGATATTCCTTAATACATTCTCAGACCTGAGTTAAAACCCTTAGGCTGATATCATGTTATTAATTCTTCATCATGATGAAGAGTCATACAGACTCGAAACGTTAACTGTGCTCCTCTCCAAAGATGCTGTCAGACCTGCTGAGTTTTTCCAGCTATTTTTGTTTTTGTTTCAGATTTCCAGCATGCGCAGTATTTTGCTTTTTATCTTCATATTATTAATTGCCAGGCACAGTTAGTGTAAGTGTAATTTTTAGTGGAAGGCACCTATCATAAGAAGAACAATCCCCTTTTGATGTCTCTTCTATGTAAACCAAATTCTCTCTGTGTCTGTTCATATGCACATTTTGGGTACTTCTCTGAAAGCAAGCTCATTACTTCCATCTCAATTTATTTCTCAGAACACTCCTCTTCAGTTTTCTCCCATTCCTAATGCCAATCCTTACATTTTCCCTCTTTTAGATTGCCCATCTCAATCTCCATCCCAACCCATCACTATTATTTTGCCTTCTGCCTCTTCTCCTAATATCATAGGCTTGAATCTTTCTGGCCTATAACTACTCTTTGTGCCTCTCTTGGAATTCTACAAAGAGCATATTGAGGTATCTATCGCTACCTCCTTAAACGAAATAACCTTAATTTCTCAGGGCATTTAGAAAAATTCAAGGCAATCAGGCAGTGTCAACATGGTTTTGTGAAAGGGAAATCATGTTTAATCAATTTATTGGAGTTCTTTGAAGGAGTCACATGTGCTGTGGATAAAGGGGGACCAGTGGATGTACTATACTCAGGCTTCCAGAAGGCATTTGATAAAGTGCCACATCAGAAAATAAAAGATCATGGTGTAGGGGCTAACATATTGGCATGGATAGAAGATTGGCTAGCTAATAAGAAGCAGACAGTTAGCAAAAATGGGTCTTTTTCTGATTGGCAAGATGTGATGAGTGGTGTGCCACAGGAATCAGTGCTGGGGCAATTAATGGCCAGCCAGCGTGAAACATGTACTGAGAAGCTTAGCATTGCTGGGCTGGGGGCAGAAAGAGGGTGGGTGCTGACGTCAGCACAGGTAAGGATGAACGCTGACAGAGACCTCCCTGAAGGCAGAGAGCTGAAGACCTCAAAAGCATTAAATTAAGTTTTTAAAATCAGGGAAAAAATGTGCAAGCATCACAATCAACCACCTGAAGATGTCCATTATAAAAATGTTGTCCACAGATTTTCATTTTTCTTTCATTTAGTTAAGGAAACCTCATCCCGCCCATGGATGTGGTTTCATGAAAAATGCAAAGTCTACCTGGGCCGATTCGCCCGTCTGGCAACCGTAAAGTTGGATGGACCATGAAAAATCCAAGACAATTGCGCCTTTAATTACATTAATTGGCCTCTTAATTGCCGACGGGTGCACTTGGGACTTTTGCGTGCGCCCGCCGACCGAAACATTACGTGAGTGTGGGATGATTTCAGGACACTCGCCCAACATCATCTCACGTGATTTTGCGTCCGATTGGGTCGGAAGCACACCCGCCCATCAAGCTAAAAATTATGCTAAAGCGGTCACTCATTTAAGACAGAGATGAGGAGCAATTTCTTTTCTCTGAGGGTTGTGAACTTTCTTCCTCAAAAGATGGTGGAAGCAGAGTCTTTGAATATTTTAAGGCAGAGCTAGATAGACTCTCGATTAACAAAGGGGGTAAAAGGTTATTGGGGCAGGCAGGAATGTGGGATTGAGGTTACATTCAGATCAGCCATGATCTTATTGAATGATGGAGCAGGCTTTGGGGCCGAGTGGCCTCCTCCTGCTCCTAATTCATATGCGCATTTGTATCCTCTCCTCCTCCTCTCTAGCCAACCTTCATATTCTGCAATTTTGCTGGAAGTTAAAATCATCGATGAGACATGGGGTTAGGTTCCATAGCTATGGTGATGATACCTTGCTCTATCTCACCATCATCTTTCTCAGTTTTGCTGTTGCCTCTGTGTGGTTAGACTGTTTGTCTTAGATAAGCCTTCATTTTCTCCAGCTGAAAATTGGGAAGACTGAAGCCATTGCCCTAGAAATACATTTATGCCAGCCTGCGGCCCCTGTGCTAGAACAGGTAGGCCTAAGGTTCACCTCATGCTGGACCCGTGCTTCATTTACTGTAGTCCAGTGAACTACAGCTTCCTGTGGTCATCCCCAGGCGCTTCATCGGCGAAAAGGATTTCAATTTTGGGTGCACTGAAGTAAGTCCTGGGAGAGGACAGTGGCAATTGGGCGGGGCAGGGGGAAACAAACGCGTGGGAGTTACTGAAAGGACAGGAAACAATCAGGAGGGATGGGAATGACCGGGATTGGGATGGACGGGAAGCGATCAGAGGGAGCAAACAACAGTGGAGTGGGTGGGGGGAATGCAATCAGGAGGGAGAGAGGGAGGGGGGTTGATTTGTTGCTTTTGTGATGTCCAGACTCAACTATCCCAATGCTCTCTTCGCAAGCCTCATATGCTTTACCCCTCTCTAAACTTCAATTCACCCAAATCTCTACTGTCTACGTCCTATCCCATACCAAGTCCAGATATTCATCATTCCTCTGCTCGCTAATCTGCATATGAAGCAACTTAGGATATCTTTCTCAATGTAGTGATGGTTTTTTGAAGAAATAAAAAATACAACTATGCTTTAATAATCTGTAACTTCCAAACTGTAAGAAGCTAGTTTCTATATATTTTAACTGAGAAAAGAATTCTGCTTATTATCTCTTCTTCTGAATATGCTTTGAGCAAAAATGGTTCATTAGTGTCTCATTAACCATACTTGACTAAAGGACTTCCTATCGGCATTGCTGACCAAAATAGAGATTGCCCTGACCCACAGCCAGAAGCACATTTATGCATAGTATTTAACAAGCCCTTCTCTATGGTTTCCTTCAAGTTCAGAATACTGTCATGAAATCCATTGAGTTGTGTATCCTTGGGTGTTAAATTAGAAATCTGTGCTGACTGTAATATTTAAGGTACAGGATATTCCAATGCTTGTTACATTGGTTCCTGGCTAGTAACAAGGGTGGGACCCCTCCCCCCAGGTCAGTTCAAAGGTCAGTGAGCAGCTCTTCTTAATACAGCCAGTTTGAGGCAGTCCAGCCAACAAGTGTTACAAGGACAAAAGGACAGAAACAGGTCCCAGTTAAGTTAAAGAAAGAGCTGTGGGGAACAGAATTTATGTAAAGAGGGCCATTGGGGCAGAAGTACCCCTTTGGAGCTGTGGTGTTTTTCTTGGGGCGGCCATAGATCTGAAAGTGTGCTTGTGAACTACTGTTGAATTTACCCAGGAATCCAGGGAGAAGGAATATTGGAAGGCAAGATTGAAACCTTGTGAGGTGGGCCATTGTTAAAGACATCCAAGTGGGAGCGACGTTTGGAGAGAATTCCAAGGAGACATCATTGAAGGTGGCTGGGAATCCCCTGTGAGACAGAGTTTCAATAAAATCGTTTGGCTTAATGTTTACTGACATCTGGGTGGGGTCCTTGAGAAATCCATGGACTCTGTCTTTGTTGTATCTGTCATGGTGTGTTTGTCTGTTAATTCATATGTATCTCATACTTACACTGAATGTTAGAGTATAAGATACATATTGTAAATTGTTTCATCTTTCAGAACTTGTGTCGTAAAGTTTGTTTTTGTTTGTTCAAAACCCATGGAATCTTGTGGCTTTTTCCCAAAAGCAAGTGTCTCGAATCTCAACCTTTATCTACATTAAACAAAATATTATTGGTCCCTAAATGGATCTCCCCCCAGTTCCCACGGTATGGCCATGGATCATAACAATACAAGTGTTCATATTTTAAACCTCTCAATTTTCCACATTTAGAAATTTATCATTGGACCAATACACCAGCAATGGTTTGTGGAGGGGTCAGACATGGGACTCTACTGTGGGTATCCCCACAAGGAAAGCCTTTAATCGTAACAAGGTTATCAGAAATGAGGCCGCGATGAAATCCAATACAGTAATAGAGGGGGAAAAGGGTCATTTATGCCAGGTCATTCTCACATAACTCCAAACAGCTGCCTACAGAATAGTATTGACAGGCCATGGAGCAGATTGCCAGCCCAGTCGTCAGTCTGAAAAGTTCTGATGGACTCCATTAAAGAGGAGTAAATTAACATTAAAATCTGGGAAAATATTTTTAAAGTTTCATGTTGTTCCTTCAACAGAGGTAGTCAAGTATGTTTCAGCATACAAAAACTTCCTCTATTGCGATCTGTCTTAGGTACTGCACAAATGTTCCTCTCTGTGCCCTTTTCCTCATTATACATGAGTAACTCTGTTCGAATGTCATATATAAAATTAATTTCCTCTGTATGTTTTACTTCATTTGTTGCCTGATATATCTTGCAAATTTATCAAAGTGTATTGCAGCAAGTACATTCATTTGAATATATTCGGCTCTCAACAATGTTCTTTCTCCAGCATCCATCAGATCCCTGTTCACATTGAGAAGTAGGAGGGAGAGGCAGATAAAGTATTGTCCCTACCATCAGGGAGCAGATAATTACATTCAAGTCGGTTTGCTTGATATTTTGGAGATGCAGTTCATTGTCATGACAGCAGTAGGTTTTTTTCTATATAGAGCATTTCAAGTTAACTTAATTCTTAATTATGCAATTATCTGACTTCAAATTAACCCAATAAAATCAATAAATGTTTTGGCTTGAACAAGACATAACTGTAAAGCAAGAAGAATTCTTTGAATAGCAAATTAAAAAAGATAAATTTCATTTTAAAAGAAGAACATGTTCTTAACACAAAATAGACTTTACAGCTTCAAACACGTGATCAGGTCACTGAAGAGCATGGTTGCCTTTAGTTCCCTCATCGATGGCAATTCTTTCAAATTCTGCCTCAGGAGCATCCAGTACCTGGCTAGCTAGCAAAGATATTATTCAAAGCCTTTATTTATCACCTCACTTATCAATACTTCATCTCAGACCATGTATGCATAATTTCATAGTTGGTTAATTTAATTACTGGTTTGTTTTAATTGGAGTTTGACTACCTACTGTTTGGGTTTTGAAATGCAACAGTACTGCATGTCCTAACTGGTTTGCTCTAGTGTTATGACTCTGCCATGAGGCAAGCTACCTGTAGGCTGCCTCTTTAGATCAGTTCAATAAAGACCTCTCACCGAGAGGACACTGAGAAGCTCTACTGTCTTTAAACATGAAACATGGTGTCAGGAAATGGAGCTAAAATAGAGATTTGAAATCCTACAAATGTTGCAGAGAAGACACTGAGAGCCCGAGCACACAGAAATGTTCAAATCTGCTAAAAGCTGCTGAAAAACAACAAGGAAAAGCAAAAAAGCTAAAGGCTGCAAGTAAGATACTGAGTGAGTTAACAAGGCTGCTGTAAACCTCCCCCTCCAAGCTCCTGTCAAACTGAGAAGCGATATGTGGTAGAACTGGCAGTTTTTCTGCTGGTAACGGATTTAATTAATAAGTCGGATCTGATAAGAGTAGCCACACTTCTAACATTGTTGGGGAGGGAGTGCTCCAAATTGTATACCACCCTCAATCTACCCAACATTCAAAGAAAACAGACAGCAAAGATGTTGAAAGCCTTGAACGAATGCTTTGAAACCCAAATGAATGTTACTTATAAATGTTATGTATTCAACACTAGAGATCAAGGTGAAACAGAACCCATAAATCAGTAAATGACTTCAATAACACAACTTGCAGAATCATGTGAATTCAGACAGCTAAAAGATAATCTGATTAAAGATAAATTGCTTGGAGGCATACAAGACCCCTCGGGGATAGGAAGTTGAGTGAGAGGTGAGAAACTGACACTTAAGAAAAGCGATCAATATGTGCTAAAACGCAGAAATTGTGAAACATCAGCTACAGTGTATGTATGGCAGAGCAAACCAGGAGGTATATTAGGGGGAGAAACATTCCAGAGTACAGCAATCACAGACCAAAGGGCAGGATGTAAATACTGTGGTCAACATTATGCTAAGGAAGAGAAACATAGAAAATAGGAGCAAGAGTAGGTCATTTGGCCCTTCAAGCCTGCCTGCTCTGCCATTCAATATGATCATGGCTGATCCTCTATCTCAACACCATAATCCTGCTCTCTCTCCCCATACTCCTTGATGCCTTTAGAGTCTAAAAATTTCCTTCTTATTTATATTGTGACTTGTCTCAACAGCCCACTGTGGTAGAGAATTCCATAGGTTCACCACCCTCTGAGTGAAGATGTTTCTCCTCATCCTAAATGATCTACCCTTTATCCTGAGACTGTGACTCCAAGTTCTAGACCTCCGCAGCCAGAGGAAACATCATCCCTGCATCCAGTCTGTCCAGCCACATCAGAATTTTATACATTTCAATGAGATCCCTTCTCATTCTTCTAAACTCCAGTAAATACAGGCCTAGTTGACCCAATCACTCCTTATACGACAATCCTGCCATCCCAGGAATCAATCTGGTGAACCTTCGCTGCACTATATCTATGGTAAGTATATCCTTTCTTTGGTAAAGAGACCAAAACTGTACACAATACTCCAGGTGTGGTCTCACCAAGGCCCTGTACAGCTGCAGTAAAAAGTCCTTGCTCCTGATATCAAGTCATCTCACAATGAAGGCCAATATACCATTGGCCTTCTTAACTGCTTGCTGCACCTGCATGCTTGCTTTCAGCGACTGGTATACAAGGTAACCCAGGTAAATCAACATTTCCCAATCTATATCCCTTTGTACATCAACATTTCCCAACCTATCACTATTTAAACAATGCTCTACCATTCTGTTTTTCCTAATGCAGTGGATAACTTGACACTTATCCACGTTATAATGCATCTGCCACGTTTTTGACCACTGACTCAACTTGTCTAAATGGCCTTGAAGTCCCTTAACATCCTTCTCACCACTCACATTTCCACCAAGTTCTGTGTCATCAACAAACTTGGAAACATTACATTTGGTTCCCTGATCCAAATCATTGATATATATTGTGAATAGCTGGGACCCAAGCACTGATCCCTGTGGTACCCCGCTAGTCACTGCCTGCTATCCTGAAAAAGACCCGTTTATTCCGACTCCCTGTTTCCTGTCTGCTAACCAATTCTAAATCTATGCCAATATATCACCCCTATTCTCATGTGCTTTAATTTTGCACACTAACCTCTTATGGAGGTCTTTATCAAAAGCTTTCTGAAAGCCCAAATACACCACAGCCTCTGGTTCTCCCTTGTCTATTCTGCTAGCTACATCCTCAAAAAACTCTAGTAGGTTTGTCAAACATGATTTCCCTTTCATAAATCAATGCTGACTTTGTCTAATTCCTTTGATATTTTCTAAGTGTCCTGTTATCACATCTTTTGTAATAGACTCTAGCATTTTCCCTACTATTGATATTAGGCTAACTGGTCTGTAATTCCCTGTTTTCTCCCTCCCTCCTTTTTTAAATAGTCAGGGTACATTTGCCATCCTGCAATCTGCCAAGACTGTTCCAGAATCTACAGAATTATCAATGCATCCCCTAATTCCATGGCCACTTCCTTTAGTACCCAAGGATGTAGAATATCAGGCCCTAGGGATTTATTGGCTTACAGTCCCATTAATTTCTCCAGCACTATTGTTTTAGTAATTCTAATTTCCATCAATTCCTCCTTCTCATTAGACCCTTAGATCCCTAGCATTTCTGGGAAGTTATTTGTGTCTTCCTCTGTGAAGATAGAACTAAAGTAGTTGTTTAATTGTTTTGCCATTTCCTTGTTCTCTGTTATAAATTCTCCCATTTCCAGGTGTAAGGGACTTACATTTGTCTACACCAATCTTTTTCATTTTACATACTTATAGAAACTTTTACAGTCCACTTCATGTTCCTTGCAAATTTACTCTCATACTCTTATTTTTCTCCTCTTAATCAATCTCTTGATCCTCCTTTGCTGAATTCCAAATTGCTCCCAATCCTCAGGCTTGCTATTTTTCGAGCAACTTTATATGACTCCTCTTTGATCTAATACCACCCTTAATTTCTTTTGTTAGCTATGTTTGGGCCACTTTTCCTGTTGTGTTTTTGCATCAGAAAGGAAGAAGGATTGCTCAGCATGGGGAAAACAGTGTTTGTGCTGTAAGAAGCTGAATCCGCACACAAGTTTTGGCTAGAAAGAAGCATAACAAGGCTATACAAATGGACACTGGAGAGATATCATCAGAAGAGTCTGATGAAGCATTATACATGACTCAACAGGGTTGGTTCCATCAATTTTATAGATGGTAAATGGCTTGTGATTGTTACGATGACCGCAGAATGAGAGTATCAAGCGAATAAGAAATGTTAGATAGACACTGATGCATCATGCAATGTCATGACCTTCACAGATATGTGAGAAGCTGCTCAACAAGGCGGTCCAAAAATGAAGCCCGCAAAAGTAATGTTGAGGCTTTATGATGGTATGATACTCATACCAAGAGAACAAATTAGTCTGGGAGCCCAATACAATGGCAAGAAGAAAGATCTGGAGTTCCAATTCATTGATGGAATGCAACAGCCACTAATCTCCGCTGGAGCAAGTCTAAAGCTTGGACTGGTAAGCTGAACGTGTGAACAAAGTTTTACAACATTCTGCAGCACACGTAGCCATTGATTGCAGAACAGATCCCATAGGAGTACAGGGATGTGTTTATAGGTTTGGGATATCTACCAGGGGAACATCATCTAGATGTAGATGAGAGTGGAAAACTAATTCAGCATCTGCCGAGCAGAGTTCCAGCTGCCCTCAAGTCAAGCCTAAAGAATAGGGCCTGACAGATCTGGAATTAAGGCCAGAACCTTTCGCTGAGTGGGTGGGCGCATGCCCCGATGTCATCGCACACATGTGCAATGTTTTGGTCAGTGGGCACATGCTAAACTCGGAAGAGTGCCTGCCGACAGTTAAGATGGCTATTAAGCCCATTGCTGGCGCAATTAACTGGGATTTTTTGCTGCCCATCCAATGTTACGGTTGACGGGCAAGCAAATCGGTCAGGCAGCCTTTGCATTTCTCAGTAAAACCTCATCCAAGTGCAGGATGAAGTTTCTATTATTAAATATTAAAAAATAAAAATCACGTCAATGCTGAGGTGGCTGCTTGTGTTGTGTAGGCATTTTTTTCCAGATCTAAAATTCTTTTTTTGATACTTTTGAAGTCTTCAGCTCCCTGAGGCAGCTCTCTGCCTTCAGGGAGATTTCTGTGAGTGCTCCCCCGTGCCTGCGCTGACTTCAGTGCTCACACTCCTCCCACCCCCAACACAGCCAGCACTGATCATATCAGTAGGTGCTTCAAGCTGGCTGGCCGTTAATTGGCAAGCTAGCATTAAATCGTGGTCAGGGGCCTATCGCGGGTAATGGTCCATTCCCCAGCCGCTCCCAGGCCCGACAATCGCGCCTGCACGCCAACCTAAAAATCCTGCCCTAAAAGTCTAATGACGTTCATGTCGATTGTCGTAAAAAAAAATCCATCTGATTCACTAATGTCCTTTAGCGAAGGAAATCTGCCATCCTTACTTGGTCTGACCTACATTAGGTTACAGACCCATAGCAATGCCCTCTGAAATGGCCTAGCGAGCTATTCAGTTCTCAAGGGCAATTAGGGATGGGCAATAAATGCTGACTTTGCCAGCAATGCCCCCAGCCCAAGAATTATTTTTAATTTCCCAAACTGCTACTATCAGTTCCAGAATGTTGTAACATTCTGCAAAGAATGTTACTTCATTTGTAGAGATATCATCTGGACATGTCATACAAGCAAGGGAAACAGATGTACATCTCAGACATGCTGTTGAGAGAAGCAGTCTCCATGAAGAAAGTTGAGAATGTTACAACAGAATGTGAAATCTTCCAGATTCAACATGAAGCAGCAATTCAACAAACAGTTGTTAATGCATGAAAACAATGGGTGTACAGTGAGTAACTTGGGTAACTCACAGTACATGATCGTGCATGCAAATTTGTCTTTTGTTCATAAGGAAAAGAAGGATGTTTGGGTATCTGGTTTGCTGTAGTCATGTGACATTGCCAGGAGGTAAGCTCATGTAGGCTGCCATTTTAAATCAGTTCAATTAAGACCTTTCACTGAGAAGACTCTGGGAAGCACTGCTGTCTTTAAACACAAAACACCGACATATATTTTCCTTTCAAAGGGGCAATGTTTCTTTCTTTTGTTATCTGACTTTCCAAAATTGCCTATGGTCCATTTTGGTAAAGGTTTATGATCAGCTTAGCACAAAATATCTGATTTGATGCCTATCCAAAGTAGAATCTAACTACAGCATTTAGTACTGTTTAAACTTAAGAGCTATTAAACTATTAAATCCAGCCTTAACATTACTACTTGATTAATTACTATTTCAATTACAACTTAATTGGGGTATACTGTTTGGTCAATCCTCTATTTCTGGCTGATCCAATGTAATAACCCTTAGTTAATACATGTGAGCGATTATAAAGTACAGAACACAAAATGGCATTTTGACCTTGTTAATTTACTACAGTAAATGTAACATGAAAATAATCTATAAATGGTATATAGGTTTTTAAGAAAATATTCTATTGTGAGTGTAGAAGTTAAAAAGGTGAAAAAAATACTCAAACTTAAAAGCGCGAATGTTCAGTGTCAGCTCTGCTGATTAGGATTAATTCTTCGCTTGCTGCCAAGGTACATTGCTTTCAATTAATCTGTTTCTTCTGGTACGTGTTTCAGTATGTTATCACAGTTATAAGCACACAAATCTCTATATTGTTTCTACAATTAAATACATTAAATATCAAGAGTACATATCATTTAGCTGACCCACAGAAATATAAACATCCATTCTATGATGCCTTCAGGTCACATGATGAATAGTTATTTCTAACTGTGTTGACATAATTCACTGAAAGTTAGGTGAATTAACTTAAAAGCGGCCTAAAAATAACTTACACAGTGGCTCAGTGACAGTACTCTCACTTCTAAGTCAGGAAGGTTGCGGATTCAAGTCCCACACTAGCTTGTGCACAAAATCTAGGTTGGTGCTTCAGTTTTGAGGGAGTGCAACACTGTTGGATGTGCTGTATTTTGAATGAGACAGTAAATCAAGGCTCATCTGTTCTCTCAAGTAAATGGAATTGACCTACATGACAATATCTCAAAAAAAAGTAGAGGAGTGATCCCTGGTGTCCTGTCTCATATCTATTCTTCAACCAACCAATTACCTGGTAATTATCTCACTGTTGCTTGTTGGATGTTGCTGTGCTCAATTCTGTTAACACGTTTCCAATAGAGCAACAGTGAATTCACTTCAAAAGTACATCATTGACTGCAAAACTCTCTTGAGATTTTCTGAGGTGATGAAAGTTGCTGTAAAATTGCAAGTCCTCCTTTCTTTTAGACCTTGATTCTAGGAGTATATCAGGGAGATTTGCAATTTGAAGTCAATCTCTGCATGAAGCTTTTGAAGCTTAACATATGAGGAACGTTTGATGGCTTAACATATGAGGAACGTTTGAGGACTCTGGGTCTATAGTAGATGGAGTTTAGAAGGTTGAGGGGGGATCTGATTGATACTCACAGAATACTGAAAGGGCTGGATAGAATGGATGTGGGGAAGATGTTTCCATTAGTAGTAGCCTCAGAGTAAAGGGAAGACCTTTTAGAACAGAGATGAGGAGAAACTTCTTTAGCCAGAGAGTGGTGAATCTATGGAATTCATTGCCACAGAAGGCTGTGGAGGCCAGGTCATTGAGTGTATTTAAAACCGAGATAGATAGGTTTTTGATTGGTAAGGGGATCAAAGGTTACGGGGAGAAGGCGGGAGAATGGGGTTGAGAAACTTATCAGCCATGATTGAATGGTGGAGCAGACTCGATGGGCCAAATGACCTAATTTCTGCTCCTATGTCTTATGGTCTAATATCACTATATATCTCTTTCTACCCTTCAGCTTCCAAGCCTTCAACTGCTATGATACTCACCTATTATCTAGTTTTGGATTTCTCCATCAAAATGCTGGCACAGAAAGAGTTGCCAAATGGCCTCCTTCTGGGTTGGAAGCTGTGTGGTTTGGTGGTTTGTTCAATCTCTAAATCTGTTTAATAACGGCCACTTCAGTACAAAGGGTGAGCCAATATATTAACTTCCTTACAACTACAAAAGAGAGGACTGAACAGGAATAGCAGGTCAATCAGGAGTTTTATGCTGTTGTAAACTTCCCTAGTGTCCTTTGAACAATAGGTTGTATGTACTTGCATCAAATTAAACCGTCTTCTGGAAGTAGAAATCATTTCATTCAGTTAATATGCAATTAGCTGTGCAATGCCAAATACAAAATTACCATTCTGGTTGCCAAACCAGCTGGATCATGTAATGCCTCATGTATTTTAAGACAAGCAGAGAAATTTGAGAATGAAGGAATCGCTGGAGCCTGTCAGATAAATAAAGTACTTTCCTTTGTCTAAAAGGGGTTACTTTGTAATGGCGAATAAAAGGTTCTTGCTCTGCCTTGTTTCCTCAATGTAATCCTCCTCCTCCTTCAGGTACCATGCCCTAAGAGGGCATTCGATGGACATCCATTGGATGGATCCATGATAATGCTCAGCAAAGCATTACAGTGGTTTACTGTTGCTTTCTGCAGCTATGGCTAACCAGGAAACTCTGCCAGTCTTTCTGCCTGCCATCAGAAAGATATACAGGCTGAAAATCAACCATGTTATACACGCACTTTCCATAGTGTGCATGCACTTTCCATAGCCATCAAGTCCTGAAGTGGGACTTGAACCCAGAGCTTCTGGCCCAGCGGTGGGGGCACTACCAATGCACCACAAGACCTCCTCTCAATGTAACAGACAAACAAAATCAGAAGGCAAATAGTCTGGTAGTTTTCATTGCTTTCCAACTTTTCATAAGTCATTTTTACTAACCATTTAACTCATTAATGCCTCTCTGATATAGCTGAGCTATTCCTGATTCTTGACTTCTGCTTGTTCTCCTCCTTAAAGTTTAGGGACCATTTATCTTCCAGTCTCCAATTTGGATGAAAGGTTTGTATCCAAAATATTAACCTGCCTTAATTCTACAGTTGCTGTTGGATGCGTTGCGTGTTCCAAAATTTTCCATCTCTATGTCCCATTTGTATATTGGGAATAGTAAATACAGGCTCTGACTTTATAAATTAGCATTCACAACTTAGATCTTTTGTAACTGGAGCACATATTTGGAATTTGGGTTCAGAACATCAGCACACAGAATTTGCATCTATCAAAAGAGGCAGGACATCTTTTGCAGGATCACAGAATCACAGAATTTTAACAGCACAGAAGGAGGCCATTTGGACCATTGCGTCTGCACCAGTTCTCCAAATGAGCATTACAAACTAGTGCCATTACCCTGCCTTTTCCCCATTGATCTCTCTGGTTCCTGATCCTGATCCTGCTCCTGCTCCTGCTCCTGCTCCTGCTCCTGCTTCAGCCTGACCTCACGGCCTCTGGTTCTGCCTCCCAGCCTGCCAAAGACACCGCTTCCTGCACTGGAGAGGACCCACAGAGGCCCACCAATTCCCTTGCTCAATGCTCTCCCCCACCATGTCCCCCTGCTGGTGGAGGCCAATTGATTGAACTTCCCAGTACCATCGGGAATGCCCCTCAAAGAATTCCCCGCAGAAGGCAAGGGCCAGCATCTAGCTCCATGCCAAAGTTGGGAGCCAAGATCCAGCATGATTCCCTCACTACACTATGACCAGATGCTAAGCAATTTAAGTTTCTGTGCAGATTCCTGATGCTCAAGCAATTGTTAATGCGTTAAATTCTTAGCATTCTGAGTAAGTTGTTAGTTGGTGATTATTTAATTGGTTCTAAGAAATTGCATTAAATGATTATTTGTCTAGTTCCCATCAAAAGTGACTAAAATGTCTTTGACAGACTGCCAGCAACAGGTGCTAGATCAGCGATGTCAAACTTATTTCATATGGTGGACCTGATCTGACTCCCTGGCACTTGTCATAGGATGCAATCAGCAAACATTACTTGAACGCTAGGGTAGATAACAAGATTAAAGAGTTAAATTACTAGGGCAATTTGCATAAAATTGGTTTGTGTTCCTTTAAGTGATCTAACTGATGTCTCAAAAATGTTTAAGGGATTCAGTGGTATAAATGAAGATATTAGAAAGCATGTGGTGAAGGCAGAGTGGGTTTGGTGTGGGATTTTAACTTTCATGAGAAAAAAATTAACACATGCTAGAAAGTAAATTTCTTGAGAGCATTCAGGATAGTTTTTTTTGCTGTAATATGTCCCAGAGTGAACAGGGGGCATAACATATTAGATTTAGTGATGAGTAATGGACCAGATTTAATTAACAGCCTAACAGTTCATAAATTTTTATCTAATAGGAATCATAATATGACTGGGTTCAAAGGAAAATATTCTGGGTTTAGATAAGATTAACTTCAATGGGATTAGATAGAGATTTTTTTTAAAAATTCACTCATGGGATGTGGGCGTCACTGGCTAGGCCAACATGTATTGCCCATCCCTAATTGCCCTTGTTCAGAGGGCATTTAAGAATCAATCACATTGCTATGGGTCTGGAGTTACATGTAGACCAAACCAGGTAAGGATAGCAGATTTCTTTTCCCAAAGGGCATTAGTGAACCAGATGGCTTCAAATGACAATTGGCAATGGTTTCATGGTCATCATTATACTTTTAGTTCCAGATTTTTTTATTTATTGAATTTAAATTCCACCATCTACTGTGGTGGGATTCAAACCTGGGCCCCCAAAGCATTACCCTGGGTGTCTAGATTACTAGCCCAGTGAGAATACCACTACGTCATTGCTTCCCCAAGTAAATTTGCCCAGTAAACTGGACAAGTATGTTAATGATAAAATGACAGAAGATCAATGGGTGGTGTTCAAAGAAGAATTTAATGTGATACAGAAGTAGTTGGAATTATAAGGTTCCCTTCCACTAGGGAATTTTCACAGGAAGTGCACAATGAGTGTGGTCAATGGTCACAGTAATTTAAAAATGTTCAACAGATTTTCCTTAAATCAATCTTTAGAGGGCATGAAGATCAAATTTTGTGGAAGATTGTTTCAGTCCTTATTTGTTCTAGGGAAAAAGGAATTAGCTAAGAAAGCACATTGGGGTGTATGCAGTTGAAGATATTGGTTTTGAACTCTTTGAGCTTTGTCACTTTTTGGCTTAATGTACTGCCTAGAAATATTAATTGTTTATTCAAAATTTTGTAGAGACATGTTAACCTATGGGCTTTTCTTCAGTTCTGGAGATTATGACAGACCAGCAACATGACCAACTGGGACATACAAGAATCTCACGTAATTGTTTGTTTAAAAAAAAACAACTGCCCGGAGTTGAAATTTCTGGAGGAGGGTAATGTTTTTAGCAGTATATGGGTTCCAAGCGACTATGCTGTGTTCTAGATGTGGTCCATTTAATGTCAGGTACAGCATTTTCTTTACTGTAGTTGAACAGTGATGACAGATCTGCTTCAAAGCATTTTGGATGCCTTGGAGGCTGCATGCTGACTTTATACATTCCACTTTAAATCATTTTGAATGTGGATTCCTAAATAATGGCATTTTTTAATAACTTCAAGGGGAATCATGCTTTTGCAGTTGGGTACTGATGGACATCGAGTATTGCTGATTCATATGATGTTATTTTTCTCTATGTTGAACTTCATTCCCAATATATTGACCCATTTCATCAGATTATTTAGATCTTCTTGAAGGCTAACCTTATCTGCTGCTTCAGTAACAGTGCTATAGATTAGACAGTCATCTGCACAGATATTGACCTGGCTTGATATTCCATCCTGAATGTCATTTATAAAGAGGAGAGATAAATGTGGGCCCAAGATGGTACCTTGAGGTATGCTGCTTAAGACTGGATTCCAGTTTGAGGCTTCTCCGTTCACTGACTTTTTGCTGCCCTTTGGTAAGAAATGTGCTTATCCTTTGCTTAGCATTCCCTCGGACTACATAATGATCTAGTTTGTCCAGTAGCTTCACGTGTGGTACACATTCGCAAACCTAGGAAAAATATATAATAGCTAGATCTGTGGTGATGCAATTATCTAGGTTATGGGTCAGATTGCAGGGGGTGAGGACAAATGTAATTCTGTTGATCTAGCTTTACAAAAGGCATGCTGTTTGTCAATAAGTATATTCTGCCCTTCAAGATGTTTCATTGGCTGACTATCAATGATATGTTCATAATTTGAACACTAGTAGACAAAATAGGTCGGTCATTTGCTGGATCAGTAGGCAGGCCTTTCTTGTAAATTGGAGAGACATTAGCCAGTTCACGGGTTGTTCTCCTGTGTTCATGAATTATTGAAAGATATCCTGTAACATTGGTGCAAACTCACCTGCTGCAATTGTAAGTGTATGGTTTGGGATGTCATCAGGAACACAAGCTTTCTGACAAAATTGTCTGCCATGCCTACTACCAAAAGAATAAAGCAAATTCATGTAAGACTGATCTTTTCAAATGAAGATAGGTTTGTTTGTAACCACTACCTGAAAGGAAAAAAATGTAACAGCATGCTATCCACAGTCTAACTCAGCATTCAATTATTTGGGTATCAAAACCACAGTAGAACATAACAAATATATACACACCCATTCACAATGTTAATCTGTTATTTTTAATTGTTTTAATATTTGGGAACTTTATTGAAATATTCATTGAAATTCGCGTTTCATTCCTCGTGAGGTGGAGGTGTCACAATAATGTGACTTGTGCATGTATGAGTTAATCTTCAATTTCATCAGCTAATCAAACATATATTAAACTATTTTAAAGGGACTTTTAAAAATGAGAGCAAAGACACTGAGTTCAAATGGCTGCCACAAGTCACCTGACCAATTTCTGATTCAATGTGAATTATAATTACAATACATTAAGACAACCTCTATGGAATTTCACACCAGCTGATGTCAAGAATGACTTCAAAATATTTATTGAAACTCTACTGGACCTCACCATTTGCATTTCTATGAAGCTACCTCTCAAGCAGAGACAGAAAGTATATTTGGATAATAGCTAAATGCAATGTGTCAGCAAGATGGAAGATGGATCATTCAGGATTTAATGACTGGGACATTACAGAATCTAATCAAATAGGCCATAAAACAATGGCCACAATCAGTCCACACATGAGCTAATCAATTACCTTTTGAAACCATTATGGAGAGAGAGAGAGAGAGGTCATGTGACTATAGTAACCATTTTTGAATGTCCTTCAATACAGCATCCAAGCTGCTAAGAAGGAAACAGGAAGAAAGCTGTGCATGGAGCAGTAACAATCTCTCTCCACTCTCTCAAGATTCTATCTCGATTACAGTTTAAAATCCAACACAGAGAGAGAATTTTCAAACAAAAGGAACAAAAAGGTGCAAAGATCACTGACTTCTGGAAAAGACAGATTTTGTTTAAAAAAGGGACTGTCTTCAGAAATTGCAGTTTACATGGACTTCAACTATAGTCAATTTTCAAGATCCCTGCAGAAAAATTCTGCTTCAGCCATGGATGCCAGCAAAGGATTCATAAACAGTGAACTTTTTAAATATTTTTTTAACTTTTATCAGTGAATTTTAATTCGACCCCAAAGTAACTTTCTAACTTGTAATTTTGTGTGTGTGCGTGTGTGTGTGTGTGTGTGTGTGTGTTTACCTTTTTAAGTACCTTATGGAGCAAATGGGGGTTGTGTGGGGGCAGGGGTACGCACAGACCCGATCAGCACCCCCAGTCAGGGTCCGCGCAGCCATTTTATGTGGTCAGGCCAATTAAGGCCTGCCTAGCGTGACACACACCCAGAAGCACTGTGCGGGTGGGGGTTCCTGAGTTGGGAGTGCGCTCTTTCACGCATCTCCCTGAGGCACACAGGTACTTCAGGAAGATTATTAAAATTTTTCAAACTTTAAACTAAACTAAAGAAAAAAAAATTAAGGCCTCATGTGACAGTGTCACGTGAACTGGGAGACATGTCAATGAACTTTAATGAAAAAAATTATTTAATTTATAAACACCATGAAAATTCATCCCGCCAGTGGATGAGGTTCCATGAAAAATGCAAAGGCCGCCTGGGCTCTTCACCTACCCGCTCAATTTAAGGTTTGATAGACAGCTTTCTCAATAGGCTAAATTAGTTAATTAATTGCCTTAACAGGCCTTTGACAGTTCAGCGGGTGTGCAGCCCACTTGGCTGCACGCCTGCTGAGCTGAAAATCTAAATGACACGCAGTGACATTGGGATGCATGCCCAATGTCACACCTTGTCATTTTACTCCTTGGCGAGTGGGCCCCATCCCCCGCTCACTGAGCTGAAGATTCAGGCCTATGTCTTTACCTAGCTGGGTTTTTAGCTCAATAAAATAATAATCCCTTCATGTTTTAAACTCAACAATGCCTGTCAGACTGGTTTTTTTGCAATCAGCATGTGAATTATTAAGCACAGACATTGAATTATTACTTTTATCCTTATAAATTCACAAAAAAACTCTTACTGTCAGACCTGATGTGGTAGAATAGGGGAGTCATTTCATTCCGCATGTTGTTGTAACACTTGCGAGACTGAGAATTGAGTCCTTGACTGTGATAAAGACTCCTAAGCCGTTAGTAGATTTATTCTTAAGGTACACTGTGAAACCTCTGGAAATATTTCTGCAGTGTGAATATTTTCATAATTTGGTATCCCAAGTCCAATTTAGCTGCTTCATCAATGACCTTCCTTCTATCATAAAGTCAGAAGTGAGGATGTTCTCTGATAATTGCAGAATGTCCGGCATCATTTTTGACTCCTCAGACACTGAAGCAGTCCATATCCAAATTCAGCAAGATCTGGACAAAATCCAGTCTTGGGATGACAAGTGGCAAGTAACATTCGCACCACACAAGTGCCAGGCGATTACCGTTTCCAACAAGAGAGAATCTAACCATCACCCCTTGACATTCAATGGCATTCTACCATTGACCAGAAACTGAACTGGATTAGCCAGATAAATACCGTGGCTACAAGAGTAGGTCAGAGGCTAGAAATCCTGCAGTGATTAACTCACCTCCTGACTCCCCAAAGCCTGTCCACCATCTACAAAGCATAAGTCAGGAGTGTGATAGAATACTCCCCACTTGCCTAGATGAGTGCAGCTCCCACAACATTCAAGGAGCTTGATACCATCCAGGACAAAACATCCCACTTGATTGACACCCCTTCCACAAACATTCACTCCCTGCACTACCGACAAACAGTGGCAGCAGTGTGTAACATCTACAAGATGCACTGCAGGAATTCACCAAGGCTCCTTAGGCAGCACCTTCCAAACCCATGGCCACTACCATCTAGAAGCACAAGGGCAGCAGGTAGATGGGAACACCACCACCTGGAAGTACCCCTCGAAGCCAATCACCATCCTGACTTGGAAATTCATCACCATTCCATCACAGTCGCTGGGTCAAAACCCTGGAACTCCCTCCCTAACAGCACTGTGGGTGTACCTACAACACATGGACTGCAGTGGTTCAAGGAGGCAGCTCACCACCACCTTCTCAAGGGCAATTAGGGAAGGGCAATAAATGCTGGCCCAGACAGTGATGCCCATTTCCCAGGAATGAATAAAAAAAATTTGGATTGCATTCCTATGATAATAAGTTTTTTCCTGGCTGATGAGTAACACCAATTGAGCTATTTTTCCTCAAATTCCATAACAATTTATATTTACAATCTTGATAGAGTTTAACTGAGATTGATTTGGAAGAGTAGTTTTGATCTTTCCTGTGTTTTTGTTGGTATTTGAAGATTGCTGGCTTTGGGAAGTTTTGGTTACATGTGACCGTCTATCTTCTGATCCTGCTCGTTTGAGTCTTAGTGGAGTAACTTGTCTTTTCAGCTGCCTCGGAGGCTTCACTTTGGATCAACTTACATTCATACACCCATCTTCTGTTAATTTTAACTTCACTGCCATAACTTTCCTTATATGCGCATTGGCTGTTGGTATATTTGGCTTGTAGGATGGTGGACGGCAATCAAATCTATTTCTGGTATTTGGGTTGAGTCCAACAGTCCAACCCCAGAGGGTTGTGGAAGCTCACTCATTGAGCATGTTCAAGACAGAAATCAATAGATTTCTGGATACTAATGACATCAAGGGATATGTGGGAAAAATGGCCAAGAAGAAATGATCAGCCATAACCTATTTGAATGGCAGTGCAAGATCGGTGGGCTAACTGGCCTACTCCTCTTATTTGTTCCTTTGTATTCAAACTATCATAAGCATGACATCACCATACAGAATCCATGTAGGTAATATGATGTGACATTTTTTCATCCAATTCTCCAGAGCAACTGTTATGCTCCACCTTGATCAACTGAAGCACACGATGCAGTCTGTTTTACAGGTATAATTACAGAGTCCACAGAGCCACTTAGCTTTGTGACCTTGTTTACATGTAATTTCAATTGGTCCAGGACTAACATTAAGGTCTCCAGCTAGCAAGTTAGCTAGGATAAAGAGGAGTAATTTACCATGAGGGTAGCCCAGAAATGAGGCCGAGCTGTGTTTTAGACCTTGTTCTGGTTTTACATTTGTTAAAAATGAATAGGATAGATATAAACAGTAAGATAACTAGCATTTTAATTCATGTCTTGGGCTGGGATGACAAATATTTCAAAAAAATGGCAGAACACTACCATAAATTTTGCTAGAGTGCCTCGGGTTTGCCTGGCAAGAGCATAGTTTCAAAATGGTGTTTGACACAAAAGACATAAGAGGATTAAGCCATGTTTTGTACTTGTAGCCAGTTAATTGCTTGAATCCAAGCAAGTGGTACATGTTAAAATGTCCAGATTAAGAATTTAAAGTAAGAACACCAAAAGTCCAGCACAAATCAACAATGAATCAATGTTAACACAATGCTTAACCAAGTTAGAACACATTGAAAGTGCTGAGGAAGTTAAAAATTACAACAAAGAATTTTTGAATTCAGCTAATTTGGACCTACCAGAGTCAAGTTAAAGTGTATTAAAAGTTCGAGGCTGGGTTAAAAACTATAACAAGGGATTATTATCAATTCAGTTCATTCAGATGTACCAGAGTTAAGTTAAAAACATCCTAAAAATTAAAACTTAAAACTATAGCTAGCAATTATTATAATTACAGCTAATCAGGCTAGAGCAGCTGAAACTGAACTGAATATCCATTCGAAATTCAGGACCAGAGGTTGTGAGCAGAGTTTGTATGAAAGTCAAAATAGACAACCTTGGAAAACTAAAGAGATAAGAGACAAAATAAAACTAAATGAAAAAGCTGCAGATAAAAGAACAGGCCCGAGCAACTGGGAAAGAGAGAAACAACAACAAAGGGTAGCAAAGCAGATAGTAAGAGCTACAACAAGGAAGTGTGAGAATAAACTTGTAAGGAGTTTCAAAATCAACACAAATACCTTTACAATTATATAATGAAAAAGAGAAAAAAAACTTGCATTTATATAGTGCCTTTCAAGAACACAGGATGCCCCAAAATATTATACATCAAGTGAAGTACTTTGGAAGGGCATTCACTGTTGTTGCAATGTAGGAAATGTGACAGCCAACTTGTTCCCACTACAATAATGTAATAATGATCAAAGAATCTGTTTTGTGATGTTGATTGAGGGATTTGCCAGGACACTAGAGACAGAATTTTCTGTTTGGCATGTGAGGGTCGGGCTCCACACGCTGACGCATAAAATGATGCGCGGTGATGTTTAGCGTGCATCCCGGCGTCACCGCACGTCATTCCAATCTTTCGTTCAGTGGGCGCACACCAGAGTCAGCAGCATGCCCACCAAACTGTCAAAGGCCTGTTCAGGCCATTAATAAGCCACTTAACCAATTTGACAGGGCTGCCTGTCCAACCTTAAGGTTGGCGGGCAGGCGAAGAGCCCAGGCGGCCTTTGTGTTTTTCATGAAACCTCATCCACAGGCGGGATGAGGTTTCATGAAGGGTTTATTAAGTTAATAAATATTTTTTAAACATTTCATAAACATGTCCCAGCTCATGTGATGCTGTCACACGACGGGACATGTGTAAATGATTTTTAATTCTCTTTATTTTAAACTTTAAAACTGAATTTAATCTCCCTGAAGCAGCTCCGTGTCTTAGGGAGATTTCTGTGCTCTTTCGCGCGTATGTGCGAGACAACACAAGCCCCAACTCTCCCTCCTCCCCCCACTCACACAGGTAGAACTGAGCACTACTGGGCGTGTACCATGCTGGGCCGGCCTTAATTGGCCCGTCCACGTAAAATGACGCCATGCAGCCAATTGAGGGCGGCCATCGGCTTCACGCCCACTCCCGACCGGCCCACTGACAGGGAGAAAATTCTCCCCCAGGAATAACTCTCCTGCTCTTCTTCAACATAGTGCCATTGGATCTTTTACACCTACCTGAGAGGGTTAATTGGGCCTTGCTTTATAGTCTCATCTGAAAAACCAAACCTCTAGCCGTAAAGGACTCTTTCAGTACTTCACTGGAGTGCAAACACTGATTTTTCTGCTCAAATCCTGGTGGGGGTCTAGAACCTAAAACCTCAGACTCAAAGGCAAGAATTCTGGTAACTGAACCACAACTGCCATAGGACATTGGTTAAGGGCAACATGTGCCACTTGAAAACAATGACACTGATAATTGAAAAGAAAGAAATAGCAGATATGACGAATAATGATTTTGCATCAGTATTTTCAAAAGAAGAGATCAGCATGCCAAGTATCCCAAGGTTAACTAGCATTGAGACCGACACAGTGGGCAGAATAACTGCCATACGAGGTAGGTTTGGGGATGGGCAGAGGGGGGAGTCACAGATCCAAAAGGTGGCATTGGACTGAGAACTCGGCATGATCCCACCCGCTTCTAGATTTGACCCAGGTGGGATAGGAATCCTTGTACTAGAGTCATTAAAATATGCAAAGAGGCAATTATCTCATTTAACCTAGCATTCTGTCTTTAACAGTCAGCACACAGACTTCCTGAGCTGTTTAGAGCCCACTAGGGTCAACAAGGTGAGGGCACAATGAGGAGTACTACATCAGTGAGACTGTCAGTGAAACAGCCCTGCCTGAGTGAAAGGCTGCTGTTCCGAACACTCATCTGAGAATGTGCTCTTACTGCTTGACAAGTGATTTTCAATTTCTTGGAAATCAGTTCACCTGTCTTGCATTTCACTCACCTTAATCTGCACTCCCCTGCTGTCTGCCTTCACTGCAGCATCGGAGCAGCTTACACCACTAATGAGGAACAAGAGGAGCAGCACCAACAACACTAGGAACAGCAAGAACAACACCAGCAACTGCATCACCCACCTTCTCGTTAGCCACAAGCTGCTCCTAAGGACAGAGGAGATGGACACAGAGATCCAGCTCAAAGAAGCCAAGACCCCCGGCACAGGGTCTACAGGCAGAGGATCAGCTCTCACGACGTGTGCACACCAGTATCTCAGAGGGCTCAGGCTTTCATGACAGGAAGACCTTCTTCCCACTTTGCCCCTGTTTCAGCTCATCCGCCACTGAAGCTCTCATCCATGCCTCCGTAACCTCTAGACTTGACTATTCCAGTGCATTCCTAGCTGGTCTCCCAGATTCTACTCTCCATAAACTTGAGGTCATCCAAAACTCTGCTGCCCATGTCTTAACTCACAGCAAATCTCGTCACCCCTGTACTTAGTGACCTACATTGGTTTCCAAACAAACAACATCTTGATTTTAAAATTCTCATCCTTCATTTCGAATAAACCTTCCCTGTTCTCCTTTCCATTCCTGTGGCTGAATCCTCTAGAGTCAATGTACTGTTCAGCTATTCTGACCTTTTGTCAGGGTCCTTTAACTAGAAATCCTTGCTTTGACAGATTTGGCGTGTCACCCTGCTCACTCTTTCCAATTGGTCAAGAAAACCAGAAGCAGGAGGTTAATATTGTAGCTGAGTTAAGATCTCACTGAAAGTTGGAACGAGTCCAAGGGTCTGAATTGTCTACCCCTACTTCCATGATGCTATGCTCCACTGGGGTCAAAATAGTTAAACTATTTCTACTGGTGGAGAAATGCACAATGAGGAGGTATATTCTTAGAGTCAAGAAGAATTTTCACACAGTATATAATGGAGATCCAGAACTTTCTCTTCCAAAGGCTGTGTTCACTTGGTCAATTGTAAATTTCAAGACTGAAGTTGTTAGATTTTTGTCAGATAAGTGTATCCAGGAATACAAGTCAAAGTCAGCTTTCAATCTCAGCAAAGACAAAGGCTCCTGTAAAGTTGTGATGAAAGTATATCTGTACCAAGTGGCTGCGTAACAGCTTGATCCACTAGATAAACAGTGACACACTCATGACTTCTGAAATGATTCAGTAACTTGATGGAAGATGAATGATGGAAGATAGCTCATTATTACTAAAATGATATCTAAAAGCTGCCTTGGGCAAGAAGCCTCATACCAGCTAAAAGAAATATGGAGAAAAATATCAATATTCAGGGGATGTTAGAAAGATGTGTGTTGCCAATAGTGATATATCAATCTGAATCTTGGACTTGCCCCAAGGGAAAGAAAGGAGACTGAATGCCTTCACTATTATTGACAAGATGAATGACTACGAAGCATCTTAAACAGAAAGATCACGAAGGAAGCTAATTGTACTGCAGTCTCTCTTAACAATGATTCACTGCCATGGCATAAAGTGCTTTAGCCATGCTGTGGGAGGAACATCAGCAAACCAGGACAAAAATATAAAACCTGTTGAACTTTATATGTATTTCAAAAATGTAGAATCTAACAATTACATAGCAATGTACAACAATTCCTATTGTCAATCTTTCCCAGTTTAAGCTCAGCCTGGCAGATAATTTTGGCATAAAATGAACTATTAACAAGGTAGTTATGGAAACTGAAGGGAAGCACTCCTCAGACATTGTTAGCACCTCAGAATTACTCTGATTGATTTTATAGCCTGCAGGTTTACTGAAGCCATCTATCAGCTTAAGCAATTGCCATGCTGATGAATCAGCACAGACTGTTTGGGGATGTTATCGGACCACATCCCTTCAAAGCTGGATGGAGCCCAGATTTTGCTGTGCCAGCACATCAGACATTAACACAAACAAGGAAAGTGGACTGTCGGCAGAGCTCTCTTGCTGTCCAGCTGAAGAAAAAGCAATTAAAGATCATCTGTTCAATATAAACTGATGCCACTGAATTGGGGAAAATCTACATCCAGTTGGAGATTAATTTTCTGTAATACCAATGGGCTCATCCCCTTCCCCTTTATCTCCATTTCTCTCTTCTTCTCCTCAGCACTGCTTTTGACTACTCCTCTTACCCACAGTATCACCATTTATCCTTCCTGTGTACCTCTTCACTTTCTGTATAATTACTTCTCTTTAGTCATAGCCTTTTATTTACAGTCAGTTGGAAGATATATTTTTCTGGGACTGTATCAGCTTTTTTTGAACCTATTGACCAACTTTTGATACACTTTTAGGTTGGTTGGAAGAAGTCAGTCAAGCTTTCTATTCTGGATTGATATCCCCCAATTGCTATTGTTGGTCAAGATGTTCTGAATGTTGGGTGAGGACAAGATCGGGCTTTGTTGTGCTGTATCCTACAATTAATAGCTGCTAACACTTGTTAAAGCTCCAATATAATAAGAGGACAGCAGGTTAAGGTATAAGAAGACAATTAGTATCAGTGAAACTTCACCGCCCCAGAGACGAAGAAGGGAGGGATGAAAAATGGCAAAATTAAGTGGAGGAAACTAAAATTTACATTTTAACTCAAGTAGGAGCTTCCTCCAACTAAATTGGATAAATTTTAACAGGTGTCATTGTACAGTGGTTGCTTGTCTCAGAGTGATACCGATGAGACACTTCTACATTATGTAATGACATGAATTCCCAAAGTTCAGGTTCCACTAAATTAGTGGTGCTGTTGAAAATAACTACTTGTCTTTGTAAATTTGGAAGTAGAGGGGAGCCATTTTTTTTTCCTGGAACAGGCGGGAGAATCAATTATCTCCAAATATTATAAGTGGAACACTCAGGCACTTTTTACATCTACATTGACGTCAGGCTGAAGGTATACAGCAGCAATACAGAACCCAACTGGCATGAGTCTACCAGCTGTGAGAGTGGTTCACAGATTGTGATTCTAATATTATAAGGTTGTTGGCCTTTTGCATTGTTGCTCATCCCAAACTACTTCACAGTGACGCAACACTGATACTGCAATGGTGACATGAGGAAAAGATTTTTAAAGCAGCAAGTGGTTAGGATTGGGAATGCACTGCTTGAAAGTGCAGTAGAGGCAGATTCAATTGAGGCTGTCAAAAGAGAATTGGATAATTTTCTGAAGAGAACAAAATTGCTGGACTTTGAGGAAAAGGTGGGGGGGTAGCACCAGCTAATTGCTCATGCAGATACCAGCATGGACACATGGCCTCCTTCTGTGCTCTAATCATACTATTTCAATTTAGTGTTTTATGCTAAATATTCTACTTGGGTTCAATATCAGGAAACACTCTCACAACCAAACTTTAGGTTCCCTATCATATGGGGTGAATGTTGATCTGTTGAACATTTAGGTAATGATAGGAAGCTACATGGATCAAACAGAGAACTCTTGCTATTGTGGTCAGGCTGTTTGAATATAGCATGCAGCATGACAACATTCTCCTCTTTAGCATGCAGATTGAATATATTTCTGATCAGACCATAACGCAAGCTATAAAGCAACCAATAATTCATTCAACATGGAACAAGTAAATGAATATTATTCAAAGCAAAATATTGGGACAGTAATTAAAACAACAATAAATTCCACATTTATGGCATGTTTAAAGTAGCAAAATGCCTCAAGGCACTTTATGGAAAAACTAGCAAACAAAATTTGACTGAGCCACATACATATTAGGGAAGGTGGTCAAAAGATAGATAAAAAAAGATACATTTTAAGAAGCATCTTAAAAGCAGAGAGATGTAGAGAGACAGAAAGGTTTAGGGAGGGAACACTGGGCCTGAATTTTCAGCTCAGTGGGCGGTCCCAATGGGTGGGCCTGGGATCGGTCGGGAAACGGGCCACTGACAATGATCGGCCCACGACCATGATTTCATGCTGGCTGGCCAATTAACGGCCAGCCAGTGTGAAACGTGCTGAAAAGCTCAGCGCTGCTGGGGTGGAAACAGGAAGAGGGCAAGCAATGAAGTCAACACGGGCAGGGGCCAGTGTTGACAGAAAGTTCCCTGAAGTCAGAGAGCTGCCTCAGGGAGCTGAAGACCTGAAATAACAAAAATAAAGGTTTTAAAAACGGAAGAAAAAGTGTCCATGCATCATAATCAGTCACCTCAAACTTTAGCTAATGAAAATGCTGTCCATAGAAATGTATTTACATTTCATTTCATCACAGAAATCTCTTCCTGCCCTTGGATAAGGTTTGATGAAAAATGCAAAGGCCACCTGGCCAATTCGCTGGTCCGCCAAACCTAAGGTTGGATGGGCTACGTAAAATTAGGTTAATGGGTTTAATTTCCCTCTTAATTGTCGGCGGACGCGATTCCAACTTTTGCGCACACCCGCCAATATTGGGACGTTCGCCTGATGTCATATCGTGCAATATCATGCCCAACAGGGTCGGGCATGTGCCCACCTGATCAGCGTAATACTCAGCCCCTGGAGTTTAGGGCTTAAGACAGTGGACAGCACAGGCGCCAATGATGGAACAAAGAGAGTTGGGACTGTGCAAGAGGCTAGAATTGGAAAGTGCAGAGACTTGAGAAGGTTGTAACAATGAAGGAGCTTTATTTATTCTTTCACAGGATGTTGGCATCGTTGGCTAGGTCAGCATTTGTGGCCAATTCATAGCTGGCCACAAGAAGGTGATGTTGAGCTGTCTTTTTGAACCGCTGCAGACCATGTGGTGTAGGTACACCCACAGTGCTGTTAGGAAGGGAGTTCCAGGATTTTGACCCAGTGACATTGAAGAAACAGGGAGATATTTTCAATTCAGGATGGAATGTGACTTGAAAGGGAACTTGCAGGTGATGGTGTTCCCATGCATCTGCTGTCCTTGTCCTTCTAGGTGGTTTGGAAGGTGCTGTCTAAGGAGCCTTGGTGAATTTCTGCAGTGCATCTTGTAGATGGTACACACTGCTGCCACTGTGTGTCAGTGGTGGAGGGAATGAATGTTTAAAGTGGTGGATGAGGTGCCAATCAAGTAGATTACTTTTGCCTGGATGGTATCAAGCTTCTTGAGTGTTGTTGGAGCTGCATTCATTCAGGCAAGTGGACAGTATTCCATCAGATTCCTGACTTGTGCCTTGTAGGTGGTGGACGAGCTTTGGGAAGTCAGGAGGTGAGCTAATTGCTATAGAATTCCCAGCCTCTGACCTGTTCTTGTAGCCACAGTATTTATGTGGCTGGTCCAGCTCAGTTCCTGGTCAATGGTAACCCCTAGGATGTTGATAGTGGTAGATTCAGTGATGTTAATGCCATTGGATATCAAGAGGAGATGGTTAGACTCTCTCTTAATGGAGATTGGCATTGTCTGGCACTTGTGTGGCACACATGTTACTTGTCATTTATCAGACTAAGCATGAATGTGGTTCAAGTCTTGCTGCTTATTGGGCATGGACTGCTGCAGGAGTCATAAATGGTACTGAACATTGTGCAATCAACAGCAAACATCCCCACTCTGACCTTATGATAGAGAAAATCAGTGATGACGTAGATGAAGATGGTTGGGCTTAGGACACTATCCTGAGGAACTCCTACTGTAATGACCTGGAGCTGAGATGACTGACATACAACAATCACAATCTTCTTCCTTTGTGCTAGGTGTGATTCCAACCAGTGGAGAGATTTCCCCAGATTCCCACTGATTCCAGTTTTGCTCGGGCTCCTTGGTGCCATGCTCAGTCAAATGCTGCCTTGATGTCAAGGGCCATCACTCTCAGCTCACGGCTTGAGTTCAGCTCTTTTGTCCATGTTTGAACCAAGGCTGTAATAAGGACAAGAACCAAGTGCTCCTGGCTGAACCCAACCTTAGCATTCATGAGTAGTTCATTGATGTATAGGCGCCGCTTAATAGCACTGTCAATGACACCTTTCATCACTTTGCTGATGATCAAGAGTAGACTGATGGGGCGGTAATTGGCTGGGTTGGATTTGTCCTGCTTTTTATGTACAGGACATACCTGGACAACTTTCCATCTAGCTGGGTAGATGCCAGTGTTGTAACTGTACTGGAACAGATTGACAGCAAATTTTAAAGCGCCAGTCTTGAGTACAATTTCCAGAATGTTGTCAGGGCCTATAACTTTTGCAGTATCCAGTACCTTCAGCCGTTTCTTGATATCATATAGAATGAATTGAATTGTCTGAAGACTGGCATCTGTGAGGCTGGAGGCCTCTGAAGGGGGCCAAGATGGATAACCCACTCAGTGCTTCTGGTTGAAGATCATTGCAAATGTTTCAGACTTGTCTTTTGTACTGACGCACTGGGCTCCCCCATTATTGAGTATGGGGATATTTGTGGGTCCTCCTCCTCCTGTTAGTTGTTTAACTGTCCACCACCAATTGCGACAGGCAAAACTGCAGAGCTTTGATCTGATTCTTTGGTTTTGGGATCGCTGAGCCCTGTATCGCTTGCTGCGTTCGCTGTTTGGCACGCAAGTAATCCTGTGTTGGAGCTTCACCAGTTTCATACCTCATTTTCAGGTATATTTTATGTTTTTGGTTATCAGGTTTGCTTTGTCCGGCGAACACTAGCTGTGCCCTTGATATTAACACATTAGTTGGTGCTTGAAACAATACAGGCAGAGACAGATTAACTGCACAAACACTGGTGGTTTATTGGAACTAGAGCACTAACACCATGTGTGCTTCTTCAATCAGCTCCAGCTTGAGGCTTACAGTTATTCAAGTAGCCCACACTGTGTAGAGATTGGCCAGTACAGTCATATGGTCAATTAACTACATTCTCTTAAAGGTACATGGCACTCCACTTTGCCACAGTATGCCTGGTGCTGTTCCCAGCATGCCCTCCCGCACTCTTCATTAATCTAGGTTGATCCCCCAGGCTTGCTGGTAATGTTAGAGTGGGGGATACGCCAAGCCATGAGGTTACAGGTTGTGGTTGAAAACAATTCTTCCACTGTCGGTGCCCACAGCACCTCATGGATGCCCAGTTTTAAGTTGCTAGATCCATTCCAAATCCATCCCATTTAGCACAGTGGTAGTGCCACACAAAACAAAGGAGGGTATCCTCAGCTTAAAGATGGGACTTTGTCTCCAGAAGGGCTGTGCAGTGGTTACTCCTACCAATACTATCATCAACAGATGCATCTGCGACAGGTAGATTGATGAGGATGAGGGAAGTAGAGTTTTCCCACTTGTTAGTTCCCTCTCACCTGCTGCAGATCCAATCTAACAGCTATTTTCTTCAGGACTCAGCCAGGGATAGGGAGGGACAAGGTTATGAAGGGATCTGAAAATGAGGCTGAGAATTTTAAAAATGAGGTGTTGCTGGATGAAAAGCCATTGTAGGGCACTAAGCACAGAGGTGATGGGCTTGGTGTAAGTTAGAACACAGGCAGCAGAGTTTTAAATGAGCTCAAGTTTACCAAAGTTGCAAGGTAGGAGGCTGGTTAGGATAGCGTTGGAATCATCAGTCCAGAGAACACAAAGGTATGAATGAGGGTTTTAGCAGCAGAGAAGCTGAGTCAGGATGAAGATGGATAACATTATCGAGGTGGAATCATATGGTCTTAATGATGCAGAGGATATGAAGTTGAAAGCTTAGCTCAGGATCAAATAGTATTCCAAGTTTCCAATATTCTGATCTGGTTCCAAAGAATGGCCAAGGGGAGGCAGCGAGTCATGGTTAGGGAACAGAGATTTTGTCCAAGACAATGCTGTCAGCTCTCCCAACATTTAATTTGAGGAAATTTGTGCTCAGCCAATACTGGAAGTCAGACAAGGCACATGACAAATCAGAGGCAACATAGAGGTGGGTTTGGGGAGGGCAGTGAATGTCAAGAGATATGGTAGTGAGGTAGAGGTGAGTGTCATAACAGTGCATGTGGAAGCTAATATTGTGGTTTCAGGGGAGGTCCCTGAGGGGCAACATTTAATTGAGAAATAAGAACATAAGGACATAAGAAATAGGAGCAGGAGTGGGCCATTCGGCCCCTCAAGCCTGCCCTGCCATTCAATATGATGATGGCTGATCTGCCCCAAGTCTCAACTCCTCTTCCGTGCCAGCTCCTCATAACCCTCTGCTCCCCGATATTTCAAAAATCTATCTATCTTCTCTTTAAATACTTTCAGTGATCTACCCTCCACAACTCTCTGGGGTAGAGGATTCCAGACATTCACTACCCTCTGAGAGAAGAAATTACTTCGCATCTCAGTTTTAAATGAGTGTCCTCTTATTCTGTAACTATGTTCCCTAGTTCAAGATTCCCCAACTAGTGGAAACATCTTGTCAACATCTACCCTGTCAAGCCCCCTCAGAATCTTGTACATTTCAATAAGATAATCCCTCATTCTTCTAAACTCTAATGAATAAAGGCCTAACCAGTTTAGCCGTTCTTGATAGGTCAACCCCTTCATCCCATGAATCAGCCTAGTGAATCTCTTTTGAACTGCCTCCAATCCCAGTTTATTCGTTCTTAAATATAGGAACCAAAACTGTACACAGTGCTCCAGGTGTGCTTCACCAATACCCTGCACAGTTGTAGCAAGACTTCTCTATTTTTAAACTCCAACCCCCTGACAATACAGGCCAACATTCCAATTGTCTTCTTAATTACTTGCTGCACTTGCATGCTAACTTTTTGCGCTTCATGCACAAGAACACTCAGGTCCCTGTGCTGCACTTTTTTGGAGTCTCTCTCCATTTAAGTAATGGTCTGCCTTTTGATTCTTCCTACCGAAGGGCATGACCTCACACTTTCCTACATTAAACTCCACCTGCCAAGTTTTTGCCCACTCGCTCAACCTGTATATATCCACTTATGTCCTCATCACAACATGCCCTCCCACCTATTTTTGTATCATCAGCAAATTTGGATACATTATGCTCTGCCCCCTCTTCCAAGTCATTAATATAGATAGTAAATAATTGAGACTCTAGGACTGATCCGTGTGGCACTCCACTAGTTGCATCTTACCAACCTGAAAAAGACCCATTAATTCGACTCCCTGCCTTCTATGTGCTAACCAATCCTCAATTGATCCTAATACATTACCCCCAATACTGTGAGCTCCTATCTTGTGCAATAACCTTTTACGTGGCACCGTATCGAATGCCTTCTGTACATCCAAATAACAACATCTACCGGTTCCCCTTTATTAACTGTGCTTGTTTTTTTCCTCAAAGAACGCTAGCAAATTTGTCAAAGATGATTTCCCGCTCACAAAACCATGTTGACTCTGATTGCATTAAGCTTTTCAAAATGTCTTGCTATTTTTTCCTTAATAATGGACTCGAGCATTTTCCCAATGACAGATGTTAGGCTGACTGGCCTACAGTTTCCTGCTATTTGTCTCCTTCCCTTCTTGAACAGGGGCATCACATTAGTAGTTTTCCAATACGCTGGGACCCTCCTTGAATCTAGTGAGTTCTGGAATATTTCGCTCTATGCCTCCACTATCTCTGCAGCCACTGCCTTTAAAACCCTTGGATACAGACTATCAGGTCCTGGTGACTTGTCTGCCTTTAGTCCCATTAGTTTCCCAAATGCTTTGTCCCACATGATAGAGACTGTTACAGAGACTGTTCCTCCCATTAGCTCCTTGCTTTTCTAATATCTTTGGGATGTTTATAGTCTCCTCCACTGTGAAGACCGATGTAAAATATTGGTTTAAATTATCTGCCATTTCTCTGTTCCCCATTATCATTTCTCCAGTCGCATCCTCCAAGGGTACCATGCTCACTTTAGCTACTCTCTTTTTATATATCCATGGAAGCTCTTGCTGTTTGTTTTTATATTTCTTGCCAATTTACTTTCATAATCAATTTTCACTCTCTTTATTAGCATTTTAATCATCTGCTACTGATTCCTAAAAAAAAATCCCAATCCTTTGACCTACTTTTTGCCACTTTGTACGCCTTAGTTTTTGAGTGGATACTCTCCTTGACCACCTTTGTTAACCATGGGTGGTTCATCTTTCTCATCGAGTCCTTCTTTTTGATTGGGATAAATTTTTGATGAACATTATGAAATATCTGCTTAAATGTCTATCATTGCTCATCTACTGACCTACCCCTTAATCTATTTTCCCAGCTCACTTTAGACAACTCTTTCTTCATACCTCCGTATTGCCCTTAGTTAAGTTGAGGGCACTGGTTAGAAACCCGAGTTTCTTGCCCTCAAAGTGAATTTGAAATTCTACCATGTCGTGATCGCTACTCCCTAGAGGACCCTTAACTACGGTATCTTATTAATCCTACCTCATTAAACATTCATAGATCTAAAAAGTACCTGTGCCCAGGTAGTTTCTGCAATGTATTGCTCTAAGAAACAATCCCTGATGCACTCAACAAATTTGTCTTCCATGTTACCCCTGCCAATCTGATTTGTACAGCCAATATTTAGATTAAAGTTACCCATGACAATTGTAACGCCCTTCTTACATGCCTCCATATTTCCAGATTTATACTTTGTCCTAGAGAGAGGAAACTCTTCCAGGGCCTACCGATGACTCCCGCCTGTGACTTCTTCCCCTTGATATTCCTTATTTCCACCCAAACTGATTCCACATCACAATCTATTGCACCTATGTCACCGCTCATCACCGCACTGATACTTTCCTTAATTAACAAAGCTACCCCACCTCCTTTTCCTTTTTGCCTATTTTTCCAGACCAACAACCAACACCCAAAACAAAGTGATCTGGTCATTATCACATTGCAGTTTTTGAAATCATCTTCACAAATTAGCTACAGGGTTTCCTACATGACAACAGTGACTACACATCAAAGGTATTTCATTGGCTTAACACGTTTTGGGACATCCTGAATTACTAAAAAGCACTATGTAAATGCAAGTCTATTTTTTCTTAATAAAAATTAAAATATGTCTTTAAGAAGTGTTTTAGAACCATAGCAGCTTACAGCACAAGAGGATGCAACAGACAGTACCATAGGTCCATCCGTAGTGCTTACTGTGATGTAGACAGTGGACAATGTTAGGAAGTGATTAATTTTAAAAACAAAATGGAGACGAATTTCTCTCGAGTTCCTCATAATCCGCTGCCATAACTTCCGCAGGCATTATTTGCACATGAATGGGCTTTCCACCAAACCTATGGCAGCACAGCAGGAGAAGTGGTGAGGAAAATCAAACCCAATGACTTATGTGAGCCAAGTAACTCAGCAGGAGAATAGTTGTGAACAGGTTAGGTTAGACACATTGGGCTAGATTTTACTAAGTTGAAATGGGCAGGTGTCCTGCCCTTTGCCTCCGTAAAATATGGTGTGATGACATCTAGCCAGTAACCCATCATCACGTTAGTCTCAAATCAAACGGAAGGTGAATGGGCCCTGATTTCAGAAGACCGCTTATCTTCGGCAGTCGAACAATTTAAATATACTTACGCTTATTATGAACCCAATTGACCACAACCTTTTTCTCAAAGTCGCATGGGCAAAATGGGAGGTGGGAGAGGGGTAGGACTTCCCAGAAGCGTTACATATGAGGCCCTGGAGTTGAGAAAAAGGCCTAAAAATATTTGAAAGGCGAGAAGTTGGATCTAATAGGTGATTTTGCTACTGAAGGTGAGACGTGGAGATGCAATTTTGTTTGATAACTTTGTTCTGTTCGATAGACAGAAAAAAAACATAAACAGAAGAGTGAAGGGACCTGGAGACAATGGTTTCCTTAAGAGCAAAGGCTCAGACAGGAGCCCAGAGCTGACTGTTCCCCCATGGGGATTGTAGATTCTGGAGGAAGCTCCTCCGTCAAGGAAGAGATCAGGAGAAGGAGGCTTAGGACAGCAGATGGCCCTGCGGAACAGGAGCATGATAGACCTGCTCCTGCAAGAGGGGCAGAAGGTTGCCTAGAACAACAGCAGCCAGTTCCTCAAAGGAGAAGGCACATAGAGGTAACAAACAAGAGGATGAGCTACCTGCAGCTTTCAGAGTTCCAGTGTCTGCACAGTCTGTGTCTCTCCAGGAAGATAGCATATCCCTTTGTGACTTACCAGCTGTCTCCAATAGCATGGGTAGGCACCCAATGTTTGTATTCCTAAAGGTCACCTTTATGAACTTTTATGCCTTCGGGTCTTTTCAGGTGTCAGTCAGAGTATAAAGGTGATGATCATGAAATCTTTAGGTATGCAAGCTACTGCATCACCTTCACCATGGCTGAGGTTCATCAGCCATAGAGAGCCTGATTGCTGAATTCCCAAAGCCTGCAGCCGCCCAGTCAGGGGCATTTGTAAACTGTAAAGGGTTTCACTTTCTAAATGCCCAAATGGTGTGCAATCATCAGCAAAGGATTATGCAGGTCTGTGTGCATTATCCAGGGAATAGTCAAGATGTGTACGTTCTTCAGCACCCCCACTTGCCACAGCTATCCAAGGTACCACAGCCATTGGAGGGATGGATTCCTGATAACAAGGTCTATCTGTTGAAGAGATGGCTCATGACCCCTGTAAGAAACCCATTAGTCCACTTAAAATGTGATTCAGATACCTGGATCATGCAGGTAGCACTCTGCAATATGCCCTGTTTCAGGTCTCACTATTTTTCGTGGCCTGTTTTGCCCTACATAACCCAGAGAGGAAAGACACTAGCAGAGGAGGATTTATAGGATTGGAACACATCCTCTGGCGGTGAATTGGAAAAGCATTCTGAGGAAGAGTAAGAGTCAGGCCAGCAAGCAGCAGAACCAGAGGGACATTGGGTATCAGAGAGATATGTGAGCCTCTCATTCTGCAATACTTCACCTGAGGCTGTGGAAGACTTCTGTCAAAAAGATCATCATCTCACAGACCTCCACAATATCACTGCAAGTCATCACCACCACCAGGGCCATTGTGCATATGTTAAATAAAAAGCAGACACTGAGGACGGTCACTGGGGCACATATGACCTATGATTCCTTGGTTAACAGTCCTCAAGCCAACATTCATCCATGAGACCACTCACATGAATAAAAGCAATAAATACACATCCCTATCCACATCCAAGTATCTAATAAAGAATATAAGCAAAATCTCTCACATAGTAAAAAGTTGAATTATCACCCATGTTCTCCCATGTATGGAGACTGTGACTTTTTAAATCTGTGCTGTGGTACTCGCCCTTCAGTGCCAGCTGTGCTGGAGGCAGGCTGCTCACCCTGATGCCCCTTGGCCTGGGATGTCCTTGGCAGGCATCCTCTGGTCGCCTGAGGCCATGTGGGTCTTGGTGTGGTGATGGTCTCCAGCACATCAGCAGGAGTCTCCTCTGTCACCATGGTGCCGGTGACTCTGACTGACAGATGAGGGAAAGGTTGTCATCATCCGCAGTGCCCTGAGAGGTGACCCCCAGTGGCGAAGGCTCTTGCACTTCTGCCACTCTGGAGTCCAGTTGGCCCTCCGTGCTTTCCTCAGAGGGAGGAGGACCTGGCAGCAACACCAGGTGCCTCACTCTCCTATTGCTTGGCTGCTTGAGCTCAAAGAGTACAGCTCAAAATGCAAATTCTGAAAACGTTGAATGAGTTGCTGGGTCTGGCCCTCCATGAGAGTTGCCAATCAACTGGTGGAGGATGTCACGATGGAGGATGCCACGTGTGCTGATGAGAGTGTGATTACCTATGGCCAGGAGGGCCTCCTGCACTGTCTGTGTCAGGGCTGCGCACCCTCTGAAAGTTCCAAACACCTCCCACTGCATATCCAGCATCTGCCTCCTATGTGACGCCTCCAAAAGGCCCACTATCAGCGTGGGGCTCATAATCTAGCTGCTCTCTGACAGTCCTCCAAGTGTCAGAGGCCTGCACTGGAGATTGTGAAGTGCCCACACCAGTGTGCACTTCCACTTTGGCAGATGTGCGCAAAACCAGCAAGGTGTGAGTACCCACTAAGGTGGGAGTACCTGACTGGAGCTTTGTGCAGTGCAAGGATGGGATTGTGCATCCTCTGAGGCACCATCCTCTTCCTCAGAAATCAACACCAGTCCCTCAGGGCTGGTGGCTACAGGTGCCGATGGTTGACCTGTTGGAAAAAAAAACAAAGATTAGCAATAACTACATCTTCACATCTGGTCACTTAAGAGAATATCGCTTCTCGGACACAGATCCTCATCATGGAATCCATTGAACAGGGTCACATTCTGAGGAGATTCCAACATTCCTTCCTCTGCCAACGCTGCAAGTCAAAAGGACGACATCCGGGCACTTCGCCCACCCACCACCCAACCCGCCCCCCCACCCCGCCCCGCCCACCCCGCACCCCCCCCACCCCCACCCCACCCCCCCCCTCCCCCCACTGCCACAATCAACGCCAGCCCTTCTCTGCACCTCCTTCTTGGAGGGAGCTTGTGGCCCTCTTAATCTCACCCTTCCCCTGTATGCCAAACTTCAGTCTCTCTGCAGCCAACAGGTTCCATAGTCCTGGTGACTGGCCAGCTGCAGAAGCTCCTTCTCTGTAGGAGTCAAGATTGCCAGGTTGACCACAGCACCATTGGATTGGTCTTCTTTTCCTCCTGGGCATTGTGGCTCCCCTTCTCCTGCAAGGATAAGGGAAGGTTGATAGGTCTCATCTCTGGAATGAGCAAGTCTTTAAATGTATGCACAGCATGTATGCTGCATGACTGCACTGTTTGACACTGCTTCTCACAACCTACTTGTCCTTTACATTCAGGCAGCCCTTTTCTTCCCTTGTAGCCATACAGGATGGCATGACTGCCTGACACCATCTTCTGGCTGTGGCTCAAACCTTAATCCAGTCTCCACCTGCCATACATTACACCCTACGACCCTCCAATAGGTGTGCACTCATATCAGATAGGAGGTTTGACATTCACCCTCGCAGATCTCGGAAGGTCTTTCAGTCTCTTGAGTCACTACAATTCTGTCCTCCAGAGACCTGATGGCTACTGACCTCCTCTGCCACCTCCAGCCCAGGGTTGCTTGGTCTGATGGGGAAGTCACCTCTTGCCATCCTGAGGCATTAGAACATGCCACCATTCTCTCACAGCCTTGACGAGGCTCATAGGGAATTATCATCACATCGCTGGGCTGTCCGGACTTTAGAATTGCATCTCCCAGCTGCAGCATGGGTAATGGGTCACTCTTCTAGCCTATGGGGATACCCTGTATGGTCAACTAATTCCTCCTCCATTGCAAAAAACACGGCTGTCTCAAGAGTCACCTGGATTAAAAATGGCCTGATCTGCTACTTCAACACAAAAACCCAATGAACTCTCATTACTGCCTTCCATCAGTTTAAGAACGCTTACACAATCCAATTTCGCCTCAGGCTGCCCACCCTCCAGTGCCCACAGCTCTTTACATTGACAGCCAGAACCATTTTCTAGGTCACAGCCTGATCTGTCTCCTCCCACATGACTTCCCATCCTGACCATGTGATTCACCAAGGAATCACCCCCCCGGCGACACACTCTTTGGCCAGCATTCCTGCCAGCTGACATCTAATTGACTGGTCGATGCTTAATTGTGCCATGAAGATTAATGAGGTCTGGATCAAGCAAACCGTGCATTCCCCCTTTTACCTCCCTGACCCCACTAACCAATGTAAAGTCCATCCCATTATGACAGCTCCACTTCATAATAAATCTCTAACTTTGGGACATTTCGGCTATATTTTGCTGCTTTTGTCTTAAAATAGTAATACTACTTACTAATCTCAAACCTGGCAAGGCACGAAGGAGAATTCAAGATTCCTCAGTCAGATATAAAATAAAAACTTATATTGTCTCAAGGAATATCCTGTACATTTTTTAGGGATATCCAATTTGTTAAATCGTGCTCTACTTTGTGCAAGTACCCATCATGATATTATTAAGGAGAAGGCACTGCAGTGAATTCCTCATACTGTTTTTTATTGGCAGTGTTTATCATTACCACTAATTCTGCTACCTACATTTTTAGTGCACAATGACTTTCAGAAATACTGTTACCCAGTTTAATCTCTTAGCTCCGAGAGGATTATGTTCAAATTATTATTTACCTCATAAATTTCTCTGCTTATAGTCCTTAACTGGGTTTCTCTGAGTCACTTCTTCCAACACCATCTGTTAAGATCTTTGGGGGCTGATTTCTTTCATCCTAATGAAGGGACCCAGTCATGTCCATCTTTTTGGCTTGGTAAATACTGAAGTAATGAGATGGTCTGTTGCCTTACATCTTCATTAATTATACATCTTTGAGTTTGATGTTCAATATGTATCTGAGCATTTGTCTAAAAATGTTTGTTTTTAATAGTTTTGTGATACTTTTGCCACACAGCTAATATTCCAAACATAAAATTAGTTTGAGTGTGAAATATCTTCAAAATATGATAATTTCATCTTGTCTTCATCTCTAACTTCAATAGCATATCAAATACCCTCAGGCTTTTCCAAGTCTCATAATTGCTCCATATTTACATTGTTTGTAATTTGAGTTCCTAGGTAATTAACATTTAGAATTGCTTCTAGCTCTCCTCCTTTCTGTCATGACTGTATATTCTTTCCACTGTTTTTAAGCTTTCTTTTCCCTGCATCTCTAGCTTTCCTCAAACCATCCACCATTTTCTAGCCTTGAGGTTATCCTAAACCAATCACGAAGAAGAATGACAATAGTATGCAGATTGATTCACTCTCCAGTTTTCCTTTCTTCTTTTGGGGAATCACTTCGAGGTGTTGGACGATCCACCGGCTTACTACCCAAATGGTAAAGGTGAAAATTACACCATGTCATTTATTCATTTAATATCCTCAGCAACAAAGTGCCTCAAGAAAATGTGTTCCCTTCATCACAAAGTAAACCAAAGTGTGAGGCAGAACTGTTGCTCTCCACTCCTACCAATGCCTTGAGGTATGTTGGAACAACAAGTGAAGTGACTACCATACAGTGTCATTTATTAATGGTAGAAAAGTACTTGTTTAATGTTTTTTGGGTCACTGATTTTTTTTCTGGCCTATGGTTGTTTGAATGTGTTTGTTTTTACTGGATGTTAACTGGACATGAGCCCAGATGCTCTAGATCAGATGGTTCATAGCAATATGCAAAGATACAACTAACAAGTTTCAAATTCATGTTCTTTAGCAGTACTATAACTGGGCTGAGAATCAGCTATGCTAATCTGCTTTGTTTGAAACAAATCCATTATTCAGTGATTCAAGGGGTTCAATATGCATATCAGCCATGCAGCCAGGCAGATTTGAGAGGCTAATTATATTCATAGTGTTGATATTTTGCCAGCATTCATACAAGTAGTGTCACACAGGCACGTGCAGCTTTACTTCAAATCATCGAGGTAGCAGGCAGCCCAAATGCCCAAGGATAGTGAGGTTTTTGTCACTGTGCAGCTGCCAAACATTTAACGTTAAAGAGATAATTTTCTGACTTCAAGCTCCCAAGAGGGGTCCTCTCCTATCAAGAGCACATATTGGAATTCAAGTGCACAATGAATGTGAATTCAGAGACTCTCATATTTATGGGGAGGTGGTGAGGGGAAGGACGTGGCTGAAAACAGCCAAAGGACCCAGCAAGGCTGAGAACGCAAGGTCTTGCTGAATTCAATTGCAGGACCTCTTAGCATTTTTAATTCCATTTCCCACCCAGCAGTTGACCAAATTGACAGTTGGGAGGGAACAAATGATAGAGGGTGACAGCCTTCAGGGACATCATATCAGGCAAGGTCTTAAATCAGGGTTCCACCCAATCTCATAGGTTTCCTGCCTGGCAGGATGGATTAAAATTGCCCCCATTGAGAGTCAAAATGTTATTTTTTAAACAGTAAACATCATGCCTATGCATGTATTTTTGAGTAGTAACTCATAATTTCTTCTTCCTGTGATACTCCTACTTTCATGTTTTCCAGCCCCCTTTTCCTAACTTGCCACTGCTCTGCCATGCCACCCATCCTCCTCCCCCATTGCAACCGTGAGCAACTGCTGGACCACCCTTGAAGCTGCCACAATGGCCTGATTCCACCCTCAACATCCAACCCCAGAGTCTTGAGCTCTATCCCCTTATACCTTCGCCTTCGGTTGTTACAAAGAGCTATTTTTATGCTGGTATCTCCGTTCCTACATTGCCACAGTGTAACTCTGATCCCATTCCACCTCTGTACAATTTGGAACTCCCAACTGGATTTACAATTGCCCAGGTGATTGGGTGAGTTGGGGGTGTGCGTGGTGGTGGGGGGTGGGTGAGAGCGGCAGCAGAGCAGCGAGAACCAGAAAGTGCAAGACCAGTAGTGGGGGCATAAAAGAATGGTGACAATAGTGAGAGTGAGAACAGAGTAAGACTTGTGGGGAGGGTAAAAGAACAGCAGCAGAGCCGCAAGAGTAAGAACTGAGTGAGACCAGCGGGAGGTGAGTTCAGAGCCCACCGACCATGTTCAAAACAAATCTTAATGTGACATCAGGGAGATGTATGTAAATGATTGCTTGGTGAGTACTTTTCCTCTTCTCTCTCTAAATTCCAGTCTGAGAAACTAAAAAATTGAATCGGGTGACCATAATAGAAAGTGTATGAATAAAAGTATAAGAACAGAGCAGGTCTCAAGGTATTCACTTACAAGGGCTGTAGATTTTAACTAGTGCAAAGGAGATATATATGTTATTAAATTTATAGCATACCTATTAAACTACTTAATATAACTGCAAATAATTGTTGACTGATGTTTCTAAACTTGAAACCTAAAACACAATAAATATGGCAGAGCAGGTGATGTGTTGTAGCTGTAGCATGTGGATTCTGATGAACATATCTGTGATCCATGGCAACTACATCTGCAGTAAATGTCTGCAGCTAGAGGAACTTTGGCTCAGATATGATGAGCTGAAATCCAAGCTTCGGACACCTCGATGCATCAGGGATGGGGAAAGTTAGCTAGACACTTTGTTCCAGGAGGCAGTCATGCCCCTTAGGCTAGGTACTTCAGGTTTGGTCTGTAGTAAGGGACAGGTGGATGTGACTACGAATGAGGCAGGTAAGGTGACCCAGAAGGTGGCAGTGAAGGATCCGCAGCCTTTGCAATTGCCCAACAGGTTCAAGGTGGAAAAGAACAGGGCCTGAAAGGAGGATGAGCAAATTGATCATAGCACTATGGTGCAGGGAGTCATTCAAGTTGTGGAATTAAAAAGGAATCTAGTTGTAGTAGGGGACAATACATTTAGGGGGAAAGATAATGTTCTCTGAAGGCAAGAGCATGTCCTGATGGCTATATTGCCTGACTGGTGCCAGGGCTAAGGACATCTCTTCAGGCCTAGAGAGCAATTTGGATTGGGAGCAGAAAGATCCACTTACCATGGTCCACATGGATATCAACGACATAGGTAGGACAAGGAAACAGGTTCTACTAAGGGATTATGAGCAGTGAACCCTAACGGTTTGATGCATGTTTGTGCACAGCTGTAGGGTACAAGGCAGGGAGCCATCAAGTTCTGTTAAAGGTGAAGAAAGGTTTTTGGAAGAAAGTGTTATTGCGTCAGTGTGGCTGTAGTACTTTGACATTGACTGTGTTTTTCTTTCCTTTTTTCATTCATTTTTGGGTTGTGGGCATTGCTGGCTGGACCTGCATTTATTACCTATCCCTGGTTGCCCTTGAGAAGGTGGTGGTGAGTTATCTTCTTGAACCGCTGCAGTCCATGTGGTGTAGGTACATCCAAAGTGCTGTTAGGGAATGAGTTACAGGATTTTGACCCAGCAACAGTGAAGGAACAGCGACGTATTTCCAAGTCAGGATGGTGTGTGGCTTGGAGGGGAACTTCCAGGTGGCAGTGTTCCCATCTATCTGTTGCCCCTCTCCTTCTAGATGGTAGAAACGTGAGTTTGGAAGGTGCTGCCTAAGGAGACTAGATGAGTTCCTCAGTGCATCTTATAGATGTTACACTCTGCTACTACTGTGCTTTGGTGGTGAAGGGAGTGAATGTTTGTGGATGTGGTGCCAATCAAATGGGTTGCTTTGTTCTGGATGGTATAAGCTTCTTCATTGTTGTGGTAGCTGCACTCATCCAGGCAAGTGGGGAGCATTCCATCACGCTCCCGACTTGTGTCTTGTAGATAGTGGACAGAATTTGGGGAGCCATGAGGTGGGTTACTCATTGCACAATTCCTAACCTCTGACCTGTTCTTGTAGCTACAGTATTTATATGGCTCATCCAGTTCAGTTTCTGGTCAATGGTAACCCCCAGTATGTTGATAGTGGGGGATTCAGCGATGGTAATGCCATTGAATGTCAAGGGGTGATGGTTAGATTCTCTCTTGTTGGAGATGGTCACTGCCTGGCACTTGTGTGGCACAAATGTTACTTGCCACTTGTCGGCCCAAGCCTGGGTATTGTCCAGGTCTTGTTGCATTTGAACATGAACTGCTTCAGTGTCTGAGGAGCCGCGAATGGTGTTGAACATTGTTGGTGAACATCCCCATTTCTGACCTTATGATGGAAGGAAAGTCATTGATGAAGCAGCTGAAGATGGTTGAGCCTAGGACGCTAGCCTGAGGAACTCCTGCAGTGATGTCCTGGAATTGAGATGTTTGACCTCCAACAACCACATCTATCTTCCTTTGTCCTAGGTAGGACTCCAACAAGTGGAGAGTTTTGCCCCTAATTCCCATTGACTCCAGTTTTGCTGGGGCTCCTTGATGCCACGCTCAGTCCAATGCTGCCTTGATGTCAAGGGCAGTCACTCTGACTTCACCTCTGGAGTTCAGCTCTTTTGTCCATGTTTGAACCAAGACAGTAATGAGATCAGGAGCTGAGTGGCCCTGGCAGAACCCAAACTGGGTGTCAGTGAGCAGGTTATTGCTAAGCAACTGCCACTTGATAGCACTGTTGATGACCCCTTCCATTACTTCACTGATGATTGAGAGTCGAATGATGTGGCAGGAATTGGCTAGGTTGGAGTTGTCCTGCTTTTTAAGCATAGGGCATACCTGGGCAATTTTCCACATAGCCAGGTAGATGCCAGTGTTGTAGATGTACTGGAACAGCTTGGCTAGGGACGTGGCAAGTTCTGGAGCACAAGTCCATAAGACACAAGAGCAGAAATTTGGCCAATCAGCCCATCGAGTCTGCTTCACCATTTAATCATGGCTGATAAGTTTCTCATCCCCATTATCCTGCCTTCTCCCCATAACCTTTGATCCCCTTACCAATCAAGGACCTATCTATCTCAGTCTTAAATACACTCAATGACCTGGCCTCCACAGCCTTCTGTGGCAATAAATTCCATAGATTCACCACACTCTGGCTAAAGAAGTTTCTCCACATCTCTGTTCTAAAAGGTCTTCCCTTTACTCTGAGGCTGTGCCCTCAGTCTTCAGTACTATTGCCAAAATATTGTAAGGGCCAAAGCTTTTGCAGTATCCAGTGCCTTCAGTGGTTTCTTGATATCATGTGTAGTCAATTGAATTGGCTGAAGACAGGCATCTGTGATGCTGGGGAAGAATGTGCTGCCAAAGAAGACCGAGATAAATCATCCACTCAGCACTTCTGAATGAAGATTGTTGCAAATGCTTTAACCTTATTTTTTGCACTAATGTGCTGGGCTCCTCCATCATTGAGGATGGGGTTATTTGTGGAGCCTCCTCCTCCAGTGAGTTGTTAATTGACCACTACCATTCATGACTGGGTGTGGCAGGACTGCAGAGCTTAGATCTGATCCATTGGTTGTGGAATAACTTAGCTCTGATTATCACTTGCTGCCTATGCTGTTTGGCATGTAAGTTGTCCTGGTTGTAGCTTCATCAGGTTGACACCTCATTTTTAGCCTGGTGCTGCTCCTGGCATGCCCTCCTGCACCCTTCATTGAATGAATGTTGATGCCCTGGCCTGGTGGTAATGGTAGAGTGGGGGATATGCCAGGCCATGAGGTTACAGATTGTGGTGGAGTACATTTCTGCTGCTGCTGATGGCTCACAGCAATTCATGGATGCCCAGTCTTGAGTCACTAGGTCTGTTCCAAATCTGTCTCATTTCACACAGTAGTAGTGCCACACAACACGATGAAGGGTATCCTCAATCTGAAGTCTGGACTTCGTCTCCACAAGGACCTTGTGGTGGTCACTCTTACCATTACTGTCATGGACGGATGCATCTGCAGCAGGCAGGTGAGGATGAGGTCAAGTATGTTTTCTCCTCTCTTGGTTCCCTCCCCACCTGCCGCAGACCCAGTCTAGCAGCTATGTTCTTTAGGACTCAGCAGCACGGTCGTATTGGTGCTACTGAGCCATTTTTGGTGATGGACATTGAAGTATCCCACCCAGAGTACCGTTTACACCCATGCCACCCTCAGTGCTTCCTCCAAGTGGTGTTCAACTGGGGGCTGGTGGGGGTGAGGGGGGATGCGATATGTGGTAATCAGCAAGAGGTTTCCTTGCCCATGTTTGACCTGATACCATGAGAATTCATGGGGTCCGAAGTCGATGTTGAGGACTCCCAAGGCAACTCTCTCCCAATTATATACCTCTATGCTGCCACCTCTGCTAGGTCTGTCCTGCCAGTAGGACAGGACATACCCAAGGAAGGTGATGGTGGTGTCTCTGGAACATTGTCTGTAAGATGTGTTTCTGTAAGTGTGACTATGTCAGGCTGTTGCATGACTAACCTGTGAGACGGCTCTCCCAATTTTGGCACTAGCTCCCAGATGTTAGTAAGGAGGACTTGAGGTGTTGACAGGGCTGAGTTTGCCATTGTCGTGCCTGATGCCTAGGTCAATGCCAGGTGGCCTGTCCGGTCCCATTCCTTTTAGGCTTTTTAGTGGTTTCACAAAACTGAGTGGCTTGCTAGACCATTTCACAGAACAGTTAAGAGTCAACCACATTGCTGTGGGTCTGGAGTTACAAGTAGGCCTGATCAGGTAAGGATGGCAGATTTCCTTCCCTAAAGGGCATCAGTGAACCAGATGGATTTTTACAATGATTGACAATGGTTTCATAATCATCATTAGAATTTTAATTCCAGATTTTTATTGAATTCAAATTTCACCATCTGCCATGGTGGGATTCAAACCTGTGTCCCTGAAGCATTACCCTGAATCCCTGGATTACTAGTCCACCAACAATACCATTATGCCACTGCCTCCCTTGTTTAGTCACTTCTCAGCACTGAGAGTCTTTGGATTCTCTAATCAGCTACCTCCTTAATTTTGCAATGCAGTGGCAAGCCCAATCATGGCTGCTGTCTGAGTTTAAGAATTGTTCTCAGCAATTATTTCCTGTCTCCTGACAGCGCTTGGATGCGCTCGGCCTCCAGCTCAAATACATGATCGGCATTTGAAGATGACATTGTATCTGTGACGCAGACTCAGCACAGGGTCAGGAGATGGAAATGATCCGGGCATTAGCTTCTTGACTTTTGATTTAAAATCAAGCCTCCCATCTCAACCCACCTCTGCCATACTCTCAGAGGTCAGAATCTTCCTCCTCATTACTCCCACACCACAGCAATGCCGCTGTTCAACATTATTCTGTTACTATTGCCTCACACAAGTACTCCCCCACATTCTTCCATACAACGCTGCCTCATTCCAGCGCCCCACACCTCCACACACACTTGCTGTGGCTCAGTTGATTTAGTTTAGTAAATTCTATAATGAATAATGTTTTGAATAATTTCATCAAAAGGAGATGATATCCAGTTTTTCCCAAAAGGAAGCAGGCTACCTTTGATGGCTCAGTTTCCTACCCTAAAAGATCTCCAGCCAAAACTTTGAACTCGAGTGCCATTAATATATATGCAAGTTGCCATTGTGTAAATTATTGATGGTGTAACCTAGTTTTTCTGAGACAGACCAAGCTCTCAAGCTTTTATTTGCCCCCATTTAATATAGAAAGAAGAAGCTTGTGGCTGTTTATCCTGATTACATGAGGATAGCAACATGATAGTACTCACACAGAGGGGTCATAAACAGAGTACATCATAAACAGAGTGAAGTTGTTAGGGATTTGCCGAGAGTGGGAATTCAATGCAGAGGGGGAAAGGGGTGCTGTTTGTTACCTCCAATACTGGAAATGGCTTGTGTTACAGGTAAATATTTAATTCAACCTACCTATAACTTAAATTACACCAAAAACTAGCTTTCAAAAATAAACACTATGTGCTAACTTGATTAAATACATACACTTGCCAATTTATCGACATGCCAACCAACCAGCACCCTTTTCTCATGCAGTATAAATTGTTGCTTCCTTTGAAATTTGGCATTCTTGCATCTGTCCTGAAGAGTGCCAGATGAAAAGCTTCGACAACATCTCTTTTTTTTCAGTAATACTCAAATTCTGTATACCAAGCAATTATTTAAATATATAAACTTTAATGAAGTAAGTAAAAGAAGTGTAAAAAGCTGTATTGTTTTTGACTGTCTTAATTGTATTTTTAAGTGAAATTGTGGTTGAGATTTGCTATTCAACCCAAGGGGAGCATCAATAGTTGGCCATATACAGCTACAGGATGGTTTTCATTACAGATAAACAGAGACACCAGTAACTATTTCAGGAATGCATAGCAAAAAATACAAAAGTCATAAAATTGGGTTTTAACCAATAAACAGACATATTTATGTCACTTTGATGCCAAGTCAGAACTTTGGTAAACTTTTCACAGACAACTTTTCATAGGAAATGAAGATATCATGTCTGGAAACGCATAGATAAGGGATTGGTATGTTTTAAAAAACTGCTAATTCAGCTGGTTGAAATGGTCTTAGGTGTTTTGCAAGCTGTGAGAGGGTGTTACAAGCTGACATTGATTGGCGAGGTCAGAATTTGCTTCTTTTGAAATGCAGAGAAACTAGGAGACATGTTTAGTTTATCTGCTTTACCAGATAAAGGTTGTCTTCAATTCTGCAAGCAACGGTTTGAAAGATGTCAGTAACTTAAGAGACTTGGATTATTTAATTTTCCTATGGTTATAAAATGTGTGTGCTATTATAAAGATCGAATGCATATGCAACATCCACAAGGGACAGAAAATTACTGAAGGTGTTCAAACATATGCTCATTGTCAAGAAGTCTCTAATATTATAGTTTGTACAAAAATTAGACTCTTCATTGGACAATTATAGCTTAGGATGGATTTTAATTGGACAGTACAATATTGTCAATGAAACATCCTGCCCACCTTGGAAAGAAGGCTATAAACATTGCAAAAAAACAATTCAATACTTAAGTTGAGCAGCTTGGTCAGCTGCTAGAGGGTGCTATAGGAAGGAGGTTGACTGCCCGATGAGTGATTTGTGTTATTTTGTGTTATGTCTTTAATGGGTCTTTGTTACTGGGTGCATTGTAACAGGGGTATAGTATTGTCCAAATCTAGTAAAGACATTAGTGTTTAATTTTACCTCTTTGAGTGTAGTCCCATTAGTTCTTGGAATACTCATGTCCAAACAGTAGAGTATCCAGTAAGGGGTAGAAGGCCATGTCTTATACAAGGTTAAATAAGGATTGCAATGCAGGAGGTGTGCTGTAATACAGAATGCAGAAGTTTGGGGGTTGCCGTGGAATCCCAGACAACCACAATATCTGAGTCTCAAGGAACTTCAGCTCAGAGTTATTAAGCTGCCCAGAACAAAAAATACGGTAAAAGCTGGGAAGTAAGAGTTTAGGTCTGAAATATTTCATCATTATGGGTGGAGTCCAATGCAGGGCATCAGGGAGGGGGAGAATTGCTTACTACTTTGGTTCTGAGTCTATGGAATTCTCTACCACAGAGGGCTGTGAAGGCCAAATCACTGAATATATTTAAGAACGAAATAGGTAGATTTCTAGAGTCTAAAGGTGTTAAGGGGTATGGGGAGAGAGTGGGAGTATGGTGTTGAGATAAAGGATCAGCCATGATCATATTGAATAGTGGAGCAGGCTTGAAGGGCTGAATGACCTACCCCTGTTCCTATTTTCTATGTTTCTGTTTTCTATTCAAGAGACAGTCACTCCCCCTTCGGTTCAGAAGTGGTACAGGTCTGGTTAGTGGCTATGGACAGGAGATCGTGACTGTGAGTCAGGCATGTAAGGTGGTCTCTGGTGCAGTACCAGAAGACCCTCATCCTTTGCCCTTATCCAACAGGTACAAAGCTCCTGCTGCCTGTGTGGATGAGAATAAAGTCTGCAGAGTGCAAACTGACCATGACACACACCATGGCACAGAGACCATTTAATTGGGAAGAGTGAAAAGGAATATGCTAGTGATGTGAACTGTGTGGTCACAGGGCTAGATACTGTTCTGTGCAGTTGCAACCAGCAATTGCGAAGGTTGTGCTGCCTGCCTGGTGTCAGCATTCAGGACATCTCCTCATGGCTGGAAAATAACGGAGTGTGAGCGAGAAGATTCAATTATTGTGAACTGTATAAGACAGAAGTGGAACAGGGAATCGGGTTCTACTGAGGGAGTTTGAGGAACTAGGGTCAAAATTAAAACACAGAATTCAAAGATAATAATCTCTGGATTACTACCTCAGCCAAGCACAAATTGGCACCGGGCCAAACAGATTTGAGTTATGAATGCATTGTTCAAACAATAGTGAGGGATAAAGGAATTTTGGTTCATGAGGCACTGGGAGCAGTAGTGGGATAGGAGGGAGCTGTTTTTTGGGACAGTCTCCACCTAAACCAGACTGATGCCAGTATACTGGCAAATCAAACAACTAGGGCCGTAGATCAGGTTTTGAACAAAACAGGTTGCCAGGAGTTGGGGTTGGGCGTTTAAGTGATGGAGAATTTATATATCTAAAGGGAAAATCCAAAGTTATAGAACAGTGTAGGATTTGGGTAAAGGTGAGTAAAGTGTAACAGGAAGGAACAGATAGTATAACGGTAATAGTACTTGAGTGAATAAGGTCAGATCAGGGAAAAAATGCTAGTTTGTTAAAATTATAAAGGTGTTTTATCTGAATGCACAGAACATTAATAACAGAATTGACAAATTAATAGCATGAATAGAGATAAATGAGTGTGATCTAATAGCTATCACTAAAGCATAGTTACTTAGTGATCAAGGTTAGAAGCTAAATATTGCAGGGTGCTTAAAGTTTTTGAAAAGACATGCAAAATGGAAAAGGGTTTGGGAGTTGGGGGTTGGTGGTGGGGCATATTGCCCTGATATTAAAGGATGGTGTAAGGACATTAGTGAGGAAGGATCCTGGCTTGGGAAATCAGGAATTTAAAACCACAGTGTGTAGGGATTAGAAATAAAGGCTCGCATATTCCGAGGAGCGGCAATCACCGTTGGATTGCCAGCTGCCCACTTTTCTGCGCCTTGCCAGAGCTCGGCACTTCTGGCTAGGAATTCCAATCCCAGCTCCTTCAGAAATGCAGAGTGTACCTTTGATCCAAATCACTCCTCGTACTGCTGGATCCTTGGAGGAAGACAAGCCGTGTCTCTTTTTACGGCACTAGCTGCTGTATTCTTGTAAGTCTTCGCTAACACACTGCAAAGATTTAGGACATTTAAACAGCTTTTCAGTGTTTTAGTGAATGAGTGTCTGAGTCAATGGGTGAGTGAATAGGTGAATGTGTAGATGGTTAAGGGGGTAAGATGGGTGTTGTGAGTCGGTATGGGGTAGTGTGGCAGGTGAGTGAGGTAAGTGGGTAAGGGGTAGGGTGGCAAGTGGATAAAGTGATAGGCGGGTAGGCTGGCAAGTGGGTGGGGTGGTGCATGGTTAGTATAGTGGGTGGGTAGGTGGTAAGGTTGGGTTAAGTCAGGTTGTGGGTCAATGGGAGTCAGGTGATGGAATCAGGTCAGATCAGGCTGAAGGTGTCAGGAGGTCATGGGGAGTCTGGGGTCAGGGAAGAGTCAGGAGGTTGTGTTGGGGGGTGTTCGGGAGTAGACAGGGGCTGGGGGAGTTCACTGGTGGGGTTAAGTTAGGTCGGGTAGGGGGGGAAGTTAAGTAGTGATGTCAGGTCAGGTTGGGTCGGGGGGAGTCGGGAGTTAAAGGGGAGAGTCAGAGTGTTGATGGGGGAGTCAGGGGTGAGGGATCAGTGTGAATGATTAGGGGCTCATTTCTATAGCTACCCAGGAGTTAGACTAGGATTTTTCTGTCTAACATTCCCTGGGCAACTATCCAGATAAGTAAATCAAAACTCTCCACAGTGTCTAATTCTAACTCAGAGTTGGAGACTTTTTCAGAGGGGAATTGCCCATCAGAAGTTCAAATGTCTGGGCGATTCGCACAGTCAGTGTGTTGATATTTCTGTGGGGTCCTGACACTTATCTTAGGTGGTATGCCCGGTCTCCGACAATCCCGAGACCAGAGGATCTGGCCCAAAAATTTTATTTTTTATATAAATAGGAAAGTTTAAAGACTCCCTAATGGTAGCTATACTGCTAGACACAGTATTAATCAAGAAATAAGAGGAATTTGTAAGAAAGGCAATGTAATAATCGTGGGGATTTTAATTTTTTCATAGACTGGACAAATCAAATTGGCAAAAATAGTTTGGAGGATGAGTTCATGGAATGTTTTTAAGTTAATTTCCTACTTCATGGAACCAGTCAGGGAAGAAATTATTTTATCTCTTGTTCTCCTCTGTGAGTTAATTAACAATCTAATAGTAAGTTATCCTCTGGGAAAGAGTGACCATAATACGATAGAATTTCAAGTTGACTTTGAGAGCTACATACACCTCCAACTAGAGTATTAAACCGAATTAAAACTAATTACATAAGTATGAGGGAGTGAGTTTGCTAAGGTAGATTGGGAAATTTGATTAAAAGGCATAATGGTAGATGAGCAATGGTGAAAGTTGAAAGAAATATTTCTGGAGAAGAGAGAGGATTTGATCAGAGGTATTCAAAATCATGAAGGGTCTAGCCAGAGTAGATAGGGAGAAACTGTTCCCAATTCTGGAGGGATTGCGAACCAGGGAGGCGCTGATTTAATGTGATTGGCAAAAGGTGAAATGATGGCATGAGGAAAAACTTTTTAACACAGCGAGTAGTTAGGATCTGTAATGCATTGCCTGAGAGTGTGGTAGAGGCAGATTTAATCATCACTTTCAAAAAGGGATTTGGAAGTTATCTGAAGCGAAATTATTTGCAGGACTTCGGTTTAAAGGGGGGAGAGCGGCACTGGTCAATGGCCTTGCAGAGAGTTGGCACAGACATGATGGGCTGAATGGCCATTTTCTGTGCTCCAACTATTCCATGATTCTGTGATGCTATTCCTTTGAGAAAACAAACTCCACAGGGAGAGTGATTCATCCATGACTAACAAAGGAAATTAAAGATAGCATTAGATCAAAAGAATAGGTTTATAATATTGCCAAGAAGAACAGTAAACGTGAGGATTGGGAGAGTTTCAGCTACCAGCAAAAAAATGACATAAAAATGATAAAGAGGAAGAAAATAGCTTATGAGAGTAAACTAGCAAGAAATCTAAAGACAAATTGAACAAGCATCTGAAAGTAGTAAAAATAAAAAGTGCCCCCCCACCACCACCGCCCCCCAAAAGCTGGGACAGGGAAATTATAATTGGGAATAAGGAAATGACAAAGAAGTCAATCAAACATGTTGGGCCTAACTTTAACTCACTCAAAGACAATTCACTTACACAGAATTAAAATTGGGCACTTTGAGTCTGGCTTTATAGTTGAAGACTCAAAAAAAAAGAGAAATATTGGAGAACCAAAGATCTAATATGAGTGAGGAACTTAAAAAGTATTTTTTTATCCATAAATGAGATGTGCGGAAGGTCGGAATTTGTTGTTGATTCCTGATTACCCTCCAGGTGTTGGTGTAGCACAGAAATGAACTATTCACCCTTGTGCAATTTTTTAGATCCTGCCTTGTGGGTGTCTTTGCCTGTCCTAGTGCTCCTACAAAGCGCTATCGCAGGGGCTGCAGTATGGATGTTTGAAGGCTGCTGGCTTCATTGGGACAAAGTGCAGGCTGTTTTGAAGGAGGCCGTTGAGCAACCCTGGTCTTTATGGGCCTGGCTTCAGACTGCATCATCTCGGCATTGGTGGCAGCAGTCTGAACTGACTGGCTAAGGTGCAACAGCAAGTGAACTGGGAGAGTGGAATTGGTGGGAGCAGGAATACTGTTTTCTTGAGAGAGGGCAATATGTTCATGACCCTTATCACTGCTGCCACTTCCCCATAGCTACACCTCAAATCCTAGTAATCTGTGGCAGGGCAGAGTGCTGGGCTGCTATGAGAGCCTGCAAGCCCCTTTGAGGAGTGAGATCTACAGCCATAATGACACCAAGCTAGGCTTGCATGGCAGAAACCATTAATCTCATGATGCCTGAGCATCCACTCCAACGCTGAGCTGTTTGGTGGCTTCCCTCTGTGCTGCAATATGGAAGCTGAGACAGTGGCCACCAGATGCTCCATCAAGCCTAGGTCTGCAGGTGCTGCCATTGAGATGACCAGGTGACTTATATGAATGATCAGTGTTTTCCTAGCTGAAGAGAAAAGCAGAAACAAATTGGAATACTTTATTTGACTTCCTAATTTAAAAGAGAAATATAAGTTAACTGGTGACAAAAGATGGGAGAAAGAGGAGCAGATGATGGTTCAAAATCATCCTTCTATAATGCATAAGATAGAAAGTGACCACAGTTCACTGAAACTATCTTAAAGTGACATAACATATGGGATAAAATGAACTAACTTTTTATGTTTTACAATTGTTGCCAAGTCATTTTTTTCAAAATTGTCTTTCTGACAGGTTTCCAGGCATAATGGGCTGGAATTCCCGAAGGCATCGGGGCCAAATGGGAGTCCTGAGCCTGCACTTGCCAGGAGCCAGACCATCAGTGCAATCAGACCAATCTTCCCTGATTCAGCCTCCTAATAAGACAATTAAGGACAACGGTTGGGCTCCTGATGCTGCAGACCAAATCAGTGAGCCGGCAGCTTTGCAGCCTTAGCAGCCCCACTAGTAGAGTTGGGAACTGCTGAGATAAGTAGGATTACAGGAGGGCACCCCAACGTGGAGGCACCCTTGAAAAGCAAAAATTGTTATGACAATTTCAGAGGGGCCAAGCTGTTAGGCTCCTCGGAAAGGAGGGGAATTTCTTTGGTGGAAGTGTTGCATCGCAGATGCAGCCTTCCTACCAGTAGCTCCCTCTTTGGGGCATCTGGTTCCAATGGTTCCCAGCCTGCCACAGGGATGCCTCCAACATAGAACTGGCAGCCTCCACATAGAGTGGGGTGGGGGGGTGGGGGGGTGGGGGCTGCTCCACCACTGGCAAAATGCCAGTGGTGCTGCACAATCACTCCTAATTGAGGCCTTAAGTATACCTATTGGCTGCCCGCCTTAGACCCAATGCAGCTCTGCACTATTTCTCCACATCCATGCCTGCTACAACAGGATCAGGAAAATTCATCCCAATAACATATTTGGCATTGATATTATTTGTATTTCCAATTCAAAATGTAGAATTTGTTAGTAGGACCATGGTTTATTCAAAGTGTTTGAAAATTGTGAACTTAAATTACAACTGTGCCTCATTCACAGGATAAGTTAATTTTTGGAAAAGATTTCTATGTGTAAGGAACATATCTTTTTCTTTCTGTTGCACTGTGGATTGGGATTACAATGGCTGCAGGTTGGAGGAGATGTCCACGGGAACAGGATGAGAGATATATACAATGTTGTAGTCCTGCCATGAAAGGCAGGATGGTGCCAGAAAGGAGTCCTGGACCAATGGATCTGTCTAACAACAGCACTTTAATTGGCTCCTCACCAGGGTTTGTGTGAAGAGGAGGGCAGAATAGCTCCTAATCTGAAAGGAAAAATATCCAAAACCTCTTTCACCTGTGTGTGGAAGATTCCAGTAATTCCACAATAATAGCTAGCTGTTTTTTTTCTCCTCCTATCTCTATAATCTGCTCTCTCTCGGAAAACCCCTACCAAGAGACCACTGTTAGAGACGTTGAAAGGCAAGTGCTCAACTAGTGAACTAAATACTGAAAATGCTGGAAAACCACCTCATGTCATCAAGAACTGAAAGGAATATGGAAGGCATCGATCAAAATCAACCCACTGAATCCTATACTTTGGATTGGTGCTATGGAACTGTTTTATCCCACCCTTAAAATTCATATTTTTGTGTATCTTATATGTCTTGTATGTGTGTATAGGGATTTAAGAATGGATTATAAGTTAATTAAGTTATAGTGTTAGGAGTTAGCAGTTCATATTTCTTTCTTTTGCCACTGGTTAATGACAGTTTGTTCAATAAACAGCTATTTACTTATTAGGTTTACAAACCTGGTGCCCGTATTCTGTTAACCTAAATCAAATAGTTAGGTAGAATTGGGTCAATCTGGTGGTTTTATCAAACGTTTTCACATTTGTCATGGCTTGGAGAACAGTGAGGCTTGATATTACAGCGCATTATCCCCAGTGAGCCATGACAAAGTTTGGGGGCTCGATTGAGATATTTTTGGAACAGAAGACAATGATGATTTGGGTGTAGATTTAGTAAGTAATAAGACCTAAAAGGAAACGTTAGATTTGTAATGTCAAAAATAAGATGGCACTGGAAACTGCTAAAGCTTTCCTGCAAGTGAAAGAGATGTCCCTGACGATTTTACAAGGGACCCCAAAAGCCAGGTTAATCGAATTGGCAAGTAAATTAAGAGTAGTATTGCTTGCCAAAACTAGGAAGTCAGAGATAATCAAAGAGATGGCACAGCATTTGAAATTGGAAGGAATATCTGAAAGTCCGCGTTCTCCAAGGGACAGTTCATTGAAATGGTCTCAAGTTCAGTTGCAAATTAAAAAATTGGAACTAGAAGCAGGAGAAAAAGCAAAAGAAAGAGAAAGGGTATTCCAAAGGGAACAGACAGAAAGGACATAGAAATAAAAAGAAAAGGAAAGAAAAAGAGCATTCCAGAGGGAGTTAGTAATGGTGAGGTTAGAAATGGAGAAACATAAACTTGAACAAGAAAGAGAAGTAAGAGAAAAAGAGAAAAACAGAGAACCTTAGCTTAGAATGCTAGCAGTTCAAAAAAGAGATACCAATAGGTGATTCGGGACTTATTTCCAGATCAGAACCCAGCGGGGAGATGTTTAAATTTGTACAAGCTGTGCTAAAGTTTGAAGCATTCTTTAATCCATTTGAGAAGATAGCTAAACAAATGAACTGGCCACTTGAGAAACTGAGTTAACTTTTCTACTACCACCTTAGCTATAATCGTCCTTAAAGGAATAGCTTCTGGAAATCGGGTTGTCATATCCCTGGATATACTGATGGCCATGGGAAAACTGGACATTGCCCATGCAGAGCAAATTGACAGATAGAGCATGGGAAATTTATGCTTCACTGTCAGAGGAGATTTCTAGGGATCATGATGTGGAGAAAAAGGCCATTTTGAGTACACATGAGTTGGTCCCTGAAGCATACAGAGAAAATTTTTGAAATTTAAGAAAACAGCCAGGGCAAATTACATTAAATGTAAAAGGATTAAGCAAAACAGTTTTGACAGGTGGATATGAGCATTAGGAGTTGAAACTACCTATGAAGTTCTGAGAGATCATTCTCTTGGAAGAAATTAAAAACTCCCTACCTTCTGTAATAAGAACCCATGTTGAAGACCAAAGGGCTGCAACTGCTAGACAGGCTACAGTAATGGCTGATGTTTCATAAAACTAAACCTTTTTTCATATCATCCCCCATAAATTTGAAAAGGATAGAAAGTGGGAGAGTGAAAGGAGGCAAGTAGTCAGGGTAAAGAATAGATAGCTGGAAATACCTTGAGATCTCCTCCCCAGATCAGGTAGGAATGTACTGAGGGTGGAGATGATACTTGAAGGCCTAAGTGTTTCCATTGTAATAAAGTGGGACAGATTCATTCAGAATGCTGGAAGTTGCGAGGGAAATCCATGGGACGTACTGGAGTTCCTAAGAGGGAGTCCAAAATGGGAACTCAAAAAGAAAATGCCACAGATAAAATTGTAATTTTAACTATGAATTAAGTCTGGAGGTAAACACTGCTGTGAGTCCAAGTGAAGTGAATAAGGTAGATGAGATACATAAAGGGTTTTTGTCTAAGGGAAAGATAACCCCTTTTTCATCAAATTATACAACTAAGCCCATAACTATGTTAACAGACATAGAAGCTACTCAAACTCTTTTGCTGGAGAAGGACCTAGTTTTCCCTCCAGAGAGTTCAATGAAAGCTAGTATTGGTAAACAGGATAAGTGGAGAGTATATCCCGGTTCCATTGTACATAGTGCAATTGGAGTGTGATATGTTGTCTGAATCGGTGGTTGTAGGAGTGGTTATAAAATTACAAGTGGATGGAGATGATTTGCTCCTGGGGAATGATTTGACAGGAGTGAAGTTTATAGCTTCACCCATAAATATGGAAGTTCCGAGAGAGGATAAAGCAACAGAGCAGCTACAAGAACAAGTTCCTAGTATTTTTCCATGATGTGTGATGACCAGAGCAAAGGCTAAACAAAGTCCATCACCAGAGGTCAAAGTAATACAACGAGCAGATGTTAGAGTAGCCAAAACTTTCTTTAAGGATGAACATAATTCAAAGGAAGTATTTGGCATGTCTTCATTAACTGAGGCTCAGAAAGCAGATCTAGAGTTAAACAAGTATACACAGTCAGCTCACACTGAAGCTAAGGTGGAAGGAGTTCCAGAGTGCTATTACATTAAAAGTGGAGTTCTGATGGGGAAGTGGAGACACCCTCACAGACTTCAGATGAGGAATGGAAGGTTGTTCATCAAATAGTGTTGCTCCTGCCTAAATATCATAAGGAGATATTGTGAGTAGCACATGAAATCCCTATGGCAGGACATATGAAAACCCAAGCATTAATAAACAGGCATTTTACCTGGTCAAGACTTCATAAGGACGTAGTGCAATTTTGTAAAATGTGTCATACATGTCAGGTACTAGGTAAACCTCAACATGTAATCAAATAAGCACTTTTAATACCCATACCAGTTTTTGAAAGAACCAGGTATTATTAGATTGTGTAGGACCATTACTCAAAATGAAAGCAAGACATCAGTGTATCCTTACAATCAGCAATATGACAATCTGATTTCCAGAAGCTATTCCTTTAAGGACAATTACAACTAAGGTGGTAGTGGAAAAGTTAACTCAGTTACTCACTCATTATGGCCTACCAATTGAAATACAATTTGATCAATGTTCTAACTTCACATCTAAAATTTTCCAGGGCATAATCAGCAATTTGGGTATCAAACAACTCAAGTCTCCCACCTATCACCCAGAGACACATGGAGCTTTAGAGAGATACCATCAGAACCTCAAAAACATGATTAAGACCTATTGCCATGGACACCCAAAGGATTGGGACAAAGGATTAGATTTCTTATTATTTGCTACCTGGGATTGTCCAAATGAATCTACCAGATTTAGTCCATTCGAATTGATCTATGGTCATGAAATAAGAGGCTAATAAAAGTGATTAAGGAAAAGTTCCTAAAGCAGAAAGACGAATCCTCCATGTTGAATTGCATGTCCATGTTTCTAGAAAGACTCTCAGGAGAATGTAAATTAGCAGGAGAACACTTAAAAATTTCCAAAGCCAAAATGAAAGAATGGACAGGCAAACTTGCTACAACTAGAACTTTCCAAGCAAGAGATGAAGTATTTGTATTATTATCTTTGTAGGATGAACCCCTGAAAGCGAAATTCAGTGACCCCTACAAGATAGTTAGGAGTGTTAGTAAAGTGACTTATCTGATAGATACTCCTGAACATAGGAAGAAGAAAAAGTTATGTCACATAAACATGTTGAAGCAATATCATCACAGAGAAGATGATAAGACAGAACAAGTGTGCCAGTTGGTAGTAGTGGAGGATGACAGAGAGAGTAAGGGCAGACGGGGAAGGAGACAGTGCCCAAAGTGAACCTCCAACAATTTGACTAATCAGTACAACAATACTGGGACAGTTACACACTGTGTTCTCATATTTAGAGAGATGGGGGGTGGGGGGATAGGTGCAGTCCTATTACAAGTTGATCAATTACGGGTAGGGAAGCCGAGTGACCAGGATCTGTGTGAGAACAGAGCAGAATAGCTCCTCACCTGAAAGGAACAAAACCTAAAATCTCTTTCTCCTGTTGTGGAAGATTCCAGTAATTCCACAATAATAGCTAGCTGTATTTTTTTCTCCTCACATCTCTAAAACATGCTCTCTCTCTGAAACCCGTGTCAAGAGGAAAAGGGGAAAATCACTGCTAGAGACATTGAAAGGCAAGTGCTCAACCAGTGAACTAAATACTGAAAGTGCTGGAAGACCACCTCATGTCATTAACAAGATCTGAAAGGAATTTGGAAGACATCAATCAAAATCAACCCACCGAATCCTGCACTTCGGATTGGTGCTATTGAACTGTTTTATCCCACTTTTAAAATCTATGTTTTTGTGTGTCTTGTATGTGTGTGTATGGGGATTTAAGAAGGGGGAAGAGTTTAAGTTACAGTGTTAGAAATTAGCAATTCATATTTCTTTCTTTTGCCGCTGGTTAATGACAGTTTGTTCAATAAACCGTGATTTACTTATAAAGTTTACAAACCTGGTGCCCGTATTCTGTCAATCTAAGTTAAACAGTTAGGTAGAGTTGGGGTAATCTGGTGGTTTGATCAAACTTTTTCACATTTGTTCTGGTCGGGGAACAGTGGGGCTTGATAATTACAGCGCACTATCCCCAGTGAGTCATAACATACGTTAAAGACAAACCTAGACTTGTGGTACAGAGAATTTTATAATCAGATTCATATTGTTTAATTCTACTTGATATGCATATTGATAAGATATTTGAGGTCTACCTACTCAAAAATAAATTTGCCTAATGTTTATACAATGCACATAACTGAAGGGCCTGTGTAAATCAACAAATATAATTGTTGATCATTTGAATTCTATTCCCAAAGGGCTCAACTCCTACACCACTTCAAATTCACATTATAACATCACATGTTATCGTTTTCCTATCAAAGTAGCTAAAAGAAACTAATTGAGAACAAAATTTAATAACTCTTGCAAACAGGCAAGGAGATTGCAATTTACATTTAAACTGCACTCATTGCTTCTGATGCAGGCTGCACTCTTACTTTGCCCTGCCTGCTAATTTGCATGATTTCTGTGTGCAGCCAGCATTAAACCTGCTGCTGAGTGGCTCCATGTCTCAGCAGGGGGTCTAAGTTTGTGTAAGGCTACCGCCACTTAAATCTAGCCAGCGTTACTTAAAGGCAGCCTGCGCCTCTTAAAGGGGAGGTGCATTCTAGCTGGAGCAGGTGCTGGAACTGTTTGTGGAAGAGAATCTGAGCAGGGAGAATGCTGAATAACAGCACAAATTTGCAGTGAGAGTGCTCCAAGATTCTCTGATGCTGTACTAGATGCCTACTGGTGGAGCAAGTAGAGAAGAGGAGAGATGTGGTCTATCCACAGGGGGCCAGGAGGCCTGCTCCACAAACTAAGTGAAGGCAGTGGGACCATGGCAGTCAATGCAAGAAGACCCAAAAACCTGCATGCACTGCCATAAACTGTTAAATGATCTCTTAGTTGGTTATAAGTGAATGTACAGTATCTTCAAATGCTATTTCCGATCAACTGCAGGACTAGCCTCAGCAACCGTAAAGAACACCAGGCCCTCAACACCCATCTACCAAGAATCTCAACAATCATGACTCATATCTATCTTTCATAGCTTCACCTTAGCTCACGCATTTAACACTGCTCACGCGTGCAAGCTGCCGAACTAGGGAAGTAGAGAGGGCTTTAAACTGAATAGCGAGGGCAATGGATCAGATTTAGGAAGATATGATAAGCCAAAGAATAGAGACAAGGCAAGAAAGACAGGTATTAATATGGGAAATGATAAACAGACTCTGACAGGAAGGGACAGAGAGTACAATTCTAAGTGTAAATCAGCAGATAAGGCTGGACACTACAAAACTAATAAAAGGACAAAAATAAAGGCTGTATCTAAATGCACATAGCATTCAAACAAAACAGATGAACTGATATCACAAATAGAAATTAATGAGTATGATCTGATAGCCATTACAGAAACATGGCTACAGGATAACATAAATTGGGACCTGAATATTGAAGGGTATGTGACAATTAGAAAGGACAGGAAGTTACAAAAAGTCAGAGGGGTGGCTCTGTTAATTAATGATGGTATTAACACATGAGAGAAGGATGACTTAAGTTCAGGAAACCAGGATTTAGAAATTTGGATTTGGATGAGGAATGATAAAGGCAAGAAGTCATTTGATGGAGTGGTAAACAGGCCCCCTAATTGTAACTATACAATAGGACAGAGTATAAAAGAAGATATAATGGGAGCATGCCAGAAAGGTACAGCAATAATTATGGAGCATTTTAATCTACGTAAGACTGGAAAAATCAGATGGGCAAAGGTAGCTAGATGAGGAGTTCATAGAATGTTTTCAGGATGGTTTCTTAGAACAACACATTCTGGAGCCAACCAGAGAGCAGGCTATGCTGGACCTGGTATTGAGCAACATAATAGGATTAATTGATAACCTCCTAGTGAAGGTACCCGTAGGTAGCAGTGATCATAATATGATTGAATTTTACATTCATTTTGAGGGAGAAATGAGTGCATCCAAGATTAGTATTTTAACTTAAATAAGGGCAATTGTGAGAACATGAAAGCAGAACTAGCTAAAGTGAACTGGCAAATAAGGATAAGGGACATGTTAATAGTTCAGTGGCAGACATTTAAAGGGATATTTCAGAATAGACAGAATATATATATTCCAACGAGAAAGAAAAATCCCAAGAAGAGGGCTCACCATCCGTGGTTAATTTAAAAAGTTAGACAGTGTCAAACTTAAAGAAAAGCAAATAATTACGCAAAAGACAAGTGGCAGGTCAGAAGATTGGAAAGAAGATAAAGAACAGCAAAGAATGACAAAAAGGTTAATAAGGAGGGAAAAATTAGAGTATGAAAGAAAGCTAGCTAGTAATATAAAGACAGATAGTAAGAGTTTCTATAGATATTTAAATAAGAAAAGAGTTAACAAAGTAAGTATTGGTCCTATAGAGAATGCGTCTGGGGAATTGATAAAGGAAAGTAATGAGACAGCAGATGAATTAACAGGTATTTCGCTTTGGTCTTCAATATAGAGGACACAATTAACATCCCGGAAATAGCTGTAAATCAGGAATTGAAAAGGAGGGAGGGACTCGAGAAAATTACAATCACCAGGGAAGTGGTATTGAGAAAATTGTTGGGGCTGCAGGCTGACAAATATCCAGGTCCGGATGGACTTCACCCTAAGGTCGTGAAAGAATTGGTGCATGGATAGTTGATGCACTGGTTATAATTTTGCAATATTTCCTAGATTTGGGGAAGGTTCCATTAGACATAAAAAAGCAAATATAACTCCTTTATTCAAAAAGGGAGGGAGACAAAAAGCGGGAAACTATAAGCCAGTTAGCCTAACATCTTTCATAGGGAAAATGTTAGAAGCTATTAGTAAAGATGTTGTAACATGGCTATTAGAAAAATTCAAGGCAATCAGGCAGAGTGAACATGGTTTTGTAGAAGAGAAATCAAGTTTAACCTATTTATTGGAACTCTTTGAAGGAGTCACATGTGCTGTGGCTAAAGGGGAACTGGTAGATGTACTGTACTTAGATTTCCAGAAAGCATTTGATAAAGTCATCGAAGGCTATTGCAGAAGATAAAAGCTCATGGTGTAGGGGGTAACATATTGGCATGGATAGAAATTTGGCTAGCTAACTGGAAGCATAGAGTTGCCATAAATGGGTCTTTTTCTGGTTGGCAGGATGCGACAAGTAGTGTACCACAGGGTTCAGTACTGGGGCCTCAACTTTTTACAATTTATATAAATGACTTGGATGAAGGAACTGAAGGAATGGTTGCTAAATTTGCTGATAGCACAAAGGAAAGTAAATTGTGAAGAGGACGTAAGGAGACTACAAAGTGCCATGGATAGGTTAAGCAAATGGGCAAATATCTAACAAATGGGGTGTCATTTGGGTAAATGTGAAATCGTTCATTTTGGCAGGAAGAATTAAAAAGCTTATTATCTAAATCGAGACAGATTGAGGAGCTCTGAGATTCAGAGGGATCTGGGTGTCCTACTGCATGGATCACAAAAGGTTGGTATGCAGGTATGGAGGTAATTAGGAAAGCTAATAGATTGATATCATTATTTGTGAGGAATTGATCACAAAAGCAGGGAGGTTATGCTTCAGTTGTATAGGGCATTGGTGAGACCACATCTGGAGTATTGTGCCCATTATTGGTCTCCTTTTTCAAGGAAAGATGTAAATACATTAGAAACAGAGAAGGTTTACTAAACTAATACCAGGAATAGGCGGGTTGTCCTATGAGGAAAGGCTGGACAGGTTAGACCTGTGTCAACTGGAGTTTAGAATGGTAAGAGGTGACTTAATTGAAACTTTTAAGATACTGAGCGGTCTTGACAGAGTGGATGTGGAGAGGACGTTTCCTTTTGTGGGAAACATAGAACTAGGAGTCACAACCACATCCCTGAAACACATTGCACCACGCTTACTGAGACACTTCCCTCTCTCTTGCAGGGCAAGGTGGCACATAACCAGAGATAGTAGCAGTTAACCAGCAGGGGGACAGACATGGCTACATGTCCTTAACCTAATGGAGGAGATGTTGCTCATCATCTGTGAAGTGATGATCGCTGAGGCTGTGCCCAGCAACAGAGCTAAAACTATGAACATTACAGTAACCTTATATCTAATTGTCTTTCTCACATTTCACTTCCCCTTTATCCCACGATCACTTCTAATTTTGAAGCTGCAGATTATGTAAGGACGACCCCCTTTCTTCCCCCCAACTCCTATGCCTTTCTCCTTTCAGATACCCAAGAGCTGCAGTCTGACCAGGCAGTGTTGGAAGCACAACAGATGGAAAAAATAGGAAGATAGTGATGAAGAAGATTCGTTGCCACTTTTTCTTTATTCATAAATAGAATGTGGGCATTGCTGGCTAGGCCAGCACTTATTGCCCATCCTTAATTGCCCTTGAGAAGATGGTGATGAGCTGCCTTCTTGAATCGCTGCAGTCCACATGTCACTTGCTCTGACACTTGAAGCCATTAGCTTAGATACTATGCATATTAAGAGGACAACCTGGAAGCACTACTAAGATACTGGGCACCACTGGGCTGCAGATAGGCCAGGTGGCAAAGGTAGCATAGGTGCCAGCTCATTGGAGGATGAAGGTACACACCAGTTCTGCTTCAGAGGTCTCAGCTGAGCACCTCGGTGGGATGGGTTGCAGACAGATGCTAGAAATTAGGACCAAATCGTTCAGCAGATGCCACACCACTCCCTGGAGAGTTTAGCAATTTTAAATTAGAAACCACCAAACACTGCTGCAATTGCAGCAATAGCTAGTAAAAATCAATCAGCAATAAACCTAAAAGCAAAGATTCCACTAAATAGTACTGATAGGGGATCCGTCCTCCTGCTAAACAAATGCTCAAGGTTAAGGGAGGGCATTCACTGGAGCATTGAGCTCCGAAATGGAAATGCTGGCATTAAATCAGTGTTACACTCTGATTGACACAACGATCTGCCTACTCTGCAGATTTCCAGCTGGCAGTCCTTGTGGGTGTACTAACATCATCATCAAAATCGTGTCCAGCACAACTCACAACAGAAGCACAAACCACAGATGCCATCCCAGGGCCAGAACAGCATTCATAATTCTGAAAAGCCTGTATGATATTTTTCGATTTTTGATTTTCAACTCTTGGTGGGAACAAAGGAAGAGGAGTGGGCTATTTTGCACCTTGGGCTTGTACTATTACTCAATGAGATCATGGTCAATCTGCAAACTGACTCCATTAATCTGCTTTTTGCTTATGTCCCTTACTGCTCCTGGTTAACAAAATTCTAACAATCACAGAATTAACATTAACAATTGACCTAGCCCCAACTGCAATTACGGAAGTGTGTACCAACCATCTACCATCCTTCAAATGCTGCCTGAATCATCTTATTTCCAAGGAATACAACACTAGTTTGTGTGATCAAGCTTTGTAATTTAACCCTTGGAGTCAAGGTATCATTCTGGTAAATCTATGCTGCACTTTCTCCAAGGCCAATATATTCTTCCTTAAGGTGTGGTGCCTAGAACCTCTCGCAGTACTCCTAGCGTGATCTAACAAGAGCTTTATATAACTGCAGCATGACTTGCACCTTTTAGTCTTCTAATCCTCCAGCTATAAAGACTAGCCTTATATTAGCCTTTTTGATTATTTTGTCCCTGTCCATGACATTTTCACGATCTATGTCATGAACTCTTAAGACTCTTTGGTCCTCCACAGGTTTTAGCTTTACACCATTTAAAGGTATTCTGTTTTATTCTTTTTAGGTCCAAAGTGGATGACTTTACACTTGCCTATATTGAAATCCATTTACCACAGTATTGCCTATTCATTTAATCAATTAATATCTCTGCATAATTTTCTGCTGCCATCGACATACAATGCTGTTTATCTTTGTTCATCAATAAACTCTGGCTCTCTATTTAAGTCATAAGTAATAAAGACGGTGAATGGCCAAGGCCCTAACTCAGATTCTGGGACGCATTACCAGCCACATCCTACCAATTGGAATCCCTTCCCATTGTTCCTACTCTGTCTCCTCTTGGATAAGGCATCCTGCTGGGAACATGAAGTTGAACATTTAATCCTTGAGCTCTTGATGGGCTATTTGATCATGGCTTTCTTGATATGAAGCCTGTCCTCATATTACATCTACACCTGCAAACGTTCAACTCACAAGATAGCAATAAAGAGCAGCATTTTCCCCCTTGATTTTTTGATATCTCGATAACCTTGGGACACTGCAACAACCTTATTTTTCATATCAATAGGGTAGACAAGTTATAGTCTAACCAATTCTAATGTAGTCTTAGCGGCCTAGCCTGCTGAGTGGTTTCTGCTTTTTTTCCAGTATCTCGAGTCTTCTGCTTTTTGCAGTCTTGCTAAGCAACCTTTAATCTGTAAACTTTGCGAGGGAAAGTTCAAATCTGGACTAGTAAAATGATGAAACAAATGTGCTGCTTGTCACAGTCATTGGCCAATTAAATCATTGACCTTATAGTGGAGGTCAGATAGAGAGTGATGTTAGACCTGCAGCAGCCAGAAAAATGCATAGACAGGCTTTGGCACCAGCACTACTGTATAAATTAACAAATGCAGTTTAAAGGTTGTCTCAGTGCAAAATTCTGAAACTTGTGTTGCACTGGAAGAATCTTTCATAAAAAAAGCACGAAAAGTTGCCAAAAAAGGAAAAAGCCCCATGAAGGTCACCACTGAAGACACAAAATCCATAGTGAATAATACCAGTGCTATAATTTAATTAGGAACCCATCTGTCACTTTTTGTTTGATGAGCACTAAATGTCCAATTATCATTTAATATCTGCTCTAATCAGTTCTGGCAAATTTCTCAGGCACAGGAAAGCTGACATTAATTGATGGAAACAAGAATGCAGGTGCCTCTCATTGGAGGAGCTGTTGTAACTCTTCTGAGCTAAAATGATCAAAAACTAACTTGAAAAAGGAAATAGCACCAAAAGTATAAATCCCTCAAGTAACATATTCATCTAATCAGGCATGATGACAAATTACCACATGTTAAGTAAACATTGTTTTAAATCACTTTGACCCAAACTTTTCAATCCTATGGGTCTTTTTTTGTGTTTGAGGCATATTAACATTCAGGAATGGAAGTTTTTGTCTTCCAGTCCCATGTAAATTTATAACATGCAATTCCATGAATCAATGTCCTCAGTGGGGAGTGGTGAATATAGAAGGGTAGGCTGGAAATTAGGGCTACATTCTAGCCCCAGCTCACCGATTCTCAAGCCCACAGTCACAGTGGGTGCAATTTTGCAGCACAGGATTGTAAAATTTCCAAATGATATTCTCAGGAGCTTAGTCACCATGCATATATTCAACCCCACTGACTATTAATATTCTTAATTATCTGCTGCTCATGAAGCCCACTGGGTAGCATTTCATAAACATAACTTGTTGGATGGTCTGAAAGTGAAGGCAGTTATATTTTTGTATTCCTTGCTGGGATGTGGGTATTACTGACTTGGTCAGCATTTATTGCCCATCCCTAATTGCATTTGAGAAGTTGGTGGTGAGCTGCCTTCTAGAACCACTGCAGTCCATCTGCTGTAGGTACACTCAGCTGTTAGGAAGAGAGTTCCAGGATTTTCACCTAGTGGCATTTAAGGAACAATGATGTATTTCCAAATCAGAATGGTTTGTAGCTTGGAGGAGAACTTACAGGGGGTGGTGTTTCTATATGTCTGCTGCCCTTGTTCTTCTAGATGGTAGAGTTCATGAATTATAAGATGCTGTCAAAGATGAATTAACAAGTTCCTTTGTATATGGTACACACTGCTGCCATTGTATGTTGGCCAGGGAGGAACTGAATGTTTAAGGTGGTGGATGGAATGCTCATCACACTAGTTGCTCCATCCTGAATGGTGTGGAGATCCTTGAATGTTGTTGGAGATACACTCATCCAAGCAAGTGGAAAGAATTCCATCACACTCCTGACTTGTGACTTCCGTGACAAGCTTTGGGGAGTCGGAGGTGAGCTACTTGCCAGAGAATTCCCAGCCTCCGAGATGCTCTTGTAGCCATAATATTTTTATGGCTGGTCCAGTTCAGTTTCTGGTCAATAACAACTCCAGGATGTGGATGATGAGAGATGCCATTGAATGTCAAGGAGACATGGTTGGATTCCCTCTTGTTGGAGATGGTCATTGCCTGACACTTGTGTGGCATGAATGTTACTTGCCGCTTATCAGTCCAAGCCTGAATGTTGTCCAAGTCTTGCTGCATGTGATCATGGACTGCCTCAGTATCTGAGGTGATACTAATGGTATTGAACCTTGGGCAATCACCAGCAAATATCCCCACTCTGACCTTATGATGGAGGGAATGTTATTGATGAAGCAGCTGAAGATGGTTGGGCCAGGGGTCCTACTCTGAGGAACCCCTGCAGTGATGTCCTGGGGCTGAGGTGATTGACCTCCAACACCTTAACCATCTTCCTCTGTGCTAGGTGTGACTCCAACCAGTGCAGAGTTTTCCTCTTGATTTCCACTGACTTCAATTTGCTAGGGCTCCTTGATGCCACAGTCAAATGCGGCCTGATGTCAAGGGCAGTCACTCTCACCTCAGGAGTTCAGCTCTTTTGACCATGTTTGGACCAACACTGTAATAAGATCAGGAACTGAACTGAGCGTTGGCAAACAAATTATTGCTGTAAAGGTATCATTTAATAGAACTGTCGGCAACATCTTCCAGCATTTTGCTGATGATTGAGAGTAGACGGATGGGACATTAATTGGTAGGATAGATTTGTCCTGCCTTTGGGCAATTTTCCACATTGCGAGGTAGATGCCAGTGTTGCAGCTGTACTGGATCAACCTGGCTAGGGGGTGGCTAGTTCTAGAGCACAAGTCTGCAGTACTAATGCTAGGATGTTGTCAGAGCCCAGAGCCTTTGTAGTATCTAGTGCCTTCAGTCATTTCTTGATATCGTATGGAGTAAATTGAATTGGCTGAAACTGGCATCTCTGATGGGGACCTGAGGAGGAGACTGAAATGGATCATCCAGTCAGCAATTCTGGCTGAAGATGGTTGCAAATGCTTCAGTCTTACCTTTTGTACTGGGTGCTGGGTTCCCTCATCACTAAGGATGGGGATATTTGTGGAGCCTCCTCCTCCAGTTCGTTATTTAATTGCCCACTACAATTCACGACTGATTATAGCAGAACAACAGAGCTTTGATCTGATCTATTGGTTGTAGAATTGCTTAGCTCTGTCCATTGCATGCCACTTCCACTGTTTTACATACAAGTAGTCCTGTGTTGTAACTTCATTTTTAGGTATGCCTGGTGCTGCTCCTGGCATGCTTGCCTGCACTCTTCATTGAACCAGTGCTGGCTTGATGGTAGTTGTAGACTGAGGGAAATACTAAACTATGAGGTTATAGATTGTGGCTGAATAAAATTCTGCTCATGGATGCTCAATTTTGAACTGCTAGATCTGTTCTGAACCTATCCCATTTAGCACAGTGGTGGCATCACACAACATGATGGATGGTAGCGTCAATGTGAAGACTGGGCTTTGTGTGTGGTGATCACTCCTATCAATAATGTCATAGACAAATTAATCTGTGACAAGTAGATTGGTAGGGACAAGGCCAAGGAGGTTTTTATCCTCATGTTGGCTCCCTCACCACCTTCCACAGGCACAGACTGGCAGGTATGTCCTTCATTACTTGACCAGTTTGAGTTCTGCTACCAAGCCATTCTTGGTGATGGGCATTGACTGGTCTGTGGGACAGTTCTCTCAATTTTTGCACAAGCACTCAGGTATCGATAAGGAGAACTTTCAAGGTTGACTGGGAAGTGTGTACCGTTGTCACTTTTGGTGCCTATGTCGATGCCAAGTTGTCCATCAGTTTTCTTCTTTGTCAACCTTTTTCTCTCATGGTTTGTACGCAGAGTAGCTAGCAAGGCCATTTCAGGAGTAGTTAAGAATCAATCACATTATGTGCATCAGTACTCACATGTTTGCCAGACCCAGGCATGGATGATAGATTTCCTTTCCTGAAGATGAACCAGAAGGGTTTTTTAATAGCAATCCAATAATTGTATAAAACTGAGACTCGCTTTTTATTCTAGATTTATTAATTCAAATTCCATCAGCCACAGTGAGATTTGAATGCATATCCAAGAACCCTAGGCGTCTGGGTTACTAATTCAGTAATATCACCATTATGTTACCTTTCGCTATTACAGTTTACAATCAGAACATGTTACTTGTTTGTGGAATCATTTTGGACTAGGAGGAGTGAGAGTCCTCTCCCATTCTGCACTAGGAGTTCTTAGGCTTTCGCAGCCTCAATCTTCCCTCTCCCTTCCAGTGCTGGCATCCAATGTCAAAGACTTAGGAGAATGCCTCCAATGTATACCAACATTTCTCAAGTCTTTCTTCATATTTGTATTTCCTCATATCAAACAGAATCTTAGAGAAAGTACACTGTACCTTTTTGAAATCCTCAATATCCTTCCCAATACTGTGCTTAGTACTCTGAGTTCTTATTAAGGTTTCATATACTATAGGCATGCCATTACCTCTTGGCTCTTATATTTACAATGTTTTGTGATGAAACCTAGAATACCATTAGTTTTGCTTACAACCTGGGGTGTTGGAACCTGCACTCCCAAATCCCTCGGCTGTGCTATTGTACCAAAGCTACTTCTATTTGGAGTATAATTACTGGTGTGTTTTTTTTATGTAAGTGCATTGCCTCACACAATGATATTGAATTCTATCTATTAGTTATCACCCCATTTCTCCATCTTACTAAAATAGCTTTGAAGCTTTGTAAGAATTAGTTAGAGAAAAAAGGAAGAATTGCAGTTGTATAGCACTTATCATAATCACCTGGACATTGCAAAGTGCTTTACAGAAAATTAAGTCCTCTTTGAAGTGTAGTCACTATTGAAATGTAACACACGTGGCACCTAATTTGCACTCAGCCAGCAAATTCCCACAAATAACAATGTGATAATAACCGGATAATCTATCTTCTGTGATGTTAATTGAGGAATAAATATTGGCCAGGACACCAGGGAAACCCCTACTCTTTTTCAAAATAGTACCATTGGATCTTTTCCATCCATGCGAGCAGATGGGGGCCTCAGTTTAACATCCCATCCAAAGCATGGCACCTCCGCCAGTGCAGCATTTCTGCAGTCCTGCACTAGAGTGTCAGCCTTGATTTTTGTGCTCACACTCTGCAGAGGGACCTTATGGTATCATCAACAACTTTTGACTGTATTCCCTATGGATCTATACAACTCATTGATAAGCACAATGGACAGAAATGGCCCAGAACTGAACCCTGTAGAACATCACTACCTACTTCCAACCAGTGTGAGAAACTGTCCTTAACTTGTGCTCATTGGTTTATCCCTTCTAACCGAATTTTAATTCAGTTTCTTATATTGCTTCTATTTCCATACTTCTTAAACTGCTCTTGTAATCTTCCCTGTGGTTCCTTGTCAAAGGCTTTCCTAAAGTCCATAAATCTATTACATCACCCCCATTAACCATACCTGTCACCTCCTCAAAAGAATTTCATGAGTTGTCAAGAACAATCGTCCTTTTTTACCTCCTAAGTATTGTGTTTCTTAATTAAAGACAATGGCCAACATTTTCCCACCGTCGGGGGTGGGGAAGAGTGGGAGCGGGTGTCAGTGGGCAGGCCTCTGATTGGCACCGCAGTCAGGGGTGCGCAGCCATTTTAAGTGGACGGGCGGGTCCGCATGCGTGCGAAAGAGCACACAAATCTCCCAGAGGCAAAGTGCTGCCTCAAGGAGATCATCTCCAATGTAAACCTTGAAATAAAGTGGTTCGAAACATTTCTCTGCCATGTCCCCTCATATGACACTGTCACATGAGTTGGGATATGTCCATAACTTTTATTGAAACCTTTCATAAAAATGTAAAGAGCCTCATGAAACCTCATCCTGGAGTCGGTCTCATGCCCGCTGAATACTCAAAGGCCTATTAAGGCCATTTAAACTCTAATTAAAATAATTAGCAGAGCTGCCCATCCAACCTTAAGGTTGGTGGGCAGGTAAGAGCCCTGGCGGCCTACGTATTTATCATGAAACCTCATCCACAGGCGGGATGAGGTTTAATGAAGGATTTATAATTCAAATAAATGTCTTTATGAAAATATATTGATATGTGCCAGCTCATGTGACACTGTCACATGAGGGGACATGTCTGAATTTTTTTTCCTCTTTATTTAAATTTTTTGTAAATGTAATTAAACTTCCTAAGGCAGCTCCGTGCCTCGGGGAGTTTTCTGCGCTCTTTTGCATGGTTGAGGTTTCATGCTTTCTCCGAGGCCCGCCAAGGGTTCCGCCCTGCCCACCAACCTTAAGGTTTGATAGGCAGGTCCATCATTCAAGTTAATTGGTTTTTTAATGGCCTTAATAGATCGGGCGCACCCAAATGAGGGAGAAATTCAGGCTCATGTCACTAATTAAGAAGAGCAAAGGAGTTTGACACCGTGTCCTGGACAGTATTTATCCCTCATCCAATATCGCTAAAGCAGTTTAGTCATGAATATGCCTGCCCTGTCTTTGAATGCAGGTGTTGTGATTTGTGACCTGCCCATGTCAGTTGCATTGGTCATTACTTTTGCTGAAACATTGGTCTAAGCATTTTCCTTGATTTTGTTTCATTCTTTACACAACCAGCTGCTTCTGCACTCAGTGGCGAGCTAATCAGCGTTTTGCTAATAGCACATGGTGCAGCCTGCCTGCTCTTCTTAAAAGAAGTCTCTCCCCTCTTAAAGGAAAGCTGCACTGAACAACGTTTCTGGAAATGAAAATGTGGAAAATGGAACACCAGGGCCTAGAGAGGGTTCCAGGGTGACAGATGTTCATTGGGGTGAAGGTAAGCTAGAAGAGAGATGCCATGATTCCGTGACGGGCCAGGATGCCCTCCAAGGCTACCTTCGGAAGAGAGTGGGAGTAGGTGGCTAGTGAGGTGCTAGAATGTGGCCGAGTCACCTATCTGTAATAGACGGTTGCCTGCAGATCAAGTGTAAGTGGAAAAGTTGGCCAGAATCTTCGGGTCAGTGTGCGGGGGCGGGGTGCACTCACTGCATGCACAAAAGAGCACAGATCCCGACTCAACCTCCTCCCCCCACCGGCACAGGTAGCGCTCAGCGCATCCGGGTACACGTCACACTGGGTCGGCCTTAATTGGCCCACCCACGCAAAATGGCGGAGTGCAGCCGATCGTGGGCGACAATCGGCTGCGCACTTACCCGTGCCCGCTCAGCCCCTCCGACAGGGAGAAAATTCTCCCCATTAGGTTTATTTACAATATAGCCAGCAGCAACTACACGTGTGCTTTCAACTCCATCTCTATCTCTACACTCACTGTAGAGGTAGCCTGCACTGCTAACCCATCGATTTACACTGATCATGTGATCTTACATCACATGACTATTCTTAAGGGTACCGTCCAACATTAAAAAAAACATAATTACTACATTCCTGCCCCTTTAACTATGCTGTACCTATTGTATTTACAAGTATATTTATCTCATAACATTATAATATTTACACAGGTCATGAAATTTACATGTTCAGTCTTTCAGGTGGCACTACAATAGAGAAACGATGCTAGAGCTTCGCCATCCACAGACTACCGGAAGAAGTCGTCTCCGACAACAGCACTGCATTCACGAGTGCTGAGTTCCAACGATTTATCAGCCTTAACAGTATCACCCGTGTGAAGACTGCACCATACCATCCGTCATCAAATAGACTGGCAGAAAGGGTAGTTCAAACTTTTAACTTACCAACCATGTAACAATTGGTCTTGCACTCGAGACAGGACTGGGCCCAACCTATCCAGTCTCGGATCTGTCTGGCACATGCTGGCGAGGGATCTAGAAAATTTAATGGTAAAACGAGTTCCTGTGGAACTGGGAGCTCTTGTAAGGGCAAGCGACTCAGGGCATTGGCACTTGCAATGTGAATGCCAGGACTATGCACAAAGGTGTATTCAGGTGGTTTCTTGATTCGTGTGGAACTTTGCAGCTCCGCAAATTCAGATTTTTTTCCAGGAACCTCATTCTCTGGAACTACATGAACATCAGGTACCTCGTTGGGCACTTGCAGTTCAGCATTTTCCACTCTCGATAGAAACGTCAGACATGTCAGTCCTTGGTTGAGCATCTTCAACACGAAACACTGGTTCCGTAATGGTTACAGGTGGGATCATATCTTGTTGAGTTATCTCTCTTTCTCTTAAATGTTCCACATGCTTATGGATGATCCGGCCTTTCACTTCCACATGGTATGATAATGGTCCGGTTACTGAACTTTCTTTACCCGGTAACTACTTCGTTCCTCCACCAAAATTCTTTACATATGCTGCTTCTCCAGCAGTAAATTGTCTCTCACGGCTATCCAAGTCATACGCGGCTTTTTGGTTTCCTTGACTCTTCTCCAGCTTCCCCTCTAAATCTGGAAATATTAGACTCAGTCTTGTCCTAAGATGATGTCGCATCAACAATTCTGCAGATGTTGCTCCTGTCATCGTGTGAGGGGTCATTCTGCATTGAAAAAGAAAGCATGAAAGCTTGGTCTCCAGCAAATTTCCTGTTAATTTCTTCATGCCCACCTTAAAATTTTAAACTGCCCTTTCCACCAGTCTGTTTGATGACAGATGGATACGGTGTAGTCTTCACACGGGTGATACTGTTGAGGCGGATAAATTGTTGGAACTCAGCACTCATGAATGCAGTGCTGTTATTGGATCCGACTACTTCTGGTAGTCTGTGGATGGTGAAGCTCTGGCATTGTTTCTCTTTCGTAGCACTGACATTGGTGACTTCACCTCATAAACACTTAACCACTTGGAATGGGCATCTATAATCTGTAGAAAAATGGTTCCAAGGAAGAGTCCAACATAGTCAACTGTAACCATACCCAGGGTCTACCAGGCCACTCCCATGGGTGCAATGGAGCTGCCACCAGCAACTTTTGCAGTTGCTGACATTGCACACAGTGCTTTATCACATTTTCAATATCACCATCCATCCCTGGCCACCATAGGTAGCTGCGCACTATGGTCTTCATTTGGGAGATCCCTGGATGGGCACTGTGTAATTTGACTAAAAGTGGCTTAGTTCCCTTTGGACCCCATAATAGTATGCCATCTTGACTGCTCATCTTGTGTCTTGTTTGATGAACGGTTTCATTTAATCAGAAACTGGCACCTGGAACCAACCATGTAACACTTGGTCTCGCACTCAAGATAGGACTGGGCCCAGTTCGTCAAGTCTCGGATTTGTCTGGCACATACTGACGAGGAATTTAGAAAATTTAACAGTAAAACGAGTTCCTGTGGAGCTGAGACGTGTTTGTCATTCCCTTGTAAGGGCAGGTGACTAAGGGCATTGGCATTTGCAATGTGAATGCCAGGCCTATGCACAAAGGTGTATTTATTAGCTGCCAAAATTAGGGTCCATCGTTGTATTCTTGCTGAGTCTATGGATGGCTATTTCCTCGTGAAACAAATCCTACACTGGTTTGTGATTTGATACAATCATGAAATGCCGACCATGCAAGTATTGGTGAATTTTCTTTGCACCAAAAATGATCAACAGACCTTCCTTTTCAATCTGAGAATATACTTTTTCAGCTGTGCTAAGCATCCTGGATACATAGCCTATTGGCCGCTCTTTGTCGTTGTCCATTCTATGAATTATACTGCTCCCACTCCATAGGGAGACTCATCAGATGTTAGCACCAAGCCTTTCATCTGGTCATAATGCACCAACAGATTGGATGAGTGCAAAAGCAATTTCACTTTCATGACCAATGTTCATTTTTCTTAGCAGTGAATGCACAGTGGCCAGAACTATAGATATATTAGGTAAAAATTGCCCATAATAATTTATCATCCCTGAAAATAATTTAATTTCAGAGGCATTCTTGGGTGCAGGTGCCTCTCTTATTGCGTTAACCTTCTCTTCAACTGGATATAACCCCTGAGAATCTATCTGGTGGCCCAAATAGATTACTTCCCTTGCTTGAAAAGATCATTTTTCCTTTTTCAGTCACACTCCTGCTTATAAAAAGTGTTTTAGGACTTCTCTAGGTGATCCAAATGTTCCTTTTCAATGAATCAGCACATTGTCTAAGTGGACTATAACCTGGGGTAGTCCCAGCAATAAGCTTTCCATTGTCCTCGGAAAGATGGCACAGGCTGAGGAAATACCAAAAGGCAAGTGTGTATATTGATATAGCCCTTTGTGGGTATTAATTGTAACAAATTCCCAGGAGGTGTCATCCAACTCTAATTGCTGATATGCGTGACTCATGTGAAGCTTTGTATACGTTGTCCCTCCTGCTAGTTTGGCGTATAGGTCTTCAATTTTTGGAATGGGTAGGTGTCCAGTTTGGCTGCTCTGTTGATCATTAGTTTATAGTTCCCACAAAAGCGGATACTTTGGTCAGGTTTAAGGACAGGGACTATGGGTGCTGCCCAGTCTGAGAGCTAAACCGCTTCTATGACACCCAGCCTCTCTAGCTGGTTCAACTCAGAGTCAACCTTTTCTCTCAGGGCGTAAGGCACCGATCTTGCTTTCATGAAGCGCAGGGTTGTTTCTGGATCCACGTAAATCTTGGCCTGCAGGCCTTGGATTTTTCCCAGTTCGTCCTTGAAGACAGTGGCATACTTTTTAAGCAGCTCTGGTAGCCCAACTTTCTCACAACTGAAAGATTTTCGATTAGTTTAATTTAATCTTCTTTAACCAATCTCACCCAAGAAGGCTTGGCCCTTCACCTACTATCGCCATCATGGGTAGGTGTGCTGATTGATTTCTATAATGGACAGTTATTCTGCTGATACCTTTTACTTGGATTTCTTCACCTGTTTTTAAACTTGGCAGATGATTGTTCCAAATTTAATTGATGTTCCCCATTATTTAAATATATGAACGTGTGTTCTTCAATTGCTCCCGTGTCAACTTCCATTTTTATTGCTTTACCATTCACTTGTACTATAACAAATATTGGCTCTGCCTAAAGATAAAAACAAAAAACTGCGGATGCTGGAAATCCAAAACAAAAACAGAATTACCTGGAAAAACTCAGCAGGTCTGGCAGCATCGGCGAAGAAAAGAGTTGACGTTTCGAGTCCTCATGACCCTTCAACACACCCAACTTTCATGTTAAACAATGAATAAATGTCAGAATTTGTTGTTTCAGGCTCTTCTACACTACATACTTCATTGGACTCCTTCTGTTGTTTGCAAGTCAGTTTAAATCTCTCTTTCCACCACCTCATTATAAGTCCACTTCTGTGACAAAAGTAACATTCTACTTTTTTAAACTGTAAATTGCTACAAGACTGATTGTTTCCACATCAATTAAAGTTGTTCTTCGACTTAGCTGCTAAATTATTTATTTTTCGTTAAGCTGTTTCCCGCTTTGAGGCAGAGTCTCATTTTTTCATGCCATTTTCAGCTGACTGTTCCTATCCAACTTAGAGTATGGTGCCATTTCACTCCCTTTGCATTGCTTGTGAATCTCTTTAGCACTTCCCATGGCTACCACTATTTTTAACAACTTCTTAAAATCCAGATTTGCTTCAGCCGGCAATCTTCTCTGAACAGTGTCTTCTTTCACACCACATGCTAAACGATCTCTGAGCATGTCACTCAAGAGTCTCACCAAATTTGCAATGTTCTGTTAGTTGCTTCAAATTTTTCACAAAGCTAGCAATTTCTTACCTGGGGCTTTATTTCATGAATTGAACTGGAACCTCTGCATCGTGACTGAGGGCTTGGGTTGAAAATGACCCTTCACGAGATCCACCAATTCTCTGAAAATCATCAGATCTGGGGCACTTGGTGCCTTAAAACTGTGGATCAAATGGTAGGTTTTGCTCCCACAAGTACTCAAGAGGATTGCTCACCTCTTCTTTTCCCCTGTGATTTCATTCACTTGAAAGAAGAACGCAAGGCATTCTATATATTGAGACCAACCATCCATGGCTGGCTCAAAAGGGATTGATTCTACCAAATTGTGGCATTTTGGGTGAGTATATCTTCTGTCATTTTAAACAGACATTGATACTCACAATTACTGGGTGAGGTACAGTACCATTTCCGATTTATCCCCATCGCCAGTTGGTTGTAGTGTGGCCAAGTTGCCTATTCGTGATTGAGTTGATCTGCAGACAACTTTCTAAGTGGAAACATTAGGTTTATTTACAATATAGCCAGCAGCAACTACACGTGTGTTTTCAACCCCATGGGCAGAAATTTTAGGTCGGTGGGCAACCGCAAAAGCTGGAAGTGCACCTGCCAACAATTAAGAGACTAATTAAGGAATAAAAGTTGCAATTATCTTTAATTTTACATTGCCCGTCCAACCTTATGGTTGTCGAATGGGTGAATTGACCACGCAGCCTTTGCATTTTTCTTTAAACCACATCCAGGGACGGGATGAGGTTTCCATTATTAAACGAAAGGAAAATAAAAATTTATGGACAGCATTTTTATAATGTGTATGTTGAAGTGACTGATTGTGATGCTTGCACATTTTTTTCCTAATTTTAAAAACTTTATTTCATGCTTTTCAGGTCATCAGCTCCCTGAGGCAGCTCCCTGCTTTCAGGGAGCTTTCTGTCAGCGCTTGCCTGCACCCGTGCTGACATCATTGCTCGCCCTCCTCCCGCCCCCACCGTGGCAGTGCTGAGCTTCTCAGCACGCGTTTCACACTGGCTGCCCGGTAATTGGCCAGCAGCATGAAATAGCAGTCGGGGAATGATCGCGGTCAATGTCTGTTTCCCGGCTACTCCCATGCCTGCCGAACATCATTTGGTGTGGCTGGGTCTGCAGTCTGGTCAGAGCACATGAGCAAAGACCTTCCGCACAACACCTAAAAATGCCTTGATAATTATTACAGTCGCTGCGATCACCTTTGTTTTTGTACTAAGTTGTTGATTATTTTTTCATCACACAGTCCTTGAGGCACAAACCTTTCCTTCCAGTATGGACACAAAAATTCATGGAGATGCTGCAGCAGTGCTGTTCTTTCACTTTTGATGATTTTAGGTGGAATGTTATAGTTTCCTGGGTCTTTACCACTGGCGAGATGGCCAGTAGTCTTGCCGAGCCCTACTATGGTGGCCTAGCTGTTGAGCTGCTCCATAACAGGAAAGACTAAAATGGAGCTGCAGCAATGTTCTTCAGTGATAATGTTCTCCATTGTGTAGAGATCAAGATAGTGTTCCACCCATCTTTCCATCTGTTTGCTGGGTTTAATGATGATCATCCCTGTTTTTTATCTTCAAGGGAGCTGATTTGATTGCTGCTGGACTTGGTGCTTTTTTGATTCATAGAAACATACAAACTAGGAGCAGGAATAGGCCATTCAGCCCTTCAAGCCTGCTCCGCCATTCAATATGATCACAGCTGATCCTCTTTCTCAATGGCTTATTCCTGCTTTCTCTCCATATTCCTTGATGCCCCTAATATCCAAAAATTTAACAAATTCTTACTTGAATGTACTCAGTGACCCGGCCTCCTCAGCCATATTTTGGGACATAATTTCACAGTTTGACCATCCTCTCAGTGAAAAAAGCTTTCCACATTTCAGTCCTAAATGGGCTGCCCCATATCCTGCAGTCCCTGGTTCTGGACTCACCAACCAGGGGAAACATCATCCCTGCAGCCAGTCTTTCTAGGCCTCTAAAAATTTTAAATGTTTCACTCAGATCCCTTCTCATTCGTCTAAACTCTAGTGAATCCAGGCCCAGTCGAACCAATCTCTCCTCATACGATAGTCCTGCCATCCCCAGTATCAGCCTGGTGAACCTTTGTTGCACTCCTTCTATGGCAAGTTTATCCTTTCTTAGGTAGGGAGACTAAAACTGCACGCAATACTCCTGGTATGGTCTCACCAAGGCCTTGTAGTAATACATCCCTACTTCTGAACTCAGATCATCTTGCAATGAGGGCCAACATACCATTTGCCTTCCTAATTGCTTGCTGCACCTGCCTGTTTACTTTCATTGACTGGTGTAAAAGGACACCCAGATCCACTTGTACATCCATGTTTCACAATATATCACCATTTAATTAATACTCTGCCTTTCTGTTTTCATACTGAAGTGTATAACTTCACATTTATCCACATTACACTGTATCACCCATGTGTTTGTCCACATAAACAACTTGTCTAAATTGCCATGAAGCCTCCTTGCATCCTCCTCACAACCCCACCCAGTTTTGAGTCATGAGCAAACTTGGAAATATTGCATTTGGTTCCCTCATCCAAGTCATTTATCTTTATCATGAATAGCTGGGGCCCAAGACTGATCCCTGCAGTATACCACTAGTCACCACCTGCCATCTGGAAAAAGACCCATTTATTCCCAGCCTCTGGACTGAATCTTCTGGTCAGCATGCAGGGATGGGCCCAACACACCGATGTGTAAAATGACATGCAATGACGTTGGGTGTGCGTCCTGACATCATTTCGATATTTCATTCGGTGGGCACGCACTGGAAATGTCAATGGCCTATTAAGGCCATTAAGAAAGTAATTAAACTAGTTAAGAATGCTGCCCATCTGACCTTAAGGTTGGTGGGCAGACGAAAAGCCCAAGCGGCCTTCACGTTTTTCAGGAAACCTCATCCACAGGCAGAATGAGGTTTCCTGAAGCTTTCATAAAATAAATAAAATTTCCCACTTTTACAAACATGTCCCAACTCATGTGACACTCTTACATCTAAATAAATTTTTACTTCATTTAGTTAAATGTTTTATAATCTGTTCAATCTCCCCGAGGCAGCTCGGTGCCTCAGGGAGATTGCGACATTCTAAACAGCGCAGGCCCTGACTCTCCATCCTTCCCCTGCCTACACAGGTAGTGCTGAGCGCTTCTAGCCACATGTTACGCTGGGCCCGCCCGTGTGAAATGGCGGCACGCAGCTGATTGCGGGCAGCAATCAGCTCCGCGCCTATCCCCGCCCAGCCCGCCCGCCATAGGAAAAGTTCTCCCCTGTTTCCATCTGTCAACCAATTGACAATCCATGCCAGTATATTACCCGCAATCCCACATGCTTTAATTTTGCCCACTAGCCTTTTATGTGGAACGTTATCAAAAGCCTTCTTGAAATCCAAAACCACCACATCCACTGGTTCTCCCTAATCTATTCTATTAGTTACATCCTCAAAAAGACTCCAGTAGATTAGTTAAGCATGACTTCCCTTTCATAAACTCATGCTGACTTTGTCTAATCCCGTTAATGCTTTTCAAGTGTTCTGTTACCATGTTTTTTTATAATAGACTCTAGCATTTTCCCCGCTACTAATATTCGGCTAACTGCTCTGTAATTCTCTGTTTTTTCTCCCCCTCCTTTTTTAAATAGTGGGGTTACATTTGCCACCCTCCAATCTGTAGGAACTGCTCCAGAGTCTATAGAATTTTGGAAGATGATCACCAATGCATCCAATATTCCCAGGGCCACTTCCTTTGGTACTCTGGGGTGTAGATTATCAGGTCCAGGGGATTTTTCAGCCTTTAACCCCATTGATTGCTCTAGCACAATTTTTTTACTAATACTGACTTTCTTCAAATCCTCCCCTTCCCTAGATCCTTGGTTTCCTAACATTTCTACATAATTATTTGCGTCCTCTATTGTGAAGGCAGAACCAAAATATGTGTCCAATTCTTCTGCCATTTCTTTGTTTCCCATTATAATTTCTTCCGTTTCTGACTGTAAGGGACCTACATTTGTCTTTGCAGCTCTTTTTCTCTTCATATATTTATAGAAGCTTTTACAGTAAGTTTTTTATGTTCCCTGCAAGTTTACTGTCATACTCCATTTTCCCCATCTTGATCAATCTTTTTGTCCACTTTTGCTGAATTTTGGACTGCTCCCAAACCTCAGGCTTGCTGTTTTTTCAGGCAATTTTACATGTTTCCTCTTTTGATCAATTCTATCCCTAATTTCTTTCGCAGGCCATGGTTGAGCCACCATTCCTGTTTTACTTTTGCACCAGACAGGAATGAATAATTGCTATAATTCATGCATACATTCCTTAAATATTAGCCATTGCCTATCCACTATCAACCCTTTTGGTAAGGTTACCCAATCTATCATTACCAATTCACTCCTCATACCCTCGTAGTTCCCTTTATTTAGATTCACTAGTTTCGGATTCAACTTCTTCACTCTCCATCCTAATGAACAATTCTATCATTTTATGTTTGCTCTTCCACAAGGGACCCCACACAAGATTACAATCCTTTCTCATTGCAAAATAGCCAGTCTAGGATAGCCTGCTCTCTAGCTTTTTCCTCAATGTATTGGTCTAAAATAAAAATCACACCGCTCTAGGAAATCCTCCTCCACAGTATTATTGCCAGTTTGGTTTGTCCAATCTATATGTAGATTAAAGTGCCCCATGATTACAGTTGTACCTTTCTTGTATGCATCTCTATTTTCCTGCTTAATGCCTTTCCTTACATTTCCATTAGAGTTTGGGGGCCAATAGACAACCCCCACCAACATTTTCTGCCCCATGGTGTATCTCCAACCAAACAGATTCCACATCATGATCTCCCAAGCCAATATCCTTCCTCACTATTGCGTTGATTTCCTCTTTTACTAACAATGTTACCCCACCTCCTTTCCCTATTTGTCTGTCCTTCGTAAATATTGAATATCCCTGGATGTTCATTTCCCATCCTTGGTCACCTTACAGCCATGTCTCCATAATTGCCACTATATCATAACCTTTTACATTTATTTGCGCTGTTAATTCATCTACTTTATTGTGAATGCTCCACACATTAAGATACAATGCCTTTAGACTTGTCTTTTTAACCTTGTTAGCCATCTTAGCTTTATTTTGCACTATGACCCCATTTGTTTTTTGCCCTTGTGTTTTTTCTGCCTTCCACATTTGCTTCTTACTTTTCTGTCTTTTGTTTCCATCCTTGCTTCCCACTCCTCTGTCTCCCTGCTCAGGTTCCCATCCCCCTGCCATTCTAGTTTAAACCCTCCCCGACCATACGAGCAAACACCACCACCCCAAGAACATTGGTCCCAGTCCTGCTAAAATGCAACCTGTCCTGTTTGTACTGGTCCCACCTTCCCCAGAACCAGTCCCAATGCCCCAGGGATCTGAATCCTTCCCCTCTGCACCATTTCTTCAGCCATGTATTCATCTGATATATCCTGTTATTTCTACTCTCGCTAGCACGTGGTACTGGTAGTGCTCCTGAGATTACTACCTTCGAGGTCCTACTTTTTAATTTGCATCATAACTCACTATATTCAACTTGTAGGACCTCATCCCTTTTTTTACCTATGTTGTTGATACCAATATGTACTGCAGCCACTGGTTGTTCACCCTCCCCCTTCAGAATGCCCTGCAGCCTCTCCAAGACACCCTTGACCGTGGCACCAGGGAGGCAACATACCATCCTGAAGTCTCCTTTGCAGCCACAGAAATACCTGTTTGTTCCCCTTACTATTGAATCCCCAATCACTATAGCCCTGCCACTCGTCTTCCTCCCTTCTTGTGCTGCAGAGCCACTCGTGGTGCCATGGACTTGGCTCCTGCTGCTTTCCCCTGAGAAGTCATCTCCCCCAACAGTAACCAAAATGGTATATCTATTAGAGAAAGGCACGGCCACAGGGGACTGCATACTACCTGCCTTCCTCTACTCTGCCTGTTCAGTCTTTACCTGCAGTATGACCACCTCACTGAATGTGCTGTCAACAATAATCTCAGCATTGCAGATGCTCCACAGTGAATCCACCCACAGCTCCAGCTCTGAAATGTGGTTAGCCAGCAGCTGCAGCTAGACACAATTCCTGCACATATGGTCGTTAGGAACACTGGAAGTGTCCATGACTTCCCACGTAGGGCAGGAGGAGCATATCATGGGTCCGAGCTATGATCCCATGACTTCTCTTTAGATTAAGTTTGTTAATTACTCCCTTTAAAGAATATTAATTAAGCTAGGGGCCTTATCCCACTCCAAATACTCCCACTACAGCAAAAGTCCTCACCTTATTTTGTTTAAGCTAATGGATTGCAGCAGGTTAATTAGTAGAAAAAGTATAAGCACTCACCTCACCTTACATACCAATCTGCTGCCTCCCCTGCATCGCATCACTTTTTGATTCGTGATGTCCTCGCACCGCTTTCAGCCCCGTGTCTCCCCGGAACTCTTGTTCAGTCCTCACGCCGCTTTCAGACCTGAGTCCAGCTCCCGCTCTTCTTAAATCTCTGCTTTCTTAGCTCCCGCTCCTTTTAAATATTACCTAGGTCACCGGTCCTCTTGCACTGCCTCCCGGTCCTGCTCTGGGGGACCACCAGCTGTTTTGTCTGCTCTGCCCCTCTCACATTGTTTTATCTGCTCTGCCACTCCCGCGCTATATTGTCTGCTCCGCCGCTCTCATGCTTTTTTACCTGCTCCACCACTTTGGCGCTTTTTTATCTGCTCCCTCCTCTCCCGCACTGTTTTATCTGTTCCCTCCTCTCTCACACTGTTTTACCTGCTCCCTTCTCTCACACTGTTTTACCTGCTCCGCCACTCTCGCGCTTTTTTATCTGCTCCCTCCTCTCTCGCGCTGTTTTATTTGCTCCTTCATCTGATTCCATCATACATCCTTCCAGCACCCCCATATTCAGCAGCAGATTGTTTGTTGTTGCAGTTTCACCCACTATTGATTGGCACAATGCCGAGTAGTCTGCTGAGATTTGATCCTAACAGCCCTCAGAGCATCTAGGTTTTGTTTGCTGTGGACTTGCTTGTAGCTCATGAGGGTTGCAGTAACTGGCTCTGTTTCAGTCCAATATTCCTCAAACCAGTCTACCTTCCTCTGATCTCTTTTCCCATACACAGTGGTTGCACAGCTATAGGTGGTTTCGCACAGATGATCCTACTTTGACACCGCTCTCTGGCCTTGGATGCTGTCCAAAAGAGCCTGAGTGAGGAAGTTGAGAAACCCCTGGGTCCTTTCTGGGTGTTGATCTTAGGATGACCTTGCTGCTTTGAGTGGTATCGTTTCCTTGGCTGAAGCCTGATCTTGCTACACATAAGGGAATGGTCAGTGTCAGTCAGCATTGTGATAGCTATGAGTGATGAGGGCACTTTTGAGGGTGGTACAGCTGATGACGATGAGATCCAGCTGGTGCCAGTGGCATCACCTCGAGTGTCTCCAGAGCATCTTGTGGCATGGCTTGCTTGGAAGTAGCTGTTCATCACACAGAGTGCATGGTAGCTGCATAGCTCCAGCAATGTCTCCATTTTCATTTATCTTGCTGATTCCTGGTGCCCCATGCACCTTGGCTAAGCTGTGTAGTTGGTACCCATCCTCACATTGAAGTCCCTGAGAAGGTACAATCCCTCAGTGCTGGGAATTCTGCATCAAGTAACATCAAGTGTCTCATAGAATTGATCCTTGACATTTGAAAGGGAGGTGAATGTCGGAGCATAGATGTGCATCAGGTTAACTGAATCCATATTTGTTGACAAGCGAAGAGTAAGAAGTTGCTCTGAGCCTTCTGTGGGAGAGGTTAATCAACACGAGTAGAGTTTCTTTTTTACTGCAAAATCCACTCCATGATCATGTTTTTCCTCTTGAGTTTTCCCCTACCAGTAGAACATTTCTCTTTAAGGAATCCACTTTCAGCAAGTCTAGCTTCTTGCAGCGCAGGAATGTCCACATTGAGCCTTCTAAGTTCTTTGTTGATCACAGCTCTCCTGCATGTATCATTAACCTGCAGAAGGTCATCAGTAAAGCACGAGGATGCATGGTCTTTATGCTCCAGCTTGTGATGCAAAGGACTGGTGTCTTCTTTGTTGGGTTTACCTTGTCTGGTATGTAGATTATTGACCCAACTGTCAAGAGATGACCCTCTATTCTCCAAGCACCCAATGCTCACTGCAGATCATGTTGGGACAGCATCTATCTGATTAGGGGCTGCTAGTTTGAGACAGGCAGTAGTTATCCAATGAAATGTGATGATCCCTCTCACTGGCCAAGTAACCCCAGGCGCTTGTGCTCGACTACAATTGAGCAAGAGCTTGTAACCACTAATTGTTTCATCCCTTGTTGTGCCAATGTAAACTATAAGCTGGAGAATCCTCTCCCGACACTGGCCTGGGCAAGTAGTATGGAAACTTTGTGTTCCCTAAGCATCAGGATGTCCGTCTCAGCATTGTTAGTATTGAAAAGGTGAAACTAACACTGTTTTGTATAGCTTCACCAGGTTGACACCTCATTTTTAGGTATGCCTGGCGCTGCTCCTGGCATCCCCTCCTGCACTCTTCATTGAACCAGGGTTGACCCCCTGGCTTGATGGTAATAGTAGAGTGGGGGATATGCCGGGCCATGAGTTTACAGATTATGTTCAAGTACAATTCTGCTACTGCTGATGGCCCACAGCACCTCATGATGCCCAATCCTGAGTTGCTAGATCTGTTCTGAATCTATCACATTTAGCACAGTGGTAGTCCCTGGTTCAATGAAGAGTGCAGGAGGGCATGCTAGGAGCAGCACCAGGCATACCTAATAATGAGTGCTGATGACAGGACAACATAAGTGATACACAGAGCAATGTGAAGGCGGGACTTCATCTTCACAATGATTGTGCGATGGTCACTCCTACCAATACTGTCATGGACAAATGCATCTATGGCAGGTACGTTGGTGAGGGTGAGGTCAAGTATGTTTTTCCCTCGTTGGTTCCATCACCACTTGCCGCAGACCCAGTCTAGCAGCTATATCCTTTAGGACTCGGCCAGCTTGGTCTGTAGCGGTGCGACCAAGCCACTCTTGGTGATTGAAGTCCGCCACCCAGAGTACATTCTGTGCCCTTGCCACTCTCAGTGCTTCCTTCAAGTGATGTTCAAAATGGAGGAGCACTGATTCATCAGCTGAGGGGGGTGGGAGGAGGTTTCCTTGCCCATGTTTGACTTGATGCCATGAGACTTCATTGAGTCCAGAGTCAATGTTGAGGACTCCCAGGGCAACTCCCTCCCAACTGTATACCACTGTGCCGCCACATCTGCTGGGTCTGTCCTGCCAATGGGACAGGATATATCTAGGGATGGTGATGGTGGAATCTGGGACACTATCTGTAAGGTATGATTCCATGAGGATGACTATGTCAGGCTGTTGCTTGACTAGTCTGTAAGACAGCTCTCCCAGATGTTAGTAAGGAGGACTTTGCAGTGTCGACAGGGCTGTGATTGCCATTGTTGTTTCCGGTGCCAAGTGGTCCATCCAGTTTCATTCCTTTTTTGAGTCTTTGTAGCAGTCTGATAAAACTAAGTGGCTAGCTAGGCTATTTCAGAGGGCATTTAAGAGTCAACCACATTGCTATGAGTCTGGAGTCATATGTAGGAGGTAAAGACAGCAGATTTCCTTCCCTAATTAGGGCATTAGTAAACCAGATGGGTTTTTACAACAATTGACAATGGTTTCATTTAATTCCAGATTTTTATTGAACTCAGATTCCACCATCTGCATGACCCAAATTAGGTAGTTGGGCTGCGTGACATAGAGATAGTGTTCCTTCACAGCTTTCCAGAATACCATCAGGACACCCGCACAGGCACCTTCTCAAGTACAAGAAAAGCAAAACGTCACTAGGTCTTCATGCCACCATCTCCAGTGGTGTTATGGAGATTACATTTGTGCTCATTATTTGGTTATTGTCACATTGCTTTTTTAAACTAAGATATATACAAAATATTTTTTGTTTCCACGTTGTTCAAATTTTTCCTCATACTCTTACCTTTTACTATTCCATTCTCAACCTTCTTTCTTTTTTTCTCATTTATTCTGTTATTTTTTTCATTTTTATTTTGATAGCCTTTTTCTTCTATTTGCATTGGTTTCAAGTCTCTCTCTTTATCTGTAATGTCCCAAAATTGCTGGCAGGTTCGTTACTTTTCTTATGGAATATACTTATTCCATTTCCATGTTTTTATTTATAGTACCAGTCTGTAAATATTTTCACTGAAAGCTGCTTCATGGAAGTTGCTCTGACGTCAGAGAAAAGGATATCATCATTGTACAGCCCAATAATCAGTTCATATTTCATTGCTGCCGCTAGATAAATCATGATGTATTCATGATATATTTAGCTGAAATATATACCATGGCTCTTAGCTCTGTCATGGTCTGTCTAGCATACTAATTTAAATAAATGTGCAAATATACATTGTAGGGCAAATATACCAATGCATTACTTTTACAATGTGGGTAGCATTTGAAAAAAATCAGTTTGAATTAAATCTGATTAAAATAGATCACAGATACAAAAGAAAAATATCTGTAATATAGATTAGCATAATGACCATTCTGGATGACAGCTCTATTTTTAAAGGATAATGAAAACATTTAGTTAGAATGTGAGTCTGGAGGCTGAACTCTTTAGCTGCATAATGTCCCTGCCATCCAACAAAAAACTAATTGTTGTTTAGCCTGTGGTTTCCTGGAGTCAAATACTATGACTGTTTGTGGCACACCCTCAGTATAGTACATCCTCCCTAATTGCTATTCATGTCATCGGTCAATATCAATGAGATTGATCATTCCTGGAGATCGACTCCTTGAAATGTAGGCAATAGATCTAAATAAAAACATGTGGATATTCCTGCATAAATGTCTGTCACAAATAATGACCAAGGATCAAATTGCATGAAACAGACCAAAACTGGAAATGTTGACAATGTGAGGGATCAGCACAGGGCACATAAGGGGGCAAAGTGCTAAATAAATTCCATCTATGACACGTGTGAAAACTAGATCAGAAAACATTATTTGTAGTGTGGAACTTTTAGGCATCTCTCCAGCCTGTTTGCTTGAAAAGGAGACTATTTGTTGATTATTCTGGAAAAATGCTGCAGAAGGCCAGATCAGTGGGCATTGAGTTTCGTAAACATATTTCTGTATTAACCAAACAACATCATACGTCCATGAGTAGCAAAATTGTCTTTTGTCAGCTTGCTGCTAACTTGACCTTGGAAGAAGTACAAGTTCTTTTATATAGTTTGCCTTTACTGCTCTCTCCCTTTCATGTATTTAGTCAATAAATTATATCATTTTGCACTACTGCACCTGAATAGAACATTTTGCCATTCTACTCAGTGGAAAGCTTAATGCTTGTTTGATTAGATCCAAGCTAAAATTCGACATACTGCAGAAGAATTCTTTATGAAGAAAATTTGTTTTCTCTATCCTTGACCATCTCTGGCAAAGAAATGTAATCTATGTCCTAATCATTTTTAAAAAAATCCGTGCACTATTAGATCGTTTTAGAAGAAGGACTTGACAAGATTCCATTCATCAATGTATAAATGACTAATTGAACTGCATATCAATATATTTTGTACCCAAATTACTTACTTCAGGAGCATAATAATGACTATAATCAGAGGTCAATGTACAGACTGGAGAACGATCTTTGAATATAGCTGTGCAAGTCTGAATAGTCTAATATTTGTACAACAATAAGTACAATCACATTTATATTCAGCCACAGCCGAATCATGGTAATTTCTGAACATGTCTAATATAAACTGAATTTTAGCATATATATGGGGTTGCTCCCTGTAGAATTTTTTGAGAGAGGGGATTTCATTGGCATGGACCTTTCTACCTATTATGCAAATTTTTCTGGAGTGATTTATTAGATATTACATTTGATGATCTAAGTTTAGGGGTGATGATATGGTTGTTGATGTAGTTTGGGGTAATTTTCCTGCATGTCAGTGGGCTGCCTTGGGGCACTGAGAATTCCACTGCCCTTCTTTAAATAGTGCCATGAAATGTTTTACATGCACCTGTGTGCATAGATGGGGCCTCAGTTTAACATCTCATCTGAAAGATGGTACCTTCTACAATGGAGAACACCCTCAGTACTACTCTGGAGTATGTAAGAACTCTGGCTTTATGTATCCAGACAAATAAATGTCAAGAAAGCAGACAAATCCTTAACCCCCTCATATTAATTCCTCATTAAAGAATTATTCGGGTTTTATAGGCTATTATAGATCCAAGGCAGCGATCCAAAGATTTGCCTCACTTAACTTTCGTCTGTCAGTTTGAGTTGACTATGAACTTATAATTCAATTGACCAAAAGTCAACTGGGATAGCCACAGGCTACTGTACAAATTAACCCTTTCTTGCCAAGTCATCAAAGAAGTCAGATGGCAGTTCATGCACTAACAACTATTTGCTGACTACAGGCTGCAATTCTTATTGCTTAAATTCAAACACAGGCAGGTTTACCAAAAAAATTGAATAAAAAAATAGTAGACAGTAGTCCAGATTTAATTGGAGTGGAACATCATCCAGCATATCTAGTTAGGCATTTCTCCTTTAATCTTTAGCTGAAAATTATTTTGGCCTGTAAATTGCTCAAAGTGCGAGCTGATAATATCAGGGCAATGCAGCATCTTAGATCTTTGTGATCAATGGCACCAATAAGCTATCTCACTAACTAATGAGATTTAAGAATTGAGAAAGTAAAATGGGAATGACTGAGAAGGAATTAGAGCCAAATCAGATGCAGAAAGAGAATGAAAAAAGAGGGGGAAAAAAGAGGGGAAAAAGAGGAAAAAAAAGAAAAAAGACTAGATTGAGAGAAAAAATAGATAGAATGGAAAAGTTTTTTAAAAATCCAGAGTTAAAATAGTAATGTTTAAAAAAATCACTAACAACAATTTACTATCTATAGGAATGAGATTCCACAGTTTAATTTGTTCCTTTACTGGGCTGTAAAGTTTGATTATAATTGTAGGAGCATAAATCACCTCATTATAAAATGTACCTACTCAGTTAAGCAGAAAACCTAACTTTCTAACAAGCTCAACTCGCAGTTAATGTGCAAACTCATATGATACTCATAGGGAAGCGGAAATTGAGCAACCATTTGTGAAGCTAACAGCAGAGTGGTGCAAATCATTCACCAACATGTAAAAAATTGAGGTATCTATTCCTCACCACAATTGATTGGGTGATTTACACATTAATAATGACAAATGCTATTCAATTCATTTTTATTTTAACTGTTAAATTCAACCAAATGTTACTTAATAAAAAATAAGAAGTTTCTAAAGGCAGCTCAGTGCATCATTGCAATTAAACAAATGAACTAGATTGATGAACTTTCAAATATAATTGAGATCAGTGTCTGAGACTGTTTTTAATTGGTGAGACTACTTCAGGAATAAACAGCTTAGATAGCTAACTAATTAACAGTGCTGGAAAGACAGTCTGTTGGATAGATTAAAGACTAACGTAATGATCCCCATGGGGGAACCTAAACCAAATTTACAAATGACCCCCAAATTAAGAAATTATGAACAAGATTTCAGTTTTTGTAACTTTAACACAAATTAAACATGAATCAATATGCAAAAAATACTTTAAATAAAAAGGTAAGTTTCACTTTAAACAGTTGATACAACAAAGATTCCGTTTTCACAACAACATACATCCACATCACTCCCTGGATACATGAGGCAGCACAAGCAGCTCTAAAGTTTGCCAACTTGGCATCTGGTACATAGGATCTCTCACTTTCTCACTCGATTCTCATCGATTCAGCCCTTTAGTTTCATTCACCAGCAGCTGTATTCCATCACATGTCCCCAGAGATAGTCATCACCCAAATGGCACACACCTGCAGAACTTCCTTAGCTAGGTTCACAACAGTCTTGTTCCCCAAGAGATTCCTTTAATAAACCCCGTTAAACACTTTAGTTGGCTCTGGCAAGACTGAAGCAACAGTGGTAAAATTGTCCTATTCACTAGCCATGCTCTAACCTTGTCTTTGGTTTTCTTTCCTATTTAGCTGTATTACTCACACATAGCTGTTTGCAAAGATATTTTCTCTGTTCTCCCTTCTGCTGTAGCTCTCCTTTGTATCAAGCCACATGGCTTCTGTCTTAACTTCCCTCGTGTTGGCACTGCTTCCAGATCAAGGGTCACCAGGACATAAGAACCACCATTTCTTATTATTCAAAAAAATTGCAACTGAGCCCTTTACAATTGATGCAAACTCTTTAAAGTGTTTTTCAAATATCCTTAAAAACAATTACAGATTCCACAGGTATTTCCAAGAAATTTCAATTTTCCTTACTGAACTGCTTCATCACACTATGTGCCAATGGTTAGCAATGTTTCCAGCGCAATTGTATACTTATTCTTATGAGCAATGTTGTAGGGTCAATCTTCTTCCTCCTTGGATAGTGGTATTAATTTCTGGTACTGGTTCAACCAAATTAACCAGGCACAAACCCATGCTGACTCTGTATAAACAGCTGTTAGTTAACCAAGCGCTCATCAACCACTCTATCTCTGATTATATCCCCACAACTGATGTGAAGTTGGCTGACACAAAATCTAAATACTGAAGATGCTGGAAATCTGAAACAAAAACAGAAAATACTGAAAATTCTCAGCAGCTCTGGCAGCATCTGTGGAGTGAAAAAACAAGGTTAACTTTTCAGGTCAACAAGGTTTTATCAAGTCTGCAGCCACAATGCTTTCCCCTTTTTTCCTTCATAAATAAAATAGGTTAAATAACCAACAGACCCTGAATTTGGCCTTTGACTTCAGCATTACCAACTCCCTCAATACTGATGCAGCTTATAATCTGGACCATACCCTCTTCAAACTCAACGACTGGCATTCTCTCTTGTTATGTGCAGTCTATTCCTGTAGACAAAGTAGATGAGGTGAGATTAACATCGTCAGAGGGTTTGAAAAAGCTGGTTCTGTGATCAATTACTCCCAGTGGAGACTGGCAGACTGACATTTTGGACACGGGGGAGATGATTCGTCACCTGCCCATGAAGGTTCTGGTAGAGGTCAACAGCACAAATTTGTTGTTGCTGTCTCATTGCCATGATTGTAGCGTAAGGCTGAGTGTCTACAACACTGCTGGTTCCCTTTGCAATCAGCAGGGAGCCGAGCAGTATTTGGTCATCTTTCTGGTGTAGCCAGCCTTTTGTTCTTAAAGGATAACTGCACTGAATATGATTGCTGCAATTTTAAACAAGTAAAATGGAATACTAGCACAGGGAGAGGGTCCCAGCTTCATGGATATATTGCTTGGGATCTTAATGATGGAGGTGGGCAGGAGGAGAGACATCATGGTCCTGCGGAAGAGAGGGGTTAAAGGGGGAAGGACCACCCTTAGAAGAAAATGGGAGGAGGTGGCGAGGGGGTAAAGTCCTGGTGCTTGGACCTAAGGACCTGGCAGCAGAGCCACAAGAAGTCTAATGACCTCACAGAGGTGTTTAAGGTCCAGTATCTCCTACCAATTGCGCCACTAAACTCTCACACTGCCCAATGTACCACACCTGCATCACTCACCCAGCAGCACTCTCACTAGCACTCAGGTCCCACACAAAACATCCAAATACTCCACCTAACTCTCATACATACTACCAATGCTGCCAACCTCACACTAACTCTTGCTGCCTCTGTATAGACAACACAAGAGTGCATGATCACAAGAATTAGGAGCTAGAGTAGGCCATTTGGCCCCGCAGGCCTGCTCCATCATTTGATAACATCATGGCTGATCTGGTTGTGGTCTCAACTCCACTGTCTACCCCCACTTGACTCCCTTGTCTATCAAAAGCCTATCTAACTCAGTTTAAAAATGTTCAGTGACCCAGCCTCCACTGCTCTCTGGGGTGGAGAATTCCATAGACTCATGACTCTCTGAAAGAAAAGTAATTCTCCTGAATTTAGTCTTAAATGGGAGACCCCTAATTTTAAACCCGTGTCCCCTAGTTCTAGACTCCCTCACAAGAGGAAACACCCTCTCAGCACCTGTCCTTTCAAGTCTCTTCAGGATCCTATATGTTTCAATAAAATCACCTCTCATTCTTCTAAATTCCAATGAATATAGGCCAAACCTGCTCAAACGTTCCTCACATGATAACCCTTTCATCCCAGGAATCAGTAGAATGAACCGTCTGAACTGCTTCTAATGCAATTAAGTTCTTTCTTAATTAAGGAGACCTCAACTCTGTGTAGTACTCCAGGTGTAGTGTCATTAAGGCCCAGCCACAGCAATATTTCCCTACTTTTTATACCCAACTCCGTTTGAAATAAATGCCAGCATTCCATTTGCCTTCCTAACCACTTGCTAAACCTGTGTACCAGCTTTCTGTGATTCATGCGCAGAGAGCGAGGGGAGTTCATTTTAAAAAAGCACGGAGAGCGAGGGGAGTTCATTTTAAAAAGAGCGTAGAGAGCGAGGGGAGTTCATTTTAAAAAGAGCGTAGAGAGCGAGGGGAGTTCATTTTAAAAAGAGCGTAGAGAGCGAGGGGAGTTCATTTTAAAAAGAGCGTAGAGAGCGAGGGGAATTCATTTTAAAAAGAGCGTAGAGAGCGAGGGGAGTTCATTTTAAAAAGAGTGTAGAGAGCGAGGGGAGTTCATTTTAAAAAGAACCCGGAGAGCGAGGGGAGTTCATTTTAAAAAGAACCCGGAGAGCGAGGGGAGTTCATTTTAAAAAGAGCACGGAGAGTGAAAATAAAAGGAGGGGCAGCTGAAGAGGAGCGGCCAGCCTGTGAGTGGCCCGGTGAAGGAGCGGAGCTTTGAGGCTTTGGCTCGAGAGGCTTCGGCGAGCAGAGGCTGAGGACGAGCTTGCTCCCAGTGGGGTAGGGCCGGGTACAGTCAATTAAGTAAATTAGGAGTAGGTAATGGAGGCAGCAGTTAGGGCAGTCGAGTGCTCCAAATGCTGCATGTGGGAAGTCAGGGACAGCACAATTGTCCCTGGTGACTACACCTGAAAAAGATGCATCCAGCTGCAGCTCCTGACAAACCGAGTTAGGGAACTGGAGCTGGAGCTGGATGAACTTCGGATCATTTGGGAGGCAGAGGCAGTAATAGACAGGAGTTTCAGGAAGACAGTCAGCCCTAGAATTCAGGAGGCAGGCAGCTGGGTGACTGTCAGGAGAGGGAAGGGGAGTAGACAGAAACAGCGGAGCACCCCTATGGCTGTTCCCATCAACAATAGGTATACCATTTTGGATACTGTTGGTGGGGACGACCTACCAGGAACAAGTTGTAGTGGTCGCGTCTCTGGCACTGAGGCTGGACCCTCAGCTCAGAAAGGAGGGTGGGAAAAGAGGAGAGCAGTAGTGATAGGGGATTTAATAGTTAGAGGGACAGATAAGAGGTTCTGTGGGAGAGATCGAGAATCCTGGATGGTCTGTTGCCTCCTGGTGCCAGGGTCCGCGATATCTCAGATGGAGTTTTCAGTATTCCCAGGAGGGAGGTGAGCAGCCAGATGCCATGGTCCATGTAGGGACCAATGACGTGGATAGGAAGGAGGAGGAGGTCCTGCAAAGAGAGTTTAGGGAGTTAGGTGCTAAGTTGAAGGACAGAACCTCCAGGGTTGCGATCTCAGGAGTGCTACCCATGCCACGTGCTAGTGAGGCTAGAAATAGGAGGATAATGCAGCTAAATACGTGGCTAAGCAGATGGTGCAGGAGCGAGGGCTTCATGTTTCTTGACAATTGGGCTCTGTTCCAGGGAAGGTGGGACCTGTTCCGACGGGACAGTTTGCACCTGAACTGGAGGGGGACTAACATCCTTGCGGGTAGGTTTGCTAGTGCTGCTCCGGGGGATTTAAACTAGATTTGCAGGGGGAAGGGAACCAGAGTGTTAGAGCAGATAGTGTGGTGGAGGAGGATAAAGGTCAAGCGAGGAATGCATGTATAGATAGAAATCAAAGGTCTGTACGGGATAGAAATGTTCTCAGGTGCATCTATTTCAATGCAAGGAATATTTTTGGAAAGGCAGATGAGCTTAGGGCACGGATTGGCACATGGGATTACAACATTATTGCTATTAGTGAGACTTGGTTGCAGGAGGGGTGGGACTGGCAGCTCAATGTTCCGGGGTTTTGTTGTTTCAGACGTGATAGAGGGGGAGGGATGAAAGGGGGAGGAGTGGCATTACTAGTCAGGGAAAATATCACAGCTATGCATAAGCAGGACAGCCCGGAGGGCTCGTCTACAGAGGCCATATGGGTGCAGCTGAGGAACGGGAAAGGTGTGACCACACTAATAGGGTTGTATTATAGACCGCCCAATAGTCAGAGAGAATTGGAGGAGCAAATCAGACCGGTGTAAGAAACAGAAAGTTGTGATAGTGGGAGATTTTAACTTTCCACATATTGACTGGGACTCCCATACTGTAAAAGGGCTGGATGGCTTGGAGTTTGTCAAATGTGTTCAGGAAAGTTTTCTAAATCAATATATAGAGGTACCAAAGAGAGAGGATGCAATACTTGATCTCCTATTAGGGAACCAGACAGGTCAGGTGACAGAAGTATGTGTAGGCAAACATTTTGGGTCCAGTGACCACAATGTCATTAGTTTTAAGTTAATTATGGATAAGGATAGTCCTCGAGTTGAGATTCTAAATTGGAGAAAGGCCAATTTTGTGGAAATGAGAAAGGATTTAGGAAGAGTGGATTGGGATGAGTTGTTTTCTGGCTGGGATATGTTCAGTAAGTGGAAGGCATTCAAAGGCGAAATTTTGAGAATGCAAAGTTTGCATGTTCCTGTCAGGATTAAAGGCAAAGTTAACAGGCATAGGGAACCTTGGTTTTCAAGGGATATTGGCGATCTGGTTAAGAAGACGAGAGAGGTGTATAGCAGGTATAGGCAACATGGAGCAAATGAGGTACTTGTAGAGTATAGAAAATGTAAGGAAATACTAAAGAAGGAAATCAGGAAGGCAAAAAGAAGACATGAAGTTGCTTTGGCAGATAATGTGAAGGTATACCCGAAAGGTTTCTACAAGTATATTAAAAGTAAAAGGATAGTAAGGGACACAATTGGTCCCCTTGAAGATCAGAGTGGTTGTCTATGTGTGGAGCCTCACGAGATGGGGGAGATCTTAAACAGTTTTTTTGCATCAGTATTTATTCAGGAAACTGGCATAGTGTATAAGGAAGGAAGGAAAACAAGTAGTAGTGTCATGGAACATATAGAGATTAAAGAGGTGGAGGTACTTGCTGCCTTACAGCAAATAAAGGTAGATAAATCCCCCAGACCTGACATGATAATCCCATGGACCTTGAGGGAGACTAGTGTAGAAATTGCAGGGGCCCTGGCAGAAATATTTAAAATGTCCTTAACCACGGGTGAGGTGCCAGAGGATTGGAGGGTAGCTTATGTTGTTCTGTTGTTTTAAAAAGGCTCCAAAAATAAACCAGGTAATTGCAGGCCAATGAGCCTGACGTTAGTAGTAGATAAATTATTGGAAAGTGTTCTGAGAGATCGGATATACAATTATTTGGACAGCCAAGGGCTGATTAAGGATAGTCGGCATGGCTTTGTGCGTGGTAGGTTGTGTTTAACGAACCTTGTAGAGTTTTTCGAGGAGGTTACCAAGAAAGTAGATGAAGGAAAGGCTGTGGATGTTGTCTACATGGACTTTAGTAAGGCCTTTGACAAGGTCCCACATGGGAGATTATTTCAGAAGGTTCAGACACTTGGTATCCATGGAGAGGTTGTAATCTGGATTCGAAATTGGCTGTGTGGGAGAAGACAGAGTGGTAGTGGATGATTGCTTCTCAGACTGGAGGTCTGTGATTAGGGGTGTGCCTCAGGGATCTGTGTTGGGACCATTGTTGTTTGTTGTCTATATCAATGATTTGGATGATAATGTGGTAAATTGTATCAGCAAGTTTGCTGATGACACTAAGATTGGAGGCGTTGTGGACAGCGAGGAAGGCTTTCAAAGCTTGCAGAGGGATCTGGACCAACTGGAAAAATGGGCCAGAAAATGGTAGATGGAATTTAATGCAGAAAAGTGTGAGGTGTTGCATTTTGGAAGGACAAACCAAGGTAGGACATACACAGTAAATGGTAGGGCACTGAGGATTGCAGAGGAACAAAGGGATCTGGGAGTTCAGATACATAATTCCCTGAAAGTGGCGTCACAGGTAGACAGGGTTGTAAAGAAAGCTTTTGGCATACTGGCCTTCATAAATCAAAGTATTGAGCATAGGAGTTGGGATATTATGGTGAGGTTGTATAAGACATTGGTGAGGCCAACTTTGGAGTATTGTGTGCAGTTCTGGTTGCCTAACTACAGGAAGGATATCAGTAAGATTGAAAGAGTGCAGAGAAGATTTACTAGGATGTTGCTGGGTCTTAAGGAGTTGAGTTACAGGGAAAGATTAAACAGGTTAGGACTTTACTTCTTGGAGCATAGAAAGATGAGGGGAGATTTGATAGAAGTTTACAAAATTATGAGGGGTATAGACAGAGTAATGTGAGTAGGCTCTTTCCACTTAGATTAGGAGAGATAAACACGAGAGGACATGGCTTTAGGGTGAAAGGGGAAAGGTTTAGGGGAAACATTAGGGGGAACTTCTTCACTCAGAGAGTGGTGAGGGTGTGGAACGAGTTGCCATTTGACGTGGTAAATGCGGGCTCACTCTTAAGTTTTAAGAATAGATTGGATAGATACATGGATGGGAGAGATCTGGAGTGTTATGGAATGGGTGCAGGTCAATGGGATTAGCGGATAATATTTCGGCACAGAAGGGCCAAATAGCCTGTCTTCTGTGCTGTAGTGTTCTATGCTTCTATGGTTCTATGTACCAGGACATCAAGATCCCTCTGTAACATAGGGCTCTGCAGTCTCTCTCCATTGAAACAATACACTGCCTTTCTGTTCTTCCTGCCAAAGTGGACAAGTTCACATTACTCCACATTACACTCCATAATCTCCAATATCTCTAGCTTTCCAGATATGGCGGCACATTACCCAAACACACTGCCAAACGATCACTGACATTCTGCTCCCTCTCCTGCAGAACAAGGTGGCCCACAATTCAAGGGAGTGGAGCAAAACTGGTATAGCTGAAAGGTACGTTTTCATCGCGAGCCTAGTGGAGGAGCTGGAGCAGTGCATCATGGGACCAGCTGCAGAAGAGTCCATTGCATCTGGCATCACTGACAGCATTCAGAATAATGGCATATCATTGCCTTCTGCCTTTTCTCAAAGTCCGCTTCATCATCATCCTGCTGTCTGGTATAACGAGCAAGCTGCAGATGGTGTGGCCATGGACCACTTGTTTTCCACTCCACCCGCTTCACTCACACCGACCTTCCCTTTCTGCATTTCTGATTTCAGGCAGCTGGGACCTGCTACCTGCCCAGCCAAAGCAGCCCCAGAAGGAAGAGAGAGAAGGCAACATCGCAATACTAATGAAGAGGCCCAGTCAGTTGGTCTGGCAATCACAGCTCAGCTTCAGGCACTACACGTACATTAGAGGTGAGTATCAAAGCAGGATTGGTATGTGGTGAGCCACCAGGCATGAGTAGTGTTTTTGAATTTATTCATTCATGGGATGTGGGCATTGCTGCCTAGGCCAGTGTTTATTGTTAATCCCTAGCTGCCCTTGAGAAGTTGATGGTGAGCTGCCTTCTTGAACTGCTGCAGTCCATGTGGTGTAGGCACACCCACAGTGTTATTAGGGAGGGAGTTCCAGGATTTTGACCCAGCGACAGTGAAGGAACAGCTATATATTTCCAAATCAGGAAGGTCTGTGGCTTGGAGGGGAACCTCCAGGTGGTGGTGTTCCCAGACATCTGCAGCCCTTGTCCTGCTAGGTGGTAGAGTCAGGGGTTTGGAAGGTGCTGTCAAGGGAGCCTTGAGTGTGCTGCAGCCAAGCTGGGGGAAAGGATAGTGTGTGTGCCAGCTAACTAGAGGGCAAAGTCACTGATGAGTCCCAGGAAAATCAGATAAGGACCTCGATGGTTCAGCATACAGAAGAATGCTAATGGGCACACACACTGAGATGCTGGGTGCATTAGCTGATGTAAAAGACAGCCCTCTGTCAATGTTAAATAGCATGGAGGAGTGTGGCTCCAAGTTGGCAGAGTGCGTCACACAGAGCTCACACACTTAGCAGATGGTGCTCTAAGTCCCTGTGATACTGCAGCCCCAGAGGCTTTGCAACTGCAGCTCCAGTGCTGTTTCAGCCTTTATGTCCCCTTCTGTCCTTATGAGAGTGTAGCATTCCTTCCTGCCAAATCCAGGAAGTAACGAAAATACCTCTGTAATAAACTTGGAGTGCAGGACAGGTTCCTTGCTATAAAAAGTAAACTTTATTTACAGAGCTCTGGATGAAGCTACATGCTTGTTCCAAGACCAAGGCTAGAAAATTCCGCACCTAAGATTATCCAAGCTTAGGGATGATTTTTCCGTACAGTCATGTGATCCCCATGACAGTATGAAAGGTTTAACTTACAATTACTACATTCCTCCCCCTTTAACTTTTTTTTAGCACTCCTATTTATAAAAATATCTTAACCCAAATCATACACAAACATATGCAGTTGATAAAATTATAGATTTAGTCTTTGAGGCGGTTTTTTGATTCAGGTAGAGTGATGCAACTCTACAACTGGTGCTTCTTCCTATGGAACGACTTACACAGGAACTGCAGCTTCAAGGACATCTTTAGACAATGATAGTTCAGAATTATTTGCTTCAACAGAGACATCAGGTATGTCTATTCTTTGTCAATCTGGCACCTCTGAGATCGAAAGTTTGACTTCAATATCAGGTGGATTAACTGGTTGCTGCAGCATGTTCAAGTTCTGAGATAATCCACATGTTTCCTGACAATCCTGTTTTCCACTTTCACTTGATAAGATAAAGGTCCTGTTTCAGAGACAATTGTACCAGGAACCCATCTTGTTCTGGTTGCAAATTCTCATTCAAAAACTGTCTCTCCTACAGTAAATTCTCGACCTTTACTGTGAACATCATGGTTCACTTTCTAATGACTCTGGTTTTTCTCCACCTTCCCCTCTAAATTAGGGAATACTAGACTTAGTCATGATTGCAGCCGGCGCTTCATTAACAATTAAGGTGTTGAAACTGTGGTTGCATGAGGAGCTGTGCAATAGCTGAACAAAAATCTTGAAATTCTGTTTCCAATGTTCCCTCTTATAGTTTATTCATCCCAGTGTTAATGGCAAATACGGCTTTTTCTGCTAACCCATTGGATGAGGGATGATACGGTGCTGTTCTGATGTGTTTAGTCCTATTTAGATTCACGAATCAATGGCATTCGGTACTAGGGAAAGCAGTACCATTATGTAACATTATGGGCAGAATTTTGAGGTCAGTGGGTGCAGTCGGCGGGACTGGGAGCGGCCAGGAAATGGCCCATTGTCTGCGATCGGCCCCCCGACGCGTTTGTGCACTGGCGGGCCAATTAAAGCCCGTCCAGCATGAAAAACTGCTTGACACTGGTCGGGGGCGGGGGCCTGTCAGGGTCCAATGGCGACCTGGTGGCCCATTTACAAATGGCCCAGGCAGCCCCAGGAAGGCTGCCACAGAAGGACATCTGTTCTGCATTGTTCTGATGGAGTCGACTGCGGCTGGAGGTGCCAGGCAGGAAGGCAGATCAAGTGGGCACTTGGCCCCCCACTTTTTGGACGAGTGCCTCGCAGTTCTGCTGGGGTAGGTGGCTGCCAGGCGGGACACCCCTATCCCCACAGATGGGAGGCAGAGTCCACCACACCTCACAAAGAGGGTATGGGAGGAAGTGGCAGCGCTGGTGAGCAACCCTGACGTGGTGCGGCACACATGGGTGCAGTGCTGGAAGCAGTTCAATGACTTGCTGTGCTCAGGAAGGTTGAGTACCATGTTGGCATGGATCAATGTGCAGAAGTGTTAAGGTGTGGCCATCCCCGCTTGGATCTCAGGGGTGTTAGAGTCTGAGTGCCATCTGTCAATGATGCCAGAGTTGGCCAAGGGGGTGTGAGCCCTGGCTGCTTGGCTTGAGTGCCTTGCGGCTTGAGGGCCATGACTCGGATGTGCCCAATGAGGTGTTCCTCAGGTGAAGGTGACCAGGCTGCAATGCCACAGCAGGTACAGAGTGGACTAATCGATGCTCCTCTGTCTTTTCAGGAGAAGATGAGGGCACGTGCAGGCGAAGACCTGCCCAAACTGCTGCTGCTCACCAGTTTCAAGTAGGCCACCCTAGAGCTCTGGAGCCGGCATGCTTCCTGTGCAACCGGGCATGGAGAGGCTGAGGTGTCAGATGAAGTTAGGATTGCAGTGCACAGAAGTGAAAGTTTCAGATGGTGCAAGCATTCTAGTGTAGTCTCTTCTCTGGAGGGAGCCTCGAACCTGGAGTCCCCGTTTATCATTGAAATTTGATGGCACTGTGATGCAGATCTCCATTGTCTCACCAGGGCCCCTGGCGTGCACAGTGTCAGTGTGGTGATTTTAACTAATGACATGTCCTTGTTCTCCCTTTTAAATTTGCCAACACACACTCAGCCTATGGACTCCAAAGGGCCCCCCCTGACACCGGAGGACCACCGGGCTTCATTTGTACCAACGCTACGCCCAATCTCTGAAGCTGGAAGCAGCATAGATACCAGCACCTCAGTGGGCATTAGATCAGCGGCTAGAATGTTGGAGCACATTGGTGAGGGGACTTCACACTTGCTTGAGGTGCAGGCGGAGGCAGAGAGTGCCCAGGGTGCTGGCAGTTGGAGGACTGCTGGAGACCACGATAATGCTCAGTCAAAGGCAGATGATGAGCTTCTGGAGTCATCCATTAGGTGGCAGATGCTGGATGTCCAGTGGGATGTGCGGGAGGATCTGGTGGAGATCCATGAGGGCATGTGTACCATGATCTCCATTGTGGAAGAGTCCATGCGGAGTATGTGCACTGTGTTGACCTTCATGGCCAAGCATACTGCTTCCTCCATTGACACAGTGGCAACTCTCATGGAGAGGCAGCTCTAGGGATGGAATCAGTGGTTCCTGAGGTTGTGCTCGGACCTGCAAGTCCTCACATGGGCAATAACCTCAGGTGGTCAGTATCAGTGTGGGAGATTGATGAGGCTCCCAGTATCCCAGCTAGGTGCCTTCCCATCAGTGGTGAGCAGGGAGGTCCAGAGCTACCTCACGTTGGTGCACGAGCTGCCTGTCATCTCTGCGGGCTCCTCTGAGTGCATCCCGGATGATGGCAGCAGCTCCCCCACCCCTCTGCCAGTGACCGTGCCATCTGTTGAGGCTGCGATTCCTGGGGAAATGCCAGCCATGCCACAGGATGTTCCCTCCCAGGTGGGGCCTGCTCAGGCTGCACTGACCAGAGGATGTCCGCAAAGGTCATCAAGGCCAACAGGATAGTATAGTCAGCAGGTTGTCTCCAATGCCAGTGTCAGCGTGCCAGCAGGGGTGGGAGGATGGGGTGTACCAAGACACAGCACTCGTAAATGTAAGTTTAAGGCACCATGAACGCAAGAGGGACAGTTCAGTGAATTTCTGTTCATTTATGTTTGGTTTATATTTCTGCTGTTGTGAACACCGGTAACTGAAATGTCATAATGATTTCAATGACAAGATAACATTAAACTTTCTTTTGTTCTGATGGCCTGAGTATGCTTCACCTTTTTTCTTTCTGGTGCATGGTACACCAGTATGTAATGCTGGACATGAGTGGCTGGTTACTTTATTGCACAGGTATTGACTGGACTTTGGGTGCAAATGAAAGGGTCATTTCAGACATCCAGGATGGATGTGGCAGCCCTGGCATGAGGTGGTAGCAGATCTTTGGCAGCTGAGCTAAGGAGCATTGGATCAAGGCATCCCTGGTGTCCTTGCCTCCTTGGGGGTTTCAGAGATCTACCTCCACACCTCAGGGTTCTCCCCAACGTGCTCCTCTTCTGACTCACTACTGGATTCAACCTCTGTGGCCTGTGCAGCTGCGTCAAGATCCTCTTCGTCCAGTGCCCCCTCCCTTGCCAGTGTCATATTGTGGAGAGCGCAGCATGCAACCACTATCAGTGACACCCGCTGTGGGGGGTATTATAGTGCTCCCCCTGAATAGTCCGGGCATTGGAAGCACACCTTGAGAAGACCGATGGTTCTACTCTACCTCTGCCCTTGTGGAGGCATGGCTCCTATTATAGCGCTGCTCTGCCTCTGCTCTTGGATGGCGGAGAGGTGTCATGAATGACCTTCTGAGGGGATAGCCCTTGTCACCCAGCAGCCATCTATCCAGCTGGGCTGGAGCACTGAAGAGCTCCGGCACTTGGGAGTGTCTGAGGATGTAGGTGTCGTGGGAGCTGCTTGGGTACCTTGCACAGACTTGTAGAATCAGCATCTTGTGATCACACACTATCTGCACGTTCATGGAGTGGAAGCCCTTCCTGTTGACGAAGGCACCGGGTTCACCCGCTGACGCCTTGATGGCCACATGTGTGCAGTCACTGGCACCCTGGACACGGGGGAACCCAGCAATCACTGCAAAGCTTCCAGTTCGCTCAGACCAGCTGGCCTCGTCCATAATGTAAAGGATAAATGTCGGTACCTGCCTGAACAGAGCTTCTGTCACCAGCTTGACGCAACTATGCGCAGCTAATTGGAAGATTCCACCAGATCCTCCACTGACCCCTGGAAAGAGTCTGAGGCATAGAAGTAGAGGGCCACTGTGACCTTCAGAGCCACTGGCATGGGATGTCCACCCACACAGTTGGAGGTGATCTCAGGCCGAATCATCTGACAAATGGAGGCCACAGTCTCCCTGGAGAGGAGGAGCCTCCTTCGGCACTGCACCTCAGACATATTGAGGTAGCTTCATCGCTGCTTGTAAACCCTGGCAGCAGGATAGTGGTGTATCCAGCGGCCCCTTCCGCCTTGGACTTCCTGCTGGTCCTGCACCCGTTGTGCCTGCGCCTCTCTTCCCACAGGTCCCTCACCTGGAAGCTGCATTGGGACACCTGGCCTCCTCTCCCTTCTGGCCCTCTCTTCCTCCTCAGAGGAGATGCCACCAGCAGAGAGCACAATCCCCATTACCAGGGAAACAGAAAGCTGTCTGAAAGGAAGGGTCCACATGGTCTGAATCCCCTGGGGGCCTGGCAGACAACAATGAGTCCTGAAATGAAGTCTGGAAATGCTAGCAACAAAGCCCCGAACAGAAATGAAGCTGACAAGTCCCAAAAGTCACCAGCAGCAAACTATCTCCAAAACTGCTTACTACTGACACTGGCAATGTTGCTCATCCCTTTTATCCCACCCGTGGATGAGGCTTTTCAAATTGTCACTGGCTGCCTGCCTGTTTTGTGCGTGTGATGAGCGCAAAATCGCATGGGCAATGAAAAATCACCATCAGTTGGGTTTTTAATGGCCTTAAGTGGCCTCTTAATTAATGGCGGCTCCGGCACCCGCTCAAGCCCACCAACCGAAATATCGCATGAGCGCGTGATGACATCGGGACACTCACTCGACGTCATCACGCATTATTTTACGCCCAATCAGGTCAGGCAAGCACCTGTCCGCAGGACATAAAATTCTGCCCAATAACTTCTGGTAGGTCATGTACACTAAAACATTGGCACAGCTTTACAATAGCTGCACACGATGAAGGTGATCTCACTTCATATACATCCATCCATTTTGAATGTGCGTCGATGATCACAAGGAACATTGTACCTAGAAATGGATCTACATAGTCTATATGTTGTCTAACCCAGGGCTGACCAGACCACTCCCACAGATAGAGTGGAGCTGAAACAGGCAACTTCTGCTGTTGCTGACACTGGAGGCAGTGTTTCACCATTTTACCTATATCACTATCTAAACCTGGCCACCAGATAGAACTTTATGTGAGCATCTTCATTTTCAAAATACCAGAATGCACACTATGAAGCTCTGTCAATAGTGGCTCTCTCCCTTGCATAGGGATGACTATTCCTGCTCCATATAAAAAGGTACCATCTTGACAACTCAGTTCAGATTTACGAGCATAGAAAGGTTTTAATTCTTCAGACACTTGTGCATTTGACCATCTTGGCAAAAACTGTTAATAGACTTGTTAAAATTGGATCCCGGTTTGTCCAATTCTTTATCTGTCTCACACAGGCTAGTGAGGAGTCCAGGACATTCAACACATCTACTACCTCGAGGTACTGGAACATGCGTAATGCTACCTGGCAAAGGAAGACAACTGAGGGCATCGGCATTTGCTATACACACACCCAGAGAGTGCATAAAAGCGTATCCATATGCCGACAAAATTAAAGCCCATCTTTGAATTCTAACAGAGACTATTGATAAGATTGTCTTATCTTCACTAAACAACCCTAACAGTGGTTTGTAATCTGACAATATAGTGAAGTGCCGACCGTGCAAATATTGATGGAACTTCTTTATTCCAAATACGATAGATAAGCCTTTTTCTCAATTTGTGAGTAACCTTTCTCAGCTGCAGAAAGCGTTCTGGGGTACATAACCTAGTGGTCTCTCAGATCCATCCTTCATCTTGTGTGACAATACTACTCCTACTCCGTAGGGAGATGCATCACAAGTGAGTATTAATTCCTTACACTGGTCGGAGTGCACTAGCTGACACGATGAGTGTAAAAGTTTCTTGACTCTTGTGAAGGCTTCCTCTTGATATGCCTTCCAGGACTTTTGGTGGTTCTTCTTCAATAATAAGTGTAAAGGGCTAACACTGTAGATAGATTAGGCAAGAATTGACAATAATTTACCATGCCCAAAAAAGACTTAAGCTTGGTAACATTAGTAGGAGAGGGCACTTCCTTGATTGTCCTGACTTTCTCCTCCAATGGATGCAACCCTTGGACACCCACTCGATGACCTAAATACCTGACTTAATTTGCTTGGAAGGTGCACTTCACATTTTTCAAACAAACACCAACCTCAAAAATCTCTTCAGAACTTCTTCTAGGTTTGCCAAATGTTCTGCTTCTCTGGATCCTGTGGTTAGGACTTTGTCCAGATACACAGGGAAGTCCGTGTAGTAAGCTTTCCATGGTTCTTTGGAAAATTGCACAGGCAGATGGCAGACTGAAGTGTAGACATGTATATTGGTACAGGCCCTTGTGCCTGTTTATAGTGATATACCTTCTTGATGTGTTGTCCAGCTTGATATGTATAGCTCATGCCCAGTATAGTATAGGATCTCCCTCCTGCAAGTTCATCATACATATCTTCAATCCTTGGGATTGGATTGATTTATAATCTCCGTAGGTGTTACTGGTTTGGTTCGGTTTCATCACAGGGACTATGGGTGCTTCTCATTCTGAAAATTGGAACGGCTGAATTATTCCTAACTTCTCCAAATGAAAATATGCCACATATTGAGACCATATCACAGCTGAGCACTTGGGGCAGGATTTTGAGGTTGTCAGGCGGGCATGGTGGACATGGTGGACAGGCCCGGGAGCAGCCGGGAAACGGTCCGCTGCCTGCGATTAGCTCGTGACCATGATTTCATTCTGATGGGCCAATTAAGACCCACCTAGCATGAAATGTGGCTCGTCACTGGTCATGATGTGCCTATCGGCCACTGGGTCGCCATTGGTCTTTGTCGAGCGACATGCAAATTATTGAATGGGTCTGCCTGGGCCAAAGTTCAAAAATGGAAGTGGTCATGACATCACCACTTCAACTGTTTCCAGTGCTCGCAAGGAATGCCATGAGCGTTATTTCCAAGCTGGTGCACCATGCAGACCATGTCGGAAGCAGCTGACAGCACCTCGTGCACACCCAGGAAGATAGTCAGTTTCTGTAGTGCCATTAGCGCTGTAAAGAGCAAGACTTCAGTGAGCAGAGCAGGACTGTAAAGCGCGAGACTTCACGTGGCTGAAGAAATGGTGCAGGGAGTAGGGCTTTAGTTTCCTGGATCACTGGGTCTGTTTCTGGCGAAGGTGGGGCCTGTACAAGTCGGATGGGTTGCACCTGAACCAGAATGGGACCAACATCCATGTGGGGAGGTTTGCTAGTTTTATTGAGGGGAGAGTTAAACAAATTTGGCATGGGGGTGGGATACAGAGTGGCGCTACAGATGGTGGTGATGCACAGCCAAATATAGAAAAGAAACTAAGTCAGTCTGAAAGGTAGAGCAAATATATACCTGTTAAGGCATAAGGGAATAATGCAAGCCTGGATTGCATCTATTTTAACCCAGGAGTGTTACAAGTAAGGCAGATGAATTGAGGGCATGGGAATATGATATTGTTGCTATCACAGAGACATGGTTGAGGGAAGGGCAGGATTGGCAGCTCAATTTTCCAGGGTATAGAATCTTCAGGCATGACGGGTGGAGTGTAAAAGACGAGGTAGCATTGCACTATTGATCAAGGAGTCAATTATTGCAGTAAGGAGGGATGGTATCTTAGAAGGCTCCTCAAATGAGGCCATATGGGTAGGACTTAAAAACAATCACTTTGCTGGGAGTGCACTATAGGCCTCCAAATAGTCAGGGGGAGATAGAGGAGCAGATATCTAGGGAAATCTCAGAGAAGTGTAAAAATAACAGGATAATAATAGTAGCGGATCCAAAATTGGCTTAGTGGCAGGAGGCAGAGGCTGGTGTTGAAGGTTGCTTTTGTGATTGGAAGCTTGTGACGAGTGGCGTACCACAGGGATCGGTGCTGAGATTCTTGCTGTTTGTCATGTACATTAATGATTTAGACGTGAATATAGGAAGTATGATCAGTAAGTTCACAGATGACATGAAAATTGGCGGTGTTGTAAATTGGAGGAATGCCTTAGATTACAGGATGATATAGATAGGCTGGTAAAATGGGAAGAGCAGTGGCAAATGGAATATAATCCTGAGAAGTGTGAGGTGATGCATTTTGGGAGGATTAACACAACAAGGGAATACCAAATGAATGGGTAGTACAGAGAATCAGAGGAGCCTTGGTGTACATGTTCATAGATCCCTGAAGGCAGCTGCACAGGTAGGTTAAGAAGGCATATGGAATACTTGCCTTTATTAGCTGAGGCATAGACTAAAAGAGCAGGGAAGAGCTATTGAAAATGCTGGTTAGGCCATGTCTGGAGTACTGTGTGCAGTTCTGGTCACCACACTATAGGAAGGATGTGATTGCACTGGAGAGGGTGCAGAGGAGATTCACCAGGATGTTGCCTGGTCTGCAGCATTTCAGCTATGAAGAGAGACTGGATAGGCTAAGGTTGTTTTCCTTAGAGCAGAGAAGGCTAAGGGAGGACCTGACAGGTATACAAAATTATAAGGGGCATAGATAGGGTAGGTAGGAAGAAACATTTCCCCTTAGCAGAGGTGTCAATAACCAGGGGGGATTTAATGTAAGGGGCAGGAGGTTTAAAGGGGATTTGAGGAAAATATTTTTCACCCAGAGGGCAGTTGGAATCTGGAACACACTGCCTGAGGGGGTGGTAGAGGCAGGAACCCTCCCAACACTTAAGAAGTAATTAGATGAGCACTTGAAACACCATACCATATGGGTCAAGTGCTGGAAAATGAGATTAAAATAGATAGGTGCTTTATGGCTGGCATGGACACAAAGGGCCGAAGGGCCTGTACTGTGCTGTATAATTCTATAACTCTATTACTCTATAAAAGCAATTTGCCGGGACACTGAAAGTAGATTTTCCAACTGTGCAATATGTTGTAATCAAACCCAACATCTAATTAGAATTATCTTGTCAGGCTCCATTTGTATACTGAGGTAAGAACAAAATCATTTTGCATACGACTGAGATGTTTCAACATTTGTTCTGTTTTCTAAACCATTACATCAACATTTGGAAAATGCAAGAAAATAATCTCATTATAATTTGCTCCAGAAAGCTTACCTTTGAATAGAGAACAATAAGTTCAAAATAAATTCTACATAGTACACAATAACACTAATACAATCTGCATATAATTGGGGAGAAACAGTGCAGCAAAAATAGTGGATTAACTGGGATAATACCATTGATCAGGGGCTACAGTTATGGAGAGACTGGAGAAGTGAGACCTCTTTTCACTGTAGCTGAGAAGGTTGAAGGTTAAGCTGATAGAAGTTACCAAGATAATGAATGATTAAGATAGCATAGCTAGTGATAGATTGTTTTTACTGGTCAGTGAGACAGTAATGAGGACACACATTTAATAAAATGGCGTTGAATTGAATCCCCAGCAGGTTTCGGGAAGACAGAGCTTGTGTGAAACATATTTACTGGTGTGTATTGGAGACCCAGGGTATTTTAGCTCTACAGTCACATCTGCAGGCCATTGGTCAGTTGCCCACCCAAGGGTGCACAAAAAGTGGCAGCTGACCTGTGGGCAGGAGAGGAGGTCTGGGCAACTGGAGGCTGACAACTGGTGCAAAGGGAAGGTAAGCAGGAAGATGGTAAGTAGGGTGTAATGAGCTCAAGGGAGACTATTAACTTTTAAAAAGAAATTTAAACTTTCAGATATTAACTGAAAAATTCACACCACAATGATTTATGTTTTAAACAAAAACTTTCACTGCATAATTGAATGAAGCAAGTACCACTAATTTAACATTATATTTCATAAACCCTTATCATTTAATCCCAAAAATCCCAATAGACCACTTTCAGTTCTGTTTTTAATTCCACCCAAGTTTCCTCAGTTTTGTCTGGCACTTGGACTTCCAGAGCTCTTCTCTCTCTCTCTCTCTCTCTTTCTCTCCCTCTATATGAGGATTCCACTGCCGATCTCTTCCACAGATATGGCTATTTTAATTCCTCACACATTCGGACTTTTCATTCTGGGCACAGGCCCCACTAGAAATTCTTACTTAGTGACACAAGATCAGGAAAACCCCTGATTCCTAATGGCCTCTATGCTCCTTGTTCTAGTTGCTGACAGATACACAATTGGCTCCTCACAGCCTTAGCTGACTCTCCCTGTTTCTGTGAGTAAATAAAATACAGATAAACCCCTGCAACCTATCCGCATGGCAACATCACACCTGGGATGTCCCAAGTAGAGATTTAAATTAACTACATTTTGCCTTCAAAACAACCCTTTGTTTCTGGGACCTACATGAATAATTATAACTCTAATGGAAACAATGGACCTCTTATTAGACCTACTAGTTTCATCAAGAAACCCAGAGTGGAATCGTCCCAGATTTGTACTAAGTGCAGGAGCGGGTGAGTAAAATGGCATTTTACCCGCTCTCTGCAATGGTGGGTTTTCACGCCATATTGTCCTAAATCCATCACATTATTTATGCATTCCCGGGAAACATCCTATTTCCATGGTGGGTGGGCTCTCATTCTCCTGCCATGCCATCAACTCACTGCTTCATCACGCCAGGCGTCATATTTAAAGTCCAGCCATGCACACCCAGCTCAGACTTCCAGCCCAGGACTACTGCAGGGAAGATGTCCATGAAGGACAAAAAGGATGCAGCCACTAAGTTTAGTACCCCATCACTGGAATGCCATTTGGACACCATGCAGGCCTGCCGTGATGTCCTCTACCCCTGTTAAGGCCGCAGGACAGGCAGAGGCATCATCAATCCAACATGGCAGGTGGTGGCTGCGATGGTCAGTGCCAATGCTGCACAAAAGAGGTAGGCCAACCAACGCAGAAAGAGGGTGAATGATCTCATCCGAGCAACCAGGGTATGGTAACCATTTCATCACTCTAAACTCACACACTCAAGCCCATCACACATTCACTGGCATCTCACTCACTGCCAGCTCAAGGGACATCACCACTCTCACACACACCCTCATTTCCATCTGGCCTTATATCCTCTGGAGACTGCCTCCTCAGGCATCAACGTCTTGAGGCCACCTGCACAGATCAACATGAGCCCCCACACACACCCTGGGTTACCCTCCTTCCCCAGTACAGCCCTTGTCCTGCAGCCCCTTCCCTTGCCTAAGGCCACTTCTCCCCCTTTGCCAAGCAAGCCCTAGCCCTGCAGCCATTCAAAAGCCACCCACATATGGTTGATCTGGTAGGTAGAGACTTGCCGTGAGCCCCCCTAAAAGTGATGTGGTGCTGTCTGTGAAGCCTGTTGCTCATGACTGTGAGTGCTGTGGTGTCATAGCCTGGAGATACCCCAGAAGATGCGCTAGGGGTTTCCTGCACGAGAACTGCATGGGAAAGCCAAGGAAGTTTAAACTACTGTTGGGAAATTACCCTGCACCTGGAACCATCCAAAAATCTGAGGTAAATCCAAGACTTTGGATGCTTCAGACTCTCTTAGCAGAATAGTTACCCAGGAAAAGTTAGAACAATCCTAACACCTGGGTAACGATGGTACTGACCTCCCCCAATACCCCACTGGACCCCCGACTACCTACTGACCCCCCTACTTCTCTCCCACACCACCCCCCCAACCAACTTCCCTCCCACCCCATCAACTACCCCCACCCACAGATTATCCGCACCCTCTGACCCCCGACTACCACCATGCCCCCGACTACCCCTCATCCCTGACCACCATCCCACCCCTCCAATATCCCTCCACACCCCTAACCACCCTCACAACTCCTGACTACCCACCCACACCTGACCACTGTCCAATCCCCCCAACTACACCAGGACCACCCCCACTCCCCAACTATGCTCACCCCCTGACTACACCCTTAACCAATTGACATCCCCAACTACTTGACCATTCCCCCGATCACCCACACCCCCCCAGCTACCTGACACCCCTCACCCAATCCTGACCCACCCTACCCACTTACATTTCATACATTGTCTCCTGTCAAAGTGGCTGGGACCTTTAAACTTACCCAGTTTACTGCACCTAGTGCCGTATAAAGTGCTGTCCTGTACTAAAAGGGTTCCAGGAGCAACTACACTGCATGTTTCTCACCAGGCCCAGGATGGAAGTGTGGGCAAGAAATGTGCAGCTCCAGACTTGAGTAAGTAAAAAGGAGCAGAGTGGCAATCTGAAGGTGATGTAACCCCCTAGTTATCCCTCCCTAACCGGCCTCTAAAACCCACCTCCACACATCCCTCACTCCCCACCCTAGGCTCCCTGATCTCTCCATGTCTAATACCCCTGATTTAGCTCTCACTGCAATCCAAAATCTCTTCATTCTTATCCCAGCAGCGCCCACTACTAAGTTCTGGCATTGCTGTGACTTGCTGGCCAATCAGACTGGCTGGCAGCAGTCGAGGGAGGGACGTCCTCCCACTGAGGGGCGGAAGTCCCACTGTCACCTCATTCATGCCACTGGCCGCGCTTTATTGCTGCGGGTTGGCCTAGTTGAGTATGGGTTGAAATGGCACTGACTTTCCTTTTGGGGTGGGGGCGTGGGGGGGGGGGGGGGGGGGGGGGGGGGGGGGGGCGGGGGAGGCAGCAGTGTCTATTGATATTAAATGGGGCAATTTCTACAATTGCCAGGCAATCCCCAGTGCCAGTTTTACATCCAATTGCAAAGTTGAAATTTGACCCCCAAATTTTATTAATTGCTACAAGCATGTATTAGAAACATCAACAACAGCATTCTGCATTTTCATAGAAATGTTCGCATGCAGGGAAAACCTATCAAAGTATTTAACAGAACAATAGATAATGAGCAGATACGAAGCAGAAGGGAAAAGCAAGAGAGTTTACAGGTACATTGAAAGGATGGTTGAGTACTAAGGATGCCTTTGAAGATAAAATATTTGAAGTATTGGGGGAGTGAGTATGGTGGGGTAGCAGGTGTAATCACTGGTAATAGAATGCAGGGAATGGGGAATGAAGGAATACTGGGGGTATATAGTGGGTGAGGAAACTGAAGGAGGAGGGGAATGATGCCAGGTCGAATACTCAAAGGTGAGGATGAGGATCTTAATTTCAATTAGCTGCTGGGAATGGAGGGTGTAAGCCAATGCTAACTTATTAAAGACAAGGCTGATGGTGGACCATCTTACGGAAGTGATGAAGCAGGATGTGGCTGTTTGACTGAATTGAGGTTGAAGGCTCATAGCAGGGAAATTCAGTTAAAAGAATAATGGCAAAAACTGAGCCACAATGTCACAACTGTTAAAGAAAGCAGGCATTGTGATGCTCCAAATGTGGGTAGGTTGTTCTTGAAATCAAGCAATACATCAAGGTTGCAAAATTCTAGGCTTGAAGCTTACCTACAGCCTAAAACTTACCTGCAGTTATTACCGGCTACTGATTTACTTCAACAGTTTGTATAAGGTTACTTAAGCGTACAGTAAGCGTTACTTAAGGAGAAGTTAGCAGCTCGTTTGATCACAAACCATATATGAGCAATGGCATGGGGATTCCACCTGTTTGTTTGCAAAGAGCAATCTGAAGTATGGTTATTTTTAATGTTAATGTAACTACTGTTGTTCATGGTGAGGTTTCAGATAGATTTATTGAAATAAATTTTTGGCATCTTTGGATGGAGTTAGCTCACTGTTATGTGACAACAAAAATCTTAACTATATACAAAGGCAATATCAAAAGTCTGTCCCATGCCTACAGGTTTACACACCAATTAAGAATAGTGTGAACACTTCAGGCAAGTAAGATCTAAAAGTTTCTCAAAATGTTTAATCGTAGAAGCTGATTTCACAGCCTGTAGTACTCCACTGCAAGGTAAGTCATCATTATGCAGTAATGACCTTAAAAAATGTCTTTGGTTGATAAATGTACTTACAATTGTTTTCTGATGGTACTTATTTAAAGACACTTAAAATCTTTGATAAAGTCTCTACAAAAGTCACAAATGGACAATACAATATATTAGATATATATTATACCAGTTGTAAAGTGGAAGATAGACAACTAAAAGAACTACTAATTAATTATCATAAGTGAAGATTTTGCAATGAACTTCTTTTCCCATGTTATAAACATGACAAGACAATTTTTAGGAACTGTGACCAAACAAATAATCAATTTTCAAAGTTTATGGTTTCTTCAACATTTTCACCATCACCCAAGATCAATAATTACTATCCTTACTCAGTAACCTGAATTTCTTAAGCTATGTTTTCTAGATGTTTACTGTTTCTGGGCCACTATTAATTCAAAACCTGTATCAACAAATGAATCATTGTCCTCCATCCAAAAAGCCAGCTGTGAATGATAGAGCAGGAGCTAATCTTTACATACTTTTAATAAGCATTTATTTAGAGTTACACATTACAAGCATACACCACCTAACCCAACAACCACAGTCTTTTGCCTGTATCTATTTATTAGCAGCATAAACAAACCCCTACCACCTCCACAGAATTAAACAATTAACAGGCTCCATTCTCTTCAAAATAAAAATTAGAGTATATACGACTAACAAAATTCCATAAAATCATTAAAAAATAGGAGCAAGATTAGGCCATTTAACCCCTCAAGCCTACTCCACCATTCAGAAAGATTATGGCTGATCTGATTGTGGCTTTAACTCCACCTTCTTGCCTGTCCCCCATAACTCTTGACTCCCTTGAAGATCAAAAATCTTCTAACAATTTCAAAACAAACTACCTACAGAATTTTTTTTTAATTCATTCATGGGATGTGAGCATTGCTGGCTAGGCCAGCAGATTTTGCCCATCCCTAATTGCCCTTGCTCAAAGGGCATTTAAGAGTCAAGCACATTGTTGTGGGTCTGGAGTCACATGTAGGCCAGAGTGGGTAAGGATGGCAGGTTTCCTTCCCTAAAGAAAGGAAGGTCCAGAGGGCCATTAGTGAACCAGATAGGTCTTAATAACAATTGAATTATTATCATCATTAGACCTTTAATTCCAAGTTTTTTTTACTGGATTCAAATTTCACTATCTACTATGGTGGGATTCAAGCCTGGGTCCCCAAAGAATTACCCTGGGTCTCTGAATTACTAGTCCAGTGACAATATCACTATGCCACAGCCTCCCCTTATATATTCTGTATAAAGCATTACATTGCTTATCTTGTATCTCAGAATAAATTTCAAACACTCTCTAATGTTTAATTCTCTTTATTTTACTCCTCATTAATGTGTTCTCAACTTCATTGTCAGCAGCCAAAACTTCACAATCTGCTGCTAGGACTGTTCTGTGGCCTTTGTTTAATTGTCTCATCTCTTCAAACTGCAGCCTGCACTTGAACTTTTATGTCTTTTGGGGCTACTACTGTGGGATTACCCCACCCTGTACTACTGGAGGGGCTTTCTCCAGAGTGTGGTTTTTTCTGACACAAGAGTTACTTCTAAACCTGCTATCAGCATTGCCACTGTGCTTTTTCTAACTTTCCACTTTATACTTGCCAGTGGCTTTTCCTGCATGTCCCACAATTATCGCATCCCTCCACTCACTAGACTCCTCTGGAAGATATGTCACCCACGTAACCACTCTGGACAATTAGCCTTTGGATGTGATAGCTCTGTCCTGTGTGTCATGATCGCTACCCTTAATCTACCATATTCTGTTCCTCAGGACTTAAATCACAAAACACATGAGCATTTGAAGTACAAGGTGAATAAAAGTAAAATACTGAAGATGCTGGAAATCAGAAATAAAAACAGAAAATGCTGGACAAACTAAGCAGGTCTGGCTGCATCTGTGAAGACAGAAACAGTTAAAGTTTCAAGTCTAACACAGGACTCAAAACATTAACTATTTCTCTCTCCACTAAAGCTGCCAGACCTGCTAAATTTTTCCAGCACTTCCTGTTTTTATTTGAGGTACAAGGTGCCTCCTTTACTTCTGTCGGCTGCCCAGAATCTGAGATTTTGTAATTAATTCCACTTAATCATGAGGTATGAACTTTAACAGTTTGATTGCTATATTTGATAAGTACTATTTTATCATCATGACATATTACCTTCCCAGAGTCTTTCCATTCCGATGACCCCATCATTTACAAAATACCAAATCTCCTGAATTAAATTCAGTCTCAGCTGATATTATACAACTTCTTGGTGCTTTCCAAATTTTCTCCAAGACCCTATCCTTGATGAAAGCCCATTTTGCTGCCTGTAAAGCATTCAAATGTAAAGCATCCAACCATCTGGAATGAAATCTTTGCATGAACTACCCGTGTCAGGACAGTTGTTAACTTGCAGTCTGGTTAGTCAGCTAAAATTTTGTGCAGTATTTCATCGATCCCCATATGGTTCCTTTCACAAAGCCAGTGCTAAAAGGACTTTCAGCTATAGAATGATCATAATGTTCATGTTTTTACATGTCTCGGAAATCATCATTGGCAAATTTCCTGCTATTATCAGTCAGAAACTTCACTGGTGCCCCAAGTCTGATCCCCATCTATTTCTCCATCAGTTTGTCTATAAATAATCCTGCTGTCCTTATTAAGTGCTGTTGTAGAAAGATTAAATCGGGTCATAAGAACACAAGGAATAGGAGCAGGGGTAGGCCATCTGGACCTTTGAGCCTGCTCCGTCCATTCAATAAGATCATGGCTGATCTGATTGTGGCCTTAACTCCACTTCCCTGTCTGCCCCCATAACTTTTGACTCCCTTATAATCAAGAATCTGCCCAACTCAACCTTGAGTATATTCAGTAGTCCAGCCTCCACATTTCGCTGCGTTAGAGAATTCCAAAATTCCATAACCCTCTTTGAGAAGAAATTTCTCCTTACCTCTGTCTTAAATGGGAGAGACCTTATTTTTAAACTCTGCCCCCTAGTTCTAGATTCCTCCATAAAAGGAGACGACCTCTTAATATTTACCCTGTCAAACTCCCTGAGAATCTTGTATGTTTCAATAAGTTCACTTCTTATTCTTCTGAACTCCAATGAATATAAGCCAACCTGCTCAACATTTCCTCATAAAACAATGCACCATCTCGGGAATCAGTGAAGTAATTCTTCTCTGAACTTTTTCTAATGCAAGCATATTCCTTCTTAAGTAAGGTAATCAAAATTGCACACAGTTCTCTCGGTGTGGTCTCACCAATGCCCTGAACTGTTGTAGCAAGACTTCCCTGCTTTTATACTCCATCTGCTTGAGGAAACAGCCAACACTCCATTTGCCTTCTTAATGATCTGCTGAAACTGGATGCTGACTTTTTGTAATTCATGCACAAGGACACCCAAATCCCTCTGTACCACAGCATTCTGTGATCACTCTCTATTTAAACAATATGCTGCTTTTCTATTCTTCCTACCAAAGTGGACAATCTCACATTTCTCACATTATACACCATGTTCCAAATTTTTGCCCACTCACTTAACGGTCAGGATTTTCCATACCTGCCCATCGCCGCGATCTTCCAGTCCTGCCGCAAGTCAATGGACTTCTGGCTGGGGCACCGCCTCGACCCCAGCAGGTCCCGCCCATGATTGGGCCAGAAAATCTAGGGCAATCTATCCATATCCCTTTGCAGACCCTTTATATCTTGCTTACAACTTGCATTCCTACCTAACTTCGTATCATTAGCAGATGTGGCTACAATATAGACTGTTCCTTCATCTAAGTCATTAATAAAAGTCATAAATAGTTAAGGTCCCAGCATTGATCCCTGTAACACTCCACTAGTTACAGTTTGCCAACCTGAAAATAGCCCATTTATCCCGACACTATGGGCAGAATTTTTAGGTCAGGTGGGCACAATTAGCAGATCCAGGGTTGACCAGGGAATGGACCGTCGACTGCGGTCGGGCCCTGACCGCGATTTCAAGCTGGTTGGCCAGTTAACGGGCAGCCAGCGTGAAGCACGTGCTGACAAGTTCAGCATTGCTGGGGTGGGGGTGGGAAGAAAGCATGTGCTGACACAGCGCCGGCATGGGCGAGCACTGACAGAAAGTTTCCTGAAGTCAGAGACCTGCCTCAGGGAGCTGAAGACCTGAAGAGCATTAAATAATGTTTTTCAAATCAGGAAAAAAAATGTCCAAGCAGCACAATCAGTCACCTGAACATATACGTGATAACAATGCTGCCCATAAGTTTCCATTTTTTCTTTCATTTAATAACGGAAACATCATCCCGCCCTTGGATGAGGTTTCATGAAAAATGCAAAGCCAATTTGCCTGTCTGCCAACTGTAAGGTTGGACGGACCTCGAAAATTCATAGACAATTGCACTCTTAATAACCTTAATTGGCCTTTTAATTGTCAGTGAGCTGCTTCCGACTTTTGCATGCACCCTCCAACCAAAATATTGCACAATTTTGCATCCGATCGAGTTGGCCGCGTACCTGCTCGATCAGTGTAAAATGCTGTCCTATATTTCCTGTTAGTTACCCAGTCTTCTATTCTTGCTAATATAGCACCCCAAATACTGTCTCCTGTAGTTATCATTTTTCTGCTTTTTAAAAACGATGCGGGCATCGTTGGCTAGGTCATTATTTTATTGCCCATCCCTAATTACCCTTGAGAAAGTGGTGGTGAGCCACCTTCTTGAACCGCTGCAGTCCAAGTGGTATAGCTACATCCACTGTGCTGTTAGGAATTGAGGGATTCAACAATGGTAATGCCATTGAATGTTATTTGAGGTGGTTCTAGGATTTTGACCCAGTAACATTGAAGGAATGGCGATACAGTTCCTAGCCAGGATAGTATGTGGCTTGGAGGGGAACTTGAAGGTGGTTATGTGATCATGCATCAGCTGCCCTTGTCCTTCTAGGTGGTAGATGTCATGGATTTGGAAGATGCTGTCAAAGGAGCCTTGGTGAATTACTTAAGTGCATCTTACAGATGGTACACACTGCTGCTACTATGTGTCAGTGGTGAAGGAGTGGCAGTTGATGGTGGAAGGTGGGGTGCCAATCAAGAGGGATAATTTGGCCTAGATGGCTTCTTGAGTGTTGTGGGAGCTGCACTCATCAAAGCAAGTGGAGAGTATTCCATCACACTCCTGACTTGTGCCTTGTAGATGGTGGACAGGTTTTGGAGAGTCAGGAGGTGAGTTACTCGCCTCAGATTTCCAAGCCTCTAACCTGCTCTTGTAGCCACAGTATTTATATGGCTAGTCTAGTTCAGTTTCTGGTCAATGATAGCCCCCAGGGTGTTGATAGTGGGAAATTCAGCAACGCTAATGCCATTGAATGTTATTTTACACATCAGTTCAAGTCTGAATGTTTTCCAGGTCTGGACATGGACTGCTTCAGTATCTGAGGAGTTGCAAATGGTGCTGAACATTATGCAATTATCAGCAAACATCCCCACTTCTGACCTTATGATGGAGGTAAGATCATTGATGAAGCTGCAGAAGATGGTTGGGCCTAGGCATTACGCTGAGGAACCCCTGCAGTGATGTCCTGGAACTGACATGATTGACTTCCACTGACCACAACCATCTTCTTCTGTACTAGGTATGACTTCAACCAGTCGAGAGTTTTTCCCCAATTCCCATTGACTCCAGTTTTGATAGGGCTCTTTGATGTCCACTCGGTCAAATGCTGCCTTGATGTCAAGGGCAGTCACTCTCACCTCCCCTCTTGGGTTCTGTTCTTCTTTCCATGTTTGGACTAAGGCTGTACTGAAGTCAGGAACTGAGTGGCCCTGCTGAAACCAGGGAAAACCCTTTACGTGATACTTTATTAAGTGCCTTTTGGAAATCCAAATACACTACATCTACTGGTTCCCTTTTATCTACCCTGCTTGTTAACATCCTCAAAGAACTCCAATAAATTTATCAAACATGATTTATCTTTCACAAAGCCATGCTGACTCTGCCAGATTGTGTTATGATTTTATAAATGTCCTGCTACTACCTCTTTAATAACAGATTCTAGTGTTTTCCCAATGACACACATTAGGCCAACTTATCCAAAGCTTTCTATCTCTCTTTTTTGGAACAGAGGTGTTTCATTTGCTGTTTTCCAATCTGCTGGGACCTTTCTAGGATCTTGGGAAGTTTGAAAGAATACAACTAATGCATCCACTATTTCTGCAGATACTTCTATTAAGATCCCAGGTTCTAGGCCATCAGGTCCAGCAGAGTTGTCAGCCTTAAATTCCAATACCTTACCCATTACTTTTTCTCTAGTGGTCGTGATTGTTTTAAGTTCCTTCCTCCTATTGCTTTTTGATTTTGTACTATTCTTGGAATGCTTTCTATGTCTTATACTGTGTAGATGCCATTTCCTTGTTTCCCATTATTAATTGCCCAGTCTCACCCTCTAAGGGGCTAACACTCACTTTAGTGCTCTTTTTGTTTTTACTGTCTGTTTTTATATTTCTTGCTGGATTTCTGTTATACTCAATTTCTCCCTATTTATTGATTTTTTTTAGACATCCTTTGCTGGTTTCTAAAGGTTTTCAATCTTCTAGCCTACCACTAATCATCACAGCATTGTATACTTTTTCTTTCAAAATGATATTGCCCTTACCTTCCTATGTTAGTCACGAATTGTGCATCCTTCTGGTAGAATCCTTCTTCTTCAATGGGCTATTTCTTTGCTAAGAGTTATAACACATCTCCTTAAATGTCTACCACTACTTTTCTACTGTCTTATCTTTTAACCTATTTTCCCAGTCCACTTTAGCCAACTTTGTCTTCATACCTAAATTGCCTTTGTTACTAATTATGGACCCACATTTTTCACTCATAAACTGAATTTTAATTTCTATCATTCTATGATTACTTTTGCCAGGAGGATCCTTTACTATGTGGTCTTTAATTAATCCTGTCTCAATACACATTACCAAATCCAAAATAGCCAGGTCTTTGGTAGGTTCCAGAATGTATTGTTCCAAGAAACTGTCCTGAATATACACATGAACTTATCCTCCCGCCTACCCTTTTCCAATTTTATTTGCCCAATCAAGGTGAAGATTAAAGTCACCCATGATTATTACAGTAGCTTTCTTGCAAGTCCCTATTGTTTCTTAATGTTTACTCTATCATTTAGTGTAATTACTGTTAGGGGTTGAAGTGGGAACCAGGGGGCTTAAACTAGTAGGGTTAATATTAAAATGCTTTACTAATCTTAAAATAAGTGCTGTGGTTATGAAGGTTCCTTGCATAAGCATGATGGGATATTTGACAATATGGGGGACCATGGGAATTTATAATATAATATAAAAGCTGGGGATTACTAATGCTGTAAGTAGCTGATAATTGCAAGTTGTTATTGAGAAGTACGAGACACTGAGTCATGCTGAAGATAAACTTGGAACAAGGCATGATTGAAGAAAGGGAGCAAAACAAAGAAAGGCACTAAATGAGTAACCACAGCTAGATGGCCTTAGAATTGTTAACTGATATTTAAAACAAAGGAAGCAATATGTAACGAATACACGTTGAGGCACCTTCCAGGCACTGCTGAGAGATGATCTCCCCTGTCTGCATACTTGGGATAAACTTTGCTTGATTTACTTGCAGCTAAACGTTGAGTGAGTTTGATTTGATACTCCACAACAGGGGCCTATAAATCACATCCACCAGTGACTTCTTATCTCCATCCATCTGATTCTTGATCCTTTGATCTAAGATCATTTCTCACCATTGTACCGATCTCATCCTTTATTAGCAGAGCTACCCCATCTTCTTTTCCTTTCTGCCTGTGCTTCAGAAATTTCAAGTACCCTTGAATATTCAGGTAATAGCTTTGGTCAACTTGCAAAAATGAGCAGAATCATCTCAGATTTGCACTAAGTGCGGTCGCAGGTGGGTAAAATTACATTTAAGCCGCCAGCTGCAATGGTGGGTTTTCACGCCGTATCATCCCAAACCCGTTGCATTAGCTATGCATTCCCAATAAAAATGCCTTTCCATGGCAGGCAGGCTGTCATTCCCCCGCCACGCCATCACCTCGCTGCTTCATCATGCTGAGCGCCGTAGTTAAAGCCCAGCTATGCGTGCGTATCCCAGTGCTTCCAGCCCAGGCCTACTGCAGGGAAGATGTCCACAGGATGGGTAACAGCATGACCTAACAGGTTTGTGAGGCAGTAGCAGTGGTGATCAGCAGCTCTGATGAAGTCATATGGACTCAAAGCATTAACTCCATTTCTCTCTCCACAGATGCTGCCAGACTAGCTAAGTTTTTCCAGCATTTTCTGTTTTTATTTCAGATTTACAACATCCACAGTATTTTGCTTTTACAATAATGTCCTGACTTCCACTGACTTTTCAAAAATAATTGCCTCATCGTATTTCATGTCAAGTTTCATTGCATCTTTTTGATGGAAGGTTTCCTCAACAGCATAAGTATCTCACTAGGGACCACATCATAATATATAAAATGGCTTATTCCAGATATTTTACATGGAATTACAACTCCTTTTAGTGACATCAATGTGTGGTCATCACCAAACTTAAATAATTAGTACTTTTATACTCCTTAACCTTGTGATGATCCTCAATACATAGTGAATCAAGGTAGAATCTTATAAAATTTGTTCCATGTACTGTTGAAGTGCAAGTACTATCTAGCACTGTAAAGCTAAAGGGGTCTGCATCTAACACATTCATCACCGGATAAAAACATCTTGTGACCAGCATAATTTGTTTGCATTCATCATTAACTTCATCCTCTTCCTCAGAATTATTTTCATAATGCATCATTTTGAGGACCTGCCTCTATGATTTGTGTAGTTAATTGCATAATGATACTTGGAGTCACATCTGAATTATCTATTAACTATTCCTTGGGCATGCCTGGGATTTATTTGTCTATTATTGCTTTTCGAATCCTGTAGATGTTGAAGGCCAATCAGCCCCAGGACATTACTGCAGGAGTTCTCCAGGGTAGTGTCTCAGGCTCGACAATCTTGAATTGCTTCATCAATGGTGTTCCGTCAATCATAAGGTTATACGTAGGGTGTTTGCTGAAGATTCCACAGTGTTCAGTTCCATTTGAAACTCCTCAGATAATGAAACATCCCATGCCCACACGCAGCAATACTTGGACAGCATTCAGGCTTCAGTAAGTAGTATTCACTGACACAAGTGCCAGGCAGTAACTATCTCTAACAAGAGAGAATCTAACCAGCTCCCCTCCACATTCAATGAAATTGCCATCATTGAATCGCCAACCAAATTAAGACCCTCTGAGAAGAAGTTCCTCCTCATCTCAGTCTTAAATGGGAGATATATTTTTTTCTGAAATGGTGCCCCCTAGTTCTAGATTCACAATGAGGAGAAACATTCTCCCAGCATCCACCCTGTCAAGTCCCTCATAATTGTATATGTTTCAGTAAGATCACCTCTTATCATTCTAAACTCCAATCAGTATGGACCCAACTTGCTCAACGTTTCCTCATGAGATAACCTCTTCCTAACAGGAATCAGCCTCATGAACCTTTTCTGAACTTCCTCCAATGCAAGTATTACTTTGGGGGCTGTTCCCATGGGTCAGGCAAGAGAGACAGTCTATACAATTTTCAAATATAAATAGACTTTACTATTAGTTTAACTTATAATTGAAAAAAATTAAGATATATAAAAAGCACCTTTAAGAAACTCAAGCCATCCCAAAGCATTATAGCAACATAGGAAACACAGCAGTCAATTTGCTTACAGCAAGGCTCCGCAAACAGCACTAAAATATAGGGCAGGATTTTCCCGTCAGTGAGCGGGTGGCAAGGCCCGCTCACTGACGCATAAAATGACACGCGGTGACATCAGGCAAAACTCCCGACGTCACCGCGCCCCATTTAAATTTTCAGGTAGAAGGGGTGCAGCAAAATCTCTCGCTCGCCTGCCAACCTGTCAATGGCCAATTGAGGCCATTGGCAGAGTAATTAAAACAATTAAAGAATCCTGCCCATCCAACCTTAAGGTTGGCAGGCAGGCCAGGAGCCCCGGCAGGAACTAGAAAAAGCATGAAACCTCATCCACGTGTAGGATGAGGTTTCATGTAGGTTTTTAAAAATTTTAATAAAGTTTTTGTTAAAATTATGGACATGTCCCAACTCATGTGACATGAGGGGACATGTCAGGAATTTTTTTTTTCTCTATTTTTAATTTCTGTCACAGAACAGCCGATCTCCCTGAGGCAGCACTCAGCCTCAGGGAGATGAGTGCGCTCTTTCGTGTGCATGCACGAAGGAACGCACTCTCGATTTTGGGATTCCGCCCCCCACCCCCCCACCACCAGGCAGTGCACAACGTTTCTGTGTGGGCGTCACACTGGGCGGGCCTTAATTGGCCTGCCCACGTAAAACGGCGCTGCGCCTCTGATCTTGCCGATCGGAAGCGCGCCTGTGCACGCCCGCCCTTCAACTTCGCCCCCGACAGGAGGAAAGTCCTGCCCATAATATACTATCCAGATTAATCTGCCTTTAAGTAATGTTGGTTGAGGGATAGATCTTGATCAGAACATTAGGGAGAACTCCTTTGTTCTTCTTCAAAACGGTATATCATGGGATCATTTACATCCACCTGAGAGGGCAGGTAAGCCCTCAGTTTAATGTTCTATCTGAAGAATGGCCACCTCCAACAATGCAGCACTCATTCAGTACTGCACTGAAGTGACACCATAGATTTTGAACCCACAACCTGCTGACTCAGAGGAAAAGTGCTAGTACTTATCCAATTTGCGGGCCTAGTTAACTGTTTTTGCCAATTTAACCAAAAAGCAATTTCAAATTCTCAATAAGGTTGATATTCCTGAAGAAAAAGGAGGTGAGATCATTTTATCTTTAGGCGATAGCATAAACTGGATGACAGTGATTAAACCATCTATTATACATCTCTTCTGATTTTCATTTCCATTGAATTCAAACGGATCAATAATTCCCAAATTTAGAGCCTTAGAGATGAAATATAAAATAATCAGGATTTTTTTAATACAATACAAAGGTATAAGACAAAATTCACATATATACATATATATATCTATATATATCATTTTAATTTAAAGACAATTGCTTTTCTGCCACCCTCGAAGGAAAGCACATCTCTAAAAAATTTACAGGAAGCAGTTTTAATTTTATAATGTTACAGCTTTTCAAGTGCAAAATTTGGAAAATTTTTGCAGCTTACAATTTTGAAATTTGTCTGTAGTTATTGAAGATAAAATTATTATTGGTGGAACTTTATAATTAATTGCAGATTGCTAGCAAAATGTGGCACTAATTAGGTCAATTATGTTTTTGTAAATTGCTAGTAAGGCTTTGTTCTAAATTACCTCAATGTTTAACTAATTCTGTTGAAAAAAGCAAGACAATAGGAAACATGACAGAAGGGTAAATAATGATTTGGTGCAGTAATTAAATTTATAAGTCAGGTTAAGAAGGAAGAACACAAAAATGTTTAATTTTGTGATGTACACCATGAGCCGAATTTTACAAGTCACCTGCAGGTGTGAAAGCAGGTGGGTGGACCAAGAAACTAGGGTGCTATGCCACTGGTGACATAACCACCGGCAGTCCACCCACCCCTGCTCCATTTTACAGGCAGCCAGGCAAGCATTGGGTGGGTCGCCTGCCTGCCCATGGCCCAATTAAGGCCCTTAAGCGGGCAATCAATGTCCCATTTAGGGCCCCACCCTGCTGCCGCTCTGATATAACAGGTGGCAGGAGAGACCTGAGCCCATTGTGTAGCTGGGCATATTTAACTCTGCAGCTGCTGGTCAACAAAAAGGGGGATGTGTCTCCTTCCCAGTCCCCTGTTTCAATCAGAGGACTCCCCCTCCTATAGTTTTGGCTTCCTATGCACAGCCTCCGCCGCCTGCCCTGTCCAACACGTCCCTTCACCCATGCTTGTCAGCATGGCTGCAGTGAAATCTCGGACTTACCTGAATGTCCTGGTCCACCACTCTTGCTTGGCGCTGCCCGTGTGCAGGGCTGCCGGCCTCCAATTGGCCAGCAGGTCTATGAGGCGGGATATCCTCCTGGAGATGGATGAAGTTCTGTTTCATACTAACTAAAGGGCTGAAAAATTAAAGCGCAGCAAGCTAGAGACAGGCTGATTTCCAAAATTTAGCCTGGAGCGCATGGAGCATGCCCTCAACATAAAATTTAGCCCCAAAAGTACAACGAATCACTGTTGCAGAATGTCACCATCCTAATTCCTTGCAAGCTGATAGGAGGATCAGTTTGGGGTGTTCCTGCTGAACACACACCACTTAAAAAATAATGTGCACCTTGCTGAAGTAAGATGATGCATTATGAAGTACCAACCAGAGGTCAAATATTTTGAATGATACATTTATTATTGATTTTCAACTAGGATACATAGAGCTCTGGCTAGAATTTTCTCTATTCATGGCCGAAAAAGGAGCACTTAATCCTGCATGTTTTAGTTTTCTCTCTTTTGTTAAATGCTATTGAACACCTGGCTTTGTTGATTTAAAAATATGTTTCTCCCCATTTTTTCTGAAGCACCCTGCTCGGTCCATGTTGCTGTTATGAATGGCAGTTTGAGATAATGGGGGTGGCAAAGAGGAAAAATCATAGTTGCACTTGGCCTTGCCATCATCTAATATCCGCACAAATGCGTTGATTCCAGCTGGAGTTCCTGGATGATGGTCAGTACTGGAAACTGTCTGACTGTTCATCATCTCATTCACCCCAGCCTCTGGGGCAATGAGGCCAATAAAAGTGGCACCACTCTTTCTGCAGCCTAGAAATTAATCAACAAATATGAGGGCCAACACCCTGTTCAAATGGAATAGATGCAAAAGGAGTTGTAAATTGGAGGAGGAAGCATGACACCAATTCCTTTTTAGGCTGTAGTTTACTGCTTTTGCACTATTGTGATATGAGCTGATGTGCAACATTTTCAGATGTGAGTCTCATTTATCTCCATGTAAATGAATATAAAGGAATACCTCTCACAATTGCTCAGTATTTATGCCAGGTTTGGCCTTTAATGTGTACATCCATCTGGAATGCATACAAAGGATGCTCAGTGGGTGCATACTTTTAACAAGCCTTTACAAGGTTTTTTTCTGTAAAGTTTACAGTACAGTTTTACTGCAGTCTTCTTGGTGAGACAGTTTTTCCATATTTTTAAAATTTGTAGCGGAAATAATAATTCGGGGAAAAGAAATGGTCACCATCAATCCTTAGTATCAATCCTTAGTGAAAGATTGCTTCCAAAGCATCTCTGTTTCATGGTAGAGGTGTGACAATAGGAAAGAAGGCATGTCAGGAAGGTCATCAGGTCCCGGATCCCAGACCTGCTACAGCTCTTGGCACTCATATTACCAATCAGGTGCAACAGGAAGCTCAGCTGGTTTATGCCAACAGCTCTGTGCTGCAAGGATAGCTGCGGTGAATTTGAGATGTGGGGGTGGCACTATCAGTTAGTGCAAAGATCACCACTGCCTCCAGTTGTCAGGCTAATGGCTCATTTCTAGTTAATCTTGCAGTATGAGGTCCTGCGCTACGCACAAAAGCACGAAAAAGGTGACTTTTGCTTTGGTCTGATAGGGCAGCATTTTTAAAAAGATCCATTTCTCAGCATTGATGCATTTCCCAAAGGACTGGGGACAGGATTTTTCCATCATCGGGTGGGTGCGCACCCAACCTGAATGGGGGAAAAATAGCGGGTGATGATGTCAGGCGAGCATCCCAATGTCATCGCACACCCTCACAAATTTCACTCGGCGGGTGTGCGCGAGAAGCAGCAGTGTGCCCGCCAACACATAAGAGGCTTATTAAGGCCCTTAGTCAATTAATTAAATGGAATTTTTCACTGCCGGTCCAACCATTCGGTTAGTGAGCTAACGAGTTGGACAAGTGGCCTCTGCATCTTTTGCATAGCTGCATTCATGGGTGGGATGAGTTTTCAACCAGTGATTAAAAAAAAAAAATAAAAATATTAAAACTCATTTTTAACATGTCCCTGCTCATGCCTACATGAGGGGACATGTTTTCCTTATTTTTCAATTGTTTATTTTTAATGTTAAAAACCTTCAGCTCCCTGAGGCAGCTTTGTGCCTTCAGGGAATTTTGACTGAGCACACCCAGGCACACGCGCTGACTTACACACTCATCCTCCTCACACCACCCACCACACCAGGCAGCGCTGAATATTGCAGCATGTGATTCACATTGGCTGCCCATTAATTGGCCAGCCAGGGTGAAATCGCAGTCAGGGCCCAATCGTGGGCTGTGGTCAGTTTCGCAGCCACTCCTGGGCTTTCTCTCTGCAACCACCTGACGAGGTAAAAATCCTGCCCTGGAAGTCACAAAAAGCTGCCATTTGTTCAGTCGGAAGGTGCTTGAAAATTTGAATGTGGTAAACATTTATCCTATATTGCATGTTGACTGTGTGCCTTGCTGGAATGTATGTGTGCAACAGATGCAATGAAAGAGCTGTTAGATTGCATGAAAGCTTAATCCCTCACCTTCCTCCTGGTCTGCCAATTCTTCCCCCCACTCCTCCCCTCCACCCACTCCCACAGCTCTTGGAAAAGCTGACAAATTATTAATCTTTATTTCAGCTTTTTCTAAAGGCACTAGAAGATCCTGCTTGGTATGAAAGAACCTTTATGACATCTTTTAGACATTATCAGTGTATCCTCCTTCATGTTCAAGCGGACTTGACCAAAAACTGGGCATTTACTCCTACCAATCAGCTTTGGCTTATTATCCCAAGCATGATTGAAAATAAAAATTAGACATTTTATTTAGTGGTGATTAGAAGTGCTCAAATTATTGCTCCATCATCATTATTTTCTCAACAGTTATTTTATTTTATTTTCTCGTCAAACATAAAAGTCCAGATTTTCATGACTGTCATATTTGAACAGAAGAAGAAGAGCTTTAAAAATGGCGGGCGGGACCCAGTTCCAGGATTTCCATCCCTATTCCCATTCCCAGCATTTTTTCCTAGTGCAGGACAAGGGTGTGGGTAGTGATCCCACACTCAGCACTCCCATCCTTGCTGGTTCTATTGGGAAAGATGGGTATTTCAGACCACCCCTCCGCACTTTGATGGAACTAGGCTAGCTTTTGCAGGAGATGGGGTTCACAGCTCCTCAGAGGAGCTGACAACCACAGTGGTCAGGAACCAACCAAACAATCAGACATCCAACATTCCCGGCATTCAATCTGGAATCTGGGCAAACATTGACACCTTTATGGGCATGTAAAAGGGGGAATCAGACACATGCATTGAAAGTCCCATTGAAGAAATGTGGAGCCAGATTTCAACCCTGAAGCAAGTAGCTTAATTTGTAAAATTTCCTGGCTCTCTGCATCCACGTTAGGAAAGAGTCCCCAGATGGTGCAATTTTCACTCCAGGGGGCGGGGTGGGTGGGTGGTGCAGGTGGGGGATGGAGAATGGAGTCAGACTGTCAGGCTCACTGCCCCTGCACGCAGATCATGGGAGGCTACAGGGGCTGGCGAGAGGCAAGGCAAGTTGTGAAAAAGCCCACATGACAGTTCTACATACGTTATCCACTCTTCATAAGCATTTACATCTTCACCATAAAGTCATATAACACACACTACATGTTGACAATGTTCCTGGAGCAAATGTTCTGTCTTCTTGTCCTGTGCACTAAGTTTAACTGGTCCGGCTGATTCATAATTTGTGCCTGTGCACTTCGCACCCCACCTCCTTTTCCCTAACGGCAAAAATGGATCAACCAGAAATGGTGGTGGGACTTTCAGATCTGGGTCCCGTGCACCATTTTTAAAGGTCTCCATAACTCTGCAGATCTGCAGCCCATTAATTCCACTTCACATCTCTTAACCTTGTCCAAATAAACACACAGCCTTACTGAAGTCCATCTAGACTATATCAACTGCATTATTGTCATCTACACACCTTGGGCAGAATTTTTCCTTAGGCGAGCAGGGGGCGGGGTTTACTCATCGACATGCAAAATGACATGGGATGACATTGGGGGAGCCCCCGATGTCACCCCGCCCCATTTAAATTTTCAGGAAGGCGGGACACAGCCAAATCAGCTGCGGGCCCGCCAAGCTGTCAATGGCCGGTTGAGGCCATTGACAGGATCGTTAAAGCAATTAAAGGACCTGCCCTTTGGCAGGCAGGCCAGGAGCCCCGGTGGCAAAAAGAGAAAACATGAAACTTCATTCACCGGCGGGATGAGGTTTCATATTGGGGTTTAAAAAGTTGAATAAAGTTTTAATGAAATTTATTAACATGTCCCATCTCGTGTGACATAGGATAGGTTAAGGATTTTTTTTTTCTTTTTAATGTTTATACAGCTGTCAGTGATCTCCCTGAGGCAGCACTTAACCTCGGGGAGATGTGTGCTCTTTCATGTGCATGTGCGCGAAAGCGCTCTCTTGTTTTTGGGGAATCCCCCCCACCGCCCTCACATAGTGCAGCACATAGTGCTTCCCGTCTGACGTCACGCTGGGCTGGCCTTAATTGGCCCGCCTACTTAAAATGGCTGCAGGGCCCGCTTCTCCGGCAGGGATCGGCTCCCCGCCCACTGGAGATTGGGTCGGGCCCGTCTGGTAGGCAGAAAATGCTGCCCCTTGTCACCGCCTCGAAAAATTTAATCAAATTTTTTAGACATGATCTCGCCCTGACAAAGCCATGCTGACTATCCTTTATTAATCCCTGCCTCTCCAAGTGGAGATTAGCTCGGTCCCTCAGAATCTTTTCCAAAAATTTCCCTGCCATTGATGTTAGACTCACTGGACTGTAGTTTCCTAGTTGATCCCTACCACCCTTCTTGAATAATGGTACCCCATTAACTATCCTCCAGCCTTCTGGCACGTCTCCTGCAGTCTGAGAGGATTTGAAAATTAATGTCAGGGCCACTGTGATCTGCTCCCTTGCTTGGGATGCATCACATCTGGGCCTACGGATTTATTCACTTTTAAGTCTGCTAAATCCATGAAAACCTCTTCCCTCTCAATACTAATTTGTTCAAGTTTATCACGGTGCCCCTCCCTGATTTCTACACCTACATCATTCCGCTCTATAGTGGATACAGATGCAAAGTAATCATTTAAAACCTCATCTACATCTTTCGGTTCCTCTCACAGATTGCTACTTTGGTCCCTAATAGGCCCTACTCTTTTCTCTTGCCCCTAATATACTTATAAAATGCCTTTGGATTTTCCTTTATTTTACCCATCAATGGTTTTTCATGCTGCCTCTTCGCTCTCCTAATTTCTTTTTTAAGTAACCTCCTGCACTTTCTATATGCCTCCATGGCTTCCACTGTTTTGAGCCCTCGGTATCTGCCATAAGCTTCCCTTTTTTTCCTTGCCCAATCCTGCACATCCCTCGATGTTCTCTGGACTTGTCCCATTCTTAACCTTTACAGGAACATGCTGGCCCTGCATTCCCACTATTCCGTTTTTGAGTGACTCCCACTGGTCTGATGTCGATTTTCCTACAAGAAGCTGCTTACAGTCCACTTTGGTCAGATGCTGTCTTATCATATTGAAATCGGCCTTCCCCCAATTCAGAACCTTCAGCCAGGATTTTTCCCTGTCGGGCGGGGTCGGTGGGGACGAGCGGGAGCAGTTGGGAAGCTGACCGCCGCCCCCGATCAGGCTGTGACCCCAATTTCACACCGACGGGCCAATTAAGGCCCACCCAGTGTGAAACGTGTGCTGCAGCACTCAGCGCTGCCTGTGTGGGGGTGTGGGGGGATGAGGACAATTGCAGAAGTGTGTGCATGCGTGCAGGTGCGCATATGAAAATCATCCTGAGGGACAGAGCTGCCTCAGCGGGATGAAGATTTTTGAAAATAAAAAGCAAAGATTTTTAAAATGTTATAAACACCTCCCCTCATGTCACATGAGCAGGGACACGTTATGAATGAAATTTAAACATTTTTGTTTAATTTAGATTTGCTGTTGGAAACCTCATCCCGCCCGTGGGTGAGCTTTCCTAAAATATCCAAAGGTCACTTGGCCTTTTTGCCTGCCCACCAACCCTAAGATTGGGCGGATAGTGAAAAATTGAACTTAATTATTACCTTAATGGCTTTACTAGGCCGTTTAATTGTCAGTGGGCACGCTGCTGACTCCTGCGCGTGCCCACCCGCCAACTGAAATATCACTCGACACCATCACACATCATTTTCCACTCATTCAGGTCAGGCGTGTGCCCACCCGACGAGCAGAAAATTCTGCCCTTCATTTCCGGTCCATCTTTGCCCTTTTCCATAACTACCTTAAATTTTACTGAGTTGTAGTCACTAGTACCGAAATGGTCCCGCACTGATACTTCTACCACTTGCCTGGCTTTGTTCCCTAAAATCAGGTCCAGTACCGCCCCCTCTCTTATAGGACTTTCTACGTGCAGGCTTAAAAAGCTCTCCTTGGTACATTTTAAGAATTCCACCCCCTCTAAGCCTTTCACACTAAGATTATCCCAGTTAATACTGGGGAAGTTGAAATCCCCTACTATTATCACCCTATTATTTTTACACTTCTCTGAGATTTGCCTACAGATCTGCCCTTCTATCTTTCCCTCACTGTTTGGTGATACATAGTACACTCCCAGCAATGTGATTGCCCCTTTTTTTTAAGTTCTACCCATATGGCCTCATTTGAGGAACCTTCTAAGATATCAATTTTGGACTTCCAGCATCCGCAGCTTTTTGTTTTTATCTTCTAAGATATGAACCCTCCTTATTGCAATAATTGACTCCTTGATCAATATTGCGACCCCACATCCTCTTTTACACCCTCCCTGGCCTGATGATTCTATACCCCAGAATATTGAGTCACCAGCCCTACCTTTCCCTCAACCGTGTATCCATGATGGCAATGATATCATATCCCCCTGTGTTAATCATCACCCTCAACTCATCTGCCTTACTGGCAAGCCTCCTTACATTAAATTAAATGCCATAAATGCCCTCCAGCCTTGCCATGTTCCCTTGTGTCTTAACTTGATTATATACACCCCACCTTCCAGACTGACTTAGTTTCTCTTCTATATTTGGTTGTTCATCGCCCCCTACTGTACCTCCACTCTGTATCCAATACCCCTGCCAAATTAGTTTAACCCCCACCGAAAAGCATCAGCAAACTTCCCCACATGGATGTTGGTCCTGTTCCGGTTCAGGTGCAACCCATTTGGCTTGTACAGGCCCCTTCTTTGCCAGAAACAGACCCAGTGATCCAGGAAACTAAAGCCCTCTCTCCTGCACCATCTCTTCAGCCACGTATTTATCCTCTCTATCCTCCTATTCCTATACTCACTAGCACGTGGCACAAGGAGTAATCCAGATGTTACAACTGTTGAGGTCCTGTTTTTCGATCTGCTACCTAGCTCACTAAATTCTTGACACAAGACCTCATCTCTCTTTCTACGTATGTCATTGGTACCAATGTGAAGCACGATCTCTGACTGTTCGTCCTCCCCCTGCAGCCATTCAGTGACATCCTTGACCCTGGACCCAGAGAGGCAATACATCAACTTGGACTCACATCTGCACCTGCAGAAATGCCTGCCTGTATCCCTCACTATTGAGTCTCCTACCACTATTGTTTTTCCTCTCTTTCTCCTCCCATCTTGTGCAGCTGGGCTCTGGTTGCAATCCCCAGAGGAACCATCACTTTCATCGTTTTCCAACATAGAAAAGCAGTTCTTGAGTGACATACGCTGTGGGGTTTTCCTGACTACCTGCCTGCCTCCCTTCTTCTAAGTAGTGGTCACCCATTCCTTCTCTGACTGCACTTCCTTAAGCTGTGGGGTCTAAAATGGTGCTACCCATGTAACTCTCAGCCTCACGGATGCGCTGCTGTGCCTCCAGCTAATGCTCAAGCTCTGAAACCCAGCATCAAACCGGTCAAACCAGCGGCACTTCCTGCAAATGTGGTCATCCAGACTGCCAGGAGCATCTCAAACTTCCCACGTGCTGTAGGCCATGTAACACATGAGACTGAGCTCCCCTGCCATACCCTTAGTTAAAATATTTTTACCCTAAATTTAAGCCAAGTAGAAAATTATTTAAGTTGCTTTTTTTAAAACAAAAACTAGAACTCTTACTTGTCCTTAATGTAACTTTAAAGTGGAGAAAAACAACTTACCCACTACCTACCAATCAGTTCTCTATTTTGTACTGACGTAACTTTTGTCAGCCTTTCTGAATTCTGGGAGGGTCCCTGTTGGGGCTAGCTGCTGCTCCGACTGGCTTAATCTGGGCCTTGACCCTCAGGCTTTCACTGAGAGGCTCCACTGGTGCCACTCACCCGCAGGTTCGCTCTGCTCCACCCCTGCTGCTGCTCCAACTGGCTCCAGTCCTTTTGTGAGGCTAGGATTCTTCCTATATGCAGTTAGGAATCAGCTGAAAACATTCCCATTCCTGTATACTTGTTTGGCTCACATGAAGGAGCAATTCAATATCTTCACACGTCTTTGCTAAACAGATGAGTGTTCAAATTCCTACAGGCCCAGAGCACATTTGTTGTGAAGACAAGCATATAACGAAGAAGACATGGTTCAATTTACAAACAATTAATCAGAACTTGATCCCTTCAATACATTTAAATTGAACATTCAGAGGACTGTGAAAAATCCAGAAGGCAAACAGTCACAACCAAGCTCTGTAAGTATTTACACAGACAAGTCTTTCCTCCTCAAAAATGAATGTCTTTATTGCCTGCTGCTGATTCACAGCATTCTGTCACCCCTTGTCAGCTCCGGGAAGTTAATCAATGCAGTAATTATTCTTCTCTTTTGATCTGGTAATGGTATCAGTGTGGTCTAAGAAGGCCTGAGTACTTGATAAGTTGCCTGTGAACTCCTTGGGAGTTGTTTGAATTAAATACCACCTCCTACAGGAAAAAAAATCAATACAGCTGTTAAAATGGTTTCACTGGGACCTTTCAAGTGATTGAATATTACTCCTCTTATGAGACCAATAGCTGCCTTTTTGGCAGCCATTTAGTAGCTAAATACTGTTATTAAATTTTCATAGTTTGTATTCCAGCTGAAAGCTAGCATTTTCATCAAATACATTGAACATATCATTGATTTTGACAGTGTCTTCAAAACTGACAGTACACAGATTCATTAGAATTTATCATTTCAGATCCATTATTTGCCTGATAGTTACAAAGTAATTCATAGATGATTTCTCATGTGGCAATATAACTGGATTTGATTGAAAGTTTTAATAACAGTTGAAAGATAAAATATACATATAAATCTATTTGAATACAGTGTCTCATACCCATCTTAATGTTCTCTCCAGAATTAAACTATTTATCATAAGAGAACATTGAAGCTATCATATGTAAATTGAACCTCAGATACTAAATCAGACTGTTTTGACAAAACAAATAAAATACATAACCATATTCAACATCAACTTGATGTTGCACAGGAGGTCAGAGACAAAAAGGTCCATGGGGTAGTGGCTGGGGTGTATATTCAGTAAATGGGAAGGGGCATTTAGAAGAGTTTGGGAAGTTGAATTTTTGCCTGGGGTGACTGGGATCCTTTGGAGATCAGGGCAGACAAGGCTGATGAGGAAGAGGACTTAAACGTAGGGCAGAACGTAGCCAGCAAATATCTGGATGAGTTGGGGTTTATCTAGAGTTGAGCTCAGAAGGCTGATGAGGAGTAAACTAGGTATGAAACTGAGAGTTTTAGTGACAAGGGTTTGAAGTGGAGGTAGAGGAAAGTCATGTTGTGAGGGTGGCTTAATGATGGTTTGGGTAACAGATTTAAATGGAAGTTCAGAGTTGAAAAGAATCTAATCATCACAAAAACAACTTTGGTGTTGAGCTCAGTTTTGATTCTTAAATTACTTTCTGTTGCACCGGAGAGTGCCAAGTTCATATTGACTTGCAAGTATTGTTCCTATCAGCTGTAATTGAAGTTGAAGAAAATAGAGTGCTGAGGATGGGAATTTCTTTGAGGTTCCTGTTACATGAGATGAAGTGAAATGAGTTAATGAGGGAATACCAAACCAGGGTACAATAACATTTGAAGCATTCTGTCTATATCTATCATTCCCTCTGTTTCTTCATTTCCAGATCCATGCATTTTGATGTGGACATGTCAGAGTAATCCTATCATTTCTGCATTCACTTTCCCAGGGAGGCTGTCATCAAGCTCTACCATCTGCTGCTAGTTAACCTGCATACAACCTTTAAAAGGATGGCTCCTCCCATACCTGTAAAGATAACCATATCATTGAGGATAGCAATGAATCCTTCCAGGTCCCTGCAGGGAACATCTGCCAAATTAACTATCCATGAGATTCACCAATGTTGGAAAGGGCAATCCCTTCATTACTTGGAACACAAGAATTATCTGGACGAGGCACAGATTTTTACCCAGAGGCAAGTTGTTCAAAAGCACAGTCTGTGATAGATAGAACCCAGGTGGCAAAGCTTGTTCCCGACTCCTGAGAGTCCATTCTAATGCAGCATGTAAGATAAGCAAAACTTTGCACATTAGTTTTTACATTGCTTGTTTATTTTGAAATCTGTTCTGAGTGCTGCAAGCTGTTGAATCTCCTTAATTCATTTGTCTTGATATGTACAATACTAAGAGCATCAACAATAGAGAGAGGGGAATCCTGTACAGACTTCACCACCATTCAAGTAAGCAAGCATGATCTGCTTATAAAATATGGCATTTAGACATGGAACATAAACCAGAGTTCTTTAGTGACTTGAGTGACAGGATTGACCAAATGCTGGGCTGACTCTGCGAGATCTTTCAGCATCAAGGGAAGGCCTGTTTACTTAAGTAATCATGCCAGCATCAGTGTCACTTGCAGTACATATACAGTGTCTCCCCATTTAAGCAAGTTGGAAAATAGAGCAGAAAGGTTGATGAAGTGCCACAATCATTGACTTACTAACAAATTGAAGTTCAGGGATAAAAGGAGCAGGGGTAGCATGTACACAAAATTTGCTAAGGGACAGAAAGCAGAGAGTAGCAGTGAATGATTGTTCTTCTGGCTGAAGTGGTGTACAGTGGTGTCCCCTAGGGGTCAGTTGATATTAGGAATGGAAATATGGCTGACATTAAAAAACTGGTGAAATGGACAGACACATGGTACCTGAAATTTAACACAGAGAAGTGAGTTGTGTTGCAATTTGCAAGAAGAATGAAGAAAGGCAATAAAACCTAAAGGCACAATTTTAAAGGGGACACAAAGACAGAGAGATGTGGGGGTTTGCATACAGAAATCTTTGAAGGTGGCAGGACAAGCTGAAGAAGGCTGTTAAAAAAAGCACACTTGATCTTTGGCTTTATAAGTAGAAGCTTAGAGTACCTGTACTATTCCACGTTCAATTATTCTGTGTTTCATTACATGGGGGAGATCTTTTCCTATGGCGGGCGGGCTGGGCAGGAATTTGCGGGGGCGGGCACAGAGCCAAATCACCGCCCGCAATCGACTGCACGCCGTCATTTTACGCAGGTGGGCCAATTAGGGCCCGCCCAGTGTAACGTGCGGCGAGTAAGTGCTATCTGTGCGGATGATGGGAGAAGGGAGAGTCAGGGCCTGCGCTTTTTCACACATGCGCACAAAAGAGCGCAGCAATCTCCCTGAGACACAGAGCTGAATGGAGTATAAAACTTTTTAATAAATAAAGTGAAAATCTATTTAAATATGTCCCTTCATGTGACAGTGTCAAATGAGGTGGGACATGTTTGTGATGTTTGGAAAATTTATTTGATTATTTTATACAAGCTTCAGGAAACCTCATCCCGCCCGTAGATGAGGTTGCCTGAAAATTGCAAAGGCCTTAAGGTTGGACAGGCAGCATTCTAAGTAGGTTTCATAACTTTTTTAATGGCCTTAATAGGCCGTCAACAGTTTGGCAGGCGCACAGCCACTTCCAGAGCACGCCCGCCGAATGAAATATCGAAATGATGCGCAATGATGTTGGGACACACGCACGATGTCATCACGCGTCATTTTACACGTCGGCATGTCAGGCCCGCCCCTGCACACCGATGGCAATATTCTGCCTATATGTCTGTTTACTATCAATGGTCACTTTTCTTGATTAGCTTGAACTCAGTAAAAAGAAAACGATCAGTAGAATGTGCCAGAAGCTAGAACTGTAAGCATAGAGCAGACATTTTAAAACACTGAATAAAATCTGGTACGCACCTACAAACTAGTGTCATCTCCACATAGCTCTGGGATATAAAATGTATTTCAAAAAAGTGACAAAAGATGATATCGACGGAAAAAAGTTTAAATTGTCAGTTCCAACACTGTTTCTTCCTTCACCAGGAGATCCACTCATGCTGAGGGATTAATGGATTTCAGGGTCCAAGAACTACTTGCTTGTTACGGGAATGTTTAGTCCAGATGTAACAGTGATTCACAAGAAGGCAACACTAGTTCGTGCATTTGTTGCTTAGTATGGCTTAATTTAAAATAAGGTCTTTAGTTTTAGATGCGGAATCATCCCAGATTTGGACAACGTGCAGTACCAAGCAGGAAACAGGATATTTTACCCACCAGCCGCAATGGCAGCTTTTTCCCATTCCTGAAGGGTCCGGCCTAATTAATAAAGCATTCCCAGGAAACATGCCAAGTCGTAGGTGGGGCAGCCTCTGATTCACCCATCTCACCATCATCTCAGGCCTTAAGTAGTCCGGTCACTGTATTTAAAGGGCACCACTGCACTAAATTAGCACTCTATAAGGCATCAGACCAAGGCTGCTACAGTAATAATAAGGGTGCTACAGTAATCATGGGTGACTTTAATCTGCATGTAGACTTTGGGCAAACCAAATTAGCACTAATACTGTGGCTGATGAATTCCTGGAGTGTGTACGAGATGTTTTTTTAGGCCAGTACATCAAGTAACCAACAAGGGAACAGGTTATCCTAGTTTTGGTTTTGTGCAATGAGAAGGGGATAATTAATAACCTTGTGTGGGGTCCATTAGGGAATAGTGACTATAACGTAATAGAATTCTTCTTTAGGATGGAAAGTGAAGTAGTCCAATCTGAAACTAGAGTCCTGAATCTAAATCTAATCTATGAGGCATGAGTTGACCAAGATAGATTGAGGAACTTCATTAAAAGGCAATATGGTGGATAGGCAATGGCTAATGTTTAAGGAACTAATGTATGCATTACAACAGTTATATATTCCTTCCTGGTGCAAAAACACAACAGGAAAATTGGTCCAACCATGGCTAACTAAAGAAATTAAGGATAGTATTAGATCCAAAGAGGAGTTATATAAAGTCACTAGAAACAGTAGCAAGCCTGAGGATTGGAAGCAGTTTAGAATTCAGCAAAGGAGGACCAAGAGATTGATTAAGAGGAGTAAAATAGAGTATGAGAGTAAATTTGCAAGGAACATAAAAGAGGACTGTGAAAGCTTCTTTAAGTATGTTAGAAGAAAAAGGTTGGTGAAGACAAATGTAGGTCCCTAACAGCCTGAAACAGGAAAATTTATAATAAGAGAATAAGGAAATAGAAGACCAATTAAACACTTGCTTTAGTTCAATCTTCACAGAGGAAGACACAAATAACTTCCCAGCAATGATAGGGAATGGAGGTTCCAGTGAGAAGGAAGAATTGAAGGCAATTAGTATAACTAAAAAAAAATGCTAGAGAAATTAAAGGGGTGAAAACTGATAAATTCCCAAGGCCTGATAATCTACATCCCCAGATACTAAAGAAGGTGGCCATGGAAATAGTAGGTGCGTTGGTTATCACTTCCAAAATTCCAAAGATTCTGGAACAGTCCCAGCAGATTGGAGGGTGGCAAATGTAACCCCACTATTTAAAAAAGGAGGGCGGAAAAAAAACAGAGAATTACAGACTGGCTAGCCTAACATCAGTGGTAAGGAAAATGCTACAGTCCATTATAACAGATGTGATAACAGGGCACTTAGAAAATATCAATAGGATTAGACAAAGTCAACATGGATTTATGAAAGTGAAATCATGTTTGACAAGTCTACTGGAGATTTTGGAGGACATAATTAGCAGAATAAATAAGTGAGACCCAGTGGATGTGGTGTATTTGGGTTTTCAGGAAGTTTTTGCTAAAGTCCCACAAAAGAAATTAGTGTGTAAAATTAAAGCTCATGGGATTGGGAGTAATATATTAGTATGGATGGAGAATTGGTTAGCAGACAGGAAACAGACGGTAGGAATAAATGGGCCTTTTTCAGAGTGGAAGGCAGTGACTAGTGGGATTAGTGCTTGAGCCCCAGCTATTCACAATATATATCAATGATTTGGATGAGAGAACCAAATGTAATATTTCAATGTTTGCTGATGACACAAAACTAGGTAGGAATGTGAGTGGTGAGGAGGATGTTAAGAGGCTTCAAGGCGATTTAGGTAAATTGAGTGAGTGGGCAAACACATGGCAGTTGCACTACAACGTGGATAAGTGTGAAGTTATCCACTTTGGTAGAAAAAACAGAATGACAGAGTATTATTTAAACGGTGATAGATTGGGAAATGATGGTGTACAAAGGGACCTGGATGTCCTTGTATGCCAATCACTGAAAGCAAGCATGCAGGTGCAGCAAGCAGTTCAGAAGGCAAATGAGATGTTGGCCTTCATTGCGAGAGGACTTAAGTACAGGAGCAAGGATGTCTTACTGTAGCTATACAGGGCCTTGGTGAGACCACAACAGGAGTATTGTGTGCAGTTTTTGTCTCCATACCTAAGCAAGGATATACTTGCCATAGAGGGAACGCAGCGAAGGTTCACCAGGCTGATTCCTGGGATGACATAGTTGTCATATGAGGAGAGATTGGGCCGACTAGGCCTGTTTTTACTGGAGTTTAGAAGAATGAGAGGGGATCTCATTGAAATGTATAAAATTCTGACAGGACTGGACAGACTAGATGCAGGGACAATGTTTCTTCTGGCTGGGGGATCTAGAACAAGTGGTTACAATCCCAGGATATGGGTAGGCTATTTAGGACTGAGATGACAAGAAACCTATTCTCTCAGAGGGTGGTGAAACTGTGGAATTCTCTAGTGGAGGCCAAGTCACTGAATATATTTAAGAAGGAAATAGATAGATTTCTAGAATCTAAATCCCCTGAAGGGGTCAGATGCTGAAGGCTGATAAAGGATCAGATCCATTTAAATTTTCAGGGTTGTGTCTCCATGATGTGACTCTGATCACAGAGTGCAAGCAAGCTGTCCTCAGCCAGAGGAGTCAGACATTCGCAGACGCAATGTGAAGATCTATGGAGTGTCCTCACTGCATATCGTCATCATCCTCCTGGAATCTAGCGACTATTCAGGCCTCCGCTGCGTCTCCATGACATGAGCCTGAGAACTGAGTGTATGTGCAATACCATCGGGCACACAGGAGTCAAACATTCACAGATGTGAGGTAAGGATGTCAGGACTGTCCTCCACGAATCTTGCAGCTATGATGGCCTCCCCAGCGTGCCTGCCTCATTTGGCCAGTGCGATGACCTCATCTATGGCATCCTTGTCTTCGACGTCCTCCTCATCAGAGCATTTGTGCAGCTCCTCCATTTCCTTCTCAGCCGGATCCTCCCACCTTCGCTGTGCCAGGTAGTGAGGCGTGCAGCAAGTGGTGATGATGTACAACACCTTCTGGGGATTGTGTTGCACTGCTCTACCGGACTTGTTGAGGCACCAGCACTTCATTTTCAAAATATCTATTGTTTGCTCCACCAAAGTCCAGGCCGCGTCATGAGTCTTGTTCTATGGTCACTCTGTTGCAGTCTGAGGCCACCACACCGGCATCATCAGCCACGTCTTCTGTGGCCTGCCCTTGTCCCCGAGGAGCCAGCCCTGCAGCCTCTGTGCACCCTGGAAGACTGCAGGGATCTGAGACTTGCTAACAATGTAGTAGTTGTGGGCACTCCCTGGGAATCATGCGCAGACCTGCAGGATATGTTTTTGGTGGTCGCACACCAGCTGAACATTAAATGAGTGGAAGCCCTTGTGGTTGAGATAGTTGACTGCTAAGTGCCACATGAATGCAGTCAATGTCATCCTGCATCTGTGGAAAACCTGAGATCTGCGCAAATCTCAGAGCTCTTGCTTCCTGGCTTTCCTGATCCCAGGCAAAATGCACAAAGAAGATGGAGCCAGGATGTCCTGGATTCAATTGTGCATGTAGGATTGTGAAATCCCGCACAGGTCACCTGTGGAATCCTAGAAGCCACTGCCATTTGAGAGCCGCAGTCACTTTCACAGCCACTGGCAGTGGATGCCCTCCATGTCCCCATGGCACCAAATCCTGCAGCAGCTGTTATATGTGACCAACTAGTTCTCCAGGTATATGCAGTCTTTGGCTACACTGGTTCTCAGTCATCTGCAGGAATGATAACTGCCATATATAGACCTTGGATCTAACAAGGCGCCTATGGGTGACAACTCACTATGGATCTTCAGCTGTGTGTTCAGCAGATCCTGCAGCCCCTTCATCTTGAGGGAGGTGCTCCCCCATTTGCCAAGCCAAACGCCTCTGTAACTCTCTTCTTCTTCTCTACTCCCTGTAAGCCATGAGACATACCACTAAAACACCAGGCTCCATGATCCTGATGTTCTCCTCCTGCAGGATCAAAGAAAGAGATGCGTGATTTAGCATAGGTGTCCTAAGAACCTCTCTTGGTTAAGTCTGAAAGCCCCTTTACACATGCAGGAAAGTGCTGGTGTCATGAAAATGTAATAATCTTTACAGTATTATTGTGATTTATTGTAAAGATAGGTTAATAGTGGCATTTGGATTAGTTTCTCTATGTGTATGTGTGTGTGTGTGTGTGGATTTTAACTGAATTGCAGACAGATAGTCTGGAGTTTTGAGTTATCAGAAGGAAAGTTAACTTTGAAGTGCTAAATATGTAAACTTGGCTAAACTTTTAGAATGTGAGGTGTGAGGAACATTTGCATTTTTAAATAAACCGGAGTCGTTTGAATTTCAAATAAATAACAAGATGTTACACCTAGCCATATGATGCTAAGTCAAACAGTGTGTTTATTTTTCCCAAAGGTTACTGATAATATGAGTACCAGGAAAGAATTATATTATGGAAAAAGCAAAGTTGCAAAGACATATTAGAACAATGGGATTTGCATTAAAAAGAGAGAAACATGTATAAATGAGATGAGGATATGTGTAAGGAAGAAGGCATTCTGAGATGTAACAGGTGTGTAAAACCTCCAGCTTTTATGTATCAAGCTACTGTGTACAGGAACCAAAGCTAAGAGAATTCACTTCAAATATAATTGTCCAGGGTACTGTGTGCTTTGCCTGGGTCTGTTGAAACCTTTAACAAAAACAAAAAATTCTTCTTCACTCTGAAGAATAGTCATACTGACTTGAAACGTTAACTCTGTCTTTCTCTCCACAGATGCTGTCAGACCTGCTGAGTTTTTCCAGCATTTGTTGCTTTTGTTTCAGATTTCCAGCATCCACAGTATTTTGCCTTTAACCTGTTGAAATTTATGTTGTTTTATTGTTGCCTTAGCTGAGGTGTAATTAGGTGCTAGATTAATTAGGAGATTTAGGAGCTATTATAGGAGTAAATTACATACCTATGTATGTGCTTAAAAAACCTTTCTCTTCTATTAATAAATGTTTAATTTAGTTTTGTATAAAAAAACCTCAGTCATGTTGGGCTCGTTACTACTGAATTCAAGGCATGCATCTCAAAATAAAGTACAAATTACAAACAGTTATGGCAGCCATTTCAAGTTTCTCTCTTGGATTTGAGCATCTCAGCATTTACCATCCACTGTGCCATAACATTGGCCACCAGTTGCATGGGCGGTGTGTAGTCATTGGCTGTCTGAAACCCCACCCACCTCCGCCCCACTCCACTTGACTGTTTGGCAGCAGCTTTAGCCATTGGCTGCATGCTGTTTTCTCAGCTCAGGCACAGGCATACTCCTAACTCGCACCGCAAGGCTGCACTGTTAGCTTCAACCATGATTGGTATTGGTCCAAGCCTTAATAAAGACATTGCAGGAGGCAGTGAGCACCTCCACCAGTGACTGTGCCATGGCCACCTTTCACAAGGGGATTCTACAACTTGCCCAGTCAGCAAATTGCTCTACTGCCCCCTAAAACGCACAATAATTTGCTGTCTGTGCCCAATAGGTGAAAGATTCTGGAGCTTTTGGTGGCACTTTCATGCTTTTGCGTTGCTTGAGTGGACAGAGAAGATTCAGAGTCCCCACTCCAAGCACGTCAATGGAGCTGCAGATGACCAGCCTCAGCTGTGGAAGAATACTCACATTTGGTAAGCTTTTCCAAGTGCGTGGCGAATTCCCTCACCAGCCCCCCTCCCCTCACCCCACCACCGCCCCCACCCCCCACTCTCCCAGCATGTGCTTGAGTCTTTCCTTCAGTCTGTCTGTGCTGCCTTGTCCCCACACCACCGCCCCACCTCCAGCCCCCGGTTTGGCCTGCAATGGAACATTTGCCTTGGCACTGCACTGAAAGCCAGCTGGGATAAAGCAACTCACCTGTGCTCCCGAAGAATGCAGAGTGCCTCATCCTTAATGTCCTATGGGTGATGCTCCCAAGAGCTGCGCAAGATTGTGTGCACTCACCTCCGAGTTCCCCTGAAAGTTTAGGTTGCCAGGTGCACGCCTTTTGAAGGCAGTTGTGAAGCACGCTATTCTGAAGTCACACCGATGTGGGCAGTAAAGTTGACATGGGCAGATGATTCCAGCCAACAGAGCTTAAAATTAGATGCAAATGTACAAAAATGATGTCCCTATATGCGGTGGCAGGAAATGCAGCCCACCATTGACGGGTGGAGTGGACTGTCGTAAGCTGGTTTAATGATGGCATAAAACTGGTTTTTGGCCTTCACACCATGTTGATGCCACCCCAACCCCCCATCCTGCCCCACCCCACCCCACCATCACCACCCCCCCCCCCCCACCCCCCTCCTCACCCGCCCCCCCACCCCATCCCCACCCACTACGACAACCGATGCCAATGGAGCTGGAAAATTGTCCAATTGTTCAATTGTTCTGTGTTTGATTATGTGAGTCTGGTTACTATTTGATGCTCTCCCTGCTTAATTAGTTAAGCCTGGGTGTGGAATCAGAGAAAGTAAACAAGCTGCTTGAAGCTAGAGCTTAAGTATGGACCATACATATTAAAGCACTGAGAATGAAATCTATTACACACGTAGGATAGAATTTTCAGGTTGGCGAGTGGGGGCGGGGCCCGCTTGCCGATGCATAAAATGACACGCGGTTGTCGTCGAGCGGGCCTCCCGACATCACCACGCGCCATTTAGATTTTCAGTTTGGCTGTGTGCCCGCCGAACTGTCAAACGCCTATTAAGGCCTGTTAAAAACTAATTGAAATAATTAAATGAGCTGCCCGTCCAACCTTAAGGTTGGCGGACAGGTGAAGAGCCCAGGCGGCCTTCGCATTTATCATGGAACATCATCCACGGGCAGGATGAGGTTTCATGAAGTGTTTAAAAATTCAATAACGTTTTTTTTTAATTCATTGACATGTCCCAGCTCATGTGACAGTGTCAGATGAGGGCACATGTTTTAAAAGTTTTTAATTCCTTTGTTTGGATATTTAAAACTTAAACAAATCTCCCTGAGGATGCAGAGGAGAATTACTAGAATGGTACCAGAGAAGCAGGATTTCAGATCCATGAAGAGACTAGAGAAACTGGAACTGTTCTCCTTGAGTAGAGAAGGCTAACGAGAAATTTCATAGAGATGTTCAAAATCATTAACAGTTATGAGAGAGTAAATAAAGGGAAACTTATTCTAATGGCAGAAGGGTCAGTAATCAGAAGGCACAGATTTAAGGTAACTGGCAAAAGAGCCAGAAGTAAGTTAAGGAAAATTTTTTTACACTGCAAGTTATTATGATCTGAAATGATTGCCTAAAATGGTAATGAAACAAATTGAATAGTAACTTTCAAGAGGAAATTGAATGAATACATGAATAGGAGAAATTTGCAGGGCTGCGAGGAAAGCACGAGGGAGTAGGACTAACTGGATAATACTTTCAAAAAGCTGGCATAAGCATGATGGGCTGAATGGCCTCCTTTGGTGCTGCAGGTGCTATGATGCCAAGCAACGCCTAGGAGTTGGCATTTGTGATAGCCTCTCCCAAGAAAAGCACATTGCATTGTGGCCCATCAGCCCCCTATATAACAGGATCAAAAGAGAAATTCAAAATTTTCAAATATCCAGGACGTAATCCAAACCTGGACCCTCCCCCCCCCACCATCGCAGGGAGGTCTTATTTGCACCTCTGTAGCAGCTAGTGTGCTTCCTTCTACTGTCATGAAACTATCACATTTTTCACAATATTATTATAGGCTTATGGGTGTGAGTGTGGATTGTTCTGTCTGTGTGACTGACTCAATTGAATTCGAGTCAAATAGACTGCAAGGTGGAAATTATCAAAAGGGTTAGATGTAAAAAGGGTATTTGAAATGCTAATGAGTGAGCTAGAGTATAAGGGTCAGTAGATAAGTTGTGAAGGAAATTTGCATTTTTAGATAAGTGAAAGGGTTGTTTGATTTTTAAAGGGATGGTAGGATGTTTACAACTAACAAGATAAATAGGGCAAAGTGATTACGTTTATTTTTCCCAAAAGGAAAGAAAGGTTATATTGACAGTATGTAAGATTGTTATATTATGGGAAAAGTATATTTTTATGGGAAAAGTATATTTCCAAAGCCATATAGAACAATGGGGCAGTATTTTTAGTTCAGCAGCAGGCGCAGGCCGGGATCGGCCTCCAAACGCAATTTCACGCTGGCTGGCCAATTAATGGTCAGCGAGTGTGAAGCGCGCACTGAAATGCTCAGTGCTACTGGGTGGGAGCAGGAGTGTGGGCACTGATGTAAGCGTGGGCGCAGGGGAGCACTGAGTGAAAGTTCCCTAAAGGTAAAGAGCTGCCTCAAGGAGCTGAAGACTTGAAAACAATTAAATTAAGATTTAAAATCAGGAAAAAAATGTCCAAGCATTGCAATCAGTCACCTGAACATATACAAGATTAAACTGCTCTCCGTGGATTTTTTGAATTAATTAGTAACAGAAATCTCATCCTGCCCTTGGATGAAACTTCATGAAAATGCAATGTCCACCAGGCCGATTTACCCGTCTGCCAACTGTAAGGTTAGACGGACCGTGAAAAATTGGAGACAACTGCAACTTTAATTACACTAATTGGCCTCTTAATTTTCAGCGTGTGCGCTTCTGACTTTTGCTCACGCCTGCCAACCGAAATATTGCACGAGTGCGAGATGGCGTCAGGACGCTTGTCCAACATCATCTCATGCAATTTTGTGTCCGATCAGGTCAGGCATGTGCATTTGTGATTTTACAGATTAAAGAGCGAGAAACATATATAAAGATGAATGGAAGGCTATGTGGGGATGGCTGTGTAACATCTTGAAAGGTGCACCGTGCAAAACAGCCTTTGGGAAAAGCCTCTAGCCACTTTTGCAGATGTCTGCTGTGACCAGTAACTGAAGTTGTGGTTAAAAAGCCTTTGGAATTCCACTGTCCAGTGGAGGCATGTAGTGACCTTGCTGGATTGCCTATTTAAATTTAAAATCTAGTTTGACTGTTGCCTTAAAATGGGTGTACAGTTGGGAGTCAGGTTAATTAGGAATTTTGGCATTTGTTATAATATCAAGTAATTGTAACCTTATGTCCATGTTTCAATTCTTTTTTTGTTAATAAATGTTTTAATTTATTTTTTAAAATCTCTAAAGGACTCACTACTTCTGAATTCAGTGCACAAATAAATACAAATTGCAAAACCGTTGTAATAGCGTGGCCAAGTTTACCTTGTGGATTTGGTCCTTCTGGCACATATCATCTGCCACATTATAACACTACTAACTATATAAGCTGCTGCTGTTCTGCCAAGTCAGAGATGAAGAAACTCCCAAACTTGGTGTTGCCTATCACTGCCCTTGACCCCACAGGCATAACTATTTTAATTCATTCATGAGGTGTGGACATCTCTGACAAGCCCAGCACTTATTACCTGTCTCCAATTGCCTTCAAGAAGGTGGTAGTAAGGCACCTTCTCGAATATGTAAGCGATTCTCTTTGAAAGAATGGAGGTTTTGCCCAAATAAGACCCTATGAAAAATTATGGACAGTTTCAGGACTCAGGATGTCTGGTTTTCAGCCTAATTCTCAATCTTTCCATAGCACATCTTCCAGATATACAATGGGTATGTGCAAGAAATGACCATGGATTTTCTATCCATTATATTTTCTAGCTCTACATGTTGGAAATATGAAGATAATGATAAGGAAGAATGAGAGGGTAATGCACATTCCAACATGTCCTTCATTCCACTCATTGTGTGGGATTTCATGTGACCAGTGGTGGACACATGAGCACTTCCCACGCGTTCGCCAGAGGCTTTCTTGTGCCCATCCATTAGGCCACTCACTCTCTCAAGGTCCTATTCCTGTCTCATCATCAGCTATGCTGGCCCGTATGCTGCCCTCCAAGTTCCAGAACCTTTTCTTCCATTGACATCAGAATGGTGAGGTAAGGGATGTCTCCTTCTTGACCCTTTCTTTCTCATTGTGGGCTGTCTTCTTCTACAAGCACAGAAATGTCCACAGTTAGTCACCCACCAAAGTTATGCTCAATGCCTGTGCTTGTAGCAGTCTGACTGATCATGGTGGTGCCACAGGAATGGCCTCTTGCATGTGGCCACTCAGTTAAAGCAGTGCTGAAGTCAACTCTGATTGACCAGGGCCCTTCATAGAAGGCTGGCATGTCTCTGACAGGCAATGCAGCTGCTTAGCCATTGCCACTGATTGGGTGTGCATGTCGTTTCTACCAATCTCACATTCACACATAGTCACTGGTAAAGCTGTAAGGAAAGAAAAATGCGGTGCACTTATCTTAGTGGATTGTATGAGGTCAATAACCCGCCTGTGGAACTGCAGCTAGAGATGCACCCATGGCTACAGACCTTCCCTCCATTCAGGCTTGCTTCATTTGGCATTCCAGTCTCATCCTCCCACCCCGGAGGAAGGGGACCTCCCTCCTTGCCCAAGTAGCCTAGGGGAGAACCTGCAGGGAATCATCTCTTGCCACACTGGATCTTCTGCCAGCCGTTTCTCCTTTTGCTTACTTCCTCAGGGCTTCAGTATGTGCTGCCTTTATGGATGGATCAAACTGACAGAGAGCTGGTAGCCCTTTGAAGAGTATTATGACCATGTGAGGAGGGGTAAAAATCACTCCCCTATTTTCATACTCCAGGTTTGACCGTAGCAGAACTTTTGTGAATTTAGACAGGATGTGCTTTACCAATACTGCAGGAGCCCCACTCTGTACACTTTCAGACTATAAAGAATTAGTCAGATAGGTTTTCTGAGTTTAAACAAAGAACAAGATAAGTTTATTGAAACTATTTCTCAAATTAAAACAAAAACCAGGTAAATAACAACTACCACCCATATGTCACACATATCCCCTGGCCCACAAACACACTAGTACAGATGTTAGAATAAGAGGATAAAATTAAAAGATTTTTTTACAGCTTGTGGAGAAGATAAAACAAAGAAGCAGGTGGTTAGCTGTTTCTTGACTGGTCTCGAGTTGGCGATTGCAGCCATTTTGTTCAGTTGTCTTCCTGGGTATTGCATGGAGCAGATTTCCACGTTGTATTCCCAAAAGATCTCAATTTGCTGTAGATTTCTCTTTATAGGATGGTTATTTTGCATATTTGGGCACAATACTTTCAAGAGAGAGAGAGCTTCTTTGCAGCCTTTCAGTACAGCATTCTGACCTCTGACATCTCTGGCTTGGTAAACAGTTCTTAAAGTCCTGCTGGCTGTATATTCCAGAGGAATTCAATGAACCTATGTCTGTTACCTTCATTGTTTTTCAGAACAGGCAATTGCATTTTGATGTCTCATCTCAGAAACTTTTGAAAAGTTTCAGGATAGTGTAAAAGCCAAAAGGAGACAGAGTCTTTCATGCTCCCCAGGGGGTTTGGGTATCTGTTCCTTTTCATCCCACTTGGATGGAGTGAAAGTTTGCATTTTGTAGCGAGCTGGCGGTCCTCCATTTTCTTAATAGGAATAGAGCATTTTTTTAAAAAAAACAACCACAAAAAGAAGAATTAGAAATTGTAAATATATTTTTTTTAAAAAGCACACCCTCATAATAACATAGCAGCAGCAAAGACATCATCCCGTGCTTGAGGGGAAAGCTCTTCTGCCACTTGGCAATTAATTGGCCAGCTGCAACTGAATTGTTGACTACATCAAGCCCCCTGCCTGAGCAGCAAGGACTCTCACTTCCAGTCCAATGGTAGGAGTTTGGGCCTTTGGGACCTCTAATATTGGTAATTGTAATACTAGTTTTATTTCTACCTTCCGAATGAGATTTTAAAAACTAGTACTTTGCAGTTTTCTCAGCATTCTGTTGCTGCTGCTGTAGCTGAGTTTCATCCTCCTCTTTTGTTTTGCTTTCGTGTTGGTGCTTCTTTGTAAGGTAAACATACATTTAAAATGGCTGATCATCATAATCCTTGACACTTCTGCTAATCACGCACCTCGGAATACTTGCTTACGGCATCTGCCATATTTCCCATGAAGTCAAAGGAAATGAAAATTGAGAGATGTATAACTGACAGTTGAATTGATAACACCCATTTTACACTATCACCCAAAGTTCAAAGATACCACTTCACATATTTTACCATGAATTTTGATTCAATTTGAACATCTTCAATATTGAAATTTGTTTTCAAAAGGCGTCTTGACCACAAATAGTTATTGATTTGGTTCAGCTGTCCTTGTCTGGCTCACTCAAGTGAATATCAGTTAAACAACTGGTAACGTTCCAAAATCAGGCGAGCAACTTTGAAAGTAATTTGAGAATTACACACTTGGAGTACTGGTAAATAGCAGCATAAATATAGCTCACTGCCTATAAAAATCCAAAAGGTTGGAAGCAAAAAAATCTTTAGAAACATTCCACATGGCTAAGTGATCTCTTCAGACACAAATGGGCAGAATTTTGAGTTTGGTGGGCGGGCGCGATCGGCAGACTAGGAACGGCCGGGAAATGTGCCGCTACTCGCAATCGGCCCCTGACTGCGATTTCATGCTGATGGACCAATTAAGGCCCGCTGAGTGTGAATGTCAGCGGCCTAATGGTCGGGAAGGGATGGGCAAGGGACGGGGCCTGTCAGCCACCAGGTCCAATTGTGACCCGGCGGCCGGTTTAAAACTGGGGCCTGGAAGGCTGCCAGCGATGAAGACATCTTCGGTGTTGTTAACAGGAGATTATAAATTATGGATTCAAATGTGGCTGAGGACAATTGGCAGAAGGACAGGTCGGTTGGGCACTTGGCCCCCTCGGTTTTCTGATGAGTGCCTTGCTGTCCTCTTGGAGGAGGTGGCTGCCAGGAGTGACAGCCTTATCCCCAGGGATGGATGGAGGAGGCCACTGCACCTTACAAAACGAGCTTGGGTGGAGGTGGCAGTGCTGGTCAGCAGCCAAGATGTTGTGTGGCGCACCTGGGTCCAGTATCACAAGAGGTTTAATGACCTGCAGCACTCAGGAAGGGTGAGTACCGTGTTGACGTGGATCACTGTGTTGAAGTGTTAAGGTCTGGCCGTCCCCCTGTGGAGCTCAGGGGTGTTAGATTCTGAGCCCCAACTGTCAATGACGCCGGAGCTGGCCAAGGGGGTGAGTCCTGGCTGCTTGGACTGAGTGCCTTGTGGCTCGAGGGCCATGACTCAGATGTGCCTTGCAAGGTGTTCTTCAGCTGGGGTTGGCAAGGCTGCAATGGTGCTGCAGGTAGAGAGTGGACTAATCCATGCTCTTCTGTCCTTTCAGGAGAAAGTGACCCATAACAACATTGAGAGGTCATAGACCGATGGAGGCCCTGCAAACCTCCTAATATTAGGAGCCTTAGAGCTGGAGGGGCGCCACACACCTCGAGCAACCGGCCGCAGAGAGGCTGGGGTGTCAGACGAAGGTAAGAGTGCAGTGCATAGAAGTGAGGGTTTTGGATGGTGCAAACATTCTTGTGTAGTCTCCTCATAGATGGGAACCTCAAAACTGGAGTCCACGTTGATCATTGAAAGAAGATGACACCATGATGCAGATCTTCACGGTGTCACCCGGGTGCCTGACATGCACAGTGACAGTGTGATGATTTAAACTAATGAAATGTTGTTGTTCTCCCTTAGGTTTGCCACCACGCAGGAACCCGAAGACCCATCCCTAACGCCAGAGGACTGCCAGGCTCCACATGCACCCACCCTCTGAACCAGTCACCAGCGCAGATACCAGTGCCTCAGTGGGCATTAGATTGATAGCTAGAATGTTGGAGCACAGCGGTAAGGGCATGTCACACTGGCTTGAGGTGCAGGTGGAGTGCCCAGGGTACTGGCAGTGAGGAGGTGATGGCATAGTGGTATTGTTGCTGGATAAGTAATCCAGAGACCCAGGGTAGTGCTCTGGGGACTGGGTTCGAATCCCACCACAGCAGATGGTGGAATTTGAATTTAATAAAAATCTGGAATCAAAAGTCTAATAATGACTGTGAAATTGTAGATTGTTGTAAAAACACACCTGTTTCACTAATGCCCTTTAGGGAAGGAAATCTGCTGTCCATACCTGGCCTGGTCTAGCCTACATGTGACTCCAGACCCATGTGACTATTAAATGCCCTCTGAACAAGGGCAACTAAGGATGGGCAATAAATGCTGGTGCCCACATCCCATGAATGAATCTTTAAAAAAAGGTTGGAGGAGTGCTGGAAACCAGGATGATGCTGAGTCAAAAGCAGATGATGAGCCTCTGGAGTCGTCCATTAGACGGCAGATGCTAGATATCCAGCAAGATGTGCGGGAGGATCTGGCGGGGATCCATAAAGGGTACGTGTGGTCTCTGTTATGGAGGAGTCCATGTGGAACATCAGCTCTGCATTGACCCTCATGGCTGAGCGCACACTGCCTCCTCCATTGAGAGAGTGGCAACTCTCATGGAGAGGCAGTTCCAGGAACAGAATGAGGGGGTTCCTGGGGATGTGTTTGAATCTCCAAGCCCTCACACAGGCACTGACCTCAGGTGGTGAATGTCCATGTGGGATATGGATGAGGCACCCAGTAGGTGCCCATCCATCATTGGTGACCTCACGTTGGCATACGGGTTGCCTGTTGTCTCTGCAGGCCCCTCTTAGGGTGCTCTGGATGATGGCAGAAATTCCTATGACAGTGACCATGGCATTTGATGAGGCTGTGGCAACTGGGGAGATGCCAGCATGGAACTGGCCACTCCCTCCCAGGTGGGGTCAGCACAGGCTGCACTGGCCAGAGGACAACCATCAAGGTCATCAAGGCCAACAGGACAGCAGATTCAGGAGGCTGCCTCCAATGCCGGTGCAATTGAGGGGGGTGCGTCAAGATGCAGCACTTGCAAATGTAAGGTTAAGGCACCATGAGCACAAACAGAGATAAAAACAAAAATCTGCGGATGCTGGAAATCCAAAACAAAAACAGAATTACCTGGAAAAACTCAGCAGGTCTGGCAGCATCTGCGGAGAAGAAAAGAGTTGACGTTTCGAGTCCTCAACAATTCTGTTGAAGGGTCATGAGGACTCAGAACGTCAACTCTTTTATTCTTCGCCGATGCTGCCAGACCTGCTGAGTTTTTCCAGGTAATTCTGTTTTTGTGATGAGCACAAACAGGTCTGGTCACAGGCGATCTTTTGTTGTGCAATGTTTTGTTTATGTTTATTGAAGACCAGAGAAGGTTCTATTAATTTGTCAACATGATATAAGTTTTCTTTTGTCGGAATGGCTTTGTCATAATGTCGTATGCTTCACCTTTTTCACTTAATGTGATGCAGGGTATGCCAGTGTGTAACGCTGGATGTGAGCGACTCAAAACCTTATTGCACAGACACTCAGTATACATTGGGGTCAAAGGAAAAGGTCAATGTAGACATCTGAGGTGGAGGCGGCAGCCCTAGCATGAGGTGGTAGCACTTATTTGGCAGCCTAGCTGAAGGAGCGTTGGATCAAGGCATCCCTGGTGCCCCTGCCTCCCTGGAGGTTACAAAGATCTGCCTCCATGCCCTCAGCCTTCTCCTCACTGTGCTCCTCTTGTGACTCACTACTGGATCCATCATCCGTGGCCTGTGCAGCTGCGCCAAGATCCTCTTCCTCCATTGGTCCCCCCTTGCCAGTCAAGATTGTGTAGAGCATGCAACCACTATCAGTGACACCCGCTCTGGGGGGTATTGTAATGCTCCCCTGAACGGCCCAGGCATCAGAAGCACATCTTCAGAAGACCCCTTGTGGAGGCAGTGGTCCTATTATAATGCTGTTTTGCCTTTGTTCTTGGGTGGCAGAGAGGCGTCATAAGCCACCTTTTCAAGGGATAGCTTTGTCAGCCAGCAGCCATTCATCCAGTCAGGCTGGAGCACTGAAGAGTCTCGGCACCTGGGAGTGCCTCAGGATGTATGCATCTTGGGAGCTGCCTAGGTACCTTGCACAGACTTGCAGAATCTACATCCTGTGATCACACACTATCTGCATGTTCATGGAGTGGAAGCCCTTCCTGCCAATGAAGGCACTGGGCTGACCCACTGGTGACTTGATAGCCACATGTGTGCAGTCGATTGCACCCAGGATCCGGGGGAACCCAGCAATCACTGCAAGGCCTTTGGTTCGCTCAGATTGGCTGGCCTCGCCTGTACGGAAATGAATGAAAATCAATTCATGCCTGAATAGAGCTTCTGTCGCTAGTTTGTTGCAGCTGATTGAGAGACACAACAAAGATCCCCCACTGACCCCTGGAAAAAGCCGGAGGAAAAGAAGTTGAGGGCTGCTGTGACCTTCAGAGCCACTGGCATGGGATGTCCACCCACACAGTCAGAGATGATCAAAGGCCTAATCATCTGACAGATGGAGGTTACAGACTCTCTTGAGAGGTGGAGCCTCCTTCGGCATTGCACCTTGGACATATTGAGTTAGCTGAATCGCTGTCTGTAAACCCTGGCAGCAGGATAGTGGCATCTTCTGCGGCCTCTAACATCTTGGACTACCTGCTGGCCCTCTGCCCCTTGTGCCCATGCCTCTCCTCCCACAGGTCACTCCCCTGGGAGATGCACTGGGACACCTGGCCTCCTCTCCTTTCTGCCCCTCTCTTCCTCCTCAGAGGAGGTGCCACCAGCGGAGACCAAAATCCCCATTATCAGGGTAACAGAAGGCTGTCTGATACCTGGAAGGGTTCACACAGTCTGAATTATCCCGGGTCCTTGGAGACACCAAGAAGTCCTGAAATGAAGCCTGGAATTGCAAACAATGAAGCTCTGAACAGAGATGAAGCTGCCATATAACAATAAATCACCAGCAGCAAACTATCTACCAAACTCCTCAATACTCATACTGGCAATCCTGCTGACCCTTTTTATCCCATCCATGGATTAGGTTTTTGAAATTGTTTGCTGGTCGCCAACCTGTGCAACAAGCGCAAAATCACACGGGCAATGAAAAATCGGCGTCAATTGCCTTTTTAATGGCCTTAACTGGCCTCTTTATTAATGGCGGGAGCGGCTCTGGCAATTGTGCACGCCTGCCGACCAAAATATCACGCGAGTGCGCGATGACGTTGGGACATCTGCCCGACATCATCACGCGCTATTTTATGCTTGAGCGGGTCAGGCGCACACCTGCCCACTCAGCAAAAAGCTCGGCCTGTAGAGATCTTAAAGCTAAAAAGCATTTAAGCTGCATTGTGACTGTATAACTAAGATTTTTAAAAATTATATCATAGGCATTTTATGAAAATGGCTATTTTATGAAATCTTATGAAAGCAATAACCAAATATCTAAATTATTGGCACATCCTGTTAAAAGCAAAGTCATTGGTTTATCCCTTTAGCTTCACCCCCCTCAAGCCAAATACTTAATACTCCTAGGAAGTAAATATCCACTTTATAGAATGTTACAGGAGATTATATACTTCAAAGTATTCAATGATGTAGAGGCTTTTTTTTCCAAGATTTGAACCTCCCTTCACTCTCTAATGATCAAAGGGATTTGTTGGATAGACCACTGCAGATTAGAAAGTATCAGGTTTTATCTGTTTGATTCCTGCAAGCAAATCTCCATGCCCAACTGGGTCTGTAAGCAGTTCTTATATAAGACATGTTCAGGAGAGCTTTTTTACCCTGTACTGATTCAAGTGCACGGCACACAGAGTAAAATCTCTATGAGAATGATCATGGTTGAGTTTTCTCGCCCAAAGCGGTTTTATTAGTTATGGTCTGAAATAACTCATGAATGTGCCTGTGTGACTTTAGCAAAGATACTGGCCTTCTATTCAGGCAAGTTAATGCCCTCCTCGATACCATGCTAACACCAGGTGATATTTATGAAGGAAAGGCTCGCCTCAAACAAAATTCAAGCGTTCTAAATCCGTTGGTTGTGTGCAGGTAGATGGATACTGTAATGATTAAAATGCCTTAAGCTGAAGAAGATTTCCATGTGGCATTGTCTAATCTTTCATACAGATTTAATTCTGTTAATTTGAGAGCAGAGAAATGCTCTTTAAGTGTTTCCCTATATTATGTTCAGAGTTCTGAGCAATGGTTTATGCTGAACTTCATGACACTGATAAAAGCAAAATACTGCGGATGCTGGAAATCTGAAACAAAAACAAAAATACCTGGAAAAACTCAGCAGGTCTGACAGCAGCAGCGGAGAGGAGCACAGTTGACATTTCGAGTCCATATGAAGAGTCATAAGGACTCGAAACATCAACTGTATTCCTCTCCGCAGATGCTGTCCAGACCAGCTGAGTTTCTCATGATAATGATATCCCTTGTCCCCATTTCTCTTTCTGTTTAAACTTGACCCATTAGTAGCATATCGTGATTTCTAAAAATGAAACGCTTAAATTTTGTTGAAAGGTCAAACTCATGGGGCAGGGCTTCCTGGATCAGAAATCATTTCTTCAGCAAAGTGCTTTGCCAGGGTGATATCCCACCACCATCGACACACAGTGGCAAGATTAACCGCAGGAGTTCACCAAGCCTCCTTAGACAGCACCTTCCAAATCCACGACCACTACACATGTTAGCCAGAGCAGGTGATGATAGCAGCTTTTCTTCCCTAAAGGCATTAGTGAATCAGATTTTTTTAAAAATATTTAATGTTATCAAGGTCACCATTACAGAGAGTAGCTTTATATTCCAGATTTCTTAATTGAATTTAAATTTCATCATCTGTCATTGTGAGATTTCAACCCTTTTCACCAGAGCATTAATCTGAGACACTGGATTACTAGTCCAACAACATTACCACTACATCACTGTCTCCCATAATCACTAAAAAATCCACCAAGAACCCAACCATGATTTCATTGCTGGCACTTTCATGCAATGGGTTGGAATGGGGCAGCCATCAGCAATCTGTTGGGCAAGGGGAGGGAAATTTAGACCATGCAGAAAGCTGGTGGCAAGCCTTGCTAACAAATGTCTTCCATTGTTATGTTACCTGATAGTAGGTTAGCTTGCAGAGAGAATCACAGGATTGTTATGGTGTAGAAAGAGGCCATTCAGCCCATTGTGTCTGCACTGGCTTTCTGAGCATTTTAAATTAGTGCCAATCCCCTGCCTTTTCTCTGTAATCCTGCCGCTGTTTCTATTTAAATAATCATCCAATGCCCTCTTGAATGCCTCAATTGAACCTGTCACCATCACACTTCCAGCCAGTGCAGTCCAAACCCTAACTACTCGAGAAAAAGTTTTTTTTTAATTATTCATTTGTGGGCATCACTGGCTAGGACAGCATCTATTGCCCATCCCTAATTGCTCTTGTTCAAAGGGCATTTTTAAGGGTCAACCACATTGCTATGGGTCTGGAGTCCACATGTAGGCCAGACCAGGTGAGTACAGCAGATTTCCTCCCCTAAAGGACTTTAGTGAACCACTTAGGTTTTTATGACAATTGACAATGGTTTCATGGTCACCATTATACTTTTAATTCCAGATATTTATTGAATTCAAATTCCACCATCTGGAATTGTAGGATATGAACCCAAGCCCCTAGAGCATTACCCTGGGTCTCTGGATTATTAGTCCAGTAACAATACCACTATGCCACCACCTCCCATTTGCTTCTTTTGTGAAACACTTTAAAACTGTGCCCTCTAGTTCTCAATTTGTTTATGAGCGGCAACATGTTCTCCCTATCTACTCTGTCCACACCCCTCATTATTTTGAAAACCTTTATCAAGTCTCCTCTCAACCTTCTCCTCTCCAAGGAAAACAGTGCCAACTTCTCCAATCTTTCCTCATAACTGAAGTGTCTCATCCCTGGAACCATTCTTGTAACCCTCTTCTGCACTCTCCCGAATGCATTCATACCCTTCCTATAGTGTGGCACCCAGAACTGTACACAATACTCCAGCTGAGGTCTAACCAGTGTCTTCTATGAGAATATCATAACCTCCCTGATCTTGTACTCAATGCACCTATTAATGAAGACTAGAATATTGTATGCTTTAGAAACAGCTCTCTCTACCTGTCCTGCCACCTTTAATGACTTATGTACGCATACACCCAGGTCTCACTGCTCCTGCACACCCTTTAGAATAGTATCCTTTATTTTAGACTCTCTCTCCATATTCTTTGTACCAAAGTGTATCACCTCACACTTCTCCACATTGAACTTCTTTCTGCCACCCATCTACCCACTCCACCACTGTGTCAATGTCCTTTTAAAATTCTACACTGTCCTCCTCACAATTTACAATTCTCCCAAGTTTTGTGTCATCCGTAAAGTTTGAAATTGTCCCCCACACACCAGGGTCTAGATCATTCATATATATCAGGAAAAGCAAGGGTCCCACTACCGACCACTAGGGAACTCCACTACAAACCTTCTTCCAGCCTGACAAATACCCATTAACCATTACTCTCTGTTTCCTATCCCTCACCCAATTTGTATCCACATTGCTACTGTCCTTTTTATTCCATGACATATAACTTTCTTCATAAGTCTGTTGTGTGCCACTATATCGGACGCCTTTTGGAAGTCCATGTGCACCATATCAAAAGCCTTACCCTCATCAACTATCTCTGTTACCTCTTCAAAACACTCCAGCAAGTTAGTTAGACATGATTTTCCTTTAGCAAATCCACACTGACTCTTCCAAACTAATCCACATTTTTCCATGTGACTATTAATTCTATGCCGAATAATTGTTTCTAGAAGTTTCCCCACCACCGAAGTTAAACTGATTGGTCTTCAATTGCAGGGCAGATCTTTACAACCTTTTTTGAATAAGGGCATAAAGTTTGCAATTTTCCAGTTCTCCAGCACCTCCCCCGAATCCAGGGAACATTGAAAGATTATTGCTAGTGCCTCTGCAATTTCCACTCTCACTTCCTTCAATGTTCTTGGATGCATCTCATCTGATCCTGGTGCCTTATCAACTTTAAGTACCGATGGCTTATCCAATACCTCCTCCTTATCAATTCTAAACCTTTGTAGTGGCTGAGTTTCCTCCTCACCATCTGCCTCATAGGTAAAGGCAGATGTAAAGTATTCATTTAGCACCTCAACCATGCCTCTTGCCTCAATGTGTAAAGCCTCTTTTGGTCCCAATCGGCCCTACTCCTCCTTTTACCATGCTTTTACTATTGACGTTCTTATAGAATACTTTGGGATTTCCTTTTATGTTATCTGCCAGTCTCTTTTCATAATCCTTCTTTGCTTCTTCTATTTGCTTTTTTACATCCCTTCTGAACCTTTTGTATTCTGCTTGGTTCTCAATTGTATTTGCCACCTGACACCTATCGTAAGCACACTTTTTCTCCTTTAACTTAATTTCTATCTCCTTTGTCATCCTGGAAGCTCTGGGTTTGTTTGTCCTACCCTTCCCTTTTGAGGGAACATACTTTGACTGTGCCCAAACCATCTCCTCTTTGAAGGGAGCCCATTGTTCAGCTACTGTTTTTCCTGCCAAACTTTAGTTCCAGTCTATCCGGCCCAGCTCCATTCTTGCCCCATTGAAGTCTGCTCTCTGCCAGTTGGTTATTCTTACACTGGATTGACCAATGCTGTTTTCCACTGTCATCCTAAACCTTATGATACAATGATCACTGTCCCCTAAATGTTGCCCCACTGTCACTTGATCTACTTGGCCCAACTCATTCCCAAGAACCAGGTCTAGAAGTGCCTCCTTTCTTGTTGGATTGGACACATTCTGCTGTAGGAATTTCTCCTGAACACAATCTAAGAATGCTTGTCCCTCACTGTCCCTCACTGTCCCTCACTGTCCCTCACTGTTCCTCTATATCCTTCCTACTAGCTGGTGGTCTATATATTATACCAAGCAATGTAATTGCAGCCTTCTTATTCCTTAGCTCTAATCAAATCGATTCTGTGCTTGAATCCTCTGACATATTCTCTTTTTCCAGTACTGCAATACTCTCCTTAACCAAAAATGCCACCCCTCCTCCTTTTTTCCCTTTCTTATCTTTTCTGAACACCTTGTAACCAGGAATATTTAACACCCAGATCTGCCCTTCCTTAAGCCAGGTCTCCGTTATCGCCACAACATCATAATCCCACAAGGCAATCTGTGCCTGTAACTCCTCGGTTTTATTAACTATACTCTGTGCATTCACATACATGCAGTGTAATCCTGATTTAGACTTCATTACTTGTTCCCTTACTTCATCTCCATCTATTAAATTACCATTCTCTATTTTAGTGCCATCTATCTCTCCCAGCATTCTGTGCACCCTGGTATTACATTCTAATATTATCTCCTGGTTCCCATACCCCTGCTGAGTTAGTTTAAACCCTCCCCAACAGCACTAGCAAAACGACCAGCAAGGAACTCAGTTCCGGTTATGTTCAGGTGCAACCTGTCTGGTTTGTACAGGTGTCACCTCTGCCAGAGCCAGTCCCAGTTTCCCCAGGAATCTAAAGCCCTCCCTCCTGCACCATCTTTACAACCACACATTCATTTGTCTTATCTTCTTATTTCTGTACTCACCTGCACATGGCACTGGGAGTAATCTGGAGATTACTACAGTAGAGGTCCTGCTTGCTAATTTTCTACCTAGCTCCCTAAATTCCAATTGCAGGACCACATCCCACCTCCTACCTATGTCATTACTACTAATGTGGACTACGACCTCTGGCTGTTTGCCCTCCCCCACAAGAACATCCTGCAGCTGCTCTGTGACATCCTTGACCCTAGCACCAGGGAGGCAACAAACCATCCTGGAATCAGGTTGATGGCTGCAGAAATGCCTGTCTGCTCCCCTAACTAAAGAATCCCTATCAGTGCTGCCCTTCCGCACTTCTTCCTCCCCTCCTGTACAGCTGGGACACCCATTGTGCCACGGAGCTCTTGCTGCACTCCTCCAATGACCCATCACCCCCACTGATATCCAAAATGGAAAATCAGTTAGTGAGCAGGACCTCTGGGGACTCCTGCACTACCTGTCTGTTTCTTTTGGACTGCCTGGTGGTCACCCATTCCCTAACTGCCTGCTTGTCCCTAACTTGCGGTGTTCAGCCTTTAGTGCTGATAGTGTCTGAGGATTCTAGGCTGGATTACTGCCTTCCTTATTCTATTGCTGGATAAGCAGCTTTTTGGAAGCAAACAATGTTTGTCTAAACATCCATCTAGAGTTTCAGTAGCAAGCCTGAGAACAGTCTTTTGATACATTACTTGGAATCAGGCTGGAAAATATCCCTCTTCTTATTTCTTGTCGTTGATAACTATTTGTTAAGTGCTCACCCTTGATCTCACTTGTTCTGTTATTTTGCAGCCATTACTAGTTTCTGATAGTTAGTATATTGTTAACAGGCTCAGAAAGGTGTGCCTTTTTTTACTACAGTAACAAGTATTCCTGAGGATCACTAAAGTCCACCTACATTGTGGATGTGTTTTCTCATGTTCGTGTGTTGTTCTAACACAACTGGCAAGTTAACATTGAGTTGATTTTCACTTTTGGCAATGGTGGGAAAGGGAATGGTAGGTGAATCGGCTGTTCTTTTATATACCCTGTCCAATTTATTTATATAAAAGCAAAATACTGCAGATGCTGGAAATCTGAAACAAAAACAGAAAATACTAGAAAAACTCAGCAGCTCTAGCAGCATCTGTGGAGAGAGAAACACAGTTAATGTTTCGAGTCCGTATGAAGAAGGACAATACGGACTCGAAAAGTTAACTCTGATTCTTTCTCTACAGAAGCTGCCAGACTTGCTGAGTTTTTCCAATGTATTTATATTGACTTCAATGCAAAGCAAGATCAGGTGAGGATAACTGGCACCTTCTGTTTTCCACCATCATCAGAACAGATAATCCACCCCAATGTTGTCTAACATTGACATATATTCATTGTCTTAATCGTTATGCTTGTGACAGGTGTTTGGCTAAAAAAACTGTTTTCTTAGTGCTGACCTTCAAAAGTTTGGATTTTTCTCCACCTTCAAAAGAATGCTAGGACTGAGAAGGCAGTTTATAAAAAAAAATAGAGCCAGAGATGAATTCATGAGTGGAATTTTGTAACATATTGTTTCAGTCAAGTGACATCCAGAAACATTAAGAGAGTGAAGAAACAGAGGATGTGTGATTAGGAAGGGAAGTGGGAGGGATGGAAAATATGAGGGTAACATATGAAATTAAAATTGTTTGGAAAATAAGGATGTGGTAATTTTGGTTTATTTAGTGTGTAATATACCTTTTAAGAAGAATGCTTGTTAAGGAGGATCACATGATCTTTAGTACCCAATACGAGAGTAGCGTGGCTACCTCTGTAGTTAGTAGTCAGTAGTATGAAAATAGGGTTTGAACTAAAAGCACACATGGGGCTGAACTTTCCCCCCGTCGGGGGGGATGTTGATGGGTGTGCCGCCATTTTACATAGACGGGCCAATTAAGGCCCGCCCAGCGTGACGTCCACACAGAAGTGCTATGCGCACTTCCTCATCCCACCCGTGGATGAGGTTTCATGTTTTTTCTAGTTCCCGCTGGGGCTCCTGGCCTGCCCGCCAACATTAAGGTTGGGCGGGCAGATCCTTTAATTACTTAATTGATCCTGTCAATGGCTTCAATTGGCCATTGACAGGCTGATTTCGCTGTGCTCCCAACTTCCTGAAAATTTAAACCAGGCACAGAGATGTCAGGAGCTCCCCCCGACATCACCGCACGTCATTTTACGTGTCGGCCAGTGGGCCCCGCCCCCATTTGCCGACTTCTAAAGTTCTGCCCGTGCAGTAGCTGCTGAGTATCTTTGTAAACAAACATAATATTTTCTGCTTAAGGAGTGTCTGCTGATCAATTCTATCTATAGTACCAACTCGGCAACCACTTATAATAAGGGTGCGACGAGGATCTGAAGGGATCCAACAAACTGGCAACGAGGATAAAATAAGTTAATGGAAGAAATCAAGAGAAATGAAATCGGGCTGCATCTCGTCCAGTAATTGTAAGTAGAAGTTCTGTTCAAATCGAAAAAATAACACCCTCTCAAAATACTGTAATTCAGAAGAATTACTCCTTTCGATTCTGCCTCAGACAATTGTTCTCATTACATTGAACACCTCACCTTCTTTTTCCAAGCAAACAAGACTATGGGGGAAGAGAAGAGGCAAGCAATCCTCTTATCTACATGTGGGAGTAAAGCCTATGGCTTGACTCCAGGTTTGACAGCACCCAGTGTCCCAGATTTGAAATTTTCCGATGAATTGGTGGACCTTGTGAAGGGTCATTACCAGCCAAAACCCTTGGTAATAATGCAATGGCTCAAGTTTAACTCGAGAAATAGAGCCCCAGGGGAGACAGTTGCTTGTTATGTGGCAAGCTTGAAGTAGTTAATGGAACGTTGTGAGTTTGGTACATCTCTAACAACATGCTCAGACATTGTTTAGTGTGTGGTGTGAATGAGGACACAATTCAGAAGAGATTATTGTCTGAAACAAAGTTAGATTTTAAGAGGGTGCTAGAGATAGCACTGGCCATGTGCCAAAGTGCAGTAAGAGATTCAAAAGACAAACAGGGAGTGCAAAATGGCTTCATCCTCCACACTGGTGGGAGGGGGTGGGGGTGGGGGGGGGGCGGATACCACAGTCAAAAAAGGACATGAAAATGCAAGACTCTGCTGAGAATCGGGAAATCACCCCTGCTAGCAGGAAAATGAGACAAAATGACTTAGCAATGAAAACAAAGAATAATTTCAATAGAGGTTACAAGCAGTCTTATAACGATTGGCAGTTTAAAACAAATCAAATGTGTTTATTGTCATAGAAATGGGCACATAATGAGGCAGTGCAAGGAAAGATTCAGGCAGACTCTCAAACAAAAGAAAAAAGCCCAGTGAGATCTACAATGTAGAAGAGCCTGAAGCAACAGATTCAAATATTTACTCGTTGTTTAATCTGAAGGTTGAAAAGACAGAACCAATATTCGTAACAGTGAAAGTAAATGGCAGACCTGTTGGAATGGAAGTGGACACAGGAGTTTCCACTACAGTAATTGGGAACATACCTTCAGATATTTAAATTATGGTGAACATCAATTAAATTTAGAAGAAACTGATGCCAAACTAAAAATATACATGGGTGAAGACATCCAAGTAAAAGGCATAAGCAGAGCAACTGTTCATTACGTAAGCCAAACAACAAAGCTACCAGTGTTGGTATTGGGAGACAGAGCACCAAGCCTTTTAGGACAAAACTGGAAATCAACCTTGCCACTGAGATTCCAAAAGGAAGCTGAATAAGTTTTCTGTTTTCGAAAAGAAGCGTGTAAGGGCTCAACAACCTGTAGAACAGCAGGCTGTCTTAAGCCAACACATGGTAGAACAGCAGCAGGAACTCCAAGGGACCATGCTTGATGACAGAGTTTGAGACAAGGGGAGCAACATCTGTAAGGAAAAAGAAAACCTGCTGAAAGATCTTCACAAGATTCTTTCAGGAAAGAACCACTGGAAAAGTATGAAGAGAAACAGAAAGAATTCAGCACTTCTCTGAAGAAACTGAAGAATGAGTTGGCAGAGAAGACACAACAATGCCAAATTTTCCAGGAGGCAGCAAATAAATACAAAAAAAGAGATGGAAGAGCTAAAGAATCAGCTACATAAAGTCAAAGAAACTTTGGAGGCAGAAGTCGCAAAATTTTCTAAGAAGCAGACAAATAATGATATTTTGGGAGACTGAACCATTGAGTTCACTCAAGTCAACTTTACATCTAACTGTAGTCTGGCCAGTATTGAATTCAAAAAGAAGGCCGAGATTAAAGTCTGTGCTAGAAAGAAGAAGGCACATAGAAAGAAGACACAGGAACACAAATAAGGCTTTAATCTGGCTGCATACAAATACACTTTCATACATAGGCCTGGAAGTCAAATCACAAATGCTGATGCACTTAGTCGTTTGCCTTTACAAGAAAATGATGAGTGTGTCCCAGTTCCACAGGAACTTGTTTTACTGTAAAATTTCTTAAATTCTTCGCCAGTATGTGCTCGGCAGATCAGAGACTGGACAAAGCGGGACCCAGTCCGATCTCAAGTACGTGAACAAATGCTTCACGGTTGGTCACAGAGCCCGTATCTGACGAAATGAAACCATGCTTCAACAGAAGACATGAAATAACCAGCCAGGATGGATTCTTATGTGGGGAGCATGAGTGATTGTTCCTCCAAAGGGAAGAGAGCCACCATTAATTGAACTACACTGTGCCCATCCAGGAATTTCCCAAATGAAATCTATAGCCACAGCTATCTGGTGGCCTGGAATGGATGGACAAATAGAGAGTTTAATGAAGAATTGTGTGCAATGTCAGCAATTGCAAAAGTTGTCTTCAACAGATCCATTACACACTTGGAAGTGGCCAGGTAGAACTTGGATGCGGTTACACAATGACTATGTTTTATCATTCATGGGATCAATGGTTCTGCTCGTTATCGATGCCCATTCAAAATGGATGGACGTATATGAGGTGAAGTCACCAACATCTTCTGCTACAATTGAGAAGTTACGTCAGAGTTTTGCCATTCATGGACTACCAGAAGTAGTCGTTTCCGGTAATGGCACAGCATTTATGAGTGATGAGTTTCAATGGCTTATCAGCCTCAATGGTGTCACTCGTAAAAATTGCACAGTACCACCCTTCCTCAAATGGACTGGCCAAAAATGCGGTTCAAACATTCAAGGCAGACATGAAAGAGTTAACTGGAGATTCCTTAACAATCAAGTAGCATGCTTTCTTTTCCATTGTAGGACCATCCCTCATACAACAACAGGCTTGCCTTTGCAGCTCCAGCAACTGTGACATGACCGAGTCCGCAGGCTCATCATCTGACTCGGCCTCAGCAGCGTTCTGGCCTCCAGCCATCCTCTGAGTGCTAGGGACCTGGGAAGTCCCTGACTCCACCTGCTGTGGATCAGAAAGTGTGATGTGCTCACCAGATTGTGATCACAAGGCTACTCTAAAGATAGGTCCCACCGAGGTGTGTGTCTCTGTGCTGTTGGAGGCTGTGGATGAGCACTGTGATGGGACTTCAGGGAGAGTGCCTTCAGGTTCCTCTTCAGTGATTTCTTCGGAGCTTGATTAGAGGCCCTGGATCATGGACTCTGTCAGCTGTTTGGCAGATGTGCCTGTGAAAGTAAGGAGAGATAATTAGTGCATGGCAGTGGCCTGTGAAATGGGACACATCACTCATGGCATGGTTGTCTTATGGATGTTGCAGTGCTGGATCCTCACTTGGTACAGCAGCGCCAACCTCACAGTGAGCACAGTACCGGTCCAGATCCTCGCCTGCCAGCTGGATGGCTCTGTTTTCAAATTCTATCAGAACTTTGACGTCCAGCATCCCTCCCCCTGTCTGCGACCTTTCCTCCTGTTGTGTGCCAGTTTGCCCTGCATGGATAGAGTTGGGGAGAGTGTATCAGGATGCCTGCTGGGCCAGATGGTAAGTATGTCTGGCCTGTGTGGATGGTGAGTGGTCCCATGGATGGGATGAGAACAATGACGGTGTGTGTGAGAGAGTGAATGGTGACGTTCCTTGCACTGGCCGTGAGTGAGGGCCCTGTAGATGTGTGATGGGCTTATGAGTGTGTCAGTTGGGAGTGATAAAAAGAGAGACTTACCCTGGTGGAACGTAGGAGATCATTCATCCTTTTGCAACATTGGGTGGCTGTCTTCCTTTGCAGGACCTTTGCGCTGATCACCGCTGCCATCTCCTCCCAAATTGGGTTGGTAACTTTGCTGCCCATCCTGCAACCAGGGTGGGGGTACAGCACATCCCGGCGGGATTCCACGGCATCCAGCAGTCCCTCAAGGGATCCGTCATTGATGTGGGGAGCTGCAGTATTTTCTCCTTTGCTGACCATGTCTCCTGGACAGTGGTGGTGGGTTGGTAGCAATAAGCGCTTTGCTGGCGGCTGCCTTTTAAAGATGGTAGCTGGCATGATGCAACAGCGGGGTGATGATAGGTGGGCAAATGAGACCCCGCCCGCCATGGAAAAGGCATGTTTCGTGGGAGTGAATAAATAATGTGGTGGGCTTGGGATGGTACTGCGTGAAAACCCATCATATTCATTGGCGGGTAGGACTCCATTTTACCTGCCCGCTATAGCACTTAATGCAATTCTGGGAAAGAACAAAGAACAAAGAAAACTACAGCAGAGGAACAGGCCCTTTGGTCCTCCAAGCCTGCGCCGATCATATTGCCTGTCAAACTAAGATATGTTGCACTTCCGGGGTCCGTATCCACCCATAGCGTTAATTTATGCATAACTGCTTTGTTTAATTTGTTCTATATACAATATAGTTCATGTTTTGTTAATAAAAAGTGAAATCTTGCACCATAGTTCTATTGGTTAAGACAAGGTGCTTGGATTTCATATAAATGTTAACAGTCCCTAACTGGATCTTAACAGCAGGATTAAGAATTATTTCGGTGTTACATGAGTAATTTGAAGACCAGTAAATACCACTAAGATTGAAATTTTCCTGGACTAGTGAGTAGTCTAAGGATCAAGAAATTACTGTGCATGGAACAGATGTATTTATTCATTCAGCTGTATGCAGAGTGAAGCCTCCTGAAACAGGTCGAATTTTGTCTATTGTTAAGCTTGATTGTAGCTTGAGATCTGGCCTGCCATACAGATTAATAACATGTTGTCAATGTCTCAGTAAAGAACATTAGCACTTTGTCTGAACTTAATGATGAAAAGGTCAGGATCTTTTCCAAGGGAGTTGAGTTGTGACGCTCAGATATTACAATTAAAATAATAATGAAGGATTTCAATGTTCAGATCAGAAACTACAACAAAGAGTAGCTAACAGTACAAGTAACTTCATGAAGTGAGCAATGTCCTTAATGCAACAGGGAAACAGGATGTAGAAATATCCCTGGAATTTCCATGGAGTTTCTCAAGAAGTAGGGGTCAGTTGAATTCCCAGGAAAGTGACATAAGCAGCCATTTTAAATGTTGAAGTCCTTTATTTAGGGATCCTGCCAATTTCTATAAGGAGACCAGGAGGTTTCTGAAGAAATTCAGGTCCCCAAGGGAGAATTTTCTCCCTGTCTGGCGGCCCAGTTGGGAGCGGGCACGGGCAGGCACGGAGCTGATCGCCACCCATCATCAGCTGCGTGCCGCCATTTTACGAGGGCGGGCCAATTAAGGCCCATCCAGAATGACACGCACCCAGAAGTGCTCAGCGCTACCTGTGTTGGCGGGGGGAGGAGGGACAGTCGGGGCCTGTGCTTTTTTGCATGCGCGTGAAAGAGCACAGCAATCTCCCTGAGGCACGGAGCTGCCTCAGGGAGATTAAGTTCAGTCATAAAGATGTGAAAAAAGAATTTTTCAGACATGTCCCTACATGTGACATTGTCACATGAGCTGGGAAATGTTTATGAATTTTCATAAAATATTTTATTAAATTAATAAACCCTTCATGAAACCTCATCCCACGCGGGGATGAGGTTTAATGAAAAATGCGAAGACTGCCTGCGCTCTTCACCTGCCAGCCAAGCTTAAGGTTGGATGGGCAGCCCTGACAAGTACTTTAATTAGTTGATTAATGACCTTAACAGGCCTTTGACAGTTCGGCGGGCACGCGCCATACTGAAGAGTGGAATGACGCATGGTGACGTCGAGACGCACTCCCAACATCACCGCGCGTCATTTTACGAGTCAGTGAGCGGGGCCCGCCCCCGCATGCCGAACAGAAGATTCTGTCCCTAATTTTTAACAATCTACCACATTTGATGACTTAAGTTTTCGATAATTTACACAGACTGGGCATTAGATTTCCAGCAGTCTCTGTTGTTACGACTGGATGAGGAGGGGTGAACTGGTACCTCTTTATTCAGCCTCTTCGGTTGGTTTCCACAAAGATTTTTTTTTACTTATTTTCCCCATAGATGCCTTTTGCAATCCAAATGTATTTTCTTTTTAATAAGGCGCCAATCAACCCAGCTTTTCTTGAGTCAAAGAAAGAATAAGTTTATTAGTTACTAAACCCAAGGAAAAGTAATAAAAGGTGCAATGACACATACAGACACAGACCTCTGAAGTAAGGAAAGTTAGAGTGCAAATAAAAGTTAAAAGAATACATGATTAAGTACTTTGCTTGTCCTTGTAAGGGCCCCAACACTGTAAACAGTCCTCCAAATGTGGTCTAACGGAGGCCTGTACAGCTGCAGCAACACTTCCCTAGTTTTATACTCAATTTCCCTTACAATAAATGACAGCATCCCATTTGCTTTCCCAATCACTTGCTGTACCTGTACACCAACATTTTGTGATTCATGTGGGAAAGAACCTAACTCTAGTTTATACATTAACTCCTATGGGAAAACCTGATTCACTTACTAATGTTTCACTTACACAAAGCAAGGAACAGGAGATTGTTGAATGTTGTGGCCATTTGAAGCTAGTTGGTTTCCTTTAAAATCCTGAAGTTGAATTGACGTTCAGGTAACTGTACTTTTTTGGAGATAATTTTAGGTTCAGAGAAAGGGAGAGAGTTTCCTTATTGCTTCCTTCAGCAGTTTTTCCAGATGACTTTGATGACTTCTCCCTGCTTCTGGCTTGGCAAAACCAGTTTTCAAACCTCCTGTCTGTGTATTCCATGAAAGGAATTTGATTAACATGTCTTGCAGTCAGTGTTGTAGAACTAGTAATCACATTTCTGATCTTCCATCGCAGAAATGTCTGACACATGTCAAGATAGTAGCAACCAACAGGAGATGGGGTTGTTTCATCTTCCACACGGGGTTTTGAGAGTCTTTTGGGTGTATTTGGCTAGTTAACAGTTCCCATTGTCTTTATTGTTGATTGAAATTCAGCACTTTGCATTTTTAAAGCCTCCCTTTCAAGAATCCCTTTTTGAAGTGGACCTTGACACACCCCCATTCCCCCCAGATCTGAGATTCCATCTAACATGCCAGGGCAAACCATATAGGAACTTTCCAGAAAAGTGGTAAACTTACAATACCAGACATCAGGTGGCTTGTGGTAACTATCTTTGGTCAATGTCTTCTTGCACAGTATTTAAAAAAAAACAGGTCCTGTGGTGAAGTTGTAGGTGGAACTCACTCAGTCACAATTTCCCATCATCATGACACTGTATAGTTAGATTGGAGACTGAAATATAAGCTAAACACAAAAGTAGCAATACAAATGTGTCAGAGGACCCCACATTTTGGGGTTACAAAAAGACCTCTGAGAAGGATTAAGTACAACTAAATGAATAAACCAAAAAAAAAATGCAGGAGATTTACTTGAACTTGTATAGATACACTAGATTGTCTGGAAAATTGGGAGATTGAAGCAACATCAGTTCCAGCATGATTTTACTCCATTTAAATTAATGGAAGGAAAGGTTAGCTGATTTCTTTGCAGGTTCCGTTACTTTCAGGGACCACAGGCAAATCCTTTACAGGTGTACTTTGCAATAAATTCCAATAACATTATGAAAATTATTATATCTGCCTCACAATGCAAAAACACATAAGGATGTTTACCCTCTAACAACGATTGAGGAAACATTACAAGTTCTCAAAGGTGCAAAGTATTTCTGCAGTCTCGACTTGGCCCTTGGTTATAACCCATTGCTGAGGAAGATATTGAAAAGGCAGCATTCTGAATGGCCATCACAAGACTTTACAAACACACAGAAATGGTGTCCAGGCTTTGTAATGCCCTGGCCACCTTCATGCAAGTGATGGATAAGTCTTTTGGTGACCTAAATTTCTAGTTGCTCCTTAAGCACTTGGGCAATATATCCATCTTCGGCTCATCATTCAAAGAGACCCTTGAAAGACTAAACACTGTCTTAGCCTACTTGTCAAAGGCTAACTTGATCTAACCAGGCAAGTGCCAACTTTTCTGGACAAAAGTATGGTACTTGGGTACTTTGTCACCAGGGAAGGCGATGAGAAAATCTGAGTGGTATGGGAATGGCCCTGGTCGAAGATGGAGGGGGAACTGCATGGGTTTCTTGGTCTGGCTGACTACTATGGGAGGTTTGCATAAGGCTATGCACAATCGTCTGCCCCACTCCATGACTTGCTGAGTAAGCCAGCAAATACGGAGGGAGTGGCGGGGGGCAGGGGGAGGATGGTGGTGGTTGGGGGGTGGGGGGGTTGGTGGGGGTGGGGGGGGTGGGGGGGCGTGTGTGCTGGAGGGGTGCATGGTGAGAAGGATGCACGAGACATGTAGCTTTATTAACCATCACAGGGAGATGGGACACTAGCATGTCAAGACTCCTTTTGCACTCTCAAGCATAAGCTCGTCTCATAACCTATTCTTGGCTGCCTGGATTTCCATCATTTTCACACTGGAAACCGATGGCAGGTTCCTTGGCCTTGGACTGGTGCTATCACAGGTTCATGCGCAGAAAAGAGTCATTATCACTTGTGCCATTAGGAGTCTCAAGCCGAACAAGAGGAATATGTAGAATTATTCCAGTATGAAGCTCAAGTTGTTGACTTTGAGGCGGGCTATTCCCCAGAGGTTCAAAGACATTCTGATTGGTGCAGAGTTGGAAGAGTTTACAGACAACAACCCACTCAGCTACTTTCAAATGTGCACGTGGAGTGATGTAAACCCAATGGGCTGCTGAACTCGCTCCATTCTGATTCCAAATCAGGTCAGTCAAAAGTAATGCGACTGCTGATGCCCTTAGTCGGAAAACTGACTACGGGAGTGAACCCACCCCTGCCAAGTTAGACAAGGCTACGGCTGATGCTATGCCCGTGCCTCACCCTAAAGGCAACATTCAAACCCCGATTCCTCTTGACATCTGGACAAGGATTCAGCAGAGTATCACCAATGCGCTTATGAGTGAGATCCAAACCAAGTCCAGAGAGGTGGAACCACGTGCAGTTTCACCTTTGCCATCATCTCAAAAGAGGTCCTCAGGAACTTCAGCTGGTCAATGCAGGCCTCGGTAGACTTCACCACTACCGGAAAGCCCAACATCCACCAACACCAATCTGATGAGAGAAGCCAAACAGGCTGGAAGAGGATTAGGGAGGAGGATGGAGTTCTCCAGTGGCTAAACCAGGCGGTTGATATAGTGTCCAAGAGAACAGAGAAAGAAATGCTGTGGAGAAAAACGCTTCACGATCACAAAGCTGACCTACCAATCAGCGCAAGAGTATTCCTCCAGAAGAGGAATATCAGGGGTCAGAATAAGATACCGGATGTCTGGGATCCTGAACCCCGCAAAGTCATCGAGCGGCTTGACACTGGTGGCCATACCTATGTGGTGGAGCCTATAGACAAAGGACAGCCTCAGGAAATGGCTCATGGAGGGGAATAGTTCGAGGCCAGACGTCTGGTGGATGGTGTGGAAGCAAACAGCTCACTCAACGGTGTCACTGAACCTGAAGCGTCAGTGGGCAGCGGCTCGAGTGGAGAGGAGTTAGATAGTGACATGGAATCCTGGAGTGACCTGTGCGTTGTGAACCCAGTGGGTGTATCCAGAGTGAGGAGGCCTACTCCAGTATTGGAAGAGGATGCAGTGATGACCCGCCGTGTAACTGCAGCTGAAGTGACAAGTGCTGCCAATCATACTGTCCCTGGACACATGACCGACCTGGATCCCTATGGGGCTGATCCATTTCAAAGCTTTGGAAGTGTCAGTACGTATGAGCGGCTGAGAGGGCCAGCTTGACCGAACGCCAGATATTATCCCAACCCTTACTATTTTCCCCAATCAGTGCTACATGAAGAAAATGCTGCTATAAATGTGGGTTCAAATGTGCCAGCTATCATAGTTCAGCTGAACCTGCTGATCATGTGATTGCCTAGCAAGCAGTTGCCATGGGGAGAATTTTCTCCCCGTCGGGGGGAGGGAGAGGGTGGTTAGGCGGGAGCGGGTGCAGGCAGGCATGCAGCTAATCGCCGTCCTTGATTGGCTGCATGCCTCTATTTTACATGGGTGGGCCAATTAAGGCCCGCCCAGTGTCACGCACACCCGGAAGTGCTAAGCACTCCCTGTGCGGGCGGGGGGAGTAGGCTGAGTCGGGGCCTGCATGCAAAAGAGTGCAGAATTCCCCTTGAGGCACTGAGCTACCTCAGAGAGATTAGTTTGATTTTTTATAAATATAAATAAAGGAAGAAAATAATTTAAGACATGTCCCCCCATGTGACAGTGTCACATGAGCTGGGATATGTCTATGAATTTTATTAAAAATTTCTATTAAAGTTTAAAAACCTCCATGAAACCTCATCCCGCCCATGGATGAGGTTTCATGAAAAATGCGAAGGCCGCCTGGGCTCTTCGCCTGACCGCCAACCTTAAGGTTGGACGGGCAGCTCAGTTAATTATTTTAATTGGAATTTAAATGGCCTTAATAGCCCTATAAAAGTTCCCTGGGCGCGCACCAGAGTTGGCTGTGCACCCGCCGAGCTGAAGATCTGAATAACGTGCGGTGACATCGGGATGCACGCCTGACGTCACTTTGTGTCATTATATGCATCGGCAAGCAGATCCAGCCCCCGCAAGCCAACCCAAAGATTCTGGTCCATGTGATATGTGTAGTGTCGGGGCAACAACTCTCAAGCACATAAGTATATAGTGGGAAAGGTGAGCGGGCTTTCAGTGCCCGGATTTCCAGCACCTGACTTAGGAGTGGGGCAGGAGGCTGGGCCCTGCACACTGAGGGCCTTTCCCCGTTGGGCACTAAGCCTCCGCCGGCAAATGTTGTTGGTCTGGGAGGACATTTTTAAAATTCATTTACGGGATGTGGGCTTCGCTGGCTGGGCCAGCATTTATTGCCCATCCTTAATTGCCCTCGAGAAGGTGGTGGTGAGCTGCCTTCTTGAACCGCTGCAGTCCATGTTGTATAAGTATGCTCTCAGTGCATGGAGGACCCAGATGTGGAAGGTCCACCCCCATTTATAAACAGATCCAATTTTTTCCAGTAGGGGGAAATGGGAGGGATGTGATTCACACAGGCGGTATAACCAAACTCAGCAGGGCCATTTGAACTTAGTGATTAGACCCCATTTTGGCTGTTCCAAGGGCCTTACCCACAGTATGGGAGTTATGCATTGATGAAGATGTAAATGCCCTTGAAGGGTGGATAAGGTCTGTTCAAGTATCATGAAATGAAGTTCTTTAAATCTCATGCTCTTTAAACATGGAGAAAAACAGGCTGAAGCTATCAATGAGATATCAAAAAAAATGCCTGCTGGACAAGCCATCTGGTGTAGGTCAGGAAAAAATACCATCTGTTTCTGCAGTTTCAATAGAGATCTTTGTTGATATTTGTCAAGGGCTATTGTATGTCATTGAGATTGCTTGGGCAAGTTTCAAAAGCTCAAATTATCTCAGCAGGCGTTTCTGAGTTCACAGTTTGATTGACAGTTTACAGAGGCTATTAAAGAATTAGCTGCCTATTATGTGGTTTCTGAATAGAAGTTTGTTTTTATATGAGATTAAACACTTGAATTGATTTTAAATCTTTGAATAGGTTTCATAAATGTCAGTATTTTTTTTCAATATCAAGTTTGTGTGAGTGAGAACTGTATTAGATTGTTACAAGATTTTTTTCATCTCCACGTGGCTCCTGAGGTCTGCCCATGGTGGATACTGGTGGATTTAGCATGGAGGGACCATGAGGCATTAAAGGAGATATGAGGGTGGTGGGTGGGAACATGAGCTGGATTAGAGGTATCATGAGATGGCTTTTTTTTTATCCTAGCTGACACTGATGCTCCTATTCCATGAGCTACATAACTTTGATGACCAGTTTTTTACATGATACATTGTGGTGCTTTGTCAAATTCTTTCTTAAAATTCATTGCATTCCCTTTATCAATCTTCTCAGTTACTTCAAAAATGTCAATGGATTAGTCAAGCATGATCTACCTTTTAGAAATCCATGCTGGCTATCCTTAAATAACTCAAACCTCTCCAACTGGCCTGTAGTTACTAGGAATGCCTTTACATCCTTTGTTGAATAAAGATGTCACTTTGGCCACTCTCCAATCTTCTGGCACCTCTCTCATATCTGGGGAAGACTGGAAGGTTGTGACAAGCACTTCTGCTTTCTTCACTTGCAATTCCTTCAGCAGTCTAGGGCGCAAGCCATCTGAACCAGGTAACTTATCCACCTCCAGCATAGCCAAACTTTCCAGTTCCTCTTGCCTCTCAGTATTCACATAATGCATTAACTCTATCATTTCTGTTTCTACCAATATTTTGTCAACTTCCTTTTCCTTAGTTAACACTGACACAAAGTACTCATTAACTATTCTAGCTTTGCCCTGTGCTGTTAAGCATATATCACTCCTTTGGTCCCTAATAGGATCCATTCCATATCTTACTACCTATTTACGATTTACATGCTTGATAGAAGATTTTTGGTTTCCCTTTTAAGCTGACTGTCATTCTATTCTTATATTCTTTCTTTGCGAGCCTTATTTTCCTCTTCATGGCTCCTCGCAACCTATTGTATTTGGTCTGTTTCTCACTTGAAAAATTTACCTGACATGCGTCAGGCACGCTCTTTTTAGTATCATCACATTCTCTGTTTCCCTCATTATCCAAGGAATCATGGCTTTGGTTCAAAGACCTTTCGCCCTTGTTGAAATGTATCTAGCCTGTACCTGATGCATTTCCTCCTTAAAGATCACTCGCTGCTCTGTTGCAGATTTTCTCATCAACCTTTGGTTCCATTTACCCTTGCTAGATCCCTTCTCATGCCATTGAAATTAACCTTCTTCCAATTTAGACATTCAACATTAGATTGTTCCTTGGTCTTCTCTATTACTAATCTAAACCTCATGATATATTGATAACTCTTACCTAAGTGTTCCCTCACAGAGATTTGGTCCACTTGGCCCACTTATTCCCCAGCACCAGTTGCAGCAATACTTGTTTTCTCATTGAATCAACAGTATGCTGGTCAAGGAAGTTCTCCTGAACACATTTCATAAATTCCTCCCCTTTCTTACCCTTTACTTAAATTTTATATCAAATCTATACCAATTGATATTTGGTTAATTAAAGTCACCCAACAGCACCCTATACAGTACTTTTGGTGTTAAATGACTGGAAACTACTGTTAAATCATATGACAAAGGAGGAGATCACTCCAATCAGCATCCTGCATGATTGTGCATCACATCTCAAAGATCTATCTTAATGTATATCTAGGATATAGATAGATTAACTATGGCAAATGCAGTTTAGTTCCACAAATTGTAAGGTAGTTCACAGTGAGCAAAAGAATAGCATTTATGAACAGAATGTAAATGGGGAAAGTAATAGAGAAGGTGGTTAAGCAAAACGATAAGGTGTCCAGGGACATTAGCCACAAAAAGCTGGCTCACAGACTAGTGGAATGTTGGGATTGTTTCTGACTTGCTACTTGGTGTGTTCCTTACCTATTCAGTTGTGATTTGTTATTTTACGAATATGACATTTGAGCCAAGCAGCTACAAGTAACTTTGCATATGTTACAAAGTATGATGCTTTCAAGTGTGACACTTTTAATGTGATAGACATATCACATTAGATGCAAACAGATTATAGAGAGATATATGAATATTAAAGCAGATTTGTACTTTAAAAGATAATGCTAGATAGAAATACTAAGGATGATGAGGAAATGGCAGATGTCTCAAATTAATTCTTCACATCACTCTTGGCTAATAAAGACAGTGTGACAAGTACCAAATCCAGTCAAATTACCACAGATATGTGTAACAGAAATGTATGTGTTGTCAAACGAGTCAAATATTTACCTGCACATTGTGATATACTCTTGAATCTTCAAGAAAATAAGTGACAAAACAAGTGCCTAATTAATTCTGTTAGGAGTCCTTAAGGTCTGTATCTTTGCACGAGGATAGGGAATATTACTCCAGTACTGAGAAAAGGAGTGAGATATGAAACTGTCAATTACAAACCAGTTAGCTGAAAATTGTTAGAAAATTGTTCAAGAGCATTTGCCAGGAAATGGGTAATACCCATCATAAGACTACAGAGGCCATAAGGCATCATCAGCATCAATTTAGAAGCAATAGGCCTCTAAAATAAAACTAATTGCAGTGGTAACTAAATTAGTGGATGGGATTGTAATGTACTTGCATTTTCAGAAGACATTTGACAAAGTTGGCACAGGAGAATTTGAAAGGCAGGTAGGGTTTATTGACAATAGGAAATAGACTAACTGGATTGAAAAGCAGCTTGGAAGCAGGTTATGAGGAAGGTATAAGTTTTTTTCCCAGAAGACATTGGCCTCTGAAGTCCTATCCACATCCTTAACATGGGTTCTGTATTCTCCAGGCACAGTGTAAGGGAGGATACTTCTAGTGATTACATTTCTTAATGACTCCAAGCTATGGCACCAAAGCCAAATGACTAATGGAAAGAATTCAGATCCAATTATTTTTCCGTTTGCAACAGTATCCTGTTAATGGGCAGGATTTTACAGTCAGCATGCGGGGGCAGGCCCAACACACCGACGCATAAAATAACGCGTGATGACGTCGGGCATGCGTCCCAACATCATCACGCTCAGTGGTGATGTTTTGTTCGGCAGGCACGCGCCGGAGTCGGCTGAGTGCCCGCCGGTTTGTAACCGGTCTATTAAGGCCATTAAGGATCTAATTAAAGTTATTCTAAATGCTGTCTGTCCAACCTTAAGGTTGGTGGGCAAGCAAAAAGGCCAAGCAGCCTTCGCGTTTTTTAGGAAACCTCATCCACGAGTGGGATGAGGTTTCCTAAAGCATTTATTAAATAAATTTTAAAATTTTCATAAATTTAAAAAGATGTCCCAACTCATGTGACACTGTCACATGAGGGGACATGTTTAAATAAATTATTGCACCTTTTATTTAATAATTTTATTATCGATTCAATCTTGCCTGCTCCTGCTGAACTCTCCCGCCATATGAAAAATCCTGCCCAATGTAAAACTGTTGTCAACAAAGAAACTTCTTGGATGGATTTCAACATAATTTAACTTTAGGGCAAATAAGTTATTTCAACTTATTAATAAGACCCTATTTAGAGTACCATGCATTGTTTTCAGTGCCTGACCATCAAGGACAGCACAATAATAGAGGATGCTTGGAAAATAGTGAAAACATAATGAAACTGGGCTCTCCATATTGTGCAGGAAGATTCAGAAAACTAAATTTGTTTCCATAGTATGGATAAAGATTGAAAAAGGATATGAATAATGTTTTGAAATGTCAATGGGCATAGATAGGATAAATGCAAATAATATATTTAATTTGGACTATAGCCACGGAACTAGAGGACATGTCTGCACAATTAATAAATCTCAAGCAAAAATCAAAGTGAGAAGATTTTTTTTCAACTATGCAGTGGTTTCTGGCAATGAAAAGTACTTAATGCCAAGTCAATTAACTCCAGCAAAAAGGAACTTAATAAATGGTTGTTTAAGGATGGGATTAAATGGTGTAAGGATAAATATAGAGACAGTTGGTCAAATAGCCCGAGCACAATGGTTCCTGCACTACTGGGATCATGAAGGCACCATCTGTGGAATGCAAGGTTGGATGTAGCTATGGGCTTCTGTGATTGCTCTCAGGCATGGTTTGAAGGGAAATATCAGAGTTTAACTTCTTGGGTGTTTTATTGTGATTGATCACCTCCCTCAGGGCATGAGAATCATAGAAATATTGTAGCACATAAGGAATTCGTTCGGCTCATTGTGCCTGTGCCAGTTCTGTGAAAGAGAAATCCATTTGGTCTCACTTCCCTGCCTCTTCCCCTAACAGTTTAAATATTTCTTTTCAAATATTTTTTCACGTTACTTTTCAAAGCTGCTATCATTAATTCTGCTTCCACCATTGTTCCTGTAAGTCATTGCATGCACTTTCAACTCATTGTGTGAAAATGTCTCCCTTCATTAATTATAGATAGAGATCTCCATCATAAGTATCTGCCGTACTCTTACTCCTTTAGGAGGTGCAGTAATGAGTGTTCCAATATTAAACATATCACATATTGTGATATATGATAGTTACCATTTTCTGAAATATTACACACTGATTACACAACCTTGTCACCAGATTTGCAGAAATTGCCGAAAATGCTTCCTGAAATTGTTTTCATGTCATTTTTCTCAGTAAGTAGCATTTGTAATTATCTAAAATAGGTTTTAAATAAAAGGAAGGAAATCTGCCATCCTAGCCTGGTCTGGCCTACATGTGACTCCAGACCCACAGTCAAAGTAGTTGACTCTTAACTGCCCTGAAATGGCCGAGCAAGCTATTTGGTTTCAAGGGTAGTTAGGGATAGGCAACAAATACCGGCCTTGCCAGCGATGCTCACATCCTGTGAATGAATAAAAAACAAAGATTGTGCACAGCAGGGTCCCACAGATAGCAATGTGATAAAACTAGGAAATCCATTTTTGTGGTGTTTCTTGAGGGTGTAATGTTGGCCAGAACACTGGGACAACTCACCTGCTCTCCTTCAAAATAGTGTTATGGACTTTTTTTATGTCCACCTGAGAAGACAGCCTTGGTTTAAAGTCTCATCCAAAAAGAAATGCACTCCTATCAGCACTGCATTGGTGTCAGCCTGGAGACCCAGGAGTAGGTCTTGAATCACAGTCTTTTGACATAGTGACCTGAATGCTGCCCACTAAACCAAGACTGACTGCTTGAAATGAAGAGTTTCCCAATGACAATTTTATGTTCATTTCAGATGAAAGTTGAGAGTCCCTCTGAGACACTCTTGAGAGGGAATTTTAATTCTTGGGCAGGAAGAAGTCAAAGGAAATAAAAATTGTGAGTGAAACGGGCAGCTGACTCACTGGCTGGGAGCTTCCATGCCCGCTGGCGTCAGGCGTGTTCAGTGCCATGAGTGGACAATACGGCGAGAAGGCCGAAAATCGGTTTCACATTGTGAAAACTGTTTGCGATCGTACGTCCCGCCTGCCAATGGTGGGCCGCCTTTCCCGTCATCAGACATGGAACCTCATTGTAATACATCAGCATATTTTTATAAGGCTAGTCCGCCCGAATCTTTCCCCTCCCTCCCACCCCACTGGATCATCCGTCCACATCGGCATTATTGCACGCTGATGTGTTTCACAGCAGCATATAAAAGGTGTGCACTTAGCAGGCTGGAATTTGAGGGGAACTCGGAGGTGAGTGCACAGTAATGTTGTGGAGCGCTCGCCTGGGTCACCTGTTGGACTTCAAGGTTGAGGCACGTTGTCGGCGGGGGGCAAGGGCTGCCTTGCAATTGAGCTGAGTTGGGTGGGTGCGGGGCAAGGGCTGCCCCGTGGTTGAAGGTAGCGTACAAGCGTGTGCGGGGTGGAGGGCATGTGGGGAGACATTTCATGGCACAGCCACATTGAGATGATTGGAGACAGGCCTCTAGCTTCTCTGCCCACTCAAGAAATGCAGAGGCATCAAAGTGTCACCTAATGCTCCAGGGCTTTTCACTGCTCAGGCACAGACTGCAAACTGATGAGGGTTTTAGTGGACTGCAGAGCAGTTGGATGACTGGGCAAGTTGTATAATCTCCTTGCTAAAGCTGACCATGGAGCAGTCACTGGTGGAGGTGCTCACAGCCCCTTGCAATATCAGCATCCTGATTTGGACCAGTTGAACCATGGTTCAAGCTAACAGTGCTGCCTTGCAGTGTGGGTTAGGAGAATGCCTGTGCCTGAGCTGAGAGCACAACATGCAGTGCAATGGGTAAAGCTGCCACCAATCGATTAGGTGGAGTGGGGTGGAGATGAGTAGAGTTTTGGGCAGCCATGCAGCGCACTAAACTCTGGCCATCCAAGTGGTGGCCAGCAGTCACTGGCATGTGCTAAGGGGCCTTCAGACTTAACCAAGAGAGGTTCTTAGTACTCCCATGCTAACCCACACATCTCCCTCTTATCCTGCAGGAGGAGTACATCAGGATCATAGAGCCTGGTGACCTAGCCGTAAGCATCATGGCTTACAAAGAGTGAAGATGATGGAGAAGACTGTGACTGAGGTGCCTGGTTCTGCAGAGGGAGGAGCAGCACCCTCAGGAAGAAGGGGCAGCTGGGGCTACCACACACAGGCCACCAAAGAGCCACAGTGAGCCATCGCTGGTCAGCGCTTAGGGTCTATAGATGCTGCCTTTCATTCCTACAGATGACCGAGAACCAGTGTCGCTGAAGACTGCGCATGTCTAGGGAACTGCTGCAGGATTTGGCACCACAGGGACATAGAGGGCACTCACTGCCAGTGGCCGTGAGAGTGACAGTGGAGCTCAATTTCTACACCAGTGGTTCTTTTCAGGGCTCCACAGGTGACCTCTGAGGGACACCACAAGCTTCCATCCACAAATGCATCCATGAGGTCAATGATGCCATCTTCGCGAGAGAATTTAGCCTGGGACCAGGAGAGCCAGGATACAAGAATGATTGGATTTGCCCAGATCTTGAGTTTCCCATGGGTGAAGGATGTGCTCACATGGTGCTCAGGTCTCCATTGTAACAAGCGGTCAATTATGTCAACTGCAAGGGCTTCCACTTGCTGAATATGCAGCTGGTGTGTGACCACCACAAACACATCCTCAGGTCTGCGCACAGTTTCCAGGGAGTGTGCATGACTCCTACATCCTCAGCCTGTCACAGACCCCTGATGGCTTCCAGGATTCATAGAAGCTACAGAGATGGCTCCTTGGGGACAAGGGCTACCCGCAAAGGACGTTGCTGACACCTGTGCGACAGCCCCAGACTGCAGCAGAGCGAAGGTATAACAAGGCTCATCTTAAAGGTGCTGAGATCACATAGAGAGAATGATGGTACCCCTATAATTCCTGCCCACTATATTCTAGCAGCAACGACAAACACTGTAAAATGTGTTCAGGAAGTGTGATGCTGGATCATCACTTTGATCTGAAGACTGCACAAAGCACAGGGAAGAGGCTCTGGACTGAGACACCTGCCTTTATCTTGCACAGAAAGATTTCACATGTGAGTGACATGAAAACTGCTCATCAAAACAAGGAACCATAGGCAGGGAGACATTCTTGGGAGTTTAATTTTCTTAGCATTCTTAACTTTCCTAACCTGCCTCTATGTCTTGGTGCTCGCTGGCCATCCACAGCGGAGGAGGAGACAGCCTGCTGACTGCTACACCCTGTCTACAATGGCCTTGACAGGCGTCCTCTGGAGGGACGAGACCTGACGGGCCCTGACCTGCTTTCGGGGTCCTGCTGTGGGGTGGTGGCACTCTCCTTAGCCTGTGGAGTTGGAGCTGCTGAGGTCACAGGAACAGGGGATTCAGATGAGCCAGATACTCCCAGAGTCACCTGGATGGCTGGCCCCGGGGGTACACCTGCTGATCCTCCTCCCTATGGGTGCCCTGGCTGACTCCTTGAGGAGAAAGGGTAGCTGGAGTGAGATCGAGCTGCCCTGCACACCACGCGTACACATTGTTGGAACCCAAGTATGGTGTCAGCAATGGAGTTGAGCCCACGCAGCAGTGCAGGAGCGATGTCCTGGACCAAGGTCTCCATGGCAGCTGCCATCCTACCAGTGTTGACCTTGATGCGTTGGCATGCCGACACTATCACGTCAGCTTGAAGACAGACGAACTATCCATCGTGCCTTGCAATCTAAGGAGTGCAGCGGACATCCCTTCCTGATGTTCCCGAGTTTGCCTTTGCAGCTCCTGCAACTGTGACATGACCGAGCCCAGAGGCTCATCATCTGACTCGGCCTCAGCAGATTTCTGGCCTCCAGCAGTCCTCTGAGTGCCAGACAGGGAAGTTCCTGCCGCCGCCTGCTGTGGATCAGACAGTGCGATGTGCTCAACAGATTCTGACCCCGAGGCTACTCTAAAGCTAGGTCCCACCAAGGTGTGTGCCTCTGCACTGGTTGAAGGCGTGGGTGAGCATTGCGATGGGACTTCAAGGAGGGTGCTCAAGATTCCTCTTCAGAGGTTTATTTGAGGCTTGATTCGAGGCCCTGGGTCATGGATTCCATTGGCTGTTACCCAGATGTACCTGCAAAAGCAAGGGGAGATAATTAGGGCATAGCAGGAGACTGAGGAACAGGACACATCACTCACAACATGGTTGTCTGATGTATGTTGCACTGCTGGATCCTCACTTGGTAGAGCAGTGCCAACCTCACTGTCAGCACAGGACTGGTCCCGGTCCTTGCGGGCCAGCTGGATGGCTCTGTTTTCAAAAGCCATGAGGAACTTGATTTCAGGCATTCCTCAACTGGTCTGTGACTTCTCCCTCGTGTTTTGCGCCAGCTTCTCCTGCATGAATAGAGATGGAGAGAGTCAGATGGCCACCAGGCCAAATGATAAGTATGCCTGGCCTGTGTGGGTGATGAGTGGTCCCATTGATGGGATGATGACATTGACGGTGTGTGTGAGAGAGTGATGTCGCTTGAACTGCAGTGAGTGACAGCCCTGTGGATGAGTGATGGGTTTGTAAGTGTGTGAGTTGAAAGTGATGTGCAGAGTGACCTAATCTGGCAGAACGGAGAAGATCTTTCATCCTCTTTTGGCACTAAACAGCTGTCTTCTTTTGAAGGGTGTTGGCGCTGACCACTATTGCCACTGCCTCCCAAGCCTGGTTGATCATGCCGCTGCCCATCCTGCAGCCAGGACAGGGGTAGAGGACATCACGGTGGGCCTCCACAGCATCCAAAAGGCGTTCCAGTGATGCGTCATTAAACCTGGGGGCTGCAGTCATTTTGCCTTTTGTGGACGTCTTCCCTGCAGTAGTACTGGGCTGGAAGCACTGAGATGTGTGCGAGTGGCTGGACTTTAAATATGGTGCCCAGTGTGATGAAGTGGCGAGGTAATGGCATGGCGGGTGAATGAGAGCCCGCCTGCCATGAAAACAGCGTGTTTCTCGGGAATGCATAATTAATGTGGTGGGTTTGGGATGATACGACGTGAAAAGCCGTCGTTTCAACTGGCAGGTAAAGCATTGTTTTATCCGCCTGTTACCGCATTTAGTATGGTAATTTGTGAAATAGAGTCCGGGTGAGACAATTGCATGCAATGTGGTAAATTTGAAGCAGCTAACGGAACATTGTGAGTTCGGTACGACTTTGTAAGTGCTGTAACAGAGTACAAATCTGGGACGTTTTCACCCACTATCACCTGTTGTACCATATCACAAAAAGTCAAGATCTAAAGCATGTCTTTTAGTCATCTCAGCCTATAATTATGGCCCCTATGAAGGGTATTAACTTATATACTTAAGTATACCACCATATTTCACTCCTTCAACTATGTAGCATTGAAATGTTTTATGGTAGAAACATTCTAGCAATATCTATGGAGTGCCTCAATATATTGGGATGGAATTCCTTCAAATCCCTCCCAAACATCTGCTGTGACAGATTTGCAGAAACCCCATTTTAATTTGTATCTTCATGTTTTCCATGAATTGCCCACCAAAATTAAAGTGGACCATCCCAAAGAATACCTAGCAGCAATATTGCCCTATTGATCTCAGTAGGATGGCAACCTGTAAAGATTATTCATGTACTTCAAGCTAAACATTCTCTAATTCATAACTTGCAGCATTGTAGAAACATGTATTGTTCTAAGAAACTGTCCTGAATACACACTGAATGAACTCATCCTCCATGCTACCTTAACAAATTTGATATGTCCAATCTATATGAAGATTAAAATCTTCCATGATTATTGCAGTACCTTTCTTGCAGCATCGTAGAAACATTACCCTCAATATCTTTATGAGGTTTAGCACACACACAAAGTAAATTGCACAAAAGTGCAGCTGAAGTCTAACTGCAATAAGACTGTTGGGGACCATTATAGGCCGCCTGTCAGCGGCTACACTATAGGTCAGAGTATAAATCAAGAAAAAATAAGGATTTGTAAGAAAGGCACCATAATAATCATGGGAGATTTTAATCTTCACATTGATTAGACAAATCAAATTGGCAAAGGTAGCCTGGAAGATGAGTTCAAAGAGTGTATTCAGGGCAGTCTCTTATAACAGTATATGCTGGAATCAACCATGGTACAGGCTACTTTAGACCTGGTAATGTGTAATGAGGCAAGATTAATAAATGACCTCATTGTAAAGGGTCACCTGGGTAAGAGTGATCATAACATGAAGAATTCCACATACAATAGGCATGTGAGAAATATAGGTCTGAAACTATTTTCTTCAAATTAAATAAAGGCAACTACAAAGGTATGAAGGCAGAGTTGGCTAAAGGGGAGAAGGAAAATAGGTTAATAGATTAGCTTGTAGAGAAGCAGTGGCAGACATTTAAGGACATATTTCATAATTCTCAACAAAGTTGTATTCCATTGAGAAAGAAAAACATTATGAGAAGGATACACCAACTGTGGCTAACTAATGAAATTAAGGATGGTATTAACTTGAAAGAAAAAATGTACAATGCTGCAAAGTTTAGTAGTAGGTCAGAAGATTGAGAAACTTTTAGAAACCAGCATAGCATGACCAAATTAATAGTAAAGAGGGAGAAATTGGAGTATGAGAGAAAACTAGCAAGAAATATAAAAACAGACAATAAAAACTTGTATAAGTATATAAAAAGGAAAAGACTAGCGACAGTGAGCTTTGGCCTCTGGGGAATTAATAACGGGAAACAAGGAATTGGCAGTAGAGGTATTGAACAAATACTTTGTATGCATCTTCATAGTAGAAGACACAAAAAGCATCCCAAAAATAGTAGAAAATCAAGAGGGAAAGGGAAGAGAGGAAATTTTAAAAAATAACAATCACTGTGAGAAAAAAAAAATTGGATAATTAATTGGGTTAAAGACTGACAAGTCCCCTTGACCTGATGGCCTGCATCCCTAAGTATTAAATGAAGTGGCTGGAGAGATAGTGGATGCATTAGCATGTAATACATGTAATCTTCCAAAATTTCCTAGTTTTGGAAAGGTTCAAGTGGAGTGGAAAGCCACAAATGCAACATCACTATTCAAGAAAGGAGGAAGACAGAAAGCAGAAAACTATAGGCCAGTTAGTCCAACATCTGTAACTGGGAAAATGCTAGAATCCGTTATTATGGAGTGTAATAATTATGGTTTTATGTCATGTTTAATGTAATGTACCTTTAAGAATAATACATGTTAGGCAAGATCACATAGATCTGTACTAAATAATAGGAGAGTAGTGTGGGCTACCTCAGCAGTGTGTGTAGAGTTAGAGTTAGAATTGAAAGCACACATGTAGTAGTTGCTGAGTATAGTGTAAGTAAACTTTATGCTTCCACCCAACAAGTGTCTGCAGTTTAACTTTATCACTGATAGTACAACTTGATTACCCTACAACAAACTGACAATGAGGATAAAACAGGATTGACAGAAGAAATCAAGTTAGAAAGAAATCAGCACTGTACCTCACCCAGTGATTGTAAGTCGCAAGCTCTGTTAGAAAGCTATCCCCTCTAAAAATGCCGCAATTTGGGAGAATTGCTCCTTTTGAACCAGCCACAGACGATTGGTCTCAATACAAAGAATGCCTCGCGTTCTTTTTTCAAGCGAACAAGATTGTGGGGAAGAGAAGAAGTGAGCGATCCCCTTGAGTACTTGTGGTAGCAAAACCTACAGCTTGAACTGAAGTTTCATGGCACCCAGTGCCCCAGATTTAAAGAATTTCAATGAATTAGTAGACCTTGTGAAGGGTCATTTTCAACCAAAGCCCTCAGTCATGATGCAGAGGTTCAGGTTTAATTCACGAAATATAGCCCTGGGTGAGACAATTGCATGCTACATGGTAAATTTGAAGCAGCTAATGGAACATTGTGAGTTCAGTACGACTCGGGACAACATGCTCAGAGTGTGTGGTGTGAAAGAGGATACTATTCAGGAAAGATTAATGTCCAAAGTGAGTGTGGAATTCAAGAAGGCACTAGAGATAGTGCTGGCTATGGAAAGCACAGTAAGTGATTCACAAGCAATACAGGGTGAGCAAAATGGCACCGTTCTCCACATAGGGCAGGAAACCTCAAATGAAAGTGGTGCGAAAAAGCGAGACTCTGTGTGAGGCGGGAAACAGCCCCCGCTAGCTGATGAATAAAGAAAAATAACTTAGCAGTGAGATTGAAGAATAATTTTAATAAAGGTGGAAACTGTCTTTTAGAGATTGGCAGTTTAAAAAAATCGAATGCTACTATTGTCATAGAAATAGACATATAATGAGGCATTACAAGGAAAGGTTCAAGCAGGCTCGTAAACAAAAGAAGGAACTCAATGAAATCTACAACGTAGGAGAGCCAGAAACAACAAATTCTGACATTTACTCGTTGTTTAATCTGAAAGTTGGAAAGACAGAACCAATATTTGTCACAGTGAAAGTAAATGGAAAACCAGTTAGAAAGGAAGTGGACACAGGAGCTTCCACTACAGTAATTGGGGAACATACTTTCAGATATTTGAATAATGGTGAACTGATTTAGGACAAACAGCTTCCAAGCTAAAAACATATAATAACCGGCCAGGATGGCATCTTATTGTGGAGAGCACGAGTGATAGTTTCTCCAAAGGGAAGGGAGCCACTTTTACTTGAACTACACAGTGCCCAGCCAAGATTTTCCCGAATGAAGACCACAGCACGCAGCTACCTATGGTGGACTGGGATGGATGGTGAAATGGAGAGTTTAGTAAAGCACTGAGTGCAATGTCAGCAACTGCAAAAGTTGCCAATGACAGCTCCTTTACACCCATGGGAGTGGCTGGGTATAACACATTGACTATGTCGGACCTTTCCTAGGAACAATGTTTCTGCTCGTTGTCGATGCTCATTCAAAATGGTTGGACGTAAATGAGGTAAAGTCACCAACGTCAGCCACTACAATTGAGAAACTGCACCAGAGTTTTGCCATTCATGGACTACCAGAAGTAGTCATTTCAATAACAACATGGCATTTACAGGTGCTCAGTTTCAATGGTTTATCAACCTGAACTCATGTGGAAACTGCACCGTATCAGCCCTCCTCAAACAGACTGGCTGAAAGGGCGGTTCAAACATTCAAGACAGACATGAAAAAGCTAACTGGTGATTCCTTGGCAACCAAGCTAACACGCTTTCTTTCTCATTACAGGACTACCCCTCACACAACAACAGGTGTCACATCTGCCAAGTTATTGTTGAACCGCCGCCACAGGACAAGATTGAACTTAATAATGCTGAATTTAGAGGGGAAGGTGGAAAGGAGTCAGGGAAGCCAGAAAACTAGACAAGACTGGCATAGTCATGAGAGGAAATTTACCATGGGAGAGCCAGTATACAAGAAGAACTTCAGGGAAGGACCAAAGTGGTTACCAGGTGAAATAATTGTGGTGACTGGACCTCTATCTTACTACGTGAAGGTGGAAGGCCGGATCATCCGTAAACACGTGGACCATTTAATGAAGAGAGAGACAAATCATCAAGAGTTAGTTCAACCAGTGATCATGACCAGGCCTGTGTTTCCTGTAGAAGATATTCAACCCAGGACTGACATGTCTGATGTTCCTGTAAGAGTTGAGGATACAGAACTGCAAATGCCCACCAAAGCACCTGATGTTCAGGCAACTCTGGAAAAGGAGGTTCCTGACAAAGAATCTGAAGTTGTGGAGCTGCAATGTTCCACATGTACCAGGAAACCACCTGAAAGACTGAAGTTGTAAATTCCTTACCCAGTGTAAATATGATGTTATCTTGAAAAATATGAACTTGTAAATATAATATGTATAGCTGAGTTTTAAGGGAGAGGAATGTAGCTATTATGGTTTTATTTAGTGTGCAATGTACCTTTAAGAATAATTTTTGTTTGGCAAGATCGCATGATCTGTAGTAGCCAATAGGAGAGTAGCGTGGGCTACCTTAGCAGTCAGTGTAGAGTTAGGGTTGGCACTGAAAGCACACATGTAGTTGCTGCTGAGTATATCATAAATAAACTTAAGGTTTCCATCCAAGAAGTGTCTGTAGATCAACTCTATCACTAATAGGACAACTCAGCCACCCTTACAACATGAAGGTAATAGCAGGGCATTTAGAAAATCATAATACAACTAGGCAGAGCCAACATTGTTCTATGAAAAGGGAAATCACGTTTGACAAATTTATTAGAGTTCTTTGAGGAAGTGACAACCAAGATGGATAAAGAGGAACCAATAGATGTAATTTATTTGGATTTGCAATTTGCATTCGATATTCAATAAAAGGTTACTGCACAAGATAAGAGCTCATGGTTTTGGGGGTGGTAAATTAGCACAGATAGAGATTGGTTAACTAACATAACCAGAGAGTCAGAATAAATGTGTGATTTGCAGGTTGGCAAATTGTAACTTGTGGAGTGCAACAGGGAACATGCTAAGGTCTCAACTATTTTGGATGTATATTATTGAGTTGGATGAAGGAAACAATATAGCCAAATTTGCTGATAGTACAAAGATAGGTAGGAAAGCAAGTTGTGAGGAGAATTCAAAAAGTCTGAAAAGGAATATAGATAGGTTAAATGAGTGAGCAAAATTTATAATCTGGGAAAATGTGAGGTTGCCCTCTTTGAACAAAGAAGAACAAAGAACAAAGAAAAGTACAGCACAGGAACAGGCCCTACGGCCCTCCAAGCCTGCGCCGATCATATTGCCCATCAACTAAAACATTTTGCACTTCCGGGGTCCGTATCCCTCTATTCCCATCCTATTCATGTATTTGTCAAGCTGCCTCTTTCGTACCTGTTTCCACCACCTCCTATGGCAGCGAATTCCAGACACTCACTACCCTCTGCGTAAAAAACTTGCCCCGCACATCTCTATTGTTTTCGCCTCTCACCTTAAATCTATGTCCCCTAATAATTGACTCTTCCACCCTGGGAAAAAGCTTCTGACTATCTACTCTGTCCATGCCACTCATAATTTTGTAAACTTCTATCAAGTCACCCCTCAATCTCCGTTGCTCTAATGAGAACAATCCAAGTTTCTCCAACCTCTCCTCATAGCTAATAACCTCCAGAGCAGGCAGCATCCTGGTAAACCTCCTCTGCACCCTCTCCAATGCCTCCATAGCTTTCTGGTAATGTGGTGCCTAGAATTGTAGAAGAGTGGCCTAACCAATGTTCTATACAGCTGCAGCATGACTTCCCAGCTTTTATACTCAATAGCCCTGCCAATGAAGGCAAGCATGCCATATGCCTTCCTGACTACCTTATCCACCTGCATTGCCATTTTCAGTGACCTGTGGACCTGTACACCCAGATCCCTCTGCCCGTCGATGCACTTAAGGGTTCTGCCATTTACTGTATAATTCCTACCTGTATTAGACCTTCAAAAATGCATTACCTCGCATTTGTCCGGATTAAACTCCATCTGCCATTTCATCGCCCAAGTCTCCAACCGATCTATATCCCATTGTATCCTTTGACAATCCTCTTCACTATGTGCAACTCTTCCAACCTTAGTGTCATCTGCAAACTTACTAATTAGCCCAGTTACATTTTCCTCCAAATCATTTATGTATACTACAAACAGCAAAGGTCCCAGCACTGATCCCTGTGGAACTCCTCTGGTCACATCTCCCCATTCAGAAAAGCATCCTTCCACAGCTACCCTCTGTCTTCTATGACAAAGTCAATTCTATATCCATCTTGCCAGTGCACCTCTGATCCCGTGGGACTTTACCTTCTGTACAAGTCTACCATAAGGGTCCTTGTCAAAGGCCTTACTGAAATCCATGTTAATAACATCCACTGCCCTTCCATCGTCGATCATCTTTGTCACTTCCTTGAAAAACTCGATCAAGTTAGTGAGACACAACCTCCCCTTCACAAAACCATGCTGCCTCTCACTAATACGCCCATTTGCTTCCAATGGTAGTAAATCCTGTTATGAAGAATCTTCTCCAATAATTTCCCTACCACTGACATAAGGCTCACCAGCCTGTAATTTCCTGGATTATCCGTACTACCCTTCTTAAACAATGGAACAACATTGGCCATTCTCCAGTCCTCTGGGACCTCACTCGTAGCCAGTGAGGATACACAGATTTCTGTCAAGGCCCCAGCAATCTCCTCCCTTGCATCCCTCTGGGGTAGTACTCTGGGGTAGATCCCATCTGGCCCTGGGGACTTATCCACCTTAATAATCTTCAAGACGCCTAACACCTCTTCTTTTTTGATCTCAACATGATCCAGGCTATCTACGCACTCTTCCCTAGACAAATTGACCGGTAAGTCCTTCTCTTTGGTGAATACTGATGAGAAGTATTCATTTAGTATCTCTCCCATTGCCTCTGGCTCCACACACAGATTCCCATCTCTGTCCATGAGTGGGCCTACCCTTTCTCTGTCTACCCTCTTGCTTTTCATGTATGTACAAAAGGCCTTGGGATTTTCCTTAATCCTGGTTGCCAGTAACTTTTCATGACCCCTTTTAGCCCTCCTGACTCCTTGCTTAAGTTTCTTCCTACTTTCTTTATGTTCTCCATGAGCTTCATCTGTTCCCAGCCTTCTAGCCCTTACGAATGCTTCCCTTTTCTTTTTGACTAATCTCACAATATCCTTCATTATCCAAGATTCCTGAAACTTGCCATGCTTATCCTTCATCTTAGCAGGAACATGCCGGTCCTGAATGCTTATCAGCTGATGTTTGAAAGCCCCCCACATGTCAGTTGTTGATTTGCCCTCAAACATCCGCCTTCAGTCTAGATTCCTCAGTTCCTGCCTAATATTGTTATAGTTAGCCTTCCCCCAATTAAGCACCTTAACCCAAGGAATCCTGTTATCCTTATCCACCAGTGCCTTGAAACTTACTGAGTTATGGTCACTTTCCCCAAAATGCTCCCCTACTGAAACTGCGACCACCTGGCCGGGTTCATTCCCTAATACCAGGTCCAGTATTGCCCCTTCCCTAGTTGGACTATCTACATATTGTCTCAGGAAGCCCTCCTGGATGCACCTTACAAATTCTGCACCATCCAAACCCCTAGCACTAAGTGATTCCCAGTCAATATAGGGAAAGTTAAAATCACCCACCACAACAACCCTATTGCTTTTACATCTTTCCAAAATCTGCCTACATAACTGTTCCTCAATCCCCCACCGGCAATTGGGAGGCCTATAGTAAACCACCAACATTGTGACTGCACCCTTCCTATTCCAGAGCTCTACCCGTATTGCCTCGCTGCATGCACCCACCGAGGTGTCCTCCTGTCATACAGCTGTGATATTCCCCTTAACCAGCAGTACAACTCCCCCACCTCTTCTACATCCCTCTCTATCCTGCCTGAAACATCTAAATCCTGGAACATTTATCTGCCAATCCTGTCCATCCTTCAACCAAGTCTCTGTAATAGCAATAACATCATAGTCCCAAGAACTAATCCAAACCCTAAGCTCATCTGCCTTGCCTGTTATACTTCTCACATTGAAACAAATGCATTTCAGACGCCCAGTCCCACTGTGTTCAGTAATTTCTCCCTGCCTGCCCTTCCTCTTAGTCCTACTGGCCATATTCACTGGTTCCCAGTCATTTATTTCAATTGCTGACCTATTGCTGTGGTTCCCACCCCCCTGCCATACCAGTTTAAACCCTCCTGAGTGACACTAGTAAACCTCACAGCCAGAATATTGGTGCCCCTCCAGTTTAGATGCAACCCGTCCTTCTTATAAAGGTCCCACCTCTCCCGGAAGAGATCCCACTGATCCAGATATTGGAAACCCTACCTCCTACACCATCTGTTCAGCCACGTGTTCAGCTGCACTATCTTCCTATTTCTAGCCTCACTGGCACGTGGCACAGGGAGTAATCCTGAGATTACAACCCTGGAGGTCCTGTTTTTTAACTTTCTGCCTACCTCCCTGAACTCCCGCTGCAGGACCTCATCACTCTCCCTGCCTATGTCATTAGTACCAATGTGTACCATGACCTCTGGCTGTTCTCCCTCCCCTTCAGAATGTCCCGTACCTGATCAGAGACATCCTAGACCCTGGCACCAGGGAAGCAACATACCATCCTGGCGTCTCTTTCACGACCACAGAAGCGCCTATCTGAGCCCCTGACTATAGAGCCCCTATGACATTTGCTCTTCTGTGCTTTGACCCCACCGCCCCCACCCCCACCTCCGCTGAACAACAGAGACAGCCGTGGTGCCACTGTTCTGGCTACTGCTGTTATTTTCCTCTGATAGGCCATCCCCCCCAACAGTATCCAAAACGGTATACCTGTTAGATAGGGGGACAGCCACAGGGGATTTCTGCACTGACTGCCTGCCCCTTCTAGCGGTCACCCATCTATCTGTCTGTACCTTGGGTGTGACCACGTCTCCAAAACTCCTGTCAATGACGCTTTCCGCCACCTGAATGCTCCTGAGTGCATCCAACTGCTGCTCCAACTGAACCATGTCTTCTGTTTGGAGCTGCAATTGGGTACACTTCCTGCAGATGTAGTTGTCCGGGACACTTGAAGCATCACAGATTTCACATATCCCACAGGTGAAGTACTTCACCCAAGCAACTGCCTTTTTTTGCTTATTGGCTCCTTATTAACTATACATTCCTTAGGGCTAGATTTCTACTATAAATGCTAAATTCAAAGAATGGTAATCCGCTGATTCTGGTCTAGATACCCTCTACTTATTAATTAAGTGATTAATTTATTTGGTTTAATTAGTTTAACAATGTTTTAGTTTCAAATTCAGTGCGGATTCCCTACCAGCCAATCAGGTCACAGATTTACGGTGACGTCACTTTTAATTTTTTTTTAAGACCTGAGGTCCGCGAATCCCTGAGGTCAGGTTTTTATACTCACCTCTCTGGAACTCCGCCCTCCGACTCTGCTCCCTGGAACTAGGCCATGAATCCCCGAGGTAAGGTTTTTATACTCACCTCTCTGGAACTCCGCCCTCCGACTCTGCTCCCTGGAACTAGGCCGCGAATCCCCGAGGTAAGGTTTTTATACTCAACTCTCTGGATCTCCGCCCTCCGACTCTGCTTCCTGGAACTAGGCCGCGAATCCCCAAAGTAAGGTTTTTATACTTACCTCTCTGGAACTCCGCTCTCCAACTCTGCTCCCTGGAACTTGCAGGAGGAATGGAAAAACAATATATTATTTAAATGCAGAGAAACTGCATAATGCTGAGGTACAGAGGGATCTGAGTGTCCTCTTACATGAATCACAAAAAGTTAGCATGCAGCTACAGAAAATAATCAGGAAGGCAAATGGCCTTACTTGTAAAGGATATTAAAAATAAAAGTAGGAAAGTCTTGCTACAACTGTATCGGGCATTGGTGATGCTGCGCTTGGAGCACTGTGTGTCATTTTGGTCTCCTTACTTAAGAAAGGATATACTTGCATTAGAAACAGTTCAGAGAAGGTCCACCAAGCTGATTCCTGGGATGAAGGGTTTGTCTTATGAGTAAAGGTTGAGCAGCTTGGGCTTATACTCATTGGAATTTAGAAGAATCTTATTGAAACATATAAGATTCTGAAGGGTCTTGACCAGGTAGGTGCTGAAAGGACATTTCCTCTTATGGGGAATCTAGAACTAGGAGGCACGGTTTAAAAATAGGACCTTTTCCCTTTAAGATGGAGATGAAGAGTTATCTCTTCTCTGAAAGGGTGTTTGGTATTCTCTCCCACACAGACAGCAGTGGAGACTGGGTCATTGAATATATTCAAGGTTGAGTTAGAAAGATTTTTGATCTACAAGGGAGTCAAGGGTTAAGGGGGGAAGGCAGGAAAGTTGAGTTAAGGCCACAATCAGATCAGCCATGATCTTATTAGCCGAGCATATTCAAGGGGCCTAATGACTTGCTGCTGCTCCTATTTTTATGATATTTAATAAATTTAAACTACAGACTCATCAAAATCTTGATGCCACTTGACATTTGTTTATTAATTATATATTTATTTGTTATATCTACATATTTAAAACATTTCCCTAGATCCAAACTAATACAAGCTCAATAAATTTTGCTGTATTGCCAGGTACAGTATTTTTTTTAAGTCACATTTTCATAAACTAACCCTGCCAAAAACTAATCAGCTGAGGGGTTACACATGCAACCATGTTATCAGAAAGGAAGAATCACATTTTTGTGCATGGAGCGTTGGAGCTGTAGTAAAAAGGTTCCACACTGATATGGTAAAACATCAACCACTTGGATTAATCAGGCCATTGAAAGAGTTCCGAAAGACAGATGACTGCCAAATAGATAACAATCACTTTCTTCTTTACTGATCACCAGCTAATCATGACCCAAACATTCCAGCCTCAAGGTAATTATAAATACATTTGCAAGTCTTTCTTTAATCTTTTCACTTTTTCCACACTGGAAGCATAATTAGATTGCCAAGGATCTTCAAAGCTATTATGTTTAAAAATATAACTTTCCTATATAAATAACATAAACATTTACATTTTGGCATTTGGTTCTTGTTAATTGGAAAAATAGATGAGAAAGTTGAAAGACAAAGCAATTTTTAAGCCTTTGAGATTCCTGTTAATAAGGAATTCCTCTGAGCAATCATATACAGTCCACATGCCTGCCGGCATGAATATTACTTTTTACAGATAATTATAGCAACTACAAAAGACAATGCCAAATAATACATGTACCTGATATTCAAAATTACAGAAACTGGAGAGCCTTTTTTTGGGTGCGCGGGTCATGATTTGCAACCTTCTCACACCAGATCCGAGTGAGTTGGACTGCGTGTAAAATTCATGTAACCTCCTCGCCTCCATGATTGTAATGTGACCCTAAGCAGCTCCCATGCTGACCTGCTCTCCATGCTACCAGCATCCTCTGTACACCACAGGAGTATGGGTAACATCCTAAACCTGCATGTGCTCCATGCAGTATTTTCTTTTTAAAGGAACTGTTCCTATCAAAGGGGAGGCTGCTGCAGTGTGGTGCGGGATGCTCAATAACCATGTTAAAATGCTCAGGGCCAAGCAGGATGTCACACCCCATCAAGGAAAGGTTTTTCCCACTTCAGTGACACCAGCCGAAGGGGCCTGGTCACACAGGCGGAGGCCAGGAAAGAAACCATGTTCCTGCTGGGGGATGGGGTGGTAAAGCAGAATCTCACATTGGAATGGGAATAGGTGGCAAGGGCAGTTAATACCCAGAGTGCCATATCCAGGATGTGGCAGCAGTGCCAAAAGATGCCTAATGACCTCACTCAAATAGTCAAGATGTGTGTATGCACAGCGCAACCACACCTCCCACCTCACACCCTGCTGCACCACACGGACATCACACACCCAATAGCATATTCTGGCACACAGGGCTCATCCATGACAACTTTATACTACATCTCACCCACATATGTCTTCCAACCTGGTCAGCAGCACACCGTTAAACGCATCTGCAAACTACAACTGTTCAGCTGTGGCAGGCCCAGCACCCAAGCACGGTGACACACATTCACTGACATTCTTCCCTCTCTTCTTGCAGCAGGCAGCAAAGACAGAGCACCAGCAGAGGATCAGTATCCCTTCAGCTCCCTCAAGGAGATGGTCAAACAAATTATCAGGATCAATGCCACTTAGCCAATGGCACCTGGTACTGTCAAGCCATTAAGGATAATGGTAAGCTGCCACCTGTTGAACCTTCTCCACTCATTCCTCTCCCTCCTATAAGGTGAAATGAAATGGAAACTGCAGTGAGTTATTGTGGACCTCCAGCTTTCATTTTGCTCCCAACTTCCCTCACCCCCTTATGTTTTTGTCTTTTCAGATAATTAAGAGCTGCTGGCTGCTCACCCTGCAAAGAGCCATGAGAAAGAGAAAAAGTAACCACATGAGAGTAGAGAGGAGGTACCATCACTTGACCTTACATTCACAGCCACTAGCACTTTAGAGGCTAATATAGAGTCAGGATCAGCATGTGATGAGGCACCAGTCTTCCTGCAAAGTCCTCTTTACAAACATCTGGGGGCCTGTGCCAAATTTGGGAGAGCTATCTCACAGACAAGTCAAGCAACAGCCTGACATAGTCATACTCACGGAAACACCTTACTGGAAACACCCCAGACACCACCCCAGAGGTGGCAGCACAGTGATATGCAGTCAGAAGGGAGTTACCTTGGGTGTTCTGAACATTGACTCTGGATCCCAAGAAGCCTCATGGCATTAGGTCAAACATGAGCAAGGAAACCTCCTGCTGATTACCACATACTGCCCTCCCTGAGCTGATGAATCAGTGTTCCTCCATGTTGAACACAACTTGGAGGAAGCACCGAGGGTGTCAAGGGCGCAAAATGTACTCTGGGTGGGGGACTTCAATGTCCATTACCAAGAGTGTCTCAATAGCACCACTACTGACCGAGCTGGCCGAGTCCTAATGGACATTGCTGCTAGACTAGGTCTGCAGCAGGTGGTGAGGGAACCAACAAGAGGGGAAAAGATACTTGACCTTATCATCACCAACCTGCCTGCTGCAGATACATCTGGCCATGGCAGTATCAGTAGGACTATTCACCACACAGTCCTTGTGGAGATGAAGTCCTGTCTTCACATTGAGGATACCCTCCATCGTGTTGTTGCACTACTACCATGCCAAATGCAATGCATTTCGAACAGACGTAGCAACTCAAGTCTGGGCAACCATGAGGCGCTGTGAACCATCAGCAGCAACAGAATTGTACTCAACCATAATCTGTCACCCCATAGCCCAGCATATCCCCCACTCTACCATTACCATCAAGCCAGGGGATCAACCCTGTTCAATAAAGAGTGCAAGAGGGCATCTCAGGAGCAGCACCAGGCATACCTAAAAATGGGGTGAAGCTACAACACAGGAGCACTTGCATGCCAAACAGCATAAGCAGCAATTGATAGACAGAACTAAGCAATCCCACAACCAACGGATCAGATCTAAGCTCTGCAGTCCTGCCACATCCAGCCGTGAATGGTGGTGGATAATTAAACAACTCACTGGAGGAGGAGGCTCCACAAATAATCCCATGCTCAATGATGGAGAAGCCCAGCACATCAGTGCAAAAGATAAGGCTGAAGCATTCGCAACAATCTTCAGCCAGAAGTGCCGAGTGGATGATCCAATCCAGCCTCCTCCGAAGGTCCCCAGCATCACAGGTGCCAGACTTCAGCCAATTCAATTCACTCCACGTGATATCAAGAAACAATTGAAGGCATTGGACACTGCAAAAGCTATAGGCCCTGAGAACATTCCAGCAATAGTACTGACGTGCTCCAGAACTTGTCACACCCCTAGCCAAGCTGTTCCAGTACAGCCAAGACACAGGCATCTGGCCGGCTATGTGGAAAATTGCCCAGGTCTGTCCTGTACACAAAAAGCAGAACAATTGCAACCAGGCCAATTACTGCTCCATCAGCCTACTCACGATCATCAGTCAAGTAATGGAAGGAGTTATCAACAGTGCTGTCAAGTGGCACTTGCTTATAAATAACCTGCTTACTGATGCTCAGTTTGGGTTCTGCCAGGGCCACTTAGCTCCCAACCTCATTACAGCCTTGGTCCAAACATGGGCAAAAGAACTGAAATCCAGAGGTGAAGTGAGAGTGACCGCCCTTGACATCAAGGCCGTATTTGACTGAGTGTGGCATCAAGGAGGCCCTAACAAAACTGGAAGTAATGGGAATCAGGGGAAAACTCTCCATTGATTGGAGTCATAGCTAGCAGAAAGGAAGATGGTTGTGGTGGTTGATGTCAATCATCTCAGCTTGAGGACATCACTGTAGGAGTTCCTCAGGGTATGCTCCTCAGCCCAACCATCTTCAGCTGCTTCATCAATGACCTTCCTTCCTACAATAAACTTGGAATGCAGGACCTGTTTCTTGTAAGAAACAGTAAAACTTTATTTACAGACTCCAGGTGAGGCTACATGCTTGTTCCAAGGCCAAGGCTAAAAAAACTCTACCCCTACAATTCCCTTCACTTAGGGCTGATACGTCCATATAGTCACATGATCCTTACAAGAGCAAGAAATGGTTTAAAGCAATTACTACATTCCTCCACATTTAATTTTGTTTTACCCTCTTATTTACCAAAACATTTTAACCCATACTATAAACAATTATATACAGGTCACGCTATTATAAATTTAGGATAGAATTTTACATCCCACGGATGGGCATAAAAATCACACGAGGTGATGTCGGGTGAGCGTCCCGATGTCATCATGCACTCACGCGGTATTTTGCTCGGCGGTCACGCACAACAGTTGGAAGCACAACCGCCAACACTTAAATAGGCAGTTAAGACCATTAATGACACAATTGTTTGAGATTTTTCGTGACCCGCCCAACCTTGGTTGGCAGATGGATGAATCGGCCAGACAGCCTTTACATTTTTCATCAAACCTCATCCAAAGGTTGGGATGAAATTTCTCTTAGGAAATAAAATAAGAAGAAACATCTGGGCACAGCATTTTTCTGAGGTATGCTTTCAGGTGCTTGATTGTGATGCATGGGTGTTTTTTTGCAGCTTTTTAGAGATTTATTTTACTTGTTGAAGGTTTGCAGCTCCCTGAGGCAGCTCCCTGCCTTCAGGGAGCTTCTCGCAGCACTCACCCGTGGTGACATTGCCCCCCCCACCCCCCACCCCCCACACCTCCCCCCACCCACCACCCCACCTTCCTGCCCCCATCCTGGCAGTGCTGAGCTTTCCAATGTGAGTTTCCTGCTGTCTGGCCATTAATTGGCCAGCCAGCATGAAATCGCGTTTGGAGACCAATGGCGGTCAGGGGCTCATTTTCCAGACACTCCCGGGCCTGCCGATCACATGTGCCCGATGAGGGAAAAATTCAGGCCTTAGTCTTTGAGGAGGTTTTTGGATTTGGGTAGAGCGATGCAACTCTACAACTGGAAATTCTTTGATTGGATCAACTTGCACAGGAACTGCAGCATCAGGGACATCCTTAGACAATGGCAGTTCAGAATTATTTACTTCAACATTGACAATGGTATGTCTATTCTTTGGCGGTCTGACACCTCAAGGGTTGTAGTTTCGACTTCGATTTCAGGTGCATTAACTGGTTGTTGGAGTGTGTCTCAACTTCTGAGTTGATCCACGTGTTTCCTAACAACCCTGTTTTCCACTTTTACTTGATAAGATAAAGTTCCTGTTTCAGAGACGATTGTACCAGGGACCCATTTCAGTCCATTTGTAAAATTCTGTACAAAACCTGTGTCTCCCACGGTAAATTCTTGATCTTTACTGTGAACATCATGTTTCAATTTCTGACTATCCTGACTTCTCTCTACCTTCCCTTCTAAATTAGGGAATAGTAAACTCAGTCTTGTACGAAGTCAGTGCTTCATTAATAATTCTGAAAGTGTTAAACCAGTGGTGATATGAGGAGTTGTGCAATAGCTGAACAGAAATCTTGACGTTCGTGCTTCCAATGTTCCCTCTGTCAGTTTCTTCATGCTGGTTTTAAAGGTTTGTACTACTCTTTCTGCTAACCTATTGGACAAGGGATAGTATGGTGTTGTTTTGACGTGTTTAATCCCATTTAAGTTCACAAATCTTTGGAATTCAATGCAAGTGAAAGCCATACCATTATCTCACACAATAACTTCAGATAAACCATGAACACTGAAGCTCTGACGCAGTTTTTCAATGGTTGCAGATGATGTAGGTGATCTCACTTCAAACACGTCTATCCACTTTGAATTTGCATCAATAATCACAAGAAACATGCTACCTAGAAATGGACCCACATAGACTATCTGTAGTCTAACCCAAGCTACTCCCATGGATGCAGTGGAGCTGAAACGGGCAACTTCTGCTGTTGCTGGCATGAGAGACAGTGTTTCACCATTTTTTCTACATCATTGTCTGCACCTGGCTACCAGATATAACTTCATATGAGCATCTTCATTTTCGAAATATCAGGATGCGAACTATGAAGCTCTTCCAATAATGGTTCTCTTCCTTGCACAGGGATAACGACCTCGCTCCCCATAACAAAATACCATCTTGACAACTCAGTTGAGATCCACATAAAAAGAGTGATTTTAGTTCTTCAGAGACTTGTGCATTTGACCATCTTTGTAATACTTGTTCACGGACTCTTGCTAAAATTGGATCCTGATTTGTCCAATTCTTTATCTGTCTCAGGTAGATTGGTGAGGAGCCCAGGAAATTCAATGTAAGTGCTACCTTTCGAGGTATTGGAACACGTGCAATACTATCTGGCAAAGTATGATGACTGGGGGCATCTGCATTTGCACTAGATGGTGCATAAAAGTGTACTTGTATACCGACAAAATTAAAGCACATCTTTAAGTTCTAACGAGGACATCAGTGGGATTGCCTTATCTTCACTAAACAATCCTAACAGTGGTTTGTAATCTGATACAATGGTGGTGTTGACCATGCAAATATTGATGGAACTTCTTTCCTCCAAATACGATAGATAAGCCCTCTTTTTCAATTTGCAAGTAACCTTTCTCGGCTGCAGAAAGGGTTCTAGATACATATCCTATTGGGCTTTTCAGATTTGATTTCCTTTTCTCCTTTTTGTGTTTGCTACAGGGGCTTGTTTCATCCTTCATTTTGATCTCACATTTGGCCAAATGGCTCTCTGGTGAACTTTTAACTTGGTTTAGTACGAGGGTTGAGTTACACATTCACATCTTTGAAAGTTCCATGACTTTTCCGTCTAATGTATCTTTTGTCTCAATCAACTGATTCCTCAGTCCCTCTGTCTCTCTGTTGTATCTTATGGCATCCTCTTGGAACATTGAACATTGTTGGGCTTTTCCTACCAACTGCTTTTCCCGTTGCTTCAGAGTGGTGCTGCATTCATTTAGCTTCTTTTCATGATCTTCCTGTGGAACCAACTCTGACCTGAGGGATCCTTGCTTCCTGTAAGGTCCTTCGGTTCTTCTATCTCATTCCAAAAGACACCATCATATTCCCTTATCAACTTGGGATTTCTTATTGCTCAGACTCGAAAAATTGCTGCCCAATTTAGTTTGATTTCTTTCAACCAATCACAGCTGAGACAGCTAGGTCCTTCTCCAGTTACAACAATTATTGGCAGCTGGGCTGTCTGTTGTCTGTATGATGCAGGTACAAAGCTGATCCTTCTATATATGTTTCTAACTAAGCAGCGGTTTTCTCCAAGCTCAATGGCTGGGTACCTTCTCTGAGGTATTTAAAGATGTGTTCTCCCACCACTATGATCGATGGTCCTGTGTCAATCATGAGCAGAGGCTTTCCACTTACTTGAAGTGTAACAGTGATTGGTTCGATTTTCCTGGCCTGCAGGTTGTGAAGGGAATAAATGTCATCCTCAATAACTTCTGACTCATCTATATTGTGCACTTCATTTAGCGTGACCTGCTGTCTGAATGGCTGCCTTGATCTGGTCTTGCACTGTTTAACAACATGGCATTTTTTTGTGGCAGCAGTGGCATTCTGCCTCTTTAAATCTACAAACTTCGGGTGCATGATTTCCCCCACAACAGTAACACTTTAACTTCTGGATTACTGGTGAGCTGCTTCCATGGTGAAGACCATGTCCTGCTTCATGGTAGCCTCCCTGGTTTTGGCAGTAGGTTTCAGTCCTAGCTGCAAAACGGCACCATGTTGCACACTCTCCATTGTGAGCGCTACCTCCATGGCGTGCTTCAGGTCTATCTCAACTTCTGCAAGCAAATGGCGCTGAATGGTGTTGTCGTTTATGCCTCAAACCAAATGATCTTGCAACATGTCATTTAAGTATCACCGAAGTCACAGTGCTCCAGTAATGTCTCAGCTTCACGATGTACATCGCGATCAACTCACTGGGGGCCCGTACTCGAGACTTAAACTTAAATCTTTGCTTGATCATTGAGGGTTTAGGCTGAAAATGTCCTTTCATGAGGTCTACTAGCTCAGTGAAGGGTCTGGAATTTGACACAAACGGAGCCATCAAGCTCTGGATTAGGTTATACGTTTTGATCCCGCAGACACTTAGGAGAATTGCCTTCTGTTTCGGCTCCACCAATATTTCATCAGCTACAAAGTAGAAACCTAATTGCTCAATATACTGATTCCAGTCTTCGATGGGTGAGCCATATGAGTCAATTCTACCAAAGAGAGGCATTGCTGGTGAGTATATTTCTTTTCATTCTTCCCTTAAAATATCGATATACTCAGTCACGAGGCGAGGTGCTGCATCGGCATTATTTATCCTCGTCGCCAATTGTAATAATCTTGGAATTCAGGACCAGTTTCTTTTAAGAAACAGTAAACTTTATTTGCAGACTCCAGATGAAGCTTGATGCTTGTTCCAAGATTAAGGCTAAAAAACTCTGCCCCTAAGAGACTCCCGTGCTTGGGGCTGATTCGTCGATACAGCCACATGATCCCCACAACAGCAAGAAATGGTTTAACCCACAATTACTACACGTCCATCATAAAATCAGAAGTGGGGATGTTCGCTGATGATTGCACAATGTTCAGCATCATTTGCGATTCCTCAGATACTGAAGCAGTCCCTGTCCAAACACAGCAAGACCTGGATAATATCCAGGCTTGAGCTGACAAGTGTCAAGTAACTTTCACACCAGGTAATGAACATTTCCAACAAGAGGGAATCTAATTATCACCCCTTCACATTCGATTGCATTACCATTGATGAATCCCCCACTATCAACATCCTTGCCATTACCATTGACCAGAAAGTGAATTGGACTAACCATATAAATGCCGTGGCTACATGAGCAGGTCAGAAGCTAGGAATTCAGCGGTGAGTAACACCACACAGATAGGAACACCACCACCTGGAAGCTCCCCTCCAAGCAACTCACCATCCTGACTCAGAAATGTGTCACCGTTCCCTCACTGTCGCTGGGTCAAAATCCTGGAACTCCCTTCCTAACAGCACTGTGGGTGTACCTACAGCACATGGACTGCAGTGCTTGAAGAAGGCAGCTCACCACCACCTTCTCAAGGGCAACTAGGGATGGGCAATAAATGCTGGCCCAGCCAATGAAGCCCACATCCCGGGAATGAATAAATTAAAATAAAACAAAAAACATACAGGCTACACCCAGGGCAGGGGGGATAGGTCAACTCATGTGTGAACTCTCTGGAGGGTGAGGTCACTCAGCAGTCCTGCTGAGGACCTGTTTGGGGTGGGCCACCAGGAAAATATTGATGCTTGGAGCCCATCCTTTCCACTGTGGCAATGATGGGCCCATCCATGGCAGCCAGATCAACTCATGATGGAGTGTCTGCTGGCCACTATGTCCACATCTACTGCAGCACACGTGGAGGTCTCCTGATGTCTCCTTGGAGTTCATGAGATGACTGGCTGCTGCCATCCATCCTCAGATTGCTGCTATTGTATATCTCAGTGCTCAACAGGACATGCAGACCCTCTCAGAACTCCAGCAACCTGTGATCCAGCAAATTTCTAGGAATGCTGAAGTGCTGCCCTGGGTGGAATAGAAGTGGCTCCGTGGTACATGATCCTTCTGCCCTGTCTCAGGATGACAACAATCATGCTCCCACCACTGCCACTCTGCCAGTACCCTTGTTGTTAGCTTTCATCCAACCAGCCCAGGCCACCACTGCCCATACTAAAGTGCTACAGTCTAAAACCGGGCCCTAAAAGCTCGGGGATTCTTGAGATCATCCTGCAAGCTCATGTGTCATCTCCCTCAGTGAAAATCAACAGCCTCCATTAACATGCTGAACTGACAGGGCTAGCATTGCTTAGAAACACTTGGCCACACAAAGACACCTGCAAGACAGGCAGTAAGGAGATTACGAGTATACGAACATATGGACAAGGAGCAGGAGTAGGCCATTCAGCCCCTCGAGCATGCTCCACCATTCAATAAGATCATGGCTGATTTGATCGTAACCTGAAATCTGCATCCCACATACCACCAATAACCTATCACCCCTCTGCTTACCGAGAATCCATCCACCTCCACCTTAAAAATATTCAAAGACTCTGTTTCCATTGCCTTTTCAGGAAGAGAGTTCCAAAGATTCATGACCATCTGAGTGAAAAAAATTTGCCTCATCGTTAAATGGGCGACCTCTTATTTTTAAATTGTGACTCTGAGTCCTAGATTCTTCCATAAGAGGAAACATCCCCTCAACATCCACTCTGTCAAGACCCTCAGGATTGTATATGTTTCAATCAAGTCACCTCTTGCTCTTCCCTAGCGGATACAAGCCTAATCTGTCCAACCTTTCCACCTAAGACAACCCACCCATACCAGGTATCAGTCTGGTAAACCTTTTCTGAACTGCTTCCAACACATTTACATCCTTCCTTAAATAAGGGGGCCAATAGAGTTCACAGCACTCCAAATGTGGTCTCAATAGTGCCCTGTACAACTGAAGCATAAACTCCCTACTTTTGTATTAAAATCCCCTCGCAATAAATGATATCATTCTATTAGCTTTCCTAATTACTTGCTGTACTTGCATGCTAGCCTTTTGTGATTCATGCACTAGGGCACCCAAGTCCCTCTGCACCTCAGAGCTCTGCAATCTCTCAGGGTCATGGGATCTCCCTAAATAAACCATGTGGTCATTTACTGAGCTTGCGTACTCATTGGGGAGCTTCTCCCACCAGAGGTGCTGATTGGAAATTTGGACACAGATGGCACATGATTATCAAACCAGCTCACGCAGTGAGCACTTGAATTTTCCATCGACTCTCCTACTGAGCAAGACTTACTGCAGTTTGTGAAGTCAGAAAAAATCTCTCTTAAACATCGCTTCACACTCCAAGATAATACTTGGATGAGAAACAAGTGTGTTCTCTCGGACGGTTGGCAGTTTCTGCCTGTAAATTTACTTTGTTCTTGTTTTTGTTTGCAAAATTCATTCCTGTACATTTGGCGCTTGGTGAAATTCTCCAGCACTTTCAACCACTTTTTGTAACAAGAAAAGCATTGGGATCTAAGAATGGTTGAACAGATGGTTGGCTTGTTGTGTGGGTGGCAACAAAATCTGAGGTGACAGATGGCTGTTATTGGATGGGAGATATGACAAACATATAGTGTCTCAAATAGTTTACATTTTTAGTTCAGAACATGGAATCAGTGTAACTCGTGTTAGTGTGAAAGAAGTTGGGGGGTGAAATTCCTGTTAAAGATAAAATGCAGGGCAAAAATACATCAACACATAATCGGGTTTAACCTTTCTTCATCAGGAGCTGATTAGGAAAGAAAGAATTTCCCAATAAACAGTAGGGATAATGGACAGGGATTCTAATTGTCAGGATTTGACTGGTGTGGGGCCTCAATATTCATCATATTTATTAATGGCCTAGATGAGATAGAAAATCTCAAACATCCAAAGAGCATAAGACCATAAGACATAGGAGCAGAAATTAGGCCATTCCGCCCATCGAGTCTGCTCCGCCATTCAATCATGGCTGATAAGTTTCTCAACCCCATTCTCCCGCCTTCGCCCCGTAACCTTTGATCCCCTTACCAATCAATAACCTATCTATCTCAGTCTTAAATACACTCAATGACCTGGCCTCCACAGCCTTCTGTGGCAATGAATTCCATAGATTCACCACTCTTTGGCTAAAGAAGTTTCTCTTCATCTCTGTTCTAAAAGGTCTTCCCTTTACTCTGAGGCTGTGCCCTCGGGTCCTAGTCTCTCCTACTAATGGAAATATTTTCCCCACATCCACTCCATGCAACAAAGATAGCAGCATTGTAAGCATTATAATAGATGGAAGCATAAATTAAAATGAGATACTAATAAAGTGAATGGGCAAAACTGTAACAAATGGATATCAATCTAGGCAAATGTGAGGTCATTCACTTCAGACCTAAAAAGGATAGAACAGTATCCTCTCTAAATGGTGAAAACCTAGAAAAGTTAGGGGTCCACAGAGACTACGAGGCCCAGGTATAGAGGTGATTAAAATGTTATGAACAGGTACAGGAAATAATCAAAAAGGCTAATGGAATGTATATCTAGAGGACAAAGGATTAGAAGTTATGCTACAGGCAAAACAAACCTTTGGTCAGACAACACCTCGAGATATTAAGAACAGATCGGGGAGATAGAGATAAAATATTTTCTTTGGTTTGGGAGTGTAGGACTAGGAAGCATAGTCTAACTATTACAGCCAGATCTTTCAGGAATGGAAAGAGAAAACATTTATACATACAAAGGGTGATAGAAGTTTGGGATTCTCAACAATGGTAATTGATGCTAGATCAATTGTTAATTTTATATATGAGATTGGTTAATACATTTTTATCAAAGATATTAAGGGATGTGGGGCAAAAGGAGGTTTGTGGAATTAGATTGCTTATCAGCCATGATCAAATTGAATGGTAGAACAGACTTGAGGGCTAAATGGCCTACTCCTGTTCTATATCCTAACCTTTTATCATATCATACCAAACAATTCACAAATGTGCCTACATACTTTAGATTCATTGAATTACCTTCAAATGCAGTCACAGTCACTATGTAAGGAAACACTGTGCCCTGTTCTCCTTTTCTTAAATCACTTTAATATCTTGGAATTGTCTCTCTGGCCTGGTGCCTGCCTCTAGTAATGGCAATTCTGTACATTACTACAGATCATTGTTGAACTAGTCTGGGTTGCTCCACTCCTGTTCTTGGCATATCTGTAACAAGAGAAAAGACATATGATAATATTCAATGCTGGGTGACACAGAGAATAAGGGAGACATTTTACAACACTCAATATTCGTTGTTCACCTCCCCTGAAGTTAATTACAATTGTGGGATTTTCAGCAGTTCAATACAGAAGTGTGTACTCTCCTCCATCTTATGTATCACCCACTATGTACTGCCACCTCCCTGATGATATCCTCTGTACTTGTGCTCAGTGGCTTCTGTTGTATACTAATTGGTTTTCTGTAAGGAGAAAACAATACATATCAAATGAATGAATATGTTGTGCTGCACATATCAGGGTGCAGCATAATTTTTTGGCTGTATGTATAGATCATAGTAAAGTGCCATAAAGTGAATATAGAATGTTCTAAAAAATGTTCGAGAGTAATGGACTTATGAGTGAATAATTATAATCAGACTTTAACCTTTCTCAATTGCATCTCACTAAATTACCCTTTTGCACCAGCTCTCAACCATCTTTATTATTTGCCTTGGTGTTTCTATTTCAGTAGATTACTGAATCAATCAAGTTAACTGTGAGAAGGCACTCAAATAAACTCATCTGGTAACTGTAATCTCCTTTTGATTGGCATCAATTCCTAGCTAGATGTATGGCAGCTTCTGATTATTGCAGGCTACATTGTTTCATGATCATCCTCCTTTCTCAGATTCGTGGTAATTGGTATGCATTGTATTTGTTTTCAGGCATACCAATTTAACAGTGTGATGTCCTGCACAGGTGAATGCCCCAATGCTAAATTTATAAGGCCCATTAAAACAGGCTTTAAAGCCTCTTGAATATGGAAATGAAGTGCCTCAAGTCTGTTAAGGACCTTTTATGAATTTGTCTTTGAGGCAGATGCCAGGGCTCTACCCCAATCAAGAATGTTCAGTGGCGGCCAGATCGATTTTAAAAAATGGTGTCGTTGAAAAATACATTCCTACTGAGCCGAAAGCAGGATTGCTTCCCCATTACCCTCCCCCCACCCCAGCCCGTCCAACCACCATTTCCCACCCCTCTCCCCATCACCCTGGCTGACTCCAACCACTATCAGTCCCACTCGCCCCCACCCCAGCCTGCTCCAACTGCCATCCCCCCCAAATACCCCCACTCCAACCTGCTCCAACCACCATCACTCCTCAAAACCCCCACTCCGGCCTGCTCCAACCACCATTTTCCCACCCCAGCCAACTCCAACCACTATCCACCTGCTCCAACCACTATCCGTACCCCCTTCTCCCCCACCCCGGCTGACACCAACCACTATCCGTACCTTTCCCCCCAACCCCAGGCTGCTCCAACTACCATTCCTCCCCCAGCCCACAAGGGCCTGCTCCAACCACACCCCCGACCCCTGCACATGGCCTGCTCTAAACACCATCCGCTCCTCCCACCTCCCACCCAGCCTATTCCAATCACCATCCCCATACCCCCTCAGCCCGCTCCTACCAGCAAACCCCACCCCCAACCTGCTCCAACCACCATCCCCACCCACCCACCCCTTCCAGCCTGCTCCAACCAGCACCCCACCCACCCCCAACCAGCTCCAATCACCACTCCCCCCCAACCACCCAACTCCTGGCCTGCTTAACCCACCATCCCCCCGCCCCTCACCCCCAGCCTGTTCCAACCACCATCCCCCCGACCTGCCTAGCCTGCTCCAACCACCAGTCCCAGCCTACTCCAATCACCATCCTTTCCCCTCCTCAATCGGCTCCCATCCCCGCATCTACTGCCTGCTCCAATGACAATTCCCCATCCTACTGTCTGCCCCTGGTCTGTTCCAACCACCATTCCCATTTGTCCATTTTGCCCCTTGTTCCAGCCACCATCCCAACCTGGGCCTGCCCCAACAACCACTGCCTGCCCACCCTCCTCCCCATGCCTTCTCCAACCACAAGCACCATCAGGCCTGATCCAAGCACCATCCCTGCAGTAGCCTGCTCACAATCCCCTCTCTCCAGTCCCCAAAACCTGCCAAGGCCCCCTCTCCATCATGGCCTGCTCCAACACACACTTACCTCTTAGTGCTGTCTTCAACACTGTCTACCCAATATCTGCTCCAATCTGCTATTCCCCCCATCCTGACTTCCAAATTCACTGCTACCATCTCCCGATGGCCAACTCCAAACCACACTCCCCACCTCTCTCCCCCACAGAACCAGCATGTGATCCACGACTTGTAAGGGAGGCGGCCTTAAATTGAAGTCTACGCACAAGTGAGTTGCCTCTGAAGGTCAAGTCTACTCATGAAGCCAGAGCCCAACTTTCCGTTGACCTCCATGCCTCTTGCTTCAGGCACACTCTGTGAACAAAAATTGGGTCCAGACTAAATTGTACCCTAGGTCTTTTCAAGTTAGACATCACCTTCCAGATACTCCTTCAAATTCTGTGCAATCATAGGCTCCATCTTCACCCATACAGAGCAACAGGCTCTCACACCTTGTTTGCCCTTTCATTATTTTTGGTAGCCCTCTGCCCCATTAGGAGCATTCCCCTTTGTCTCCACACTAATAATTGTGACCTGCAGATTTCAAACAATAAATTGTGGTTTCTATTGTTTGTACTGGCCCTCCATTTCTTCCTAAAGTACAGTGTCCACAGTTACGTTGGCTAATTGGCAGGTCCTCTTGTACTCATGCAACATCTTTCAGATTGGTATTTATTTTTAAAGAAACAATTGAGAGTAAACAAGTTAACAAAACTGGTAGAAAAAACTGGTGACTTTGCTCCTACTGCTTTTGTTCATGCTCACATGTTAAAATTGATTTAAGGATATTATTGGTAAATAAGCACTTGCTTCCTTGAGCTACAGATCACTTTAAAGTGAACCCATTTTTGCAAACCAGAGTGCGTCTGAAGCAAAATGGACGAAGATCAATGGAAATTCGTGACAAAGACCCAGATTCTCACTCATTGCTAGGGTGCACAGAGACAGAAGAATTCCGAGCTCTGTGAATCTGACTTTTAAAACTGGCCACCCGCAATTCTGATTTTCATTCTGGGGAGCAGGCTAGATTAGAAATCAGGCTCACCACCCCAGACGGAACGTGGAGACTACCGAGTGCAAAGGAAGAAGGTCTGCTGCTGTTCCCCGGTATTTTGTTGAATTAAATAAAAAAAGATTCAAACAAAAAACAACCCTCAACCTTCACCACCAATCCCTCCCATCACACACACATTTCATGCCCCATTCATGCCAACCTATGCCACCTCATCGCCTCCAGCCACCCTCCATGGCCCCTCATACCCCTTAAGCTAATATGTGCCCTTCTACCCACCCCCCCATCCCCCCATAGTCCCATAAACTCCCTATGCCCCCCACATCCCCATGTTCTTTATAGGCCCTATATCAACTTAGTGCCAACCCATGCCCCCACGCACCAGCGTTTACCATTAACCCCTCCTTGCCAAGACAACTGGTATCCTTTGACTGTTCTTTGATAGCTTTCACAGTTCTTTAACTATTTAACTGTTCTTTGACAGCTTTGACCATTCCATGGCAGCTTTCGCAGTTCCAATGAGTTTATGCACTTTTTATCCACAATGTTGTTTATTTTTAACAAACCCAAAAGGTGCCTTACTTCTCCCAAAAGGTTTCTTACCTATCCAAATGGTGTCTTGGACCCTTTCCAAAGAGGACCCTTACCTCTCCAAAAGGGTATGCTGGCTATCCAAATGAATCCACATAGTTCAGGCCATCTCTTACCTCATCTAACCTACACACTCTGGGTTTCACACTTCTAGCCTACTAAAGTCCCACTTCAGTGGAGGCAGCTGGTGAGTTAAATGGCCAGCTGCCTCTGTAAACTGCATATTAATGAACCCCGGCCTGACTCCATTACCGCTCCCATGAAAATAGGAATTGCCCTGTTTGTGGACAGGATTTAGGATTTCCGGGCTCATCTACCATTTTCACCACGACAGACAGGCTCTCCATCATAGCAAAAATCTGGACCAAATTGTTGAAGCATTAAAATCTTACATTACCCATCCTGAACATTAAAAAAATGTTTTAGGCAGATTGATATCGAAACAAAATAGTGTTAACGCATTTGAAAAATGTAATTATTACATTATTTTTTATAATCAGTTTCGTTGGATTGATTGTCAGATAGCTACCACAATTTTTGTTAAATTTTCAGACTTTGATTAAACATACTTTAAGGATTCTAAGGGAAAGTCTTAAACAATTCTTAAACAAGTCAGATTTTTGCCTGTTATCGGCAGTATTTAACAAAATGTCGAGTAGTTGAATAAATGGTGCACACTGTCAGTTCTATTTCTCAAAGTTGTGCTTTTCAGTGTTTCTCAATTATAAATGAGGACAGGCAATATTGAGCATATAATATGATGTGTTATAAAATTAGAATTTGCAATTCTTACAACTTTAAAAAACACCAACTGTGATTAAATTTGGTTTAATTTGAAATATAAAAATACATTTCTGATCACTATGCAATATTTATTCTTATTGTTGTAATATTTATCCGGAGATCATCCCTTAGATTGGTTCTCAGATCCATTTTCCATTAAACGTAAGCTCATGGCATCTTTTGCTGTAGATTTAAATTATTATAGAACCATAAAATCTGCATCACTGCATCTATTGCATTTTCTCTGTTTGACAACTGAAATGTATCTTGTTACCTGTGTATTTCTTTCAATTGTGAGAACATATTAATTTGCATTTGCTAGTATAAGTCAATTCTAAATAATTAAGAACTGGTGCAACTCTTGCCAGTAACTCTTGTGCTAACAGCACTTAAAATTTACGGGTCAGTTCACTTGCATAATTATTCATAGCTTCATTTGAAGATTTGGGTGGGTGCAGGGAGCAAAATTGTGTGTGAGTGGAATTTAAGTGGATGTGGACAAGGTAAGGGGAGTCTTGGAACGGGGCTGGTGGGGGGAAGCAAATGTCCTTCAGTATTAGGAAGGGTTCAGAAACTAAACAGCCGTGCAGCAACCTATGCCAAGTGCTAAGAGGGCCAAAAAGTTACATCAAAAATTAAAGGAAATGAAATGAGCAGATAACGGAGCAGCCTAATACTCACCCACTTCTGAAGTAGAGGTGCTGCAGTATGATGTGGCGATAAGATATGTAACCCTGTTTGCTAAGTCTGAGTACTAACCCTATAGGTCAATAGAGCTTCATGCCTGACAAGAAGTAAAGGCAGGTTGGAGGTCCCAGCTGACCCTATACTGTATCTGTCCTGTTTTGCATGTTAACAGCATGTACTGCTGAAAAAAGAGACATGTCTAAGCCTTTAGGCTTGCACTCACCAGGACACTTTGCAAGAATACCAATATAAGGGGAAAGCAACAATTTATAGTGTGTGTGGAGAGTGCTGATTGGTTGGCAAATGGACTCTGATTGATAGAGGTTTTGCCATGGAGAATGTACCAGTGATGGTGACTGATAGTTAACTGCCAACCATTGTTTGAAATTTAAACCAGGCAGCTTGACCCTGATTGGCCACGGCATTGCACTGAGGAAAGAGTCAGCGAATGGCTGTCACTTATTTTGTTTAGCTGAAACAGGCACAATGTGTGTACATGTTCTTTCTGTCTGCAAAGATCAGGGCCCTATGTATTAATATATGTAATTTCCAGTACATGCAATGCACCACACTGCGAGCCTGACTGACAATCTTAAATGGTTGTCAGTATAATTTTCAGCACAATGAGGATTATTTAGAAAAATGTCCAATTGAGGAATCACATCTAATGTTGGACATTGCGTTTTGAGTTTTGCAAGCACAGGCTAGTTGGGTGCAGCCTGCACCTCTCCCTTGGCGAAAAGCGGTTGAGAGATGCTGTTTGAAATTCAGTGCCAGTGTGATGTTAGGTATGTAGCCCTTATGTCCCAAAGACTGGCAGATCGTATCAAACAGCATGTCCCAGCCACTGTTCACAACGGACAAGATATAGACCGTACCCAACCAGCCCATATTTGCAAAACTCAAAACACAATGTCCAACATTAGATGTGATTCCATGATTGGACAATATTTGCTAAATAATCCTCAGTGTGCTAAGAATTACACTGACAACCAACTTAAGATTGTCAGTCAGGTCCACAGTATGGTGCATTGGTGTGTACTAGAAGCTACATATACTAATACACAGATTCCTGTTCTTTGCAGACAGTAAGAACATGTACACACATTGCACCTGTTTCAGCTAAACAAAATGAGTGACGGCCATTCGCTGACTCATTCCTCAGAAAAATGTCTTGACCAATCAGGATCAAGCTGCTTGGTTTAAATTTCAAACAATTGTTGAAAGTTAACTGTCAGTCACCATCATTGGTGCATTCTCCATGGAAATGCCTCTGCCAACCAGAGTCCACTTACCAACCAATCAGCACTCTCTTCTCATACTTTGTTGTTTCCCCCTCATATTGGTAATCTTGCAAAGTGTCCTGATGAGTGCAAGATGAAAAGCTTTGTCATATAATCCAGGGACCCAAGGTAATGCTCTAGGGACCGAGTTTGAATACCACCATGGTGGATGGTGGAATTTGAATTCAATAAAAATTTGGGGGAGCAGTTTCTCCTCGTCAGGTGGTCCGGTCAGGAGTGGGTGCAGGTGCGGAGCCCGCAATAGGCTGCGCGCTGCCATTTTGTGCAGGCCTGCCCAGCATGACGTGCGCCCAGAAGCTTTCTGCGCTACCTTTGTGGGCAGGGAGAGGAGGGAGAGTCGGGGTCTGCGCAGAAATCTCCCTGAGGCCCAGAGCTGCCTCAGGGGGATTAACTTCACTGTTATACTTGCAATAAATAAAAAAATAAAATTATTCAGAAGTGTCCCCTCATAAGACAGTGTCACATGAGCTGGGACATGTTCATGAATTTTGTTAATAATTTTTATTTAATCAATGAAACCTTCAAGAAACCTCATCCCTCCTGTGGATGAGGTTTCATGAAAAATGCAAAGGCCGCCTGGGTTCTTCACCTGCCCACTAACCTTGAGGTTGGATGGGCAGCTTTCTCAATAGGGTTAATTAGTTTATTAATGGCTTTAACAGACCTTTGACAGTTCAGTGAACGTGCAGCCAACTCCGGTGCGTGCCCGCCAAACGGAAGATCATAATGACGCATGGTGATCTCGGGACTCACACCCCACCTCATTTTATGATCTGGCCCTGGAATTAAAAGTTGGATGATGATTATGAAACCATTGCCGATTGTTGTAAAAACCCATCTGGTTCACTAATGTCCTTTAGGGAAGAGAATCTGCCAACCTTCCCTGGCCTGGACTCCAGACCCACAGCAATGTGGTTGGCACTGAAATGCCCTCTGAACAGGCAATT